>NC_064618.1:46216271-47466271 GCF_023898315.1 Schistocerca nitens | reverse complement strand
AAAGCATTGATTGATGTTGTATCGTTTCTCTTGTAGACCGAGTTTCCTCGCTTACGATGCTGCACACTCCGTCCTTCTAAATTAGAAACAAAAAATTCCTACAATAATCCGTGATAGCCGCAAATGCTCTCTGGCAACGCACCACACAAAAGGAGAAAAAAATCTCCACTCTCAAGCTATGGGTCAATAAAACGGTGGCGTGGATTAGTCCCAAAGTACATAATTCGTAGACCAATAAGTGTACCACTGATGCGTGCTACAACACCAAACCAATGAAGACTGATGACCATAGATGTTAAGTCCCATAGTGCTCAGAGCCATTTGAGCCAAACCAATGAAGGATTACACTGCTTAAAGTCTTCCTATCCGCTGGAGACAATAATAACTTCAGCAGAAATGTAGCTGCAAGCCAGAAATCAGATGGTTCTCCCTTTCTCACAGCCAACTCGGCGACAGATGTCCCCAGTTCCTCCAACAACCGAAGTAATGAAAGTAAAAACAATCAGACAACGTGTCTTCTCTCCTCCATCACTCTTATTAATTTGAAACTTTCCTTCCTTCTAGACAAGTGCTCCAAAGAGGTGACACATAAAAAGAGGCCCCAGCATTTCATCATGGAATGCAAAACACAATACCTATGTACAAAGTTTGAAGGAACACATACCCACATTCAATTCACAGAAAATTCCTGGAATGCAGAACATAAGACAATTATTATGTATTAACAGAAGTATAAACTGAACTATTGTTACCTATGGCCTAATTAGCTACTCTATTCGATGAATGGTTTCAAGTGCCTAGTTTCGAGCAGTTTTGTGAGCACCTGAGTGGCCTGTCGCGCAGATACTTTTCGATCATTGTTCCCTACCCTTTCCATGATGTTGACTGCTGTGTGGATTGGCTCGGCGAATCTCAATTGCTTTCTCATGTTCTCTATTTTGCTCGGGAACAAATCTGTTCCGTTCAGAGTGTCGCACATTATCGCTTCTGATGCGATAGAGGTTGTTCCAGCCTCCTTTCTGATGTGGCTAGTTGTGGTGGCGTCTGCTGTCACCAGATGTCCTGTCCCTGTTCGCGTGCCGATTATCCCCATTATTATTCCACCTCTGCTGGACGTTACCATCATAATCAGTGCCTGTCTGCAATCTCTAGCTTTTGCTCATCATGTGTGAATTTCAGTTCTCTTAAAATGTCCCTAAATGCTTCTACATCATTTTCACATCTGCCTATCAACAACTGTTGGTGGTTTGTTGAGAAATTCATATGGCAGAAGTGGATAATTTCTGAAATGCTGTACAGATCATCAAGAAACTGGTTCTTTTTAACCAGAGCCTCAAAGAATTGTACAAGGATCTTGAATTCTAAGGCAATTAGATCCTTACCGGCCAAGATCTTACGTTTAATTCGTTCTTGCATCTTGGACAACCAGTAGTTTGCCAAGAACATATCCCTAAATTCCTTGTCTGAGGTGCACATTGCAACGATCATGCACATTTTTTTCTGCGACACTGTCCTCAAGGTGCTCACAGACGAAATCTAATTTCATTCGAGTGCTGGAGATAGTAATAGGTCGAATTGTGAAATAAAAATCTTTGGATGCAATGTGTTGCCGTTATCTCTATAATTTTGGAATTTCCAGACCGACACAGTGTTTGAAATCAAATCCATCATACGTTCATCCACGTAATGTCGATGCTGCGAGACTGTCTTGCACTGATTCAGTTCTCAAAATACCAATGTTGCTCACTAGCAGACTCACTACATTGGTCGGCTGATCATCGGTTCTGCGGAGTGGTACGCCGTCATCTATAACACTCATGGTTCACCCTCCTCCTAACAACTGCTCTATGCATCCCCATAATTTTGTGTACTAATTTACTGTTTCTCCACAACAGTCATTGGAATTCACGCCTACTTTCCTTCATCACCTCTAGACCCCGGTCTCTTACCTGCTCAATATTTTGCGACATTTTCTTTATTTCCTTGTATGCCTTCTCTGCTTCCTTGTCCTCTGCACTGCAAACAGGTTTGCCTCCCGTGCTTTGTTGAAGGATTGCACAGATAATGTTTGGGTGCTTTTACCTTCCTCTTTTACTTCTGTTCTAATTGTCTTGATCATCCCCTTGCCCTTTTTTCCATGTCACCTTTTACTTTTTTAAAAATTCATTTATTAATTCTTTCTTAAATTCTTGTTTGTCTTCACCGCCATGTCTTTCATTTTGTTTTCCCTTTTCATTGCCCTGTCTTCTATTTTCTTTAAAAAGGTTAACATATCGTCCTCATCCTGCTCGATTTCCATTGTATTGTAATGTGAGGATATATCTGAAGATGATCACAAGACTGGTTGAATAGAGGTGACGGATCTCACTTTGTTCTGAGCCTTACAGCCCAATGTGTTCTCTGGACCTTTATCATGTCATGATGCATCTTCTTTATCTTCATTCCCGCTATTATCCCTGTAGTGTACATCTTCCTCAAACTGGATTCGATCTGAATCAATTGCGTGGTTATCTCTCTCATTTGAGTTTGACTGTTTGTCAGGAAAACCTGTCTGATCCTCTCCTGTGTTTGTGAAACTGTGCCCCATGGCCTCTCTATTCCATCAATTTTGGTAAAAGCTTTCTGTACCTTAGCCTTACTTCACGTGATCATAAGGAACAAAATAACAAATTACTTAAGACTTTCAAACTTTGCAGTATAACATAAATGATTTGTCAAAGACTAACATAACTATAAAATTGCTAGTCTCAATACACATCAATCATATAAAAAGAAAAAGAAAGAGAAGAAAAAACCATTCCAAAATTACAATGCTGTTGTTAACACAGAAGCAACAAGCAGACATGGAACAGAACCCATAAAACCAAAAATCCAATCACAAATAGATACATAATTTAAATTAATAATACATGCCAGCATCTATAACTAGCACAGATCCAAAACAAATTTGCCACACTTATTCACAAAATAATTTTTAAACAGTATGAAACTGTTCAATAAAATCCTACCAGCTGACTAGGAATAAATACCTAAAAAAGGAAAATAAATCTGAATGCATAAAATTACATTTTTTCACTCCTGACTGCCTACAGAATCTCCCAAAGGCCGAATACTGAGCAGATACCCCGCTTTATGCAATACCCTACATGTGTGAACTTAGAAATTGTTATTGGAGTCAGAGACTATCTAGACCCTGACACACCCCTAAACACCTTATGTTGACACACTTAACACAATGGAAATACGCTATCTGAAATTCGGCCCTGACATGGGAGCAGAAGGTTGGAAATTGTTATAAAATCAATTAACAGCTATATTTTTAAAATAATTGATAATAAAAATGAGATGAAAGAAACTCAACCTACTTTAAGTGAAGTTGAAATCAAAATAAACTGCTCATTTATTAGAAAAGTTCGACTGACAGTACGAATCTAACATGATGAACGCTTGATCTGCACAGGTGTGATTTGCAGGGAAGGACAATGGATTCAAACTGCACAATCCCTCAATGGTGTGAATAAATAGCATGAAACTAAATATGACTATGCAGTGATTGATTGTTTAAACTAATCTGAAAATAGCCTATGTTCGTAACAGGAATCTAACGACACATTGGCGTCGGTGTGCCATTACAAAAATTGGAAAATCACACCTAACGAGCCAGTGGTGCACAGTATTCTTACCAGTCTCTTCTTGCCTCGATGGACGTGAAGATGTAAGTCAGCAAGGGATTTGCACCAGCCTAGAGTCTGTCGGTATGACGTCCCAGTACGGAATGCCAGAATGATCGTGCCCTCAGCGGTCAAGTACATGAAGTGCCCTCTAAGACGACTAATCCCATTGTCCCTGATCATGCTTCCCTTCAGCCGACTCTCCAATTTGTGTCGGCAGGGTAGAAAACACGAATCAGACAAAGTGTTAATTACGTCTGTCCAATGGCGTGAAACTGCAACGTTAAATAATTTACCACCATGGAACATATCAAGTAGAGGGCCAATCAGACAAACTCTCCTTTCAAAGTTTGTTGCAAAAATTTCTATCTGACGTCAAGAGGTGAAAGACGAATCAGAGTGTTATTTCAAATGGCTCTAAGCACTATGGGACTTAACATCTGAGGTCATCAGTCCACTAGACTTAGAACTACTTAAACCTAGCTAACCTAAGGACATCAAACACATCCATGCCCGGGGCAGGATTCGAACCTGCGGCCGTAGCAGTAGCGTGGTTCTGGACTGAAGCGCCTAGAATCGCTCGACCACATCGGCCGGCCAGAGTGTTATGTACACTGCTCAGAATTTCCAATATGCCAATGAACATGGCAGGAACTCCATCAGGTCCCGTTCCCACAACAGCAAGCCTGGCCTCTTCAAGAATAGTAAGGTCTCTCCAGGCATTATCAGGTGGCGATCGAGCGCTTAAGAGCCAAAACCCCACTGGACGGGCACTTGACAGTATCCTACGGCACGACACCGAAAATCTCGTCCTTCTTTGAAAAACATGAGAGTCCCGCAAGCAACACTCGTTGAGCTCTAACACCAGCATAAGCTAGCGACTTAATCTCCTGAGTGGCGAGCGGACTGTCCCGTTATTCACAGTGTTGCGCGCCTCGGTCATTCTCCAACCCCTGGGGAAACGAACTGTAAATTTCCTATTAATTCCCTTGGCCGAAGTGACATACGTTCACACAGACAATCCCTGCAGTTCTTTTTCATTAAAGACAGTACTCAAAATCAAGTACGGTAATCAGAGTTAAAAAAAGTGATGAGAATCATGTATCCCTCATATCTCCAGTTATGACAAGGAAGAGATAGGGTTAGCTTAACGGAAGTAGGCAAGCCATAGAGCTTGTAACCTTTCAGTTGTGATAATCTGGTCACAGCTCTAGCAACACTGTCACCGATACGTCAGCTCTAAATTTTGAGAAGAATCGACATGTGGATGAAATGATGAAGGGGAAAGATGCTGTCAGAAAACACCACATTAAGTCACAAGAAAAAGAAAAATCGAAGCGTGGTAAGTCTCATAAGAATATTTAATCAGGTAACAAAGGTACTAATCGCTTTATTTTTCGGTGTTATAACTGTCAGCTGAAAGGACACAAAACTCAGATTGCAGAAAACCACAGGAAAACAAAGCACAGAATTAAAATTCCGCAGGGGAAGCCTCTGGGCTTTGACGATCAAGATGGAAATGAAAATAATTATTGTTTTCCTGCAGATAATTATGAAAATTCGGCAGTGTCAACTTAAATTAAATGGTATGTGGATTCTGGAGCAACAGAGAATTTAATAAATCGTAATATATAATAAATAGTAATATACACTTGAAAAGCATGAAAAGGTTGCAAGAGCCAATTAAAATTAATGTTAATTAAGTCTGGAACATTTCTATATGGTAAATGTGTTGGTGAAATTCTAGTTATGACTTATGTAAATGATAGGAAACTCCGATTTTAATTGCAGATATTCCTTTCAGTTCAAGTCCTTAGCTAGAGCCTGCTGTCAGTACGTAAACTACACTGAAGAGCCAAAGAAACTGGCACAGCTGCCTAATATGCTGTAGGGCCCCCGCAAACACACTGAAGCATCGCAACACGACGTGACATAGACTCAACTAAAGTCTGAAGTAGTGCTGGAGGGAAATGACACCTTGAATCCTGCAGGGCTGCCCATAAATCTATAAGAGTACGAGGGGGTGGAGATCTCTTCTGAATAGCACGTTGCAAGGAATCCCAGATATGCTGAATAATGTTCGTGTCTGGGGAGTTTGGTGGCCAGCGGAAGCGTTTAAACTCAGAAGAGTGTTCCTGGAGCCTCTCTGTAGCAATTCTGGACGTTTGGGGTGTCGCAGTGTCCTCCTGCAATTGCCCAAGTTCGTTGGAATGCCCAATGGACATGATGCAGGTGATCAGATAGGATGCTTATGTATGGGTCACCTGTCAGAGTGGTATCTAGACGTATCAGGGGTCCCATGTCACTGCAACTACACATACCCCACACCATTACAGAGCCTCCATCAGCTTGAACAGTCCCCTGCTGACATCAGTATCCATGGATGCATGAGGTTGTCTCCATTTCCGTACACGTCCATCTGCTCGATACAATTTGAAACGGAACTCGTTCGATCAGGCAACATGTTTCCAGTCATCAACAGTCCAATGTCGCTGCTGACAGGCCCAGGTGAGGCGCAAGGATTTGTGTTGTGCAGTCATCAAGGCAACATAGTGGGACTTCGACTCTGAAAACCCGTATCGATGATGTTTCGCGAAATAATTCGCACGCTGTACTAGTTGATGGCTCAGCAATGAATCTGCAGCAATTTGCGAAAGGGTTTCACTTCTGAACGATTCTCTTCAGTCGTCGTTGGTCCCATTCTTGCAGGATCTTTTTCCTGCCGCAGCGATGTCGGAAATTTGATGTTTTACAGGACTGCTGATATTCACAGTACACTTGTGAAATGGTCGAGCGGGAAAATCCCCACTTCATCGCTACCTCGGAGATGCTGTGTCCCATCGCTCGTGCGCCGACTGTGACACGACGTTCAAACTCGCTTAAATCTTGATAATCTGCCATTGTAGCAGTAGTAGTCGTTGTAACAACTGCGGCAAACACTTGTTGTCTTATATAGGCTTTGCCGACCGCAGTGCCGTATTCTGCCTGTTTACATATGTCTGTATTTGAATACGCGTGCCCATACCCATTTCTTTGGTGCTTCAGGGTAGAATCCATAGGTTTGCACATCGTTTTTGAGAATGGGTATGGTATTGTTCGAAATGGTAACATGACTCTTGCCATTTCACAAAGAAGTGACTCAAACATGTTCACACTAAATTTTAGACATAAGGAACTCCAATGTCATGTACTTCACTAACAGAGACGACTAGATTATGATATGGATGGTTGGTTCATCTGAGTTACGACAATACTCATAAGTAGCAGATGCAAGTTGATGGCATTAAATTCAAATCTGACTAGGCAGATTTTGACTTTTGTCACACATGTATTGAAGCCAAACAGACGTCACAGCCCCATAAAAAACGAAGAGTAAAAACAACTAGACCACTAGAACTTATTGATAGGGATCTAACTGGAGCACTTGCTCCAAATTCTTGCGATAGTAAAAGGTATGTTTTAACATTCATCATTGTTTTTCTCGTGACTGCTTTCTCAAAACAAAGGCAGCAGTGCCAAAGTTTTTCAAAATTTTTGAAGCGATGTCTACTGCTCATTTTAATTTGGAAATAAGTCATCTTCTGTGAAGACTTGGTCGTTCAATTCGAGTTCACAGTGTGACATACATAACAGCAGAAAGAGTTTCCTGGACGTCTAAATAGGACTATTTTGGATAAATTGTATTGTATGTTTCTCAAATAAAAACTTGACAAGAGTTTCTGGATGGAAGCAGTGTTGCCTACAGCCTGTATTACGAATTGGTGGCCAACTAGAGCCATGGAAGGAAACATGCAAGAATCCTTGCAAGTAAAAAAATTTACCCCGACCCAGAAAGTTAGTTACGAGCCAAACCCACCTTAAGGACACAAACTGTAATTATTGTGCATAATGTGAAGAATTTACGGCTCTAGCTACGAACTGTAAAGTGGAGAATTACAAAGGAATAAATGTAATATGAATGGAATGTGTTAACAGAAACAAGCTTTGGATTAATACCTTAACTTATGCGCTTAAAACACTCATTAAATAGCTTTGGCTATAAAAGAATATCAGTTGACTTTACAAATATCCCCTGTGAGAATTTTGCCAAGTAAACGTATTGGTTTTCAGCATTACTTGAACGAACAAGAAAACCTGCTCCTTAGATGCATCTGACGTTCTGAAAATTACTCACTGATTTTTAGCCAAACAAATGTAGTGACTTTTGGCCTGATAGTTATCGACTAACTCATGCATCTACTAAAGTAATGCTGGACTTAAGACTAATGATTGCAATGACGTGGGAAAATGTGGACTAAGAGTTGTTCTATCATGCCAGTGCTGTTTATTATGCTCACTATAATTAACGGACGTGAGACGTGCAGAATACCACTGTTGTAGGTGTGGTTCAGCAGCACAAAACTGGGTTCGAGCTTCCGTCGACACGAATTCTGGACCCCACTCATGTGCTAAGATGAGTGTCAAATGCACATCACTGAATGAACGCTACTGACGTGCACAAGAGGGGCACACATCCTAATTTCTCAACGAACTCCAAGACTGTTAGTTAAACCATTCAGCGTGCTATCCCTTTTCGCCAAAGAGATCATGCCCACCAGTCGCAGAATATGAACACTCAGCTGACCAATGGCGAGATTCCTTTGTGTCAAAAATCCCACTAAGGAAGACACTCCACAATAAAACGTCAGTCAACGACTTTTCGTTTCACACTTCTTCTTCCAAAACGCTGCTGTTTCTGCTGGGTCTCCGTGAAGTCATGAACATTTTTACCAATCGTGCTTTTTCATCCCCACCACTTAGCCTTGCATCAGAGGTCCTCTAAAACTAAAAACAGAGGCCTCGGCTAGGCTCCTATTTTTCTGCAAGCAGCGTTTCTTTTGGAAAGCGTAAGATTCTTATCCACCGCTCTAGGCATTCTTCAGAGCACGAGAAAGCACCAGCCTCCCGCAGACAGAATCTTCCCTTTCCTCAGCTCGGTCCCTGCAGGGCAAAGCTCTGTCATAAACACACAGTAGTTGACACACCGCTGGTTGGCGCAGTGTGGCAACTTAACATCTGGTCAACATCGGAGGGTTCCTGCCTGTGCCGATACCTGAGGACTGCTTTTATTCTTACATCAGTCACTGCCTTGCCTGTCTCTCATCCAGTGTGCTTCCCATATCCACGCACTCACAGAAAGAATAGAGAAACAACGGAGACCTGCACCATGTTAAATATATTGACATGAACTTAGAAGTCAGAGCATACTGCCAATATAATCCAGTTCATTTTAATAAAACATTATTATCGTACTCTTCTCCATCATCATCTTCTAACCAGTGTGTTATTCTCATATTGAATAAAAGGGGCATGTAAAATGACCTTCCAATTTTCAAAAGCGCCAGTGGTTCTATGGTGTGGAAGGAAACCCAGTCTGGAGAAGATGGAGGTTTTTGGTTGTGTAGCCTTTCTAAAAATTTCAGAGGAGCTTCTAGTTAGAGAGTTTGATTCTCGTTCACTTAAATGCATTTTTTGTTGGCTGTTGCCTAAATGTTTGTAGATCTGGCGTCGAGAGCTAAAGAAAGTAATTTCAGGGAAGGATGCAGTTTCTGATGAAACGAAACTTACTTTTGGAGCTACAACTAGTGATCAGTGGTTTCAGGAAAAGAAGAAAACAGGACAAAAGAATACAAGATAGACGGAAACAGGAAAACAGAAGACAGATGAAAACAGGAAAGGAGGAAAGGAGGCTGAAAAGTCAAGAGAACTGGTGAAGATGCCTGAAAAGGTACAAAATCTTCCACGAAACAAAAGGAAAAGAAGGATGCCTGTATGATTTGACGATTATGGAGTACTGCTCTTGCATACTGAATCTTTTATTGATAATGTTCGTGGATGATGTGAAGATATACAAGGGAGACATGATGAACATAAATGGAGGGAAGCAATCAATGAAGAAAGAAAGACATTGAAATTTAATGAGCTTTGGGAGTTACATTACTGGCCATTAAAATTGCTACACCAAGAAGAAATGCAGATGACAAACGGGTATTCATTGGACAAATATATTATACTAGAACTGACATGTGATTGCAGTTTCACGTAATTTCGGTGCACAGATCCTGAGAAATCAGTACCCAGACCAAACCGAGATGGCCTATACCATTACGCCAGTATGGTGATGACGAATACACGCTTCCAATGTGCGTTCACAGCGATGTCGCCAAACACGGATGCGACCATCCTGATGCTGTAAACAGAACCTGGATTCATCCGAAAAAATGACGTTTCGCCATTCATGCACCCAGGTTCGTCGTTGAGTACACCATCGTAGGCGCTCCTGTCTGTGATGCAGCGTCAAGGGTAACTGCAGCCATGGTCTCCGAGCTGATAGTCCATGCTGCTGCAAACGTCGTCGAACTGTTCGTGCAGATGGTTGTTGTCTTGCAAACGTCCCCATCTGTTGACTCAGGGATCGAGACGTGGCTACACGATACGTTACAGCTATACGGATAAGATGCTTGTCATCTCGACTGCTAGTGATACGAGGCCATTGGGATCCAGTACGGCGTTCCGTATTACCCTCCTGAACCCACCGATTCCATATTCCGCTAAGTCATTGGATCTCGACCAACACGAGCAGCAATGTCGCGATACGAAAAACCGCAATCGCGATAGGCTACAATCCGACCTTTATCAAAGTCGGAAACGTGATGGTACGCATTTCTCCTCCTTACAACAGGCATCACAACAACGTTTCACCAGGCAACTGCTGTTTGTGTATGAGAAATCGGTTGGAAACTTTCCTCATGTCAGCTCGTTATAGGTGTCGCCACCGGCGCCAACCTTGTGTGAATGCTCTGAAAAGCTAATCATTTGCATATCACAGCATCTTCTTCCTGTCGGTTAAATTTCGCGTCTGTAGTATGTCATCTTCGTGGTGTAGCAATTTTAATGGCCAGTAGTGTAATTGAATGATGTCCATTGATAGAAAATGGGTCTTCAAAATTAAACGTGGCAAAGACGGAGGAACTGAAAGAAGCTTATGATCAAAGACTGTATTCAAAGGAAGGGCTACTATTATGATGAAACGTACGCTCCTGTTGCGTGTTTGGCTACAATGAGAACACTGCTATCAATCATCATTGAAAAGGATCTTTATACATACTAAATAGATGTCAAAATGCCTTTCTACATGGGGAACAACACGAAGATTTCTACATGAAGATCCCGCAAGTTGTCATAGGTCAAAAGAACCAAATTTTCAAATTAAAGAAGACCTTGTACGCATTGAAACAGGCTCCTCGCTTGTGGAATGCAACATTTAACAGTTCTGTCAAAACTATTGGTCTCCTACATCTACATCAACATGAATACTCCACAATTCACACTTAAGTGGCTGGTGGAGAGTTCACTTTCACAACATTTCTCTACCGTTCCACTCTTCAAGTCCAGAAATATGGAATCAACCTAAGATCACTTTTCGATAGCAGCCATTACTTCTTGAGGATAAAGAGCTAGTTATCTTTCACAAGAACGCTACTTTCTGAGTCTGTGATGGATCGTTTCCCTCGAGGTAATTCATAATTTTGGTATTTGGACACAGTATATGTTCCAAAATCCTACAGATAATCGACGTCAATGGTATGGGCCTGTAATTCTTCGGTTTACTCCAACTTATTTTCGCCGAGCGCCTGTTTGTATATGATTGATGGTGCCGAGTGGCAATAGTAATTCATATGTAAAGAGCAAAGAAACAGTTAAAGGCACGTAAATAGTTTTGGTGTGTAGTTTATGGTGTAGAAAATCGTTTCAGAATGATTGTATAGGATTGAGTAACAGTGAAGCTCGTGCAGTGACGTCTTCAAAAGAGCGAATTAAGTATCAAACGATAACTCAGTAATAAGGGTGTTTCAAAAAGAATAACCTGGTTTTGGACAGTAATAATTACGAAACGTGGGACGTGCAAACAAGAAAATGTGTGTTATTTGAATGGGCGTTGGCTAGAATTTCGAAAAATCGCCTTCAGATGCCAACCAGTGGGTCTTCTCAATTTGCAGTAAACATCAGTAAGATGGCGTCCGTTCAAGAGAAGGCGTTTTGCGTGCTGGAATTTGTAAAGAGTGAGTCAGTCGTTTCGCTCAAGAGTGCTTTTCGTCGGCGTTCTGACATTGATGCGCTTGCACCCAAAAGCATTCACCGTTGGTAACGCCAGCTTGAAGAGACAGGTTGCTTGTGCAAAGGTACGACACCAAGTCGATCTAGAACTTCTGATGACTTGGAAAGAATTTAGCAAACGTTTGAGTGGAGCCCACAAAAGTCTACTCCACCAAAGTAGGGAACTGGCAATGCCTCATACGACTGTCTTAAGGGAACCACACCATGGTTCGGGTCGAAAAAAATCGATTTTAGGTTTTCATCATATTTCGATAGATTAGGTTTTATTTAAGTACTCAGAAAAGGATTTTGCTTAAAAATTTTTTTTTCGAGCATTTAAAGAGCATTTTCCTACCATGTGTATTTATGTGCCACGCCCACTTTTTTGTCACCCACTTTTCTGCATATATTTTAGATCTTTATATCTCCTACATTGCTCGTTAGGTTTTTTTTTTTTTACTCCCGAATGTGTTGGCTATCCTTGGAATGCAACGGTCGGTATTCTTTTGTTTCTACTGTTTGTAAACAACACACTTTCAAACACACGGTTAGTTTTGTGCAAGTGTGATTGCGAGTAGTTGTTATACTTACGTTTTCAGTGCTTGTTTACGTGTGTTTTGTTGTATTTATTGAAGATGACGAAACGTAAAGCCATTTTCAAGAAATGAACATTTAGAGGAAACACGTTTAGAAAGCTTTCTGTACAAGAGGTTATGTCGCCTGGCATCGATGTTTCTAATTGCAATTCTTCAACAAGTGCATCACCAAAGAAGCTCTCCCCATTTCAAGAGAGTTACAACGAATTTACTGTAAGTGACAAGGGGTGCAGTAACATTATTATAAATTTGAGAATATTATCAGATGTAATTTCTAAATTTGAACTATGTAGACAGTGTGGTGAGTTGCAGATTGTGAAAATTTGTGAGAGTGCCAGTGGGAGAAAAGGCCTAGCAATTGCTTTGGATTTAACTTGCACTAAATGCTCAGCTATTATTTCATTTATGAGTTCTTAAAAACCAGATGCAATTGGCCCTTATGAAATCGACACTAGATTAGTTTATGCCTTACAATCCATTGGCAAGAGCATGGCTGCAGGGAGAACATTTTGTTCAGTGATGAACTTACATCAACCACCAAATAAATTTGAAAAACTGACTGCAATATTAAAGAAAGCTGTATGTGAGGTCAGTGAGGAAAGCATGAAATGGCTGCTAGTGAAGCAGTGGAAGAAAATGATGACTGTTCGGACATTGCAGTTTCACTTTATGGAAGTTGGCAGAAAAGAGGACATACTTCTCTGAATGGAGTAGTGACTGCCAGAGTGTAGACACCGGTAAAGTGTTAGATGTGGAGATAATGTCTAAATATTGCAAATGTTGTAAAGTCAATGAACATAAAGAACACAACTGTGTGGCTAATTTTAGAGGAACAAGTGGTGATATGGAAGTTCATGGAGTACAACAAATATCTCACTCAAACCAATAGGTGACTCACAGTACTATGGTTTTTGACACATGCATTTCATATGTTTGTCTTTAGCTTTAGCGGTCATGTGCGAAAAAAGGTGCTGCTTAAGATCATCAATATGTATACTATTCACATGTAGGGAGTTTACAACTTCACTGTATGCGGCCTCTATGCTAGGCAAACAACAATTCAGTCTCTCCAGTGCAAGCCGTATGGCAGAGTCTAGATCGTATAACTTTATAACTGATGGATGTTTTAGATAAATGCAGTTGTCACCTGATTTCACACATAACGCACAGTCGTCATACATTGTAGTAATAGAAAGTGCCGCATCAGTAAGACGAATGTCAGGGGGAGAATGAGTTGGATAATATTCGATGGTCATCTGCTGATTGATGTAGCGCTCTGCACCATATATTTCATCCAAGTCGAACACGGAAATTGGCACTCTAACACATTTGGATACATTTTCAATCTCCATTCTAGCATGCAAACCCCAGACATGATGCGCCTCTATAGCAATGTTCACACATTTGGATCCACTGGGAGTTAAATTGTATGGAGGTGAAAAGCGTGGCTGCACTCGATGTCTTCTTCTTATCTACACTCTGTGGGTGCGCTATCATAGGAATATTCTGCTGGGATGAGCCATATGTTGGCACCCAGTACTGACCTCTATCTTATTGTTGTTTAACACCGCCAGTGGCAGCATTCAATGTGTTTATGTTGGTCATCTATCCTCATCACACAAGTCGATGAGTGGTACAGAGAGCAGCAACTCCTTGTCCTGCTCCAATAAGTGGGCTATGTAAGCTACAGGATCCCATGATGCCGCTAATGGTTCAGATGTGGTGGGGCTGTTGCTGTAGATCTTGATGAGCTGGCGGTCAAGGCAGATGCAGATCTGGATTTGTCTACAGAGCTACGCATATTGGCGCTCGACCCTGTTGAACAAAGATGAGGAAGAATTAGATATGGGCCAATAGGCGAAAACTTTGAAAAATAATCAGGCTAACAAGGGAGAGAATAATTTGATGTGTGATACTTACTTTTGCGTTTAACCCTGTTCTTCATGACTGTCATGGAGTTCGACTGCTGTTGGCGCTTCATGGTTCTTCTTCTCCTTCTCTTGCTGACTGACTGAACAAGACTGAGGCCCCGGAGCTGCTGAGCTTCACCTATATCTCCTACAATGACGTCATCAGATACTTCAATCATATTGGCTGAAGTCGAACACGTGACTCGATTAAGGGCTCCTATTGGCTCCCGCCATTTCCCCCACCCCAGAATGTCATCAGCTGACGTCACAGCAGAGCCCTCTGGTGGTGGCGATATGAACTAGACCCACACCACATGGTGGACACACACTGTACACGGCCATCTTGAATAACGGTACTTGTGTCATGATCCGACATCAGGAGAGCGCCCTTTGGTGGCATCAATATGAACTAAGCCAGTTGGAGTCCAGACCCAGTGGAGAACAGATCTGCCTGAAACTGGTTAAATAATAATAAATAATAAGTCCTTTTTTTCCCACGAGTCCTTAGGAGGAGGTCGGTTTAGTACAAGTGTCCTTTCTTTAGTGCCATTTTCTTTGCTTAGTAGAGATAACCAGGGTGTAATGCATTATCCTGCTGGAATTTGAACTTAGCGCCATTTTTCTGGGGGACGGGGAGGGGGGGTTAGATTAGTGGAGGTGGCCCAACTGACCTTCTTCCCACCAAAATTCAAACTTCCCGCCAAAATCCGCCATCTTGATTGCCGTCATCGCAGCCATATTGGATGACGTCATCGCTGCCATCTTGGATAACGGTACTTTGGCGTGGGAACGCCCTTGCCCCAATACTGGCGTGTACACTGTGCTAGGATTCAGCACAAAAAGTATATGCTGTGTAAAGTGCACTACATTCACGTCTCTTAGTGATAGCAAATAATTATTTATAATATTTAGATGAGGAGGTTTGTCCGAGTATTTGAGATGTTTCCCTCAACTCCTATTTTCATGTGAACAAAGTTGCAATAATATGAAGTATTTACACCTGCTGTTTCTCAGTAGCCTAGTTTGAGCATCCTCTAATTATGCTGAACATTTTTATACTGAACATAATAAAATAAACTTCCCCCATGAACCATGGACCTTGCCGTTGGTGGGGAGGCTTGCGTGCCACAGCGATACAGATGGCCGTACCGTAGGTGCAACCACAACGGAGGGGTATCTGTTGAGAGGCCAGACAAACATGTGGTTCCTGAAGAGGGGCAGCAGCCTTTTCAGTAGTTGCAGGGGCAACAGTCTGGATGATTGACTGAACTGGCCTTGTAACATTAACCAAAACGGCCTTGCTGTGCTGGTACTGCGAACGGCTGAAAGGAAGGGGAAACTACAGCTGTAATTTTTCCCGAGGACATGCAGCTTTACTGTATGATGAAATGATGATGGCGTACTCTTGGGTAAAATATTCCGGAGGTAAAATAGTCCCCCATTCGGATCTCCGGGCGGGGACTACTCAAGAGGATGTCGTTATCAGGAGAAAGAAAACTGGCATTCTACGGATCGGAGCGTGGAATGTCAGATCCCTTAATCGGGCAGGTAGGTTAGAAAATTTAAAAAGGGAAATGGATAGGTTAAAGTTAGATATAGTGGGAATTAGTGAAGTTCGGTGGCAGGAGGAACAAGACTTTTGGTCAGGTGATTACAGGGTTATAAATACAAAATCAAATAGGGGTAATGCAGGAGTAGGTTTAATAATGAATAAAAAAATAGGAGTGCGGGTTAGCTACTACAAACAGCATAGTGAACGCATTATTGTGGCCAAGATAGACACAAAGCCCATGACTACTACAGTAGTACAAGTTTATATGCCAACTAGCTCTGCAGATGATGAAGAAATTGATGAAATGTATGACGAGATAAAAGAAATTATTCAGGTAGTGAAGGGAGACGAAAATTTAATAGTCATGGGTGACTGGAATTCGTCAGTAGGAAAAGGGAGAGAAGGAAACATAGTAGGTGAATATGGATTGGGGGGAAGAAATGAAAGAGGAAGCCGCCTTGTAGAATTTTGCACAGAGCATAACTTAATCATAGCTAACACTTGGTTCAAGAATAATAAAAGAAGGTTGTATACCTGAAAAATCCTGGAGATACTAATAGGTATCAGATAGATTATATAATGGTAAGACAGAGATTTAGGAACCAGGTTTTAAATTGTAAGACATTTCCAGGGGCAGATGTGGATTCTGACCACAATCTATTGGTTATGAACTGCAGATTGAAACTGAAGAAACTGCAAAAAGGTGGGAATTTAAGGAGATGGGACCTGGATAAACTGAAAGAACCAGAGGTTGTAGAGAGTTTCAGGGAGAGCATAAGGGAACAATTGACAGGAATGGGGGAAAGAAATACAGTAGAAGAAGAATGGGTAGCTCTGAGGGATGAAGTAGTGAAGGCAGCAGAGGATCAAGTAGGTAAAAAGACGAGGGCTAATAGAAATCCTTGGGTAAAAGAAGAAATATTGAATTTAATTGATGAAAGGAGAAAATATAAAAAAGCAGTAAATGAAGCAGGCAAAAGGGAATACAAACGTCTCAAAAATGAGATCGACAGGAAGTGCAAAATGGTTAAGCAGGGATGGTTAGAGGACAAATGTAAGGATGTAGAGGCTTTTCTTACTAGGGGTAAGATAGATACTGCCTACAGGAAAATTAAAGAGACCTTTGGAGAGAAGAGAACCACTTGTATGAATATCAAGAGCTCAGATGGCAACCCAGTTCTAAGCAAAGAAGGGAAGGCAGAAAGATGGAAGGAGTATATAGAGGGTTTATACAAGGGCGATGTACTTGAGGACAGTATTATGGAAATGGAAGGGGATGTAGATGAAGATGAAATGGGAGATAAGATACTGCGTGAAGAGTTTGACAGAGCACTGAAAGACCCAAGTCGAAACAAGGCCCCGGGAGTAGACAACATTCCATTAGAACTACTGATGGCCTTGGGAGAGCCAGTCATGACAAAACTCTACCATCTGGTGAGCAAGATGTATGAGACAGGCGAAATACCCACAGACTTCAAGAAGAATATAATAATTCCAATACCAACGAAAGCAGGTGTTGACAGATGTGAAAATTACCGAACTATCAGTTTAATAAGTCACAGCTGCAAAATACTAACGCGAATTCTTTACAGACGAATGGAAAAACTGGTAGAAGCGGACCTCGGGGAAGATCAGTTTGGATTCCGTAGAAATGTTGGAACACGTGAGGCAGTACTAACCTTACGACTTATCTTAGAAGAAAGATTAAGAAAAGGCAAACCTACGTTTCTAGCATTTGTAGACTTAGAGAAAGCTTTTGACAACGTTAACTGGAATACTCTCTTTCAAATTCTGAAGGTGGCAGGGGTAAAATACAGGGAACGAAAGGCTATTTACAATTTGTACAGAAACCAGATGGCAGTTATAAGAGTCGAGGGGCATGACAGGGAAGCAGCGGTTGGGAAGGGAGTAAGACAGGGTTGTAGCCTCTCCCCGATGTTATTCAATCTGTATATTGAGCAAGCAGTAAAGGAAACAAAAGAAAAATTCGGAGTAGGTATTAAAATTCATGGAGAAGAAGTAAAAACTTTGAGGTTCGCCGATGACATTGTAATTCTGTCAGAGACAGCAAAGGACTTGGAAGAGCAGTTGAACGGAATGGACAGTGTCTTGAAAGGAGGATATAAGATGAACATCAACAAAAGCAAAACGAGGATAATGGAATGTAGTCAAATTAAATCGGGTGATGCTGAGGGGATTAGATTAGGAAATGAGACACTTAAAGTAGTAAAGGAGTTTTGCTATTTAGGGAGTAAAATAACTGATGATGTTCGAAGTAGACAGGATATAAAATGTAGACTGGCAATGGCAAGGAAATCGTTTCTGAAGAAGAGAAATTTGTTAACATCAAGTATAGATTTAAGTGTCAGGAAGTCGTTTCTGAAAGTATTTGTATGGAGTGTAGCCATGTATGGAAGTGAAACATGGACGATAACCAGTTTGGACAAGAAGAGAATAGAAGCTTTCGAAATGTGGTGCTACAGAAGAATGCTGAAGATAAGGTGGGTAGATCATGTAACTAATGAGGAGGTATTGAATAGGATTGGGGAGAAGAGAAGTTTGTGGCACAACCTGACTAGAAGAAGGGATCGGTTGGTAGGACATGTTTTGAGGCATCAAGGGATCACAAATTTAGCATTGGAGGGCAGCGTGGAGGGTAAAAATCGTAGAGGGAGACCAAGAGATCAATACACTAAGCAGATTCAGAAGGATGTAGGTTGCAGTAGGTACTGGGAGATGAAGAATCTTGCACAGGATAGAGTAGCATGGAGAGCTGCATCAAACCAGTCTCAGGACTGAAGAGCACAACAACAATAAAATAAAAATAAAAATACACTTCAAAGTTGGGAGACAAGTTCAGAGAGGGGAGTAGATTGTCAGATAAAATACATAAAGACATGATGAAATACAAAGGCATGAGGACAGAGCCCCAAAATCTTAACCTAAACACAATAAACATTTTCATATATAATTTTCAGTAGTAGCTTGAGCAGGGGCTGTTGCCATAACTTTCATGCCATTACCTCCGCTGTCATTTACTTCTGCTTATAGGTTGGTACACTAAGTGATCAAAAGTATCCGGACACCTGCATGAAAATGACCCTCAAGTTCATGGCACTCTCCATTGGTAAGGCTGAAATTCATTCTGATGTTGGCCCACCCTTAGCCTTCATGACAGCTTCCACTCTCGCAGATATACGTTCAATCAGGTGCTGGAAAGTTGCTTGGGGAATGGAAGCCCATTCTTCATGGAGTGCTGCACTGAGGAGAGGTATCGATGTTGGTCGGTGAGGCCTGGCACGAATTCGTGGTGTTCCAGAACATCCCAAAGGTTCTATAGGATTCAGGTCAGGACTCTGTGCAGACCAGTCCATTACAGGGATGTTATTGTCGTGTAACCACTCCGCCACAGGCCGTGCGTTATGAACAAGTGCTCCATCATGTTGAAAGATGCAGTCGCCATCCCCGAATTGCTCTTCAACAGTGGGAATCAAGAAGGTTCATAAAACATCAATGTAGGCCTGTGCTGTGATAGTGACACGAAAAACAACCAGGGATGCAAGCCCCCTCCATGAAAAACACGACGACACCATAACACCACTGTCTCCGAATTTTACTGTTGGCACTACACACACTGGCAAATGACTTTCACCGGGCATTCGCCATACCCACACCCTGCCATCGGATCGCCACAGTGTGTACCGTGATTCGTCACTCCACACAACGTTTGTCCACTGTTCAATCGTCCAATGTTTACGCTTCTTACACCAAGCGAGACGTCATTTGGCATTTACTGGCGTGATGTGTGGCTTATGAGCAGCAACTCGGCTACGAAATCCAAGTTTTCTCACGCCTAACTATGTTTTCTCACACCTAACTGTCATAGTACTTGCATTGAATCCTGATGCAGTTTGGGATTCCTGTGTGATGGTTTGGATAGAAGTATGCCTATTACACATTACGACACTCTTCCACTGTCGGCAGTCTCTGTCAGTCAACAGACGAGGTCGACCTGTACGCTTTTGTGCTGTACGTGTCCCTTCACGTTTCCACTTCACTATCACATTGGAAACAGTGGACCTAGGGATGTTTAGGAGTGTGGAAATCTCATGTACAGACATATGACACAAGTGACACGCAGTCGCCTGACCACGTTCGACGTCTGTGAGTTCCACGGAGCTCCCTATTCTGCGCTCTCACGATGTCTAATGCCTACTGAGGTCGCTGATTTGGAGTAACTGGCAGTAGGTGGCAGCACAATGCACCTAATATGATAAACGTATTTTTTGGGGGTGTCCGGATGCTTTTGATTACATAGTGTATATTTCACATGGAAGTACGGAGCAAAGTGTACCTAACAGTTCTTCTGTACCTTAAGATGCATCATGAATTACGATATTACTTCTGCTTGTTGCTAAGACACGATCTTCTTAAGAATATTTGGCTCTCTCAAATGCTTCAATACTGGGTGATTGAGGATCTTATATCCATCTAGAGGGTTCGATACCTTCCTTCGAAGATGACAGATTACAGAGCCTGGGCTACTCTTGGAGTGAAATCTACGTTTTGTCTGCCTGCCTGCCTACCTGCCTGCGTGCCAGCCCTAGTCGTCCATCTGCCAGAGCTGCCACCTGACACTGTAGCCGTCCATCCGTCCGTCCGTCTGCCCGCATGCCAGGTTGCCTGTTCACCACCGCCCGGTGCTTGTCGTCACTGCCGCCGCTGCCTGAGGATCCTGGGCCACCCCTTTTTTCTGTCATCATCCAGCTGCTGCCCGGAGGGATTAGCTGGACTGCCTTCACCGCCTGCCAGAGGGGCTGCCGCCCTCTCTCACTGACGGCTCCTTTACTGACGCCGCCACCACCGCCACCGCCGCCACCGCCGTCGTCCTTCGGCGCTGCCTTTCGCAGCCGCCGCTGTTTCTCGTCCCTGCCGCCGCCACCATCACCACTCTCTCCATCTTCATCCCCTACATGCACGCCACCACCATGCCCACCCCACCACCTCCATCATTTTCAGTTCGCCCTCAGCTGCTCCAACCACCATCACATGGAGCTCATCCACTGCCCCCATCCCTGTCCTTCCTTCCCTCCCTGTCCACCCCACTGTTGTTCCATTTTCAGCTGTCACTTCCCCCAACTCTCCCCTACCTTTAGCTGTCGCCCCATCGCTGTCTGCGCCACGTATGACAGGCTCCCAGCTGGCACGGATTTCCGCCTTCTGCCCCACAGGCTCTGTGCCACCCACACCCCCACCCTCTGCATCACTCGCTCCTCAGGGAGGACCTGCCTCCCGCCATTTCGCCCTGCAACACATCCCCCACCCCATCTCCTTCCTGTCCTGTCCAAGCAAACTTCTAAATGCCCTAATGTTGACCCTTCCCCTGCCCTCTTCTTAATGAAAACCCCTGATCCCGGTGACCCACTCACCCCCATGGACATGACGCCGACCCCCACTTCTACCACCCTTTACACCCACACCTTTGTCCCCTTCAATCCTGACACTCTATTCCTGGACACCCGCACCCTCACCCTGGCCATCCTTAAATACTTCCCCAATGCCCCCATCTCCCTTCTCATTCTTCACAAGGACTCAGTCCTCATTAAATCCCCCAATGCTTCCTTCCACACTGATATCCTCTCCAAAATTCCATGTATCCAATTTGGCCAATGAGCCACCCTCACCCACTATGATGCACCATCCTCTCCCCAACAGCCTCAACCTCCCCGACATCCGACGACCTTTACTGCCGTCATCATGAAGCTTAGCCCCATGGTCACAGATGCTGAGGTGTTGGCGGAACGAAATTCCCATCCAAAAATCGCTTGGCCCATCACATCTTTAATGATGCCAGGCCGACTTGCGTAATGCGGATGTTCACCAAATCCTCCTCCTCCATTGACTACCTCCTTACGGATGGAGCCCTCATCTACAATCGCTGTCATAAAGTGGACTCCTCCCATTCCCTCGTCCAATCCTATCGCTGCCAGCACCGCCTAAAGTACAATGACCATGTTACCACTGCCTGCAAGAGCCCCCCTACCCGTCCCCAAAGCAAAGCTTACCACTTCTGTAACGAACCCCATCCTACCTACTCCTCGAAATGTAAAGCAAAACCTCCTCCTGTCACCCCTGAGCTCACCGTCCCTGTCCGTCTCGTCAATGGCCCCATCCACCACAACAATTTGCTCCACCCTCCCCCTACTGCAGAGGACATCAACTGCTTCATCATCATTGTCCTCCAAAACATCCACCCCTTCCAACACTCCCACACCCTTCCCCAAATCACCCTCGCTGCTCGTTCCATCTTCCATCTTACCACCTATGCTACCTACTCCCACAGCCAGGCCCACTTCACCTTCACCCCTCTCACCACCCTCGTCTAAATCTCCCCTCCCATGGTGCGAAAATATTACTGTATCCTGTACCATAATATCCGCCCCCTGCCCACCCACAAACTCTTCTTCCTCCACACCCTCCCTCAACACCGAGTGGATGCCTTCATCCTAAATGAAACCTTCCTTCAACCCCATATCTCCATCTTCATAGCTCGTTACACCCTTCACCTCACTGATAACCCATACCCTCTGGTGTGTGGTGGGGTTGCTATCGTTCACCTCAAAAGTACCTCCATGTTTGGCCACTACCTCTCCTCAACAATCTTGCCGAGCATCTCACCTTCAGCCTCTTCTTCCCCACCCTTAGCTTAGTTGTGCCACCATTCATGTCTTTCCTCATACCCCCTCCCATACAATTTCCTGGTCTACATTGACCACACCTTCTCCACCTATGTGATGGCCGCTGACCTCAGTATCCACAACCGTGTTCATGCCAAACTCCAGCAGCGGCACCGGTTTATCACCACCCTCCAGGGAGACCTGGTTCCCCTCCCCCAGCACACCCGACCCAAATCCAACACCACTCCCAATGTGATCCTAGCCTCTCCCAACCTCCTTGGGGGCATCACCGTGGATGTCCTTGACCTCAGTAGCAGTGACCATGCTCTTGTCCTCATTACCTCTGATGGTCGCCATCTGTGCCCCGCTCCTCGCCCTGACACCCCTCCTAAATTTGTGCACGATTACACCCATGCCAACTGGGATGCCTATCGGGACTCCATACATGCCCAGGTCGAACACCGCAACCTTACCCTACAATCTCCTGATGACATCTCCCTCACTGCTGCCTTCCTCCACCAGACCTTGTCTGACACTGTCACCACCCATACCCCTACCTAAGCCATTCACCCTCACTGCCCAGCTGTGCCCCCACAGGCTGTCCTTCTCCTTCGTGAATCCCGCCGCCTCTACGTCTCTTTTCTCCACACTTGTGACTGAGACACACTCACCCACCACCAGCAATTACAACAACACATCCACAACATGCTTACTGCGATGAATGGTCGTGCTTGGCGACAGCCATGCACACAACGCCACGCTCCCAATAAACTCTTCCAAGTATTGGTCTGCTTTCCACTGCCTTACTGGGAACAACCCTGCCTCACAGTGCCCTCTCCTCCTTGATGACGTCCCCTTCCTGACAACCCCAGTAAGGGCAACCACTTTGCCTCCCACCTCTTTGATATCTTTTCCAATCCAGATAATCCCCAATTTGATTATTCCCACTTCTCTGACATCATCTGATGTACGGATACCTCTGTTCTTCCGCCTTGCTTCTAGCTTCCAGTACTTGGGCCACCATCTGAACTTAACATTCCCATCAATACACAGGACATCATCCTCACACTCCACACTAAACGCAACACTGCTCCCAGCCATGACCGCGTTACCTACCACCGTTTCAAACACTGCCCTCCCTCCTTCCCTGCAGTCCTTGCCACCCTCTACAATGTAATACTTGCCACTGGCTTCAACCCCAACCTGTGGAAAACCTCCCGTATCCTGATGTTCTCCAAACCCAACAAGCCTCGATCTGATGCCTCTTCCTATTGGCCTGTATGTCTCACCTCTGTGTTCAGCAAGCTCTTGGAATTCATCCTTACCCGGCGCATCCATCACCACCTCCACTGACACCACCTCCTCCCCAACACCCAATGTGGCTTATGACCTTCCTTCTCTGCCGATGACCAACTCCTACACTCACTCATCTCCTCTCCATCCAGCTTAACTCCTGTCGCTCCGCTATTTTTGTCTCTCTCGACTTCAAAAAGGCCTACTACTGTGTATGGCATCCCAGTCTCCTGTTTAAAATCCAGACCTATGCCCTTCCTATCAACTATCTCCATCTGATTGCCTCCTTCCTCTCCTGTCCCCCCTCCTACGTTACCATCCATAACGCTGATTCCCACACCTTCTACTCCTCTGCGAGTGTGCCTCAGGGCTCTGTCCTCTCCCCTCACCTCTACCTCCTGTGCACGGCAGATATGCCCCTCCAGTACACCTCCTGCAGTATGCCAAATGATACCGCCTTCCTTGCCCTCTCTCCTACCCTTCAACAGTCCCAACGCCTTCTCCAGAATATCCTTGACCTTTTTACCACATGGTGTAACCAGTGGCTCCTGAAAATCAATCCTTCCAAGAACCAGGCAATCATTGTAGGTCATACCACTCACTCCTTCCGGCTCCTTGATTTTTCCCTTACCATCTGTGCCCGTGCTGTCCACCTCTCCCCCACTGTCACCTACCTAGGCCTCACCATTGACCATCACCTTGCCTGGATCCCTCATCTCTACTCTATCCAATCCAAAACCCACAACCACCTCCAACTCCTTAAACTCCGCTCTGGCCAGATATGGGGTTGAACTCCTCTACCATCCTCCACACCTACAAATCCTTAATCCATCCCATCCCCTGTTTTGTCAATCACGCCTGGATATCTGCCCCCCCCCCCAAATTCTATAAGTCCCTCCAGATCATAAAATTATAAACAGCCGACCAGTTGCAATGGATAAAGAATTCTTTACCTAGGTTTCAATAAATTTAAATTTGTCTTCTTCAGAAGGTGGCAATTTTACATTAGTACGGACTAATGTACCATCGCCGTTTTTATAAATGTCGGCATAGAGCCATTTGTCAAAATTAAAATATAGCCCTAAAAATAGGGTTTGTCACGTAAATATAAATTAGTACATGGATGTTGCAGAGCTCACAACCTCCAGATCCTCAAGTGTCATGCACTCTGCCTTGCCTTCTGTATACGCCTCCCGCTGCCCACATGGATCCTCTATGACCTGATTCCTTTCCCCCGACTACTCCTTTTCCTAGAATGTATCTGAGCCCTCTACACCTCCTGCTGACTTGATCCCCCTCCTCCCATGGTTGCTATGCTCCAACCCCCGCCCGTTGCGATCCTTCACTGTTGTGTCCCCCTACCCTCCACCTTTACACCCTTTATCTCCTTTCCCGAGGTGGCTTCCACCAGCTCCCCCTCTCACATGATGCCCTCTCTCCCTCCATTTCTCCCTCCTATCAACTCTGATCCTCATCTCCCCCTCTCTCCCTCTGTCCTTTTCCAGGGCTCCCTCTGCCCCTCCTTCCATTCTGCTCTTCCCCACCTACCCTCTCTTTGACTACCTCCTCTCCCCCGAGTACTTTTGCTTTCCCCTCCACTGCCTTCCCCACTCCTTCTCACATCCACCCTGCCCCCTTTTTCTATATCCTCTTCCCCCATCAGCTTCCCCCCTTTTTTCCACTCATAGGTCCAGGTCCTCCCCCTGCCCCCATCTGCCGCCATGTCACCTATGGTGCTGTTTTCAGTGAATGTTCAGTGTTGTGCATCACCTGTCAGTGTTGCGAACAGCCACCATATTCTTGTGTTTTTTATCTCGTGCGAACAGAAACCAGACTGTCGCTGTGGTTTTTTTTTCTTTTTACTGTGCCTGTCTCCTTACTGTGTGTCTTCATCCGCATCGTCAACGCCGTGTTTTTCTATTTTAAATTCCACAACTTTCCGCCGTTTTACAGTTTTTTACAATTTCACCGTTTTATCGCCTGTTTTTCTTATTTGTTTCTCTTCTCGTTATATTTTTTAACTTTTCTGTAGGCTGTAGAGCAGCAGCATATTACGCTGCTGCCAGTGGGGGGAATCGAAATGCAATTTAAAAAAAGAACTTAAATAATTTAGTTTTTTGTTTCTTTGTGCTGGTACTCGGTATTATCTTAAGTCATCATTGATGACTTTCGCGGCGATTTATTCAACCTAACTGCAATATTCTATGAATTGTTGCGATGCATCGGAGATTCTCGCAGACGGCGGACGAAGTTACCTTAAAACATGAAAAATGCAAGTCGGTGTTGTAAATCATAAAAAGTACCTCTAAGTGTGTTTCTTTGTTTTTTTGTGGACTTTGAGGGGACCTGTACACTTAAGAGCCAAAGAAACTGTCTAATATCGTGTAGCAGAAATGGGCAAACTCGTTCATTCTTGGGAACTAGTTCACTGGTGACCGCTCTTTTTTGGGAACCGCTCATTTTTACTCGTTTACCGTTCATTTGTGCGTGGTATATGGTTCTTATGAAAAACTGAAAATTAGTAGAATAGGTGACTGAAGATGGAAAGCACCAAGAGCAGGCACTTGCCTCCCCCCTGGAGTGCAGAGATTTTATTAATTACACAATTCTCATCTACTTGTAGAAGTAATTTTTTTTGGTTCTGCAAAACCTCATGTTTAGCCAAATGCAGCGTTATGTGGCTAATCGGAGTGAAATATGAGTAATATAAGGTGGCGCACGAAAAACCGTCCCCGAGTACAGATTCCTTGCCAGTTACGTATGATTTGTTGACCGCTACGATCAGAATAGAAAGACATGTAATAATTAGGTAGTAAATAAATAACAAATAACCTAATGAAAACAACTACTTCGGAACAACAGATAACAATTGATGGACGACAATGAGCAGTCTCATACTCGGGGCCGATTTTTCGTGCGCCACCCTGTATCACTGAAATAATATAGTAGAAGTTATCATATTCTCTTTACAAAATGTGACACCAGTCGATTATGGAGTGCGGGCTTCATTCGGTTGTTAAGTCGGTCAGCTTTCCATAATAATGAACATGCTGTTTTACCTTGGATAAAAAAAAAGACGGAAAATGGCCACTCGTGTTTGCCGTGCCGACTTCCTTTGCATATGGGATAACAAAAAACTTGCCTTTTTGTAAGTAAGTCTTAAGCTGTTCATCGAAATAGTGAAGTAAGCTAATATGCCGTTTTGTTACCTGAAAAGATGTATGTATTACAAACCACGTAATTTTTATGTAATTTACGTAATTATAAAATACGTTTTAATTACCGGCCGTGGACGCTGAATAGAATACGAAAAGAACCAGAGGTCCAGAGTTCAAAAAAGGTTTGAAACAGATCTAGAATGGGCGTGCGCAGCGAGTGAAACGAACAAAACTCGATACTGAACTAACTAGGCGCAGTCGGCAATCGAACTGCGTCGAGTGGCCACGCGAAGAAGGACGAGTCCGGCCGAGGGAGACTAAGACCGTGACAGAGACGGGTGCGGGTCCGAGCCTAGAACGAGATCGACCGTTTCCCGTTCCTTGGGAACTATAAGTAGAAAACCACGACCGAAGCGAACTATGAAAGATCTTTCCTTAGAATTCGTTCCTAGGTCCTTCCGTTCATCTTGGTGAACCCTTCCTTTGGACCTGTTAGTTCGCGAACGACTCAGCTCTATCGTGTAGGGCCCTCGCGAGCAAACAGAAGTGCCGTAACACGACGTGGCATGGACTCGACTAATGTCGGAAGTAGTGCTCGAGGGAATAAACACCATGAATCCTGCAGGGCTGCCCATAAATCCGTAAGAGTACTAGGGGGTGGAGATGTCTTCTGAACAGCACGTACCAAGGAATTCCAGATATGCTCAATAATGTTCGTGTCTGGGGAGTGTGGTGGCCAGTGGAAGTGTTTAAACTCAGACCTGAAGCTACGCTGTAGCAATTCTGGACGTGGGGGGTGTCGCATTGTCCTGCTGGAATTTCCCAAGTTCGACGGAATGCACAATGGACATGAATGGATGCAGGTGATCAGACAGGATGTTTACGTACGTGTCACGTGTCAGTCGCTGTAGCGCGATACGAGTGGTGTATGGTATAGTGAGCAGGGTCCGGTGTCACGTTGGTAAGCGAGTGTACCTCTGGAGCGCGAGCTGCTCGTCCGGTGTCTTTATGACGAAACAATATTCACGCGGCTGAGAAACGTTAGAAAATGTATCTGGCTCGATTTGTAATACTCAGAAGTTTCTTGTTATCGTTCCATATGCAAAGCACGTAGTTCACTTGAACTATGTTTTGTGATATAAGGATACGACTGGAAACTGCACATTGATAAGATGGTTACGCATAGTCACTTTAAGATGCTCAAGTCCCGTGCCGTGATTGCTGCAACAAAATAAATGGCAGTTTCGCCCTAATTTGAGTGAAGCATTACTTTTTTAATTTAATCGTATGGATAGGGCCCCCCGTCGGGTAGACCGTTCGCCGGGTGCCGATCTTTTAATTTGACGCCACTTCGGTGACCTGCAGTCGATGAGGATGATAGGATGATGATGAGGACAGCACAACACCCAGTCCCTGGGCGGAGAAAATTCCCCGACTCAGCCGGGAATCGAACCCGGGCCCCGAGGATTGACAATCCGTCATGCTGAATGGTCAATTCAGCTACCGGGGGCGGATGAAGCATTACTGAACACGATCGATAATTGGAATTACTTGCATGGTATCATGAGTAGAACTTCGCAGTATTTGTATTTTAATATGCGATTTCTGCTTAGTTTGAAATCTCTATTAGAAGTACCTTTACTGGGGCAGGATTAGACTATACTGGTGTCTCACGTAGCAAGGATTTCCACGAAAATGTATAACGTAGCGGGCGCCCTTGCTAAAATACGGATCTCCGTTAATCACTCCTGCTACAGTGACAGATAAGACGGCCAAATCTGCCGGGAAGTGTTAATTGAAATTTCTAATGAGGCTGGTAGTCTTGTGTTTACTCAAAACTACGTCTGTTTTGGTTCCGCTTCTTCAATCACACAACGGAGTCAGGTTGCGTGAGAAACCAGAAATATTTTCCTTTATCCAATGAAGGCTATTAGCATTAGCTTGCATGCTACGACTGATATGGTAGATTGTGCACAATGGTTTCAGGTAAGCTCTGAGTGGTCTAACACTGGACTTAGTTTAACCATTAGGCAAGTGCGTAACCGTTTATTTGATGCTGGATTAAATGTTCTAACTTTACATTTCAACAAGTCTTTGCCAAGTTAGGATACAGTGAGTGTTTCATGAAGCGAACTGATCTTCCTGTATACTGCAGTTTGTACAGAAACGCGCTTGCGCAGATCATAATAACGAGCTGGCACGTAGCCTAACAGCCGAGCGTCGTACTACGTCAGAGTGATGGTCGCAGCTTGGCGCTCCACATGCTCAATAATGTTCGTATCTGGGGAGTGTGGTGGCCGGTGGAAGTGTTTAAACTCAGAAGAGTGTTCCTGAAGCTACGCTGTAGCAATTCTGGACGTGGGGGGTGTCGCATTGTCCTGCTGGAATTTCCCAAGACACATGCATATTCGAACCTCGGCGCGCGACCGACAACGTGGCGTCACTCACCGTACCAGCTAAGTTTTTCCAGTTGTAACTTCATTAATATTTCCTATTACGAGGATGGGAAGACGTTTACCGGACAGTCGGTAAATGATTCCACGGCGTAAAATCTTTGGTGATACACTCATGGTGCTATGGCCTCTAAGCTGACGAGAGTAAACTTATCTTTATTAGTTTCTTGTTTTATAAACAATTTTCCTCACTACCAGATAATAATCAACAATTCTGAACCTAAATGGGATTGAACTGCTGCCCCAGTGTGCGAAATTTGAGTGTAAATTAACATTCATGGCTTTGCTTTAAAAGTAGGGTTCTAACTCAACTCGTTTAAATGTTAGGAGTTGCATAGAAGTTAGCTGTGTTAGTGAACCATTTCATCTTCGTGTAAGTAACATTGGTTGACTTCAAAAGTAATGGCGGTTGGTAATGTGGTACGCTTGTATTACACTCTTTGTACACATACATAATAATTTCCTCGTGGCAACATAAATAATTGACTGACAGAACATCTCATAATACTTGTTAAGAAATAGAACTGCACTATGCGTGAAGCATTGTAGGAAGAAATGAAACAATCGAGTACTGGTAACAGCTGTTACTTGTAAGTGCGAGATTTTGTGTCACAAGCTATCCAACGGTAGTTGTGACATTGAGTGAGATGGCAAATAACTTACTCTGTGTTTTTTGGTGTTCAAATTATGACACAAAACGTAGTTTCTCACTGACCCTCGAGTGGAGCATAACTTGTGTTCTTCACGTGTAACACTTTCATCCACTTAGCAGCCACATGTGTTTCTGAGGAAAGAATTACTATTAAGCACTTGAGAGGCTTTTTGCTATATTTGGCGTCTATTTCACTTATAGTGACATTATGCAACTGTCACAGTTTCCTATACGCCTCGCGGAGGTCTTTTGTCTTCCTAGGCCGGCATTTATTAAGGTTAAACAATGTGTTACCGTGGATTCGTAACAACTTATCCTCTTTAGCTTTCCTGTTCATGACCAAGTGTAAGTGGTAGACTATGGCTAGCTTACGTAACTTGTGGCTGCTGTTTTACAAACCTACTCATACTTTCACTTTTTCCTGTAACTGGCAGAAATTTACCGCGACTGATAAAGAGTTAACTAATTAGCTTGCTTATCAATTAGTTCTCATGACTTAAATCTTATCATTTTCCTCTGCTCTAGCTGTTGATGCTTAACACTACGACTTATATTACAACATGACACAACAAGAAACATAAAAGAGCACAAGCAAATTTTGCATTTTTATGTTTTGTTTTAGTGGAACAGCATGCATCTCTGTGGCACTCACTTCTGCCTGGCTAATACATTTTATAGATACAAACAAATAAGCAAATGATTCTGATCTTTCTTATCATGTTGTGACGTGGTTATCATTACGTCCTTCTCATTTAGTTCCTGAACCTCAGGACGTAGGGATGCTTGTTTCTTAAAGCATAGCGAGGACGTGCCGGTACCACCCTATCTTTCTTCTTTTTCTGCTTTGTTGTGGTGACACCTTTAACGCGCGGAGCGACTTAGGGGTAGAAACAGGCGGTGCTGCTTGGGCCGTCGGCGCAGTTGGGCCGTGACACACCTTTAGCCGATCAAAGTGTACTGTAGTAGTAAGGTCAGGTAACTGAATTTCCACATTCACTGGCAAGGTGATGCGGAGTAGAGGGAAGGGGCTCACATACCGAAGAGAGAATTTCATACTTCGCCCCTTTTGTACCAAGAGAAATGGTTCAAATGGCTCTGAGTACTATGGGTTCAACATCTGAGGTCACCAGTCCCCTAGAACTTAGAAGTACTTAAACCTAACTAACCTAAGGACATCACACACATCCATGCCCGAGGCAGGATCTGAACCAGCGACCGTAGTAGTCGCGCGGTTCCAGACTGAAGCGCCTAGAACCGCTCGGCCACACTAGCCGGCCGTGCCATGAGATTTCGGAGCAATACCGAATCACCGGGTATATACTGAGGGAGTGTTGTTCCGTTCCAGTTGTTGTTGTGTGGCTTTAAAATTACTGTGTTTAACTTGGTTCCATATGGCTTTGAGACGGGGGGCTAGACTTTTCACTTCGCCTATGTTGACGTCAAGGGGCAATTTGTCAATCTCAAATGGTGAATTCATGGTCTCCCTAGACTGCTTCATATGGGCAGTATCTGTTGCCTAATGGACACGACTGTTGTACACTGAGGCGACAAATCCTATATAGCTGTCCCAGTCTAACTGAGTCTTCCCTACAAAATACGATAGCATTCACACAACAGTTTTGTGCACTCGTTCTATGTGCCTGTGGGCATTAGAGTGAAATGGCCTAGTTCACCGTTTTTTTATTCTTAACAATTTGCAAACTTGTGCAAACAGTGCCGACATAAAATATGAGCCGTGATCAGTGAGTACTGCGTTGGGACTTCCGAAAGGCAGGACCAAGTGATAGAAAAAGGCGCAAGCACCAATTTCAGTGGTCACATCCGCAAGTGATATCAAAATTAATTATATTGGAAAATGATCAATAATAGACTATATATATATATATATATATATATATATATATATATATATATATATATATATTATTCTTGGTGCTTTGTAGAAATGGGCCGCAGATATCCAGAGACACAATTTGAAATGGTTTCGATGCTTCTGCTAATGTTTGTAAAGGAACTTTAGTCCTTGGTGGAGGCGCTCTCTGCTCACAAGGCAAACAATTTTGTATATACAGTGTGTTTCAAACTGAATGTACGTGTTTTAAGGCTCTGTAGCATTTATTACATTCAACCTACAATTATAAAAAATACATAAAATGAAAGAGCTACTCAAACAGTTTTGCTTCTATGCCTGAGCGCAAAGGGAAGGCTATGAAATGACCAAGACAGACTGAAGAACATGTTGAACGAGAGTATTGGGGCAATGAGGCTCCCACGCCAAAGTGCCGTTATCCAAGATGTCGGCGGTGACGACATCCAAGATGGTGGCTGTGACATCATCTGATGACATCATCCAAGATGGCGGATTTTGGCGGGAAGATAGGTCAATTGGGCTACCTCCACTAACCTAAACCCTCTCCCCCCCTCCCCTGGAATATAGTGGGAAGTTCAAATTCCATCAGGATAATGCAATACACCACAGTTACCTCTACTAACCTAAGAAAATGGCAGGAAGATAGGTCACTTGGACTACCTCCACTAACCTAAGTCATCTGACAGCCAACTCACCCTATGAACTGGCGCATAGTTTGAATTTTGGCGGGAAAAACAGGTCAATTGGGGTATCTCTACTAACCTAAGAAAATGGCAGGAAAGTAAGGGCACTTGGACTACCGCCACTAACCAAAGTCACCTGACTGCCACCTCATTATATGAACTGGCTAAAAGTTTTAATTTTGACTAGAAGGTAGGTCAATTCGCGTATTTCTACCAACCTATGAAAATGGCGCGAAAGAAAGGATACTTGGACTACCTCCACTAACCTAAGTCACCCAACAGCCAACTCCTCCTCCTCCTAAGAAATGGCGTGGGGGAGGACTCATCCTGTGGTGAACATAAGTCTTTATTATTTTGCATGCACCAGTCTTTATTTAAACAATTTGATGCAGTACCACCATCCAGTGAGTACACCATAAGGTCTGTATTCCAACTGACCTAGTACACAGTACCACTGCCAGAGGGCGGTCTCATCCGTGACGTAATGCAAGATGGCGGTCATGATGACAGCTGATGATGTAAGTACCGTTATTCAAGATGGCGGGAAACAGTGTGTTCACCACGAGGTCTGGACCTAGTACAGAGTACCACCAGCAGAGACTTCTGTCTTATGTTCTGTGACATAATCCAAGATGGTGGGGGTAAATGGTGGGATACAGTGTGGTTCCCATGGGGTCTGGAGTCCAACTAACCTAGTTCATAGTACTGTCACCTGAGGATGCTGTCATCCAATCTGTGATGTACCTCAAGATAGCGGTCAGGGATGGGGGAAATGGTAGGAAAACGACTCCACCTGTGCTGGACATAAATCTTTATTTTGCAGGCAGTGTCTCCAACATGAGATCAAGACTCCAACTGACGTAGTACACAGTAACGCTGCCACAGGGTGCTGTCATCCCTCCTATGATGTAATCCAAGTTGGTAGTCTGGAAGGGGAAAAGGGCCCGAAAATGACGCAACCAGCGGTGGGTTGCTGGAGAGAGTAACGAAGGAGTGTACTTTACTTCTTTTTCAACAAGTTATTTAGGGATGGATTATGAGAGATAGTATATTTATCATACTGATAAAAAACACATGCCCTGACATGCTTGGGGTCACGCCACACAGCCCACAGATCAGTGAACTACTCCTAAATAATGCTCGGCAGACACGCAAACAACTCCTAAATTACCGAAATAATTTCAGTACAAACCTGCAGACTCCACCTAAATAATGCAGTACACTGATGTGCAGTCACGAAATGAACTCCTAATCTGTCCAAATGACACATAGTGCAGCACACAGACCCGCTCGCAAAATAATGCAACAGTCACCCAATCAACGTACTCAGACACCACCAGCCGCCTCCCTGTCCATTGGAATACACAGGAGGCTATTGCACACACTCCCAGAAGTCGGGATGCACCGACACCCCCCCCCCCCCCCCCCCCCGTGAAGTGACGCACAGATGCCCATTTGGGTCCCACACGCATGAGGCGGCGACATCCCTTTCATACATAACTTCATTTAAATATTACGATTCGTGCTACAGTCTGACACCGACCGATGTACAGGTAATGTCACCTCTTGACGGCTGTGGTTCTGGAATGAATCTCAGTATCTATAACGCACATAAGTTTCCATGTAAAAAAGCTCTCTCATACTCTCACAGTTATTGATGTGTTGAATCTATACATCCGTCACAATAGGACACACACGCATCTTCTCTGGGCATGTCACAACATAAGCCACAGTAACTTTACAATGCAATATATACACATTATACACAAACAGTGTAGTTACGTTTTATATCAGTGCAGCACCTGAACAAAAAAATGATATGTCTACATTCACACCAGCTATATGTCTCAATTCTCCTCAGTCCTAGGAAATTATCTGACAAAGTCTTACAATCAGAGTTTCTGGAAGGTGCTGCATTCTGCCAAGATTCTCTCAAACGAGTGTTTTGAAGGACACGTTTCAGGCTCTATGTGTGATAATGAATACCGCAAACGCGGACGTAATGCTTGGGAAGACATCACTGACGCAGGTTGGGGTACTTTAATCATCATCACTGTCGATAGAACAGCAAGGAAAATGCGAATTCGTTCTTCCTCGCGGTGCTAACATGAACTCCATTCATCATGTGTTACCCTTCCTGCTTTCAACATACACAAACTTCCTCACCACTAGGTAGAGTCTCCTATATCCCAGCACAAAGGATGTCTTGTGAATGAATGGGCTCTTATCGAATTTACCCACTGAATTACTGATGCCTTTTCTTTTTCTTTCTGCAGACGAGACTTTCAGTGGCAAAAAACTGTTCTATACTGATCGCCATATTACACCGACAACTAAACCTTGCAATATGCCCTACATATCGTCAAATACGGAAAGACTCTTACTCAATTACACTTCCCCCCCCCCTCTGAGGACAGGAGCTTGAATATTAGAGCGTGAAGCCGATCTCCAACCTAGCAATATATCACCGCATACTGTATCGATGAAGTAAACATACAATTCGTATCCTATGCCATAAAAAATCGGTCCTTTTACATCATTCGTACATATACCATGAAGACAGACAGCACCATAGATATACTCGCAACACTAGATATTTCCCTGCGCGGTCGGCGGTCATCCACTCCCGACAGGTGACCAGAGCACCCTCAATGGGCCAAAGTCACTCTCAGAACTGTTCTACAAATTCGGACTCATACCCCCTCGACACAAACGCGCTATGTTTCTGGTCCGGACCTGCCTCCATGCTTACTTTTTTCTATACCCATTTCCAGACTCTGGGATTAAAACAATAAATATATTTTCGCATTGTTTGCACACAGTAGTAACCCACCGATCACTAACGCAACATACACTCCTGGAAATGGAAAAAAGAACATATTGACACCGGTGTGTCAGACCCACCATACTTGCTCCGGACACTGCGAGAGGGCTGTACAAGCAATGATCACACGCACGGCATAGCGGACACACCAGGAACCGCGGTGTTGGCCGTCGAATGGCGCTAGCTGCGCAGCATTTGTGCACCGCCGCCGTCATTGTCAGCAAGTTTGCCGTGGCATATGGAGCTCCATCGCAGTCTTTAACACTGGTAGCATGCCGCGACAGCGTGGACGTGAACCGTATGTGCAGTTGACGGACTTTGAGCGAGGGCGTATAGTGGGCATGCGGGAGGCCGGGTGGACGTACCGCCGAATTGCTCAACACGTGGGGCGTGAGGTCTCCACAGTACATCGATGTTGTCGCCAGTGGTCGGCGGAAGGTGCACGTGCCCGTCGACCTGGGACCGGACCGCAGCGACGAAATAATGCTGAGGCAAAATCAGCGATGGGTGGACATCTCTAATAAGTTTTTCTAGCGAGTGGTACCACTCTGTCTTAGAAAGATAAGCGTAATCAGTCAGATGTTAAAAAACCCGATCGCAACAACTACTGCATGTTACTGTCACAAGCGGTCTTGGTTCTACAGGTGCACACTAGTATCCATGTTAAAAGCTATACTTGCTTTATAAATCTAGGTACGAAATTACCTCTGAATGAGGTGGTTTTTCTTTCCGGACAAATACCGAGACAGTGATCGCTGGAGTGTATATTATCAGACTAGCAGTCCGATTACACTGAGCCCACGATGCAACCTCGTGATAAAAGCGCTGAATTTTGAAAGTGATGCAGCTAAACTACATGGTATGTAACTGGTATTTGCAACGCCCTCACGCCGCTAGATATTTCTCCAGTACGAGTAACATATTCTGTCTCGATACCATGTCAGAGGTTCTGCAATATATCCAGTGAGTTATAGGCGATGACTGATTGAGAAGATCACAAACATTAGTAGATGGTGTGCTGACTGAAGTCGTAAGAAATTTACACTAGCCTTTCAGATGTCCAGTGTTCCGCTGTCCGCTAGAAATGATGTCTGTGAACTGGAATCAAGTCCTCCCATTCAACCACATACCTGCGTTGGAACACAGCCACAAGTGAATCATATTTCTGGCACTCTCGTGTCTCGAAACGAGATACCTTTCTCGAACTTGCCTGCTATAGTAAAATTCCAACGTTGTTTTAGTCAGCCCCTACGCATCTTGCAACTGATCCCATTTCTACAGCTTAGCGAATGTGATCGTTCGAATTTAAGTCAGAGAAAGCCATATCCACCACCTTCTGCACTTCATGTAGAAAAAGTACGATCTGAGTTAATGCAAGAGGACCGTGTTTTGAACATTCGGTGGAAATGCACGCATTGTGGTGCGTTTCCAAACCAGATACAGATACTACAGTCCAAAGCAGATCCGTGTCCATTCACATCTATCAGCCCAACATGCTATCATCGTTATTCTGTACCATCGAACAGAGAATAATTACGAACTATAAAAGCTCCACTAACTTCTTCCGATATACGTAGAACTCAGCTAGGCACTGATGCTGGGCAGTGATGCATAGCTGTGGCGGGGGTCCAGCGTGGATAGAGAGATGTCGCAAAGCTTCCCAGAATAGCATTCCTCCTAGCATTCCTAACGGAACACAGAACGAGAGATTATATCATCGTCACATGGATAGAACTGACAAAAAAATCGATAGAATTCTGAAAAATGACTAGAAATAGGTATAAATTGACCAAATATACACCGAAATGCGGGGAAATTGAGGAATCACTTGCGTATTTCTGGTTGTCACAGAACAATTTGTACAAGGGGACAAGCATGTTGCAGCAATGGGAATCCAAGAAAACGTCGACATGGAAGTGAAGGGAATCAGGGAAGCAGTCAATTATTTCTCCGTCGAGGTAGCATTATACTGTAAGTCTATTGAAGTGCTAGTGATACAAGCGAGTTGACTACTGTATTTGACGCTTTTCTGGAAGACTGAGAGCCATCCACCTCTAAACTTGCTTGCAGTTGCGTTAAAGCATAACATTGAGATGGAGTTTTAATGAGGTACGACTTTATGGTAGACTGATGATGGATTCTAGAGAGGGAGAAGTTGCGACAGGTCAATTTTTCCACTGTTCTGTCAGGATGCATCAGCCGCTTGACATAACCTGCATTCGACTCGTATACGGCCACGTCTTCTGTATGTGATTTAAAGCACTGACTACTTGCGATCGTTAATGGTAAACCTGTCGGTCATCAGAGGACTTCCATCTCATGTGTGATGAAACGTGACACTTTCCTCTAAACGAACTTTTATTTATGCGGTGTACTCCATCACCCTGTCGCATCTTGGGTGTAAAATCGAGACTTCAGCTTCATAACTAAGTTAGCGATAGGTGCTAGTGAGGTACTGCAATCCCCTTGTATACATCTGCCTGACAGATGTGGTGTTTACAGTGTTAGTGGCTGAAGGACTCGTAATTTTCACATGTCGGGTGCTGCTGCTATGCGTTTATCTCTTTCCTTGTAAGAGGTATCCCCCGTTACTAACGATCATTTTATATAGGGCTGATGCAGGCATCGTATAATTTCTGAACCGTGATCGGATGTGAACAGTGTATGCTATACGTGTCCGGAAAGCTATATTGTGCTCATATCAAGCAGAGCATATGTTTTACAAAAGTTTTTTTTCGTTTTACTGTTCGATAACGTAGTTTATCGTAGAGAAACCGGGAAGATGGATGTATGTCATGTGCTTGAAATATGTTTCTTACATTGGAATATTAACAGCGCTACATTCCATATGACTGATAGGTCGGAAACGCAAGCGATCTAACAATATAGCCCATTTTAAGTGCAGAACGTTGTAGCCTTAGGACTGTGTGTTCGTATGTTCTTTCTTACTAATACCTTCCAGGTGCTGATCGTAGACTGTGGAATAATACTTTAAAATTAATAGCTTGGTTGATTTGGGTAAAAATGCTTCGAACTCTATCTGGAGCTCCATCACGCATAACAATCATCTGTTTCCTGTTCTTCTTAACTGTCTGCTATTGTGTACAACACTTTCAAATCGGTTACTATACATCGATAAGGTGTAGTAACCTCCTCAACATGGGTGCATCTCGAGAAATCTTGTGCACTTGGATGGGTGAGGAATCGGCAAGCTCCATTCATTCACTAGGCGTGGAATGTAGCGGTCTTCTTTTGGTCGGTTACGTATTAAATCGGTAAAGGTGCTGCAGGGCGGGTTGGTCAGTGACAGTGTGAGGAGGGTCTTTCTAATTTTACCCTAAGACAGAGAGAATGCTCTGTGACTCCAATACACAGAGAGATAGATTGTAAATTGTTAGAAATATGTAGAATACTGTCTGATATACATTGATGGTGTATGTGTTCGAGAATATACAATGAATGGACATAATGCACAGTCATCTATCCACGTTCTCAATGATACTCTCAAAGTGGAGAAGGGGTGGTTTAGCTATGATACTGAAACTGAGAAACATGCTGTCACATCATTGGTCATTGTTGAAATTACTGTAAAATAGTTCACGCTATCAACTGTGATGCTTATTATTAGAGTACATTTATGGTGCCTTTCCCATCCCATCCATGCAGTGGTAGGCTGTTGGTTACCACATAATGATTGACTGATATTGCTTGTTTGAGTTGGAGAAAGAGTTTTGGTGGATGGACAGCACCTTCTGAGATGGACAGCACTGAAACATTGATCGCGTATTTGACTGTAATATGATTAATCATTCGAAACGGAACGTAGAGTCATCAGCTATTCCGCGACTATGACAGATGAGTTTAAATGTAGAGCTTGTGAATCACTTTTGGACTGTAGTTTGGAAACCATCCACAACGCTTCAAAAACTCCCTCAATTTGCTTATGTTGTAGCTCTCTTTTATTAAAATCATCCAGTGTTTGTGTGTGTATAATGAGTTATGGCAGCCTCAGTAATAACATGATTTACATGGTGCAACGTCTAGTTTTCTGCGAGAGGCTGGGGATCAGAACGTCTTAATGTCAGTTTAGAACGTGACACAGACCTGGAACTTGTGGGAGAAAAACAACATGTATGGCGATGTACAAATCGTGCTACCGCAGAAAAAAATAATGCTTCAAACAACGAGACAGGGCCACATGGAGTGTCTCTTGCGATTTACAGTATAGCCCATTGGATACGATCATCCACCTACAGTGCAGGTGATGAAACATTAAACTGGCCTCTACAGTGGATCGAAAGCTGCGTATTTAATAGGGTCGTCCCACAACAGCAGCAGTTTGATGGGTAAATTTAGTGACGGATGGTCTGTTCCGTTAGGAATGCTATTTCTGGAAGCATTGAGCCATCTCTCTATCCACGCTGGACCCCTGCCGCAGCTATGCATCACTGCGCCAGCATCAGTGCCTAGCTGAGTTCTATATCGGAAGAAGTTAGTGGAGCTTTTATAGTTCGTAATTTTTCTCTGTTGGATGGTACAAAATAACGATGGTAGCATGTTGGGCTGATAGATGTGAATGGACACAGATCTGCTTCGGACTGTAGTATCTGTATCTGGTTTGGAGACTCACCACAATGCGTGCATTTCCACCGAATGGTCAAAACACGGTCCTCTTGCATTAACTCAGGTCGTTCTGTTTGCACATGGGTTGCAGAAGGTGGTGGATATAGCTTTCTCCAACTTCTGCTCAGTTCTGACTTAAATTGGAACGATCACATTTGCTAAGCTGTAGAAAAGGGGTTAGTTGCAAGATGCGTAGGGGCCGAATAAAACAACGTTGGAATTTTACTATAGCAGGCAAGTTCGAGAAAGGTATCTCGTTTCGAGACTCGAGAATGCCAGAAATATGATTCACTTGTGGCTGTGTTCCAACGCAGGTATGTGGTTGAATGGGAGGACTTGATTCCAGTTCACAGACATCATTTCTAGCGGATAGCGTAACACTGGGCATCTGAAAAGCTAGTGTACATTTATTACGACTTCAGTCAGCACACCATCTACTAATGTTTGTGATCTTCTCAATCAGTCATCGCCTATAACTCATTGGATATATTGCAGAACCTCTGACATGGTATCGAGACAGAATATGTTACTCGTACTGGAGAAATATCTAGCAGCGGGAGGGCGTTGCAAATACCAGTTATACCATGTAGTTTAGCTGCATCACTTTCAAAATTCAGCGCTTTTATCACGAGGTTGCATCATGTAATCGGACTGCTAGTCTGATAATATACACTCCAGCGATCACTGTCTCGGTATTTGTCCGGAAAGAAAAACCACCTCATTCAGAGGTAATTTCGTACCTAGATTTATAAAGCAAGTATAGCTTTTAACATGGATACTAGTGTGCACCTGTAGAACCAAGACCGCTTGTGACAGTAACATGCAGTAGTTGTTGCGATCGGGTTTTTTAACATCTGACTGATTACGCTTATCTTTCTAAGACAGAGTGGTACCACTCGCTAGAAAAACTTATTAGAGATGTCCACCCATCGCTGATTTTGCCTCAGCATTATTTCGTATCGTAGGCAATCATTTATTGGCGAGGTATTATGCTTAGAAGTAGTAGGGGACGCGTGATAGGTTCACCTTGAGCATCGGGCTTATAAAGAATCTGTTTGTGGTCAGACATGTGCAAAACGGATGGTATGGCTATGACGTGGGATACTGTGATAGCAGAGGGAAGAGTATCTAAAATGATAACGATGGTACAGGTATTTCTATTTCCAGAGTCACAGCCATCAGCAGGGTGTATTTCCAATACTTCGCTCATTGTCAAATGTCATTCAACTGAGTCCTCACTCCTAACATTTAATTGTAAGTATATATATATATATATATATATATATATATATATATATATATATATATATATATATATATATATATATATATATTAGACCGATTTTGTAGGATGATTCTGTCTATCTGTGGCCTGTGATGGGAATGATTCACGTTTCCAGTTAACAGCAGAGGCCACCTGAATGGAGACGTCCAAGTAGCGAACTAATACTTAGTATGTGTTGGATAGCTTTCGTGATCAAATGAAAATTTGACAGGATTCAATACGGATATATGTTTGCGCTGGCCCCTCATTCCCTCCCATGAAAATTGCTCAGTTGACTGTTTTCCACATTTCCTGTCTTTATTTAGTTGAGAGAATATCGACTGTGGTGTGGGCATCTAACAGATGGAGGACACGTTTGCCAGTTCTCTAGACACCTTAGTTGACTTTGTAAATTATAGGGATGATTTGGAATCTGTTACATCACCGAATTCGGTATTCGCGAGTGGGAATATCTATTTCCTGTATTTGTTTCGAGTTCTCATGTAAAGGTCTTCGCATACGGGTTATGTTTCTAGTTGATCAGTGGTCTAGACCAAACTCCACATAGCAGTATCTTCGGAATTATGTTGCATTAGTGATCGGTGGGTTACTACTGTGTGCAAACCATGCAAAAATATATTTGTTCTTGTAATCTCAGAGCCTGGAGATGGCTGTAGAAAAAACCCCGAATTTGTAGAACTGTTCTGAGAGTGACTTTGGCCTACCGAGGGCGCTCTGGTCACCCGTTGGGAGTGGATGACCGCTGACCTTGCAGGGAAATATCTAGTGCCATGAGTATATATATCTACTGTGCTGTCTGTCTTTGCGGTATATGTACGAATGATGTAAAAGGGACGATTTTTGCATGGCGTGGGATATGAATTGTGTGTTTACTACATCGACACGGTATGCGGTGATATATTCCTGGGTTGGAGATCGGTTTCACATTCTAATATTCAAGATCCTCTACTCAGTGGGAGGATAGTGTAATTGAGTAAGTGCCTTTCCATATCTCACGATATGTAGGGCACATTGGACAGAAAGTCTCGTCTGCAAAAGAAAAGGCAGTCAGTGTTTCCACACTGATGGCATCAGTATTTCGGTGGGTAAATTCGATAAGATCCAATCATAATCCCCCATTCATTCACAAGACATGCTTTGTGCTGGGATATAGGAGCCTCTACTTAGTGGTGAAAACGTTTTGTGTACGTTGAAAGCAGGAAGGGTAACACATGATAAGCGGCGTGCCACGTTAGGACCATGTCGAAGAACTAATTCGCATTTTGCTTGTTGTTCTATCAATAATGATGATGATTACAGAACACCAACTTGCGTCGGTGATGTCTTTCCAAGCATTATGTCTGCGGGTGCTGTATTCATTATCATACTTAGTGCCTGACGCCTGTCCTTCAGAACACTTGTTTGAGAGAATCTTGGCAGGATGCAGCACCTTCCAGAAGCGCTGATTGATAGACTTTGTCAGATAATTTCCTCGGATTGAGGAGAATCGAGACATATAGCTGGTGTGAGTGTAGGCATACCACAATTTTTTCAGGTGCTGTTCTGATATAAAAGATAACTGCACTGTTTGTGTATAATGTGTATACGTATATTGCATTGTAAGGTTACTGTGGCTTATGTTGAGGCATGACCAGAGAAGATAAGTGTGTGTATAGATTCAGAACATCGATAACCGCGAGGGTATGACAGAGGTTTTGTGCGTGGAAAATTATATGCTCTATAGATACTGAGATTCATTCCAGAACCACAGCTGTCAAGAGGAGATATTACCTGTACATCGATCGGTGTCAGACTGTAGCAGCAATTGTAATATTTAAATGTAGTTACACTGGTAAATATGTTTCTGGCTTCCAATATTCTTGTGAGTCTCGTATGTATTTGATGATTTGTAGAAAACTTTTGCAGGTTTAACTGTCAGTGCAACGTAGCGACCTGTGGAAAATAATTTTACTGCTGAAAGTCTTGTCTGCAGAAAACAATGGCTAACAGTGCTCCCATTGGACTGGCACCACAGCTATGCGTCATCGTGCCAGCAACGGTAAACTTTCACATGCAGTCGGCAGTGGCGTGAGTGTGATGCCTCGCGCTACCTCGGGCCGGCATCAGCATACTCTGCAAATAGGTCTTCGCTCCCAACCGGTCATGTCAGCAATGGTGCCTAGGTGAACACATATTTCGAGAGGAAATTCGCAGGTAGCAAGTATTCAAGGGATGTTGCCGCCTCATGCATGTGGAACCTGAACAGGTATGTATGTGTCATTTCGCGGGGGGTGTCGGTGCATCCTTACTTCTGGGAGCATGTGCAATAGCCTCCTGTGCGGTGCAATGGAAAGGGGGCAGCAGGCAGTGTCTGAGTACATTGTTTGTGTGTGTGTTGCATTATTTTGCAAGGGAGTCTGTGGGCTGCACTATGTGTTATTTGGACAGATTAGGAGTTCATTTCGTGACTGCACATCAGTGTACTGCATTATTTAGGAGTAGTCTGCAGGTTTGTACTGAAATTATTTCGATAATTTAGGAATTGTTTGCGTGTCTGCCGAGCATTATTTAGGAGTAGTTCACAGATCTGTGGGCTGTGTGGCGTGACCCCAAGCATGTCAGGGCATGTGTTTTTTATCAGTATGATAAATATACTATCTCTCCAGCAAGCCATCGCTGGCTGCGTCATTTTCGGGCCCTTTTCCCCTTCCAACTTGGATTACATCATAGGAGGGATGACAGCACCCTGTGGCAGCTTTACTGTGTACTACGTCAGTTGGAGTCTTGATCTCATGGTGGAGACACTGCCTGCAAAATAAAGATTTATGTCCAGCACAGGTGGAATCATTTTCCTACCATTTCCCCCATCCCTGACCGCTATCTTGGGGTACATCACAGATTGGATGACAGCATCCTCAGGTGACAGTACTATGAACTAGGTTAGTTGGACTCCAGACCCCATGGGAACCACACTGTATCCCACCATTTACTCCCACCATCTTGGATTATGTCACAGAACGCAAGACAACAGTCTCTGGTGGTGGTACTGTGTACTAGGTCCAGACCTCATGGTGAACACACTGTTTCCCGCCATCTTGAATAACGGTACTTACATCATCAGCTGTCGTCATGACCGCCATCTTGCATTACGTCACGGATGAGACCACCCTCTGGCAGTGGTACTGTGTACTAGGTCAGTTGGAATACAGACCTTATGGTGTACTCACTGGTTGGTGGTACTGCATCAAATTGTTTAAATAAAGACTGGTGCATGCAAAATAATAAAGACTTATGTTCAACACAGGATGAGTCCTCCCCCACGCCATTTCCTAGGAGGGGGAGGAGTTGGCTGTCAGGTGACTTAGGTTAGTGGAGGTAGTCCAAGTACCCTTTCTTTCGCGCCATTTTCATAGGTTGGTAGAAATACGCGAATTGACCTACCTTCTAGTCAAAATTAAAACTTTTAGCCAGTTCATATAATGAGGTGGCAGTCAGATGACTTTGGTTAGTGGCGGTAGTCCAAGTGCCCTTACTTTCCTGCCATTTTCTTAGGTTAGTAGAGATACCCCAATTGCCCTGTTTTCCCGCCAAAATTCAAACTATGCGCCAGTTCATAGGGTGAATTGGCTGTCAGATGACTTAGGTTAGTGGAGGTAGTCCAAGTGACCTATCTTCCCGCCATTTTCTTAGGTTAGTAGAGGTAACTGTGGTGTATTGCATTATCCTGATGGAATTTGAACTTCCCACTATTTTCCAGGGGAGGGGGGGAGAGGGTTTAGGTTAGTGGAGGTAGCCCAATTGACCTATCTTCCCGCCGAAATCCGCCATCTTGGATGATGTCATCAGATGACGTCACAGCCACCATCTTGGATGTCGTCATCGCCGCCATCTTGGATAACGGCACTTTGGCGTGGGAGCCTCATTGCCCCAATACTCTCGTTCAACATGTTCTTCAGTCTCTCTTGGTCATTTCATAGCCTTCCCTTTGCGCTCAGGCATAGAAGCAAAACTGTTTGGGTTGCTCTTTCATTTTATGTAATTTTTATAATTGTAGGTTGAATGTAATAAATGCTACAGAGCCTTAAAACACGTACATTCATTTTGAAACACACTGTATGTACAAAATTGTCTGCCTTGTGAGCAAAGAGCGCCTCCACCAAGGACTAAAGTTCCTTTACAAACATTACCAGAAGCATCGAAACCATTTCAAATTGTGTCTCTGGATATCTGCGGCCCATTTCTACAAAGCACCAAGAATAATAGATACATACACTCCTGGAAATTGAAATAAGAACACCGTGAATTCATTGTCACAGGAAGGGGAAACTTTATTGACACATTCCTGGGGTCAGATACATCACATGATCACACTGACAGAACCACAGGCACATAGACACAGGCAACAGAGCATGCACCATGTCGGCACTAGTACAGTGTATATCCACCTTTCGCAGCAATGCAGGCTGCTATTCTCCCATGGAGACGATCGTAGAGATGCTGGATGTAGTCCTGTGGAACGGCTTGCCATGCCATTTCCACCTGGCGCCTCAGTTGGACCAGCGTTCGTGCTGGACGTGCAGACCGCGTGAGACGACGCTTCATCCAGTCCCAAACATGCTCAATGGGGGACAGATCCAGAGATCTTGCTGGCCAGGGTAGTTGACTTACACCTTCTAGAGCACGTTGGGTGGCACGGGATACATGCGGACGTGCATTGTCCTGTTGGAACAGCAAGTTCCCTTGCCGGTCTAGGAATGGTAGAACGATGGGTCCGATGACGGTTTGGATGTACCGTGCACTATTCAGTGTCCCCTCGACGATCACCAGTGGTGTACGGCCAGTGTAGGAGATCGCTCCCCACACCATGATGCCGGGTGTCGGCCCTGTGTGCCTCAGTCGTATGCAGTCCTGATTGTGGCGCTCACCTGCACGGCGCCAACCATGCATACGACCATCATTGGCACCAAGGCAGAAGCGACTCTCATCGCTGAAGACGACACGTCTCCATTCGTCCCTCCATTCACGCCTGTCGCGACACCACTGGAGGCGGGCTGCACGATGTTGGGGCGTGAGCGGAAGACGGCCTAACGGTGTGCGGGACCGTAGCCCAGCTTCATGGAGACGGTTGCGAATGGTCCTCGCCGATACCCCAGGAGCAACCGTGTCCCTAATTTGCTGGGAAGTGGCGGTGCGGTCCCCTACGGCACTGTGTAGGATCCTACGGTCTTGGCGTGCATCCGTGCGTCGCTGCGGTCCGGTCCCAGGTCGACGGGCACGTGCACCTTCCGCCGACCACTGGCGACAACATCGATGTACTGTGGAGACCTCACGCCCCACGTGTTGAGCAATTCGGCGGTACGTCCACCCGGCCTCCCGCATGCCCACTATATGCCCTCGCTCAAAGTCCGTCAACTTCACATACAGTTCACGTCCACGCTGTCGCGGCATGCTACCAGTGTTAAAGACTGCGATGGAGCTCCGTATGCCACGGCAAACTGGCTGACACTGACGGCGGCGGTGCACAAATGCTGCGCAGCTAGCGCCATTCGACGGCCAACACCGCGGTTCCTGGTGTGTCCGCTGTGCCGTGCGTGTGATCATTGCTTGTACAGCCGTCTCGCAGTGTCCGGAGCAAGTATGGTGGGTCTGACACACCAGTGTCAATGTGTTCTTTTTTCCATTTCCAGGAGTGTATATTGTATATTATTGATCATTTTCCAATATCATTTATTTTGATATCACTTGCGGATATGACCAATGAAATTGTTGCTTGCGCCTTTTTCTATCACTTGGTCCTGCCTTTCGGAAGTCCCAACGCAGTACTCACTGATCATGGCTCAGATTTTATGTCGGCACTGTTTGCACAAGTTTGCATATTGTTAAGAATAAAAAAATGGTGAACTAGGCCATTTCCCTCTAATGCCCACAGGCACCTAGAACGAGTGCACAAAACTGTTGTGTGAATGCTATCGTATTTTGTAGGGAAGACTCAGTTAGACTGGGACAGCTATATAGGATTTGTCGCCTCTGTGTACAACAGTCGTGTCCATTAGGCAACAGATACTGCCCATATGAAGCAGTCTAGGGAGACCATGAATTCACCATTTGAGATTGACAAATTGCCCCTTGCCCATTTTTCACCTCTAGATAACAATATTGGATTACATCACACGAGGGATGACAGCACCCTTTGGTGGCCATACTGTGTACTAGACCAGTTGGAGTCTAGACCTCTTGGTGGAGACACAGCCTGCAGAATAAAGACTTAGGTCGAGCAAAGGCAGAGTCGTTTTCCCACAATTTTCCCCTACCCCAGACCACTATCTTGGGTTACGTTATGGAATGGACGACTGCACCCTCTGGTGGCAGTACTGTGTACTAGGTTAGTTGGACTCCAGACCCTATGGGAGCCACACTGTTTCCTACGATTTACCCCCTCCATCTTGGATTACATCACAGGATGGATGACAGCACACTCTGGTGGTGGTACTGTGTACTACGTCCAGACCTCATTGTGAACACACTGTTTCCCGCCATCTTGGATAATGGTACTTGCGTCATCAGCTAACGTCGTGACCGCCATCTTGGATTACGTCACGGATGAGACTGCCCTCTGGTGGTGGTACTGTGTACTAGATCAGTTATAGTCTGGACCTTGTGGCGAATGCACTGGCTGGTGATATTGCATCAGATTGTTTAAATAAGGACTGGTGCATGCAAAATAATAAAGACTTATGTTCAGCACAGGATGAGTCCTCCCCCATGCCATTTCCAAGGAGGAGGAGGTGGCGGTCGGGTGACTTAGGTTAGTGGAGGTAGTCCAAGTGCCCTTTCTTTCCTGCCATTTTCTTAGGTTAGTAGAGATACCCAAATTCACCTATTTTCCCACCAAAATTCAAACTACCCACCAGTTCATAGGATGAGGTGGCAATGGGATGACTTAGGTTAGTGGAGGTAGTCCAAGTGATCTATCTTCCCGCCATTTTCTTAGCTTAGTAGAGGTAACTGTGGTGTATTGCATTATCCTGATGGAATTTGAACTTCCTGCTGTTTTCCAGGGGAGGGGATGGAAGCAGGGTTGTGGTTAGTGGAGGTAGCCCAATTGACCTATCTTCCCTCCAAAATTGAAACTTCCTGCCAAAATCCGCCATCTTGGATGACGCCCACGCCGCCATCTTGGATAACAGTACTTTGGCTTGGGAGCCTCATTGCCCCAATACTAACGAGTGAGTCTTTCGCGCGTAGCCCCAAGAAACGAGTTCAGAAGGAGACGCTTAAACTAAACCCTTATTGTCTGCAGCTGTTACAAGTTCTAAAATCTACGGACTCTGGTTTACACGCCAATTTTGCAAACCAAATGTTGCTGTACGACAACGAAGATGTTCTGGGTAGCGTCGTCTTCAGTGGTGAATCGACATTTCACGTAAGTGTAAATGTGAACACACAGAATGTGCGCATGTGGGGGTCAGCAAATCCCAACTAGATGGTACATTCGCAAGACAGACTCCTAAATTGAATGTTTTTTGCGTCATATCCCACAGAAAGTTTACCGGCGTTTCTTTTTCAGTGAAGCAGTTGTACGTGGTTTTTCTTATCTCGATGCGCTAGATCGATGGGTCTTTCTCAGCTGGAAGAAGCTGAACCACAGAACTTCATCTGCCAGCAAGATGGTGCACCGCCTCACTGATGTAACCCAGTAAGCAATTGGTTAAACGACGTTGTACTCGTCCGCTGGATTGACGCACGGGGCCAGATATCAAGAGCTTGTTTTTCATGGCCTCCACTTTCACACACTCTCTGCTGCCATGCGATGTTTACCTTTGGGTATTTATAAAGAATCGCGTGTACGTGCCTCCGCTACCAACTGAACTACCCGACTTTAGAAACAACGTTGTCACAACAATTATTCCAGACACAGTGATCGAAGTTTGGGAAGGGATCGCCTATCGATTCGATGTGTGACGAATGGAGCTCACACTGAACAATTGTTGGAGAAGGTGTTTGATTTGTATTCGTTATTGCCATTCTTTAGGCATTACTGCTTTGTCGCCCGTCGGGGTTTTGCGATATAGTAGACCATGTTCTGTAACAAAATCAGATAGTGATGCATTCCCGTGGCATTCTACATCAGTCCCTTGTGATTCTTTCAGTTCTTCTATGGAAACGTCATCTGTTTGCCCAACTCTAACCTTCCTGCTTAGGCCATCGGCATTGCTGTGCAGGCGACCAGGCTTATGCCGAACTGTATAATCATATTCTAACCATTTTAATGCCCATCTAGTCAAGCTGTTACTGGGATCTTTTAACTTAACATTCATACGAAAGCAGCGTGGCCCGTGACCACAGTGATTGACCTCCATACAAGTAACACTTAAAGTAATTTACTCGAAAAATGGGAGCTCGCAACTCCTTCTCGGTAGTACTGTAATTTATTTCTGCTGAGTACAATTGTCTGGAGGCGTAATCAATTGGTCTCTCCTCAACATTATATTCCTGACTTAAAAGAGATCAGACAGCGTAACCTGATGCGTCCGTCGAAAGAATAAAAGGCTTTTCAAAATCTGGATTTATTAGTAAAGGTGCACTAATCAATTCTTTTATAACTTTGCTAAAGACTTTGCTATTGTAGCATAATCCTGCACAAAACGCCCGTAATAGTTGCTAAACCTAGGAAAGATTGTAATTCTTTGACATTTCTTGGGGTTGGAAAATTATCTACTGCTTCAGTTAGCCTGGGATCTAGATTAACTCCATCTGAACTAATGATGTGCCCCAAGTACTGAACCTGTGACTGTGAAAAGAATATTTTTCTAATTTTAAACTCAAGTGTGCACTTTGCAATCTAGACCAGTGCTTTTTTTCTGGGGGAACGCTGAGGGATGCGTACCCCTAACCTTTTTCGACGACAAAGTAATTTTTTTACGATGTTGAGAACTTGGAAGAGTGCCAAAGATGTATTTCACAGACGTAAAATTTTTTTATTTCATTTTTTCGTATTGGTAATTGCAATACGAACGATACCAGTACAGTTTTTGGTGGGAAAAGCGATGTCATTGACTGGAGGGTTGATTGGACTCACCTGTTTCATCTGAGCTGTATTATAGGTTAATTGAAGTGTACGATACCATTTTCTTTTATTGTTCAGGAGCTGATGGGAATGGCATGCTTCATTTGAGGAGATGTAAACTGAAGTGTTCGATACCACATTCTTTTGTATGTTTGGGTGTTTTCGGTATCGACTGCTTCATTTGAGCTGGAGTCAACCAAAGAGTCCGATACCTTTTTTTTTTTTTGTAGGTCGACATGTTGATGTCGTAATGGCTAAAAGCAGACGGGTGGTATCCCATGTTTCAGTAATAAGTAATTTTCGTTGCATTATCTCCAATGTCTGAGTACCCTCAAACTTTTTTTCAGAAAAAAAACACTGATCTAGACAATACGTTTCTTAATCTTTCAGCATACTCTTCCATTGTTTTTGGAAAAATTATGATGTTCTCGAGATACACAAGATGCATGCTTTAAACCTCTCTATAACTACCCGGCAAATCTTTGAAAAGTGGCAGACGCATTTCTTACACCAAAAGACATCCGTGAGAATTCATACAATCTAGATGGGTCTACAAAATCAGTTTTAGGTCTATCTTGTAGTGCAATCGGAATCTGATGATATCCAGAACGCATGTCTAGGGTGGTAAAGTATTTGCAATTTCCCAATCTGTCTAAGGACTCAGCGATACGTGGCGCAGGGTAAGTGCCCGGTATGGTAACCTTGTTTACTGCTCTCATATCGACACATAGACTATAAGTTTTGTCCCCATTGATTGATTTTTTTCGCACGATTATAAATGGACTGCACCAAGGGCTTGCAGAGGTTTTAATTATCCCAGCAGATAACTACTGTTGAATCGTATGTTCAACAACAGATTATAATTGATGGGGTGAATGATACGGTTTTTGTGCTATTGGTCTAGTGTCTGCCGTGGGAATTTCGTGTTTTATGAGGTCAGTTGCTGGCAAGTATTGCATTTCTTCGAATATCCACGCGCATTCCTCTAAAACTGAATACAAAAAGTTCTGATCTGACTGCGGCAAACGTGCCAACTTCTGTTTCAACTGATTTCTTAACGAAGGTGTTAATGCGCAGACTTTCCTCACAGGTAACTGCTTACATCTTTTCTCTTGACACTGTTTCCGGTTCGAAATTTCTGTCTGCGTAACTTCTTCGCCACTGGCTAGTATTGTGCCACGTGGGATTTCTACATCCCGTTGACCAAAATTGTCGGCACACACAGGTACTTGGAAACGGTTCCCATTTACTTCCTGTCTGCTTAGACCTCTCTTAACATGGATTTGCAACTTGTCGGGAAAGTTATTCTGAGCGAGCGGGTCGACCAGGAAGTCCGATCTCGGCGGTATCCGGTCTTTGACTTCAATCCAGAGAACTTCCACGTTGTTACAGGTGTGATGGTTTTCAGCGCCCATTTACGCGATTCAGTTGGAGCCTGTGAGGTAGGCCTCCCTCCACAGATTTCTCGCCAGTTGGACGCACACTCACTGACAGCATCTTGTGTCACTGAACCGAACAGTGTGCGTCCTATAATCTGTCGCAGCCTGATAGCGTGTTAGGAAATTGTTCCCCAGGATGATAGCAAAGTCCCGTCTGCGATTCCTCACTACTTCCATATCAAGGACGTACTTTTTTCCTTTCAATGTGCAGATCTGTTGCACAAGTGCCTGCAGGAGCAATCATTTCGTCTCCAAGTCCACCTATATTGTAGCGGGGCGGATTTAGCACACGCTTCTCGTTATTAGAAACAAAAAGAACACAATATGAGCTCCGGTATCTACAAGAATTTTGACAGTCTTCTTTCTGAGCTTCCCCTCTAAAACTAAATTTTCCACCTAAATGGGTTCTCCCCTTTATATAGGGTTGATGTATTTCATTGGGGGCGTAGGTGGGTGGCAGAGCCTGCCCCACGGTTGTTTCGCCGTGGAATAGTGCTCCTGTTTGATTTTATTTATTTATTTATTTTGCCTGCTGGCACGTTCCTCTTTCGGGAATTCGGCCACTTCTTTTGCGAACAACGATCCTGTATGGCATTTCTTACAACAGGAAGCCCAGCAGCGCTCGGCCGTATGGTTGGGCTTCCCTCATCTCTGGCAATTCGTGTCATTAATGCACAAGTGCTGCGCTTCGCTGGCGAGCGCTCGGGGGGATACAGATCTTTCCGCTTCCTCGCGTAATAGAGCAACTCTGACTGCTTCACGCAAGGTGATGGGGCAGGCTACCTTTACCTCACACCCTACATGTGGGTCGATTCCGCATATGAATACGTCGAATGCTCTCGCTTCAGCTTCTTCGATTAACACTTTATTACGTGTATTAACATTTGCTAGGGTGTATGTGTGCAAGATACTGCAAAATTCTGTCCGCAGACGCTTCAGAGTCCTCCCCGCTTTTCTGTCTAAGGATGGATCACGGCCGGCCGATGTGGCCGAGCGGTTCTAGGCGCTTCAGTCTGGAACCGCGCGACCGCTACGGTCGCAGGTTCGAATCCTGCCTCGGGCATGGATGTGTGTGATGTCCTTAGGTTAGTTAGGTTTAAGTATTTCTAAGTTCTAGGGGACTGATGACCTCAGATGTTAAGTGCCATAGTGCTCAGAGCCATTTTTTGATGGACCACGGTAACAGCCAATCCCATGCTTGTCGGAGTAGCGCTCTGCTAACCCCTTTGCCAAGAGTTCAAAAGTGGGTGCTTCCCGCAACGCGTCAGCTTGGTGACTTAACAAAAAATGGTCTGGCATGCGCATATACGTCACATGTCCCTGACGATTTTCAAATCGGTCTAGGCTAGGCGCAAATTGAGACGCGTATAGCGCGTGTGGCGCGACGCAGCGCAGCGCGCGTTTTTGTAACTCCACAGGTTCAAATGGGACCGCGCAAATTGCGAAGCGACGCAACTGGGACGCGACACGCGCCTGCGCCAGGTCGCGCGGGATTGTGGTTGAGGCACAGTTTCTCGCGCGGCGCGTCGCGCTTGCCCCGCTAGCGCCGTGGGAAATTTGAGGAGGGGAGCGGGGAAGTAGTCCGGCCATATGCTCACATCGGAACGGCGCATATCAGCAGTGGTAGTATTACCCATACGATAAATATTACCTTACTGTATACTAAATGTTATTGCCTTTCGGTAGTTTTTCGTTTTTCACCATTTAAACGCATCAGCTTTCTTCGTCAGTACATTGTACTTTTCTGTTCTTTATATCGGTATAATTTAGTTTACTTTTATTTTGTTTTTCTTCTGTCAAGAAAAATGCGTACTTCAGTTACCGGTGAGCCAATTGCCGCTAGAATTGTACCATATGCCTCCGTGATGTTTTCAGATCGCAAGAAGGGACAAAGTATAGTGAATAAGGAAGTAAGGAATATTATAAAATCATGTGATTAAGAAGCAAGACAGGAAAGTAAAACAAGGTTATCTTCTCGCTGGCTAGTATGCTGGCGTATCTGTACGATCTGTTACAAAAATTTAAAAAGGGATCATCTTCACAGGTGTGATCTCTTTGTGCTCCTAGTAAAAAGCGTCCAAGATGTGAAGTATAGACGTCTCAGTGTGATTACTTGAATATGGATGTAATAATGTAATACGACACACTGTACTACATGCATGTGAACATCACATTTCCACTGCAAGCTAGAAACAGTCGAAAAGCAGTCACAAATAACAATGTTTTAATTGGCTCGCCGTGATGAGGAAAAGAATTTCAATTGTTGCATGCACATTATCAGCATTAATAAACTAATTATACAACAGGCTACACAAATGAAGGAAATTGTACGAAAGTAGGAATATCCTAAAGGAGTGTTATGATTAGATATATTTAATTTATTGAAATGTACTGCTGACAGAGGCAGATCTACTTTCATGACAAGGTTTTTCGAACTCCAATTCACAAGGCACAAATGGCTAGCTTGTGCAGTCCTGACGCGCGCATACCCTCCGTTGCTGACACTACACTGACCATTGTGTTGTGCGACAGATCAGTTGTTTATATTTCTCAATAACAACTATTATATTCGCGATCACACATTGTCAGTTTGGCAAGCCGTAGGTGAGTAACCAGTATCTGGCATGTGCCTATCATTCCGCCTGAAGGAACGCTCGTCCTTGTTTTAATACTGCTCAGATCAAGAGAAGGAATAAAATCCTTTGGTAAGTTTCCATTCCAGTAGCTCAGTGTTAAAAATACGATGGGTAACGTGGATTCCTCGAAAATTCCAACGGAACTGGCGATCTATTTTTGTGTGAGTTGTTAATCTTTTCGCATTCGAAGAAGCATCACCGTTTGTGAGTAACGGCCACATTTCTCTTGGTGAATGGTTTATTTGTACTTCCTTTGTCACAGTGTAATTTGCCAAACTCATCTCACAGCAGCTATTGAGACAGAATTCCGAAACGGAGTGCCTCATTAAACAAGTGATTGGCAATCAGAGAGCTCAAGAGCTTACGAAAAACCTCATAGTGTCGGTTTGCAGTAACATAAAAGAAGAAATTTCATGTTTATTTTTGTAGTGACTTGGCAAGACAGCCAAGCCACTCGGAGGTAGCCGAAAGGCACGCGTTTAAGCTCACGCAGACTGGCGTGAGGTCTGGAACAGGACAATGTCTTGAGAATTGCAAAAAAAGTACGTAGATCTTGGAATACTTAACTTTAATCCATAATTGGAGAACATCGCTCTTGATGATACATAATTTATAATCTCAATATAAACTGGTAATGGCGCCTTGCTAGGTCGTAGCAAATGACGTAGCTGAAGGCTATGCTAACTATCGTCTCGGGAAATGAGAGCGTATTTGTCAGTGAACCTTTCCTAGCAAAGTCGGCTATACAACTGGGGCGAGTGCTAGTAAGTCTCTCTAGACCTGCCGTGTGGCGGCGCTCGGTCTGCAATCACTGACAGTGGCGACACGCGGGTCCGACGTATACTAATGGACCGCGGCCGATTTAAAAGCTACCACCTACCAAGTGTGGTGTCTGGCGGTGACACCACAATTTTCATACTAGGAAGCTCTTGTTTCGCTAGCTGTCGATAACTCAAAATTACAGCGACTGGAGTGAAATAAATAAAAAGGGAAGTATAATTACTGATATATCGCCATAGATAAGAAAGTTACGTGTGTTTAAGAATTGGCAAAACACTCTCTTCCTTGCGTGGTATCATTCGCCAAACTTTCGTTTCGATGTCTCGAGCGGTTTAGGAGATATGCGAGATGTTGCGAATATTTCATTCTCGCGGGCGTGAGATCTGAAGTGAGCGCGCTACATGGGATCCATTTTCTCGAGATCGGAGGCAGGTAGAGACCTCCTCCCAAGTCTAAACAAAAATTCAACATGATAGCTAAATTTCATACGCAGCAACATATGGTGTAATGCGCACCAAACGAAAAATCATAGCGACCCCTAATTTTCGTTGCAAACTTTTTGAGTTTTGCGTAGTGTCTTACTAAAATGTGTATATCACAATAAGAATGGTCATTAGCGAGATGATGGGCACTTCGCCACGAAGCTGACATACAACGTTACAAGTAAGGCAAAAATCAAATATTGTCAGTGAATAGTTTCCGTAAAATCGTTTGAGAAAGGGAATAGGTTGCGCGTGCGAAGTATGGTGTATGCTTCGCAATATGCGCTGCACCCGCGCGACTCGTGCGGCACGTGCGTGTCGCGCTGAATGTCGTGTCACGTCACATGTGCTATACGCGTCTCAATTTGCGCCTATCCTACTAACACGTTGTCGCGCGCGCCCGAACGCGCGTCTACCGCAAACAGTGCAGACAGCTAAGCGGCCCGCAGCAGCAAACCGCTAGGCGTCGCTATGGTTGCCAGCACATAGGATCGGCAGGAAAATGTTGATCCGGACTGAATAGTGGGAAAGATTTCACGTCTGGATATCAGTCTGTGCATGTCAGGATGGTAGCAGGTGAGAATCCGGGCTGTTTCTCCAACTTGTAAAATGATAAATGCTAGGATTCCCAGGGAAAAAATGGGTTTTATTCCTGAGAGCTACCACTAAGGGATACAATGTTCATAAAACTGGCTACGGCCACAGAGTGAACCGCACGTCGTATGGAAAGAGCATTCCGTCCTCAATAGGAAGGACTGGTGGATACGTCCAGAGGATAAGGAAGCTGGCAGACAAGAGATCGACCCGCTGTTGCGGCCGCTACCTCGCCGACCCTCTTCAGTACCTCACCTGACCGCACCTGGTCCTCCCACTGGCTGGATTGTGGCAGAAAGTTGGCGTCTCTCACTCAGCAATACCGTGGTGGCGTCCCTAGCTCAGCCTAATAGCGTGGTAGCCAGCCAGAAGTACTGCGAAGTAGTTTACATAACTGCCCATGCCACTGCCTGAGGCTAAGTTAAAATAAGGGAAGTAGAATACAATAATTTTTTTTTACGATTTTACCCGTTACCATGTACAGTATGCAGTACAATCACAAACATATCATTTCAGCATCACTTTTTCTTCTACTAACGGCATTGCATTACAACAGCCTTATTTACGTTTGCCTTCCTTGCTACAAGTAAGTATGCTCACACATTTAAAGATGACCATCTGCATAAAGCACATTCATGAATCCGTGTTATTTACGTGTGCAATTTTTACGATAAGCATCTGATCAGTACGAAATGCGCGCGATTGCGACTTGTCGTCACTGGAAGAGGAACAAGGAAACTCCCTCTCACACGCTCCGCCCCCCCCCCCCACCACCACCCACCCACCCACAGCGGCCAATATGTTAACAACATACGTTTATAAACACCATAGACTGACTAAATCCCACCATGCAGTCTACTGCCCCTCTGCACTCCACACGCCATGGAGGTAACTGGATCCGATAATTTTTCGCGCATCAATTAAGGAAGAATTACATTATAAATTATGTGACTATCGTTAGTCAAACCAGACTATCTGAAGTGACGGTAAATCAGACGCTATCCATTAATCGATAGTCTATCAATGTTAAAGTAACACCTCAGCCCGATGTCGCAGCGCGCCTCGCCCGTAATCTCCCGATATCAGCTGACACATCACCCGCACCACTGGCGGACCCACCGTCGCCTCCTGCACACCAACAATCCAACTCCCCTCAGTGATACGTTTCATCGGCTATCAGCAACGCGCAGCTCATGCCACACGACCCGCCCTCCCCCTCCCACTTCACCTGCTGCTTAGGACCCATCACCAGTGGCACCTGTCATAAAATACCATGGATGGGGCTCCGGTTCGACACAACGCATTCACGCTCTGCTGAGCTAAGGCCATTGTCAAAGATTCACTTGATGCGGGTATCCTACAGTACTCAGACAGCAACTGGTCCTCACAGTACAACTCATGTTAAAGAAAGATGGTAACTTCTGTATCTGCGATGATTACAGAACCCTAAAATCTCGCACGATCATCGATAACTACCTTATTCCCCCCGTCCAGACGGTGCCCGAGTGTTTACAGCGCTCGACTGCCGTAAGGCGTACCACCAAATTCCAGCGCACCCACCCGACGTATCTAAGACTTCTATCATACACTGTTTGGGCTCTTTGATTACCAGTTAATGCCCCATCGCCTTGAAAACGCCACCCAAACCTGGCAACGTTTTATCGACTCAGTGTCGTTTAAGTTTCCCTTTGCCTAGCATACCTCAACGATATTCTCGGATTCTCTTCATCTGTCAGAGAGCATGAGCAGCATCTTGAACAAGTCCACGTGGCGTTAGAATCGAATGGCATCGAGATGAATCATGAGACGTCGCAGCTTAGTAGCAACAACATCACTTTTCTGGGTCATACTATTTCGTCTGATGCGTGCACCCCACTTCGCACTGGGTCGACCTCATTCTCAGTCTGCCTCCCCAAGAGATTATTCTGAACTAAGACGCTTTCTAGGCGTGGTCAACACCTCTCCCGTGCAGCTTCCAGAAAGATACCTGTATCTCGTGCATTGGCCGCAAAGAACAGGTCAGCCAAACGGCGTCTCCCTTGAACAAACGACATGACTGATGCTTTCAACAATCTGAAGACCGCACTTTCCAAGGCCGTTACCCTCGCCCAAATTATCCCAGAAGCACATGTGTCCTTCACAGCAGACGTCAGTGACATGGCCATCGGTGCTATCTTACAACAGCACTTCTTCTCGTAAAAACTGACAACATCTCAGTGTTTGATTGAAAAACTTTTAGCGGTTTATGAGACAATCAAATACTTCTGTAACGATATTAAAGGGCTCCCTTTACAATATATAAGGACCATAAACCTCCTGCTGACGCCATTCACAAACTGTCTCCAGATCTCCCTCCTGCAGGTTTCACCACCTCGACCTCATCTGCCAGTATTCTACAGATACATGATACATCCAAGGGGCAGAGAACGTGGTGGCCGACTACCTGTCATGGGTCAATATTATCACTATGCCTATTAGTCTCAAGGAACTGGCATGCCAGCAGGCCGTCGACACATCAAGCCAACAGCTATGCAATGAGTGATCGAGTTCTCTTGTGCTTGAAATGTGTCATGTTCCCATAGTGATGACACCAGTGCTCTGCAACCCATCAACAGGCAGGCTCTGACGAGTTGTCCCGATTGAACTGCAATGTGAAGTCTTTGATGCCTTACACAACCTGGCCCACCAGGGTGTAAGAGCAACCACCACACTCGTAACTTAACATTTTGTCTGGCTGGGAGTTAAGCACGACTGCTGCATGTGGGCGAGGAGGTGCACCTCCTGCCCACTTAGCCACCTTCGCTATCCTCCCCACCCAGCACACTGAGGAAGTTTGACGTCAGTTTCGTAGGGCCACTCCTTCCGTCTGAGGGTTTCAAATACATACTGTCTGTGATCAACTGGGCCACCCAGTTGGTTGAAGCAGTTCCTTGGAGGACATCATGGCTGGCACCATTGCTGACACGTTTATCGAAATGTGGCTTTCTGGGTTAGGCTGCCCTTCATCCCTGACGATGTACCAGGATCGCCAGTTCAAGTCTAACCTGTTCAACCAGCTGTGTGGTCTGTGTGATGTGTCAAAGTTCCACACCACGCCCTGCCACCCACAGAGAAACAACCTGGTCGAACGCTGACACAGGACGTTGTGCTCATGTGAAGTGGTGGGCTCTGGACTGAGGCACTTCCCTGGACACTACAAGACATACATGTGGTGCACAAGGAGGACCTTGATGCATTACTCGCAGGAGTCCTGTATGGCGAGGTCGAGGACGATGTTTCACCTCCCACTCAAGACTAAATTCCTGCCCTGGTTGAGTGTGCATGTGCCCACATATATATTTCTAACCTTCGGACATCACCACCTAAGCCACACACCACTCCACGTGTGTTCCTCCATAAGGACTTGAAAACATGCCACTTCATCATGTTACGGGACAATTCTGTATGTGCAGCTCTTCAGCCCCCCTTACTTGGGGCCACATAAAGTGCTCATGTGCAGCACCAATATTAACTGCATGATGCTCAATGTCAAACCTCAAACAGTATTAATGCTCCGTGTAAAACCCACTTGGACCTTGTGAAACTCTCCCGAGGCACTGGCTCTCCCGTCGTCACAAGGCGACACCTCCTTGGCCCTCCCATCAGTGCATGAACATGATGGAAATGCTCCCACTGAACCGACGGTAGCTGATGCACCTTCTGTCTCCAGATCCGGTCGCCACATCCAGTTGCCCCGCTGGCATGACGACTACTACGTTTCGCTACAGCCAGTTCTCCTACACCACCACCGTGTTCTGGAGGTGGGGGGGGATGGATGTTATGTGGCGACTACTGTGTGTTTCTTCGGTGAACGACTTTCTTCGGGACAGTCAGATGCTGGGTTTCTCAAGTGAAATAACACTTATGTTTTCTGCTATATTGAGTCTAGTTATTCAGTCTTTAATTAATGTATTTCCATCAAAATGTGTGTTATTAGTGACTTACTTGACCTTAACTGCACCAATAACCCCAAGTGGAATTACAACAAAATTCTACGATTTCACCGAGCGAGGTGGCGCAGTGGTTAGCACCCTGGACTCGCATTCGGGAGGACGACAGTTCAATCCTGCATCGGCCATCCTGATTTAGGTTTTCCGTAATTTTCCTAAATCCCTCCAGGCAAATGCCGGGATGGTTCCTTTGAAAGGTCATGGCCGACTTCCTTTCCCCTCCTTCCCTACTCAGATGAGACCGATGACCACGCTGTTTGGTCTCCTCCCGCAATCAACTTAACCTCACCCACTACGATTTCAACAGTCTGACAACAAGCAAAGTGCCGGAAATGTCTCCTCATGACGACTATGGCTCTGGAAATATCAATTTTCTATGTAAATTTACAACCTCCATATAACTGCACATGTAAAATCTCTCATGCTCCTTACGGCTGTCGATGCATTGAAATCACATTTTACGCTTCAGATCCATACATCCCTTATCACCACGCATTTTCCCACCAACCTCATTTTTCTTTTGGAACATTAACCACAGTAACTTTACGCTCCAATAGCATAACATTTACGGTTATCATTTAAGGTGTATAGCGTCAGAAATATTATAATATGTCCACACTCGCACACTCCGGCCAGCTCTCGATTCTCCTCAGATCTAGGAAATTGTCTAACGTTTAGATCTTCCAGCCAATCAGATTCGAAAGCAAACTGCAGGTATTTTCAGTCAGCGCTTCTGGAGGCTCTACATCCTGCCAAGACTCTCTCAAACAAGTGTTGTAAAGCACAGACATTCAGGACTATGTGATAACCAACAGTGCTCCCGTGGAGAAAAGGGTTGGAAAGAAGTCACCGATATTGTTTGGCATGCTGTAATAAACATTGCAGTCGATAGTGCGACAAAGAACATTTGAGGATCTGCTTAGGAGAGCTAATGAGAGGATGTTCTGTGTATCAATGTTACAACCATATTGCCTGTTCTTTTTGTATACTATACCAGATCCAGTTGAACCTGTGCATTAGTATAGTGTGCAGGTGTTTACGAAATGAACCTATCACCCCTTAAAGTCAGATATACTCATCAATGCACTGAAATCCAAATCCCAACGTCAAACCAATCCTCCCCTTAGAGCTAGACGTACCTATTTTTTTTATAGGAAAAGTAGTCTGATCAATTCCCACATACTTCTTGTGATATGTGGGAAGACTAAACACACTATCGTTAAGTTCTTACAGCATAACGTAACCAATAAGTAGCGTGACTATCATTTATAGGTGTACAGAGTCCGAAAAATTGTGGTATGTCCACACCTGGGTGGCGTTTCACACGATCTACCATAGCTTCCTAGTAGCAAAACCCTCCCGCTGCATCGTCGTTATCACATATTTGTCGAGGAATAAAGGGCGCAATTAGAATTAAAAAGCCCTAGCGTTTTTTTTATTTATGTTACATACGTTCTTACACTGTAGTCGGTGTTTGCCAGAGAAGGCAGAACTGATACTCTCAGCCAAGTCACAGACCCATGCTAATTCTCTCGAAATCCGTTCACGTTCCGACAGCACTGTTCCATAGTTAGAAGACTGTCTAGTCATTCATCATCACTGACTGAATAGACATCTGTCATAACGAGACAAGTAGCACACTAACCTACACGAGGAAATTCACAACCATGCAGAGTATATGTGAACTGCACAAAGAAATTCAAAAGCATAACAGCTACAATTCATCAGTATCGGATGACAGTCTATAAATATCCACCTGTACATGCCCTAATCTCCTTTATCGTATTCCTGTGATTGTTGTTGTTGTGGTCTTCAGTCCTGAAACTGGTTTGATGCAGCTCTCCATGCTACTCTATCCTGTGCAAGCTTCTTCATCTCCCAGTACTTACTACAACCTACATCCTTCTGAATCTGCTTAGTGTATTCATCTCTTGGTCTCTCTCTACGATTTTTACCGTCCACGCTGCCCTCCAATGCTAAATTTGTGATCCTTTGATGCCTCAGAACAAGTCCTACCAACCGGTCCCTTCTTCTAGTCAAGTTCTGCCACAAACTCCTCTTCTCCCCAATTCTATTCAATACCTCCTCACTAGTTATGTGATCTACCCATATAATCTTCAGCATTCTTCTGTAGCACCACATTTCGAAAGCTTCTATTCTCTTCTTGTCCAAACTATTTATCGTCCATGTTTCACTTCCATAAATGGCTACACTCCATACAAATACTTTCAGAAACGACTTCCTGACACTTAAATCTATACTCGATGTTAACAAATTTCTCTTCTTCAGAAACGCTTTCCTTGCCATTACCATTCTACCTTTTATATCCTCTCTACTTCGACCATCATCAGTTATTTTGCTCCCCAAATAGCAAGACTCCTTTACTACTTTAAGTGTCTCACTTCCTAATCTAATTCTCTCAGCATCAACCGACTTAATTCGACTAGATTTCATTATCCTCGTTTTGCTTTTGTTGATGTTCATCTTATACCCTCCTTTCAAGATACTGTCCATTGCTGTGATTAATACACTAGAAATAAGATAGTGTAATGGTGTCAGAGTCTTTGATGACAGAACACACACACACTCTCTCTCTATCTATCTATCTATCTATCCATCTCCCTCTGCATTAATTTTGTGATACCAAAGGAGTACAACTACGAATTATAAAAACTTCGCTAACGCCGCCTGGTAGAGATTTTAACAAGATTTTACCACCTGTAGATCTTGATCATTTGTGGTGGTCCCATTAAATATACACATATTGGTCCACTGGAGCAGGCGGCCAGTGATTAAAGTCGCTTCGACAGACCTGTGTAAAGTTTTGTTCCCTGTACTGGAGGAAGACCATATCCCACAGACTACCAATCACAACAGAGCGTTCTTGTGTTGTTGTTTCATAAGCAATATAATACAGTGTTTTCTGCTGTAACACATCGAAGCACATGTGACACAGCTATACATTTTGTTTTTCTGCCGTGACTCTGACGTCCGTATCATGTGCTAAATCGACATTAACATCTTTCGAGCAATTGGTTCTCACAGAAAGCTGGACACTGTATGGTATAAACTATGCTGCTCCCACAACACAAAGGAGGGTTGAAATAAAAGATATAGCCAGTGTTTCTTATTGACAAAAATGTGGAGGACATCGCAAGATATGAAAACTGGAAGAGTTTGCATCACTGTGGAGCGTTTCCAAACAGCTTAATCTCATCTCCCACACTGATATGTGGCACATGTCACGGTGTTCCATTTTGGAAGAGACCAAGCGCATTGATTCCTCATGTTGGCGGTGCAATGTGATCGCTGTTTCGGTGTCCTAGGTGGAGGTCATCCTACCTCCAAATCTTTGGACACAATTCTTTAATTTTTATGACTTACAATGCGTAACTGCATATGGAACAAGAGGGGAGGGGGGATATTCTGCAGGACTTAAACCCATAAAACACGGATAGTGTGCACCATCAGTTGTAAATCCCACGTGTGGAGGAATGGAATCATTTTCAGATGCCCAGATGAGCATGTAAGTACCCCCATTCCTCCACATTTTGCCAAATTTTCATAAATTTTAAATATTTCCAAGAATTTTCGTAAATTTATCAGGTTTTCTGTAATTTTAACGCATTTTACCCAATTACTCGATGTACAAATCACCACTCTCCACGAGTTGTCACGTCAACAAAACGTCTCTTTGCGCCGATATCGTGGTGCTATCAGTCAATGATTTGCAGGACGATTCTTAGTTTCTGTAACATTGCTAAATCATGTCCTCAATTACTTAGCAAATATCATAGACATGTGGACATATCGAGAACCCTGTTATGCTTCTTACATCACATGACACAGATACTGTTTCTTAGTGTAGGTAATAGCCATCAGCAGAGAAGACTTGCAAAAACTATTTTCCTTAGCCGAAACATATTAAAAATTTGGTAAGATTTTATTACGATTGGCCATCTCGCCCTATGTGGATGGGAGCCACAAAGTATTCTCGTATTCGTAGTATAAGGTTGAAAATTGAAAGATCTCACCAGCACCTTTGGCGATTACCACCCCAACAAACGAATCACATCTGTGGCAGCATTGTGCCCTATATTTCGAAATGAGTTGCCCCTTCGGTCTCCAGATGAAACCATGAGTGCTACATCATACACCATCCATTTAGATGCATGCATACGTGGAGGTTAGCACTTCTTATTGGTGTATGGTAGATGCAGGCCAGAGACATTTGAGTGTTATGGTGATGTAATAGACAATTAAAAAGAAGAAGAAGAAGAATTGTATGGCATATGGACGATGGAGCTGCAGACGGAAGGAGTTTGAAACATTTTATGCACACCACTTGTGTTATTAATTCCGTTGTATTGTTTTAGTGTTTAGATTCCATACCTAGAGGGTACTGGGAAGAGAAAAATGATTGTAGAAGATAAACACACGCTCTTCAGATTACATGGTTCTCACTTAAGCATGCTATAATGTTAAAGCAATGAGGTTTCAGATATGTTAGTCGTGTGGAAAGAAACACTGTTAATATTTCAGTGCAGGAACTTATATTAACCCTGCAAGTTTTCTATCCCACTCACTATAGTGAGAAACTTCAAGCTGATGAAACTACACCCACTTCGCATCCGATTATGTGAACAGAACATAGTCTCTTCCATACACACCATATTTCAGGCAAATGAATACACAGGGATTGCAGTAATTCACAAACCCCTACTACAATCAAGAGGCAGATTCAAATGGCTCTGAGCACTATGGGACTTAACTTCTATGGTCATCAGTCCCCTAGAACTTAGAATTACTTAAACCTAACTAACCTAAGGACATCACACAACACCCAGTCGTCATGAGGCAGAGAAAATCCCTGACTCCGCCGGGAATCGAACCCGGGCGCGGGAAGCGAGAACGCTACCGTACGACCACGAGCTGCGGACAAGAGGCAGATTGTTCTCTTTTCTAGGAAAACATCCAAGGCACCAATCAACTTGTAAGTATCCCTATTACCTCAGTATACACACAGCAGTAACAGTTCTGTAAGGCATTTGCTAGCTGACACTACGTGTTTGTCATTGGTACAAAGTACCGAGAAGCACACTGGAAATACTGTTTGTTACTGTTGAAAGCACGTAAGCAATATTGAACGGGGTCAAACACGCGATCCATTCCGTAGTTGTATACTGTAGCGCCCCAAAACGATTATACAATTCTTTTCAGCTAAGGACACTTTGGAAAGTCTATAAGGTGGTTGCCGATAACTTTACTGTCACACCTGGGCTTGTGATCTGACATATGTAAATTTATTACTCTACATTTGGTGATCATCTACGTTAAACAATCTGTTCCACCCGTCTTGTCGCTATCCGCAAAAAATGACTCTTTCCCTGGTTCCAGATGCTTCCATGTCAACTTTTTCTCGTATTCTTCCTCTTGCTATCCCACACTCGTTCCAATGTACAAGAATTTTCCTGCACCAAGCAGACTTGTAAGTATTCCCTCATTCTCTCTCTCTGTTTCCCCGCATTTTTGGCATATTTTCTCTCAATTTATACGTATTTTCCGTCAGTGTTGATAATTTTACCAATTTCATGTCACTTCTGTTCACGTGATCATGATTTAACTTCTGGCCACGTATTTTAAAATTGCTTGTAAATGTTGTATACTTTGCTCGTTGACAGATTGCCACAGTCGTAATACACTCCTGGAAATGGAAAAAAGAACACATTGACACCGGTGTGTCAGACCCACCATACTTGCTCCGGACACTGCGAGAGGGCTGTACAAGCAATGATCACACGCACGGCACAGCGGACACACCAGGACCCGCGGTGTTGGCCGTCGAATGGCGCTAGCTGCGCAGCATTTGTGCACCGCCGCCGTCAGTGTCAGCCAGTTTGCCGTGGCATACGGAGCTCCATCGCAGTCTTTAACACTGGTAGCATGCCGCGACAGCGTGGACGTGAACCGTATGTGCAGTTGATGGACTTTGAGCGAGGGCGTATAGTGGGCATGCGGGAGGCCGGGTGGACGTACCGCCGAATTGATCAACACATGGGGCGTGAGGTCTCCACAGTACATTGATGTTGTCGCCTGTGGTCGGCGGAAGGTGCACGTGCCCGTCGACCTGGGACCGGACCGCAGCGACGCACGGATGCACGCCAAGACCGTAGGATCCTACGCAGTGCCGTAGGGGACCGCACCGCCACTTCCCAGCAAATTAGGGACACTGTTGCTCCTGGGGTATCGGCGAGGACCATTCGCAACCGTCTCCATGAAGCTGGGCTACGGTCCCGCACACCGTTAGGCCGTCTTCCGCTCACGCCCCAACATCGTGCAGCCCGCCTCCAGTGGTGTCGCGACAGGCGTGAATGGAGGGACGAATGGAGACGTGTCGTCTTCAGCGATGAGAGTCGCTTCTGCCTTGGTGCCAATGATGGTCGTATGCGTGTTTGGCGCCGTGCAGGTGAGCGCCACAATCAGGACTGCATACGACCGAGGCACACAGGGCCAACACCCGGCATCATGGTGTGGGGAGCGATCTCCTACACTGGCCGTACACCACTGGTGATCGTCGAGGGGACACTGAATAGTGCACGGTACATCCAAACCGTCATCGAACCCATCGTTCTACCATTCCTAGACCGGCAAGGGAACTTGCGGTTCCAACAGGACAATGCACATCCGCATGTATCCCGTGCCACCCAACGTGCTCTAGAAGGTGTAAGTCAACTACCCTGGCCAGCAAGATCTCCGGATCTGTCCCCCATTGAGCATGTTTGGGACTGGATGAAGCGTCGTCTCACGCGGTCTGCACGTCCAGCACGAACGCTGGTCCAACCGAGGCGCCAGGTGGAAATGGCATGGCAAGCCGTTCCACAGGACTACATCCAGCATCTCTACGATCGTCTCCATGGGAGAATAGCAGCCTGCATTGCTGCGAAAGGTGGATATACACTGTACTAGTGCTGACATTGTGCATGCTCTGTTGCCTGTGTCTATGTGCCTGTGGTTCTGTCAGTGTGATCATGTGATGTATCTGACCACAGGAATGTGTCAATAAAGTTTCCCCTTCCTGGGACAATGAATTCACGGTGTTCTTATTTCAATTTCCAGGAGTGTATTTTGTTGTACTTTCATTGATACATAAGTGATGGGTTTCCTAGGACGACTCCTTTTGATGTCTGAGAGAGTGGCACCCGTGGCTGATGCTTTGTTCAGGGGTTAGTGGGAGTTCGGGTCTGTAGCCGTTGGCTTTAGGCCGGTGACTTGATGGGCGCGCAGCCACGAAAAATGTGGTTTCCATCCACGCTCGTGGCGTCCTGTGTGTGTGTTGGCATTATTGGTTCACACAAAAACAGGAAGTAGCGAGAAAAAGAGAACGAGAGCGTAGTTGGGTAAAGAGGGTGCGAAAACACGTTTAATATCAAACTGACATCAGATTAATTATTCTAACTAATTATTGATCAACTAATTACCCCCACCCAATGAAGACGTCATGGGTTTTCCGCCGCCGGCACGTGGGTCCCTTTGCCCTTCCCACTGCCCTTCCCACTCCTGAAAAGGAGGGAAATTCAAATTTGCGGATGGGAATATCAAATTTTGTGTTATCGACCACTAGACAGTAGTTCCATTCAGCTTCATCAATAATTGCCGGATGTGGAGGGGATATTTTCGCTATTAGCCTAGCACTAGAGAGTTGCTCCAGTCAGTCTAACCGATAGCCCTACAGGTTCAAATGGCTCTGAGCACTATGGGACTTAACTGCTGAGGTCATCAGTCCCCTAAAACCTAGAACTACTTAAACCTAACTAACCTAAGGACATCACACACATCCATGCCCGAGGCAGGATTCGAACCTGCGACCATAGCGGTTGCGCGGTTCCAGACTGTAGTGCCTATAACTGCTCGGCCACTCTGGCAAGCATAGCCCTACTGGGGAAGGGTGGTCAATAATAATACTGAAGTACAGGGGAGTAGCCTCCTACCAATATACAAGTGAATAGGTGCTGTTGCCAGGAACATAAGGATGGGTAATAATATTAGAACAGCGACCCACTGTCCAAAGCGCCTGTTTCTTTTTTCCTTTATTGTCATGTCTTTCCCCTGCCCCATGGGCGACAAAAGATGGAATGTATACATGAGAAGGGGGAAGCAATTCGAGTTAAAATATACAAAAAAGGGATAGTCGGATGAGACACTTTTACATAAAATCCACACACAGTTAAAATGGCACTCAGTGAAGATGTAGCACGTTAACGCTGGCAGCATGAACAGCACAATTAAAAACAACATTCACAGTATGGGGCGACGACACTGAACACACACTGCACTGATGATACATACACAGTGAGCACCAAAACACAACCAAGTAACTGCAGCAAAATTTGTAGGGCCTGCCAGGGGAGGGGAGGTCATAGAGGGGGAAGAGAGGAAAGGGAGATGGTGGTTGACACAGAAGGGGAAGCAGTAAAGGGGGGGGGGGGAGGGTGGAGTCGGTAGCACACCAAGGAGCAGTAGACGGGGAGGAGCGCAAATGTCTTGTTGTTCTGTTTTCAAAGCAACCCAAAGTACTGATTCCTCATTTTGGTGGTGAATATTCCACATAGGTGTGTGATCACTGATTCGATGTCCTCGGCAGTAGTCACCCTGACCCCAAATCTTTGGCCAGTGTTTCCTTAACTTTTATGACCTACACCCATAGCCACATGTGGAACAAGGGGGTATTCAGCAGGACTTAATCACATAGAGCACAGATAGTATGCACCATCAATTCGCAATTCCACCGGTGGAGGAACAGAATGATTTTCATATACCCAGGTGACATGCAAGTAATCTCATCCCTTCACATCTTTTGCCTTATTTCCATCAATTTTACATATTTTCAATCAGTTTTCTTAATATTACCAAGTTTTCCATAATTTCAACATGTTTTACTCAATTACTCAGGGTTCAAACCACCACTCTCAACAATTTGTCATGTCAACAAAATGTCTCGTCACGTCGATCTCATGATGCTATCAGCCAATAACATTGTAGAATGGTTCTCAATTTCTATATCATTGCTGAACCGTATCCCTCCATTACTTCGAGAGGGTCATATATGCATGGAAGTATTGTGACCCTTATTACACTGCCTACATCACACGACCCAAATATTGTTTCTTAGTGTAGGAAATAGCCATCAGCAGAGGGAGGTTAAAAAACTACGTTCCTTAGCAGAAACACTTCATAAATTTGGTAAAATTTTATTAAATTTGGCCTTCTCCCCTTATGTGGACAGAGGTCACAAATTATTCTCACATTCGTAGGACAGAGACAGAGATTCAAAAATCTAGCGCTCAGCCCTCTATTCCGGAAAGAGTAGCCCCTTTGTTGAACGTATCAGCTAAGAACCCTGAGCAGAATTCTAGATGGCCTCTCTCTATGCATCATGTAACTCCTGGTCTGTCCGTCACCAATCCTACCTCCAACATTTTGTCCTATTTAATTTGGAACTGACCAGAAGTAGAAGGGTACTATGCCCATTTCATTTGATGTCTCATGAAAGAACAGAAAGAGCTGAGTTCCACGTAACGAATGCGCTTTGATTATTTGCTTTCTCAAAGAGTATAACATGTGTTTCAAAGTTGTACTGACTGACGCTAGTGATATAGACCAGTATTCTCATTCTAATACAGTAACTCATTCTAATACAGTAACTGCCATTCTGTGAAGACTTTTTCATACCAGTCTTACTCACATCACCTATCCAATTGCACACGATCTCTCTGCACGTTGCATGCTGAGGAGTTTAGCACTCCCTATTGGCATATAGTAGATACATTTGAGAGTATTGTGGTGATATGACATATGATTAAGAAGGATAAAAATAAGAAACATATGATTTGTGCATAATGGAGCTTCAGACAGAAGAAGTTACATACAACGCTTGTATTATCAGTTCCATAGAATTGTTGTGGTGTTTGGATTCTATACGAAGAAGGTACTGGGGAGAGAGAAATGACTGTAGAACATAAACAAATCTCCTAAGGCTACATGGTTATATACTTAAGCATGCCATAATGTTAAACTAGTGTGGTTTCTCACATATTAGTCATGTGGAATGAAGCACTGTTAAGACTCCAATGCAGGAAATATATTTCCGACACATGACGTACATTCACCCTGCAACTTTCCTGTCCCACTCACTGGTGAGAAATTTCGAGACAGTAAAACTACTACTTCTACACCAAAGGTAAAACATTAAAACATAGATTCTTTGTGATCGATGTACTATATAGCTTTCTGGAGGTACACGGTACCCACTGTTCACATACGATTATGGTTTGGAAATCATGCTATGCCTACATCAGTCATATAAAATGATCATCAGAAATTGAAAATGCATGAAATAACGACATCTTATGAGGAAATAGACGAATGCATAGTGGTAGTGTTTGACAAGTGAAATTACATGCCGTGCTGCTCTAACTCCATGAACAGAACACAGTCTCTTCCATACATCAAATCTCTCAAGCAAATTTGTACACAGGGATTGCAGTATCCCGCAAACCTCTTGTTGCTAACTTAGAATTACTGCATCTATGAAACTGAAGACTGTGCTATTTTCTTGTATGTGAGTGTGAGTGTGTGTGTGTGTGTGTGTGTGTGTGTGTGTGTGTGTGTGTGTGCCTGTATTAGTTTCATGTGAGGGCCCCAATGGCACAGGGTAGATTCTGGATAGGATGAAGACCAAGTGTTACGTCAGGGATAGGGGTCGAGGGTGGATCCACCATGTCTTATGATCGGAATAGGGTTCAAAGATGGGTCCATCATAGGTTATTGCCAGGACTAGGGTTCAGAGGTGGTTCCACAACACACTGTAGCCGGGATAATGTTTGAAAGTGCATACGCCATACACTAAGGCCAGGATACTCTTCAGAGGTGGATCCACAGTACATTACCATCGGGGCTGGGTTTGAAGGTGAATCCACTCACTGTATGTCTAGGGCAGTGTCTGATGGCGAATTCACCAGTGATAGGTTTGGAGCATGGTCTGGGGGGGGGGGGGGGGGGGGTCCCATGCATGAAACCAATACAGGCACACACACAAACAGAAAATAGCACAGTGCACGTGATGTTGACAACTGTACTACATTTACAAGCAATTGCAGAATAAGTGCTAAGAAGTGATGTCATGATCAGATAAGCAGAAGTGACATAAAAAGCTAAAATTACCGACATTGACGGAAAATATGTATAAATTGCAGGAAATTACACCAGGACAGGGAAATTGAGGGAAAATAAGAGGATACTTACTTTTCTGTTTGGTGCAGGAAAATTCTTGTACATGGGAATGAGTATGTGATAGCAAGATGAATACGAGAAAAAGTTGACATGGAAGCACTGGGAGCCATGGAAACTGTCATTTTTCATGAACAGCGATGTGACAGCTGGAACATATGTTTAATGTGGATGACGCTCAAATGTTGTGTAATAAATTTACACTCCTGGAAATGGTAAAAAGAACACATTGACACCGGTGTGTCAGACCCACCATACTTGCTCCGGACACTGCGAGAGGGCTGTACAAGCAATGATCACACGCACGGCACAGCGGACACACCAGGAACCGCGGTGTTGGCCGTCGAATGGCGCTAGCTGCGCAGCATTTGTGCACCGCCGCCGTCAGTGTCAGCCAGTTTGCCGTGGCATACGGAGCTCCATCGCAGTCTTTAACACTGGTAGCATGCCGCGACAGCGTGGACGTGAACCGTATGTGCAGTTGACGGACTTTGAGCGAGGGCGTATAGTGGGCATGCGGGAGGCCGGGTGGACGTACCGCCGAATTGCTCAACACGTGGGGCGTGAGGTCTACACAGTACATCGATGTTGTCGCCAGTGGTCGGCGGAAGGTGCACGTGCCCGTCGACCTGGGACCGGACCGCAGCGACGCACGGATGCACGCCAAGACCGTAGGATCCTACGCAGTGCCGTAGGGGACCGCACCGCCACTTCCCAGCAAATTAGGGACACTGTTGCTCCTGGGGTATCGGCGAAGACCATTCGCAACCGTCTCCATGAAGCTGGGCTACGGTCCCGCACACCGTTAGGCCGTCTTCCGCTCACGCCCCAACATCGTGCAGCCCGCCTCCAGTGGTGTCACGACAGGCGTGAATGGAGGGACGAATGGAGACGTGTCGTCTTCAGCGATGAGAGTCGCTTCTGCCTAGGTGCCAATGATGGTCGTATGCGTGTTTGGCGCCGTGCAGGTGAGCGCCACAATCAGGACTGCATACGACCGAGGCACACAGGGCCAACACCCGGCATCATGGTGTGGGGAGCGATCTCCTACACTGGCCGTACACCACTGGTGATCGTCGAGGGGACACTGAATAGTGCACGGTACATCCAAACCGTCATCGAACCCATCGTTCTACCATTCCTAGACCGGCAAGGGAACTTGCTGTTCCAACAGGACAATGCACGTCCGCATGTATCCCGTGCCACTCAACGTGCTCTAGAAGGTGTAAGTCAACTACCCTGGCCAGCAAGATCTCCGGATCTGTCCCCCATTGAGCATGTTTGGGACTGGATGAAGCGTCGTCTCACGCGGTCTGCACGTCCAGCACGAACGCTGGTCCAACTGAGGCGCCAGGTGGAAATGGCATGGCAAGCCGTTCCACAGGACTACATCCAGCATCTCTACGATCGTCTCCATGGGAGAATAGCAGCCTGCATTGCTGCGAAAGGTGGATATACACTGTAGTATTGCCGACATTGTGCATGCTCTGTTGCCTGTGTCTATGTGCCTGTGGTTCTATCAGTGTGATCATGTGATGTATCTGACCCCAGGAATGTGTCAATAAAGTTTCCCCTTCCTGGGACAATGAATTCACGGTGTTCTTATTTCAATTTCCAGGAGTGTATGTATGTTGGATCACAGTCTCAAGTGCAGCCCCAAAGTTATCAGTAAATACCTGTTATAGATTTTTGTAAAATGTCTTTAGGCTAAGAGCATTGTATTACCAGATTGGGGGCAGCAATATACAGCTACACAATGGATAGCATGTTTGGCCCTGTGCAAGGTTGTTTACATGTTTTAAGCTCTAACAAACAGTATTTACAATGTGCTCCACTCTACTCTCTACCTATCACAACTGTGCAGTGTCAGCTAACAAATACCTCACATTACACATGCTGCATGGTTTTTAACAACATTTTGCTGTTGTCTATCAAGGTAAGTTACAAGTTGATTGATGCCTTTGATGGTTTCCTGGAAAAGAGAACCATTTGCCTCTAAATTGACATGGATCTGCATTAAAGGATAATAGACAGTAGATGGATTAATTGGGTGAGAGGGGTAGTAACAAGGTATGATTTAATTGTAGACTGATGATGCATTCTAGAGAGAGGAAGATGTTGTGGCAGGTCATTTATCACAAATTTAATCATTCTTTCTGTTGTTTTCTTGGGGTGTATCACTTGTGTGGTATAACCTGAGTTCGACTCATATACAACTGACTGTTCTGTGTGTGACTTAGAGCCCAACCTACCTGCAGTTATCAACAGCAAATCTCTCCCTTCACAGTCAGAAAGAACTTCTAATGCATGTGTGATGAATCATGTGCACCAAACCGATGGAAAACGTATTTTGGCACCCTCCTATTGACGAAGAAGATGTGTGTGAAGTATTCCATCCCCATGCCACATTTTGGACATAAATTGAGTCTTCAGTTTCATAACTGAAGCGATTCTAAGTTAGTGATAGGGGTTTTTGAGGTACTGCAATCCCTGTGTACACATTTGCTTAATAGATGGGATGTATGGAAGAAGCTGTGTTCTATTCATGGAGTTAGAGCAGCAAGGTGAATAATTTCACATGTCAAACATCTAAGTTAGGGGTTTGTGAGGTACTGCAATTCTTGTGCCTACATTTGCTTGACAGATGGGGTGTGTGAAAGAGGTTATGTTCTGTTGATGGAATTAGAGCAGCAAGGCAAATGATTTCACATGTCGAACACAGCTGCTATACATTTGTCTATTTACTCAGAAGATGTCCTTTTTCATGCACTTTCCATTGCTGATGATCATTTTCTTGGACCAATATGAGCATAGCATAATTTCTGAACCATAATTATATGTGAACATTGAGTGCTGTGTAGCTCCAGAAAGCTATATAATGCATGGATCACAAAGAATCTGCATTTTATTTTTTTTCCTTTGGTGTAGAAGGTAGTACTTTTTTCATCTTCAAGTTTCTCATCATAGTGAGTGGGATAGAAAACTTGCAGGATGAATGTATGTCATGTGTTGGAAATATATTTCCTGTGTTGAAGAATTAACAGCATTGCATTCCACATGACTAATATATAAGAAACCATACTGGTTTAACATTATAGCATGCTTAAGTGAGAACCCATGTAGCCTTAGGAGTGTGTGTTTATGTTTTACAGTCATTTCTCTCTCCTCGGTACCTTCTTGGTATTGAATCCTAACACTACAACAATTCTACGGACTAGCACAAGTGATTTACATAAAATTTTTCAAACTACTCCTGTCTATTATGCATAAATAATACATTTCTTCTTCTTCTTCTTAATCATCTGTCATATCACCACAATACCCTCAAATTTATCCAGCTTGTATCAGGGGCAATTCTAGAAGTCAGTCAAGGGAGGAGGGGGGGGGGGGCAGAATGGAATATAAAGGAGAGTTGGGGTCCTCTACCAACAAATTGGTAAATTTGGTGTTGCTTAAAGTAGGTTTTGGTAACTGTTCTGCAGTTCAGGGTAAAAAACATGTATTAATAAATAATAAGACGTCTATTTTAAGTTAAATGATATTTATTGGTTTAGGTAGTAAGCTATTTGCCACTCTTATTATTTTGTTAAAATGTGTTTGGAATACATTGCAACCTATATTGCTACATAATTATAAAAAAAAAGATTGAATCTGTTGGAGTAATATATTCGCTGATTTCTGAAGTCATTTTATCCAGTGTAATATGATACTCCATGGGGATGGGGGGTGGGGGGGGGGGCTATAGCCCCATAGCCCCCCCGCCCTTGCTACCGCCCCTGGCTTGTATCTACTATATGCAAGTAATGAGTGCTAAACTCATCAGCATGCAAGCATGCAGAGAGATCATGTGTAATTGGATGGGTGACATGAGTAAAAGTAGATAGGAACAGTCTTTGCAAAATGGCAATTACTGTATTGGAATGAGAATACCAGCCTATACAATACAATATAAGTTAGGAACACATGTTACATTCTTTGAGAAAGCAAAATATCAACATGTATTGATTATGTGGAGCTGAGCTCATACTATTCTTTCATGAGATGTCGAATGTAGTTATGGTAGGATCATGAGACATGTGATGAGATGTTCTGTCGAGATTGGCAGTTAGAGACTGGAGTAATTAAGTAAAATGCATTGAAATTATGTAAAATTTGGTAATATTATGAAAACTGATGGAAAATATGTAAAACTGATGAAAACACAACAAAAAATGTGAATGGATGAGGGTACTGATGTACTCGCCTGGACGTATGAAAATCATTCCATTTCTCCATCAGTGGGATTGACAACTGATGGTGCATACTACCCATGCTCTGAGAGTTTAAGTCCTGCTGAATATCTCCTTGTTCTACAAGTGGTTATGCACTGTAGGTCACAAAAATTAAGGAAGCACTGTCCAAAGATTTGGGGGTCAGGGTGACTACCACTGAGGACACCAAAACAGTTTCCATATATTGGGATGTCTTCCACATTTTTGTCAATAAGTAATACCACTTCTCTCTTTTTAAATTGGCAACAGTGTCGCGAGGAGGGTTGGTCAAGAACAATGCGGGGAGATCTTTCAATCTCCAACTTTATCCTACAAATGGGTGAACACTCTGTGACTCCCATCCACATAGGGGGAAAGATGGCCAATCATAAACATAAATTCTGCACTATGACAGGAGTGCTAGAAATATGTAGATAACCTAACTGCATAGGCATAGGATGCTGTCTGGTACACTTTGGTGTATATGTCTGAGAATTAACCATCAATGGACCTACTGCACAGTCGTCTCTACATTCACAATCTACTATATACTGTACTCTCAAAGTAGTGGAGTGGTAGTTTAGGGGTGATACAGGATTGGGAAGCATGCTGCCGTGTCATTGGCTGGCACTGAAATTACAGGAAAAAAAGCTGGTAAAATTGCTAAAATTGATCACAGTACCAACAGTGGTACTTAATATAATACACTATGTGATCAAAAGTAACCAGACAGCTGGCTGAAAATGACTTAGAAGTTCGTGGCACCCTCCATCGGTAATGCTGGAATTCAATATGGTGTTGGCCCACCCTTAGCCTTGATGACAGCATCCACTCTCACAGATATATGTTCAATCAGGTGCTGGAAGGTTTCTTGAAGAATGGTAGCCCATTCTTCACGGAGTGCTGCACTGAGGAGAGGTATCAATGTCAGTCGGTGAGGCCTGGCACGAAGTTGGTGTTCCAAAACATCCCAAAGGTGTTCTATAGGATTCAGGTCAGGATTCTGTGCAGAATAGTCCACTACAGGGATGTTATTGTCATGTAACCACTCTGACACAGGCCATGCATTATGAACAGGTGCTCGATCGTGTAGAAAGATGCAATTGCCATCCCCAAATTGCTCTTCAGCAGCGGGAATCAAGAAGGTGCTTAAAACATCAATGTACACCTGTGCTTTGATAGTGACATGCAAAACAACAAGGGGTGCAAGTCCCCTCCATGAAAAACATGACCACACCATAATGCCACCGCCTCCTAATTTTACTGTTGACACTACACATGCTGGCAGATGACTTTCACTGGGCATTCATCATACCCACACCCTGCCACCAGATCACAACATTGTGTACCGTGATTCTTCATTCCACACAACGTTTTTCCACTGTTAAATCATCCAATATTTACACTCCTTACACCAAGCAAGGCGTCGTTTGGCGTTTACCGGTGTGATGTGTGGCTTACAAGCAGCAGCTCGACTATGAAATCAAAGCTTTCTCACCCCCTGCCTAACCGTCACAGTAATTGCAGTGGATCCTGATGCAGTTTGGAATTCCTGTGTGATGGTTTGGATAGATGTCTGCCAATTACACACTACAACCCTCTTCAACTGTTGGTGTCCCTGTCAGTCAACAGACAAGGTCAGCATGTATGCTTTTGTGCTGTACATGTCCCTTCATGTTTCCTCTTCACTAGCACATCAGAAGCAGTGGACCTAGGGATGTTTAGGAGTGTGGAAATCTCACGTACAGACATATGACACAAGTGACACCCAATCACTTGACCACGTTCGAAGTCCATGAGTTCCATGGATTACCCCATTCTGCTCTCTCACAATATCAAATGACTACTGAGGTCACTGATATAGAGTACCTGGGAGTAGGTAGCAACACAATGCACCTAATATGAAAAACATATGTTTTTGGGGGTGTCCGGATACCTTTGATCACATAGTGTATATTGTCCCACATCAATAATGTCTTTTCCATCCCATCCATCCACTTCTATGTTGTTATTACTACATAATAATTGATTGACACCAACTGTTTGAGATGGAAAGAGTCTTCGTGGGAGCAACACCTTCCTGGGATTTCAAGCACCAAAACAGTGATCATGTACATGATGCTTGCTGTAATATCTGGTGTTTATTGTTTGATCCTGTATTGCAATCATGAATCCTTCCATCTCACTGTATATGTTGCCTTTTCTTAGCCATGTGTTGGATGCGTCTTGATCAATGTGTGGCTGTGTTAGATGATACGGGTGCTTGCCATGTAGTGTTTTCTTTTTTCCAATTTACTTTCTTCGTATCTGTTGATGTTACCAAAGTATTAATATGAGTGATTGCTTTGTGTATTTTGCTAGTTTCTGCTCGTTATATAAAGAATTTTCTTAAATTGTCTACCTGTCCATATGTAGGTTTTTATGTCGATAAATCCCCTTCCTCCTTCCTTTCTGCTTAATGTGAATCTTTCTGTTGCTGAATGTATGTGATGTATTCTATATTTGTGGCATTGTGATCGTGTAAGTGTATTGAGTGCTTCTAGGTCTGTGTTACTCCATTTCACTACTCCAAATGAGTAGGTCAATATTGGTATGGCATAAGTATTTAGAGCTTTTGTCTTGTTTCTTGCTGTCAATTCTGTTTTCAGTATTTTTGTTAGTCTTTGTCTATATTTTTCTTTTAGTTCTTCTTTAATATTTGTATTATCTATTCCTATTTTTTGTCTGTATCCTAGATATTTATAGGCATCCGTTTTTTCCATCGCTTCTATGCAGTCGCTGTGGTTATCCAATATGTAATCTTCTTGTTTAGTGTGTTTTCCCTTGACTATGCTATTTTTCTTACATTTGTCTGTTCCAAAAGCCATACTTATATCATTGCTGAATACTTCTGTTATCTTTAGTAATTGGTTGAGTTGTTGATTTGTTGCTGCCAGTAGTTTTAGATCATCCATGTATAGCAAATGTGTGATTTTGTGTGGGTATGTTCCAGTAATATTGTATCCATAATTTGTATTATTTAGCATGTTGGATAGTGGGTTCAGAGCAAGGCAGAACCAGAAAGGACTTAATGAGTCTCCTTGGTATATTCCACGCTTAATCTGTATTGGCTGTGATGTGATATTTGAATTTGTTTGGATATTAAGTGTGGTTTTCCAATTTTTCATTACTATGTTTAGGAACTGTATCAATTTAGGATCTACTTTGTATATTTCCAATATTTGTAGTAAGCATGAGTGGGGTGCACTATCAAAAGCTTTTTGGTAATCAATGTATGCATAGTGTAGCGACCTTTGTTTAGTTTTAGCTTGATATGTCACCTCTGCATCTATTATTAGTTGCTCTTTACATCCTCGTGCTCCTTTGCAACAGCCTTTTTGTTCTTCATTAATAATTTTGTTCTGTGTTGTATGTGTCATTAATTTCTTTGTAATGACTGAAGTTGTATATTGTTGGTAGGCATGTTATGGGGCGATATTTAGCTGGGTTTGCTGTGTCTGCTTGATCTTTAGGTTTCAGATAAGTTATTCTTTATGTAAGTGTATCAGGGAATGTGTATGGATCTGCAATGTAACTGTTAAATAATTTTGTTAGATGTGAATGTTTTGAGGTGAACTTCTTTAGCCAGAAATTTGCTATTTTATCTTTTCCAGGGGCTTTCCAATTGTGCGTAGAATTAATTGCTCGGGTGACTTCATGTTGCAAAATTATCACTTCAGGCATTTGTGGTATCATCTTGTATGTGTCTGTTTCTGCTTGTATCCACCATGCATGTCTGTTATGTTGTATTGGGTTTCACCATATGTTGCTGCAGAAGTGTTCCATGTCTGTTATGTTTGGTGGATTGTCTATTTTAATGAGTGTGTTATCTATTGTCTGGTAAAATTTCTTTTGGTTTGTGTTGAATGTTTGGTTTTGTTTCCTTCTATTTTCACTTTTTTTGTATCTTGTAAGTCGTTTGGCCAATGCTTGTAATTTCTGCTTCTTTTCATCTAATTGCTCTATCACTTCTTGTTGTGAGATTTTACCTGACCTTTTTCATGTTTTGTCTGATATTTCATTTCTTATAAATTGTGTTAGCTGTCCGATGTCTTTTCTCAGTTTTTCTATTCTGATCTGTAGCCTGTGTTGCCATGCTGGTTTTGTGGATTTCTTCTGTGTGTTGGTTTGTTCTGATCTCTGCCTAGTGTGTATATTTAGTGTAGTGAGCGCTCCTCTATAAACCAGTAGTTGTAACTCTCCCAAAGTTGTATTTTCATTTATTTTGTTGTGTATGATTGTGTTGATAGTTGTTTTGACTTGTGGGTTATTTGGTGGTCTATGCAAGAATGGTCTAATGTCTGTATTTGTGTCTTTGTATTCTATATATGTCAGCTGAAATTTTTCTTCTATATGTAACATGTGTGTCACTTTGTGTTCTATTTGTGCTTGTTCTGGTGGCTGTCTTAAGATTTCGTTTTCCTCTGATTGTTTAATTGATGTGTGTTGTTCTTTGTTTGTTTGCTCTGGGATGTTTGAGTCCATTACTGTATTTTCTTCTTCTTCTGATTGCACATTATTTTGTTCCAGTATTTGTTGTACTTGTTGTTTGATGTTTTCTAATTCTGACTGGGGTATTCTGTTATTTTTTATTATTACACGGATCTTATCAGCTAGTCGTTGTTCTGTTAAAAATTTTAATTCTGTGTATCTGGTAATAAATGTTGTGTATACTTGTGATCGGTATCCAGTTGTGCTGGTTCCTAAGTTTGTTGCTTGGTAATAACATAACATGAGGTGTCAGTTAACTTCATCTGACCATCTCATCCTCTGTCTTTGTTTTCCTTCTAGAGTGGTTGCAGGAAGCATATCCTGCAAAACGCCTCTATTTGGATATAAATCATTTTCCGTGTGGCTAGCAGTGTCGTTACCATTGTGGACGGGCTTAGGGTTCAAGCATCGTCCCCGACCATGACAGCGCTTGTCCGAGGCTTCATTAGTTGTGCCCTGAACCAACTAATCACACTAAAAGGGGGGTTAGCCCTATTAGTGGTTTGTTCTTTTTGTCACCTTTTACGACTGGCAGAACATACCGGAGGCCTATTCCTTTCCCAGGCCTCCACGGGGTTTATTATTATATCTTCTTCAATGTAACTGAATTTCCTGTCATAGGATCCTTTCACTCCAACACAGACTGTGTATTTTTTCCATCAATTTCCAGGTGGTGGTGGCGGGGGGTGGGGGTGAGGGGGGGAGGGGGTGAAGCACGGGAGGGCAGGTGAGGGTTGGGGATTTCCCAGAAGAGGGAGGATTAATTAATTTATAGATTTAATTAATTAGTTAATTTATTTAATATCAAAAGCGTGCTTGTATCAGTCAGGGAGAGATGTTGGGGATTCCCCAGAGGTTTGGAGGGGGGGGAGGGTGGAGGAAGAGGAGGAGGAGGAGGAGGAGGAGGAGGAGGAGGGGATGGGGTTTCTCAGAAGGTTGGATTATCCCAAAGGGGTCATAAACCAACCCTTTGGGCTCATAAAACTCTTCACAGAACATTAGATTTGCCCTTGAATGTATGCTTGCCCTGAATGTATGCAACCCATACAAACAAAATACACCAGAACGAGCTTTGCCCCATCACTTATACCATCCACCATCTTGTGTCTTCTGTGCCCTCTTCTTCTTCTTCTTCCATTCACAGTTTCTTCCATAGCATCCATGAGTAAACAATCTCTTCTCATTCAAAGTTCAAGCCAACTGTGTTTCCTTTTCCCGATTACCTTTAAAATTTGTCTCTCTTCCCCACTCTTCTCAACACCTCTTTTCTCACTTTGCTCATTTTATCCCTTTAAACCTCCTCCATATCCATAGCTACTATTTTTCTTTTTTCCTCTTTCCTCAGTGCCCATGTTTCAGCTCCATGTAATGTCATATTCCATATAACGCACTTCAACAGTCTGTTCCTGAGGTCCCTGTTTATCACCCACAAATAAGTCTTCTCCTTAGCAGTTGCTATATGCATTTTCATATCATTATTGGATCTCTTCTTCTGTAATTATGCTTCCCAGCCATTTGAAAGCATTACCTTGTTCTGTATCTTCCTGTCCTAACTTCTCAGTTGTTCTTACTTTTTTTCACTTAACACCACACACTTTGTCTTTTTCTTATTACACTCATTCTGAATTCTTCACTGGTCTCATTTAATGTTTTAAAAATTATCATTCATAGTTCTTTCACTCTCTGCCAACAATACCATATTACCTGAAAACTGAATTCACTCTACTACCAACTCGCACTACTACCAACTCGCACTCCCGTTTTTCATTTCAAACATTCCTGAATAACATGCTTCAGATACTTGTTAAACAGTATTGGAGAGAGACAGCAGCCTTCCCTCACTCTCCTTCCAGCTGTGTTTCCCCTGTATCTCATTCCTAATTCCGGAATCCAAATACAGTTTAATTTAAGTTGATATTATCAAATTTCCATAACTAGCTGCAGGAAAACAGTAATTACTCTCCTTTCCATTTTGATCATCAGACAGCACCCCTGCAGAATTTTGTTTTGTTTCTGTGGTTCATATTTCTTTGGTTTTCACAACTCTTTCAAACCACAATTATGACACTGAAAAATAAAAGATTAGTACACCTGTTTTGTGATTCAACATTGTTATGAGACTTAGAGGCTTTGATTTCTCTCCTGACTGCGACGAGAAATCTGTCAATGACTTACTGTGGTATTTTTTGACAACAGCTTTCCTCTTTTCTCTTCATCCAAAAGTTGATTCTTCGTGAACTCTAGAGATAACATATCTGGTGACAGTGTTTATAATGCTGTGACTAGATTATCATAATACACAGCATTGTCAACAACTGATGGCAAACAATGTCAGTTTCTTCTGATCTTGCTCCACATGATTGTAACTCTCGAATTAATTTGTCAAATTGCAGAAAATTATAAGTAAGCAAGTTATTTGTTGAGTCAAATTTCATCATTACCATAGTTTTCTGAATTAAGAAGTGAACTGCCACTACTCTTCTCTTGAAAATATTGCACAGTGACAATCAGGGATCAGACAAGGTAGCTTTGTCATTGGCATACTCATACTCCAGATAATTATCTGCAGTTCTCTGTATGATTTGAGACCTACATCTGTTGTCATGTTTATACAAAGCTGCCAACTGCATGTCTTCCTTTATGTGTATTTCTGCTTCATCATTCTGTTCATATATGACTGTTTCAAAACAATTCATCTGAATACATTCCAGCAGGCCAATGTCACTTAACATACCTCAATTAGAAATTTGCAATTACTAAAATTGATTCCATCAAACAGCAGAATTTTATATTTCTCTGCTTCATCAAGCGTGATCAATAGTAAGATCACACCCATTATACCAGGTGGTTATAATTAAATTTCCCCTGTTTAGCACATTATAACACAGAAAATAGTTACCATATGAGTACTAAACTTTGTAGCATTAATGTTGAGGACATGGGGAAGAGAAATAATGCAGAATAAATTCAACTAAAACACTTTTAATGTGCAGCTACGGTACACCATACCATTACATACTGGTACCATTACTGCTACAAAAGGGGCTTGATACGGGGCTCATCAGTGTCCAGAAGAGTCTGAAAGCACAGAATTGTATTCTGCACAGCAGATCGAAGTATGTCCGTAGGTATGCTGGCTACCTCTCTTGATATGCTGCGCTTTAGATCAGCACATGTGTGAATGTTCCCCAGGTAAACCCTGTCCTTCAGGTACCCCACAACCAGAAGTCACCAGGAGTGGGATAATGTATGGATACCATTTGAGAATGGTTCGAAGTACCTTCTGTACAGCAGACCACGAGATGTTCGACTGTCGTGACACAACACATGCACTGTCTGACAATCAGGAATTGCATGCAGCACTGCCTGCCATAGCAACAGCGATTCCATCAACCACCTGTGGTGCAACTGGTCATCGGCCTCTTCCCAGAGTGACACGCAGTTATCCAGCTGATTCGAACTTCTTCATTATGCTCCGGACAGCAGGTGGAGAAAGAGGTCCCTTCTGGCAATATTCTTGAAGTGCAGCTGCAGCATTACTGTTGTTTTGATAATAGAGCTTCACCAGTAATTCCCTACTCTTTTTGTCTGAGTTGATGTTGACACGTCAACAAGTGCACTGCGACTGGTCAGATGTGTGACTATGAATCACAATGACTGATCACGGCATCTGATGGCCATGGTTGGAACTGGACAGTGGCATTGTGATGCCTGGAAATCATGCTCCCCATACTCTGGACATTAATGCTACCAAGTTTGGTACTCATATGGTAATTAGTTTCCATGTTATAACATGTTAATTAGGGAAAGTTTAATTGTAATCACCCAGTATTTCACTGTCAGAAAAAAATATAGTACATTCTTTGAGAGGTTTCCAATTCACTCAAGATTTATTGCTCCAACAGTGCATGTGGTGTACATGAAATGATTACAGTTACAGATACACAGCACAAGTGGTTCTGAGGTACCAGGTATCAACTCATGCTAAAACACCCATACTAGTGCGTGGTGTAACCTCCACAGGCAGCAATGCAGGCACTGACCCTGGCATCGAGTCGATCTTACAGATGGTGAATACTGTCCTGGGATAACTTAGGCCATGCCTGTTCAACCTGTTCATGTAGTTCTGTAAGAGTTGTTGGTTGAGTCTCACAAGTCACCTCCCATTCCATCATATCCCACATGTGTTTTTCTGGAGACAAGTCCAGAGATTGTGCCGGCCAGGTAAGTTGTTGCACATCTTGCAGAGCCTGTTGAGTTTCATGGGTAGTGTGTGGACGAGTATTATCTTGTTTGAACAACACATCATCCCCCTGTTGGAAGAATGGCAAAAGAATAGGTCTAACAACATTCTGGTTAGTGTCCCCTCCAGAAAAATCAAAGGTGAATGGAAATTGTAGTTTACTGCACCCAGACCATAAGGCCTGTGGTGGGGCCAGTGTGTCTTGGACAAATGCACGCTGTGAGACAGCACCCACCAGGTCTACGTCGTATGGGCAAACAACCATCAATTTTATGCAGGCAGAACCTGTTTTCTTCACTAAAGACTGTGATGCACCATTCCATCTTCCAAATGAACCTCTGACAGCACCAGTCGAGCCATGCATGTCGATTCTGTGGTGTGAGTGGAAGATGAGCTAGAGATGTGCGCGCCTGTACTCTCAATGCTAATAACTGGTTCTCAACCATTTGTGTTGACATGTCTGGACTTACAGTCCTCTTAACTGTGCTGTGGTAGCTACACAGTCTACCACTCCTGCCCTTACAATATGACGATCCTGGTGGGCGTCTGTGCTGCACGGATGTCCAGAACCGCATCTACGGGTGTGAGAATGTTCACAGACGTGACCACTGATACCAGCATCATTGCACAACTGACACAACATGTCCAACTTGTGTGACAATTCTCTGAAAGGACCATCCCGTCACTTGGAACATCACAATTTCGCCCCTTTCAAGCTCGTTCATTTGGCTGAAGGAGGCATGAGTGTATCTCCATGGCAAAGTTCTCTGCTTGCTTCACACGTCTGCAGCCTTCTGGCTCTGAGCATTCCTTATTAAAGGGTAGACACAATTGGCACTCTGGTAGCTATGCCATTACGCTGCCTGTTGGCGGACAGCATTGAAACCATTATCAATACATCTACTATCTCCCAGGTGGCATATGCCATCATTGGATCAAAATTGATGTTGTCTTTCAAGGTGTACTAATTTTTTTTCCAGTAGTGTATTATACAAGCAAACTGCATGCCCTGTAAATCACCATTGCTCTGGGCCCATATCCTGATAAACTTAGAGAGCTGCATGCATTCCTCCGTTTAGTTGTAATAATAACAATTTAGTTTGTGAACTTCTGATTACATTTATTGACTTCTGAATGAGCACAAGGAATGTTAACACTTGACAACCACCTACCAACAACATAAAAAAAATAATAGCACAGACTTGCCATTAAAAAGGAAAAATTAACGTACCGTCATTTGAGGTTACTTTGCTCCACTTTTTAAAGATTTTTTAAGAAAATAGTTTAAAAACAGGGGTTCCTTACTGTTTTTGTTTCTCAAAATGATTTGATTGGTTACAACAGTCTTTTGCAAAGTAATCTGTATTTATATCTCTTAAAATAACCTTTTATTTCTATTTTTTATTGTTTTTTGGGCACCGGATGCCTAAATTTCATTAAAAATGAGGATTACAGAGGTCTGGAGTTATGTTTGACCATAGGAATGAAATGGAATAAAGCAATTACTACAGAAATAAGGACTACAGCAGGGCTTCACAACATACGTGCTCGCGGAGCAAGCTGTGAGCAGCAAGGCGCGAGCACGGAGCAGTGCGAGCACGCTACCCCCACTACCGGACTAGAGCGGAGAGTGGGGAAAGTCACGTGGGGCACACAACGGCTGCCGCCAGTCAATGTAAATCCGCGGCCACCCGCAGGGATATCACTCACGAATTATTACTGCGAGAAATGAAACAAATAAAGGAGAATGTACACGTGCCACATAATTTTACTTAGTGTATGCATCTACATTTGTATTAATTTGTGAACTGTTACACAATAAAAGGTGTCACTGAAGTATGGGATTCTCGGTTAGCTTGTACTTTTTGCCCTTTACAATTGCGTCTATGTTCGAAGTAATGTTCTTGCGCATTGTAGGCGCAGCGAGCAGTTTAAATTTCGATCAGACAATGCGTTTCTCAGGCGCGTCTTGTTACATTTCATTGCAGAGAACAGTTGTTCACAAACATACGTGGAACCGAACATTGATATTATTGTAGCCGCCAGTTTGTGCAAACGAGGAAATCTATCCTGAGGGAAGTGTCTGTAGAATTCCAAAATGTTTTTCTTGTTCTGAAATTTGTCTCTGTATTCTCTGTCACACTGCAGGTCAATAATTTCTAGTTGCAGCTCAGGACGAATCTCTTCAATATTCGCTGAATATGGAGAGGAGAACAGATCAAAATCACTGTCTAGTGCTGTCAGATCTTGAAAGCGTTGATCAAATTCTTCCTGAAGGGCAACTAAACTATGTGAATAACGTTCACAGTCTTTGTGAACATCTTGCATGGATGATACTTTAGGAAAATGAGCTAGATTTCCTGTTTCCAGCTGACTCACCCAAAGTGTAAATTTCATTTTAAAAGCTCGTATTCGATCTATGAAATGAGTAATTAGCAGATCCTTACCTTGTAGTGAAATGTTCAAAGCATTCAGATGGCTAGTTAAATCTGCTAAGGACGCGAGATCACAGTTCCATGAAGGCTCTTTCAATTCAGGAACACACATGTTATTTATTTCCATGAACATATTTATCTCATCTTTTAGGGAAAAAAATCGATTTAATAATTCTCCACGACTAACTCAGCGGACCTCGCTGTAATAAGGCAGGCTACCATACTGGCTTTCTACATCCTCAAGAAAGCTTTTAAATTGCCTGTGTTGTAGCCCATGCTTCCTTATATAATTGGTTGTACAAACAACAACACTCATCACATTTTTTAGAGTGATACTCTTTGCACATAAGTTTTCCTGGTGGATCACACACTGAACGCCCCTTATTTTATTCGGCACGGTCAGTTTTTGCATTTTCTCCTTCAACAGCGCAACGAAACCTGATTTGTTCCTTCATCGCTGGTGCACCGTCTGTAGACACTGAAACTAAAGAATTCCACGACAATCCTATATTTTCAACACTTTCTTCAACACTACTTAAAATATCACCTCCGGTTGTAGTGTTCTTCATGGATACTACATCGAGGAGCTCCTCCCTCACCTGAAGATCTCTGTTAACACCTCTAATAAATATGGCAAGCTGCGCTGTTCCAGTGATATCAACACTTTCGTCCAGAGCTAGAGAATACGCCATTAAATCTTAACAGATATTTGCAAGCTGGCTCTGGACGTCGTCTGCCATGTCCTGTATGCGACGCATAATTGTCATGTTAGATAATGGCACAATCCGAAACTGTTCAACTTGAGATGGACACAAATGTTCCACTGCAACTACCAAGCATTCTTTTATTAAATCGCCATCAGTTAAGGGGCGCAGGGATTTTGCTAAAAGCAAAGCAATTTTGTAACCCACTCTGAGAGCTGCCTCAGTTGATTTTTCTTCGTCGTCCAGATCTTCTTCGGATAGCTTCCTTTTAAGTTTAATAACTTCCTGTGCACGATCTGGTCAATCACATTTTCCACGTCCGTAGTCTTTCGCGTGGTACAACATATAATGTCGCTGCAAATTAAATTTCCTAAAAGAATTCAGCGTTTTGTGACATGCTAAACATTTTGCAACACCATCTTTTTCTGTAAACATATACAATTCCTCCCAGTGGGGGTTCAACTGCGAAAGCATGGTTGGGGTTACACAACGGTGACTTGACATGATTCTTAACCAGCGAAGTGACTGTTAGAGCTGATCGTAGTACTTTAAACGTTACACAGTCGGCGCGAATTCAATAGGCACACTGCGGCCCTGTTCAAACGTGCGCGCACATTTCCCCTCCCTCCCCTCCCTCCCTACTCCACGACCTTGCACCTGCTCGCGAGCACGGGCCTGAGCAGAGGCAAGTACTCGCGCTCAAAACTGGCCAGTTGTTAAGCCCTGGACTACAGAGTACTGGAGCAATGATTGACCATCAGATTTAAGAAAAAATAATCATCTAGTTAGCAGAAACAAATTTTATTATCAAAATAGTTTAACAAATTAAAGATTTAACACAAAATGTAGCCTATATTGTGAGTTAATAGGTCCAATATCCTTGAAGCTGTGGTATGGAGAATAAGCCATGTTTGCTTATCTGTTTTGGAGGCTGAATGGTGCAAATCATTTCATCGAAGTCATACTTCATTTCATCTTTCGGCATTGGCCACTTCCATGATTTCTTAGACTTTTGCATTGAACTTATTGTAGCTCCATCATTGCTTACATCAGTAATTAATCCAGGTAAATATTCCCCCTCATATTTGAAGATCACATACTGGCCCACAGTGTGCACAACTTCACCAAATTTTGGACTTTTCTTCTTTGGCCCGGTTAGTAACTGGGTTTCATCCACTTCAAACTCTACAGGTGATGGTGATCTGACTTGAGATCTCAGATAATCCTCATCTTCAGAAGAATCTCTGAGAGAGATGGCATCAGAATCTTCTCCTGAACTACTATCTTGATTTTTGTGACTTCTGTATTTCTTCAAAACCTTTTTCTGCATTACTGTCACACTTTTACCAGGTGTGACTGAAAGCTTCTTTCTTCCTCTGTTACTGGCAATACCAGTAGTCCGTTCAGTTCTCTTATTCTCAAGGGCTTCAATGAAAGAGTCTTGTACCGCATCTTTGGCACAAGTTCGTGACGGAAGATGGCAAAGAATTTCATCAACATTGATTGGATAAATGCTGCACTTTTGGAAACCTGCCATTAAGTTCTTTGCTGAGTTCCTGACAACTATATCCATTAATCTCTTTAACAGAAATGGGAAGTGCTGTTTCTGCAAGACAGTGTCTTTGAAACCTTACTTGCTACTTTTCCACTCTGTAAGGACCTGTCTCCAGGCCACTTTCATGGGTCCGAAGAAATAAGCGTCCAAAGGCTGTGTAATGTGAGTACTGTTTGCTGGTAGACAGATGAACGAAATGTCATTCTCACCACAGAGCTCTAGAACATAAGTTGTCAAATGTGAGGACAAATTGTCACAGATTAATACTTTCTTTCCTTTGAGTTTTTTCAGTCTTGGTAGCATCAACTTGGTGAACCACTCGCTAAATGTATTACTGTCAAACCATCCACTAGGACTATGTGAGTAAAGGCAGCCAGTGGGCCCATTTTCTGTCCATGAAGACCACAGATGTGCTGATTTGTAAACAACAAATGGAGGCAAAACTTCTCCCTCAGCATTGTCAGCAAACATATGCTGCTCTTGGAGGAATTACTTGGAGGAATTACAGATATTTTCTCAATATTTTGAACCTCTTTTTGTGAGTACTTTCTTTTTCCCTGGATTGTCGGTTAGGTTGGTTTCATCAAAATTCCATATATTACACATATTACACTAGCTGGCACATCTTTCAGTTCAACTTGCAAATGTTCAACATATTCTCTGAGAACACGCTCATCAACTGCAGCTCTACTCCTTTTAATGTTGGTTGCAAAACGTACAGAAAGTTCAGGGTGGCATTTGGTGAAGCCCAAGAGCCATTCATAGCCTGGACAATTGTCTTTGAATCTAGGAATCTTACGGCCCTGTCTGCCAAGGTATGACTTCACAATCATTCGGAGTTCCATTTGAGTAACAGGGAACCCATATTTACTCAACTGCAAAACACATTTCTTCTTCATTAGTAAAAATCTGTGGGAATCCTGGATATGAATTACTTCCTTCCTTTGACTTCAGTTTATTAATTATGGTTCTCCTTGGGATATTAAAAGTTTTTCAGCTTTCCTTTGTGATATCTCCTTCCTCCTAATGGCTTGTAGGCATTTCTCCAGAGTTTCTGGGCTGTAATCACACTATCGCCTATTTCCAATCGTTCTCTTATATTTCCATGGCATTTTCACCAGTCTGAAAGAGATTACAAACATTGTTCACTGCCAGCAGCACACTACGGAGGTAAAATAAGTAAGAATTGTTTGTAGATGTGAAAGAAATGCACCCTGGGGATACTTTGCACCACTTTTGTTGTGGTGCAATGTTTCCCCAGAGTAAGAAATTTCATAACCTACAACATAAATTGACAATGACACAAACAATAGTCCATCAAATGAAAAACTATGATACTTTTCAACAGCTAGACGTTCTGAGTAATTAAAATAATGGTGACTGACCTTCACTGTGACTGGTTCACCCTGTGAAAAACACAGATTTTTCCAGCTTAATTTTATACACACTTATGAACGTCTTTACTAAGATGCTTGTGAAAAATTCAAAATGGCCGACAACTGAACATGCAAGCAAGGGTGCCAACCTGTAAGTGCTACCTTTCATAGAAAACATTGTTCGCAGATATACAGCAAGCAGTGTAGCATCTATGAACCAAAGAAACTTTTTTTCAAATGGATAAAAAGTTTGACCCTATGGAGCAAAGAAACCTCAAATGACAGTACTGGAAAAAAAAAAATTAATTTGAGACACTTCAATAAAAGGTAATAAATAGCACAGAGTTGTCATAAAGAAGGTGCTTATTCTTATTTATGTGGGAGGAATATTGTGTGATGCAAAACACTAAACTGAACATTATAGCTAGATACTTATATGGATATTGGGTCTGTTCTTTCAGACATGTCTGAAAGAACAGACACCATTGATGACCTGCAGCCATCTAGAACGAAATTAGAATTATATTAATATCATCAGCTGCGCACGGGCGTTGATATAGACAAACAGGGACAGGTGAAAATGTGTGCCCCGACCGGTATTCAAACCTGGGATCTCCTGCTTACATGGCAGACACTCTATCCATCAGAGCCACCGAGGGCACAGATGATAGTGCGACTGCAGGGACTATCTCGCGCACGCCTCCTGCGAGACTCACATTCTCACCTTATATGTCCACACACTACATTCGTAGTGTCCCACCCCAATACACTCATTACTCATGGAAGACATTCTACCAAGTCCCGTAAGAGTTCGAGAAATATGTGTGCACCCGCACAGAAGAAGAAGGTCATGGCCGGTATCACCAGAACTATATACTTATATGAATATGGTGTCTGTTTTTTGGACATGTCCGAAAGAACAGACACCATTGATGACCTGCAGTCATCTAGAATGAATATAGAATTATATTAATACCGTCTGCTGCGCACAGGCATTGATATAGATCAACGGGGACAGGTGAAAATGTGTACTCCGACCGGGACTCGAACACTTGATCTCCTGCTTACATGGCAGATGCTCAATCCATCTGAGCCACCAAGGGCACAGATGATAGTACGACTGCAGGGACTATCTCGCGCACGCCTCCTGCGAGACTCACATTCTCACCTTATATGTCCACACACTACATTCATAGTGTCCCACCCCAACACCCCCCTGTGCAGATGCACATATATTCCCCGAACTCTTAGGGGACTTGGAACTGGGGTGGGACGCTACGAATGTAGTGTGTGGACATACAAGGTGAGAACGTGAGTCTCGTGGGAGGCATGCATGAGATAGTCCCTGCAGTCGCACTATCATCTGTGCCCTCAGTGGCTCAGGTGGATAGAGCATCTGCCATGTAAGCAGGAGATCCCGGGTTCGAGTCCCAGTCGGGGCACACATTTTCACCTGTCCCCGTTGATCTATATCAATGCCAGTGTGCAGCTGATGGTATTAATATAATTCTAATTTCATTATAGCTAGAGGTCAAAATGTTACAATATGTCAGTTAGCCATGAACAAATATATTTCAATTAACAGTGTCATTTAAAAAACTGTGTGCACTGTAAGCAATGCCAAAAAACTTTTTGAATAATCTGGAAAACACTGCCTAGTGTGTGAAAAAACATTCAATGTGTGGAGGTGGATGGAGTGGGACACCAAAGCATGACAATGGGGGTATAGGTGGAGGGTGTGGCCTGCAAGAAGGGGGAGCCTCAGTTATGCCCACATGTCGTGTTGAGCCCGAGTGCAGGTTCAGCTGTGGATCAGAAGTGTGTTAGGCATGTTGTTGTCAAATAGGCCGGGCTCCACTTTCTGTTCCATGCAGCTTTGATTCTGTTTATCAAAACTGTAGTGCACTTGTCTAGGAGAAATATGTCAAATGTATGTTTTGTCCCTCCATAGTGACTTGTAAAGACTAGAGGAAGGCCCTTATAGTGTCATCCTGTAACATTACATACCTGCACATCACGAGGACTTTGTGTACAAAAATCTACAGTATTTTGTGACATTGCAAATGCAGCATTCTGGTGTTAGAGATATGCTGTCTTACTTGTTGCACCATTTCTGGATGGTTAAGTTGTATTAGATAAAATTCAAGGCTAACAAATTCTGCTGGAAGCGTCAATGTTTCACCACATAGGATCTTCATCAGGGAAGCTTGCAGATCTTTCTTAAAGATACTGTGATAAACAAGGAATAACCATAGAAGGGTCTCTGACCACCAAGAAACATCAGCAATGCTTTGAGCATGTGGTATCACCACTCCAGCAACTCATTGCTCTGCAGGTGGTAAGCAATGGTGTGAAATTTCACAGAAGCTGCACAATTCTTTGAACAGTACCACCTCAAGCTGAGCTGTCTGCCTAGTTCCATTATCATTATCACGGGACAACTGACCATGCAATCCATAACTGCACTAAGGCCATAAGTTTCATCTCCGCTGTGATGTCTGGAATTGGCATCACCTTGACCCACCAGAATCTGGGACTGGTATGCTGAAATCAGATATACATGCTGCTACCTGCCTGCTGGAATGTCATATTACCTGAGTTCCAGGTTAGCATGCCTGCACCATGGGTGCGGGGCCATCTCTTACAGCCATGTTGTGTGTCTGACCAAACAAAGTGGTCCATTACAAATTTGGTTGTGAGCTGGATGCCCAGGTGAGACAAACCGTGAAGGTTATCAACCACAAGTCTTCTCATTTGAGATGAAACCAAAAGTCTAACTTTCCCTGTTGATATGTGACACCAAACTCATTTGTGTGAGTCAGGGAGGGGGCAGCACTTAAATGATAGGCTTTTTGAGGTGTCCTGCAAAAGTTCTTTGATTTGGGTATCCATATCCTGTGCTGAAGTGATGTAATTGAAATTAATACACTCCTGGAAATGGAAAAAAGAACACATTGACACCGGTGTGTCAGACCCACCATACTTGCTCCGGACACTGCGAGAGGGCTGTACAAGCAATGATCATACGCACGGCACAGCGGCCACACCAGGAACCGCGGTGTTGGCCGTCGAATGGCGCTAGCTGCGCAGCATTTGTGCACCGCCGCCGTCAGTGTCAGCCAGTTTGCCGTGGCATACGGAGCTCCATCGCAGTCTTTAACACTGGTAGCATGCCGCGACAGCGTGGACGTGAACCGTATGTGCAGTTGACGGACTTTGAGCGAGGGCGTATAGTGGGCATGCGGGAGGCCGGGTGGACATACCGCCGAATTGCTCATTGCTCAACACGTGGGGCGTGAGGTCTCCACAGTACATCGATGTTGTCGCCAGTGGTCGGCGGAAGGTGCACGTGCCCGTCGACCTGGGACCGGACCGCAGCGACGCACGGATGCACGCCAAGACCGTAGGATCCTACGCAGTGCCGTAGGGGACCGCACCGCCACTTCCCAGCAAATTAGGGACACTGTTGCTCCTGGGGTATCGGCGAGGACCATTCGCAACCGTCTCCATGAAGCTGGGCTACGGTCCCGCACACCGTTAGGCCGTCTTCCGCTCACGCCCCAACATCGTGCAGCCCGCCTCCAGTGGTGTCGCGACAGGCGTGAATGGAGGGACGAATGGAGACGTGTCGTCTTCAGCGATGAGAGTCGCTTCTGCCTTGGTGCCAATGATGGTCGTATGCGTATTTGGCGCTGTGCAGGTGAGCGCCACAATCAGGACTGCATACGACCGAGGCACACAGGGCCAACACCCGGCATCATGGTGTGGGGAGCGATCTCCTACACTGGCCGTACACCACTGGTGATCGTCGAGGGGACACTGAATAGTGGACGGTACATCCAAACCGTCATCGAACCCATCGTTCTACCATTCCTAGACCGGCAAGGGAACTTGCTGTTCCAACAGGACAATGCACGTCCGCATGTATCCCGTGCCACCCAACGTGCTCTAGAAGGTGTAAGTCAACTACGCTGGCCAGCAAGATCTCCGGATCTGTCCCCCATTGAGCATGTTTGGGACTGGATGAAGCGTCGTCTCACGCGGTCTGCACGTCCAGCACGAACGCTGGTCCAACTGAGGCGCCAGGTGGAAATGGCATGGCAAGCCGTTCCATAGGACTACATCCAGCATCTCTACGGTCGTCTCCATGGGAGAATAGCAGCCTGCATTGCTGCGAAAGGTGGATATACACTGTACTAGTGCCGACATTGTGCATGCTCTGTTGCCTGTGTCTATGTGCCTGTGGTTCTGTCAGTGTGATCATGTGATGTATCTGACCCCAGGAATGTGTCAATAAAGTTTCCCCTTCCTGGGACAATGGATTCACGGTGTTCTTATTTCAATTTCCAGGAGTGTATGTACAGAAAGAGCAGTGATTCTTGAGAAAAAGTCTGCCACTGTGTTTTTGCCCCTCAGAAATGTTGCACATTTGTTGTAAATTGATTCACATAGTCCAAACGGCAAAAACTATGTGGTGGGCAGTCTTTCACAGGTTTATGTACGACCTCTCCTAGTGGTGTGTGATCTGTGAAAGTACTAAAGGACCCACCTTCACCTCATACATTGCTCACAGTTCTCTGTCAAATACAGACCATCTCTGCTGTGACTGTCAGTTTGAAGAAGAAAAAAAAAAAAAACTGTAACGGTTGTTGGACACCATCTACTAGATGTTAAAGCACTGTGTGTATGGTTATGTACTTGTGTCAGTGATAATAAATGATGGACCATTACTTACAGTGTGTACGAAAGTCGCAGCTGTCGGAGGGACAGTTTGATGTTATCGAATTCGTTGAGCATTAGCAAAGTCCATGTCAGCAGTTTCCTACAGTGTTTGTTTTTTCCTGCCAGTACATCCATTAGTGGTGCTTGAGTAGCTTCAACCTGCGCCATGAGACACCTATAGTAGTTGATGTTTCTCAAAAGCAACCTACATTCTTTGTAAGTTTGCAGCCAGGGAAGAGCTCAAATCAATGTGTTTTCTCTGCAGTTAGGTGGATCCCAGATGCATTAATGTTGTGTCCTAGCAACGTGACTTCCTCTGGGCTTAATAGGAATTTGTCTGGACTGATTTACACACCATGGTAATGAAGGGTATCTAACACCAAACGAAGGTGTATTTCATGATATGCTGCATTCAGTGAAAAAATCAAAATAACAAAAAGCAAAATGTCTTAAAATTTTAACAATGAAATTCTGCCACATCTGTGAGGCATTATTGAGGCCCTAAGCCATGAAAAGGTACTCATACTGAAGTGTTGGCAGAAGAGCCAACACCGTGTTGCTAGAGGAGGCCGAAATGCACGCGTTTAATTACACGCAGACTGGCGTGAGGTCTGGAACAGGACAATGTCTTGAGAATTGCAAATAAAGTACGTAGATGATGTAATACTTAACTTTAATCCATAATTGGTGTACATCGCTCTTGACGGTACAGGTTTTATATTAAGCTCAATATAACCGGAATGGCGCCTTGCTAGGTCATAGCAAATGACGTAGCTGAAGGCTATGCTAACTATCGTCTCGGCAAATGAGAGCGTAATTTGTCAGTGAACCATCGCTAGCAAAGTCGGCTGTACAACTGGGGTGAGTGCTAGGACGTGCTAGGACGTGACCTGCCGTGTGGTGGCACTCGGTCTGCAATCACTGACAGTGGCGACACGCGGGTCCGACGTATACTACCGGACCGCGGCCGATTTAAAGGCTACCACCTAGCAAGTGTGGTGTCTGGTGGTGACACCACACATACAACACAAACAGAGTAAGAACAGCTGTCTTATACACATTGTCTGGTGCCATGGGGATCTGAAGATAAGCCTTCTTACAACCAATTGCACTCAAGACAGACAAACCTACCAAAGATGAGAAATAAGCAGAGTGTTCAGAATTGAGTACCTGCCCAGAACCATCCGTTTGTTTAGCATACGATAGTCACCACACATTCTATGAAAGCCATGTTTTTTGAAGCAGCTGTATGGGCGAATCCCGATGGTCTCGCAATCTCTGCGTGGAGTAATTTCCCCGTAATATTCTTTGCTATACATAGACTATCTGGCACTAGGTGCTGAGCCTTATAATGAACCGGGCCTCCCATCTCGCAACTCATACTGTCTCATCATTCACAGTGCACTTGGCCACTTGTCTGCACTGCTCGGTAATGTCACTTGACACATGGTTGGGGGCAGCATGTATGCCTAAAATATCTGGCACCTGGCTAACCTTGATCCCTTGGTCTTCTTAGGGAACTTGTGTTGGTGATTGAGATTCAAGTTGAATGCACTGAGAGGGCTGCTGTCACAGTAATTGTTGTAGAAGATGCTGTTGTGCGTTTTGCTGATGAAACTGACATTGTTGTCATGAGCATTGCACAGGACCTTTTGTAGGGTAAGCAATCTGTTTTTCACATCAGTATTCACTTTACATAATTGTAGATGCTCCTGTCTTTCAACTTCAAATTTCTTCTTCATGCTCTGTATTTCTTGTGTTACAGCCTGAAAAACTTTGTGAATAATGTGAAAAACACTGCCTAGTCTGTGAAAAAAACTGCAAGGTGGAAGGTGGTGGAATGGGACACCAAAGTGTGACAATGGGGGTATAGGTGGAGAGTCTGGCCTGCAAGAAGGGGGAATTGCCACTTCAGTTATGCCCACATTTTGTGATGGGCTGGAGTGCAGATTCAGCTGTGGATCATCAGTGCGTTAGGCATGTTGTTGTCAAATAGGCCGGGCTCCAAGTTCATTTCCCATGCAGCTTTGATTCTGTTTATCAAAACTGTAGTGCACTTGTCATGGAGAAATATGTCGTATATAGTACCTTGTAAAGACCAGAGTAAGGCCCTTATAGTGTCATCTTGTAATATTACATACTAGCGCATCACCAGCACTTTGTGTACAAAAATTTACAGTATTCTGTGGCATCCGGTGTTAAGAGATATGCTGTCTGACTTGTTGGACCATTCTGGCAGTGAAGTTGTATTAGGTAAAATCACAAGGCCAACAAATTCTGCAGGAAGTGTCAATTTTTCATCATATAGTATGTTCACCAAGGAAGCTTGCAGATCTTCTTTAAAGGCACTGCAACCACCAAGAAGTACTCATGGAAGGGCCTCCATTCATTGTCCACCACAGTGACATACAAGCGATGTTTTGAGTGTGCAGTACCACTGCTCTACCAACCCGTTCCTCTGCAAGTGGTAAGCAGTGTAGCAAAAGCTTTGAATTCTGCAGAGGCTGCACAATTCTTCAAACAGTATCAAGTATTATGCTGGGGCAACAGAATCATATGAACTGTAACTGCCTGAGGGCCTTAGATGTCATCTCACCTGTGATGTCTGTAATTGGCATTTCCTCAACCCACTATGTGACTCTGGCAACAGCTGACAGAATGTACTTGTCACCACCAGAATCTGTAAGTGGTCTGACAAAATCTAGATGTAAGTGCAGTAATCTACCTATCGGAACATTGTACTGCCCAAGTTCTGGTCTAGCTCGCCTATCTGTCTTGCAGTGCTCGCATGCATGCAGGTGCTGGTCCAGATCTTACAGTTGCACAGTACAAGGAGGTACCCAAAGAAAGTGGAATAACATTATCGTGGAGCGGAGCTTGTGTAGTATGCATTTTCGCCACTAGGTGTAGATTGCGTAGCTCGTTGCCGGTTCATTGCCGTCTGTCTTGTCAACTGGCTTGTTCTTTTCATCTGCAGTGATTGTTTTTGCTAGTGCTGTTTTGTTCTTGTTCCACTTTTTATGATGCCAAGTTTAAGTGAACAACGTGTGTCTATGAAATTTTGTTTTTTGCTTGGTAAAAATGCTGCTGAAACTGTTTTAATGTTGAAAACAGTTTACAAAGATGACACTATGGGAAAAACTCAAGTGTACGAGTGATTTGCTTGATTCAAAAATGGTGAAGTTGTAGCGGTTCCACCTGCTTTCTTTTTTCTTCATTTGTTCATGAAGGGCTGAAGGCAGATGGCAAAACAAGAGCGGAAGTAAAATTATCCCAGCTTGCTTCATCACAACGTGTCAACTGATGACAAAACTTGTTCCGGACGTCCATCAACTGCCCAAATTGATGAAAATATTGAAAAAAATTCAGGGCTTGTGCTCACAGACCATTGACAGACAATTGATCAAATGTCAGAGATTGGTGGGTTAACTTAGAGCTAGGTATTTGTCAAAAAAGACCAGATTTGTGGCAGGCGGGAGACTGGTCCTTCCACCACAACAACTGTTAGACAATTTTTGGCTAAAAATAGTGTGGTTCCGCAGTCCCACACACCTTACTTACCTAACCTGGTTCCGCCTAACTTTTTCTTATTTCCACACAATGAAAGAGTGCATGAAAGGACACTGATTTGACAACACTGAAGAAGTCAAGAAAAGAATGAGGGAGGAACTGTCAGTCATTTCTGCAGATGATAACAAAAAATGTTTCGAACAGTGGAAGCACCAGTGGTATAAAAGTATTAGTTGTAATGGAGAGTATTTTGAGGGGGATAATGTTGTTTTGTGAACAACTGAAATATATAGCTTTTAAAAAATAATTCTTCTTCTTCCTTTCCCCCTCTCCCCCCCCCCCACCCCCCCCCCCCCACCCCACCCCCCTCCCGTACATCTTGCCAAACCAAGTGGTCTGTTACAAGTTTGGTCATGGGTGGCGGATGCCTGGATGAGACAAATTGTGAATGTTATCAAACACAAGTGTTTTCATCTGAGACGGAACCAATGGTCTAACTTTCCCTCTTGATATGTCGCAACAAACTTGTCCGAGTGAGCTGAGCATGTGTCAGAGCTCAAATGTTAGGCTTGTCAAGATGTCCTGCAAAAGCTCTTTATTTGACCATCTGTATCCTGTGTCGAAATTATGCAATGTCATCATAATTAATATGCACTGAAAGTGCATTGATTCTCAAGAGAAAGTCTGCCCCTATGTTGTTGGACCCTTGAATAAGTTGCACAGCTGCTGTAAATTCACTCACGTAGACCAAATGGCAAAAATGGTGTTGTGAGCAGTTATCCCAGGATTCTCTATGGCCTCTGCTGGTGGTCTGTGATAATAGAGCCTTGTACACTGCTCACAGTTCTCTGTCAAATTTAGACAATTTCCACTGTGACTGTCAGTTTTTGAGAAAGAAAAGAATAACATTTGTTGGACTATGAGTTTTTGAGAAATAAAACAGTAACAGTGTTGGATTGTCAGTTTTTGAGAAAGAAAACAGTAACTGTTGTTGTGCACTGACTACTAACTGTTGAAGCACTGCACATGTGGCTATGTACTCCTGTCAGCGATAATAGATAATGGTGTGTCGCTTACAGGGTGTACTAAAGTCACAGCCTGTCAAATGGACAGTTTGACGTTATAGAAAGAAATGAGCACTTCTGAAGTCCACATTAGAGGTTTCCTATTGTTTTTGTTTTTACTACTAGTATGTCTGTCAGTGGTGATTGGATAGCTGTGGTCTGTGGCAAGTATCATCTATAGTAGCTCATAGTTCTCAAAAACCATCTTAATTCTTTGTACATTTGTGGCCAGAAAAGAGCTTGAAGCAATGTCTTCTCTGCGGTTGAGTGGATCCCATATGCATTAACTATGTGGAAAATGTGATAGGACCTCTGTTATCTACTAGCTGTTACCCATGCCTGTGTTTACATAGCAGTAGCTTTGTTGTGATGAGTGGTACTAAGTAAGCAACAGTAGGGCTGTGTGATATACCATCAGCTGCCCTCATGTGTCTGCCTGTTATCCATGTCTGTGCTCGCATATCATAATCAAAAGAAGCCCGGATGATGTCTTTCTGTCATACAACATTTAAATGACACTGTCTTTGTGAGTTGTCAAGCACCTCAGAAGTTAAACTGTAAGACACTTGTGACTTAGTGGCTAAATTGCGATACGCTTGTGACTGATGAGAGTATGGAAGTATGGATTATACATGTTAAGGACTGCATATGCTTGGTATTCATTATGTTGAATCATCTTATGTAGAACATATCAACCAATAAAAGCATTTCCAGAAATATAGTAAACTTCAAAAGTCAAAGAGTACATAGCTTCTTCAAGGAGTATTGTTACATATATTTTATGTTATATTCTTCAAGTTAGTACATAAATGTCTTGCCGCATGGTTGAGGCACCTTGCCACGGTTCGCACGACTTCCCCCATCGGAGGTTCGAGTTCTCCCTTGAGCATGGGTGTGTGTGTTGTCCTTAGTGTGTTAGTTAGTTTAAGTTAGATTAAGTAGTGTGAAAGCCTAGGGACCGACGACCTCAGCAGTGTGGTCCCATAGAACCACAAATTTACTATCAATGTCTTCTACCTTACGCTTTTTAAAGTAGCCTATGTTCTTCTACACTGTTCAAGCTATCACCATACCAAATTTCATCAAAATAAGTTATGAGATTTAGTCATGAAAAAATAATAGATGGAGTTACTTTCACATTTATGATATTATTATGACTATACATAAGTGATCTGGCAGACAGGGCTGATCCATGTGGCTCAGCAATATTCCCGCCACTGGTATGGGTCATCTTTCCGGTGGTGTGCACAGAATGCGCGGTGGCGCCACCTACTGTGCCAATTGGGGAGTGAGGGGTAAGCTCTAGCAAGAAGTGAGGATTCTGCTTTGGGACACCTAGCAGTAACATTGTTTGGGAAGTCTGGTGGACAGTACAGGCGCCGTGCGAGGCAGCAGGAAGAGCACATCTAAAAGGGGCTGTTTACCCGGGTGACAACGCCGTAGGAAATATCGCCGGCGTGGAAGCAGTCACGTTACTAGGAAGCTGTTGGTGTAGTTGGCTTCCTGACGGCTCCTGGCACTGGGATCAGCAGTGGCTGGCTTCGTCGAACAAGAAAGAGCGTAAGGGCTTTGCTTGTGCTGTAAATTGTGACAGGAATAGACTACTGGGTGCAGTGCTTTGACTTCATTTTCTTGGCCAGCTGTTGCTACTCCTACTACGTCTGTCCTCGAACGTGTTAATTTTAACTTGCTTAGTACCTAGTACGCAAGGATCTAGTGAAATGTGTATGTGATGTGATGATTAACATTTACTAGTCCTGTAGTGCTGATACATTCTGTTTGTAGATTGCTACTGTCAGTGTTAACTGCTATTGAAAACAGTTTGGCTGGTCCTTGTCCAAGTGCCGCCTGGTTATTGTATTTATATCACACAACGGAGTTGTTGTTGTTGTTGTTGTGGTCTTCAGTCCTGAGACTGGTTTGATGCAGCTCTCCATGCTAATCTATCCTGTGCAAGCTCCTTCATCTCCCAGTACCTACTGCAACCTAAATCCTTCTGAATCTGCTTAGTGTATTCATCTCTTGGTCTCCCTCTACGATTTTTACCCTCCATGCTGCCCTTCAATGCTAAATTTGTGATCCCTTGATGCCTCAGGATATGTCCTACCAACCGATCCCTTCTTCTAGTCAAGTTGTGCCACAAACTTCTCTTCTCTCCAATCCTATTCAATAACTCCTCATTTGTTACGTGATCTACCCACCTAATCTTCAACATTCTTCTATAGCACCACATTTCGAAAGCTTCTATTCTCTTCTTGTCCAAACTATTTATCGTCCATGTTTCACTTCCATACATGGCTACACTCCATACAAATACTTTCAGAAACGACTTCCTGACACTTAAATCTATACTCGATGTTAACAAATTTCTCTTCTTCAGAAACGCTTTCCTTGCCATTGCCAGTCTACATTTTATATCCTCTCTACTTTGACCATCATCAGTTATTTTGCTCCCCAAATAGCAAAACTCCTTTACTACTTTAAGTGTCTCATTTCCTAATCTAATTTCCTCAGCATTACCCGACTTAATTCGACTACATTCCATTATCCTCGTTTTACTTTTGATGATGTTCATCTTATATCCTCCTTTCAAGACACACACAACGGAGTTAAGTTGGCCAATTACTATAGATATACATGGATAAAATTTTCCCTGGATATATTTTGTTGCGAACTGCAATAACATTACTGTTACATTTCTATCTGAAGTGATAGTGTGTCTGACAGACACGTGTCTAATTCTAAATGAGTCGTTTCATTAAGTCTTACTAGTTACTGAGAGGCTAGTTGTTATTGTGTGTTTAAATAGTCTGAAACTGATTCTATTAATGAAAGTACAAGAATTCCTTCAATGACAGTATGTGTATATTTTATATCCTACATTATAGGGAGCCTGCCATTTAAGAAACGTGATCGTGTGCCATGGTATCTGATTTGTTGTTGCCTGTACTCTGAATTACTTTGGTAATACCAATCACTTTAGTAACGAAAGACTACATTTCCTTGATAATTTTAGTAAATTGTTCTTCCGGTTGATCACAGTTATTGAGTAAATAATTTTTAACTCATTTCACTAAATGTGTAATAGTCCATAAGTGCTGTGGTTTATGGATGTTTAAATTTTGAAGTAACTTGCTCTCACCTAAATGGTAATTTTAAAAATGTGTTGATGGTTTTATTTGTTATTTGTCTTGTTTAAATGTGCCAAATAAACATTCAGTGCAACTGTCGATGGCGATTGCCTGATGTGTCACTTGGTCCGGTACTACCACCCCACAGCCTATTGTGCTGAGCTTGTGTCGTCGTGTAGAAGTTGAATTCCATGCTGTGCTGACACATCATAGGTAGCAGAGTGTGGTTGTGTTTCTGGGTCCCTGGGTCAGGCATCACCATCCACTGTTGTATCTGGTGATAAATTAGGTTATTTATCTTAACTTGTATTTGTTTGTGTGATCAATCTCTGTTGGCTATATTCTGTTACAGGATGATAAAACCAGTCACCCACAGTGCCGGGGGTGTCTGGGACTGAGCCAGTTGAGGAGAGAGCAGCTAGTTTACAAGCTTAAGAGATGTGGGGCACTAACTGATGGGATGGTGACGGATCTGAGCGCACGTTTGTGGGGAGTTTTGGGCTGTCCGGTATGCCTCGCTGGGGAGGGCATTGGTGAGGTAGGTTTGGTGTTGTCCATGGGTGCTGCATCGCTTTCCGGTGTGCGGGAGAACCTCGAGTTTATGACAGATAGTAACCCTTCCCATTCACAGATTAGAAGAGAAGGCCACTATTGGTGAGTTGTGTCAGAGATCTATGGCATTGCAGTTCTACCCTAATGTAGTAGGGTTGCGGAGGGAAGAGAGCATAGGAGGAGGTACATTGGTACAAGACCTGGTTAATGAATCAGTGCTGACAGGGAAATTAACTTAAGTTGGGCAGCCATTGTTCAAGCCATTTGCTAAGTTACCCAGTCCCATACTTCTTTTAATTAAGGGATTGAGCATTCTGGGGATAGACGAGTTGCCGCGTGATGTCGAGTTTCTGTGGTTACTGGCAGATTTGGAAACACACGCCGATGCACTAGGTGTTGACCACCGAGTTATTCTTCAACTGATTTGTCCTTTGGCGAAGGGGTTATTGAGTATTATTGTTAGTGAAGTATTGAGAGTTGAGGGTAGCCTTTCTGATTTGCAGCGGGAGATCACTGAATGTAAATTCACTCCATGCATTAAGCATGATTTGGCAGCCCAATATTTTTATCGCGTCCAGCGTCAAACCGAGACCCTCGAACAGTATATAGATGAAATCTGTGTTGCCATTACAGTGCTGGACTTAAATATAACGTAATGGGAGGCTGTAGAGAGTTTATTGCAGGGCATCAGACCAGAGGACAGGTCGCGGGTTATGTTTGCCCCTAAGCCAACTACCTTCAGTGAACTTGAGACTTTGGTTTATCGGATTGAGGGGCTCCATTTTGCTGATAGTAAGAGAGTCAGGATGTGAGATGCGGAACCTATAACTACCTGGGTGCAACCTGATCATATTGAAGGAAAGATAAACGATGTTGGAAATAGGAGCTGTTTTCATTGTGGGAGTTTCGAGCATTTGGTGCCGTACTTGTCCGGAGAGACGGAAACCGCGCTGGAGTAGCTGTCGGTTAAGGAACAGGGACACTTTTAGTCAGGAGCATCTGAAGAAGAATCCCATAAGAACAGTTGGTAGCCAGTGTGCGGCAGCTTGAACCATGAATCAGTGTGAGTGTTAGTAGATTCTGGCAGTAGTGTGTCCTTGTTTGACCATCAATGCTATCAGATGTATCATTCAGTACATAAGCTGCCTCCCTTGCAACTGACCTCAGAGGGATGTCATGCGGTTATGGGCAAAGGTTGCCCCTCATAGGCGTTGCCAGGGAAGTGTATTGATACAGGGGTTTTCGTGGCAGATTCACTTGTTAGTGATGGTAAACCTGTCCGTTAATTTGTTACTGGGTTGTGATTTGATACAACGGATGGGTCTGGTGTTAGATTACACCAGTAGGATGTTTCATTTTCGGTTCGCACCTGCGAAGAAGTTTAGTTTGTGTTCATGCCAGGGGCAGACCGAGGTAAACAATACATCTGTTCCGGATTCTGAATTTGGGCTCAGTCATTTGCCAGGTAGTCAGGCAGAGGAATTATTGGCCCTTCTGAGTCGTTTTCCTGATGTGCTGACTAATAAGCTCGGTGTGATGGATAAAATTTGTTATCATATCCGCTTGACCAATGATGTGCCAGTTTGCAACCACCGTACAGATTATCACTGCCGAAGATGGAGGCATTGCACCAGGTAGTTGTCATGTTGGAGGAAGGAGTGATCAGGAAGCCGACCTCTCCTTATGCTTCTCCGATGTTTTTGGTAAGGCAGAGGCTGGGTATTGCCCGGTAATGGACTATAGACAATTAAACCAGAAGGTTGTTTTGGAGTTGGTACCGTTGCCCGACTTGCACCATTGTTTTACCTGGTTTGCGGGGGCAAAGGTCTTTACCATCGTGGACCTCAACCAGGCTTACTACCAGATTCCATTATCCAGAGTTTAAACCAGTCACTGCGTTTAGCATGGACTGGAACCTTTACGAGTTTAATTGGGTGCCATTCGCATTGTCCGCGGGCATGGCAGTCCTGTCTCGGCTGCTAGATAACATCTTGGGGGATGTAAAGTGCAAGTTTGTTTATAATTACCTTGATGATGTGGTAGTATATAGTCCTATGTTTGGGGAGCACCTTCAGCATTTGGAGCAAGTCTTACTCCGCTTGTAGGAAGCTGGGCTCACGGTTAAGCCTTCTAAGATAAGTTTGGCACTCAAGGAGATTTAGTTTTTGGGTCATTTGGTCTCAGCAGGGGGCATGAGGATTGACCAGGGTAGAACGAGGGATCTACATAAGTTTCAGTCTCCTAACACTAAGAAGGGAGTTGCCCAATTTATATGTATAGCTAATTCCTTCCATAAATTTGTGCCCCATTTTGTGCAAATAGCTGCTCCACTAAACCAACTTCAGAAGGAGGACGTGGATTTTCATTTGGGTGAATCCCAGCAATCTGCATTTGATGCTATTAAGGAGGCTTTAGCCAATCCACCCGTGTTAGCTGTACCAGGTTTTGGTAAGCGTTTTATTGTTCAGACAGACGCATATAATTGTGAGGTGACAGCAATGCTGCTCCAGGAGGATGAAGATGAGCGTCATCTGATAGCATACGCATCCAGGGCACTCTTGCCTGCAGAGTTGAAATATTCTGTGTATGAATGGGAAGCATTGGCATACTCTTCACTTTAGAAAGGTTTCATTTCTACCTAGAACAAGACTTTTTGACCTGGAGACTGACAATCACGCATTAAGCTGGGTACTGGCCCACCCCAGGAAAAGCAGATGTATCGCCCGGTGGGCAGTCAGCATATCTCCCTTCAGATTCAGCATTAAACATATAAGGGGAACAGACACACTGGGTCGGATGTTTGAGGAGGGACAGGAAGGAGACCAGGCTACTGGCATAGGGAATGTAAGTTTGGTTATGGGTGTTCTAACCAAAGTTCCGGAGTTGTTTGGCAGTTAGAGAGAAAAGCAAGGCGTGGATCCTACCTTGAGTTCCATAAAACTGCAGCTCCTAGAAGGAAAGCAGGTGCTGGGCTATAGCATAGAAAAGGGCATTGTATACTACCAAACTAAGAGCGACGGAAGGGTTAAGGTTTGTCTGCCGAATGAACTACTCCCAGTGATTTTCCATTATTTCCATAATTCCACGGTGGGAGGCCACTCGGGAGTCGCCAAGACTATTGCTAAAATTTAGGAGCATCTAACCTGGGCAACATTGTATAAGGACATTCATAGATTAGTAGAGCAATGCCATGTTTGTAAGGAGTCCAAGCCCTACTCGAAGGCGAGGAGAGGGTTGCTGCAATCTACCAAGGAGAATGCACCAATGGACAAAGTGTTCATTGATTATATTGGACCATTACCAAGAATGCGGAATGGCAATAGATGTGTAGTAGTGGATGCGTTCACACACTTTATATGGCTCATCCCTAGTAGTGGAATAACAGTGGGTTTAACCATTCGCCATTTGATTAACGTTTTTTTTTAATCTTTGGTCCACCAAGGCCGCTTGTTAGTAATAACACCCCAGATTTCGTGTCGCGGCAGTTTAGGAGATTTTGTTTCGAAAGCGCTATACATCATGTCACTACTATTCCCTACTACCCACAACCTTCATTTGCGGAGAGAGTGAATCGCAGTCTTAAGGCCGCTCTCATAGCCTTCCACAGAAGTCGCAGCGAAGATGGGATGAGACAATCCCTTGGTTGAACTTAGTCTTCAACTCCGCCCGCCACAAAGTGAGGAAGGCTACCCCTCTCTCTCTGATGCTTAGTTATTCTGTGAACTCCCCACTCGCCAATTTGTGGTCCATCAATGATTTACTGCCCGAGGAGGTGACCAGCGAGTTCATTCAGCAGAATTGGAAACATGCAAAGAAAAATATCGAGCTTTCACACCAGAAACAAGTGCAGCGCTACAATGACAGACGCCATCCATTTAAGGTCCAGCCAGGGGCAAGTTTTCATCCGTAATTTTGCGGCAGGGGGCAAGGGGGAGACAAAATCTTGAGCAAGTTATCACCACGTTTCATGGGACCCTGCCGGGTGTTAGGGGTCTTGAACCCAGTCAGTTTGCTGGTTCGGAATAGTTGGACGGGGAAAACCTTACAGGTCCACATCTCTCATGTCAAGGGAGGGAGCTAGCTTGTCTAGTCTTGGACAAATGGGGGAGGGTTACCGGTTTTCTGAGGGGGAGGATGAGCCGTGTGGCTTGATCAGCAATATTCCCGCCGCCGGTATAGGTCATATTTCTAGTGGTGTGCGCAGAGCACACGGTGGCGCCACCTACCGGGACGATCGGGGAGCGAGGGGTAAGCTCCAGCAAGTAGCGAGGATTTTGCTTCGGGACACCTAGCATTAACATCGTTTGGGAAGTCTGGCAGACAGTACAGGCGCCGTGCGAGGCAGCACGAAGAGCACATCTGAAAGGGGCTGTTGACCCAGGTGACAGCACCATAGCAAATATCGCGCATGGAAGCGGTGACGTTACTGGGAAGCTCTTGGTGTATTTAACTTCCTGCACGTCTCCTGGCACCGGGATCTGCGGTGGCTGCTTTCATCGAACAAGCAAGGGGCTAAGGTCCTTGCTTGTGCTGTAAATTATGGCTGCAATCTACTACTGGGTTGACTTCATTTTCTTGGCCAGCTGTTGCTACTCCTACTAAGTCTGTCCTCGAACGTGTTAATTTTAACTTGCTTAGTACCTAGTACGCAAGGATCTAGTGAAATGTGTGTGATGTGATGATTAACATTTACGAGTGGCTGGAGTGCTGATACATTCAGTTTGTAGATTGCTACTGTCAGTGTTAACTGCTATTGAAAACAGTTTGGCTGGTCCTTGTCTAAGTGCTGCCTGGTTATTGTATTTATATCACACAACGGAGTTAAGCTGGCCAATTACTATAGATATACATGGATAAAATTTTCCCTGGATATATTTTGCTGTGAACTGCAAAAACATTACTGTTACATTTCTATCTGAAGTAATAGTGTGTCTGACAGACACGTCTAATTCTAAATTAGTCTTTTCATTAAGTCTTACAAGTTACTGAGAGGCTAGTTGTTATTGTGTGTTTAAATAGTCTGAAACTGATTCTATTAATGAAAGTACAAGAATTTCTTCAATGACAGTGTTGTAACTGCGACCATAACGGCTGTGGGGTAGCACTGACAGAAGGCGCGGTGGGACCCGCGGAGTTGCTATTGTCCGCTGGGACCACGTGTTCCACTGTGGCGCCCTCACACTAAAAGCGGGCCAGGAGGCGAGCACCGCCACAGCGTGCGGCGCGATGGTGTAGAGACCTCTATGGGTTTTCGACATCTGGCACGGAATTATGTGTATATTTTATATCCCACATTGTAGGGAACCTGCCATTTAACACTTTCACTCCAGCTGACGATTATGAGCATCACAACAAGCAACGAGCCAGTGCGGCTGATGCTGGTAAGCGTCAAAACAAGCCATGAGCCAGTGTGGCTGATGCTTATAAGCGTCTGCGCTCACTGTCAGATTACTCAGTCTAGTTGCAGCGTGTAAACTTTTGTTTTGTGTGGTCAGTTATCAAACGTATACCGTTCGTAATGGCGGCTAATGAACTGACACCTGGACCTTCAAATGTGAAAAGGAGCAGGAAAAGTGTTAAATTGACAAAGGAACAGTTGCTTAGTGTACTAGATGACAGTGATTTTCTGTGTAGTGAGGATGAGGCATACCCCGGAGATTGTCATTTAGAGGCTGCATAACAACTGCAGAGTGATGATAGCGTGGAAGCACAGCTTTCGAATCTGTTTCACGACAGTTCCGAATCAGACGATACGGATCACGACAATTGTGTGGAAATCGATGACGAAAAGAGCCCGACCAGTCACACGGAGATAATCCAGGTGAGTCCTGGCATAAGGAACCACATAATATGCAGTATCACCCATTTACGAAGGAAGAAGTTTTGCAAATTTTAGTAAGCTGGTAAGCGTCAAAACAAGCTGGCAATTCTCCTATGGATTTCTTCAGATTATTGGTAACAGACGAATTGTTGCAACTTGTCGTTGACGAAACGAACGGTAACGCAATCAACATATTGCTGAGCAAAAATACAAAAGAGGGATCTGTAAATGGAAACCTGTAAGTATAGGCGAATTACTAGTTTTCCTGTGTGTTTCGTTACATATGGGTAACATTAAACATCCGCGATTACAAGACTACAGGAAGAAAGAACCACTGTTTGAGAATAGAGAAATAGTGACGAGTATAAGCAGAGACCAGTATTTGATCATATTACACTGTCTTCACTTTGCAAAAAATCCACTTCCAGGAAACCCGAACCCAGACGATTGTTTATATAAGATATGACCTATACAGGATTATTTTAACACGAGAATGTCTCAAGTGTATTACCCGGGAAGAGATTTATCAGTAGATGAATCAATGATTCTTTGGAGGGGGGAAGACTGTCATTTAGACAATACATAAAAAGGAAACATAATAAATATGGCATTAAGATAAGTGCGCTGTGTACACGGGAAGTAGTGGAGATATGGGGGAAAGAGGTAACGCTGAGGTTGTTTTGCATTTGACGGCAGAAAAGCTGCATGCTGGTCATCACATTTACTTGGACGATTATTATAACAGTTTTCATTTAGCTACAACTCTGTTGAACCTAAAAACACTTTCCACAAGGTACTCTGGAATTAAATAGGAAATATACCCCCGAAGACATTGTATTGGGAAAACTAGGGAAGAGGAGAGAGAATTGCGCGGTATTCTAATGGAGTTATGATTGAAAAATGAAAGGATCGACAAGAGGTTTCCCACATAACATCTAAATGTTATGGAGCAAGTAACGAATGTGCGCCAGCGAATAGTCACGAAACCTTTGCCTATTATTAGGTACAATGCGTGTTATGTCTGGGACTGATAAACAAGATCAGATGTTATCGTATTATTTATGTGGATGAAAGACTATCCGCTGGCCAAAAAAAAAACTTTTCTTTCATATCATTGACATGCTAGTTTTCAATTCTCTACATCTGTACAAAAAATACTCGGGAAATAAAATTACGTTGTACAATTACAGAATGAACATTATAAACGGGTTCCTTCAACCAATGGACGTTCCACGAAATGTGAGCAAGAAACATCACAAACAAACAAACACACGTTGTTCAGAGGCGGGAAGCTACTGCAGGGAAGAAGGCAAGCGCACTGACACACCATATGAGTGTACAACCTGCCCAGACAAACCTGGATACTGTTTGAACTACTGTATAATTTCCCGTAAGTATCAAAAATGCGATATCGGGGAAATTCCGATTATCAAAGACGAACTTTTATTCCTTTTGACATTGCATGGTTTCTTTTTATGACGTGAAAGGTTAGAACTTTTTTCCACAAGTACTCAGACAAGGCGGTTTTCTTTTGTGTTAAAGCCTCCACGTACGGTGTGTTTCACTTACTAATTTCTACTCATCCGGGCGTCTATGATAAATGTAGACAGCTAATCCTCATAGCAGGAACAAACATGCTACTAAATTGACAACCTCTATCAGAATCAATCTTAAAAATGCGCATTTGAAGTAAATATAATTTCAAATGAATCCAGCTTCCTTTTCCTTCTTAAGAATTTGCATTTTGGAATCCAAATTTTTCCTGAATGCAGTGGATTTGTTGCTTGTTTGAATTGGATTTTTGGTTACATTATGAACAAATCACGAACATTTGAATGACGTCTGTGACCTCTATAGGTGTCAGACAGCAGACAGACTTGAAAACATGACCACAATACAAAGTTTATTTGAAGTAATGCATCTAAGGTGTCATCATGTAGTCAGTATAGGACATGATCCTACAAGGTCTTGACGTCAGCCTGTAGCTCAGGTGCGCTTAGGAGCATCTGCTCCAAGCAGTACCTTCCGTTTCAGTGTGTTACCAGCCCACACTGGAGAGTTGTGCGCCTGCACCGAAAGTGTTAAGTAACGTGATCGTGTGCCATGGTATCTGATTTGTTGCTGCCTGCACTCTGAATTACTTTGGTAATACCAGTCACTGTAGTAACGAACGACTACATTTCCTCGTTAATTTTAGTAAATTGTTCTTCAGGCTGATCACAGTTTGAGTAAATAATTTTTGACTCATTTCACTAAATGTGTAATAGACCTTAAGTGCCGTGTTTTATGATTGCTTAAATTTTTTGAAGTAACTTGCTCTCACTTTAACGGTAATTTTAAAAACGTGTTGATGGTTTCATTTGTTATTTGTCTTGTTCAAATGTGCCAAATAAACATTCAGTGCAACTGTCGATGGCGATTGCCTGATGTGTCACTTGGTCCAGTACTACTACCCCACAGCCTATTGTACTGAGCTTGTGTTGTGTTGAATTCCATGCTGTGCTGACACATCAAGGGTAAGCAGCAGTCTGCAGGTAATGCTGTGGTGTATAGGAAGCTGGTGTTTTGATTAACTGTCCACCTGAAATGTTTAGTCCGATTCTTGGAGTCCAAACTCCCACTTTGTTTACTGCATTGCTGTTTCTCAGAATCTATTATTTTTTACGTAGAAGTCTTGCAAAGTATCTTTCCCAGTTTTTCATATGAGAGGGGAGCTCCTAGCTTTGCAAAAGTGCTCTCACTGATACGACCCGAGTTAGAATCCAAAAGACACCAGTAAATGTGAAGAATGGGAAAGCAGTGTGTCGCCTGTCCCCTCAGCTTTATGATGTCTGTCGCCTGTCCCCTCAGCTTTATGATGTCTGTCGCCTGTCCCCTCAGCTTTATGATGTCTCTCAGTGTCAGTCGTGCAATACGCTTCGATGCACCTGAGCAGTCTTCACATTGTATGTAACTGTTGTGTGTTTGCTTTGTAATTTCTTTATTAGAACATATAATGTCTGGTGTACCATCAAAAATAGTGGCCCAAAAGGAAGACCAGTGAAAAGAATAGATTTCCAAGAAAAATGGGAAGAATAACTTTGCTTTATAAGTAGACCCAAACAAGGTACTGCTATTTGCTTCATATGCCTGGACCCATTCGTGTGACTCAAAAGATAGTTTATTTCACCACTACACAATAAGCATAGCTCATTTAAAGCAGATTTTTCTTCAGAGTCAAATCAAAGAAAGGAAAATAATTGTGCATCTAAAACCAGCAATTTATCTTCAAAAGAAATGTCAGCAGCAGTTGGGCAAAATGAGGCTGTTATGAAGGCTTCATAGGAAGTATGTAATATTCTTGGAGGGTGGGGGAAAAAACTGATGCAACGTGTGCAAACTCAAACCTTGTTTCAACATTTCTCAAACAGCAAACAATTATTGGCTGAAATAAATAAGCTTACACTTTTGGACTACCTGTTTTTGCCACATAGAAGATAATAAAATATATGGTTGCCTGGAGTAACTAACAAAATAAAACTGCAAAAAATTTAGTCTCATTTGATTCCAATGCATAAATAACATTGCAATTCAGTTTTCATTACTTGTGCATTACTGCACAAATGAGGGGACAGTAAAAGAATTATTAGCAATTACAACCAAGACACTAAAAATTGTTAAATGAATTGCTTACCTTTGAGTAATTTTATATCAGTGTGAACAGACAGGTGTCAATCAGTGAGTATGTAAACAGTTGAATGGTAACACCTAGAAGGAATTAAATTTACCAAATTTACACTACATTGACGGCACGACATGCCAGATTTCAAATAATAAATTGAATATCACGAAAACAATTTCTTTTGTGCAATTTAATTCACTGAAAATTTGAAGCTCTGAAAAAATTGCAGGCTTGTTATGGTGATGTCCACCATACTGTTATTAGATGGCTAACCAAAGGAAATGTACTACAATAGTTTGTTAACTTGAACTTTTTTATTCGTACAACAAAGTCGAGAAAATTATGCTGAAGGTGGCACTTGCAGCTTCGCAGTCAGTATCACACAAAAAGTTGCTAGTAAAATATTTGCATTTGAAGCCAAAAAGCAGTTGTATAATTATACATAAACTTGAGGAAAAGAATTGTCTAATTTTGCAACTGCTGTTACAGTCCAGATCACTTTGGCAAAATTACTTACCAAGACATGGTGTCCTATTTGAGAGATTGTAGTAAATAAAATAACTTGCAAATATCAGAAATATTTGAGACTGTTCATACTCTTAGAGAACCGTTGGCATGTTGTCACAGTGATCTCTCATAATTCTGCCATCTCAAGCTTCGTAAAACACATCTGATAAATGAAGTAACTGAACTCAGTGACCCACAGTTCACAGCTTAATTTATACATAATGAAAAGCTGAATTTTGGAGATCCATGCTCAGCAATAAACTTGTGATACAGTGCACAGTTTATTTTAACCCTATTTCCTTCCTGTAGCTTCTTTTTCAGAAATGAACTACACAAAAAAATAAATATTGTGATTGTCCAGACACTTACATGACGCAATGAAGATTGCATGCAGTCCAAACCATGCAAATATAGACTAGAGCCAAAAAAGTAATTCTCAAATCACATTCATTGACATTTTCATTCTTTTCTTACATTTGCTTTGTCATCAGAGTGAATAAAAATTCCAGGATCAAGAGCAAACATGTGGTTTTTTCATAGCCTTTGGCATGTGGAATGAAGTGGCTCGGTGGTACTTCATTTTCAAAATTTTGACATTAATGGCATTAGAATAAACTGAGCCCACACTCGTTTTTGATAGTGCCTCAAAATGGTTTTGGTGGAAAGGTTAACAGCAGTTGAAAAGGTCAGCTAGGCAGCATTTGATTAGTATGAGAGGTGGATGAGCGGTGGGTAGGTCAGGGGTTGGACAGTGGTGCCCTCACACAAAGGTTGGATTACTGACTTAGGTTGTGCCTGCAATGCTCCCCAGGTGCTGCCGAGCATGGGATTCAATTTCAGAGATGTGATGTATGAAGCAAGTATTTCACAGTAGCAATATATTGCAGTGCTTCTGGGATGTCTGTACCACGGGGGTGTGTTTTTGCACAACCAGGTTTGTAAGGGCTCGATACTGGTAGAATCTGAAAAGGTGAAAGTCACTGTGAAAAGAGGGATCGGAATGGAGGGGTGGTTAGGCCACTGGGGAGGGGGGGATTTAAAGGTTAAGGCAGCATTTAAAGAATAGGGAACAAATACATAGACACATGAAAACACATACAAATACATTACAATGCACAAATGTGGAAAAGGAATCCATGAGGTATGGGAGCATTCATGTGTTGGGGTAAGGGAAGAGCCTACCAAAACACACATCCCCTAGCTGGTTCAGTGACAATCTGTGTCCAATTTAAACCCACCAACCACAAACAGTACCTCCATTATAACAGCTGTCATCCCCTCCACACACACACACACACACACACACACACACACACACACACACACACACACCAATCCCATACAAGAATTCCCTTGCCCCTTCACAACAAAACCACCCCAGATTGCAACAAATGAACCACATCCTTCACCAGGGCTTTTATCATCATGGCCTTCGGGACATCCTACCCAAGATCCTTCCCACCCCTTCCGTCACTCATCCAACATCCATAACATACTTGTCCATCCCCCAAGCCCACCTCCAATCCCAATCCCTTGCCACAAGGATCACACCCCTGTGAAGACCCAAATGCAAAACCTGGCCAGTCCACCCACCCACCCACCACTTCCTATTCCAGTTGTCACAGGGCTGTACCACCTGTAAAAGCAGCCCTGTTGTAAACTAGCTCTGTATTGGCAGTCATATACTATATGCTGAACACAACATCCTCCTATATTTGAATGATTGCTTCACTACCCGAGCCATCTGGATGTTCCTCTCCACCACAAGCTTTTTTGATCTGCAGACGCAGGAGTTATCCTTTGAACATATTTCTGCTCTCAAAATTATTCCATCCTCAACCTACAGTAACTGTCCCAACATCCTCCACTCAACAGTTTGCACCCTGTTAACTCCCCTATTCTAATCTTCCATCCTAGCTGCCAATCTTTCCCCATTCCTCTTGTTTTTCACTCCATCTCCCCCTCCCCTTGACACACTGCCTGTTGGCAGTGTAGTCCCTCCACATTGCCCCCACCCATACACTGCTATTCCTCCTTTCCCACACCTCTGGATAGCTGCTTCATACTATGTGACAGTTGCATTCTGGTCCAAGCTGACAGATGGCAATTGTAAACAAGATGTGTGATTATGCGAATGAGTGAGTGAATGTATGTATGTATGTGTGTGTGTGTGTGATGAAGGCTGTGCCCTGTAGCTACTGTGTACGTCTTTAGTTGTACCCATCCGTAACTTAATGTGTTACCTTTACAGTAGGCAACAATCTGTTTTCCTTGCATTGTAAACAATAATGCTGGTATATTACAAGTAAATACTTCTTACCATGGTGGGAAGAGGCAGCAAACAGCTGTGACAGTTTCCTGATAACATTATTCAGGGCTGGTGTGTATAACTGAATTCGTGACTACCGGCTGTAACCCCTAGTTAAGACAATAGGTGCACTAAATTAAAAAAAAAAAAAAAAAAAAAAAAAAAAAAAAAAAAAATATCTAGGTCTGCCATCATTACAATGCATTCTCACAAGAAAATTCTCTCAAGCTGACAACATGGATCATGCATTCAAACATCGAGTGTGCAGAGTTTCCTATGCCCATGCGGAAGAAGCATGTTGGGGAGTCTTTCTGTACATGTAGTGCCATACCTAGCATGTCATAATTGTACACTTGTGTATGAATGTAAACCAATGAGATGGAAGGCCACCACCTGTCACATGGTACTATCTCCTCAGTAGCTGTGACACCACACTGGCTAAAATTTAGCTCACATGCTGTTGAGTCTCTCTAAAAGTAGTTACAATTAATTTTCAGTTAATATCTACAATTACAGCTTTCAGGAGATGGCAAGTACAGTCTTAACTCATTCGCAGTGTAGTGTAACAAGTAGATGCAGAATTGTAAGGAGGTATGTGTTGCCAATTCCCATCTCACTGGAACCAATGTTTTTCTCCTCGACTTTCACGTTTTGACAGGTTCCGAATGAATTTTCAAATGGCTTCACACACAAAACAACGTGAACTACTTGCAGCGAGATCTTTTACTTTTATTACAACTTTTGTATTTCATGTTTTAAAGATTCTGCTACTGAATAGGAACAGTAGTTTAGTAAAAATGACTAGGTAATTTACATTGTACGAAAACTGTAAATCTGAATCACACCGTTTGTAATGCAACATTTGTACACTCATTTCCTTATCGGCTGGACAGCACACTGCCTTTCAAGATGTTCACGGTTATTTGAACTTTTATTATGTATACTACAGACACAACATGATTAGCATGTAACAAGGAAGGAAATTTCACTAACACAAGAATTTTACACTCATCCATTTCGTAAACTGTGTGCTTTGCGGCCCAGATATAGGTCATAACTGTCAATGGACTGGGCTGTAAATGCATGTAGGCAAGTGTACCATAGAAGTAAGTCTCGTTATTTCTTAGTGTTCAGCTGCAAACTGAACTCTGCACATTCAACCTTACACTCCATGAATTATCAGAATAATGCATAACAAGGAAGCTCATATGTCAGCTTCCAACATGCAGCTACTCATGTGCTACGGCTCACAAGATCATTACTCTTATACTGTACAGCACCAACCAAACTACAACCAGAATTCCAAACAATCTCAGTTTTGTGTCAGTTCACAGAAGCAGCACTTCTGTAGGAGGAACATTAATCTCAATTTTGTGTGACAGTTCTCAAAAGCAGCACTTCTTTAGGAGGAAGACTAAAGGTATACAGTTTTACAAAAAATTATGGTCACAGGTGTAGTCTTTTATTTAATAGCCTACATTAACATTACAATAGAAAACTGAAGGAACGACACTTACACAAATGCCACACTCTCTTCAATATGGCAAATAAAAAGGGCATTGTTTATGGAATACAAAGCGATAAAAGCCAGAAAGAAAATTTACAACACAGTCTTACAAACTGATTACTACATTCACAAATTTAGTCAGAAGCTCAAGAGTTACATTAATTCTAAAATTGATTCTGGTTTATGCATCAAGAAACAAGCTACACACTACTGACAACTGGGAAATGTATATACGGAAGGCCCCAGTGAAGTAACAGCATTACAACTCTACCTAATGGTCATGTTTTCACATGTCTAAGGCAGAAGGAATGGCCCACACATCACAAATACTTAAACATACATATATCATGAAAAAATCATTAGTCTAATAAGTAACTGTGTGTTGAAGGTGAATATTGCCGTCTTTGAAAAGATGGTGCAGTCAAGCAAACACATTTGTTTGTATTAGTGAAGAATTCAGTCTTATTTGGTGCGCTTACGACCACGTCCACCTCTTATGGCAGCCCCACTGCCACGTGTTCCTGCAGCAGGTGACCCAGCTGTACCACCTGTAGGTGTAGCAGCTGCTGGTGACCCACCTGCAGCTGCTTTTCTTGTACCAGGCTTTCCTTTTGCACCTGCTCCTTCAGCCTTTGATGAAGCAGCTGAGTCATCTTCTGTAACCTCTGCTCCGCTTTCTCCTTCAGCTTCTCCTTCTACAGTATCAAGAAGTGTACCAATATCATGGTCTACTTCAGCCCAAATATTATCTTCTTCATTTTCTTGCTTAACTTTACCTTCAGCTCCTTCAGCACCCTCATCATCTTCCTCTCCACCTTCAGGGGATCCCTCCGCATCTGCTTCTAGAGGATCATACTTCTCCTCTCCTGGTAACAACTGGAAGAGTTTTCAGAAGTTAACATTAACACATGAAGTTATCATTTCCAATAAAATGACAAGGGGGGGGGGCGGCACAGGACAAGATTGACCATCTTTTCTCAAACTAAGAATAGAAGCAAGGTAATCCCTTTTCCAAATTCCTACAGTATCTCATCTAGTAGGCCAGAGAAACACAGACAACACATTAAAGATTTAACAAGATTGTGAACAGATGAGAGGCAACGAACAAGTCAGTTCTGAAGCGCAGTGGTCAAGCATGCACACAGTCAACCTGCCACCTTTGGTTCGATACCAGCTCCTATAGTGATTTTCCATTTTATGTTACTCCTCACAAACTGTTAATTATAAAATCTGTCACGATGTTTCCTACAAAATTTGAATGTTCTCTCTCAGCCCCCCCCCCCTCCCCCACCACATATGAACTGCATGTAGTCTTCTATATGTAACAGGTTCCTTCTTTAAGTACAGATGGAACGACGGCAATTTCAAGGCTAATGAATATTTCTCTTGTACTTTGGTGTCCTCGTCTGGTACGTAGTTGCAACAATTATGCTTATGCTCATCTGAAATGGGCAACAATTACACTTATGCTCATCTGAAATGGAAGTTCCCATGATTTTTTCCCGAGATCGGGAATCACGATTTATCTTAAAAACTGGAGGAAAGAAGTTGAACAAGGTGGCTCTAAAAATAACAATTGCATTCATGAACTCCAGAACATGGAGAATATTTCAGGATGCACAAGGCTTATGAGCAAGTGATGAGCATTAGAACAACAGGTACCACCAGTGTCAGAAATAATAAAATCACAATAGCAGTGGAAATCTTACCCAAAGGGGAGAATTTACAGTGTGCACTTGACCACTTCCATTATGCCCCTGACTATTGTTATTGCTCAAATATGTCACAAATGTTTAGAGTTACTTCTTTATCCTATGGTATATCATGAGACATTCTATACACTTACAAGGGAACCTCCCCATCGCACCCCCCTCAGATTTAGTTATAACTTGGCACAGTGGATAGGCCTTGATAAACTGAACACAGATCAATTGAGAAAACAGGAAGAAGTTGTGTGGAACTGTGAAAAAATAAGCAAAATATACAAACTGAGTAGTCCATGGGCCACATATGCAACATCAAGGAGTATGTGAGCTCAGGAGCGCCGTGGTAGCGTGAGCAGCTGCAGAAGGCTCCTTGGCCAAGTCTTCCCTCCAGTGAAAATTTTACTTTATTTTTGCATAGTTATTATCTTTCCGTTTGTTCATTGACATCTCTGTTCACTGTAATAAGTTTAGTGTCTGTCTTTTGCGACCGCATCGCAAAACCGTGCGATTAGTAGACGAAAGGACGTGCCTCTCCAATCGGAACCGAAAACGTTTGGTCGCAAGGTCATAGGTCAACAGATTCCTCCACAGGAACACACATCTGATATATTCTATACGACACTGGTGATGTCATGGGCGTCACATGACAGGAATATGTTGTCGACCCACCTAACTTGTACACTTGGCGAATGAGTAAAAAGATTCTTCTACCTTGCCCCATTTAGGTTTTCTTGTGGATGTGATAATCACTCCCAAAAAAGTGATGAAAACTTATACATAAACTGAAAATAAAAAATTAAAATTTTCACTCGATGGAAGATTTGAACCAAGGACCTTTCGTTCCGCAGCTGCTCACGTTACCACGAGACCACGGCGCTCCTTCATTCTAGTGTCCTTGATGTTGCCTATCTTGCCATAAACTACTCAGTTTGTATATTTTGCTTATTTTTTCACAGTTCCACACAACTTCTTCCTGTTTTCTCAATTGATCTGTGTTCAGTTTTTCAAGGCCTATCCACTGTGCCAACTTATAACTAAATCTGAGGGGGGTGCGATGGGGAGGTTCCCTTGTTAGAAGGGGCAAGATCTTGCAAATGAATGTCATTATTTAAGCAGTTATTGTTGTGGTCTTCAGTCCAGAGACTGGTTTCATGCAGCTCTCCATGCTACCCTATCCTGTGCAAGCCTCCATCTCCTATTAAATACTGCAACCTACACCCTTGTGAATCTGCTTAGTGTATTCATCTGTCTCCCTCTACGATTTTTACTGTCCACACCTCCCTCCAATGCTAAATTGATGATCCCTTCATGCCTCCGAACATGTCCTACCTACCTCATTAGTTACGTGATCGACTCACCAATCTTTCATTTTGAAAGCTTATATTCTGTTCTTGTCCATGTTTCACTTCTATACATTGCTATACTCCACACATACTTCCAGAAAATACTTCCTTACACTTAACATTTCTGTTCTTCAGAAACACTTTCCTTGCCATAGCCAGTGTACACTTTATACCCTCCCAACTTCGACTCATCAGTTATTTTGCTTCCTAGATAGCAAAACTCATCTACTGCTGCAGCTGTCATTTCCTAATCTAATTCCCTTAGCATCACCTGATTTAATTTGACTATATTCCACTTTTCTCATTCTGCTTTTGTTGTTGTTCATCTTATATCCTCCTTTCAAGACTGTTCATTCCATTAAGTTGCTCTTCCAGGTCCTTTGCCGTCTGACAGAATTAGAATGCCAGCAAAACTCTTAAGTTTTTATTTCTTGAAGCAGTCATTTCTTCTCTACGGCTTTTAATTCCTACAGTCCTGTCTCATTCCCTTCTCAACCACTGCACCCCTTTCATGCCCCTCAACTCATAACTGCCATCTGGTTTCTGTACAAATTGTAAATAGCCTTTCACACCCTGTATTTTACCCCTGCCACCTTCAGATTATGAAAGAGTATTCCAGTCAAAATTGTCAAAAGCTAGGTTTGCCTTTCCTTTATATATCTTCTACGTCTTAGGGTCGGTATTGCTTTGTGTGTTCAAACATTTCTACAGAAACCAAACATCTTCCTCAAGGTTGGGTTCTACCAGTTTTTCCATTCAACTGTAAAGAATTCGTGTTAATATTTTGCAGTTGTGACTTATTAAACTGCTATTTCAGTAATTTTCAAATCTGTCAACACCCGCTTTCTTTGGGACTAAATTATATTCTTCTTGAAATAAGTGCTTCACCTGTCTCATAAATCTAGCTCTGACAGTTTTGTCATGGCTGGCTCTCTTACGGCTACCAATAGTTCTGATGGAATGTAGTCTACTCCTGGGCCTTGTTTCAATTTCGATCTTTGTATAGACCCACTATATACTCCTTCCATGTTTTTGCTTCCCCTTCTTTGATTAGGACAGGTTTTCCATCTGAGCTCTTGACATTCATACAGGTGGTTCTCTTTTCTCCAAAGTTCTCTAATTTCCCTGTAGGCAATATCTTACCCCTAGTGATACATGCTTCTACATCCTTACATTTATCCTCTAGCTATCCCTGCTTAGCCATTTTGTGCTCCCTGTTGATCTCATTTTTGAGACATTTGTATTCCTTTTCACCTGCTTCATTTACTGCTTGTTTTTACATTTTCTCCTTTCATCAATTAAATTCAATATCTCTTCTTTTACCCATGGATTTCTACTTGCCCTCATCTTTTTACCTATTGATCCTCTGCTGTCTTCACCATTTCATCTCTCAAAGCTACCCATTCTTCTGTATTTCTTTCCCCTGTTCTTGTCAATCATTACCTAATACTCTGAAACCCTCTACAACCTCTGGTTCTTTCAATTTACCCAGGTCCCATTCTCTTGATTTCCTACCTTTTTGCAGTTTCTTCAGTTTTATTCTACAGTTCATAACCAACAAACTGAGGTGGTCAGAGTCCGCATCTCCCTGGAAATGTCTTCCAATTTAAAACATGGTTCCTAAATCTGTCTTACCATTATATAATCTAACCAAAATTTTTCAGTGTCTAGGTCTCTTCCATGTACTCAGCCTCCTTTCATGATTCTTAAACCAAGTGTTAGCTATGATTAAGTTACACTGTGCAAAATTCTACCAGGCAGCTTCCTCTTCCATTCCTTACCCCAGTCCATATTCACCTACTACTTTTCCTTTTCCAACTATCTACCGTATTTACTCGAATGTAAGCCGCACCTGAAAAATGAGTCTAGAAATAAAGGAAAAAAAAATTTCCCGAATGTAAGCCGCACCTGAAATTTGAGACTCTAAATTCAAGGGGAGAGTAAAGTTTTAGGCCGCACCTCCAAATCGAAACAAAGTCGGTCCATTGTCATATGAGACACAATTTAGGTCGAATGAATGACGATACAGCTACAGTCGTTTGGTTCGAGTCGTAAGCGTAGTAGCTAAGTTTTATCAGGTAGCCATTGCTATGCGTCACGCGCTCCGTCCGTATTTATACGTGTACCCTTCCTTTTTCATGTGCTTCGTCTGGTTTGAATCGATTGCTTATTTTGCTTCGATCTGATAAGTGACGTTTTGGTTTGTTATAGGTGTATACGTCACTCTAAGCTGAAAATGCATTACTGTACTGTCATGCATTGTTCGTCGCATTCTGATAGTGCGTGTTTACGGCCTGTCGCCGCTAGCGGCATGGCTTGCTTTTGTACGCGCTACCACCGCTTACAATAAAAAGAGAGGAATTGTCTCATTAGCGAAACAATGGCAAAAGACTGCTATTTGTTGTTACTTACACTGCTGCTTTCTTTGATAATGATCAACAAGAACCAAATAATAGACTGCGTATGATAGAACATGTTCTGAACGAGAGTTAGGCGAAAATTTTTCTCCGTTTGAAAATCTTTGCGGCCGCTTCTTTAGTACATCAAATTCTGCACAGAAATTGGGGATTTATAAATCTAGTCAGTTGCAGTGCTTCATTTCTGACTGTATCACTACTAGGCATAAGAATAATACGCATATAAACATGACACGATACGTATATTCTTCCGCGTTTGCTATTGTCTCACTCCAGTTTCGTAGTTTATTGGGCAGACAGGATTTAACTGAGATAGCAGCAAACATGAAAGAATACATGGCAAAATGTTTATATTCGTATTATTCTTATGGTGAAGAGAATACTGCATGTGATTCACATTTCATCAGGTTCCTACTAGCAACCATCTCTTCTCACAGGTAGGAAAAAATTCAGAACGTAGAGTTGGCCATATTGACAAACATCCCAAACAGTCTTGCCAATCGGATTTTCGCAGTACATTGAAATTCTGCTACATTCGAAGATGAACAATACGGAATTTGTATTTACTTCGTTAGATAATGTATGAAAATGCAGTGGTCGAAACTCGGGGCGGAGAAAAAAAAAGCTCGTCTTCCACCTTTTTTTTTTTAAATTTATTTACTGACTCAGAGGTTTTGGCGCCAGTATTTATCTTTGTGCCTACAAAGCACGCCTCTGTCCCGTTACATATATTCGACGGCAGAAGTTAGTTGTGGCGGCACCTACCAACATTTTTCAGAACTTCCGCTTGCTTTGCACTCGATTCTAAGCCGCAGGCGGTTTTTCGGATTACAAAAAATGGAAAAAAAATGCGGCTTAGATTCGAGTAAATACGGTAATTGCAGTCTCCCATGACTACTAAATTTTTGTCCCATTAATTTCTTTTATCTGATCATACATTTCTTCAATCTCATTATTGGTACATATTGACCAGCTAGAACATTATACCATCTACATAATAGCCAGTACACTGAAGCAATGCAGCCTTGGTAGGTTGCTTGATGGAGGTGGCATCATCACACCTGTACAAGTCACCTAATTCTCAAATTCCGGGGAGGGTGGGGTGGGGTGGGGGGGGGGCAATGAGCTCTGACAACACATTCAACCACATCCCAAATGAGATTTTCACTCTGCAGCGGAATGTGCGCTGATATGAAACCTCCTGGCAGATCAAAACTGTGTGCCCGACAGACTCAAACTCGAGACCCCTGCCTTTCGCGGGCAAGTGCTCGTGTCTCCACAATATCCTTTCTTTCAGGAGTGCTGGTTCTGCAAGGTTCGCAGGAGAGCTTCTGCAAAGTTTGGAAGGTAGGAGACGAGGTACTGGCAGAAGTAAGGCTGTGAGTACCGGGCGTGAGTCGTGCTTCGGTGGCTCAGTTGGTAGAGCACTTGCCCGCGAAAGGCAGGGGTCCCAAGTTTGAGTCTCGGTCGGGCACACAATTTTGATCTGCCAGGAGGTTTCACATCCCAAATGTTTTCAATCTGGTTCATATCTGGCAAGTTAGGGGTTTAGCAGAACTGGAACTCAGTGTTCCTCAAACCACTCCATCACACTCCTGGCCTTATGACATGGCGCATTATCTTTTTGGAAAATGTCACTGCACACGACACTAAGGGGATGTACATGGTCTGCAACCAACGTACAATACTCCTTGCCCATCATGGTGTCTTCCATGAGCTGCTCTGGACCCATGGATGCACTCTTGAACGTTCCCCAGAGCATAATGGTGCTGCCGCAAGTTTGTCTGCTCCAATGTATAGGTGTCAAGGAGCTGTTCCTCTCAGACAGATTTGTGCTTCCCACTGGTGTGATGGAGAAGGTTTCGGGATTCATCAGACCATCCAACTCTGTGCCAAAGGTCACATGCCCATTTCAGTCATTGCTGCCATTGTCGAGGTATTAACATGCATATGGGTTGGCTGCTGTGTTCAGTAGACTTGTGTGTTCAGACACACTTTTAATCTGTGCAGCTTTTAAATCTGATGGTTGTTATGCCACTGTTTGCCACCTGACCTATTTTACCAGTTTGCCCAGCTTACGAGTCTAACATCTGTAATGAAGGGCAGCCACCCAACCCCGCTACACCTAGATGTAGTTTCACCCGGTTTCGCCACGTGTTGACACACACCACAGCACTCCTCAAACACAAAACGGGTCGTACCGTTTCCAAAATGCTCATGCCGAACCTCTGGACCATCACAATATGCACACTATCAAAATCAGTTTGCATGCCTTCCCCATTCTAAACAAGAACAGCACACTCACTGATATTACACACACCCTGCGTGTTTCTCATTAGCAGTCATTCCTCACCAGGTGGTGCTATCGCCTGGACAGGTTTATATCGGTACTAGGTTGGTGGTAATAATGCTCTGGCTGATCAGTGTCTAAATTTTAGGGTATACCTCAATTCACCTGTTCAAAACTAGATATGTGTATTGTATCTGTAGAACAAAGGAAGTCATATGTATGATTGTTGAACTCTAACATTAACAATGAAAATTACTCTGTTACTGGGCCACAAAAGTCTGGGTTGACTGGGTATTTGGTCCAACCACCACCACTGCTTGTTATATTGTACATAGTTGACCATGGACTAATCAGTGTCTTCATTCTACAACTTTCAAAATATGGCTGTAGGTACAAGTGACCAGATTAGTTTGTCAAAAGGTCAGTTAACATTTGAGAGCAAAGGTTTAGGTTCCATCAAGAATACTCCACCAATACAAACCCAAATGTCATGACCACTGTAGTTAATTTAAATTCAGATAAGAAAATGTGTCAATTTTGTGGTCACACATCATGTAAGCTTTTCACAACCAGGCCAAGAGCATTAGTACACTTAACAGGAGTAATGGGAACAGTTTATCAGTTTTTATAATAATTAGATAAAGATTTCTTTCAGACACTATTAACACAGTACTATGTGACTGCAGAAAACCCGTGTTTTTAATCCAATTACTTGAGAACAGTGTATCTTTTGTAATATCATCTCAAATACCATTTGACCATAGGCAAAAAGTTGAATGGTGTGTTTTTAGTTTGTTACAAAATAATGAGTGCCACTACACACAACAAAACTTCAAATTGTCAATGGCATGTAAGTGATGCAAGCATACTTGCAAGTTCTATTGTAACTTAAAAATGTGTCAATTCCATAGTTCAGCACTGAATTGAAATATTTCACATTATCAAAAAAGTGACAATGAGCATGTTCCTGTCTAAACTTGGCATTCAAGTACTGTCAACATGGTTACCACCCTTTCTTTTAATACTTATGAAACCAGTTGGCCTAAGGTTATCAAAGACTTCTTTGTCAGACCTTCAGGTATTTCTTTACTATAAATTTTACTCTAAACTAACCAAATAGAGCAATATTTTTTAGAGGATTCACTGTGATTTATAAGCTTCATTGTATGAGTGCTCATTCCTTTGTAAACACAGAGCGTTAGTGATAATATAGTACCAATAAAAAGCAATGAGCTATAGATGTAATGTACCTTAGCCCTATTGCAAGGGATTCTGGGAACTTAAGTACACAGTAATGCATAGTTTGAAGCAGCACAACAGGTGTAGGGAAACAAGCCTTGCCTCTCTCACAGAGGAGACAGCACAATGAAATTAAAATTGCATTCACAGTGCAATGCTTTTATGCATAATAACCAGGGTGGCTACTCAAATTTGGAAAAAATTCCCTCCACAATAATGACTTTACTCTCATCTGAGCTACATCCTGGCCATTAACAGTAATTTAAATAGTTGCACTGAAAATTCATGAAATAATATTCATATAATTAACACCTGAATATCTCAAGTTTCAAAATTTGTTATTTATGAAACTCAAAATTCAATTTCAATGTTAGGTTCAAAATTCAGGAATTTTATAAAATCTCAGGAAATTCTGCAAGTCCCTGATTTTTCAGGTAAAATCTAATTCCCTGAGAATTCTAAGTTTTAGAAAAGAACACCACCTTCACTGTTTCGTAGCACATGTTGCCGACCTGCACTGACCTTAAATCATCTGACTTCCTAGGGCCTAGTTCCATTGTACGTATAATATCACATTAAGTAGCTCACAAATCTCAGTGTTAATCTTATTTTCAGGTTATAATAGAGGAAACATTCCACGTAGGAAAAATATATCTAAAAACGAAGATGATGTGACTTACCAAATGAAAGTGCTGGCAGGTCGACAGACACACAAACATACACACAAAATTCAAGCTTTCGCAACAAACTGTTGCCTCATCAGGAAAGAGGGAAGGAGAGGGAAAGACGAAAGGATGTGGGTTTTAAGGGAGAGGGTAAGGAGTCATTCCAATCCCGGGAGCGGAAAGATTTACCTTAGGGGGAAAAAAAAGGACGGGTATGCACTCACACACACATATATCCATCCACACATATAGAGACACATGCAGACATATTTAAAGACAAAGAGTTTGGGCAGAGATGTCAGTCGAGGCAGAAGTGCAGAGGCAAAGATGATGTTGAATGACAGGTGAGGTATGAGTGGCGGCAACTTGAAATTACCGGAGATTGAGGCCTGGTGGGTAACGGGAAGAGAGGATATATTGAAGAGCAAGTTCCCATCTCCGGAGTTCGGATAGGTTGGTGTTAGTGGGAAGTATCCAGATAACCCGGACGGTGTAACACTGTGCCAAGATGTGCCGGCCGTGCACCAAGGCATGTTTAGCCACAGGGTGATCCTCATTACCAACAAACACTGTCTGCCTGTGTCCATTCATGCGAATGGACAGTTTGTTGCTGGTCATTCCCACATAGAATGCGTCACAGTGTAGGCAGGTCAGTTGGTAGATCACGTGGGTGCTTTCACACGTGGCTCTGCCTTTGATCGTGTACACCTTCCGGGTTACAGGACTGCAGTAGGTGGTGGTGGTGGGAGGGTGCCTGGGACAGGTTTTACACCGGGGGCAGTTACAAGGGTAGGAGCCAGAGGGTAGGGTAGGTGGTTTGGGGATTTCATAGGGATGAACTAAGAGGTTACGAAGGTTAGGTGGACGGCGGAAAGACACACTTGGTGGAGTGGGGAGTATTTCATGAAGGATGGATCTCATTTCGGGGCAGGATTTGAGGAAGTCGTATCCCTGCTGGAGAGCCACATTCAGAATCTGATCCAGTCCCGGAAAGTATCCTGTCACAAGTGGGGCACTTTGGTTCTTCTGTGGGAGGTTCTGGGTTTGAGAGGATGAGGAAGTGGCTCTGGTTATTTGCTTCTGTACCAGGTCGGGAGGGTAGTTGCGGGATGCGAAAGCTGTTGTCAGGTGGTTGGTGTAATGCTTCAGGGATTCCGGACTGGAGCAGATTCGTTTGCCACGAAGACCTAGGCTGTAGGGAAGGGACCGTTTGATGTGGAATGGGTGGCAGCTGTCGTAATGGAGGTACTGTTGCTTGTTGGTGGGTTTGATGTGGACGGACGTGTGAAGCTGGCCATTGGACGAGTGGAGGTCAACATGAAGGAAAGTGGCATGGGATTTGGAGTAGGACCAGGTGAATCTGATGGAACCAAAGGAGTTGAGGTTGGAGAGGAAATTCTGGAGTTCTTCTTCACTGTGAGTCCAGAGCATGAAGATATCAATAAATCTGTACCAAACTTTGGGTTGGCAGGCCTGGGTAACCAAGAAGGATTCCTCTTAAGTGACCCATGAATAGGCTGGCGTACGAAGGGGGCCATCCTGGCACCCATGGCTGTTCCGTTTAATTGTTGGTACGTATGGTCTTCAAAAGTGAAGTTGTGGGTCAGGATGAAGCTGGCTAAGGTAATGAGGAAAGAGGTTTTAGGTAGGGTGGCAGGTGATCGGCGTGAAAGGAAGTGCTCCATCGCAGCGAGGCCCTGGACGTGCGGGATATTTGTGTATAAGGAAGTGGCATCAATGGTTACAAGGATGGTTTCTGGGGGTAACGGATTAGGTAAGGATTCCAGGCGTTCGAGAAAGTGGTTGGTGTCTTTGATGAAGGATGGGAGACTGCATGTAATTAGAATTGTTCTTCACTAAATTGTTACCTTCTTTTCATCAGCTTCAGAAGTATCCATCGATTCTTCTTCATTTTCACCATCTTTTTCCTCTTCTTGCCCATCCCCCTTTCCAGCCTCACCATCTTCCTCTTCTTTAATCACTTTACGGCGCTTCACATTCCCTTCTTCATAGGTTGTAGTCTCATCTTCATTTGTACGTTTGCCTTGCTGTAAATTAATTATGTGAATAAGCAAGGAATTCATCTCTCATATGACAAAATGCACAACTAAAATCAGTTGCTGAAAATTTTCAACAAGCCTTTGATGAAACTTACATTCACTGAAGCCAGCTAACCCTTTTCTTCTTTTAATTCACCAAACTAAATCAATACCAACATCTGTCAACTCAGTGCAAAGATAATATTTGCTGAACAGAATTTTGAAATTCTTTAACTCTTCCTGTTATTTAAAATTTTGGTACACTGGTATGGGGAGTGCCACACAAATATACCAGTGGGGTGCAGGCATGGGGGAATGTGGCATTAGAAGATCACTATCTTCCTCGAGTAACAACCCACAGTTTTTAGCAAAAACACTTCCCAGCACAAAATCAAAACCACATTGAATTCCCTACAAAAAGTCACATTCGTTGTTTCTAGGACTAAGTTTCTGTATTGCAGAGGGTGGAAAAGTCACAGATTATTAAAAATGGTAGAATTATGTTATTAAATTGATTGTTGAAATTATCTTCCCCATAACAACTCTTCAGCTGGCATAAAGGATGCCTAAGAAGAATTTCTCTAGCAGCATTCAGAGATTTACATAGATTCTGTCTGTGTGTGTTTCTTGCATTACATTATCAGTGACTGATTTGCACTATGTAGTGCCTGCATACTGCCTTCATAGGGCAAGCTGAGAAAGGGTTGATATGACTGTGAAACATGCAATGCAGAAAACAGTTCTAGAGAAAAAATTAACAAGACTTACCTTGTAGGGAATTCAATTTATTTCAATTTTGTACTAGCAAACACTTCACTTCACTGGAAGCTGCATTTTTCACATTACGTAAGAGAAGTGACCTTTAGATTCCATTCCACCTCACCCCCCTGCACTTAGGATTTTTATGTTGTTCATGACACACTCTCCAACCATTGTAAACAAATTTGCAACTATACAGATTTTCCCCATCTAATTTTCCATCACTGACAGGTCTGACATTCTAAAGTTACTTTTCACAACCTCTTCATCTGAAGAATCTGTGCTGCTGCTGCTTCTTCTCATTCACAATTTCTGTACCACCCTTCCCTTAAGATTAGGGGTTTGCACATGTAAAGGGGCTGGAATAAACGACCAAGAAAACTGCACGAAAAGGAACTTTTAGACAAAAAAGGTACAGAGCAGCCCACGATACTGACAGTTGCTCCTGTGAAACAAGATCTGGAAGGAGTATGTGCAGAACAGAACCAACTCTGCAGTAAAGAGCATGCCTGCTTACACAATGGTGTAAAGCACTTCCACCACAAGTGCACAACTGGAAAATCGTTAATGGATCGTGTGTCTGCCACTCCATACCTTGTCTATTCACTGATTGGTTATCAACATATCAGGAAAAGGAAAGATTGCTTCTCATCGTATACAAGAGAAAGTCTCAAAGATTGCCACATATTGAGCTTTTCGCCTTCAAGTCCATTTTCTAAATTAGACAAACAGGACATACACACAAGCACAACTTATACACACATGACCACTGTCTCTGGCCACAAGCTGGACTGCTTGTATCACTCAATTATCTTTATTCCACTACTTAGAAACCACCACCTTATTCAGAAGTTGAGATTTTTATGTCAAGTCACAACAGAATTCATCATGTTGACCATCAATCTCAGTTTGAAATATCCTTCTACCAACCCACCTTGTCTGCTTTTTCCTTAGCTTCTGCCTTCTTCTTGGCTTCTTCTGCCATAGCCTCTCTCCTCTCTCTGGCTTCAACAACTCTTGCCTGTAAATATCAATATGTCAAAACACTGAAAATAACTTAAGCAAGCAGCAAATAGCCATAAAATATGATTCAACAATAAAAATGCATCTTTGCTTACCTTTGTTTTCAACATAGTAACATAATTATTGTAATGAGTCAATGTGCGGCAATGAATTTTTGCATCATCGTCATTCAAGAAGAAACGATAGCAAGCGCGGCACTTTATTCCTGTTAGTTTCTTGAGTGCACTCTGACCTACAAAAATTAAATGTATTGCATGAATTACTTTTTTTTTAAATACAGTTTTCCCTGTATTCAGCATTTAATTGAATCCTTACCAATTGGAACATCAGGATTATATTTTGGTATTCGTGTCCGCAAATTGCTGAAAGACAATTCTGATAATTCATCAATTGGTGTGGGATCTTCTGCACCCTCTTTTTGTTTTCCCTCTCCCTTTTCATCCTTATCACCTTCTTCCTTATTCTTATCAACCTCTTTTATATCCTCTTCCTCCTCTTCACGAGTTCTAACCTTAATATCTTTCCTCTTGAAATCGTCATCTGGAATAATTAAAACCCAATTACTAAATATCCACACAACTCTGAATTAGTACATCACATATGTTCATATTAAGTTACCTAAGCTACCAGTGTCAGAGTCAAGCTCCTCTGGCAAAAAGTCATCATCTGAGCCATCTTTACGATGTTTACGAGCTTCTGCAGATTTCTGTAAATGTAACCAACAATTAGTGCCACAGTTAATGATAAACTGTCATTAAATTTCATTTTATCTCAATAGAAATTTCAACTTTGGTGTTTTTGTTCGGACTACAAACACAGTGTGTGTGAAAAGCTTGAAGATGACAAAATCTTTACCTTGAGATGTAGTGGCGTCAAGCGGTGATGGTCCCATTCAATCCTGGTAGGAAACTCCTTTTTGCACAGATGACATCGTGGATGGAGAAATTTTTTAAGTTGCTGGAATAAGAGAACACAATTAGCACCAGATAAAGTTTCTCAATGTATATGCAGTCCTTATTGCCCACAACTTATGTATTTTATTACTTCAATTAACTTCATGCATTTATGATGGAACCGTACTTTGTAAATATCTATGGAAAGACCTCTTCATTGCTCTATAGATGGCTACTGGTTTTGACTAAAGTTATTTGTACTTCATTCTGTGTCATACAATATAATTTTGTAGGTACATTAGTGGCATATGTGGAGACTGTCTACAAAATATATTGCTAGGAGTAGCACAGACATAATAAATTTAAATGTCAAGCATAATGTGGCAGTTTTTTACTTTTAAGTATTTATGATGTCACGTTTCCTAAACTGGAAACAAATGGATGCATTCCTACAGTGAGGTATTTAGTGAGTGAAGCCAATGAAAATTTCAGTACATCAAATGGCTGGCCACATCACTGAACAACAAAAGTTATAACTTCTCTAACCAATAGTTAAGGGTAGAACATGAGGCAATGGACATGCAAAGTTTAAGAACGGAAGAGTATTTTGTCTTTACTGAAATATGAGCCCAGACATCTTCAATGATTATGAAATTGGTGTATTATATCTGACTTCCATCAAAAATATACTGTGTGCGTGGGAAAATGTCACAGAGCACAGAAACCATAAAAGCAGTGACAACCCTGCTGTATTTTGATAGTAGTGCTACCATTAATAATCATAAAATTTAGAAATACATTACAGACAGATTAATCATAATTTTATCAAAGCAAAGTACGATATTACATAGGCCCGACAGTATGGAAGCTGTCTAGTCACAAGACAGAATAGAGTCTACATCAGAATTTTCAAAACACACACACACACACACACACACACACACACACACACACACACACACACGATTTTAACATATAATGCTAAACTTTACTAAGTTTCTTAGGAAGTTTTGTTGCCGACAGACGCACCAGGCAGAAACAGTTTTATTTTTAACAGCTGCCCTGTTATACTACATGAATGTTGATGTGTTTCTTCCTGATAACTACATGTGTCACCCGCAAACAGACGTGTAATTAATCCTGTGAGAGCTAAATATAGAAAAGCCATCATGCTTAAGTCAATTTCATTCCTCAAAAAAGTCATGGGAATACATTTTTTTCATGTTTGTTGGTGCTTGCAATGTTGTAAATTTAACAAGTACTTGCTGTGGGTCTATATAGTTGCTATTTAAGACTATTCTCCTGTATGCTGCCACAGACACCAGAAGTATGGCACATCAGGATTTGTCTGCAGTACAGGCAGAACTTAGTGAACTGTGTGACGAATTTTGAAAAGCAAAGCAGAGCTAGACGATATACTGATGATGATGCACCTACATTACATTTTAAAAGCAGTATCTAAATTTAGATGTAGCAGGGATTACTGAAGTTCGGTGGCAGGAGGAACAGGACTTCTGGCCAGGTGAACATAGGGTTATAAATATGAAGTCAAATAAGGGTCATGCAAGAATGGGTTTAATAATGAATAAGGAAACAGGAACAGAGGCAAGCTCTTATGAATAGAGTAATTAACACATTATCAAAGACACAAAGCCCATGCCTACCATAGCAGCACAAGTTCACATGCCTATTAGCTCCACAGATGGAGAGTGTAGAAATTTATGATGAGGTACAAGAAATTACTTAAAGTAAAAGGAGATGGAAACTTAATTGTGATGGGGGAATGAAATCTGACAGTAGGAAAGGGAAGAAAATAGGTGAATTTGAACTGCAGGAATGGATACAAGAGGAAGCCACCTGGTACAATTTTACACAGACCATAATCTGATCATCCCCAACACTTTAAGAATCCAAAGTCCGTATGTGTGGAAGAGACCTGGAGACACTGGAAGGTTTCAGATTGGTTATATAATGATTAGGCAGAGATTTAGGAACCAGATTTTAAATTTTAGGTCATTTCCAGGAGCAGATGTGGACTGACCACAATATATTATTAATGATCTGCAGATTAAAATTGAAGAAATTACAAAAAAGGCAGCAAATTGAGGAGATGGGACCAGCTAATCTGAAAGAACCAGAAGTTGTTGAGAGATTCAGAGGTGACAAACAGGGGAAAGCAATGGAACAGAAGATGAATGGATAGCTTTGAAAGATTTAGTAATGGCAACCACAGGATCAAATACGTAAAAAGACAAAGCCTAGTAGAAATCCTTTGATAATGCAAGATATACTGAATTGATGAAAGGAGAAATTTAAAAATGCAGCAAATTAAGCAGGTGAAAGGGAATACAAACATTTAAAAAATGAGTGATAGGAAATGCCAAATGGCTAAGCCGGAATAGCCAAGAGGACAAAATGATTTAGAAAGATATTTCATTAGGGCAATGATAGAAACCACCTCCAGAAAAATTAAAGAGGACTTTGGAGATTAGATTAGAGAAGCAATTTTATCAATATGAAGAGCTCAGATGGAAAACCAGTTCTAAGCAAAGAAGGGAGAGCTGAAAAGTGTAAGACTATAAGGGGGTCTATACAAAAGAGATGAAGTTGAAGGCAATATTATAGAAAGCGAAGTGGCGTAGACAAAGATGAGAGAAATAAGAAATACTGCGAGAAGAATTTGACAGGGCTCTGAAGAATCTAAGTCGAAACAAGGCCTTGGTGGTGGTGGTGGTGGTGGTGGTGGTGGGGGGATGATATTCAGTCATAATTACTGATAGTCTTGGGAGAACCAGCCATGACAAAAACCTTCCGTTTGGCATGTAAACTGTATGAGAGACAAAATACTCTCACTTCAAGAAGAATGTAGTGAATTCCACTTCCAAAGAAAGCAGTTCCTGAAAGTTGTGAATATTGCCCAACTATCGGTTTAGTAAGTCATGGCTGCCAAATACTAACTAATTCATTAAACAAGAATGGAGAAACTAGTAGAAGCTGCCCTCAAAAGGCAATACTGACCCTATGACACAGGAGAAGTTAAGGAAAGAAACTTATGTTTGTGGACTTAGAGAAAGCTTTTGACAATGTTGACTGGAATACTCTCAAATTCTAAAGGTGGTAGGGATAAAATACAGGTAGCAAAGTCCTCTTCGAGTTGAGGGACATGAAAGGGAAGCAGTGGTTGACAAGGGAGACAGGGTTGTGGCCTATACCAGCATCATTCAGTCTGTATTCTGAACAAGCAGTGAAGGGAACCAAAGAAAAATTTGGAGTAGGAATTATGTCTTTAAAGTAGGATATAACACAACAAAAGCACAACATTATATGATGCGATGGAAATCAGATTAGGAAACAAGACAGAGTAGATTTAGTTTTGCTATTTGAGCAGCAAAGGAACTTATTATGGCTCAAGCAGAGAGAATATAATATGTAGATTGGCAATTGCAAGGAAAGCAGCTCCGAATAACAGATGTTTGTTTAGGAAATCTTTCCTGTAGATATTTGTATTGAGTGTAGCCACATATTGAAGTGAAGGATGGGAGACAACCAGTTTAGACAAAAAGGAGTTTTTGAAATGTGGTGCTACAGGAGAATGTTTAAGATTAGATGGGTAGAAAAAATTGTCATAGCTTGGCCAAAAGAATGGGTCAGTTGACAAGACACATTCAGAGACACCAAGGAAACTGCAATTTAGTGAAGTTTGGGTAGTAAAAATCAGAGAGACCAAGAGATAGATACAGTAAACAGACTGTAGAGGATGTAGGTTGCAGTAGTTATTCAGAGATTATGTTTGCACACATCAAACTGTTTTCTGACTGAAGAGCACAACATCTACTGGTAATACACGAAGGCAAAAATTTCAAGACAACTGCTAATAGACAAGTGACCTGTAATGATTGTCTCCTACTAATCACCAGATTTAGCAAAATAAGCATACTTTTTCTCTCCTACCAATCAGTTTCCAATGTTCAAATCTCAAGCCCAATAGAAGATTGCCACATCTCAGTTTTGCAAATGTCTGCAGGGCATAACAAAGACAATTAATATATCGTAAGATGGAAATTGTGGTCAGCACTTACTTTCAGCAGGCAAATTCTATAGCAATCACCGAAAGACAACCAGAAGCAAAGGTGTCAGTAATATTCAGTTTTATTTGACTCAAAGTACTTAATGTTTCAATCCCTGTGCCTCAATGTAGTTTCTATAAGAAACTAAATCTGCCCAATCACCACCTATGTCACTTATTATTTCGAAAAGTTGTGAATTAAGTGTGATTCTATTCTTTTCCCAATACACAAAGAGAGAGATTCATCAAAATATGAGAAGAGACACTGCACATCACAGACAGCGTGTAAAGAATTTCACCACAGTTGGTGTCAATAAAATAATTTTTGCATTGCGTTCTTTTAACTCAACAAGAGCACTACTGCCAAACCCAGGACACTTAAGTGTCATGTCTCGCTTCATAGGTAGAGTCACTAACACTTCAATAATCTATCTTCACAACTGCAGCAGCTATTAATATTTGTGTCACAGAAGAATGATTACTTCCAAACTTTGGGACATTCATTTCTCATTAGAACTTTAATCATGGCCAAGTAAATGCTTTTAAGAGAAATTTTTATTGGTTCAGTGAAGCTTCAAGATCTCCAACCAATGAAAATGTTAAAAACAACTAAGATACTGCATGGATGTAGAGGCTGACCTAATGTTTTCCATACATTTTTAGATATCCACAAACCTGATGTCTCTCATTGCGGCGATGAACCATTAGGTGACCATAGAAATGTAGATCACACATTGTACAATATTCTCTAGTTTTCATGTGAACTTTCTTTCCCTGTCGTTTCATGCGTTCCATTTCTATTTCACGTTGTTGTTCAGCAACCTGTGGAACAATTAACTTGTTAAAAGGCACAACCAGATTTCATTACATCAAAGACCTACAACAATTTCAAAATCACACTTAGCTCTTACAATGGCAACCCTTAAGACAATTTACACATATGAAATGAAGCAGCAGCATAACATTTATAGAGGGAGTACAGAATTAAATTAAGTGGAATTATGAGTGAGAAGGGACATTTCAGAACAATGCTTTAACACTATTTTCATTGCTCAGCACCCTCATTTTCATGCAGTTCAAGTAACTAGAGAAACCACCCACTGCACAAGTGCAATTAGAATCCAACCATGACAGTCTAAGACATATGTTCGAACACCTAGGAATACTTCTAACAATCATGTAATACAACAGTAAATCCACTATATAATTCAGTACAACAGAAATAGATTCTAAGTAAATACTGTTGCCAATATAGTCAACTAATTTAAAATTATAGAACAAAGACAATGGTAAACCATTCATGCTAAATGAGGGACACACTTCTACATGATATAAATTACTTCATTTCAGCATTTCAGATCAGTACTGTGATCCAAAGAAAATGGAACCTACCAAAAAGACTTAGAATCGATGTCTGTACTGCAGTTTACAGTGTTACCTTTATGAGAAATGTTTGTACAAAGCTTAATTAGCTCAAACAACGTTGCCTGCAACGAAGGGAATGATGTCATACAGTCGCTCAGGAAGAAAATATCGGCACTTCATTAGTCTAAGGTATTTGTTGTGAACATTCCAGCGAGACATGACTTAATTCCACAGTCCTGTGTAAATGAGGCTATCTCACAAACGAACTCTGAGTTAACAAAGTTGTGTAAGCGTTTTTAAAATACTTGTGTTTTAGATATAAGCAGTTTTGGACGAGAATTATTTACAAGACACGGTATGCACCTGAACAGATCAGGAAAAAAAGCATTAGGTACCCTTTTAAAAACAAAAATATTGGAAGAAGTCCACAAATGTACCCCAAAGTTGGAACCAATCGCACTTAAATGGCTCCAGCCATTAAGTCAGACTCTGCTTCAAACTCAAATGTTTCAGGAAATTGTTAGTAATGAACGTACTGTGTCTGTAGCTACAGATAATTTTTTTAGGCAAAAGTTTACATCTGTCTCTAATTCCAAAGAAATGAAGATTTTTCACCAAAATGTGGGAGGACTTGGTAATAAAGTAAATGACATTACTGTTCTGTTAGAGAAACCACAAGGAATAAAAGATACCGATGTATTATGTTTTGGTGAACATCATGTGAAAGATATTGAAAGGTTACAGCTAAGTGGTTACTGTCAGGCAGCGCATTACTCTAGAACCATCATGGAAAAAGGTGGAGTGATAATTTATGTAAAAAACAACATATCTTACAATGCATTAGATTTAAAGAGCCATTGTATAGAGCAACAAATTGAAGTATGTGGTGTTGAGATTACTGTAAATGACTTCACGGCTGTAGTGTTAGCACTGTATAGATCTCCCTCAGGGAATTTGAATGTATTTCTTAAGCACTTAGATTCTTTATTATCCATACTGTACTCAAAGCCCAAGGACTTGATAATTACTGGTGACTTTAATGTTGATTTCCTAAATGAGAGCAATAGTAAAGCTGATTTAGTACATTTAATGAAGTCTTATTAATCTGATGGCAATAGTAGATTTCCCAACTAGGGTTACTGTTAACAGTAAAAGTCTGATAGATAATATATTTATAGATAAGTCTAAATGCAATGAGATCACTGTGCATCCAATCCTTGGCCTTTCTGATCATGGTGGTCAATTGCTTAGGCTCAATTACATCTGTGTGTGCAACAGTTCCGAGCATTCTTGGAAATCTTTTAGGATAATAAATGAACAGGGCCTTAAAAAATTCAGTGATAGCCTAAAAGAGATTGGAGCCCAGTTTATAGGAAAACAGATGTAAACAAAAAGTATAATTCATTTATAAATGTATTCATGTCTGTATTTGAGTCCATCTTTCCCAAAAAAGTAGTTAGAAATAGTCATATAGGCAATGCCAAGAAGTCTTGGATCACTACAGGGATAATAACATCTTGTAGAACAAAGAGGATGTTATACAGTTCTCTCAGGACTTGTAATGATCCAAAGAAACAACAACACTACAAACTTTACTGTAGCATTCTCAAAAAGGTTATAAATAAATCTAAAAGTATGTGCATAAAATCAGAAATTGAAAGCTCAGAAAATAAAAACAATATGGAATGTAATAAAGAGGGAAACTGGCAGGACAACAGGGAACCTGTCTCAGGTAGAGATTAAAACAGGGGACAGTATCATAAAGAAACCCGAGTTGGTTGCAGAAATATTTAATAACCACTTTTTGAGAGCAGCAGAGAAGACAGGCTGTAATGGTTCTATGGAAGAATCACTGTCCCTCCTACAGAAAGCTGTTAGCAACAGAATCCCACAGTTATCCTTACCTCCAGTTACTGTAAGCGAAGTCATAAGAGTAATTAGATCATTAAAAAATAAAAATTCTGCTGGTGTGGACAATATTTCTAGTAAAATACTGAAACACTGTTATAAATTTGTTAGTCCCATCTTATGCAACACATACAATGCATCCCTACAAGATGGGATTGTCCCTGACAGACGTAAGTTGGCTGTAGTGATTCCTCTCTTTAAAAAAGGTGATAGAAGCATCGAACTATCGCCCATTAAGAACTATCGCCCAACATCCCTATTAACTACCTTCTCGAAAATTCTAGAAAAACTCATGCACAGGAGGATTGTAGACCATCTCAACTTCCACAGTATCTTAAGCAAAAATCAGTTTGGTTTTCGTGCCGGTCTTTGTACTGAACAGGCAATATTCTCTTTCAGCAACCAAGTTTTGGAAGCCATTAACAAAAAAAGTCTCCAGTGGGTATTTTTTGTGATCTTACGAAAGACTGACTGTGTAAACCACCAAATTCTTTGGAAAAAGGCAGAATACTATGGTTTAGGTGGTACTGTTGGCTTGTGGCTACAATCATATCTACAGGATCGTAAGCAGACTGTAATGCTATGGAGAACCTGCCTCGTCTGAATGGGGCACGATAACATGTGGTGTGCCTCAAGGCTCCTTTTGGGCCCACTGCTTTTCCTCATCTTTATTAATGATCTTCCTCTTTGTTCTGGGACAAACAGCAAATTTACCCTGTTCGCCGATGATACCACAATTCTAATTGACGATTTGATTGATCATGATCTTGAACAAACTACAAATACTGTTTTTAATGACATCTTAAATTGGTTCTCCTCAAATGGTCTCACTCAATGCAGATAAAACTCATTATACGAGGTTCCATACATCACAAAGTAATCCCGATGAAATTAACATAAAATGTAGAGATCAACCAATACAGAAAGTTGAAGATACAAAATTCCTGGGTGCTTACATAGACAGTAAATGTAATTGGTCAGTTCACATTCTTCATCTATGTAAAAAACTTAGCTCGGCAACATTTGCATTACAGGTAATTTCTTCAGTGGCTGAAGTTGACACTATTAAGGTTGTCTACTTTGGCTACTTCCACTCATTGATGTCATATGCTATTCTGGGGGAACCAACCACTTGCAAAAAAAGTTTTCACCATCCAAAAAAAAGCAATCAGAATAATGTGTGGGGTCCATCAAAGACACTCTTGCAGGCACTTGTTTCGGAAGATAGGTATCCTAACAACTGCCTCACAGTGTAATTTTTCCTTGCTGACCTTTGTGTGCAAAAATTATTCCATCTACCAAGACAACAGTAAATTCCGTGGTTATAACACCAGAAACAAAGACAATCTACATTTCGAAATGATACGTCTCACTCTGGTACAAAAAGGAGTTTACTACTCCAACATTAAGCTGTTCAATGCTCTACCACTACATATCAAATGTGTTCATACAGAACTGCCAAAATTTAAACAAGTTCTCAAAGATTACTTGACAGAGAAATCTTATTATACTGTGAATGAATATCTGAAAGAAAATGTATACCATCACTAAACTTATTGTGTCTAGAAGTAGTTCAATTGATTTTATTGTGCATTTGGGCATTAGCACACTTTTTGTAACAACAGATTGGCTGTACATGTATTTACTCTTGTAGGACTAATATCTGATTTAACTTTGTGCTCTTATCTTTAACCTTTATTTGAAACTCCTTTTTCTGTTAAATGGTTGTTATGTTATCTAGCTGACATTGTATATGTTACTGTATTTATAGTATGTCTTACTTAAAATATGTACAATTTGCCATTGAACTGCCCTTGTATTTATTGTAAGTTTAAATTGAAACCTGTACAATTTGACACATTCCATATCCTTGTGACTAACTGGATCTATGGAACAAGAAATAAATACTCACTTTTAATTTATGTCTCATTAACTCCACCTTTATTTTATTGCTTTCCTCTAACTTATCCATCATCAGTTGGTGTGTCCTGCCCTTCAAGTGGCTTTCAAAGGACTGAAACAAAATTAATTATTAGGAAGCTCAAAAAATTATAAATATAGTTTGAAAGCCTATGATGTTTTCAGTAAATATCTTAAAATAATTTGTTATATACAGTCTGAAAACTTGCTGTACCTACATCAGTCTCAACAAATTTAAGCAGAAGTGCAAATACACACTTAAGAATGATCACAGCAGACAATTTTTCTGTGTGTATTGAATTAAACTAACTAGGAATGTAAAAATTCAACAGTGTGTCATATGACCACAGTAAGTAAGATTTTATATTTTGCTCTTCAACTGCAAGTGAATTAGGACTAATAAGTACTTACATTACCATCCCACATATGCTTCTTGCACACGTGACAGAAGAAGAGAGCATTTGGTATACCACTGTATCTATTTCCTTTTTCCTGTTAATAAAAAGGAAACATAATTAATGCACATTCATAACAAAATTAATAAAAAATGAGCACTAATTCTATATACCTCATCATCATCGTCTTCTCGTTCCTCTTCAGTTTCAGCATCACCTTTGTCTTCTTCTTCCACAATTTCTCCATCTTCTGGTTTCCTTTCCTCTTTCCAATCTCTCTTCTTATCATCACCTCCTTCACCTTCCTCCCTGTTAATGAAATCAGTTACTGTTATGCTACTACCCTCCTCTAAAATTTAAAATTAATGATGATTTAACAGTGTTAAATTTTTTATGAGCACTGAAATGAAGTGTCACTGATCAAAACTTGGGAATCAACATGTAACATCAAAACGGCAACACTGACAAACAGAATGGCATTAAAAGCTTTATTTGAAATATTTGTAACACTATCAAGAAAAATTTATCAACTTCCACAACTTTGCATAAGAGCAGTAAGTTTTCGTAAGTTTAGAAGTAACCTGTTTAACACCGAACAGTTTAATTTCTAGTTTCCAGCTTGATTTTTCATTAAGTGACAATTTGACATTAAAGCAAAATTATTTACAATTATAGCACTTTCTTCAATTTCATTTCACCACAAATCTCTGCAGTTATTTCAATGCAAGTACATGACAACTTAGAAAAGTTATTGCAGTTCACTGTAAAAATAGCATACATGATTTAATATGACTATGCATCAACTACATCATCCTCAATTCATTTCTTATGTGCAGTAAGGAAAAGTTGACTGACATAACAGACCCCAAATTTGTAAAGCCCTTTATCTACTTTCCTCGCAGCTCAATCCCTGCCTGTAAGCTTCCCAATGTTAACAGTAAGAACTGCAACACTTTAACTTTAGTGAGAAGCTGCTCAATTAAGTCTACCCCAATCTTACGTAACAAAGATTCACTGTCCTCCAGATCGCAAGACTACAAAAAAGTCTAGATAATGTTTGAACAATACAAACTGCCATAATTAAAAGTCATCACATATCTACAGGCTTTCTTATGCAATGTTCTTTGATAAATTTGAAGTAGAAACAAGTATTTACCAATAACAGGGCAAAAGTGGTAGTTGAGAAACTCTTGTAACTAAGTCAAACAGAGAGCAATGCAACAGGGTAGCTTCATGAAATATTTAATTCTTAACATGTTAAGATGTCTTTTAGACACTTTTCCCCTTTACTGTTCCGTTATATAATCTGATGATGCCAGGAACTTTCTATTATAATGGCCCACATTTTTTCCAATTAATGTTTTGAACATTAACACTAAATTGGTTAACATACATTACTGTCATGGAAGTGTGTTTCCACATTACTAGTTCAAAAACCAACTAAAAAATAAGCAAATTCAAATTTGCAAGATAATCATGAAATGGAAGAAAAAAAAAAAAAAATCAACAGTCAAACAGCTTTCAGAAGTTATTTACAGAAAATTTTTCTGAAGCTTTCCAGAAATCAGTAGCTGCTGGACATCAATTACTTTGAACCAACACTAATTCAGGAATCTGCAGAATGATTAATGGAGGCAAGCATACATCATTTAGCACACTGCTGCTAACCAGAAACAAGTGTAAGACACTATGTGCTTATTATACTTAATTTAGTAACACTTAAAATTAAAATTCAAAAATTATGATTTTAAAAAGTAATTTCTTTCAAAGCCTGCATTACTACTGAGTTTTGTTGTTGAACTCTTCTCTCTTGAACAGAAACAAGTGCTGTCAATTTCTTTTGCAACTGTTACTTAATAAAAATAATATATACGTCTGCACACAATAATACTTAAGGTCAATAGAAGTATGAAGACAAGTGTGCATTCCACCAGATATTTACTTCTACAGGAACACAAAGATACTAACAGAAAGTGGGAAGCCAAGATGCAATAGATTATGTTGCAGAAAGAATGGCAAGCTGCCATTGAAAGGTATCCCAGCAAGATGCTGAGAATTCAGAAGTGAACGGTACAAACTTACAACAGTAAGATAGAACAATGATGAAGCAGTAAGTTCTGCTTACCTTTTCCCATCCTCTTCATCTGCTTTTTGCACATCTCCATTTGTCTTATCCTCCTCCTCTTTATCCTTATGCTCTTTGTCATCAGCTTTACCCCCAAGCTTGCTGCCCGCACCTGGCCGGGACTTCCTTACAGGACTGCGAAACCCTTGAGCTCCCGGCTTGCGCTCGGGGCCACCCTTCGAAGGGGTGGAGCGACGGCCCTGTGCGTTCTGCCACGTCGCAAGGACGGGTTGTAATCACAATTAGCAACAACATCAGCAACAACCACAATTCTTTGGCCAAATTGAGTAAAAAGGATGATCCGGATATTTCTGGATCAATAACTGGGAACAGTTTCAAAGCAATTAAAATGGCCAAATTTCAAGGTGGTTGGTTGTGTGTGTATAGGGAAACAATTCATTGAAGCCTTCACAGAGTGACATAACATGTAAATGTGAAACTAGAAAGTTGACATATAAGTAAAAAAAAGGTTATTTTGCAATGCAAGTACATGATTGCAAACATACAAATTTTATGACAGCATGTCTTGGGTGTGCTGTGCTAACAGCAACTCAAGCTGAAGTATTTAACTGATGCTTTTACTGTGAAGTATTCAGTAGTATTAAATCATAAACATGAGGAAAACAGGCATTAACATATAGAAGTTGTTTACATTAGAACACTGAAACAGTGTATACACATGGCATAAGTGTAATAAAATGAAGATAAGGAATTAAGAATTTGTAATATCAATGCTTCAAAAAATGCAAAAAATGAAAATGTTAAGGAACATCTTAGTTTAATGTTCATATAAGGCTGTTAACAGTACACAGCTGGTAATCTCGAGGCCAGAAATCCAGATGTTCGTAAGCAGGCACTATTACCGAGAATGCCTGCTTCATAGCCAACATTCTCCCAACGGACAGATCTAGAAACCGATCAGAAGTGACCTCAGTCACATTCAACATCACGGCACTGGCCACTGCCAATGAAGTATGTGAGTTATTTCTGAGTGGTAATGAGCAAATGAGAAAAATGCTCATGCATACTCCATCTTATGAACGAGATGAAATGTCTTAACTACAATGAAGCCACTGAATGCAAAGTTCCAGCAAAGAGGCTGCTAGAGTGACAAGCTTCAGCTTCCTTAAGTAACTCGAGCCTAAAATCCAATTAAAAAGGAGGGCAACTTGTTTAATATCAGTAACTTAATAGTTGTGACATTATTAAAAACCTGCCACCCCCAGCTGGCGTACTCCCATAGCTGTAGAACTTGTTTGTATATCAATAGCTTGACAGGATATACTTCTATACCACAGTTGACATACCTTATTGTACGGTTCAGTCCTGCGAGAATCAAGCCGTCGTCTTCTGTTGTCCTGAAATCTACCTGGAGCTGAACCAAATTGCTGTTGCTGCCTGAAGCCTTGGCCTATATTACCAAGTTGACCCAAAGTGCCAAGACTTAACAATGGAGGAACCTAGTACATAGAAAAAAAGCAATCACAAAATGTAAATTCCTTCATTATCTGCTTGCAATACTAAAAAGTAAAATTTGAAATGTACAATCAATTCCCAAAAACCTCACTTACATGAGAATAGCATGCTTAGTATTTAATGGGAAATTCTCATCTATTTGGGGCATCCCCAGAGTACCTTAGTACTATCTGTTACAATTTTTATCTTGATTGGATGGAAAAATCACCTGCATGCATTCCACAGCAACAACCAGCTCTTCTGTTATGGTAAGTGCACCCCAACCTATTTAGGACTGAAGATCACAAAATTGTGTGTGTCACAAAAAAGTTATTAGTGTTGCCAGAGCTTCTGGTTCACATCTTCAACTTAGCTACAAGCCAGGGGCCTAGTCATTTCTAAACAATCCAACAGACTTAACTTCAGCAAAGATTTATTTGTTTCAAATTTGTAACACCTGAAGGAACCAAGCACCACCTCAACCCAGATCCCAGGGATCTGGAGCTGACTGCACACTGTTCTATTACTACACATGGTTCTCCCAATAACTTCCACCATAGAGGATATCGTTATTCACTATCTGAACTTTTTACAGACGAATACAATAAGAGACAACATAAACAGAACCCAATGGGAACACCTCCCAACCACTTTACAACATTGCACTGATATTTGAATCTATATCCTGTTGCTTGTAATGATCTAGACATGAATTGATGAATTCAGGTTTTCCCAAAATCTCATATGTTGCAACTTTCCACTTAAAATGCTTTTGTGAAATTGTGGACAAACACTTACTGTCCTCTACTTATTGAACTCTGCAAGTTACTCACAAACCAAAAGAATGAACTGCCTTTTCATCCGACTTTCCTTTCCTGAAGACTGAACTGCAAGCCTGACAAAATAATATAGAAAGAGTATTACTACTTACACTATGCCTCCATAAAGACCTTGAGAAACACTGGTAGCGAGGATATTTATTTCCCACATAATGGACTGAATGTCATAAGTTAGTCTGATAACTTGATCGTACAAATGTATATACTTTAGGTTTAACATTTATACACCACTACTAGTAAAAAGTAGGTCATGAGTACACAAGAAGCTGATTTAATGCCACTAATCTTAATACCTATACAAAAGGATTACATGAAACTGAACAGACTTTTCTGTGAATCAATTCTGTTTAGGTCTTCTGTCCTGATACTAGTCTGATGTAGCTCTCCAATCTATTCTTGACGAGACACACCAATGCCAAATAGGTCACAAGAATTAACTTGTCAATAGTGCAACTTCTACATAGTACAGGGCTATTACAAATGATTGAAGTGATTTCATAAATTCACGGTAGCTCCATTCATTGACATATGGTCACGACACACTACAGATACGTAGAAAAACTCATCAAGTTTTGTTTGGCTGAAGCCGCACTTCAGGTTTCTGCCGCCAGAGCGCTCGAGAGAGCAGTGAGACAAAATGGCGACAGGAGCCGAGAAAGTGTATGTCGTGCTTGAAATGCACTCACATCAGTCAGTCATAACAGTGCAACGACACTTCAGGACGAAGTTCAACAAAGATCCACCAACTGCTAACTCCATTCGGCGATGGTATGCGCAGTTTAAAGCTTCTGGATGCCACTGTAAGGGGAAATCAACGGGTCGGCCTGCAGTGAACGAAGAAACGGTTGAACGCGTGCGGGCAAGTTTCACGCATAGCCCGCGGAAGTCAGCGAATAAAGCAAGCAGGGAGCTAAACGTACCACAGCCGACAGTTTGGAAAATCTTACGGAAAAGGCTAAAGCAGAAGCCTTACCATTTATAATTGCTACAAGCCCTGACACCCGATGACAAAGTCAAACGCTTTGAATTTTCGGCGCGGTTGCAACAGCTCATGGAAGAGGATGTGTTCAGTGCGAAACTTGTTTTCAGTGATGAAGCAACATTTTTTCTTAGTGGTGAAGTGAACAGACACAATGTGCGAATCTGGGCGGTAGAGAATCCCCACGCATTCGTGCAGCAAATTCGCAATTCACCAAAAGTTAACGTGTTTTGTGCAATCTGACAGTTTAAAGTTTACGGCCCCTTTTTCTTCTGCGAAAAAAGCGTTACAGGACACGTGTATCTGGACATGCTGGAAAATTGGCTCATGCCACAACTGGAGACCGACAGCGCCGACTTCATGATGGAAGTGCGGTGGAGCACCATCCTGATTATGTTCGGCATTTCTTAAACAGGAGATTGGAAAACCGATGGATCGGTCGTGGTGGAGATCATGATCAGCAATTCATGTCATGGCCTCCACGCTCTCCCGACTTAACCCCATGCGATTTCTTTCTGTGGGGTTATGTGAAAGATTCAGTGTTTAAACCTCCTCTACCAAGAAACGTGCCAGAACTGCGAGCTCGCATCAACAATGCTTTTGAACTCATTGATGGGGACATGCTGCGCCGAGTGTGGGAGGAACTTTATTAACGGCTTGATGTCTGCCGAATCACTAAAGGGGCACATATCGAACATTTGTGAATGCCTAAAAAAACTGAGTTTTTGTATGTGTGTGCAAAGCATTGTGAAAATATCTCAAATAATAAAGTTATTGTAGAGCTGTGAAATCGCTTCAATCATTTGTAATAACTCTGTATATATAATGACACCCCTTCCCCTCACATCCTTTCCCTTCCCCCACCAGCCATTACATGTGTACAATGTACATTATACATATTATCCACTTTTGGGTACACTTCTTTATAGTGTTCACTTAGGTTACAATTGAGATTTTTGTTCCATTTAAGTACAACTCTCATTCCATTATAAAGTTTTTCATTATTTCTATTGAGGGGGAGGGAGGGTGGGGTGCAATCAGTGTTATTGCACCAATATTCTCATCACCAGTGGCAGTATCTGATAGTTTTGTAACACAATCAGTTTTGTATCATAAGTATTGATGCTGAGGACTGACTGCTTTCTGAATATTCTTCATAGTATATTTCTTATATTTCCTCTTGACTCCTCAATTAAGCTTGTGCTTAATGTTGCTAGATGTTATGATGCACTACAATTGAAACATCAGTATCAAATTTTGAAGTATTACCCTTATCAGCATTGGCGGAAGTCTCAAGTTCACACGCCTCTTTGAAACTGTCACTTCTTGTGCAACCATTGCACCTGAAATTAGTCTATTCTGTGCAAGCCTTTTCATTTCAAATTTTCTCACTAACATTAGGTGCTCATATTTTTCACAGCAAAGAATCATGTTATCACCAATACCAACATTTACCACAACACTTGTCATTTATTTCAATCTCAATACTTAACAATTCTGCTAAGAACTTTTACATTTTGTAAAAAATATTCACGTATACTACTAGGCACAGTAACTACAGAGAAAAGCTTGTGAATACATGAAGTTAACCTGAGGTTGTTCATAAAATTCTGGACACTAATAATACGTATCATACCTGTGGTTGTGCTGGTTGCTGTGGTCTAAGAAGTGTTGTGAGCAGATTGCTAGCAATAGCAAGCTGAGCTTCTGTTGAAGATAACTGTGAAACAAGGCTCGATTGTTGTGTTGGAGTTGGTAACAGTCCTGCTAAGCCACCACCTCCCCTTGGGTTCCCAGGTACAAGACCACCTTCCCATGGATTTACATTCATTTGGGATGGTCGGTTACCACCAAAGCCACCACCTGGGGCATTCATCTGGTAAGACTGCCTATCATTCCGGCGATAGTTACGATTCTGCGACATCTGGAATTACAAAACCATTGCTTTTGTTCATATGTATGCTAAACAGACTGACATAGTACATGTCAAATAAGGATCATTTCAGGCTAATTGTGAAACATTTCTGTGGATAATGGATAATGATTTTTAAAAAAAGAGAGAGATTGCCAAGTAGCTACAATGAACATGCACAGCACTGAACAGTTCGAAATGGAACCTTCCACTGCTAAACTTACGTCTCCTTTGAAGTAACTCTTTTCTAAACACAGAACTTTAACCGGCAGTGTTAATGATCTTACTATAAAGCATTTTAAGAAGAGAATTCTGTTCTAGCAGGCCAGAACTGTTTTCAAAATAGCATCCTTCATTACTTTATCTATGGTGGATCATGTTTAACTATGCTATCCAACTAAGGATTGTTGATGGGAGACTATAACCATTCACAAATAAGCTTTTTAAAAGAGTAGCATAAATTCTCTTTTTCCATTTTCTGTGTTTGTTAAACATTGAAACGGACCAACAATTTCAAAAGTGGGTTATAGTGCAGCTCCTGCACTGCATGCTGACCTTGGCAATGCATATGCATCAGATGCAGCCGAACTGGTGATTGACACCATTTTTCCAACGAGCTAAGCTACAGAACAAGCTATCAATATCTGGCTTTTTTTCTTTCACATTCAATGTTTTCACCAAGTAACAACCAAACTGAAAATACAAACCGAAAGATGAGGTCACAGCAGCAACTAACATTGTGTCACTGGTCAGGACACAGCAGCTATCAACATTGTGTCACTGGCCAAATCCAACAACTAGTATCAAATTCGCCTCTACCCTAAATTTGGTTGTCAGCTGCAAATCCAATAAACAAGAATGAAAGAAAACTCTGCTGACTGACCTGTCTTGCACACAGATACTAGATTAGCACATGAGAAATTCCTTGTGAGTTGGCAAAGCCAACAAATCTCAACATGAAAATATGACTGCCACTGTCCTAAAGGTGCATCCACACAACACCTTTGTTTTCAACTTCATGCATGTGCATAATTTTCCAACAGCAACTATGCATCCACAATTGTGCATGCATAATTTCCTGGAAATAGAGGCTGTGCATAAAGGACACTGCTAGCCACCTTTGGTGGGAATCTCTGCACCTTTTTGCAGACGACAGGCAGCTGGGGCCAATATGCATTTAATTGTGTAGTGTGTTGGGGTTATGCTGAAAAGCAATTTACATGCAATAATTCTGTTGACTCCAAATGAAGCAGCAGGTGATTACACACAAAATAGTCATATGGAATGCCACTCCTGAAGATTCTTTGCATAATTCTACATGTGTTGCCCTGAGTGTCACATATTACATAAAAGTCTCTGATCATATTTCTATAAAGAATAAGAGACCGTAAGTTCCGAAGTAGGTAAACAGTACAATAAGCCAAATATTTATGAAAAGTGTATATAGAAACTGGTCAAATATTCAGGCTGTGGCGAATTAAAAAAAGCACAACTGAGAAGCCTGACATCTGAACAAAAGAAGTATGTGTAGCTCCTCAACAAACAATCAAAAACAGAAATGAAGCACACTTATGATGCATAACAAAACTCCCATTCCAACAGATTCTGACATCTCTGAAATTATCAAATTTGTTGATTCTGAGGATGTTAATCTTCATATCATATTTCATGATTAAATGACAGTGAAAGTAAATTAACCTTCACAACAACTAATAACCTTCAAGTTGTTCTGTTTCAGGAATAATCGCTTATTTTTATTTATTTACTTGTTCGTGTCCCATTGATCTGGTATGCAGGCGAATTTCATGGATATGGAACAAGCCACAATCATACATAAAAACAGTACTTATACACTGAAGTACCAAAGAAACTGGTATAGGCATGCATATTCAAATACAGAGAGATGTAAACAGGCAGAACACAGCACTGTAGTCGGCAAAACCTATATAAGACAAGTGTCTGGTGCAGTTATTAGATCAATCGCTGTTGTGTCATCGGCAGGCTATCAAAATTTAAATGAGATTGAATGTGGTGTTATAGTGGGCACACAAGCAGTGGGACACAGCATCTCTGAGCTACCGATGAAGTAGGGATTTTCCCATATGACCTTTTCATGAGTGTACCGTGAATATCAGAAATCTGGTGAAACATCAGATCTCAGACATCGCAGCAGCTGGAAAAAGATCCTACATGAACGGGACCTATGATGACTGAAGAGAATCATTCAATGTGACAGAAGTGCTGCAGATTTAAATGCTGACCCATCAACAAGTGTCCGTGTGCAAATCATTCAACGAAACCGATACTGACTTTCGGAGCCGAAAGCCCACTCGTGTACCCTTTATGAATGCAAGACACAAAAGCCTTGTGCCTCGCCTCGTTCCGTCAACTGTGACACTTGACTGTTGATGAGTGGAAACATGTTGCCTGGCCAGATGAGTTATTTCAAACTACACGGATCGGAGGGATGTGTATAGGTATGGAGACAACCTCATGAATCCATGGACTCTGCATGTCAGCAGGGGACTGACAAAGCTGGTGGAGGCTCTGTAATGGTGTGGACCATGTAGAGTGGAAGTGATAAGGGACCCTTGATTTGTCTATATATGACCGACAGGCAGTACATACTTAAGCATTCTGTCTGATCACCTGCATTCATCCATATCCATTGTGCATTCCGATGGACTTGTGCAATTTCAGCAGGACAATGCAACACCCCACACGCCCAGAATTGCTACAGACTGGCTCCAGGAACACTCGTCTGACAAACATTTCCACTTGAGCATATCTGGGATGCCTTGCAACATGCTGTTCAAAAGAGATCTCCGCCCCTTCGTACTATTGCGGATTTATGAACATCCCTGCAGGATTCATGGTGTCAATTTCCTCTAGCACTACAACAGTCAGTCCATGACACGTCATATTGTGGCACTTCTGCGTGCTCGCGAGGGTGCTACAAGATATTAGGTGGGTGTACCAGTTCCTTTAGCTCTTCAGTGTAATGCTAATCCACATGAACTGCAATATTGTATAGGAACAAATTACACTAATAATGACAAGCTTGGGCATTTCTTACAGGTATAAAACAATGAAATAATGAACATTACAAGCTACAAATCTAACAGAATTTAATATCTCTTTTGAAAAGGGGAATAAATACTTCCAACAAGTATACAAGTTGCTAGTTACTCGCTAGCAAAATTTTATTAGCAGCCTTATCACTAGAGTTTCCCAAGCAGAAAATCAAAAATATCTTTGTGACCTGAAGTTTGCAGACAAAAAGTCATTTTGTATTTATAATGCCTCTGTTGGTTATATGCTTCTTTAATTGGTCGCTTTCCCGTTTTCTCTTTGTCACCTCTTCATCACAACAAACCCAATGCAAGCTCCCAAGCAAAGAAGTGGATTCATAGACTGCTCGTGCAATGAGGAAGCATGTGGAAACGAGAACACACATGCGTACATGCGTTCTTTCCACAAATTTGAGTGCATGCCCTTTCATTCCCACACATCTGCAATTGCGCACAACGAAAGAAGCATCGTCTGGACTGATGTATAGCATAACCTGACGTTCATCACTGGAATAACCTACTTATGTACCCATTTCCAATTTCCCTGAAAATTCTACTGACATGTTTAAAGTATGACTTAATAGAGCAATATTCCATGCAACTTTATTTACAATTGAGATCTCACTGGCTTGCTACACGTGGTCCCTGGTTCATTACATCACCTTGCCCCAATTCATGGCATGAATCATTACAAGCAACAGCGTACAACAGGAAAGCCACAAAAACCTTCAGCATATGTCCATTTTGTACCTGAGGGACCTGCATGAACTGCAGAGATTCAGTCCACCTATAACTTGGTTGAGTTACTAGAGCCATTTATGTAAATACCCCGTTTTAGGAGACTGAAAAGTAACAAAGAAATCAAAGTTTGGTATGCCACTTTTCCTAATCTATGCTTCTGGGCATAGTGATACAACATTATGCATAGTGATACAACATTTTGTTCTCAGCGCATAAACAAGGAAAGTTAAGTTCAGAAGGCAATGCTTTTGGCATAATCTCAGTTCAAAGTGAGCAACACATCATGTCTCAACAAATCTGTCCCATAGTTTCACAAGCCATTAAGTAGTAAGAAAAGGGCATTATGGACATGGTCTTTCGTCAAACTATTGTCTGTCTGGCTGTAAGATATTTCACAAATTAGAGCCTAGCACGTGTATTTACTTAGTAGAAATGTGGAACCCCATGCCATTTAATGACAGTGCCCTAAAAGGACTGAAAGCTGTCAAGGAACTTTCATTAGAAGAACAATAATTGCTTACGCAACACTGGTTTACACACTAGCGAAAACACTCTAGTGTGTTTCGATCATGAAGCCTTGCTCCTACAAAGAAATTTGTGTTAAGATCGTTCGACCTATACTTGAGTATTGCTCATCAGTGTGGGATCCGTACCAGATCGGGTTGACGGAGGAGATAGAGAAGATCCAAAGAAGAGCGGCGCGTTTCGTCACAGGGTTATTTGGTAACCGTGATAGCGTTACGGAGATGTTTAGCAAACTCAAGTGGCAGACTCTGCAAGAGGCGCTCTGCATCGCGGTGTAGCTTGCTCGCCAGGTTTCGAGAGGGTGCGTTTCTGGATGAGGTATCGAGTATATTGCTTCCCCCTACTTATACCTCCCGAGGAGATCACGAATGTAAAATTAGAGAGATTAGAGCGCGCACGGAGGCTTTCAGACAGTCGTTCTTCCCGCGAACCATACACGACTGGAACAGGAAAGGGAGGTAATGACAGTGGCACGTAAAGTGCCCTCCGCCACACACCGTTGGGTGGCTTGCGGAGTATGAATGTAGATGTAGATGTGGAAAGAAAAATCATACTGCTCGAAATTTTTTGCACTCAAGAACATTGGGAACAGCTTACCAGCTAAACAGGATAACCACATTCGATATTAAACAAGGCCAAAAATGTGCCCATCCTGTAGAAAAGAATTTGATAGAATGAAATATTTACAAATGGACGTTTCAAATGACTGAGCACTATGGGACTCAACTTCTGAGGTCATTAGTCCCCTAGAACTTAGAACCAGTTAAATCTAACTAACCTAAGGATATCACAAACATCCATGCCCGAGGCAGGATTCGAACCTGCGACCGTAGCGGTCTTGCGGTTCCAGACTGCAGCGCCTGTAACCGCATGGCCACTTCAGCCGGCAAATGGACGTTTCACCTGAGACGAAGATGGCGAACTAATGTTTCTCACAATTTAAATGCAAGCTTAATGGCTGTTGGAATATCACCATAGAAACTTCAAATTTGTGCAAGGGATACAAAAGGACATGCAAAGCAAAAAATGCATTAGTTGAAGGTGCAATTATTAATAAAACTGCAGCAGTTGGAGAATCAGATCTCAGTGAGTTGGAGCAACCATGCACAAGCAAACAATGCTTGACTTGTTTACATTACAGCCAGCTGATCCAAGAATTTAAAGAAAAATTAACATATGTATCAAATCATGAGAAAATTCATGATTTTGATTCCTCCCTCCCCCCCCCCCCTCCAAAGCTGGTCTATTAAAACGACCATGTAAGAATTGCATGTTCCAGAAAGTATAGTAAAAAGCTGAACAGGGAATAGTAGCACAGCCCAAAGGTAAATGTGGGAACTTGCTGAGGCTGTGAAGAGACAAGAGTCACAATATTTTATGATTACTTTTGCCAGATTTGTCCAGGTAAAAAGGACTGTATTATTATTCAAATAGATGAAGACAAAATTCAAAAACAAATGTGCTTGTTACAACTAATGTCAGCACACAGTGTAAAAGATCATAAAATTTTACTGAGCAAAATTGTCTAATTTTGAGAAGTACTGCATGCTTCATCACTGTGTAGTATGTCCAAGAACAGAAGCTATAATGGAATATTTGAAAGTGTTTCTGCACACGCCGATCCTGAGGATCCAATTAAGTTTGAACAATGTATTCACACAAACTCTAAACCATAGTAATGATAGTTGAGTTCATTGAAGAATTCATTACAATACTTTTCGCCCTTTCTACTCACCACTACATTGTAAAGCATCAGAGCAAGCATTTGCAATTGACTAAAGAAGGTCTCAAACAATGACAATTACATTAGGGTGAAGTGGGGTAAGTGTAACCACGTTTTGGCATAGTTCAACTTTGACACCAAATTGCCAACTTGTTATTGAAGATATGATTTTGGAACTTCTCATGCTTAAAGTTTGACTTATTGTCTTTTAAACAATCTACATTTTGTTTTTGAAAAAAGAAATTATATGGTCAATTAATTGTTTTCAAAATTTTGTGTTGTGAGGTTACACTTGCCCCATGGTCCGGGGCAAGTGTAACCCCACACCGTTGTACCCATACACAGCATTGTAAAAGAGACTTGGGTTAAGTGACCTGATTACCCAATTTTTACTGAATTTGAGGATTTTTGAATTATTAAAATATCTTAGATTTTACTCAAGATATGAACTTTTTTTGCACACACCTCTTTGTATAATATGAAATACACAGAAAATGTTAGCTAAACTAAAAAATAAGTGTTAGACTAAACCATAAAACACAAACAGAATGCTTCATAGATTATTTTTGTTTTAGGCCAGTAATTTATTAGTTTAAATTCTACAAAACTAATATCTTTTCTTTAGTAGGCAATTTAACAAAAATAATAAAATATCTAGTATCAAGAGAAAAGAAAAATTCACTTTATAAGTTCACTTTCTATTATTTTTCATGGTAATTGAACTAAAGTTATTGGCAATTTGTGTTTAACGCTAAACTGCCCTAATTCAACTTATTATTTTCACACTTAGGCCCTAACTATTATTTAGTCACTGAATGTTGTATGAATCAAATTTAACACCAAATGTCAGGTCTCTCCTGCGACTCAAAGTAGGCTCAGGCAGCACTGAAATGACATCAGAGGATGGAACTTCCATCTCATCTCTTCTATCAGGCCCGTAGAATGTAGTGCCACACTGTCTTATTTTTGCATCTGAGGAAAATCACTTCTGGATCTCCTAAATCACTAATTTTGGTAACTTGGCCAATAAAATGAACTTTCTTACATTTTGTTGCAAACGCTACCAGAACATAGTTTCCAACTGTAATTTTATCTTTGGCTTCAAAAAAGTTTGCCTTTTTTTCTTCTTCACAGTTTATCATTTCTTTCCTCAGATCGGCCAATGTTATTATGGTCCCATTTTCTTCATCACCACTTATTAAAGATAGGCCTCCTTCAGTTTCACTTTCTTCAGTTGTTGATTCAACTTCGTCTTTTTTTCTTGTTACCCACATGATCAATCAGGGATTTTTTTCCACAACATTCCAAAATGCCATTTCGGATAAAGTAACAGCACATTGTTTGGAAGATTTACTTTTCATTACCACACCCTTTTTTATGTCGATAATGCTTTTTCGTTTTGCTTTCTCCTTATTATTCTTGTTTCCTTTGAAATCTTTTTCTTTATAGATGGCATTGTGAAAAGTGGTAACTTCAGCTTCTGGTGCAATCCTTTTCTTCTTTGTTTTACCAGTGGGACTACACTGTCGGACTGGGTCATATTTTATAAAAGGAAACGTGGTTTAAAAATACAGTAGACTTAAATAAAAAGTAAAATATATCTCACACAAACTTAGTAGGCCTACAAATCCAGCACATCAGGTATTCTGGTATCCATATGTACAGGAAGGCCAGTTTAGTTTATCTAGTGTGATAGCAAAAATAAGGTTACGGCTTAAATAAATAAATCTGTTCGGGTAAGTTTGTTTGGGGCAAGTGTAACCCCCCCCTGGTTATACTTGCCCCAGCCTGTCGGTTACACTTGCCCCACATGGGAAAAAGTTGGGGTAAGTGTAACCATGCCTGGCATATCAAGAGCTTTATTAGTAGAGTAAAATGAATCTCATATTTGAAATTTTCATGCAAAAGTTAGTTTGTAACCAAAAAAATGTGCAGTTATCTTTAAAACTGCAAAAATGACAGACCACCAAATTCTGAGCATGTCACTCACTCACAGAGTGAAAATGCAGACGTCAATTCAAGTCCAAAAATTAATTACCAATTTATGTCATATTCAACAACTTATGGTTAAATATAACAAAGAAAGGAGTAAATTAATATGTATGATAGGTCAGAGATAAAAATACAGCTTCTTTAAGGCACCATAAGCCATGGTTACACTAACCCCATGGTTACACTTACCCCACTTCACCTTAATGGATTTTGCTGAAAATTATTCCTTTAGTCAAAGATTTCATTGAGAAAATAGCCAAGCTATGTTACATCCGTCATTTACAACAATGATAATGAAGAACCAAGGAGCATCAGCTACTCCTCACTCGGTGATTCTCTCTGTTATAGAATTGCAGTGCATATGTTTTTAACTTACTTGATCAAATCCCTGCAGAGCATTTTCACAGAAATTAAACATATTCATTATTTTAGTTACAGTTCTGCTGCCCAGAACAAAAATTGTAAGATCTCCCTAAACCTTTGCCATCATCAAAAAGTTTTGGCATTGATGCAGAATGGAATTCTTTTGAAATAAGCCATGGGAAATTATGTTATGGAACTGGTAGCACAGTTAACCATTTAATAGCAAGCACTAGCCTTCAATGTCCAATTGAAACCCTATTAACACCAACTGATCCTTTTTGAATATTGCAAAGGGGTCATTCCACGCCAAATCAACAAATGAAACCATCAATTTCAACCTTACCCTTTTGGATTTAAATGAAATTAAGTATGCCTATAGTACTCAAATAGTACCACAAATTAATTTTTCCACATTTTTTTGATAAAAAGTTACTCAGTAAGGGACTTTCAAAAATTTGAAAAATGACAAATTTTTGACTCGCAGAACAATGTTTTCTTTACAACTCGTGTTCTAATTAAGCTAGAACAATAAAATTTACTTCATTGGGAAGCTCTTTTAAAGAGCTTGTATATCATACCAAACATCATTAGTTTTCTCTCTCACACACACACACACACACACACACACACACACACACACACACAGAGTTTATAAAAACAACATTGTTGAATTTATCGAATTTTTAAAATTCTCAAAAAACTGTACGTGAAAGATACACTTTTACATCAACATATTCTGAAAGTTTCAACTTGGGATGAGCATGGGATCACTATCAAAAGCAATTTTATGTTTACCACGATTCTCCAAAATCACAGTCCGATAGGTGAATTTCTATTATTTTGCTACACATGAAAATATTACACTTTTAGATTTTGTTACATGGTCCACAAATTTTACTTCTGAAGCGAATAACTACTTATTAAACTTTAGTGCTAACTATTTATTAACAGCTGTAAAACCACGGGAAAAAAAAGAACAGACCCGAGTCAAAACAAGGCCCCGGGAGTGGACAAAATTCCATTAAAATTAGTGATAGCCTTGGGAGAGCCAGTCCTGACAAAACTCTACTATCTGGTGAGCAACATGTTTCAGACAGGCAAAATTCCCTCAGACTTCAAGAAAAATATAATTCCAATCCCAAAGAAAGAAAGTGTTGACAGATGTGAAAATTACCGAACTATCAGTTTAATAAGTCACAGCTGCAAAATATTAACGCAAATTCTTTACAGACAAATGGAAAAACTGGTAGAAGCCGACCTCCGGGGAGATCAGTTTGGATTCCGTAGAAATATTGGAACACGTGAGGCAATACTGACCTTACGACTTATCTTAGAAGAAAGATTAAGGAAAGGCAAACCTACGTTTCTAGCATTTGTAGACTTAGAGAAATGCTTTTGATAATGTTGACTGGTACACTCTCTCAAATTCTGAAGGTGGCAGGGGTAAAATACAGGGAGTGAAAGGCTATTTACAATCTGTACAGAAACCAGGTGGCCGTTATAAGAGTCGAGGGGCACGAAAGGGAAGCAGTGGTTAGGAAGGGAATGAGACAGGGTTGTAGCCTCTCCCCGATGTTATTCAATCTGTATATTCAGCAAGCAAAAAAGGAAACAAGAAAATGTTGGGATTAGGTATTAAAATCCATGGAGAAGAAATAAAAACTGAGGTTCGCTGATGACATTGTAATTCTGTCAGAGACAGCAAAGAACCTGGAAAAGCAGTTGAACAGAATGGACAGTGTCTTGAAAGGAGGGTATAAGATGAACATCAACAAAAGCAAAACAAGGATAATGGAATGTAGTCTAATTAAGTCGAGTGATGCTGAGGGAATTAGATTAGGAAATGAGACACTTAAAGTAGTAAAGGAGTTTTGCTATTTGGGGAGCAAAATAACTTATGATGGTCGAAGTAGAGAGGATATAAAATGTAGACTGGCAATGGCAAGGAAAGTGTTTCTGAAGAAGAGAAATTTGTTAACATTGAGTGGGTGCTACAGAAGACTGCTGAAGATTAGATGGGTACATCACATAACTAATGAGGTGGTATTGAGTAGAATTGGCGAGAAGAGGGGTCTGTGGGACAACTTGACTAGAAGAAGAGATCGGTTGGTAGGACATGTCCCGAGACATCGAGGGATCACCAATTTAGTACTGGAGGGCAGCGTGGAGGGTAAAAATCATAGAGGGAGACCAAGAGATGAATACACTAAGCAGATTCAGAAGGCTGTAGGCTGCAGTAGGTACTGGGAGATGAAGCTTGCACAGGATAGAGTAGCATGGAGAGCTGCATCAAACCAGTCTCAGGACTGAAGACAACAACAACAACATATGCATACTTAATTTTTAAAATCTGAGAGGTTCAGGTTGTAGCACTTGTTCATTTGACATGGAATTGCCCAAAGGAATGTGCTGGCACTGAATTTATATACAAAAAAATTGAAGATACAAAAAAAATTTTATAAAGAGCATTCTGAGGACAGATGTACAGTTTTTGGTACTAGAGAACATCACCATTCAATTTATGAGAAGCAACTTCAGTTCTAGTGAGTACCAAATGATACATTATCCTTTGTAGCAAATGTTCCAGCATGTTGCTTATGTGTGTCTGAAAATGGTTTCATGTATCATCATGGATCTGCTCAATCAATTTCATTGGCCTGGATTCCAGAACAGAAATTGCAGTCATTCCAGTTCCAGCTGCATCATTAATAAGGTGGCAGGACTATGTAAGCATCCGATTCCACCCACCTGCTTTGATCAATGATGTCACCAATATGGCAGAAACAACCATTCACTATGGCTCCAATATGGCGCCTATGACATTATGTAAACGTGACAACATAGATGAAAATAGATAGAAAACCCAACACATGTTCCTCCAAAAATATAATCAAACTAACGGGACAAGCAAAAGAAATTGGGGGTTTTTGGGTGGGGAAAAAACAATTTAAACACAAACACAGAATACCATACCAAATGACACAAAACGGCGAAATAAATCAATGCACGATTCCCAAATTCCACTACACACAATATCTTATGTAATCAGTCAATTCCCTTCACCATAACTGTCGATACCACATTATAATCCTCCAAAAATTACATCACCGCCCCACAATTATTGGTACCACAAAACGAATGTCTAGACAAGCAAAATTGGAATCTAACACTTCCCTTGACGTATGTAGCTCAACAGCAGCTCACAATATGAAAACACCCATAGCTACGACCGTGCGTTGGAATCTGACACTTCCCTTTACCAATATAGGTCAACAGCAAGTCACGATAGCAAAACACCGATACCACCAACCAAACAACACAGAAGTACCCCACAAACCACCATAACACGCAAAACGTAGGTACACTGAAAAGAACGACTACTTACCACAAAAAAGTTCCGGCACTGCACTCTAGGTCAGCCACCACAATCACACACAGCCACACACATACACAATTGCAAAAATTTTATAAGGGACAACTCATTGTCCCCCATTTCCACACGCCGAGTGCTGTTGAATTTATCTGTCATATCCATACCTAATGAAAGCAGCCATAATTAAACAAATGAACACAAGAGGTTCGTATGAGCAGTTGCCAGCAGGCTCATGCGCAGAGCTGAATTCGCATATCAGCAGTGCCTTCCTCCCGCTTCTGGCTACTTGAAGTGTGGCTGTTTGCTGTATGAGCAGTAGTGGCACGTAGCCAGAAGCTACCCGGAAAATTTTTTAATGGCACACCCAAGCTGCCAGATTCGCGCATGCGCAGAGCAAGCTGAGTTATAGTGGGGAGTCCTTCCCCATGTGACCTGTGTATGTGTTTCATGTCTTCGTTTACAGCTCTCATGTCAAATGAATTCAAAACAGGTTTCTGTGGCTGGGAACCATCAAGTGAATTAATATACATTCTTATAACCATGAAAGACCAAAATAAGTTCTTAGTTTCAATTTTCTGATTTTATAAGATTTCCTTGTTATTTGTAATCAACCATTAATGTCTTAATGAAGCTATTTGTTTTATAGAGAAATTTGCTTCTATTAATTTTTTCCGCTGAGGCAGTTTATTTGAACTAAGTGTTTCATTCCACACTATCTGCTACTTTCAACCTCATTCAATTTAAAGTGCAAGTTTTCATTTTCTGGGACGAAGACATTATACCATAATAAAATACCAAACATGAGAACACAGTACTGGACCTCCAAGAAAATTGGTATCACGAAAACCACATGAAAAGCTGAATGTCAGGTACTTAAGAGTGCATCTGGACATAGAAACGTGCAATTAGAGTGGAATGAAGCATTTTAGTATGGATTATGAAATTCTGATGCTGCTGGAGTAGTCTCTGATGTTCTTTTCCTTTTATGACACTGTAAGATCTCTTTATGCTATATACGTATGAACATACATAAACATTGACTTGAAGCTAAGTAGGCAAATTTGGTCAGTAGTTTTGAACTAAATATTTTGTTTCAAATATAATGACAGCTGTAGCAGAATTTCACAAATCTGCCTTCTGTGAAACAGTGTTTTTCGATGACAAGGCACTTGTCTAGTACTTCCTCTAGGCCTGAAGTTATTTCTTAATTTGTGTTTACGTCTAAAAATTTATAGAATGCCATTCTATGCTAAATTTTAGACTGGCCACATACCATGTTTTATCATTTTGACTCCCCAGATGGCTTCATATTTCTTCCTAGAGTAGAATATAAACTGTCAGTTATACAGTTTCTTTGCCTCACAGACAACCATGTTAAGTTTTTCACATTTTGAAAGTCATGAAATTTGTCCTTTATTCCGGTGTAAGCTGCACAAGAAACTGTTTTTTCTTGCAAGAAATTTGTATTCCATCCTACTAGCATTTTGCAGTGCTGTGTAGATGCAAACCTGTTGGAAATGCTACAACACAATATTGCAGAGGATGAATTTAAAAAATCTGTCAAAGTCACCCTTTAGCAAAATTTTATGGTACTTCGAGCTGTGGAGTCTAATTTTGAAATGATATTTTGTCACGAACTGCTTCCTTATTTGCATCCTTTATCTGTGTGGGATATGATAAAGCAATTGCTCTAAGTACAACTCAGTATGTCCGCTCAACAACATGCCGCAGGGCTGCACATGGTCATGTGATGCCCCACTACGCAACACACGGAATTCCACCAGAAATACGACGAAAAGCGTATGAGCAGAGCAAGCACAAAGCACGGGCTGCATACGTCATCTTAGCTGCGCATGTGCAGTACAGCCTGCTGTCTGGCGCTTTCTGATAACTGCTCAAACGAACCTAAGACATACAGCAAACAGCACTACAATAACTTAAGGTTCGTTTGGGCAGTTACCAGAAAGCACCAGACAACAGGCTGTACTGCGCATGCACAGCTACGATGGCGTAGGCAGCCCGTGCTTGGTGCTTGCTCTGCTCATACGCTTTTCGTGGAGCATCACGTGACCATGTGTAGCCGTGCCGCCCGTGCAGCATGTTGTTGAGAGGACATACTGAGTTGTACTTAGAGCAATTGTTTTATCATATCCCACACAAAGGATGCAAATAAGGAAGCAGTTCGTGACAAAATATCATTTCAAAATTAGACTCCACAGCTCGAAGTACCATAAAATTTTACTAAGGGGTGACTGACTTTTTTTAATTTGTACTCTGCAATATTGTTATGCAGCATTTCCAACAGGTTTACATCTACACAGCACTGCAAAAAGCTACTAGGATGGAATACAAATTACTTGCAACAACAAAAAAAAAGGAGTTTGTGTAGCTTACACCGCAATAAAGGACAAATTTCATGACTATTTCAAAATGTGAAAAAATTAACATGGTTGTCTGTGAGGCAAAGAAACTGTATAACTGACAGTTTATATTCTACTCTAGGAAGAAATATGAAGCCATCTGGGGTGTCAAAATGATAAAACACAGTATGTGGCCAGTCTAAAATTTAGCACCACCAACCACAACAAAACGACATCTATAAACAATACACACAAACTTAACTCTGAACCGTCATGGGTCAAAGCCGATGGGTGGAGTTTAACACTTCCGTTGACCCTAGGGTGGCAATACAGTTTGCCAGAAGCAACAGCTTTAGACATTAGAAACAAATTTCACAATATTATGTAAAAGAAAGTTACCACTCACCATATAGCGGAGAAGCTGAAACTGAGATTACACCAAAAGCATTCCTTTTGGAACTTAACTTGCATAGTTCATGTGCTGAGCACAAAAAGTTTTACTACGATGCACCAAAGCAGCTAGCACCTTTAGATTAGGATATGTGGCATGCCAAACTTTTAAGATGTCATTGTTACTTCTCCGTCTCCGAAAAAATGGCCTTAACAAAAATGGCTCTAGTACCGCAACCAAGTTGCAGGTGAACCTCAGAGGAAGATCATGCAGGTCCCTCGGGTACAGACTATAAATTTCATCAAAATTGGTCAAGCTGTGAGGATGTTCTTGACTAGGACACTTACATGGAATGACCCAAATTTGAGACTTCAACAGCATTAAGGAAATAACCTGATAGCTAAAGAATACACAACAAAGTTGTCTGGAAAAGACAACAGCTTTATTGTGTAGAACACACAAGAAATTTTTGCACAGCAAATGTCAATTTAGCCTACATCAAAATCAAGGATGGAACTTAACAATTCTGTCAGTTAATTGAAAGTATTGGGAACAAAATGTTTGATGGCTGCTGGCACAAGCAGCATTCATAAATCCAAATTTAGCATTCCTTAACAGCGTTAGTATCCTACATGCCCAATTCCAATAAAGTGGTAAATAACTAAAGCCAAATATTATAAAGGTAGATACACATTACACCACTCTAATGCATCTTTAAGTCACCAACAATCTTCCAGACAATCTTCTGTTTTTATTTGATGCGAAAGTTACTATGAAAAATTGAGTGTATACATATTTTACAAATTTCCTCTAGGTTCTTGCAATTTAAAACGAATGGACTAGTGTGAAGCATTGCACGACTGTCATATAGTAAGCCCTTATTGGCACTAACAAAAATATACTCCCAGTAATGTGATTTTGTGTCAATCAACACTCTGCCCCCCCCCCCACCCCACCAACAAACACACATCTTAGATGTAAAATGCTGATTTGTAGCCATAGTCCTACTATAAATGTGCCAGACGATATACCTGTAGTCTGACCAGAACACGAGATAAATTTCATTTACTCTTTTAAACGACGGGGAGAGGGGGGGGGGCTATTCCAAATTACGCATCAACACGTCAGTGAATGGCAGAATGATTTCTTCATAACGGCCACCGCCCAACTCCTGCCCTACACATGATATTGATTTATTGTAATTCCACAGTATTGTACCGACAATCCTTAACCACTGACGATCCCGTATGAATAAGCTTTCCAAACTCAACGCACGAAATTTAGTTACGATAAAGTGGCACAAAAAAAAGGGCTGACTTTTTTTTTTTTTTTTTTTTTACTATGGGACCCAAAAATGCAGTTTGTATGTCCAACCCACATCAGCTTCGCAGTAAATACGTTTTCTGTGTAGTTAGTTCGGTCAACAAAAGGCTATCATAAAAACAAAAAATCTTACTCCCACACTATAGGCCACTGCCACGATAGGGATAGTTAACTGGTAACTAGATTAGTTCCCACTACAACTGAATCTTGCAGAAATCCATCAAAATGTACATGAAATCAAGTGTAACAAATTCCTTCGAAACAATTTTTAATGAGAGAAATAGTACAACCCGTCGATAATTCCGGCAAGAGACACGACATCACAGCGCTACTGAACAAAAATGGCGGCAAAAGTTTAAAAAATTAAAGTAGACTATATTTCAATCTAAAAACTCATCAAAATCTACTTTAAATATACATTTAATAACGCCGATAGCCTCCCTAAAACTATTTTTACAGAAAATACAACAAACATAATTTTGCGTTATAGATCCAATGAATACCTCCGCCATTCTGGTGGCGTCATTGCCTCGCCTGTTTTCATTGAACGGAATTGGCCTTTTCCATAGATAATTAGTTGAAATTTAAATTTCCCTCACGCTCATTACAAAAATTATCACAATTTAAAATGGTTCAGTAGCAATATTTACCTTTAAAATACCTCCTCGCTTTTTCAGTATCAGCACCGCTAAGCTAACCTGCCGGGTACGCGATGCTAAAGACCTTTCCAAAGGCAGCAGAACCGAAGACTGACCACTCTGGCGTAACAACGAGATTGACTTAAGCAAAGATCAATGGAAAATTCGACGTAAGGACGGTTTAATATCTTTGTTAGATTACTACCGTATGAAGTACCAAAATGCTACTTAAATAACGTTTGAAAAGAAGTAATGTAAAATTTATTTTATAATCGTCATAGACCTTTCTCAGAATGCGACTGGATCTATATTCTGGTCGTCACGGAAGGAACGTAAAAAACATACCACAATCAGTTTCAAATGGTGGCATATACATACACCTTCAAAAATAGAAGGTCGACATCAAGAGCTGTCGTAAGGAATATTTTGACATGAAGTTAGTGGGACGAGATGGCTTTGGTTCTAGTCGATTCATGTTTGACAGAACGTAATGAAACGGAACGTCAAAACATTCCATAATGCATTTCAAGTGGTAGCATTCGCACAAGCCGTCAACGGAACGGAAAAGGGACCTCGAACTGTAGGTTCCTCGGGAAGAAAGTTTATGACGTTGATATTAGTGTGTCTGCGAGAGCGGTGCGGGGAGGGAGGGGGGAAGGAGGAATGGTATCGTCTGTTAACATCGGAAGTTAGTCTACTCTTGCTGCACTTTGTTATGTTATAGCAGTGATCTCATGCTTGTTTTATTAGTCTTCATTTCATTGTTTGTTTTGTTTTAGTGACACATTGAATATGTTCCATGACGATCTGAGTATTTTCTCCACGAGAGTTTTTCCACAAAAGAAGTCAGATATCTACGACTTACACTTTACATAAATAACATTTTACTTTGACGTTATTTGATACTTAGATGGAGTCAAAACACTGTGGCAAAAAGCTCTATGTGTTGCTTGTAAATAATGTTTGATGTGTTTTTCATCGTATGGATAGTGTCTTCGTCGATCTTACTCAGCGTATCCCATGTTGCTCTCATCCTTGCAAAAGGAACATTTAAATCGGCTGTCATGAGTCACTGTTAGATAGGTCTTGCAGCACACCGCCATGTAGTGCTACACATGACACCAAAGGACACCGTATCCACACCACCACACTGACTGCAATTGTTACTGGTCTGCGTGTCTTTTTTAACTGCTGCACTCAGAGTTTCACCTCAGGTTGTCCTCGGATTATCTTTTTATTATTATTAGATTACTTTCTGATCACACCGAGAGTGCAAACAATAGTGCAGTGATATCTTATGAACACAACACATGCCAATGAGACTTTGTGAACTTAGTTCGATATCACTGCTATTCCAGCTGCTAGTGAATATTGGTAACCGGGGGCTGTGGAACAGAGTATAAGACTGCAGAGAGACTCAAGGAAACAAAGTTATGTGTGCTTGTATCGAATATATTGTAAATAAATACAGTTATGTTTTAGTCCTTCTTCTCATATAGTGTTTTATTTGTTCCAGTGTGTTCATCCATCTTATTACTCTAGTGGACACAACAGATATTTATAGTGATGAGTTTGTGATCTGTGACTACATAAATCTATGGAAGGTGTTTCAACATCTCTGCATGCTACAATAACAAATATTTCTTTCAGTGTTGGTGGAATGAATTGAAATTTTTCTTTTTTAGAAACAGCCATTAGCGGGAAGTGCCTGGTTTTCTTTAGGTTTTCAGTATTATAAGAGTGTTTATGAATACTTTATATCTAATCTTGAAGTGGTTTAAATTTCGTATGCATTGGCAACTTCTGGAGACTGGACACTCTCTGCAGTTATATTTAATTCAGAGCCAACAAATTCGAGAGTTATTCTCGAGCATTACTGTACTGTTATATGCGCAGCAAGGACAACAAACTACTATTGAAGCACAGAATTCTGGTGGCCAGGTGGCACTTCTCCCCCTTCTCTTTCTGATGAAAAACAAAAGGAATGAACAGAGTACTGCAGCCAGCTTGAACAACATTTACAGACTACAGAATCACAGGAGACTCACGACATTCTTCCTTTTTTCTGCATCCTAAGCTGTTCCCCTAAGTAGAGCTCCAAATCCTACCATATGAGGAAGTCGTTAGCAAACTTGACTTTTTAGAAGTACAGATTCATGTAGCTGCTACTAATTTCAGAGATATTCATACACGTCATCAGTTTTACAAGGAATAGATTGCTGACCCAAGGACATGACTAGGAACTGTAAGTTTAACTGAACTTGTGGAGCTTCTTTTCACGAGGAAATACTTCACGATGTCATTATGCAGAATCTTGCAGACAGCAGAATACAAGCTGAGATTTTGAAGCATCGCAGTCCTTGTACAATGATGTACTTAAAGTAATCGAAGTTCAGGAAGTACAAGATTTCGCGCAAATTGACTTTCAAGTGCCTGTTGTTGCAGCACTGGTCAAGCTTAGTTCTAAGCATGCGCTAGCCCACACAGCTCGTGTTGACAGTACCCACACACCACAACATAGCTGGGCATAAGGGGCCTGGCCACTTATACTGCAAGTTCATGAGGATGTGAGCAAATCGAGATTAATATAATATCACATTCTGAATCTTTACCTGCTACTCCTGGCAATACACACAGAAACGATAGACATAAGGATATGACTCACAAAGCGACGTACTAGAATGCAAATGTTGGCTAGTTGCAATCGGCTCTCCTTACATGGACAAATAGGAAACGACTCTGTCTCTCCCAAAACAGATAAAAGCGGACTTCCAAAAGTTGGAACTGACAGTATATTCAGGAAAAAATTGCAAACTATTCATATTATTACAGATCTGCAATCACTCTGTATCATTTCAAACAGATGCTGATACTTCAGTCACACTGCTCAGTAAAACTACTTATGGGCAACTGGGAAACATCTGTGTCTCACATACTACAACGGTGAAAGTATCTCTGCCAGGATGTGCACTCTGAAATCAAAATATCAAAATTGGACTTTATCTGTGCCATTCACAGTTGTTCAGCCTTAAACAAATCTTAATATATTTGGTATGGATACATTTGATTTGTCTGGATTAGATATTCAGAACAATGTGCATGTTATTCATATGTGAGTTTCCCTTGCTAGCATACATCAACTGAGTGAAAAATATGGACACTGGTTCGATGGTACATTGGGGAAGCAAAGAATTTTCAAGCTCACATTATACTTAATGACAATGCACAGCTGCAGTTTTACTATGCACGTCCAGTGCCTCAAGCCATTTACAATGAAGTTGCTTCTGAACTCAACAGCTTAGAACAAATTGGTGTCTTGAAACCTATTTCTGATAGTCAATGGACATCTCCTTCGGTCATCATAAAAAAATGACCAATGGGAATATTAGATTTTTGGCCACCTTTAAAACAATAGTTGCCAACGGCCTTCCCGAAGTGGTAACACTGGCTCCCACCAGATCACCGAAGTTAAGCACTGTTGGGCTCAGCTATCACTTGCGTGGATGACCATCCAGTCTGTCGAGTGCTGTTGGCAAACGGTATCCACTCAGCCCTTGTGAGGCAAACTGAGGAGCTACTTGATTGAGGAATAGTGGCTCTGGTCTCGGAACCTGGCATACAGCTAAGAGAGCAGTGTGCTGACCACATGCCCCTCCATATCCGCATCTGGTGACGCCTACGGGCTGGTCTGTACTGCTGGGTCTGCTAGGGCCTGTGGACAGAGTTTACATTTACAGTAAGACAATAGGTAACAGTCGAATGATTATTGATTCTGTCCCACTTCAACATATTAAGGAGCCTATGGATCACCTAGCAGGTGGACAATTCTTTTCTAAAACTGATTTATCTCATGCCTACCTTCAACTTCCTGTGGATGAAGGCATTAAAATTTTTGTGGTGATCAGTGCAAGTGTCAGATTGTGTCAGTACCGGTGCGTTCAAATGGAATCGCATCTGCTCCTGTGTTATTTCAATGGTTTCTTGAACAAGTGATGTCGAAAGTTTCGTAATTTTCAGATTTTTTGGATGACATCATTATGTCCAGACAAACACATAAACACCATCTCAGAAATTGAGAATCTCTATTCAGAGCTGTAAATGACGCAGGCTTAAGTGTAATTTGCGGAAATGTTCAATTTTCAGTGCTGAAATTGAGTATTTGGGATATCTCATTGAGCCCAAGGCACCTGTCCATCGACTAAGCACTTTGAGGCCATCTGGGGATTACCTCCTCCTCAAAATGCATAAGAACTACAGGCAGATCTGGGTAAACTGACCTACTACACTTATCAGCCTCAACAGTGTCACCACCTGCGTAATAGCTTGTTTGTTCGTCTTTGGAACAGAATACATGACTGATTATGTGTATTAGGGGTCCAACAATTTCTGGTAGGTTTGTGGAGGTATGTGGCATTAGACGTCTACGCGCAGGTAATTCACGTATATAATGGGACACTGATTTACATTCTCACTGATGGATCCCGACAACGACCCAGATGGGTTCCATAGGATTAACATGAGGCGAATCTGGTCGCCAAGCATCAATGTGAGTTCACTATACTGTTCCTCAAACCACTGTAGCTACACTGCTGAAAGATGACATCGCCGTCGGGAAAGGCATTCAGTACAAAGGGATGTAGATGTTCACAACTGTCAGCGTTTCTTTGATTACTACTGTAAGTCCCATGGAAGCGCAGGGTAATGTCTCTCACAGCACAATACTGCTCCCACCAACCTGCGTCCGTGGCGCACTGCACCTTTCGAGCCGCCATCCACCTCGATGACGGCGTTTGTGGAGACAAACATCGACCTAGTGAAGCAGAAACATGTTTCACCTGAAGAGCCGACACATTTCCACTGATCGACAGTTAAATCCCGATGGTCTCTTGCACACTGCAATCGAAACTGACGACGTCGTTGGGCCAACATGTGAACAAATAGGGATGATCTGCTGTGGAGCTCCTTGTTCAACAATGTATCATGAATGGTGTGATCCAAAACACTTGTGCATGCACCAGCATTGTGCTCTTTGAGCAGATACTTCACAGATCACCATCTATCCTATTTTAAGAACAGACAAGCCCCCGAACCCCACATTCTGAGAAGAGTCGTGGACATCCTACCATTTAGCGCCTAATGGTAGTTTCATTCTCCTTCTGCCTCTTTCCAGCAACATGTTAATTAATATTCGACCATCTTCGCCGCTTTCGAGGTCCCAGGTTCTGCGTAATAATAATCTGCCCTTTGTCAAAGTCACTTATCTCCATAGATTTCCTCACTTGCAGCCTATATCTTCATTAGGGTGATCCTCCATCCATGTCTGCTCTGCTTACGTACTTTTGTCACCGTGTTACATGCTCACAACACCTCCAGGCAGCATCCAGTATCGTGGTGGGCAGTGGTCATAATGTTTTGACTTATCAGTGTATATCATATTTACTCTGAATGCAGCGCAAGTTGTTGCTCTTATGCTTCGCCTCCAATGTAAAAATGTTCCATTTCAAAGGGTTGGATAATACAAGCAATCATTACAAAAGCTGAAAAATGCATTGCTTGGTCGTCCATGGCTTATTCATTTTGATCTCCAAAAACCAGTACTGCTTTTAGTTGACGCGTCATCATATTGAACAGGGGATGTTTTATCTCACAAAGTTGACAACATTGAAAGCCCCATTAGCTTTCACATCTTAGACATTGAAAGAGGTCCAAACCAACAGCAGTCTGCCAGAAAAGAAAGTCTTAACCATTGTCTATGGTGTCACGAAATCAATATCTGCATGGTAGAAAATTTTTTCTGATGACAGATCACAAGCTGTAGACTGCTCTTTTCCATCTCACAAAAGATGTGCGTTATCATACAGCACAGAAGCTGTAACGATGGTCGCTACTACTTTCAAATTATATGTACGAAATGCTCTCTCGCTCCAAAGCATAACATGCAAACGCAGACACTCAGTCTCGCTTACCTACGGGAAATGATCCAGAATTCGACGCATCAGAACTTTCTTGACTTCAGATTGATCAATATGATTTGCATATGCTGCAACCCATTCCCGTTTATTATCAGTGGATCGCACAAGCTACTGAAGAGGATCAGTCACTACGATTCCTAAAGAGTTTCATTCAGATAGTTTGACCTCATAATCCCAAATCTGTTTCAGATATATTAATCTCCAAATACTGTGGGAAACACAGCAGCCTTTCTCTTAAAATGGTGTAATTTTATTGCATACACCTAAGCAACAAATGCGAAGGAGAAATGTCGTATTGATGGTTTCTTAGTGGATAAAAGTTGGTGCGTCCTGCGCCACTCTCCTCTCTGCAGAAAACACATTTGAATCGGCCACGAAGAGCTGCTGCTAGAGAGGATTCACCAGCCGATGCCCAATCACCCTACCTACGCCGCCAGAGGACGCCGTATTCACACCACTTCACTGTTTCGACTCCGACTGGTCCACACGACTTTTTAAGCCACTGCACTTAGAACTCCATGTCAGATTTCTTCAGTTTATCTTCAGATTGTCATCGAACTACTCTCCAAGTACACTAAGCGTACAGACAATAGTGCAGTGAGATCTTACCAGCGCAAGACGATGCCAGTGAGACTTTACGAACCTAGTTCGACGCCTTTGCTACTCCGACTGATAATGAATATTGATAACCAGGACTAGTGGAATAGAGAAAGAGGAAGCAGAGAGACTCAAGGATAGAAAGTTACACATGATTATAATGAATATATTGTAAATAAATACATTTATGTTGCAATCGTTCTTCTGTACAGTATTTAATGTGTCCCTAACTGTTCATACATCTCGTAACACGGCGGTCACAACTGTTTGCATGTACATTTTTTCTGTCAATTGTATGTTGGTGTTTTGAAGGTGTTTGGACAGCACCTATTGTTTCCTTCTAAATACTTTATCATATAAACTTTGTCAAGAACATGCGTTATAACACTTGATTTATCACAAACAATCTTCCTCAGCGCTAGTTTCCTTTTTCCTGATATTATTCGAGCCATTCAAAAAGACATGAACAGGAGGCTGTAAAATGAAAACTGCTGAAGGGAACGTAATACTATTGCCTACGGAAGAAGATGTTGTCCCTCTAAGAGCGCTGAGCCCCAAACTCGCCGCTAGAGGGACATAGGGACACACTTGAGTGGCGACAGAGAGAATATCTGCTTGTGTCTATCGACCACTGCACTCAGCAGTGCAGAAAACAGAGAAATGGACGTCACGAAAAGAGCAAAGGCGTGTAGTGTGTTTCCTGATGTCGGAAGAAGTGTAGGGAACGGAAATTCATCGAAAAATGGCACATGTGTTCGGAGAGTGCTGCATGTCCATTGTAGTTCCGACGCTCGTGGTGTCAGTAACGTCGTGTGATATTCCAAATCATCGGCCAACGACAGTCGTCCTTCCTTGAATCGCTTGTGCCATGCCTTGACTCTTGCAATGGACATGAAGTGCTCTTCGTATACTTCTGATATCATCACGACACCCACCAAAACTGGTTGTTCTTCTTTCGAAGCCGCTATTTCTCTGTTTTCAGCACGAATGAATGCAGTGGAGATTGACTGGTTGACTTGTGCACATGCTCACTATGCCGTCTTGTGGATGTCCGTCCATGTCGGTCTACAGGCGATTTCGTTGTCTCATCGCTCTTATAGGGACCACACCTTCATTCATAAGCAATGACACTTTCAAAAATATACTGGATATTAACAAATGGTTTTTAACATTGGATAAGACAACTCATCAAGTTTTGTTTCCTCATTCATACACATCAATATGAGCGCCCTTGGTGGCATGGACAATGTCTAGTCGGAATCCCATTTGTCTCCACATATGATTCATGATCTCCACAATGACATAGAACGCATAATTTCAAGTCCTGTAAGTCTCTAACCCTGGTTCAGTAAACATACTCTTTACTAAACCTCATAGGCAGAAGTCTAGTGGTATGAGGTCAAGGTATCATGGCGGCCACCGAACTGGATCATCTCGTCCAAAGCACCTATCTGGATATTTTTCATTTAGAAAGGGATGGACATTTAGGAACCAGTGGTGTGGTGCCCCAACCTGCTGGAATAAGATATCATGCTGCAGTCCTTCTAATTGTGACACCGGAAACTCTTGTAACATGTCCAGCTAAATACCACTATTGTTGGACTGTCTCTTTCCTTTTCATGAGTAACATGAGGATGCTGTGAACACTATACACAAACGTTATGATGATTCAGTTTGCCAGATACATGAAACGTTGCCTTACCAGAGAAACAAATCTTTTCCACAAATTCATTGTTTTCATCAGTCTTGCCTAGCATATCCACTGCAAACTGTTTGCACTGAAGTTTTTCCATATACTTTAATGCCTGAAGCAGCTACACGTTGTAGGGATACAGTCATAACCTCTTATGCATGACATTGTGCACTGTTGTTGTCTCATTTATAACTCTCTGGCCACTGTACCTATCGATTTTGTTGGACTCCTTGCAAGTGTCTGCCTCACCTTGTCCACATTGCCATATGAAATAGATGGGCGACCTCCTACCTTTTTGTGGAGAACAAAACCTGTTTCCATAAACGATCTAAGCCAAAACCAAATAGCTGGTCAGAATTGTGGTTGCCTTCCATACACTCTTTGAAAATTTCTTTGTACTTGGATATCAGGCGTTATCTGTGTGAGCCAGACAACACACTGAGCTTTGTATTATGGTGTCCATATTTTATCAGGTTTTTAAGTTCAATTTTGGGTTAAAATTGCGTCACCTTGAAGGTAACAAAATTTATGAGTTATCTTATCACATGTTGAAAACCACTAGTCAATATTTAGTATAGTTTTAAAATTTAAAGTCTTAAGTTGTAAATATATTTTACGGATATCCTGTATTAGATTAGATAAGATATACGTTTCGATCTATAGATCCACAGAGAGGAGATCCTCAATGACATAGAATATTTCGGAAAACAAGGAATACATAATACACATTTACGAGAAAAAATGATGATGTACCTTCTATAGAACCCAGCTGAAATGTTCCTCATGGATATGGAGTAAGCGAATAAATCTTAAACATATTTTTATTTAAAAGGTGAAAACAACTCTATCACAAAATATGTAAATATTCAGTACACTGAGATGCATATGGTAATTCTTGTGCTGTTGCACCGTTGCATGAAAGATGTACATATACTTACATTGTTTAATATTGTTAATAACACACAAACATTAGTCAGTATTACTAAGAAATTCGACAGAACCGTAGAATGAGCTGAGTGCCAATAGACGCTTTAGGCTCCCCTTATACTGAACTTCACTAATAGGGTAGTTAAACTTTTTATAGCTACTGGAAAGTTTCTGAAAATATATTTTCCTGACTAATGGTACCTTTCTGGATCAAAGTAAATAATTTTAAATCTTTGTGAAGATTATTGTTACTTCTAGTATTGATTCCATGTACTGAACTGTTAGTTTGAAAAAAGAAGTGTATTATTTATGACATAACTCATTAAGAAATAAATATATTGTGAAGCAGTTGTTAGTGGCCCCAGTTCCTTGAACAGGTCTCTGAAGGATTTTCTTGAGTTCACACCACAAATAATATATAAATAGAAGAACAACTTCAAACAGCCAAGATTGTTATTGTACAGCATTTATTGTGATGACTGGTTTCAGCAAACTAAGTTGCCATCATAAAATCTTATGCAGTACACTTCACTGAATCTTGATCAAATGCTTATTATAAGATGTCAAATCGTAGTACAATACCTCATGAAGATGAAAATCATAGTATATCAGCAAGTCAAGAATTTTGCTAATGTATGAATATGAGCTTGTTTAGTCAGTGCAATATGTAGACTGTTTTATGTAACAGTTATTTTATGCTTGACTTGCTGATATACTATTGTTCTTGTGTTCATAAAGTATCAAATGGTTCAAATGGCTCTGAGCACTATGGGACTTAACATCTATGGTCATCAGTCCCCTAGAACTTAGAACTACTTAAACCTAACTAACCTAAGGACAGAACACAACACCCAGCCATCACGAGGCAGAGAAAATCCCTGACCCCGCCGGGAATCGAACCCGGGAACCCGGGCGTGGGAAGCGAGAACGCTACCGCACGACCACGAGATGCGGGCATAAAGTATCATTCTATGATATGACATGGTATAATATGCATTTGATCAAGATTCAGTGAACTGTCCTGCAAAAGATCTGATAATGACAATGTGGTTTGCTGAAACTGGTCAGCATAAAAAATGTTATACAATAACAATACTTTTGTTTATACATTAATCTAGTTCGTCCCCAACTTGGTAATGTTAAGCATATGCACATAATTCATATTACACATATTTGAGTCAGAAAACCTTAGTGTGGCTTGATGAGTTACCCCAAAAAATCATACTGTATGACATTAAGTAATGAAAGTAAGTGAAGTGCAACAGCTTTTTTAAAATTTTTGTATCACCTATGTCTGACAACACCGACATTACGAATAAAGATTTGTTTAGACACTTCAACAGTTCTATGGTATACTTCTCCTAGCTGAATTATATTTTTGAACCGAAGAATTTAATACTGTCAGCCTCTTCTATCTGCCTATCATCATATTTTAGGTGTACACTGGGAGGCAGGGGGGAGGGAACTCTTATATTTCTGAATTGCATATAGCTCACTTTTTCTAAGTTTAGTGACAAATAATTGTCTAGGAATCTATTATTAATGTCCATGTAAATTTCATTAACCAGTCTTACCAAAATATACTTTACTTTCTATTTATTACAATATTTGTATCATCTGTCAACAAAACAAATTTGGCATCTGTTTAAGTTTTTGATGAAAGATAATTGATACAGAAAAGAAAGAGTAAGTGCCCTAAGATGGAAACTTCTTGGACACCAATTGTACTCAGTACACAGATGGATGGTGCCTAATACATTAATACAGGACTCTTTCCCACTGACATCCTTTGTTTCCTATGAGACAGATGAGATTTGAATCATTTTGCTCTCTAGCGATGACCTGGCTGCAATGATGTGCTCATTGTGAGTGGCATAAGACATATGTAAGTGGCGAATAACTGTGTATATACTTGTTTTAATTCTGACATGCTGATGTGTCTTCTAATCTGACACATACCTGCCACTTCATGAGAAAAAGTACTACTACTGCTATTTTAAGAAATATACAGTTACCTGTCTGTCGAGATATGGAGATGGTAACATTGATTGTAGAAGCCAGTAATCAAAAATAAAGATCACTGTTAGAGATTTTTACTAAGAAGATTATCTCTGGTGCTAGAGATAGCACTATACTTCTTTTGAGGAATTCTTATGTACACTGAAACACCAACAGACACATGTGTAGAAGAATGCCACTTTTTAATATTCCTGTTAGACAATGCAATTTCATCATTTCATTTATTTAATAGCACGTTTTAATAATCAAAATCAGCCTCAAAATTGCCTCCCTGGTAGTGCACTGCCCACTAGCCATCAGCTGGACTCCAGCAGAGCTCAGTATATGCATTTCTGGACAGCACTGAAACATCTTGACTTGACTCGATCACAGAGCCTGGAATAAAGGCAAGTATGGGATTTTTTTAGTAAAGCAATTCAGGTAACATCTATAATAGAAAGTTATAACACCTATTTATACTTGTCTGGCACCGCTTATTGGAATGTAGCAGTGTATACTGAGATTTTTTGTGAACATTGTCTGTAACACTGTAACAGGAAAGACAATGGGTAGCAGTAGTGCAAAGTACCGCTGGCATGCTCTGTAGGTGGCTTGCAGAGTACATATGTATTTGTAATACATTCCAAAGTTAAATAACTTAGTAAATTTGCTACTGCATGCGCTTTGTGAGCAATTATATGGTCCTGTATACAACACTTCCCATTGTCTTATATACATCGCTATGAGTGATGACTTTCTGTGATTCGATAGAAGAATTTGATCTCCAACTTTATAGTCATTGTTGCGTGCATTATTTCTGTCAAAATACTTCTCATCTCCTATGCTCGTTAATCAGTGTGAAGACAGGATTTCTCACTTTTTATTTGTATGCTAGTTAATCACAGGTATATTTTAGAAAGGGCATTGTTTATGCTTTCTACTCCTCATGCCATAACATTAATTTGTGTGGCGCTTTAGCCCATATATCAATGAAGCAAATAAGTAGTAATTTTCTCAAAGTGGCACAATTAGTCAAATCACCTTCCTTGCCTTTTAGAACAGTATAATCTCATTAACGTAATGAGTTCTCCCTAAGAGTGTCTTCACTGGATTTGGTTTCAGATGAAAGTTAGAAATAAGTTTTTTTCTAACATCTGAATCTGACTGAAAATTCGCCTTCGACCAAAGGTATATTGACCCTCATTTCCTGATAATGTAGCATCTGGTTACCCAACATCCATGAAATAGTCACTTCTGTCCTGTTTTATTATCACAATATTGACTGCATTCATTGTAGTGCATAATTTCAGATGCATAGAAACATATTTATCTCCTTATTCTTTTGCTAAAGCATCATAGATGTCCAGAGCAATTATATACACACATCAAAAAAAGTTTTGCATCACCTTGGTTCCAAGAGTTCCGGAACCTGTACAGAAAATTGGAATAGAGATCAACATAAACATCATTTCTGCCCTTTTTATTGCTCATGAAAACCACACATTGCATGTTGTACTACCATACAGCGAGACCTTCAGAGGTGGTGGTCCAGATTGCTGTACACACTGGTACCTCTAATACCCAGTAGCACACCGTCTTGCATTGATGCATACATGTATTTGTCGTAGCATACTGTCCACAAGTTCATCAAGGCACTATTGGTTCAGATTGTCCCATTCCTCAACAGTGATTCAGCGTAAATCCCTCAGAGTGGTTGGTGGGTCACGTCGTGCATAAATAGCCCTTTTCAACATATCCCAGGCATATTCGATAGGGACTATGCTGGCCACTCTAGTCGATCATTATCCTGAAGGAAGTCATTCAGAAGATGTGCACGGTGGGGGCACGAATTGTCGTCCATGAAGACGAATGCCTCGCCAATATGCTGCCAATATGGGTGTCCTATTGGTCGGAGGATGGCATTCACGTATCGAACAGCCATTACGCCGCCTTCCATGACCACCAGCGGCGTATGTTGGCCCCAGATAATGCCACCCCATACCAGCAGGGAACCTCCACCTTGCTGCACTCGCTGGACAATGTGTCTAAGGCGTTCAGACTGACCGAGTTGCCTCCAAACACATCTCCAACTATTGTCTGGTTGAAGGCAAATGTGACACTCATCGGTAAAGAGAACGTGATGCCAATCCTGAGCGGTCCATTCGCCATATTGCTGGGCCCATCCGTACCGCTCTGCATGGTGTCGTGGTTGCAAAGATGGACCTCGCCATGGACTTCGGGAGTGAAGTTGCACATCATGCAGCCTATTGCAGTCGTAACACGACGTCCTGTGGCTGCATGAAAAGTATTATTCTACATGGTGGCGTTGCTATCAGGGTTCCTCCGAGCCATAATCCATAGGTAGCTGTCATCCTTTGCAATAGTAGCCCTTTGGCGGCCTGAGCGAGGTATGTCATCGACAGTTCCTGTCTCTCTGTCTTTTCTCCATGTCCGAACAACATCGTTCTGGTTCACTCCGAGACACCAGCACACTTCCCTTGTTGAGAGCCCTTCCTGGCACAAAGTAACAATGCGGACGCTATCCAACAGCGGTACTGACCGTCTAGGCATGGATGAACTATAGACAACATGAGCGGTGTACCTCCTTCCTGGTGGAATGACAGGAAGTGATCGGCTGTCGGACCCCGTCCGTCTAATAGGCGCTGCTCATGCATGGTTGTTTACATCTTTAGACGGGTTTAGTGACATCTCTGAACAGACAAAGGGATTGTGTCTGTGATACAGTATCCACAGTCAACGTCTATCTTCAGGAGATCTGGGAACTGGGGTGATGCAGAACTTTTTTTTTTATGTGTGTAGTTGGGTAGGGATATAAGAATTTAGTCCCCTTTCCTACATTTATTGCTTGTCTTGTTCTTTGCCACAGTAAATAAGATTTTAAGACATTCTGCACTTTGTAAGCACATTATGGAAGTAGCAGTTATTGTTAAGTGTTATAGTGCATTTAACAATACATGGTGACAATTATTGAACTATATGAAGAAAAACGTAACTTAGTTACAAACTACAGCATGCACACACTTTATTCAATACGTAAACGTCACTACAGGTATTCGGATTGAGGTTCTGATATGTTTGATACGCCTGCCATCATTGGTGATGATGTGGCAAAGTCGAATAGCGAAATTCTGCATGACTCGCTTAAGTGTTGGAACATCATTGTTGTCGATGACCTCCTGAATGGCTGTTTTCAGCTCAGCAATGCTTTTGGGGTTATTGCGGTATCAGAATACGGTCCAAGTGTTTCTTCAGGATATCAAAATGGTTCTGAGCACTATGGGACTTAACTGCAGTGGTCATCAGTCACCTAGAACTTAGAACTACTTAAACCTAACTAACCAAAGGACATCACGCACATCCATGCCTAAGGCAGGATTCGAACCTGCGACCGTAGCGGTCGCGCGGCTCCAGACTGTAGCGCCTAGAACCGCTCAGCCACTCCGGCCGGCTTCAGGATGTCACTCTCCTGCTTCAATGGGCCTGAGCTCCGTCTTGCACGAACCACATCTTGTCCAAATCAGGATCACTTTGGATAATGAGGATCAAATCATCTTCCAAAATCTTCACATACCATTCGGTAGTCTCCTTGCCATCAAGGAAAATCACACCAATTATTCTGTGACTAGATTTTGCACACCATACAGTCACCCATTGAGGGTGAAGAGACTTCTCGATCGCGAAATGCGGACTTTCAGTCCGCCAAATCCGCCAGTTTTGCTTACTAACTTCGTTGCTAAACCAAACCATACAGAGCATACTAATTCCCATCATGCCCCTCGATCAACCATGCATTTTGAACATCCTAACACAAATCGTTATGACGATTTAATATAGCTCAATAATTGTCATCCTATACTAAAGAGTCCCTGTGCATAATTGAAGACTTTTAATAACAAAGGCTCTAAGTACCATAATAAGCAATTTTGATGTTTTGTGTGAAATGGGATATATATGCCAAGCCCAATAACATGTAAAATGCTAAAATGGCCACAAGCGAAAATGTAACACCAAATACAATCAAGAGACAGTATGCAGTTTAACAGCCATTACTGTTAACATATGAAAGGCTCTGTGTTCCATGCGTTTACTCCTCAGCATTAGATAAAATGGCGGAGGCAGCTGATTTTTGCAACAATCTGAGTCGAAAGAAGCTACGAACTAAAGGAAAAAGTAATGTGGCAGGAAGAAGGCAAAAGCTGAAAAATGGAGGGAATGAATACATAAGTTCCTGAAAAAGCTCATCAAGCACAGAACGTAAGTCTTATTATTGATCTCTAACCTACACAGTAACTGGATAGAATGTTTATTCTTGAATTACCAAATGTGTTGCTCCAGAAGGAGTAAAGGACATGATACAATATTCAAGACAAAGTCATTTATCGTATCTGAATCCTTATATTTCAAGAAAGCAGCAAATAGTAATATAAACTCAGCAAATCTGAAGATATCCAACGTGCAGCAGCTGTGGTTGGACAAACACGAGGCTCATGAAGACCAGGAGAAGCTTAAATGTAATTGTGGTCTGGGAAGGTATCCCTGTTCTGAGAAAAGGTTTTTAACGACGTTACGAGTCACATCTGTGAAGAAAATAATAAAAGTATGATTCAAATGATGCAGTACCTGACAAATAGTGACCACATACAGTTTTACAAAAGCAGACTGAACTTTTTGTTGAATACTGAACTATGGCACTTAGAGCTTTTCATTGCATTTCCACTTTCAGTCAGTTTTTCATATTACTGTATTACAATATTTGTAATTTCGTTTCGAAACTAAGTACATACTGTGCTTAAATTTCAATTAAAACACATTAATAGTGCACTTATGACTGTTAATTACCTAGTATATTAAAACTCATTTTCCTCAAATTTATGATTTTGGCACTTAGAGCCTTCTTTATCTCAAGCCTTCTGTTCATATGTCAAGTCAACTTATTTTCAGCTTGCTTAGCAATGCACACTAACCATTCCTCTGTATCAGTTCTTCTCCCATAAAATAATACATATCGGTATTGGTTGAGAATATAATGAGCTATGCTTTTGTTGTTTGGCTCTTTTTTACCAGTCCCTTATCTGAAACCAAATGGGATTTTCATCTTCTATTTGTCTAAATAGTATTTGTAGTATATTCCACCCACCATCAGAAAATTCTTTGTATCAGCACTTGCTTCACTATGTCAAGGCGGTTCTCAGGACCTTCAGGTAAACTGTCTGGTGTGACGGTAGCTATATTCTGCTCTCCTTCAATAAGAACAATCTCGAAACTCTGCTGTTAAAGTGATAAATACAATGAAAATGCACATGCAGTGACTGAAAATAAATTGTTCAAATAACTTACAGGAATGCAGTTGAGTGACGTCAACAACGCCTGACATTTTGACAGGAACATATTCTGCCTCTATCAAGGCAAAACTGCAGCAAGTAAACGCCGTGCAAGAGAATTTAAAATGTCGGTTTGCGGAAAACTCGAGAAAGATGACACACACACACACACACACACACACACACACACAAACAAACAAACAAACACACACACACTATAAACACAAGTGCCATTACACAGACCAAAGATGATCGAAGTCAGAAGTTATCGATAAGACATTGGAGAGAGCAGGATTCTTTCCAGAATTTAAACGAAAACCACAATTTCTAGGTATAAGAGCTGAAATATCGGCAGTTGTCTACTATGACGCCTGCCTGAATTCCTGTACGTTATTTGAACACTGTACATGTGACGAGAAACTCAGGGCTCACACTGTTTACTTCTAAGGGGAGAAAATATGTGGTTACGTCTGGACGCTGGATAAACTTCACAGCAGTTGTGTAAGAGTGCAACGTGCATTGTCGTTTTTGCTGACGTATCATGATCAAAATATTGTTCCAACTTACACCAAAGTTATGCATCATATTAAATCGTCTGCCGTCATTCTCATCAAGCAATGCACTATTCTAACTCTTGTTCATGAAAGGATCCATTACATTCGTCGACCGTTAAATTTAGTTTCCAAAGAATTCTTTCAGCTCATTTAATGACTGCTTCAAAAATTTCAGCTTTTTATTGGGATTGGATGGACAGTGCTTCATGGTCGCAGTCTAACTGGGAACTTCATTCTGTAAATTTCCCAGCATTTGGCGATGTTTGAATATTTCTGTGGCTCGGAATCTAATACTACACTTCGATGTTCTGTGATACAGATACGTACCGGTGAACAATAACATCGATTTGACAGCATAATACTACATAGTCGCTGTCTACCAATCCTGCGAGCCTACATCTGTTCGTGTTATGTGACTGATCTGCAAAGCATTGTGTGGATGCTGCTAGGATCGTACAGGTTGCCATAACCCATTTGAATACAAGAAGGAAAAATATCTCTGGGAAAGACGACTTGTTTCTCTCTGAAACATAGGAGTGGATTAGGCTACACACAGAAATATATAGGCAATTTTTTACTCGATCAACTTGTTAGATAAGGGTAGGTGAGTAATGGATGATACTGATGTGATGTGCTCTCCACCATATACAGTCTCTTGCAGCGTATTTGTTTTAAAATGTGGGATGTTCGTTGGTAATGAAGCTGTCTTCAAGCATGTGGGAAGTCCTATGGTGGAGTTGGTAGTCGACCTGAACATAACTAAATCTATTACACATAAATGGGACTAGAAATCCCATACACTGTCATCGGAAGCGTTAACTGCCGTAAAATAAAAAAAATGCCTAGCAGTAAGCTTCTAGAGCAAGTTGAAGTAGAATGCATTCAGATTCATTTTCCGGAATCTTAAGGGACGCAACACAAGCACTAAGAACTGACAAAAAACAATGAGCTAACGTAGAAGAATATCTCAGGCTCAAATTCATCGGCATGAATTTTTAAGGGGGGTATGATCTGCCCACTAAGATGAGACATTGTAGGAGGCAAGTGGCTGCAGATACCGTCGGTATATCACCTTGAGACTGTTGCGCTACAGATTGAGCTGTAACAGGTACTATGGTGACTGCTGTTGATGGAGAAAACATTGACATTGATTTGCTCTGGCTCGTACTTGTTGATTAATTGGCTCTCGATGTGTGATAGTTGCTTCTAAATAAATAACTTGGATTATACAAGAACAAAGGGAGGTTCCTTGGGCAGGCAAGCATGTGGGGATAAAAAATGACCAATGTTGTGATTAAGTCCTTAATACCCCCTTATTCTTGCAGTAGCTCTGAATTATGTGTGTAGCTGTAAGGCTGTTGCGCCAATGTAAATGGTTCAAAGGATAGCGTATTGGAAGCTCTGTGGTAGTGTTAGATTCGTATTATGGAGGTGTGCTCAATTTGAAAAAAAGGTGATGTAATTCTCACGAAACACTATGCTGTCAACAAGGATTCTGCCACAATTACACTGTCGTATTTCTAGCGCATTAATCATAGGAATCCGACAAAGGAGATTAGGACATGTGCAGAGGGATATTTACAGACAATCATTCGATATCGACGATTTGTAAGTGCTACACTTTTAAATTTCTTTGTGCTCTGCAAATATCCTTGTGTGTTTGTGAATTTTATCCTGTACGTGAATATGATATTTTTCTCATCGTGGTAGCTCTCTACCTAGTTAGTGACAGGTAAAGGACTAGACAGTCTTCTAGCTAATGGAACAGTGGTGTCAGAACATGATGCGATTTCGACAGAACTAGAAGGGGTCTATGACTTGGCGGGGCATACCTCTTACTCGTCGAAATTTCGTGAATTCAAATATCGAAGACTGCAAGATTCGTGAGAATATGGCAGGTAAGCGATACTCTGACAGAAGGTGAGTTGAGAGGTAAGCTATACACCGCTTCTTCTAAGTGTTGTAGGTAAACATGTTACAACCTCTCACATATGTCTCGAAAAATGACTGCAGTGAGAAAATTAAGGGTTAATACAAAGGTTTTTACTGAGGGACGATAAGCATCAGTAGTTTCGTTTTTTATTTTGTTGATAAATGTTGAGACAACATTCTTCTGTGAGTTTGTGTGGCTGTAAATGGATAGACTAACATTTTAATAGGTAGACTAAATCTGTATGCATACTTCGCAAATCGTCGTACAGTGCGTGGTGGAGGGTATCCTGTACCACTACTTGTCAGTTCCTTTCCTATTTCACTCGCAAATAGAATGAGGGAAAAAAGACTATCTATATGCCACCATATGAGTGTTAATTTATTGTATCTTACCTTCGTGGTCCTTACGCAAAATGTGTATTGGCGCCAGTGGAATCCTTCTGCAGTCAGCTTCAAATGCCGGTTCTCAATATAATTCCTTGAAAAGAACATCGCCTAGAGAGTCTAAGTTGGGGCTAGAATTGCAGTTAGAACAATATGTCCATGCCATGCATGCTTGTATCACAGTGTGCCATGATCAATGGTAGTAGTGGACACAAGGCTTCTGGGGACCAGAAGCCACAAGCTTAGCCTTGCACGACCAGCAGGTATAAAGAAAGGTGCAGGCTATTCGGCTCTTGCCTGCAGCTGCTGGGGCAAGTCACAGAGATGGCGCTCATGGCGCCCTCTGGATGGGTGTATAGTGAACTAGCCAGTGTGCTGGTTGATTGGCCCTCATCCAGCTAAACACCTACACATACGCAATAGGAAAGGGGAGTAAAACCCGTTTCAAACGTCCTTAGTTCTGTCCCATACTCCAGGGCGAGCACCAATGGTTCATTCTGCCTGTCAGAGGAATAGGATAAAGGTGTTTCTTGCATTGTGGATTGACTGGCCATTTCAAACTCTCAAACAGCTCCAGCATGACCAGTAGTCTCTATGACTTACAAAATTCATTCTGCTGCATCTCCATTATTTGTTGAAAAGTATTCACCACACGAGATGCACATACTCGACTCTTTGCATGGTACCCAGTGGAGCCCACCCACCCCAACCTCCAAGGTACTTGCTCGGCACTCTATGACCCGGCCAAAAGACATATGCACAGGCCACTAAAATAGCAGCTAATATACTGCACTTCATTCAACTCCTCAGTGCTTACAGTTATTACATCATGGGAAGTGGGGGTTAGGGGTGCAGATGTGAGCTGTAGTTAAGTGTGGGAGCTCTGTCTCCCACAAATTGATTAAATAAAGAATATGCAATCGTTGAACAGTACATTATTATGTCAACTGACATTTCCTCTACAGCAGCTCAGCACATACTGGTTCTTTTTCCCGCTAATTTCCAGATAGGGTAGGAGGGGTGTTGGAGAGGGTTGAGGAGGGTTGGGGATTTCCCAGGAGGAGGAAAAGTGGCTCAGAACCGAACAGGGGGTGGCAAAAAGTGCCCCTTTTAATAGAGGGGTGCAGGGAGGAGAAGTGGGAGGAGCAGTGGTGGCGATTTCTCAGAACACATTATTCCCAGGGGGGTCATAAATCAACTATCAGAGTGACAAAACTACTTAACAGAACAATATGTTAATGGAAGGGGGAGGAGGTTAATTTGCCCCTGAATGTGTGCTTACCCATGAATGTATACAATCATCACAAGCAAAATATGCCAGAAGCCGCTTTATGCCACTACTGTCTCTTTGCTTTTGATGTCTATTATGGTGTGAAAACGGTTACGTTTAAGGCGCTTTTTGATCTTGTGGAAGAGCCAGAAATCCGCTGATGCTACATCCAATGAGTAGAGAGGCTAGTAGAGGACTGAAAGTTCGTTTCTGCGAGTCATGTCCCCACAACAAGTGATGTGTGGGAGAGAGCATTGTCATCATGTATATACATCCTCCTTGCCATTTTGGAGGACATTTTCTTCAGATTGCCTCCCTCAGTCGCTTCAAAACCTGCATGTAGCAACAGCCTTTAACAGTTTGCTCTGCTTGTATAAATTCATGGTGTACCACACCTTCATTGTCGAAAAGACAATGAACATAATTTTTGTTTTGGATTTGACATGATGTGTATTGTTGGGAAAGTAGAGGACGTTGTATGCCATTCTGATGATTGCCTTTTTTGTTTCAGGTTGTATGCAGATACCCAGATCTGATCTCCAGTAACGATTGTCTTAAGAAATGTTAGGGTCTACTGTGCTTTTTTCAGACCATTTGGCAATAGTCAAGTAACGAGTTTCCATTTGATCCAGTGTCAGCATCTGTGGGACAAACTTTTCTCTGATAAGTTCGATCTTCAAATTATCTGTCAGGATTGCGTGAATGGATCCATGAGATATCCGCAATTCTAGATCCAGCTCAATCATCGGTCTGATATAATTGACTGTTTCACTTGCTCGTCCATTTCTGTGTTTCTGGAGGTTGATGGTCTTCCTCAGAGATACTCGTCTTCCAACTATTCCTGCCCATCCTGCAATTCTAGTGAACAGCTGTTTTCTCTAAAGCAGAGTCCCCATAAACTGTTTTTAAAACTAACAAAGACTGCAGCAGATTTCCCCAAACTGTACATGTACTTGATGTTTGCCCTCTATCCAAATTGTGACATTGTGCCAACAGATCACCACAAATTCTGACCTGTAAATGAACAAAATAAACAGAAAAATGATGCATATAATTTCACAGTAATCAAGAATAATCAGTTAAATCAGAGCAATTAATTCAAACTAATATGAGGTGTAATAAATGAATTACCTCGAAATTCCAGAAACTTTTTGACTGCCCATCCTGTAGACAGAGTATATTCTACTTTACTCTTTGGAGTATATGAAGCTTTTGCCACATACAATAAAGGAATTATTACCAAGTGTCATGTGTTCTGAAAAAATAGACAATCTGCAGTACGTCAGTCATTGACCATAAGATAATGTGGAATGCTGAAAGCAAAATCTGGAGAGTCAAGCTAGACACAGGACGAAAGCAGCTACAAGAGGTGTATGTGAAAAGTCCTCTAGTCACTCAGCATATTCTTTCTACAATCTGGACATTTATTAAACTGTTGTTGAAACTATAAACATCATTTCTGGCAAATGTACTGTTTACTATAAGAAACTTTTTGAAGTTTACAGTTAATGATAAAGAGCTAAATTCTTGGAGTGTTTATATGACTTATCAGTTTACACATTTTATCATAGCCTTTTGACAACATGCCAAAAAATAAAAGATCAGTACCAACAGAAGTTAACGAGAAAATAGTTTTGATTTTTTAAACTATGAAAATTATTATCTGAGGAATAATTACCAATGTATCAAACTCTTTTTGTCAAAATGTGCCGAACTTACCCAGCATACTATTTCAAAAAATTACCTTCGTAGTGCCAGTGGTGAAAGAGAATGATGTGTCGGCAGCTGGGCCAACACCTTGTAGAATGAAGTGGCTGAAAGTGCACGCTAAACTAACGCAGACGGGCGTGAAGTACTGGAACATGAGACTTATTAATGAATAAGAAGAAAAGTACGTAGCTGGAATAATATACTTAACTTTATTCTCTTGTTGGAATACATCTCTTGAATAGTAGTAAGCTATAAGCACTGATACAAATGGCGCCTTGCTAGGTAGTAGCTATGGAATAAGCTGAAAGCTATTCTATCAGTCTCTCGGCAAATGAGAGGAAGACTTGGTAGGTCTGGTCGCAAGCTATGTCGTCCGTACAACTGGGGCGAGGTCTAGTCCGTGTATTGTGACCTGCCATGTGGTGGCGCTAGGATTGCGATTACACAGTGGCGACACGCGGGTCCGACATGTACTACAGGACCGCGGCCGATTTAAGTTACCACCTAGCAAGTGTGGTGTCTAGCGGTGACACCACAGAGAAAATGTTCTTTGTATTTAATGTGAGAGGTTAGAATGGTGTAGGTTACTTGAAGTGAGAAGTGAACCCCAAGAGCAAGCAAGAAATTCATAACTACCAGATAGTATATGAGGTGCGACAATAAAGTAATGAGACTGATGTGCAAAAAATGTTGTTTACCGTTTTAGTCAAGTATAGTGTTATAGTACCCTGGAGATACTAAAAGGTATCAGATAGATTATATAATGGTAAGACAGAGATTTAAGAACCGGTTTTAAATTGTAAGACATTTCCAGGGGCAAATGTGGACTCTGACTACAATCTATTGGTTATGAACTGTAGATTAAAACTGAAGAAACTGCAAAAAGGTGGGAACTTAAGGAGAGGGGACCTGGATAAACTGACTAAACCAGAGGTTGTACAGAGTTTCAGGGAGAGCATAAGGGAACAATTGACAGGAATGGGGGAAAGAAATACAGTAGAAGAAGAATGGGTAGCTTTGAGGGATGAAGTAGTGAAGGCAGCAGAGGATCAAGTAGGTAAAAAGACGAGGGCTAGTAGAAATCCTTGGGTAACAGAAGAAATATTGAATTTAATTCATGAAAGGAGAAAATATAAAAATTCAGTAAATGAAGCAGGCAAAAAGGAATACAAACGTCTCAAAAATGAGATCGACAGGAAGTGCAAAATGGCTAAGCGGGGATGGCTAGAGGACAAATGTAAGGATGTAGAGGCTTGTCTCACTAGGGGTAAGATAGATACTGCCTACAGGAAAATTAAAGAGAACTTTGGAGATAAGAGAACCACTTGTATGAACATCAAGAGCTCAGATGGAAACCCAGTTCTAAGCAAAGAAGAGAAAGCAGAAAGGTGGAAAGAGTATATAGTGTGTCTATACAAGGGCGATGTACTTGAGGACAATATTATGGAAATGGAAGAGGATGTAGATGAAGATGAAATGGGAGATACGATACTGTGTGAAGAGTTTGACAGAGCACTGAAAGACCTGAGTCGAAACAAGGCCCCCAGAGTAGACAACATTCCATTAGAACTGCTGACGGCCTTGGGAGAGCCAGTCCTGACAAAACTCTACCATCTGGTGAGCAAGATGTACGAGACAGGCGAAATACCCTCAGACTTCAAGAAGAATATAATAATTCCAATCCCAAAGAAAGCAGGTGTTGACAGATGTGAAAATTACCGAACAATCAGTTTAATAAGCCACAGCTGCAAAATACTAACACGAATTCTTTACAGACGAATGGAAAAACTAGTAGAAGCCGACCTCGGGGAAGATCGGTTTGGATTCCGTAGAAATACTGGAACACGTGAAGCAGTACTGACCTTACGACTTATCTTAGAAGAAAGATTAAGGAAAGGCATAACTACGTTTCTACCATTTGTAGGCTTAGAGAAAGCTTTTGACAATGTTGACTGGAATACTCTCTTTCAAATTCTAAAGGTGGCAGGGGTAAAATACAGGGAACGAAAGGCTATTTACAATTTGTACGGAAACCAGATGGCAGTTATAAGAGTCAAGGGACATGAAAGGGAAGCAGTTGTTGGGAAGGGAGTAAGACAGGGTTGTAGCCTCTCCCCGATGTTATTCAATCTGTATATTGAGCAAGCAGTATAGGAAACAAAAGAAAAATTCGGAGTAGGTATTAAAATCCATGGAGAAGAAATAAAAACTTTGAGGTTCACCAATGACATTGTAATTCTGTCAGAGACAGCAAAGGACTTGGAAGAGCAATTGAATGCAATGGATAGCGTCTTGAAAGGAGGATATAAGATGAACATCAACAAAAGCAAAATGAGGTTAATGGAATGTATTCGAATTAAGTCGGGTGACGCTGAGAGAATTAGATTAGGAAATGAGACACTTAAAGTAGTAAAGGAGTTTTGCTATTTGGGGAGCAAAATAAGTGATGATGGTCGAAGTAGAGAGGATATAAAATGTAGACTGGCAATGGCAAGGAAAGCGTTTCTGAAGAAGAGAAATTTGTTAACATCGAGTATAGATTTAAGTGTCAGGAAGTCATTTCTGAAAGTATTTGTATGGAGTGTAGCCATGTATGGAAGTGAAACATGGACGGTAAATAGTTTGGACAAGAAGAGAATAGAAGCTTTCGAAATGTGGTGCTACAGAAGAATGCTGAAGATTAGATGGGTACATCACATAACTAATGAGGAAGTATTGAATAGGATTGGGGAGAAGAGAAGTTTGTGGCACAACTTGACCAGAAGAAGGGATCGGTTGGTAGGACATGTTTTGAGGCATCAAGGGATCACCAATTTAGTATTGGAGGGCAGCGTGGAGAATAAAAATCGTAGAGGGAGACTAAGAGATGAATACACTAAGCAGATTCAGAAGGATGTAGGTTGCAGTAGGTACTGGGAGATGAAGAAGCTTGCACAGGATAGAGTAGCATGGAGAGCTGCATCAAACCAGTCTCAGGACTGAAGACCACAACAACAACAGTGTTATCTCCTTCAAATTAGTTCCCTTCTGATTGCACACACTTTTTCCAGAGCTTCTGTCATTGATGGTAACATTTCTGGAACTCATCTTCTGTAAATCCTCCAAGACCATCGTCACAGCTTTTTGGATATTGTTTGAAAATGGTGTCCCTTGACTGCCGTTTTGGACTCTTGGAAATAGAAAAAAGTCGCAAGGAGCGACATCTGGTGAATAATGTGGCTGTGGTAGTACTGAAATTTGTTTTGAGGTTAAAAATTGCTTACTGACTGAGCAGCATGGGATGGCGCATTATTGTGATGCAGAATCCAGCTATCAGCAATGTCGGCACGGATTCGAAGAACTCTTTTACGAAACTTTCTAAAATTTCTTTGTAGTAATATTGCTTAACTATTTGTCCAGGAGGCAAAGACGCACACAAGCATGCCCTTCACTTTTGACTTTGATATGCGAGCTTTTTTTGGTCTGGGTGATCCCTTTGAGCAACATTGCGAAGTTTGGCGTTTTGTCTCTGGATTGTACTGAAAAAACCAACTTTCATCACCAGTGATAACATGGCTCAACAATTGTGGATTGATTTCCGTTTGCTCTAACAGATGGGCTGCCACATTTTTCCGTGTTTCTCGCTGTTGTGGTGTGAGATTTTTGGGAACCATTTTTGTAGAGATCTTTCTCATACCAAGATCTTCAGTTATTATTAGATGAACCGTTTTTCGATTGATTTTAAGTTCTTCTGCAATCATTTTCACAGATAATCTTCGATCAGATCGTATGAGTTCACGCACCCTGGCCAAGTTAATATCCATCAGTGAGGTTGATGGTCGTCCACTGTGGTCTTCATCTTCAACATTCGTTCTGCCTTCACTAAACATTTTATGATAACGAAAAACTTGAGCTCTTGACATAACCTCCTCTCCAAAAGCCTTCTGAAGCTTACCGTAAGGTGTCGTCGCTTTTTAACCCAATTTTACACGAAAAGAAATGGCATACCGTTGCGCAATATTATGCGGTTCCATTTCCATGACGAGAGACACAAACACATGTTAACTTATTACAGCACAACTCACAACTGAGCAGTTGCATCGATATGCCACTTGGACTAGAAGCAGCTTATAGACCAAGGTCAAAGATTTTGTGATTACAGAAGCCTGCAAGGTTGCCACATCTTGCAAAGAAAATTAGTTTCATTACTTTATTGTCGCACCCCGTATGTTCGAGAGGATATGTGAGATTCCAATTGTGCCATAAAAATAAAGGAAATGGGTGCAACAGAAACAGTTCGAGAAAATGAGAGAGTTATTCAATAAGCAGCCTGGATTACAAAATAGTAAAATACATGGGAAAACTAAATATGTACAATGGGAGTCCTGTGTGGGTAACAGGGCGTCCAGATTGTGGTGCAAACCATTTCATATCTCTCAAAATCATACATTGTTACTGAACTGGAATTCTGTGAAGAGAATGCAAATCGTAGAGAACAAGCCGAGACATGGGATGAGAGTACTATCAAAACTAGAGGAGTTACTTCTGTATTAGAAATGGATACATCTAAGAAGGTAAGTTTTGCCTCACCAAACCTGTTTAAAACCAACAAAAAGAAGTGATTAAGTGAGTGCAATTAGTTTCAAGGGCGCAGTTGGTACCCTATCAAAGGCAGTCAAATTCCGGGCCTCTCTGGAGTAAGAGTTTGAGGATAGGGTGATGGAGTTTTCGTTTATCATAGAAGATGAACTGCTGAGGACTTCATTATTGGAGCAGACTTCTGACAGAGAAATATATGTTATGAATAGTGAGGACCAGGACCCGAAAGTTCATTTAGTTAAGTTTATTGCAGGTCACAGCAGACTTCACAAGCATCTAAATAGCAAGTGGCTGAGGTTGGTACTGTCCCTCTTCAATGCTGCAGATTAAGTGCCTTGTCCTGAGATGGAGCTTCAGGCATTATTTCGAAATGAGTTGCATCAAGGGGTACATCACATACGAAAATATCGAGTTTTGCTTAACCGATTATCTTGATGGTAATGTGTACATGTTTTCTTCTAGAATGGAGGAAACTAACTGATGAAATGATTGTGAAATCTGAGAAGTTGTTGAAGTACTAAATGAAGTAAAGTATTTGAACCATTGAACGTTTGTACTGTGTGACATTTCCCATATCATGATGGCACAATTCGAACAAACGAAACAAATAATACATCTGTCTTCTGCAGCTTCACAAAACGATGTGAATTCAATTTACAACCATCTCCCACCAAGTCTGAACACAGAGACGAAGAATGGAGATACAATAAAAAACGAAGTGATTACCTCTTTGTCATAGACAACTGCTGGAACAGATCTCGCAAAATAATGGACCTAAATTTACCATATTTGATGTTAAAATGTCTACTTAATTTACATACATTGAACATAAATATTTAAGCGTGACATAATTGATTTTTATGGACACAGTTTTCTATATGAATTCTTCTTTATGTAAACAAAGATATTGATTCCTGTTGTTTGCTTAAATTACATGTCCCATCATACGGAACTCCTCACATAACTATTTATGGGTGGGAATCTGTTAGTAACATGATACTCAAGCCAATACTAATAAAATTTTTCCTTCTTATCTATACAAAATATTTTATGAAATTTTACAAAATTACATTTTACAAGTGTTTACAGTATGTATACGGGGCTTAACTTAAAATCAGTTCTTCTAACTTCTCTTTTACAAATAGCTATGGTCTTTATTCCATTATTCATGCTCTCGATGTCACACCTCTGTCCAGTTATGGTATTAGCAGTTTTTCACTTCACAGAGTACTCTCCGTTTGCCCTACAACATTTTCTTAGCATAAATGCATAGAACCAGGTTCTCCTAACATGAGATATTACAGATGCATACTACACCAGTAGCTGAGCTGGAAGTAGAAGAATTAATAGACAAATGTATCAAAAATGTGAGGTGAAATCTCTTAACAGTATATTACGTATCCACAAGAAAATAAATCTTATATCAGTGATTATTATAGAACATGTTTTTCACAATGTGCGTAAATTTCACATACAATAAAATATCGTCAAGTGACATCATAAATTGTTGTGAATACCAAAGGATCACTGAAAAGTCATAACAGTGTACTAAAACAGGTAGGAATGTGACTTCCAATCATATATTTGTTACTCACAGCATATGTGTTGCTTCTTCATGAGAAGTGAGCTGAGGAAATTTTTTCATATCTATTTTTCCGATGTTATCGTAACCCCCCACATCTTTTGATAAATTTTTTCATAGTGTTTTGACATGAATATAACTTTAACATACATACCTCAATATATATAGGTAAGGAAACCCCAAATATGTGTTTAAATGAATATGTAGTGGAACTCCAAGTCATCACAGTGCAAAATGTTTTTCAAACTAATACAAATAATACAGTAAAATTCTGTGTAAATAATTACTACCTCAGAATATTTTATATCAAACGAATAACATTAATAATGAGAAATGAAACACCTTGAAATATTTTAAGTAAGTTTACAAACACAATAATAAGGGCAAATCGTATAACTAAATGTCATAAGAGACAATCTCAGCATATAATAAAGTCCTGAAATACCAAATAAATACTGACAGAAGTAAAATGTGAATCTCCCTAACTACTCCTTTAATCTAAGAATATTCATGGGTATAAGTTGCCTGAATCATATTCAAAGGCACAGTTGTGCTCTCTGTGTTCTTACAGAACAAAGTGAAAATAATATAACCATGTAGAACAAACACTCCAATCATGCAGCATGTACTACACAGTTCTATCATCTTCCACATGACATAGACAGACCTCACGTATTAGACTGTTCAAGACTAATAGTTATCAGCAAATATTGTCCATGCTGTAGATAATTAATCATCAATGTTCATAATAAAGTAAAGTTAGGGTTTTTCCACAGCCTTCAAGACACAAAATTTCAAATTTCACTCAGTGGTACATCTGCCATTCAGTAAGCCAATTTAACAAGTGATTCCTTCCAGCTGAATAATTAAATGTATAGTTTCATGTTTTGTGAAATTACAATGTTACTCCAATAAGCCAACATAATTAATGATTCTTAATTAATACCGAAATGGAGATAGAGAAAGACACTTTCAGTAGATTGAGAGAATGAAGAAGAATGGATGTAGAATGAAAACTAAAGTGAAACATGCCACAACACTGTGCTTTCTGTGGCACATCACATATGAAGGACATATGTCCTCCTCAGGTTTTACAAAATTTTTCAATGTCGAGAGAAACAACAAAATTTGATACCAATAGTTAAATGTGTTTTTCAAAAGCTACAAATCAAATATAAGTAAACACCTGAAAAATGTTTAGTGAGAAGTTTTCCTTTTTATAAACTATAGATTTTGCAGTCTTAATTAGTTCAAAGACTCTTCAATAATTCTGAATGAATGGTTTCAATTCAGTAATGTTCCTTAGTTCAAACAATTTTCTAGATCTTGGATAAGTCACTTATATATGTTGGGGTGTGTGTTTGGCAATATCGCAAATGACCTATGTAAATATCAAGAAACGTCTTTAACTCAGCAGTCAACTACGTATTTGGATTTCTCATGTGTCTTAGCTATGACCAAGTCTAACATTTTCAGCTATTTAAATTTAGCCTTTTATAGATTAAATTATCAACATCCCAACCAGATGTTATGTTGGAATCATGTTGGGACTCCGCTGTTGTGGGTGCTGTCTGCCTACCACAATTATTACTTCAACGTCAAAATGCTGGATAAACTGCTGCAGTCCTTGCTATAGATTTATTTAAAAAATTAACCAAAATCTCTGACATACTGTCACAATGAAACAACGAATTAGATACACAAATAACTAACTATATTTATTATTTAAGGTTTGTCTAGTTAGAATTAGTTGTAGACAGTTGGCTTATACTTTCAAAGCAAGATTGCACTGAACGCCGTCGATTTACTATTATCATAGTTGGGAAGGTGACATGCAAAGAAAAACATGTCCTTTAAATGCAGTTTTTCATAATCAATATAAAACTTATGTCATGCATATGTATGAATGAAAATAACATATTCCAATACAAATGCCTTTACTTTTGATCCAAAAAAGCATTTCATAGCTACAAATGAAATCTACAATGAAACTATACCTTTAAAAACCACATTTAAATATCAACATGTTCTCATATGCATGAACTATTGGGACACTTTCAGCTTTGAATGGTCTTCAAAAGCAAATATCTTGGATTTTGGAATAACTTCCATCTTAGTGTATAATGCTTACTATACTATATCATATTATGTATTTGTGACGATTTAGTATGTGATATCATGGAAAAATTATAAACTGGCAACAGTAGGATTGATTTTCAATGTTCTGATTTTATTGTTACTTCACAATTATTTACAGTATTGCAAATCACCATTAGGGAATACAATTGCAAAACATTATCATTACCTTTTATTAGAAAGTTTCTTCAAGGTAACTGTTACACTCAGCCATATAAACCAGAAGCATCTTCTAAACAATCAAAAGCGAATTTTTCTACCCGTGCTGAACAACGTGGGTATATTGTCAATGATGGATGTATACCAACTTACATCCTCTCAGGCCTCTCTTCTGTGAAAATAGTTCACATTAAATCCTCAACATCGTTCTTCTTGTCGTCTCAGATTGGATAGCTGAGAAACATTTTAGTTTGTGGTTGAGAAAAGAGTTTCATAATGATCTATCTACACTTTTAATGAGGCATCCACTCTTGTATATCTTGTTGGGATCTCCAGAGTGCAATTGCCTCAATATGATTACAGAATGTTTCCCATAGCACATGAAAATCTGTTTCATTTTGTAACGTTCTTTAAAAGTAATTCTTTGATTACTTTGAATGAATGTCTGAACTATGGAATGGATACTTAACTTGAATTATCATGTAGTGTGTTATAATTGCAAGTGATGTGCTTACTCTGTGTTATTGTTAGTAAAAACTTTATATGAATTGATTGGGCAATGCAACTCCCAATACCAATAAAGAAATAGAGTCAATGCAAAATACATTCAGATCCTTAGGCACTGAATCCTCTGGCCCTGTTCAAAACTGGTAACCTTGGTCCCTGTGCACATACCAAATAAATTAAATTGTCTTACCTCTAAAGCAGCAATGGTGGAATGCAATATACACTCCTGGAAATGGAAAAAAGAACACATTGACACCGGTGTCTCAGACCCACCATACTTGCCCCGGACACTGCGAGAGGGCTGTACAAGCAATGATCACACGCACGGCACAGCGGACACACCAGGAACCGCGGTGTTGGCCGTCGAATGGCGCTAGCTGCGCAGCATTTGTGCACCGCCGCCGTCAGTGTCAGCCAGTTTGCCGTGGCATACGGAGCTCCATCGCAGTCTTTAACACTGGTAGCATGCCGCGACAGCGTGGACGTGAACCGTATGTGCAGTTGACGGACTTTGAGCGAGGGCGTATAGTGGGCATGCGGGAGGCCGGGTGGACGTACTGCCGAATTGCTCAACACGTGGGGCGTGAGGTCTCCACAGTACATCGATGTTGTCGCCAGTGGTCGGCGGAAGGTGCACGTGCCCGTCGACCTGGGACCGGACCGCAGCGACGCACGGATGCAGGCCAAGACCGTAGGATCCTACGCAGTGCCGTAGGGGACCGCACCGCCACTTCCCAGCAAATTAGGGACACTGTTGCTCCTGGGGTATCGACGAGGACCATTCGCAACCGTCTCCATGAAGCTGGGCTACGGTCCCGCACACCGTTAGGCCGTCTTCCGGTCACGCCCCATCATCGTGCAGCTGTTCCAACAGGACAATGCACGTCCGCATGTATCCTGTGCCACCCAACGTGCTCTAGAAGGTGTAAGTCAACTACCCTGGCCAGCAAGATCTCCGGATCTGTCCCCCATTGAGCATGTTTGGGACTGGATGAAGCGTCGTCTCACGCGGTCTGCACATCCAGCACAAACGCTGGTCCAACTGAGGCGCCAGGTGGAAATGGCATGGCAAGCCGTTCCACAGGACTACATCCAGCATCTCTACGATCGTCTCCATGGGAGAATAGCAGCCTGCATTGCTGCGAAAGGTGGATATACACTGTACTAGTGCCGACATTGTGCATGCTCTGTTGCCTGTGTCTATGTGCCTGTGGTTCTGTCAGTGTGATCATGTGATGTATCTGACCCCAGGAATGTGTCAATAAAGTTTCCCCTTCCTGGGACAATGAATTCACGGTGTTCTTATTTCAATTTCCAGGAGTGTATTTTGGCCTCTCATGAGAAAATAAAATGCTAGCTACAGGCTTACTGGTGTGTAATGCTGACCATAATATTTTAGAAAAAACATGAAATGCTTTTGACTGATAAATGAAAACATTTAAGAACAATCCAACGTCTATGAAAAACATATTACCTGGATAGGGAGGCAGTCCTGATTGTGATGAATTACGTGCACTGATTTTTTTTTGTGAAATTATATTCCAACTTAAGTTTGTCTTTTCAAAAACATCTGACAGTCGAAGTTACATTACTCAGAAAAATGCATCATATTTACTAATTGACTCATGAACAATGATATTTATGGAAATCATCAAGTTACATACAACTCTGTTAACAAATCTTAGAAACATTACAAAAGTCAAATATCATGTACATGTACATTCTGGTGTTACTCAGCAATTGACATTTATGAGCCAACTCATCTATATTAAGGCACTGGCAAAACGAAAATCGTTATTATTTAATATTTTTACCTTTCTGCCATAAATACTTCTGCTTCAATGTTCTCATAATTCCAACATTTACCTAACACTTGGTGGCTTCATAGAGCACACAACAAAAACCGCTTACACTCACAGTGCGCCAAGCGTTCTCTTACTCTAACACTACAATCTCAGACCAGAAGCACTAACTTTGGCTCTGCAGTCGTGCACAGTCAGCAATCCACATTATAAAGCCTATCACAGACATACATTGCTTATAAATAATAGTTTTATTTCATTTTACACTAATGTTATCATCGTTTTCGGGTGCCACATACAAACATGCCCGAGTAGACTTCTTTCACAAACCTCTAGTGGGCTTTAACAAATTATAAGTACCTTGTACAACAGTTGTGTGGTAAATTTATCTCATTACTGATAAGTAGAAATCATAAGTAGAATAGAACCATTACAGTTTAGTCCTAAGGACAATTATTAAGTAACATGTTATGATTGCACAAAAAAAATCTAAATGTATAATAGGATTAAACTTGAAAGAATTGATAGTGCTCAGGTGCACTAGTATGAATCATAATCTGGTTATAACATGAGTAAATTGTCTTGTAAACAAGGTTGCTGACAAGTAAATCACATAAAGCAAGATCATTATGATCCTAATCATGAAGATAATGGTTTGGGATTGGGCAAGGGAAAGGAAGAGTCATGGCTGAAGCCTATGAGCATGCTGGAGTGACTATATCATAAAGTTCATTTCTTTTTGTTTGCACAGGTTCAACAATTTAGTAGTTGCCAATGTAGATTGCATTCAGTGTTCCAAGACACCTGAACTCCTTATTATTTTCCTCAGTCATGTGCAGACCTACAACCATAGTTGGCGATTATTGTAATAACAATAATGTGATGACCGGCGTCATCACTGTTATTCGTAGTGGACATCCTTCTGAGATACAAAAGACGTATACAGTCACTTACGTTGAAGCAGGAATACCATTAATGAATTGCTCCAATACCATGAACAGAGGTGGGATCTCAGATAATGGAAGGTACGAAAAGGTAGCAAAGTTAAGGTAATGGAATATGCCTATTTCTACCTATGTCAACATAGAGCAATATATCTGATCATAAAAAGTTCACTATCCTAATGAAGTTACAGGCTAGATAATGCAACAATGATTTACATCAGAGTAAACAGACAAAATTGAAAGTTAACTCTGAATAAGAAAACATCAATAAGTGTGGCATCAAGCTGCCAATTAGGCATAGAATGACCTAACATGACAGAGAACTTCACTAGTTTGTAACATTATACTGTGGCTCTCAGTTGCCTCATATATGCAATATTGTGACATAATTACTTAAAACCTAACAGTAAATCAAGAACTGAATGACTCGAGGTGGCCTTGTAGTGGGAATACATGCAAATCTTAATATCTGAAACAACTGAATAGAAAATATCAGTCAGAGGCTCTAAATGGCCTTCTTACATACATAAATGCTGATCTTAGTAGCTAAAAAATATTATAGAAATCATCTTTGTGGCTCAAAGTGGCGTAGTTTTACATTAAATAAATGCTGGCCTTAATAGCTAAAAATGTGATAGAAATCATCTTTGTGACTGAAGTGCCTTAGCGTAACACAGCATAAAAGCAGATCTTAACAGCTTAAAAAAGTGACTGAAATTATCTTTGTGGCTCAAAGTGGCCTAGTTTAACGTACTATAAATGTCAAAACTGAGAAAGTATCATAACATATCATTTACTTATAACTTTATATGGCACTCAGAGTCCTATGCATAGTTAATAATGAGAACATGTAACTCGATATGGCTTTTACAAGAACAAAGTGCAATATTATGTGGAAGTATGGCTCTGCATGGCCTATATGAGTACATACTAGACAAATAGCATTGTATGAGTAAGGGTATAATGTTTATAGGATATATAGCACCGTTGGGGCTTCATAAATTTCAATCTATTAAATGACATATATCTCTAACAATGTGCATATCTACATGGAAGGATATATAGGATGATTGATAAGTGCAGTGCACTTTATTTGTAAAGAAAATGATTAACAGTCAATTGTCATTTGTCTTGAGTCAAGAACTGCTATGGCTACAGCAAAGAAACAGTGTGAATATAGTATATGCAAGCATAAAGACAGGAGTACTAAGTGCAATATAGCTTACTGACTAGGTAAACGTAACTCATCACAGTAAATCATGAGATAAATATGCAACGATAAGAGTTAATTGCAGAAAGAGTGGAATCTGGAAATGTGATTATTAACCTGAAAAAAAGGCAGGCATGCATGCTAATATAAGAAGGCAGTATCATATGCAATATTAAAAGGAATGGTGAAAAAATTTTTTAGCTGCAAAGCTTCTGTGACAGTCTCCTACAAACACCTCCAATGATGTGGCACAAGGTAAGACAGATTTTCCTAGAAAGGACAACATACAAAAAGGACATATTAACATTATACAATATCATTATAGAAAAATCATCAATCTGTCATTATAATCATCATTATTGGAGTGCAGCTCACAGCATGAACACTTGTTAAGCATCAAAATTCCGTCATTATTCCAAAAAAAACTGGTACAGCTCAGAGCATGAACACTCATTAAATATTCTAACAATATTCCTACACCTAACATAAAATTCAGAGAAAAAATATCCTTAATCCTAAATCATCATAGACAATCTGCTTAAGTTACCTAGTACACTAACAGGAGAATGGTTATAAAAGCCTGCCAGGAAACAATGTGAGAAGTGCCAATGGTGTTTTGTATTCCATATAAGTTACTTATGTCATGCTTTCTAAATAATGCATTTCCTGCACACCTTTATGGGTGACACATTTCTCACTTTCATGTGCTTCTGTTTATGAGCATAATGATTAGTTTGGATATAGTGACGCTTTGGGACATTCGTTCTGCAAAATGGATGAGTATATGCAATGAACATTAGTTACCGGTTACATTGATTTCTTAAATCTACATAGGTGAAAGCAAGTAAACTAGCGACATCATCAAGTACGAGAGATATACAGCAAAATACGGCACAAAACTGGGCATAAATGAAATATGGAAACATTATAAATTACAAACAGTAACTAAAGCAACAAAAAATATTATAATAATTCATCAGACAAGAGTTTAAATGCTAGTAGTAATACTGTCTTGCTTAGGGTGTGCAATAATGGCAAAGAGGAGTAGCATAGCATCATAAGAAAAATGGCACAATCCATGGTATCAGCAAAGACAAAATAGCATCAGAAATAAATGAACATAAGATATATATATATATATATATATATATATATATATATATATATATATATATATATATATATACACACTACTGGCCATTAAAATTGCTACACCAAGAAGAGATGCAGATGATGAACAGGTGGGTATTCATTAGACAAATATATTATACTATAACTGACATGTGATTACATTTTCACGCAATTTGGGTGCATAGATGCTGAGAAATCTGTACCCAGAAGAACCACCTCTGGCCGTAATAACGGCCTGGATACACCTGAGCATTGAGTCAAACAGAGCTTGGATGGCGTGTACAGGTACAGCTGCCCATGCAGCTTCAGCATGATACTACAGTTCATCAAGAGTAGTGACTGGCGTATTGTGATGAAGCAGTCGCTCGGCCACCATTGACCAGACGTTTTCAATTGGTGAGAGATCTAGAGAATGTGCTGGCCAGGGCAGCAGTCGAACATTTTCTGTATCCAGAAAGGCCCGTACAGGACCTGCAACATGCAGTCGTACATTATCCTGGTGAAATGTAGGGTTTCACAAGGATCGAATGAAGGGTAGAGCCACGGGTCGTAACACATCTGAAATGTCACGTCCACTGTTCAAAGTGCCGTCAATGCGAACAAGAGGTGACCGAGACGTGTAAAAAATGGCACCCCATACCATCACACCGTGGGTGATACGCCAGTATGGCGATGACGAATACAACTCTCCAATGTGCGTTCACCGCGATGTCGCCAAACACGGATACGACCATCATGATGCTGTAAACAGAACAGAACCTGGATTACACCGAAAAATGACGTCTTGCCGTTCGTGCACCCAGGTTCGTCGTTGAGTATACCATCGCAGGCGCTCCTGTCTCTGATGCAGTGTCAAGGGTAACCGCAGCCATGGTCTCCGAGCTGATGGTCCATGCTGCTGCAAACGTTGTCGAACTGTTCGTGCAAAAGGTTTTTGTCTTGCAAACGTCCGACTCAGGGATCGAGACGTGGCTGCACGATCCGTTACAGCCATACGGATAAGATGCATGTCATCTCGACTGCTAGTGATATGAGGCCGTTGGGATCCAGAACGGTGTTCCGTATTACCCTCCTGAACCCACCGATTCCATATTCTGCTAACAGTCATTGGATCGCGACCAACGCGAGCACCAATGTCGCGATACGATAAACCACAATCGCGATAGGCAACAATCCGACCTTTTCAAAGTCGGAAACGTGATGGTACGCATTTCTCCTCCATACACGAGGCATCACAACAACGTTTCACCAGGCAACGCCGATCAACTGCTGTTTGTGTATGAGAAATCGGTTGGAAACTTTCCTCATGTCAGCACGTTGTAGGTGTCGCCACCGACGCCAACCTTGTGTGAATGCTCTCAAAAGCTAATAATTTGCATATCACAGCATCTTCTTCCCGTCGGTTAAATTTCGTGTCTGTAACACGTCATCTTCGTGGTGTAGCAATTTCAATGGTTAGTAGTGTATATAAAGGCTGTATACAAAAGGACTCAAATTCTTTGTATGAAAAGAGGATGTTTGAGTTACAGTTTGCAGCGGTCAGACCATGCAAGGGATGTGATTCGCTGAACACATGTCAAAATAAATCGTATCTCTTTCAGTTGTTTTGCTGCACATGCGTATGAAAACAGAAACAGGTGCAAGGCCTAAACTTATGGTAAGAGAACGGACCAGCAAGATTTTCCCTACTGGGCATTTCGCCACCTAATAAAATGCTAAAAAATCAAGGAAACGCGAAAACAAAGTATCAATAGAATTTGTATAAGCACAGTAAATGTGTCAATTAAAAGTCTGGTGTGGTTTCCAGTTATGTGGACTGGTATATAAAATCAAAATAAGCATAAATTGAAATTTACTGGTAATGTTAATAGCGACTTCTGCAAGATAAATGCCAAGTATCATATTTCCTGAAAAGTATCAAAAAATTATACAAAGCTGTAAAGTGTTAAATATATGTAAAACTAGTAGTGTGATGTCTTCAGAATGCAAGACGTTGAACTGAAGAAATAATTTATGTCATCAAGATTGGTGCATATCAGTAGTGTAAATAATGTAGCTGGTCGCATAGAAATTAGAATGGCGTAATAGTTACCTCTGAAATTCTTACTGCTGAAATAAGCGTGCGTATAATTTCGTTCATAATCGCAGCCGTATTCTTGGCGCTAAAACTTACCTTATTGGTATTTCAGTAGTTTCTCATTATTGCTATATAAGGGAAACTGAAATTCAGAACATAAATTCAGGTATTGCACAGTTACAAAAGACATAAAAAATGGACAAATTCAGTGTATCATTGTCGAAATCGTGTGTAACGTCGCAGTCTGGGAAAGCAAAATCGTATAAAAGGTAATTTATGTGAGACAGAATCTGCTGTGTTGTATTTACACAGCGCAGTATAATTGATCCAGCTATGTGTTTCGCTTGGCGTAATACTTTTGAGATGATTGTAGATGTGATTAGTTTTGGAGATTGATGTTTTTAAATAAATTTGATTGATAGTTTGATGCTGGTGATATTGAACCCTTGTTATTTTATTGTTGACTGATTTGCTCCTGATGACTTGGCGATTGATTTCATAGGATCTATCCACTGCTGTTAAATTAGAAAGGAAGTAGCTTTGACGTCAGAGGGCTTGATGTATGTGGATGAGAGTTTTGTTTTGGTCGGCGGGGGGCTACATTGCTTTGACGTAAGCTGTGGTGTGCCATTGTGCTGCCCAACGGTGTTGTTGCCAGTGCCACTGATGGTTTCAATGACAGCATGGCACTTACCTGTTGCAGGTATCACATTTTGTCTGTCCGTAGCCTCTATGCTTCCAGTACAGTGTACTAATTCCTCAGTAAAATTTTGCTCTTTATTGTTGATGGGTTTTTTAATAGGATGTGGGGTTTCCGAAGTGTCAACGTCTGTAATGTGCTGTACGGAATTATTTTCAGTGGCCTTAGTATCTGTATCTATGTGTTTGAAATGGTTATCAGGTGTTTCTGTGTACAATTTCAGCTCGACACGTATGCTGGAGAGTTGCACATTGAACTGCAGAAGTGTCACCATGTAGTTGTTTTTTATTTGGCGAACTGTTCATGATTTTTATAAAATCTTTGATTGATCTGAGCAGTGGAGGTATCTTGTTTTTCTCGTATGCTGGCGAATTATTCATCTGTTTTATCAAACCATTCATTGAGCAGAGTATTCCATTCAACCATCATTTGCATGGGAGTTTTGAAGCATCGCTTCCATATTACTTTCAATTAGTATGTTAGGTGTTACCTGCGTTGTGCCACCAACAACCATAGACATCTCATTTGTTGTGTTATCTGCCTAATTACTGCTAATGGAATGTGACGGATGTTTAAAAAGGCATTGAGTACTTTGCACTCCTGTGTACTCTGACACACTATTAGCATCCTGATTGAAATGTGTCAGATAGTTAAATCACTTTCCTCATATGGTAAACAATCAATCTTTGAATTGCGCGCGTTAGCCATGTGCAGATCAGTGGCGTCTGCAATACTGGAATCTACCGTCTGATTACTAGTCAAATTAGTGAGTGAAATTATAGTGTCAGGAATTTGTCTACTATTTTGAGAATCGGTATGTACATTGTCTGTTGTGCGCTGCAAATTAGGCACTGCAGAATTGTCACAATCTTTGTCACTATTACATTCAATATTGTTATCGTTAACCGGAAAATTGTTCATGTCAGTATTTTTAACAGTCAAATTACGTGCTTGATTCGTAATAACATTGCATGGTATCCTAAATAAAATACAGAGTACAAACCGAAAGACGAAAAATATTCAACAATAAAATCAATGAAAAACAATGTGGAGCATAAGAATGCCTATGAACTGTTAAAAATTTTTGTACAAGTTAGTAAATTCCGTTGCGCCAAAAAACATCGGACTGCTATTATCACTACAGAGTGGTTGAGAAAACAGAAGACATACTTTATATATATATATATATATATATATATATATATATATATATATATATATATATATATATATATATATATCAGAGATTACACAAACAGAACGACTGGCAGTTCTGTCACCAAGTGTAACATTCTTTTATACATTTTATCGTTTGAGATACTTAAGTGAGATTATTCTGCTTAGTATGGAATACACTGAAAGATGACTAGAGAACACAAATATTTATACTGTCTTACCTTTAACGTAGCATCGGTGGAATGCAATATATTCTGGTCTCTCATGAAAAAAATAAAATGCTAGCTACAGGCTCAGCAGTGTGCAATACTGACCATAATACATTGGAAAGTACATGAAATTCTTTTGGCTGATACATGAAAACATTTCCTAAAAATCCAACTTCTTTGAAAAACATATGACCTGGACAGGTGAAATTATATTGCAAGTTAAGTTTGTCTTTTTAAAAACATCTGACAATCGAACTAACATTAGTCAGAAAAATACATCATATTTTCTATTGGAATCATGAACAATAAGATTTATACAGCAAGTATTATCTAACCTCACTAAACCAGCATAAATCATCAAGTTACATGTTGTTGTTGTTGTTGTGGTCTTCAGTCCTGAGACTGGTTTGATGCAGCTCTCCATGCTACCCTATCCTGTGCAAGTTTCTTCATCTCCCAGTACCTACTGCAACCTACATCCTTCTGAATCTGCTTAGTGTATTCATCTCTGGGTCTCCCTCTACGATTTTTACCCTCCACGCTGCCCTCCAATGCTAAATTTGTGATCCCTTGATGCCTCAGAACATGTCCTACCAACCGGTCCCTTCTTCTCGTCAAGTTGTGCCACAAATTTCTCTTCTGCCCAATTCTATTCAATACCTCCTCATTAGTCATGTGATCTACCCATCTAATCTTTAGCATTCTTCTGTGGCACCACATTTCGAAAGCTTCTATTCTCTTCTTGTCCAAACTATTTATCGTCCATGTTTCACTTCCATACATGGCTACACTCCATACAAATACTTTCAGAAACAACTTCCTGACACTCAAATCTATATTCGATGTTAACAAATTTCTCTTCTTCAGAAACGCTTTCCTTGCCATTGCCAGTCTACAGTTTATATCTTCTCTACTTCGACCATCATCAGTTATTTTGCTCCCCAAATAGCAAAACTCCTTTACTACTTTAAGTGTCTCATATCCTAATCTAGTTCCCTCAGCATCACCCGACTTAATTCGACTACATTCCATTATCCTCGTTCTGCTTTTGTTGACGTTCATCTTATATCCTCCTTTCAAGACACTGTCCATTCCATTCAACTGCTCTTCCAAGTCCTTTGCTGTCTCTGACAGAATCACAATGTCATCGACGAACCTCAAAGTTTAAGTTACATATAACTCTGTTAACAAATCTTAGAAACATTACAGAAGTGAATCATCTAACCTGCCTTTTTATCAGTCAGTTGGTGTACACTTTGTGGTTGCTCAACAATTGTCAATTATCAGCCAACTCATTTATACTAATGCTCTGGTAAAACGAAAATCATCATTATTTAACATCTTTCCCTTGGTGGCATGAAGACTTCTGCTTCCATGTTCTCATAATTCCTACATTAATCTAACACTTGGTGGCTTCACAGAGCACACCACAAAAACTGCCTACACCATTCTCTTTCACTCACAGACAGCTACTTACAACACTGTGTCAAGTGATCTCTTACTGTAGCACTACAAGCTCAGACCAGAAGCAGTATCTTTGGCTCTGCGGTCGTTCATAGTCAGCGATCCGCATTATAAGGCCTATCAGAGACATACATCGTTCATAATATAATAGTTTCATTTTATTTTATATTAATGTTATTATCATATTCGGGTGCCAGATACAAATGTGCCCCAGTAGACTTCTTTCAATTTCACTTATCTGGCCTTCATATAGGGATTTCATGTCTAGCACTCTCCAGTTTTCACCAAGGGTTCTTCGTTCACCCACTGACTGGTAGACCACATTATATCCCTCTTTTGTTACAACTGTTGGCATTTTTCGTAGACTTTTTCTACTCTATCGAAAATGAGGTCTCATAATAATAACTATTAATATTAGCGCTATGGAATATTATTATGAGGGAGACAGAAACACACAAATTGATGCTAACAGCTGCTCTGTATGGGAATTTCTGGCAATGGAATGGAATCATGAGAATGGAATCAGCATATTCTATTGGTCGTAATGGACTAGTTCTTATTTGCACGAACTGAACCACATATTTTCACAGGCTTGTAACGATTTCACTTAAATAGCGTGATGTATTTAGATTCTGCGTGTACTATATCTACCATTCCATTCCATATCTCGTCTTTCTTTTTTTTTAAATTGTGGACATGTTCACTTTTGCGTGTCACCTCCTGAGCTCTGCGTGAACAAAAAAAAAAAGACTATTAAGCAGTTACTATAGCGAGAACGTCAGTTCTCTGAACATTAACGGCAAACAGTGGCTCACTAGAAGCTTAATTGTATCTAAATGTACACCAACAAACCGTAGGACACTTCAAATCCAACTGGAAAACTGCTTGAGGAGCACAGAAAACTTTCATGATCTGCACAGTTCGCAAATGCAAAATAAAGTATAAGACTCGTGAAATATGACAAGTATTCAAGCAACCCAAGTTGCACTGTAAATCCTGCAAATTATAAGCTGCACAGATAACTGATGGCGCTAATTAAGAAATGCAAACTCAAAGAATATGAGCCCCAATGCACAAAGCCATCACCGAATGCAAATGGCTGAGATAGCAACGGAGATTAGATTAGGAAATGAGACACTTAAAGTAGTAAAGGAGTTTTGCTATTTGGGGAGCAAAATAACCGATGATGGTCGAAGTAGAGAGGATATAAAATGTAGACTGGCAATGGCAAGGAAAGCGTTTCTGAAGAAGAGAAATTTGTTAATATCGAGTATAGATTTAAGTGTCAGGAAGTCATTTCTGAAAGTATTTGTATGGAGTGTAGCCATGTATGGAAGTGAAACATGGACGGTAAATAGTTTGGACAAGAAGAGAATAGAAGCTTTCGAAATGTGGTGCTACAGAAGAATGCTGAAAATTAGATGGGTAGATCACATAACTAATGAGGATGTACTGAATAGGACTGGGGAGGAGTTTGTGGCACAACTTGACCAGAAGAAGGGATCGGTTGGTAGGACATGTTCTGAGGCATCAAGGGATCACAAATTTAGTATTGGAGGGCATCGTGGAGGGTAAAAATCGTAGGGGGAGACCAAGAGATGAATACACTAAGCAGATTCAGAAGGATGTAGGTTGCAGTAGGTACTGGGAGATGAAGAAGCTTGCACAGGATAGAGTAGCATGGAGAGCTGCATCAAACCAGTCTCAGGACTGAAGACCACAACAATAACAACAACAACAACAGCAATGGAGAAGATCTGCCACTGACCTCAGAACAGGTCTAGATATCTTCTCATGGGAAGTCCCAAAATAGAATCCTCTCTCCCACCCAACCCTACAACTCTCGAAAAATTCAACCTGGAGGAGAGGTCCTCCAGCAACTGCCACAGTGAGAACTTCACTCTATTTTACAGAATGCAGGGGAACCCTGAACAAATTTCCCAGTCTTGGTTCTCTGAATGCATTTTAGTATGCAGAAGGTTGACACTGACTCCTAGCGAGGTTCCACTCATTGGCCGAGTTCTTTGCGCCCAAGCAAGCTGTGGAACAAGAATCACGTCATTGGACTGCCATATTATTGGAGGGAAGGCAATGAGTTTTCCCATAGTAGGCTACCAGCGCCACATCGTTCTCTTCTGCTTTCTGCATACTGGAAGGTGAATTCGTCACACATGCCTATTCTCTGGGGCTAATTGGCAATTCCTTTCACAGTAGAAATCGCATTTCTAACATAAATGGACGGCCATGGTCTTACTGCAGACGCATCTGTGAAAAGCAGCACCCTTGAGTCCAGCCTCCTTTCACCAGTGCGTCCGTAACATACCTTCTGTGGTCACGCCAGAATCACTGCGTTGCCCCTCAGCCCAATCATTTCCCACCAAGGCAAACTGTAACCTTCCTCCACAGCCAGCCAGCCTTGTGCTTTACTCAAACCTAGGCAAAAACGAACAAACAAAAGATAAACAGCATATGGGTTCTCCTTTTGAAAAGAATGAAACTCCAATGATTGCTACCCTCAATGGTCATTGAGTATTGGCACTCGATGAAAATTACCTACCTCAACCCAGAACTGAAACTCTTAGAACCCGAGACTCCTACCGGTCTTCCATCAATTTAAATTAAAAATATAGCAATGTATCATCGCCTGTTTAGTCAAAATGACAATGAAAAGGTGATGATGATGGTGATGATGATGATGATGTTTGGTTTGTGGGACTTACAACTGCGCGGTTATCAGCGCCTGTACAAATTCCCAACCTTTGCTCAGTCCAATGTCGCCACTTTCATGAACGATGATGACATGACGATGACAACACGAACACCCAGTCATCTTGAGGCAGGTGATGAAAAGGTTAAGATAACTGTAGTGCCTCCTAGTTATTACACATAAAGATGTTTTATTAAAGGTTACCAAAAAACAGGCATCTTTGTCCCACTTGAGATTTATAACATAATTACAGCATCAGATGATCATCATTAATATGAAGTGCAAATAAGCTTTTGACTTACAAACCCTAATTCTTCCATAAAAAATCGTACATTGCAATTGTTATCACTCCATGGTGATTTCTTGTTATTAAACACTTTAATTACTGAGGAAAATGTCCACAAAGACAATAGTTCAAGTGTTTTTAGAAATAAAAGATTAATACCTAAAAATTCCACTATGATCTGTTAGTGTGCACAAAATTGTAATGAATTAGTTGCAAAAAGAAGTAAGTTACCAAAAAATTATCCTCAATGGTGACTGCATCATTCGGCCAGACACAAGTGTTCAACAAAAATCTTACTCTCGGAGTCTTAATGTGAGCATCAACAGTTTCATTAAAGGTTGTGACATAAAAGCACTTCGTCTTCAGGCCACAAGTGGCCCATCGGGACCATCTGACAGCCATGTCATCCTCATTGAGGATGCGGATAGGTGGGGCATGTGGTCAGCACACCGCTCTCCTGGTCGGTATGATGGTTTTCTTTGACCGGAGCCGCTACTAATCAGTCGATTAGCTCCTCAATTGGCATCATGAGGCTGAGTGCACCCCGAAAAATGGCAACAGCGAATGGTGGCTGGATGGTGACCCATCCAAGTGCCAGCCACGCCCGACAGCGCTTAACTTTGGTGATCTCACGGGTTGTGACATAAGCCTTGGATTCATTCACACATCCTGTTTCGGATGTTTATAGTGTGTTATGTACGTCGAAAGGTTATCGTACATTTATGAGGGCATGTATGAGCTTACAGCACGAAGATCTGAGGCAAATCTCAGTCATTATTAGTCGTCACCAAGTAATTTTCTTCTTTGAAAGGGAAGTGTCCCAGCAACACTCAGTTTGCCTTGGGCTATAATGACAAAAGTGTCTATTGTGCAGAGACTTCTTGGGCTGGACAAGACACACACCAAAATTTGGCTTCCAGTTTATTGCTACAATTATGGGCTCGGGTGAAGAGTCAGTCGCCATTACCAACTGCCTTAGGCTTGCCTCTGCTTGCTTTGTGACGCAACCAGCTCTGAAACATTCAAACCATTCAAAACACACACTGTATCTTCAACATATTCATCACAATTCAATTAGCATAACCTAACAATTTCTTTCTAGATATAAGTTTATACCGTTTACGAAATAATTAGTGGGACCATGACAACAATTATTGTTGTTATACCACTTCCTAAAGCAATTCTCTTTAAAAAAACCACGGCTACCATAGCAAAAAGTAGCATAAACTGTTAGAAAGTTTCACAAAAGAAACAAGTTCTTGTTGCACCAAAATTCTCACATCTGACATACTTTTGGTGCACTCATTGTTAAATAAGTCCATGTGGTTGGTAATAGTGACACGGATTCATCTTTTAATTTGTTGAGTATGGGTGCCAAAATTATAATTGAACTACATCCATGAATATAATCGTCTATGTGATAGAGAGAGCTGGTGTACACAAAGTCAAACTCAAAAAGGCATCGTGAAGCTCGCTCATCGCTCAAATGGTTGTAACTAGTGGCTGACAAAACATCACACCATCTCGACACGTTTCCCAAAGCGAAAATTGCCTCTGGTGTAAGAAGGCCAAATCACTCCTACAGTATCAGCCATGTTTTTCATAATCACACAGGACACAAAGCACCAGACTCCTCCTCACATTATTAACATCTACTTAAGTCTCCCATCACAAATGCATAAATCCACACATCTTTAAACTTTTTTTCAAATGGTAGAGACGAAAGTCTTCCATTTATAATTTAAATCCGACATCTCGCAAGAAAAGAATTATAGCGAATCAGATATGAATCATTCAACAAACAATATTGGAGTGAGACACTGTACAAAACAATTTAAAAATGGGTAATTTATGAGGTACGATACATCACTTTTTTATTACCTCACATAGCATTTGCAACACTACTGAAAGAGAACAGGCAAATGGACACATCTCGGCATGTTTTACCGATGGTTATCGACGTCCACTGTGACAATCACTATCAATCACTATCAACAATACAAAGATTCCCTGAAGTGGCTGCAGAAGCAAATCACATGTGCTCCCGGACACATTTAAAGCAAATTCACTGCAAGGTGCGTCTATTCCAACATCCCATGCACACAACCTATTAAATTTAGTGCTGTCAAAACCTACAAAGGAGCATTCATGAACACAACACTAAAAGACTCCACGACACTAAATGTCTGTACATAAAAGTAAATTACACAAAACCTTATACATAAATACCCCACTGTTATCGTTTTAGAACACATACAGAAGTAGAAAAACAAAATTTACTTCTTTAACTCATCTAATTCAATGTGGTCCTTTCTCGCAACTATCCTTAGCTTCGCACAGCGCCAGCTTTCTTTTGTATAATGGCTCTGGATGCCATTACTGCTCTCTCCCATGCTTCCATTCGTGTACTTGTTACCCCGTGAGTTTCTGCGTTGGTCTCTCTCAAAAGTAACACCTGCCTCATTCTCTTCTCTCTCAATCTCATCTATATCTGTCAATGTCAATCTTTAAAACCTCTAAACCGTTTTCTCCATGCAAATGAGGGCTCTTTTACACTCAGCCAGCATGATATCAAGTAACAACTGGATTTGTTCAATGTTACTATACTGTTGTTCAGATGCTGATTTCTCTTCAGAAATTCACTGAAGAAAACTACATACAACTGGAACTGTGTTACTGCCAGTGGTGGAGCCTTGATTAAGCTCCGGCACACAATATTTCACTCAACAGCAGACCGATACGGTTTCATAATTTCTGATTCGAAATCAGTGATGGTTGCACAGATTATGATTATTGGTAACACCTTTACAATAGCTTCACCACTTATGTGGTTACTCGCGAATTTTAATTTTCTCTGTACTGGCCATGACTTCAGTAAGCTGTCTCTAAACTGAGTTATCAATGTTTTTACATCTAGGTTCCTTCCTGCCGTATAAACCTGGAATTTTATCAAACAGAATAAATTGTTTTTCGTCAAACGTTCAGTCACTTTGGGACATGAGTTGCGAAGTCGTACTCGTTTCTCTAAGCACAAATCATTCTGAAATGTATGAGTGTGCACCATTAGACCGCGAACATTCGTTTCCATTGCTCTCGTCTTCGTTACTTATCCTGCTATCAGATACTAACTATAGCTGCTTTGCTATTCGGTGTCGCTTCACCTCTTTTCTCAATCTATTTACTTACTTTTTGAGCGAGACGAAATCTACTGACTGTACATTGTACAGATTCAGTGCTGCCTGATACTGGTCGTTTCCCCAGATTCTGTGCTCTTTTCGAAAGAGATTGTTGACACCTTCGACCTTTTGCATTCTTTTTAAAGAAAAACTTATCGAACTTCCCGCATAGTACGACCTGGTATTATAGGATCTAATAAATAAACCAATATATATGCAAATGTGCCTTAGCCTTCCAACTGGAAATGAATTAATAGATGTCCAGTTGAAAAAGGAATTATTAATGACATTAAAGTAGCATTTTTTTCTAAAGAACACAGCACATCACAAAAGAGCTCATTTAACTCAGATATTTACATGTATTACAGTTTCACATCACGTCATTGGAGTGTCTTATGACGTGAAGATAAAGGAAAGCTTTTTTTTTATTTTGGTGGAGTGAAAGATCAAAGTGCATTATGAATAGAAAAGGAAACACTGAGTACAATAGATGAAAATGCCGTGGTCAGGGCTCTGACAGTTGTGCCGGTATATTAGGCATGTACAAAGGTGAGTGATGGTGGTGGTTAGTGTTTAACGTCCCATCGACAACGAGGTCATTAGAGACGGAGCGCAAGCTCGGGTTAGGGAAGGATTGGGAAGGAACTCGGCCGTGTCCTTTCAAAGGAACCATCCCGGCATTTGCCTGAAACGATTTAGGGAAATCACGGAAAACCTAAATCAGGATGGCTGGAGACGGGATTGAACCGTCGTCCTCCCGAATGCGAGTCCAGTGTGCTAACCACTTACAAAGGTGAGTGAACAAGGATTCAACATAGGCAAAGAACTGCAAAAATGTGCATTGTGGAGCGCACAGTTTAGATCCAGCACTAAACGATGCTGCATGTGGAATTCAAGAAGTTATGCCCTTTTCTGACAGGAGAAACATTGTATCTTTTCTTTGTGCACAAAATTAAAAAATGGAAAATTTTGGCATCTTCTTGTAACGTAAGAAAATTTTTCCCAACACGTTGATCTTCGAGATACCAGTCTGTCAGAATCCTTTGTCAGACTGATGTCGATATACTCTGTCAAAAATAATATTGATATCTAAGAAAAGGGAATAAAAACAAGCTGTCGTTTTGAAAATTTTGAGACACTTGAGTTCGTTTTTCAGACAGTGCAGCAATCAAATATCCTAAAATGTTCTAATTTAACACCTTAAATTATGCAGTCGGAAAAGTAGAGCTTGGTAAATCGTGTTCTCTTGTTCGGAATGCAGCTGATAATTTATCTGGATCTTTTGAAGAAGCAGTATGATCAGCTACATCGTTGGCAGGAAATGAGACATTTCATCACAATTCGAAAATTAAAGAATTCGAAAAGGAAAAAATATTTAAAAAAATTATGTCAGTATGAGTGGTTAGTGGATCAAATATGTATTTCAGAACCATTGTTTTTGACAGATGTTTGGATATTACCTTGGCACAGGTAAAAAGCAGATTTAAGCATATGCATAATGTTAACTATTTCTTAAAAATTATTTTACCAAAATTTCTACTGCTTCTGACGAAGAGTTCACAATGCAGTTGCAGTTCTTCAAAATAAATATGAGGAGGATTTATCCAGTGAATTCCCAAACTAGGTAACATGTTTGAAAAACGCTCTGAAAAAAGAATTAGCCTCATAGGTTTTGTTGTTGACTTAACAAAACTGTTAGCAATACAGAACTCCATCGTAGCTGGTAGCATTCCAGATGTATGCACAATATTTTACCTGTTTTTAACTAATCCCCTTACTGTTTCTTCAGCTGAACGCTCATTTTCGAGGCTCAGACTTATAAAGAACTATCTGCGGAATTCTGTGTCCCAAGGCAGACTTAGTGAACTCAATACGCCCCAGTATCAAAAGTGGAAGAAGAGGTGTCAGTGAAACCATCAGTACCTTCGTGTCACAGAAAGCTTGTTGCATGCTCTAGTTTCAGTGGAGATCAACGTGAGTACAGCGAGGTTTTATATGTACATCACACAATAGATAGAAGTTGGTCTATGCTTATTGATACTGTCAATGAGCATAATGTATTTAATTTGTAATAACATTTACTAGTATTAATAATTATCTTCAATACTTTGAAAATAGTGAAAGAATAATCCCTTTGTGTACCTTACATAGGATTATAAAATACATGTCATTCACTTTCTACTTCTAGCTGCTATAATTAAAGTTTTGTTAGTTACTGATAGATTATACGTTTTATTTGTTGGGGCCCAGAGTTTCCTTTTGCAGGTGGGCCCATATCACTTACGTTACATTTCTGGCACAGGGGTAGGAGTAACAAGTTTCAAGTGTTGCTTTCTGAGTTAGACATCAGTTTCTGGGATTTGATATCGCCATTGTACAAGATTACTTGCGCCAGAACTGCCCTGTGGCAGTCACTAGTACCTGGGAAAGTAATGGTGTCAGAGAAAGTTCTAAAAGTCTGTGGAAAGCTGAAGTTGTTGGCAATTTGCAAAATCCAAATTTGGATGTAATGAAGTCATATTCCCTGGACACATCATTACTTCATCAGGCATTTTGCCTTACAGAATTACAATCAGTCCTGCATAAAACTTTCCAATACCGCGACCTAACAAGCAATTCAAGTCTTTTATGAGTTCATTCAGTCCCTGATTTGTTTTAACGAAGCACTGGTATGTATGTATCGGTATGTATACTTACGAAGGATGTACAGTAGATGATAACAGAGTGGAAGTGCAGATTTCAGGACAAACATTGGATTCCGCCCCCCCCCCCCCCTCAGCGCTCCCACACATGGTGTTACAGTTGCCCCCTTCACCACCCCTACTTTCCCTCCCCCCTCCAAAACCATATTCACTGGGTTTTGAACACCCCACTAGGACAGTTCTGCCACAGATAAATGATTCCCCCCCCCCCCCGCCACCCCTATTCGTGATGCTACACGTAAATACACCCTGTCGATGCAACACCTCAACATTTGCATTCTCAGAAAGGTTGCACATTTCAGTCTGTCAGCTCCTGCGCCACCAGAGAGCTTCTCGAATGCTCAGATAAATTTCTCAAATGCAATATTTTGCCATTTAAAACAGTTCATAGCTATTGTACACCGTCAGAAGGCTCTCATGTCTAATTCTGACTTATAGTTCAGTCATTATGTGCAAGTACCAAGTTTGTATCTCTCAATACCAAGCAAGAAATTTATTACTTGGATGATAAATGACGACATGTTTTACGAAAATGTTTGTCAAAGTTTTCTTTTCAAGGTTTTTGGATTTACACTGATACGACAAAAATCGTGGCATAGCTCGTAATATCCTGTAGGGCCTCCTTTTGTCTGACATGGTGCAGCAGCTCGAAGTTCCATGGACTCCACACGTCTTTGGAAGTCCCCTGCGGAAATATTGAGCCATGCTGCCTCTATAGCCGTCCATAAATGCGAAAATGTTGCGGTGCAGAATCTTGTCCACGAATTGACCTCTCGACTATGTTCTTCAAACGTTCGATGGGATTCATGTCAGGTGGTCAGGGCAGCCAAATCGTTCCCTCGAATTGTCCAGAATATTCTTCAAACAAATAGCGAACAACTGTGGAAAGTGACATGGCGCTTTGTCATCCATAAAAATTTCATCGTTGTTTGGGAACATGGAGTCAATGAATGGCTGCAAATAATCCCAAAGTAGCCGAACATAACCATTTCCAGTTAATGAATGGTTCAATTGGACCACAGACCCCAATCGATTCTTTACAGAGATCGGACGAGAACTGGTCAGTCACTGAAATGAACCAGCTTTTTTTCATGACTCTGTACTCACCATCCACTCACACAAATAACTAAAAGGAACGTACACTGGACTGTGCTGGAATGCAGTCATTCTTTGGACACGTGCTTTTCACGGTACAGATCTTCATCTATTCGTGATGCTACACGTAAATACACCCAGTCGATGCCACACCTCAACATTTGCATGCTCAGAAAGGTTGACAGGCGGGTGGGTTGGGCACAGGAAAATGAATTTGTTGCTTGAACCTTATACAATATAAACTTAGGGCAGGTGGGAGCGGGGGGGGGGGGGGGGGGGGGGAGGGGGAGAAATCATTTCAATTCAGGTCACTAAACCTGTACTTTTATCTGATATGGTCCTATTTTGAAAGAACGTATGAAGAGGAGTAATAATTTTGTGTTACATCCCCAGTAATTTTCAGATAACAAGAGTATTAAATTTTGTCTACTGTAAAAATTATAAATATTACAACAAAATCCTAAATATTTTTTATCAAGCAGAAAAATTTTAAGAATGAAGACTGATTCTTGTTATACACGCATCAAAAAAAGTTTTGCATCACCCCAGTTCCCAGAACTCTTGAAGATAGACGTTGACTGTAGATATTTTATCACAGCACAGTCCCTTTGACTGTTCAGAGATGTTACTAAACTCGTCCAAAAATTTAAACAACCATGCATGAGCAGCGCCTATTAGATGTATGGGGTACGACAGCCTATCAGTTCCAGGCTTTCCACCTGGAAGGAGGTAGACAGCTCGTGTTGTCTGTAGTTCAACCATGCCTAGACGGTCAGTACCGCGGTTCGATTGCGTCCGCATTCTTACTTTGTTACTTTGTGCCAGGAAGGGCTCTCAACAAGGGAAGTGTGCAGGCGTCTCGGAGTTAACCAAAGCGATATGGTTCGGACATAGAAGAGATACAAAAAGACAGGAACTGTCGATAACATGCCTCGCTCAGGCCGCCCAGGGGCTACTAATGCAATGGATGACCGCTTCCTATGGATTGTGGCTCGGAGGAACCCTGACAGCAACACCATCATGTTGAATAATGCTTTTCGTGCAGCCACAGGACGTCGTGTTACGACTCAAACTGTGTGCAATAGGCTGTATGATGCGCAACTGCACTCCCGACGTCCATGGCGAGGTCTATCTTTGCAACCACAACACCATGCAGCGTGGTACAGGTGGACCCAGCAACATGCCAAATAGACCGCTCAGGATTGGCATCACGTTCTCTTCACCGATGAGTGGCGCATAAGCCTTCAATCAGACAATCGTCGGAGACGTGTTTGGAGGCAACCTGGTCAAGCTGGACGCTTTAGACACACTGTCCAGCAAGTGCAGCGAGGTAGAGGTTCCCTCTTAGTATGGGGTGGCATTATGTGGGGCTAACATATGTCGCTGGTGGTCATGGAAGGCTGTACGAAACGTGAATGCCATCATCCGACAGATAGTACAACCATATCAGCAGCATATTAGCGGGGCATTCGTCTTCACAGACAACAATTCGTACCCCCATCATGCACATCTTTTGAACGACTTCCTTCAGGATAATGAAATCGCTCGTCTAGAGTGGCCAGCGTGTTCTCCAGACATGAACCCTATCGAACATATCTAGGATAGATTGAAAAGGGCTGTTTCTGCACGATGTAACCCACCAGGCACTCTGAGGGATCTATGCCGAATCGCCGTTGAGGAGTGAGACAATTTGGACCAACAGTGCCTTGATGAACTTGTGGATATTATGACACGACAAATACAGGGATGCATCAATGCAAGAGGACGTGCTACTGGTTATTAGAGGTATATTAGGTGTATAGCAATATGGACCACCACCTCTGAAGGTCTAGCTGTATGGTGGTACAACATGCAATGTGTGGTTTTCAAAAGGGCGGAAATGATGTTTATGTTGATCTCTATTCCAATTTTCTGTACCAGTTCTGGAACTCTCGGAATCGAGGTGATGCAAAACTTTTTTTGATGTGTGTATTTTGATACTTTTACTGTTATCGAAGCGTATCTGCAGTCATCACTTGCGGTCAGTATTACCATATATGTTCCCATGAAGGAAAAATTAATCAACATTGTCATTTATAAATAAGATTTGACCCATTTTAAACGATGCAAATCTCCTTCTCTTCTTAGTACATATTCTTCCTGCTTCTGGAAGTATTCGTTCACAGGTCACTGATGTTGCTGTGATACATAATACTTTTAGAACCAGTTGATACAGCGCTGGCCGCAGCAATTTTCTCATTTCCCACAAGTTTAAGGGATTGCTGTTTCTAGGCAATTCCCTCCACTAAATATTTGTCCAGTTCGACAATTGCCACACTTTCTGGGTCATGACTTACTTGAAGCCGACTAATAGTTTTGTTGAACTGCTGCCAGATTGAAGAAGTCTCATGTTTCACAATGGTAACTGGTTGAGAAGTGAGCTCTGTTTTTTCTTGTTGAACAACCAACGCTCTCATTTCTGCAATATCCTTCATCTAGCAGTCCTGAAATTTTTTGTCGTCCGACAATCCTTGCCTTTTAATTGAGTGTCCAGTAACGTTGCTTGACTAATCAGTTCGTTGCTGGAGATAACCCCAAACCACTCTGATGTGTCAGCACACCATGGAATCCAACTTTTACACAGCGACTCAAGCTCAGCACAATAGGCTGTGGGGTGGTAGTACTGGACCAAATGACACATCAGGCAATCACCATCGACAGTTGCACTGAACATTTATTTGGCTCATTTTAACAAGACAAATAACAAATAAAACCATCAACACACTTTTAAAATTAGCATTTAGGTAAGAGCAAGTTACTTCAGAATTTAAACATTCATAAACCATGGCACTTATGGCCTATTACACATTTAGTGAAATGATTTAAAAATTATTTACTCAAAAACTATGATCAACCTGAAGAACAATCTACTAAACTTTAACAAGGAAATGTAGTCTTTCGTTACTGCAGTGATTGGTATTGCCACAGTAATTCAGAGTACAGGCAACAACAAATCAGATTCCACGGCACACAACCACGTTACTTAAATGGCAGACACCCTACAATGTAAGATATAAAATATAAAATTTCAGGTGACCAAGCAACCTCGTGGGATTCAACAAACTACGCCCAGAAGCGGACGCTCGCCCACTCATCTGTTTCCAATACAGGCTCGGCATGGACCCCCAAATGGGAGCAGCAGCGGTCACGAATAGGCACGAAAACTCTTAGCACTAGCGGGTATCTACAACTGTCTGACATCTACCTTAAGTAATTGGAAACACAATAATTCATTACAGCACATCATATGTAGAATTAACCTATTAATGAACATCAGCTAAGCAGTACAAATCTGTTATCTTATGTGTGTCAGGCCAATTATACATTAAGCCGCGTGCGAACTAGATACACAGACAGTCAGCACGTACAGGCAAAGGGGGAGAAAAATACACATCAGCACAAGCAGGACACAACCCAGGACCCCGCACCCACTACCAAGACAAACAGCAGAAGTCCCGATAAAACAAAATCAAATGAAAGTAACTAGCGTGCAGGCTAACGGTACAATGGTATATCGAGACCGCCCCCTCTCTCCCCCCCCCCCCACCGACGCAAAACACAAAGAGACTTACAGCTATAAATAGCCACACTTAAATTTGTGATTAAATCAGAATTAATTACCATATTCACATCCACATACTGTCATTGAAGGAATTCTTGTACTCTCATTAATAGAATCAGTTTCACTAATTAAACACATAATAACAACAGGCCTCTCAGTAACTACTCATTTATAAATAGACACGTGTCTCTCAGACACACTATCACTTCAGATAGAAACGTAACAGCAATGTTATTGCAGTTTGCAGCAAAATATATCCAAGGAAAATTTTATCTATGCATATCTAAAGCAACTGGCCAGCTTAACTCTGTCGTGTGATGTAAATACAATAACCAGGTGGCACTTAGACAAGAACCAGCCAAACGTTTTCAATGGCGGTTAACACTGATAGTAGCAATCTGCAAACAGAATGTATCAGGACTCCAGGCCCTAGTAAATGTTAATCATCACATCAGATCACATACAGCTCTCACCAGAGCCTCGTGTACTAAGCAAGTTGAAATTAACACAGTCGAGGACAAACTCAGTAGGAGTAGCAATGGCCAGGCAAGAAAATGAAGCCAACAGCACAGAACCCGGTAGTCGATTCCGGCCACAATTTACGGCACAAGCAAGGCCCTTACCCTCTTGCTTGCTCGACGAAGCCAGCCGCCGCAGATCCCGGTGCCAGGAGACATGCAGGAAACCAACTACACCAACAGCTTCCCAGTAACGTGACTGCTTCCACGCCGGTGATATTTGCTATGACACCGTCACCTGGGTAAACATCCCATTTTAGACGTGCTCTTCCTGCTGCCTCGCACGGCGCCTGTACTGTCCGCCAGAATTCCCAAGCCATGTCACTGCTAGGCGTCTCAAAGCAAAATCCTCGTTACTTGCATCGAGCTTACCCCTCGCTCCCCGATGGGCCCGGTAGGTGGCGCCACCGCGCTCTCTGCACACACCACTGAAAAGATGACCCATACCGGCGGCGGGAATATTGCTGATCGAGCCACACAGCTAGCACTCTGATAACCCTTCAAGCAAATTATTAACCGGTGACTCTATTTCTCGAGGATATTCTCCATTTTTATCTTTAAAAGATTTTACTTGCCATCCCATTAATCTTAGCAAGATTTTCATTTTCAAAAATTGAGACTGTTTTCTCTGAGGACACTTCCATGTTTGCCTCATCTAAAACTTTCAAAATCCTTAAAGACTACTGCATTATCTCGCAGTCTGTACCGTTTAAGTGTAAGGCGATTGATTTTCCACCTAAAATAGCGAAGCAAGAAATTATGGGATCTTTATTTAAAGTAAATCTTTGCAACATTTCGAAAGCAGAGTTCCGTCTGGTTGGGACATCTTGCTTCAGTTTCAGTCGGTCTTTTTTTTTTTAATTATCTTGCATTTCAGCAACTTTGCTTAAAGCAAAGCGTCTCTCCTTAAGAAAGATAACAATTCTATTGACCTTCTCAATGGTATTCTACATGGACTTCTGAATTGCGTACTGCGCAGTGGGCTTTAAAGAATGCGCGAAGCGTGGGATATGTGGAACTTTCAGAAGCATGGCAGTTACTTTCATATTTGACGCATCTCCTGTTATTATGGAAGTGATTTTAAAACTGATATTGTTTTGGGATAACAGACCTTTTCAGTTTGAAATGTTTTCTGTAATGTGTCTGTCTTCGAATTGTGAGCACTCTTAAAGTATGACTTTAGTTCACTCTACATCTATGAAATGTGCAGTGAGTGCATAGAAACTAATGACATTTTCACTCATCCACACATCATACGAAAGACAGACTGCCTTTGCAGTGCAAACTGGGCATTAGAGAGTTTGACGTTTTTCGACTTGGTTAGTTATAATTTGGGCAAAGCATATATATATATATATATATATATATATATCTTATACTGTAAAGAAAGGATTGTTTTCTCTGCAAATCGTTTTTAAAAGCTGTGCTCTTATCTAATGTGAGCGGCTTCACAATATTATATAAATTACTTATTGGTTGTTGTAAATGAAAAACAGTCGAGGGTGAGGGCGCCACAAAAGGAAATAAATCAGGCCTTGGTCCAGAACGTGATGAGCTGATGGGCTGGATACAGCTTGGGACTCGATTTGCTTTTCTATGAGGATAACTTCACCCGAGGTGGAAGCAGATGGTAGTGAGGACCATTCGTGAGAAACAAGTTCTCGAATTTCTACATCGATTGATGGCAATCTTGATCGGCTTCCTGACCCAGATTGTTCCAGAGTTATTGTAGGATGCTTCGATTTTAGATGTTTCTTCAGGTTTGATGATGAGCTAGAAAAAATGTAGCACATTCAATAACCAGAAGTTACAGAATAGGATGTAGAACGTTCTGATCTGCGAAACCTAGACCCACAATCGTGAAGCTTCTGTCTATACGAAAAGGTTTGAAACAGTTAGTGATTCAGAAACCGGCAAAGGCAAGTCTGATAGTATGCGAGGATTTCACTGCTGAAAGATAAAAATTTTGAATGATGTCGTATCCGAATTTGGGCTATATAGCGTGTGAACGAGAGGGAGCAGGTTAATGGTGCGGATAAAAGCTGGAAAAAACTGTGCAAATGAGCTCTAAACCTTGTGCTGTGCGTCTGTAATATTACTGTAGAACATAGTTGACCATCACTTTCAACTCATTTCGACGAACTCCGCCATACATCTCAGAGTATCGCCATCCATGTCTTTCCTCTAACGAACGTGGACACCTGGGTCAAGCCAAACATGCTCTCCAGTTCCACTGTCCTAAGACACCACAGAAGTAACAGATGAGCAGGTGGAGTAGTGGCTTACAAACGCTTTAACTTATTGCCGGCCGTGCTACTCGCATCCATTACTAATGAAGACAAACGAGTCAAATATATGTTTGTAAATATCAAATCTCTTAAGAAAATTTGCCTAACGTGTGTCCTTCACAGACCTCCGAAAGTAGGCAGGATAGAATGTTTCAAAACTGACCTTTCAAAATTCGATTCGACTTAGGAGCATACAAATAATACTAGGAACACAAACATAAATATCCTGCCCCTTCACTGTGAAATTTAACTGTGTAGTTTCTTCTTCAAATGTAACAGTATTTCAGCTTCCACCTACCCATAATGCAACCTATAGTCCGGCCCCCATACATATATTTGCCACACAATCCACAAGCAAAGAAATTCGTACTTGGAATACCAGCTTATAACATAATATTCATGACTTACTCTCTAAAATAAGCAAGGAATAAATTGTGCCAACATACAGAGACTTTAAGTGTATCAATGTGCCTGAACTTGCAGGAGGGGCACAAGACATAATTTGGGAGACGACTTCCATACCATTCCTGGACGTGAAAGACCAATGTCATAGATTTACTACCAAAGTAACTCTATTACACAGTAAATATGCTCTCCCAAAGACTGGAATCCTGAAGGGAAAACTTGCACCTTGGCTATCGGAAGAACGAAAAAGGTTCACGAATCTCGGAGACACTACACATCAGGCTTTTACCATTTAAAATAAAATTTATTACAAGCAGAAAGCAAACAGAGTCAATCAAACCGATAGCGAAATAATAACTAAGATGCGCAAATGTATTAATCTAAAATATATAGACCAGATGCTCTATGGAAAAGCTTCTGTGATCTAGGAAATAGTAGGCAAAGTAGAAGCTGCAGCTGATTCCATGGTCCCAACCAAGGTACTTGACTTTAGCGATGACCTTCATTGAACCGTAAACAAATCATAGACTTACTGATTACTTCGCTGAGGTAAATGATAGTAGTAGGAAACAATTCTCTCTTGAGCTGACGGCACTGTCGAAAAATCCATCAGCTCAGCATTTACTGTACAGGACAGATCGCAATCTAAATGATCAATCTTATTGTTGATCCACTACCACTAATAATAACTACAGATCCCTAGACTTTGAAGCTCTTGCCTGGACAACACAGTAGGAACACTCGTTCCCATCAGAATACAAGCGCTAGAGATCCAATTGCTAAGAAGAGTAACTGTGTATATTCTGTCAGGCGGGAGAATCAATTTAGACATCAGAAAAGAACTGAAAGTGAAAAACATAAATGAGCAGATTAAAGAATATAGGGACAAGTGGAAGAATAATGTCACAAGAATGGAAGATGACAGATTACCAAAATTGGTGATAATTATTACCCAGCGGGCAGAATAAAATTAGGAAGACTGAAGAAAATCAACAATTCCAACCAAGAGGGCGTAACAGGTAATTGCCTAATCTATGCAAAGCGAAGAAGAGACATAATATTATAAATTACTAATATTTAAGTAACTGTGGTTTTACTAAGTTTTGTAATTACATATGAAACTATGGTCTGTTGTGAGAGGACTCCTGAAGGCATTAATCTGTTCGAGTTAAATGAATAAATAAAAAATTAAACACAATGTACAGGTCGTCCCAGGTTGCATGGTTAATATTCATGGATATGACAGGAACGATCATTTGAGGCAAATTACTTCATGTGGACATATGCACTATTCTGAATGGTTTCCGAGACAGAACATATTTAATGGACATTGTTACTTATTTTCTTTATTGTTCAGTACACTGTCATTGTTTTCAACATACCTTAGTAGTTTAGACGAAGTTGAGACGAATAATTTGATGTAGAGCTTGTGGTCTGCCAAATCGGGAAACATCTAAAAACTGGCTTACCTACACCTCAATCCATGGACATTGTGCGAGATTTTCCGTATTCTCTCGCTTTCTTCACATACTTTGTAGGTGCTTGCGAAAAACTGAATAGGACCTTTTTAAAGGAAATTTAATGTTGTTTAATTTTATACTTCAAAAAGTTTTCGCTGGAGGCCGCGGATTTAGTGTTGTACAAGAAAAATGTATAATAGTAACTTCGATTAAGTTCCGTCTCAGAAACCATTTGGAATAGGCATATGCCCATATTTAGTTTCTTGCTTCAAATGATCGATCCTGTTATATCTCTGAATATTGGCCATTTCTCCTGATACAACCTTTATTCACTGGTTATCACGTATGTTAAAATAGTGTTTACATACGATTATATTTAGTATCCTATCCAGCCAAAGTAATTAAAATCTTCATAAAGGCTATCAACAACAGCAACTATAATTGCAACACACATAGAAGAAGACATAATAGTACATCTAACAGGAACACACACACAAGAAAACAGAAGAGCAAAAACATAAGAAGACGACGACAAGAACAGATCAAATAAGGATACAAAGAACAAAGAGCTGAACTTGGATGGAGATGTGCTCAGTCAAGAAGGCAAGTTGCAAGCTGTATCCCTGTGCCAAAAGCGCAGAGAATGGAATGATGCCTCAAGACACCATATGGTCTGATCCATGCGATCTGATCTGCGAGAGCTAATCGCGTTGGTGGGGAGTAGTGAGCTAACTTGCAATCCAATCAGTAAGAGTGATAGTGAGTAGTGAGCTAGAGAGCTATCTTGCAATCTGTTTCCTGAGAGAGGTGGAGAGCAAGGAGCTAATGAGACAGCCTAGGATCTGATCGGTGAGAGTGGTGCAGAGCGATACAGTCCGACCGCATGGTGGCTGAAGACTGCATCTTTTATAATTGCTGGCAACACATTCTGCATGTGGTGATAAGCCAAAGGAAAATAACTAACAACTCACTTAAAAGTTCGTGAATATTAACTGAACTTCTGAAATTTGAGATATTCTTCTGAACTGAAGAGTGGAAACATGATGCTGAAACTGTTTTCCTCGTTAATGTACTATACTGAAGCATACTGCCTCCTTTGTCACGGTATCTGCGCGGTCAACGCGGCGTATTACGACACGAAGGGGCCCAGGTTCAATTGCCAGTGGGGCTGAAGATTTTTTTCTTTCACTTGGGAGCTGCATACAATATTGTGTTTACTTTCATATCATCGTAATTAGCATTATTATTGAGATGGCGTAATGGATATTGGCTGACAGCCAACAAATCGAGAAAAACCGGAGCTTTCTTTATTTTCAACTTTCATCGAAGAGAAAAGCGTTATGTACTAATAAGGTACGCAAATCCACATGTGCACATGATGTACACATTTTTTGTAGCTTGGGAAACGTTTTCTTAAGGATGTGGAGCGGGATGCCAATGCGTTTTCAAATCAGATGAGCTACCATTCATTTTTTCCGAATCATCCATCATTCACTCTTTAGAGAGATCTGGCTCTTTGAATCAATGCAGGATCGGACTGCCCATTTCTAGTTCTATGTAAATAAAACCCACACCATTATGGAGCCACCACCAGCTTGCACAGTGCCTTGTTGACAACTTGGGTCTGTGGCTTCATGGAGCCTATGTCACACTTGAGCCTTACCATCAACTCTTATGAGCTGAAATTGGGATTCACCTAACCAGTCATCTAGGGTCCACCTGGTATGTTAACAAGCCCAGGAGAGGCAATGCAGGCGATGATCTACTGTAAGCAAAGGCACTCGCATCAGTCATCTTCTGCCATAGCTAATTAGCACCAAATTTCGCCTCACTGTCTTAATGTGGATATTCGTCTTACTTGCTACTTTGATTTCTGTGGTTATTTCACTCGGTGTTAGTAGTGGGATAAAGACAGTTCTGGTGCAATTTTGATATCGAATTGATATCAAATTAATTAACTTATAAATTAATTACCTCCTCTGATGACATCATAGGTTTTCCCCAATCAGTGTATGGGTCTCCTCAGGGAATTCCCAGCCCCCCGCCAACCCCTCCTCTGGTGCTGTAATTCAAGAAGGTGGCCCAGGAAAAAATGGTGAGAAGTCTCTCAATCTGTGTCGAGGTGCTGGACTGGGAGGACCTCATGACGGTATACTAATATAGTGTGTTTAAACAACTTGTTTAAGAATATTGTTTATTTATTTCTGAAATCACAATACACCGCAAAAATAATGCCGGTGTCTACACAATTTAGATGATGGTAACAATTGCGGTACTTTTTTTATTCCAGTAGAGAAAGGAACCACGTAATTACACTGTCACAGATCACACTAAACATATCTGCAACACTTTCTCTTGCATGCTCTACTGAAGCCGTGTGCTGGACTCATGGCACCAGCACACAGCAGCCCTAGGGCTGCACTAAAGCTTCCTGTTGTGTGGGGAAATACCTGACTTCCATCTTCCCGGCACACTTCCTTTCTTACTTTCTGGCACACAGACACCCCTTGTTGTTGAACACAAACTGCTTCAGGGTAATTAAACCTGGTATTGAAGCAATGTGCAGAATAATGTCACCTACATATCTTGAAGATGTCACAAAACTCTGCAAATGTTGCCTCAAAAGATGTGCCATAGAAAATATTAATTAAACAATTCGTTTCACACTGAATATATATCACAAAAGTATTCGAAATACACTCTCACGCCAAACACTTTGAGAGCCATAGTTGGAATATTTAAACAATTTGCGGTTATACTGTATATTTTTTAAACAGTTTGGGTATTGTGTGGAATATTTCACACAGTTTATAAATAGAAGATGTCACTGGAACTAAATGTAACGGTTCACAAAGAGAGAGAGATAGTTTTGCAGATGTTGCAAAAAAATTTAAACAATTTTCTAGGTAATTACAATTTTTGTTCCGAGGAATATCGCCAGCCTTGAACACAGACTCTAAAAAGATTGAATATGTCTCTAAATACACTTGAAAAAATCGGTGCACAGTAGTTTGGTTCAAGATGCATCATAAATAAATCGGTAAACAATCTGCCAGGTTGGATTTCACAAGTTGAATACACAGTTGCACAGTAGAAAATATTAATTAAAACTACAGATATACAAATTAGGTAAAGTGTTTGACACCTCAATATATTTGCAAATGTTACTTTAAAGAATTTGTTTCAAATACACTCATACACAACACACTGGACTGTCTTTCCACATGCACATGAATCAGAAATACATTGCATAAAAATAAATGAAAGCAATACATTCAGAAACACACTGCACATTAACGTTGTTTGTAAACCGAAACCAAAATAAATGAGTGCAAATGCACTGCATCGAAACTCTAAAGATGATCTACATTATGTAAAAACATTGTTGAATACACTATCACAGTAGTTAGAGGCACGGTCATAACCCAGCACTCATAAAGTGGTGTGTCTGTCAGCAGCTGCTACTCGCCACAAATGGTTCAAATGGCTCTGAGCCCTATGGGACTTAACATCTGAGGTCATCAGTCCCCTAGAACTTAGAACTACTTAAACCTAACTAACCTAAGGACATCACACACATCCATGCCCAAGGCAGGATTCGAACCTGCGACCGTAGCGGTCGCGCGGTTCCAGACTGTAGCGCCTAGAACCGCTCGGCCACCTCGGCCGGCTGCTCGCCACAGAGTAAACCAGTGACTGGAGGTGGGGACTACGGCCAGGTCGATGAGCCTGTCTAGCACAAACAATGGATCAATATAACAAGTGGGTATTTCGAGACTGCCCCAGAATTTGCATGCAAAAGCACACCAAATCCATGGCCAGCAGACCAGCAGCAACTTGTCCTGCATGCTGAACCAGCATTCAGCAGCAGGTGGGAAGGAATGGTGCATTCCTATTGGCTTTGGTGCAGTCGCTCTAATTCTGCCATCGTCAGGTCGCCTGTGTGGTTGATTGTATGTTTTTGAGCCAGGTTTTTTTTTTCGAAAAAAAAAATGAAGTGCACAGTTTCCAGTGACGGCACCAGCAGTGATAGCAGCAACGAATGGCTTCGCTAGGACAGGCTGCCATGGTAAGTTAATTGTTCACTGCAGTAATATTAGCGTCTGACTAATTTTTATTCTGTACTATTAGTTCGTATTACAGTCCTTCTTTTTCTTGTCGTTGTAGTTGTCATCCCTGAGATGTTGGTCAATCTAGATCAGCAGCTGGAGGCTGAGAGACTACTGCAGCACCAGCCTCCAGCAATAATAATCGAGTCAGCACAGCAAGAACGTAAGTGCATTTTTTTTAACAGGTAGCGGTCAGAGAGAATATTTCTATTCTTCACGTAATCTACTGCAGGTCTAATGATGAGTGCTGAGGAATGTATATACATTTTGTAACATTTGAATTTCTATGGATGAGGAAGGAGACGTAGGGGTATATGCCGAGGCCAAGAGCCCAGAGCCATTAGTTCATCTTCTAAGTAGCGGAACACGATTTTCAAATTCAGTGGATTTCATACATAAGAAATTTCAGTAATCTAGGGAAAACGATGCTTTGTTTAGATTTCAGTGAGCTAAAGAAAACGATTTTCTGTACATAACATTTTCAAGAGATAATTACATGCAATATCTTATTCTATGTACCATCAGTGAGCAAGATAGGTGGCCCCAAGGCAACGGCAAAATACTAGAGCAGGTGCATGAGATGGTGGCTGCTGAGGAAGTCGAAAGGCAGCACCATCTCGCTCTTTTGAAACAGAATGAGGAAATAATGGATTGGGCGGGAGAAGTACCAGAAAGCCTGACTGAACTGCTCAATCCTTGGAACAGAGTGGAAAAGGTGTTTACAATGCAACCACCGTCGTTACAGCATATAATTGTAGTTATTATTATTATTCTGAAATGTTGTAATTTTTTTACAACGTATATTTTCAAAAAAGTCTTGAGAACTGTACTTAATGTTGTTTCGTTATTTGTGTGTTACAGAGGCACCACCGTCGCCATCAGCACGACAATAGCTACCTGTGGCATGAGTGCCTAGAGTTGTGGTTTCCGGAGCAAGAATGAAACAACACCCAGGCAGCATGCACTGCTATGCAAAGCACAAGAGACAGTGGAATCAGCTGAGGCTGGAGCATTGCATACACTCTGGCGTCTATGGGGGTTCAGGTATGAAAGAAGAACAGCATTGACCTCTCACCCCCAGGCTGACAGTGGTGAATGCTGCAGCATGCAAAAGCAGCAGCACCAGACACTGTCATCACAACCAGGGTGTTTCCACTGGGTCTCACTGCCACCACCTAAGTAATAGGGCAAACTTCGTAGTGTTGCAATTTACTGGTACATGTTGCCTACATCAGGGACAGGTATGCAATCAGGGGCAACCCTATTTTCCTCCTTTGACTGACTGGTCCTTAACCTATTGTTCTGCTAAGAGTATCCTTCCTTTTGATTGACAGGTACTTAATGTATTGTTCTGCTGAAAGGACCCTTCCGTTTCATCGAGAGGTGCTTCACCTATTGTTCCCCCACCCCCTTCCCCGTGCTGCTACAGATACACTTTCAGGTCTCAGTTATTGGAATAACCCCTCTCACTCTCGTCATTTTGATTGACTACTTAATTAAATTGATGAATTAATTAACCTCTCCCCATCTGGTAAACCCCTTCAACACCCCTCCCCATCCCCTCCCCCAGAAAATGGTGGGAAGTTCAAATTCCAGCAGGACAATGCAACACAGCATAGCTACCTACACTAACCCCAGAAAATGGTGGGAAAATAGGTCACTTCAGCTACCTCCACTAACCTAACTCATCCGACCAAAAGGACAGCCTGTGCTGGATAGGATGGAAATAAGTCTTTCTTTTGCACACAGTGTTTATTTAAACAATTTAAGGCAGTAGCTCCATCCAGTGTGTCCACCATGAGGTCCCGAGTCCAACTGACCTAGTACAGAGTACTGGCACCAGAGGGTGCAATTGTTCCTTCTGTGATATAATCCGAGATGGCGGTCTGAGGGAAAAATGGCGATAAAAGCACTCAGCCTATGCTGGGCAGCTAGAGAGAATAAGGAGTGTACTTTATTTATTTTTGGAACAATTTATTTAGGGACGGATTGCACATAGTTTATATATTACACTGATACAAAACACTCGCTCTGACGTGCTTGGGGTCGCAATACACAGCCTGCAGACCTGCAAACTACTCAAATGGTTCAAATGGCTCTGAGCACTATGGGACTCAACTGCTGAGGTCATAAGTCCCCTAGAACTTAGAACTACTTAAACCTAACTAACCTAAGGACAACACACACATCCATGCCCGAGGCAGGATTCGAACCTGCGACCGTAGCGGTCGCGCGGTTCCAAACTGTAGCGCCAGAACCGCCCGGCCACCAGCGGCCGGCTGCAAACTACTCATAAATCACCGAAATAATGCAGGTTCACTGATGTACAGACACGCAAACAACTCGTAAATAGTCTAAATAATGTATGTATAATGCTCTGCAAACACGTTTGCTAATTGTAAACTGTCGAAATAATGCATTGAACAGCCTACAGAACTGCAAACTATTGGTAAAATACCGAAATAAAGCAGTTCGCTGATGTGCAGACACGCTCACTAATTATAAACCGTAGAAATAATGCATACAGTTTATTTAGGGACGAATTTCACATAGTTTATTTCTGACACTAATACAAAACACTCGCCCTGGCGTGATTGAGGTCACAGTAAATAGTTTACATACCTGCAAAAGACTCATAGAGCACCGAAATAATGCAATATACTGGTGTGTAGAGACGCAAACAACTCGTAGATTGTACCGAGCGAGGTGGCGCAGTGGCTAGCACACTGGACTTGCATTCAGGAGGACGATAGTTCAATTCCACGTCCTGCCATCCTGATGTAGGATTTCCGTGATTTCCCTAAATCGCTCCACGCAAATGCAGGGATGGTTCCTTTGAAAGGGCACCGCCGACTTCCTTCCCCATCCTTCGTAATCCGATAAGACCGATGACCTCGCTGCCTGGTCTCCTTCCCCAAAAACAACCCAACCCTTCCCCTAAATTGTCAAAATAAGGAATGTAAAAGGTTCTGCAAACACACTTGAAAATCGTCAACTTGCGAAATCATGCATTGCACAGGCTGCACACCTGTTTACAAAATAATGCAATAGACAGGAAAACAACTCGTAAATTGTCAAAAGATAATGCAGGTGTAACGCTATGCAAACACACTCACAATGCTTAAACATTTCTAGCGGATAGTGTAAAACTAAAGATCTGAAAAGTCCGTGTACATTTCTTACGACCTCAATCAGCACACCATTTACTGTTTGTGATCCTTCACCTATAGCTCAGTGGATATATCACAGAATCTCTGACTTGGCATTGAGACAGAATGCGTTACAAATACTAGAGAAATATCTAGCAGCAGCATGAGAGAGATGCAAATACCGGTTTCATACCACGTTTCTCAGCTGAATCACTTTCTAAATTCGGTAATTTTATTACGAGTTTGTACCATCGGCGACGTGTAACTGCACTGTTGGCCTGAAATATAGACTCCGTCATTGTTATGGTATTTGTCTGGAAAAACCACTTCATTCGTAGGTAATGCCTTACCTCTATTTATAAAGCCAGTGTAGCTTTTAACATGGATACTTGTCTGAACCTGCAGAACCAAGACTGCTTATGACTGTAATATGGTCATTGCGATCGTGTTTTTTTTTTTTTTTAGACATATAGCAGTTGTGAGACGATTACACCTCTCTTTCTAAGACACAGTGGTGGCACTCGCAGGAAAAACTTTTGAAACATGTCCACCCATCGCTGATTTTCTGCCGCTCGGGATTAACCGAGCGGTCTCGGGCGCTACAATCATTGACTATGGTTTGAGTCCTCCCTCGAGCATGGGTGTGTGTGTTTGTCCATAGGATAATTTAGATTAAGTAGTGTGTAAGCTTAGGGACTGATGAGCCCAGCAGTTAAGTCCCATAAGATTTCACACACATTTAGCTGATTTTCTCTCAGCATTGTTTCGTTCACAACAAAAACTTATAAGACATGTCCATCCATCGCTGATTTTTTGTTAGTATTATTTCGTATCACCAGCAATCAGTTATTTCCGGAGTATTATACTTAGTAGTAGGGGATGCGTAATAGGTTCGCCTTGATCGTCAGGTATATGAAGTATGTGCAGAGGGACTGACTACGTACAGTCGTAAGGAAGGGATGGATTTGACGTGGAATACTATGATAGCAAAGGGGAGAGTATGTCAAGTCATAAGAACAGCACATATATTTCTATTTCCAGAGCCACAGCCATCAGCAGGTGTATTTCTGATACTTCACTCATTGTCGAATGTAATATATGACATCGCAATCGTAATATTTAATGGTACATACAGTGATAAAATATATATGTGACCTGTTTCCTAAGATGATTCTGACTGCGCTGGTGGCCTGTGGCGTGAATGATTTACGTTTTCGGCTAACGGTAGGAGCTGTCCAAATGGAGAGGCCTGTTGGATGCAGGAATGTAGCTGACTTAACCATGGCGTCCTCTAGACGGCTGAATAGTGGACTAATACTTAGTATGTATTGGATGGATTTCGTGAGCGCATGGAAATTGGAGAAGATTCAACATGGACGTTTTTTTACGCTGGACCATTATTCCCTCCCATGTAAATTGTCGATTGACTTTTTCTACACGTTTTGCATCTTTATTTACTTGAGAGAACATCGACTGTGGTTTGTTCATCTAGCAAGTGAAGGATGGGTGGAAGACACTTTAGCTGGTTCTCTAGACATGAGAAACACCTTTGTGCACTTTGTAAATTATAAGAATGATTTGAAATCTGTTACATCACTGACATCGGTATTCACAAGTGAAAGTATCAGTTTCCACTATTTTTTTTTCGAGTTCTCACATAAAAGTCTTCACAGATGGAATAAGTCAGAGACAGTTGTAGCAAGCAGGCACGTAGGTGCCAGAAACAGTGATGCCTTTGTGACGAGGGGAACCAAGACAGCCTTTGTGCAGCAGTCTTGGCGGTATATGCACGAGTGTCTGGTGGTCGCTACTGTATATCCTATCACAAGGGAGGTATAGATTCAGCACATCAATAGCCGCAAGGGGGATGAAAGATTTTTTTACATGTAAAATTAAGTTTGCTATATATATTGAGATTCGTTCCAGAACCACGGCCGTCAAGAGGAGACAGTCCCAGCACATTGCTCGGTGTCAGACTCCATCAGCAATCCTAATATTTAATTCTATTACATTGATAAATATGTGTCTGGTTTCCAATATTCTTGTGAGCCTGGGGATGGCCGTAGAAAGCACAGTAGCAAGCAATCAGGTTGGGGCCAGAAACAGTAATGCCTTTGTGCTGAGGGAAACTGATGCAGCCTTGTAAAATAGTCTTTGCGGTATATGTACGAGTGTCTGATGGTCGATAGCTATATGCAGGATGCAGAAATAGTGATTTTGTATGGCGCAGGATACAAATGTGTGTTTGCTACATCAATATGTGATATGGTACATGGAGATCGGTTTCATGCTGAAAGATTCAAGCTTCCTTCCTCAGTGGAAGAGCAGTGTAATTGAGCAAGAGTCTTTCCATATTTAACGATCTGTGGGTCACTTTTGCAGGGTTTAAGTGTCAGTGCAATATAGCGATCTGTACAAAATAGCTTTGCTGCTGAAAGTCTCGTCTGCAGAAAGAAAAAAAAAGAAAAGGCGGACAGTGCTTCTGCACTGGCGGCGAGTAAATTCAGTAAGAGGCAATCATAACGCTTTATTCATTCACAAGACATCCTTTGTGCCAGGATGTAAGAGCCTCTACATAGCAGTGAGAATTTTTGCGTTTCAGAGATGTTTGTTGAAAGCAGGACTTAACGATTTCCAGGAAGAGTAACACGTGATGGACAGGGTTCCACGTTAGGACCATTAGGAGGAATGCATTTGGTGTTATTCTGGGCTATTTTCGTAAATAGGTTCCGTTAGGAGAAGAATGCCCGTATGGACAAGCTGAGACATCACGAAAGCTCCTACAAAAGTGACCGTTAACTATTTCTGCAACATTTTACAGTTTCCGAGAGGTCGACTTGGCTCTTGTTTACATAGCCATGTCACGTCAGTATGATATTGAGAACCTTTTAGATGATGAGTCACCACGTGAACATTTCACAGTGATGCATCAGCCACACTTGGCAAGTAAACACATGCATGGCTAGACAGAGCTCGCATGTCCCATTAGGGTCACTAGGAACAATGCAGCCTATACTATTCTGGGAGCCATTGGAACAGATTTCTATAGCATGACCTATGACGTCAGTATCCTCAGGTAGAGAGGTATCGTGACAGCAATGGTAAACATGCACCCATGGCCCAGAGATATCTCCCTTATGGGACTGGCATGAATACACCACCCAGTGTGCGCGCCTTGATGTTCTGTAGGGGGGGGGGGGCAGTTCGCTGATACGTCATAGCTTACGGTAGCTCAAAAGCCTATTTTGTCTGCAATGAGTGTTCGTGCACTGCATTATTTTCAGCTGTTTAAGCATTGTGAGCGTGTATGCATAGCGTTACACATGCATTCTCTTTTGACAACTTACGAATTGTTTTCATGTCTGTTACATAATTGTGTGAACAGGTGTGCAGGCTGTGCAAGGCATGATTTCGACAGTTGATGATTAGCTAGCGTGTTTCCTGAACCTTTTATTCTGACAATTTAGGAGTTGTTTGCGTGTCTGTACATCAGTTTACTGCATTACTTCGACGATTTACGAGTAGTTTACAGGTCTGTAGGCTGTGTATTGCGACCATAAGCATCTCAGAGCGAGTGTTTTGTATCAGTGAATATATGTAAACTATGTGCAATTGTTCCTATATAAATTGTTCCAAAAATAAATAAAGTACACCCCTTCCTCTCTCCAGCAGCCCAGCGTAGACTGAGTCCTCTTCCCGCCAATTTTCCCCCAGTCTGACATCTAGGTTTACGTTACGGAAGGGACAATGTCACCCTCTGGTGGCAGTACTGTGTACTATGTCAGTTGGACTCTAAACCTCATGGTGGACACTCTGGATGGAGCTACTGTCTCAAATTGTTTAAATAAACAATGCATGCAAAATAAAGACTTATTTCCATCCTATGCAGCACAGAATGAGTCCTTTTCCCATCAATTCCTACAAAGAGATGTCAGTCGGATGACATAGATTAGTGGAGGTATCTGAAGTGACCTACTTTCCCACCATTTTCTGAGGTTTGTGGAGGTAGCTGTGGTGTGTTGCACTGTCCTGCTGGAATTTGAACTTCCCGCAATTTTCGGGGAGGGTGGGGAGTGCAGGAGCAGGGGAGGGTTTTAGGTTAGTGGAGGTAGCCCAACTGACCTATCTTCCATGCCAAAATTTGAGAGGGGAGGGGAGAAGGTTTACCAAATGGCGTGGGGGTAATTAATTGATCAATTTAATTAAGTTGTCAATCAAAATGATGAGAGTGAGAGGGGCTATTCCAATAATTGAGATCTGAAAGTGTATCTGTAGCAGCGAGGGGGAGGAGATGGGTTGGAGGTTTCCTGAGGGGTCAGGGGAGGGGGTGGGGAATCAATAGGTTAAGGACCTGTCAATCAAAAGGAAGGATACTCTTAGCAGAACAGTAGGTCAAGGACCTGTCAATCAAAGGAGAACAATAGGTTTGCCCCTGATTGCATATCTGCCCCTGATGTAGGCAACTTGCACTAACAAATTCCACGACAACGAAGTTTGCCCTACTACTTACCTCATCCTATTCTGTCTCAAACTATTCGCCCTCGCTGGCAACAGAAGGTATGTGTGCCTTGTGCAGGCGCTTTCTCCCCAATGCCCTCATCCCAGGGTGGACAGTCATGTCCTAGTTGTAGTGTTAATGATAATGAATCTGTGGCTATTAGTAGTGCTCTCTCCCATGCTGATAATGAAGGACATCAGATTAGCGATGTCATGATCCCTCTAGAATACTCAACGGTTGCTAGGGCCTTTAAGGAGCGTATCTGTTTCAGTAGAACTGAGAATCCACATGGGGTATTGCGATCCAGCCAGGTTTCTACAGGCATGCCTCCCACTGCTGGAGACAGAGTTCCTCATATCCGTAGATGATCTGAGATATAATGTCACTGAATGTAATGCAGTACTCTGAAGAGAAAAGCCTGCATTACATCTGGAATGATAATGGCATTACATCTAAGAGCACAACAACCGCTGAGTGATATCGTGAATCCATCTTGGATGCTACACTGGGCTACTTTTCCGAGATTGAAGTTAGAGGGTCAGCTACAGCACTCAGGCAAACACCACACCTCGATATCCATTGCATACCTGTGACCTGTTAAAAGGAGGGCCCAGTTACATCAAGCTCCCTAAGGGTATAGCTGATAAAAAGGCATGTATTAATGTCCAAAATAAAGGGAATAGTGGTTGTTTTGCATGGTCAGTCTTCGCGTGCGAAATAAAATTTAAACAGATTCCAGAGCGCACATCTCGATATGCAATAGGTTTTAACATTCATGGATGTTGTAACTGTGATGGTATCGAGTTCCCTGTAAAGATTCTGGAGATACCAAAATTTGATGCACAAAATCCCAGAATATTGGTTCACATTTATGATGTGAAGAAACAGAAAAGCAAGCCAGATGAGTAGTTCCTGTAATTTTGCCTACGTGACGGCACATGAATGAGGGCGCGAATTGTCTTGATGGAAGATGACTCCCTTTCTTGCTAAACCTGGCTTTTTTTCATGTATCTTTTGTTGAAATTTGTCCAGAAGATTAGCATAGTATTCTCCAGTAATTTCCTGCCCAACAGAGAGATAATCTACAAATAGAATCCCCGTCACATCCCAGAACACTGATGCCATGACCTTTCCCACTGAAGGAATTGTCTTTGCTTTATTTGGCGGCGGAGAAACAGCATGTTTCAACGGTTTTGACTGTTGTTTAGTCTCTGGGGTATAGTAGAGCACCCAAGTTTCATCACCGACGCAAAAAAATCATGTTTGCTTCTCCTAAAATGGGCCAAACATTATTCCAACATAACAGTGGCGTCCACCATGCAGATAATTTTTTCATTTCTTCAGTTAAAATGTGATATACCCTTTCAAATGACATCTAGCAAGCGTGAACAATTTCATGCACTTTCAATTGGCGATCCTCCATGACCATTTTGTGCACTTTTGCAATGATTTCTGGAGTAGTGACACATCTTGTGCAACCACACCGTGGATCATCATCTAAGCTCTCCCGACCAAATTTAAATTCATTTGTCAACATGTTATCAGTTGAATATGAAGGAGCAAAGTCCCCCAATGTATTCTGGAAATCGGAATTAATATCCTTTGCTTTCATACCTTTCTTTACGTAGTAGTTAATTACTGCTCGAATCTCGATTTTCTCCATCTTCACAAATCACTACGCAGAAACAACAACAGAGCCATGTCACTGCCACAGTTCACTTCCAAGAGCACTGATGTGGCTCGTGTGTACAGGCAACAGTAAAATAAATATCACATGAAAAACTCGTTGCGCTAGCGCTGACCTCTAGTGGTAACCCTGAGACCTTTTCAAATCACCCTCATACAGCACTACTCAACATTCACCCACCTGAAGGCAAGTATCGTGGAGCATCTGAATTGAACAATAAAAGGTCAAATGTGGATGTGTTTTAACCTTCATGGCTCATGCAAATGGACAGATATCCTCCCAGAAATAATTGTTCAGTTTAATCGAACCAAACATACCACAATAAAAATGAGACCAATCGATGTTCGTGATAATGGACACGTGGATATGGTGTAGTATCGCATTAAAATGTTGGATCCAAGCAGACAGATATTTAATGTAGCTGATTTGGTATGTATCTCAAAACTCAAGACAGAATTTGAGAAATCATATCTACTGAACTGGTCAACAGCGATATGTACATTTTCAAAGATGCAAAGAACGAATCCTAGAACTTATGTCTTAAAGGATAATAAAGATGAAGAAACTGCAGGTTGCTTCTACACCAAGAATTTGTAGAAAAACTCAGAACCGGATGTGTGTCTCGTGGAGAGAGTCTCAAGACGTTGGAGGAACAGAGCACTAGCCAAATGGTTTGGGTTTCTTGCAGCACAAAACAGTTGGACTGATGCTAAAGGTTTGCCATATAATGTCCACAACCACCACAATAGGTGGTGCTATGAGACACATTAGAGGATGTGGTGGTATTCTAGACAAACTGGCGGTGGAATTACACATTCCGGATTATAACTACTGTGGACCTGGAACAAAGCTTCAGAAACGCTTGGCACAAAGTGATAAGGAGGTTAATCTGCTCGACGAAGCTTGTATGGAACACGACATTGCATATACTGCAAATAAAGATCTCTCAAGTCGACACTTTGCCGATAAGATTTTAGCTGATAAGGCTAACGCGATAAGCAACATAAATAGTGTAACCTCCTCACAATATTTTAATAAATAATATGAGTATGATTCTAATTTAGTGTGACCTCAAGACAAAATTCTTTCACAGTGTAACCTCCCCACAAACGTCCCAATCAAAAAAAAAAATTCAGTAACCTGGTAAAAATGCAATGTAACTAACCTCTCAATTAAATTGTCGCTCATTTATGATTTTTCAATAATTCACTGTGAATTTAACCTGGTAAATTTTGGATGACAGCAGTGCTGCATCATGGCCCTGAAAGATCATTCTGAATAAAAAAAGGAAAAAATCTTACCTCAATGAACTCGCCGGGTATATCTGCTCTTACAATAAATTTTTCCGGTACAGCTCTGTGCAACGCTGGCCGACCTATCTGTCATTTATGAAAGGAAGCAACTGATTCTTCTATTGCAATAATCGGGATGATCATGGATGGGAGAAAATAGTAAATTCTTTAAATTGAAATGAATGGTTGTTAAAAGTTACTTTTTATGAGGAAGATTGTTATTACGAGAGTTTTAAAACATTTACATGCGACTTGAGATAACATTACTACATATGCATGAGGCTGCTTTTTACTTTATACAATAATACTCAGGCTCCGACATCGCTGCACTGCGACCGGGCCAGCCAACACGATACACCATACCAGACCAGAGCAGACACCAGACTAGCAACAACTTACTGCTACAGCTACACAGTTCCTACTGCAGTCAACACTGCTCTCTGGTCAGAGATTTTCTTATACCTTGCATATCGCAGGCAGCGCATGAGCAATACATCGAAATTACATCTGCTCGGACCTCTTACAATAGGTTTCGTAAACTCTACTGCAATCTTCACAAAGTTCTTATTGAATGTGGTTACCCACTTGAAATTTCGTCTGGCAATGCATTTTATTACGCCATAACGCCTGTCCCATTCGGTTCAAATCAAAATTTGACGTCTTTCCCTAAAAACATTCTCCATTGTTTTACCGAAAATGGAATTATTCATTAATTTGTAAAAATCGTTCTCAAAGTTAATGTCGCTGAAGCTCTGTCTCCTTTTCAAATCAGTATACTGCTTCAACCAGGGGGCTGCTTGAAGCAGATAGCCCCAGTGATTCTAACCAGGTTCATCCCCAAGCTGAGACACTGCTGGAGATTACAATAACGAGTAACGTATCTCCGCTTATTCCACAACATTGTCATCAGTTCTGGTGTGGAGCCTCCTCGCAGAACTCGTTGCTTTGGACGCAATGGCAAATCAGTGTGCACATCATGCAAACTAACTGGGTATGTGAGTTCTGCCTCCACCGCATACCCTACATCGGAATCAACTTCTATACCCTCCATGATTTTTCCACCTAATCCCTTGTGTTCATCTTCACGCACCCATCGAAACTCACGAATCGACAGTGATTACTGCATGGCGTGCCCATAAAAGTTATTTATATCAGGTACATTATGTTACTCGAATCAAGAGGTGCGTTGAACCTGTCACCCATGCGCAGGTTATTTGTCGTCACGTGCCTATGGGCACATTGGCAAAGTCTCACTTGCTCAAAGAAAAGAAGCATGTCAGCATCGGCCAATAATTCGAAACTGTTCTTCATTTTCTTGAGCACTGAATCCCAAGACAACCCATGAGCTGTGTAATAAAAGGCAGGATTCAGAGGATATTTGGCCATGCATAGACTCCAGAGTTTCTCGGAAATGTCTGCAAGCAAGCACACGTCTGTGTCCATGTAAAGCTGAGCGTTCCCTCCTAAGGTGGAGATGTTGAATTCCCGTCAGACATTCACGGCATGCCCATACTCTGCATCCGTTATGGCCTCGTCTGTAAGGTTGCTCGAGAATGCAGTTATGTTGGGTAGCCTGGTTTCGTTGAATTTTGCCGTACTACCCACATACTCATATGGGAAAAGCCCCTTCCCAGTCACAAGCTGAAACATTTCCTCGTCGTGAAATGCATATCAATTGATATGAATATCCTTCCGAGGTAGAGTTTCAACGAGTTTCTACAGTGGCGTCTGCATAGAAAGTAGCACATGAAGGATGCGGAGCGGAACTCTTGGCATCATTCGTTTGGAAATGAAATGTATTTCTTGACGCTCTCAGGTGGAATACTGACATGATTTTTCTCCCAACCGAAATCAGCCAAGTGCTCAACTAGAAAGTCAGCATTAAACACTCTAAAATTATGGAAGGAAACTAGTATGTGCCTTGGTAGCTGCTACTTCAAACTGCACACATTGTGAGCGGCGCCACGGAACTTCCCTGTAAAATGACAGTGGTCTCTACGAGGAGTTTCAGCTTTTCTGTCTAACAGCGGCCCATTGGTATGACAGTCAACCGCATTACTATACAAATCTTCATTCTCCTTCGATTTGGTCATGGGCACGTTATCACGTTATTGCTCTTATCAAACTCCCATGAACGTTTTTCGAGCTCAGAGAGCAGACAAACCACAGGATTATCCCCAATATAAGATTTGTAGCGGTTAAAATTGGAATCATAGGACGATACAACTTTGTACGCTGCCACATATTGTACTTTTTTTTTCTGTAAAGGTGGTATGGGAGGCTGCGGGGTCACCTTCACTGCGGGTCACAGGTGCGAGAAGGCATTCAAAGTCGGCGAACACTACAAACGGACATCACTCCGGGTGGTGAGCATTCTTAAACTTTATGAATTTGTTTTCCTCAGCAGGCCTAATAACGCGTAATGGGTCCTTGGAAGCGCAGTCTACTATATTCGCCGCTATTAACTTGTATGAGGAAAAATAATTCAGGCACCTTAAGCATATATGCTGTTTACCCTTATGTTTATTTATCTGGGAGGTGAGAAAGCGGGACACGTCTTTGATCCAAACATAATGATAATTAACACTTTCAGAGAAGATCAGCATGTTTACATGCAACTGATGCTCACCGGCAAATTTTGAGAAATGGAGAAGATCAGCGACAATATGCTTCTCTTGCTCATCTGAAGTGCTTTTCTTCTCCAGGCCGTAAAACATGAACCAATAATCCAGTATTCTGCGTCTCAAATTTAGGTATGTTCTAGATCTTGACGGGGAACTCGATACCGTCAATATTACAATACCCACGAATATTATTACCTACATGGCATGTACTGAGACGCTCAGGATGGTCCCTACAATGGTAATTTCTCTCGCAAGCCAGGACTGACCATGCAAAACAAGTATGATCCTTTCTATTTTCGACATAAATGCATGCCCGCTTATTATCTATATCTTTAGGGAGCTTAATATAGCTAGACCCTCAATTTACTGGATCATAGGCATGTGTATGAAAGTCCAGGTGTAGTATTCGGCTGAGTGCTTTACCTGACCCTCTGAGTCCCATCTCGGAAAACTGGGCTAGTATAGCACTCAAGGCTGAATTATGAAACCGCTAATAGAACGAAAGAACTAATAGTTCGATGCAGAACACCGCACTGCATTTAATGGCGAGATACCACGGATCACTGACTACTTTGAGAAGATCCGTTTCAACGACAGGAAGGCACGCCCTTAGAAAACCGACAGGGTTGCGGTACCCTCCTTCCGCGTTCTCGATCCTCATGAACAAGTTTCGCTCCTCAAAGGCGTCTGCAATCACCGAGTATTCTAACTGTGGTATGGTATCAGTGACCTGATGTCCTTCACTAAAAGAACTGCCACTAGCCACAGGGTCTTCTCTACTACTATAAATGCTACTCTGTGTCCGCCCCATTGATGGTGCTGGGGAGGGGCAAATCGGAATGCGCCGAGGCACACATACCTTCTGTTTACGCCGATTCTGACTACCAGGTCAGACCAACGGGAACAGCCAGGCTGCAGTGGACGTTCCCGATGCTGCTGCTTCAGACCAGACCTGAGGGTGGTAGTTCGTTGCTCGGTCCACGGACGCTAGAGCGGCGGTGCCGGGGTGGCGGCCACGACCTCTCGCACTACGCGTAGCGGCGCCATTATTGGCCAGGCGTGCCTTACCGGGCGCCGCTTTGGAGATGAAGGTTTAGCCGCCACCACCGGTATGCGCGCCACGCTGTGTTGCGGTTGCGGAGACGCGACCGCTGTAGAGGAAGAGGTAAAGAAATAATAGTAGTACATTGCTTAGCGCTGCTGGCGCAGTGAAAGAAGGAATACTGACGATCAGGAGGTTATAAGGAGAGTGAGTAATTATTTTTTTTACTTTGATTCCAAGGCATTAACACTTCATCAGGCGACTCCAATACACCCTCTAAGAAGTTATCATTACTATCATCTAACAGGGCCAGATCACGACCCCTTTCCGCCACTATTTCAGCCGCCCTTCCCCTGACCCATTCAGACATGTCATTATCCTCGTCAGAATCGGCATCTGGCAAATGGTCTGCCTCGCCTACAACAACAACAAACAAGCCGTATAAACCAATTTGTTACACAAAAAAATCTTCCTATACTGCTATTACTACTACTACTACTAGAGGCACACACAAATGGAATCCTTTTTTCACCTTACAAGTTGCATCTGCTGATGAAAAGCCTCCAGCTGCCTGTCCAACAAATACAACTCCACCTCTAGAGCTGTTGCTGTAACAAGATGTGATAAAATTTTATGTATTTTGAATGTCGAGTTACACAGAAAGATGAAAAGTGGATATTTTTTTCTATACTTATGTGAGTGTTGCTGTTGGTTGTCTACTGCTGGAGACTGTTCCATATAGTGTTACTGCTGCTGCAGTGGGTAGTTCTTTTCAGCCTCCAGCTCAGTTTGCATTTGCAGCAAGTGAGCTAGAGAAAGAAAAACAAGTATGAAATAAGAAAATTTTCGAATTGCTACTATTCAGGGCTGGACTTCGAGTCTGCCACGGTTCAGTCCCCTCCCATCTCTCCTCACAGTCCAAGATAAAATCCTGGAGCCGTACAAATATCAAGGAGACGGAGTTAATAGGGTGAATTTAACACACACACACGAAAATATACACTCAAAATACAAATTATTTACTCACTTAGTAATACTGCCTCCAGATCTCTACGCCTCTTGGCGCTATACTCTGAATCATTGCTGCTACTTCTCTTCATCTTGGTGACAAACATGCATGCACACACAGAGATGAAGGTATTTACAAGGCGGACAGCAGCGGACTGGTTCTGGGTTTATGTATAGACCGAGGCAACCAATGAGAGAGCTTCATTCGAGTGGACAGCCAATGAGAAACCTTTATGGAACATCACTATTTCCTGGAGGGCTTGATGTGACCATTGTCTCTCTCTTTCCAAATAATAAGAACGCAAGAATGCTTTTATTATTAACAGTGTTTTTGCAAGTATGTACTGACATGATGAAGGCTTTTAGCGGTGAGAACAAGAGCGAACGTTTACCGTTTCTGAGACGTTTGTTGAAAGCATGACGTCACGATTTCCAGAAAGTATAACATTTGATGGATGGGATGCCTCATAAGGACCATGAACGATTCCTGGGAAGGTGCTGATATGTAATGGACAGGCTGTCCCATTAGGACTGCTAGGAAGAATGCACACTGTGTTATTCTGGGATATTTTCGTAAACACTGATAGTATTGCAAAAGATCTCTATAGCGTGTCCAGAGAGAGACTTGACTGTCATTTACATAGACATGAGATGTCAGTATAACACTGACACCCTTTTATCTGCGTCTATGAGGGTGGATCGCTAGGCCTATTAGGCCGGTGCTGAATGCGCAGGTACAAAGGCGACACATCAGTGTACCAGCCACGGTTGCCAGGTAAACATGTGTGTGCCAAAACGCATCTCACATGTGGGGCAGGCTGGACCGACGAGTGCACCTGACACATCCAGTCGTCATTCCGCCTTGGACCTCTGTAGGGAACAGATCGCTGATACATCGTGGTTGAATTTCTTAACGATAGTTCGAAAACGTTTTTACTTCAATGGGTGTTTGTGCACAGCATTATTTCAGCTGTTCAAGCGCCTTGAGCGTGTTTGCAGAGCGTTATACATGCATTATTTTAACAGTTTTACGCATAGTGAACGTTTCTGTACATCAGTGTGCTGCATTATTTTGTGAACATGTTTGTAAGCTGTGCAGTACGTTATTTCGACAGTTTAGAATTAGTGATCGTGTTTACGCAGCGTTTTACATGCATTATTTTGATAATTTACGAGTTGTTTGCATGTCAGTACATCAGTGTATTGCATTATTTCGGTAATTTAAGAGTAGTTTGCATGTCTGTAGACTATGTATTGTGTTTCCAAGCACGTCATGGCGAGTATTTTGTATCAGTGTAATAAATAAATAAACTACATGCGCTCCACCCCCTAAATAAATTGTTCCAGCTTCCCATTAGAAATAAATGAAGTACACTCCGTCCTCTCCAGCAGCTGGAAGAAAGACCGAGTCTTTTTCCCGCTATTTTTCCCTAGACTGCCGTCTTGGATTACGTCATAGGAGGGGAGAGGGGGAGGGACGACAGTGCTGTTCTGTGTACTAGGTCAGTTGGACTGCGGACCTCATGGTGAACACACTGGATGGAGCTACTGCATACGACAACTTGAATTGTTTAAATAAACAATGCCAATACCAAGGATGAGATGGTGGTTGGATGATTTAGGTTAGCGGAGGTAACCCAGTTGATCCATTTTCCGACAAAACTTTTCACACCATTTTCTCAGGTTCGTGGAGGTAGCCCAAGTGGCCTTTCTCCCGCCATTTTTTCCCGCCATTTACTTGGGGAGGGGAGAGGAGGAGGAGGAATGGGGGAGAGGGTTAGGTTAGTGGAGGTAGCCAAACTGACTTATTTTCCCACCAAAATTTGAATTCCAGCCATGATGTCATTGGGGTGTTGCCACATCAATCGCCGCCATCTTAGATGCGCCATCTTAAATAAATTTGCTAACAATGCAGAATGAGGTCATACCCTCTTTTCCCTACTACTAATATCCCATGTAAAAATTCTAGTAAGTATCTCTTGAGTGTCATGATTTCCATTAACAATCACAGCGGAAGATTTATATGCATGCGTTTAGCCAGTTAAGACACACAGAAATCCTGCATCAATCCACATCCATGTTCGAAATTTGAGCCATTCAGTAACATATTCTGAAGTTTCGTTTGCTTTGCTTCACTCTAGAGTTTGTTTAGGATACAACTCTCAAACACTTCATTGGTTGTAAATGAAGCACTCATTAAATTTCCCATGATTATGTGTTGCTCCCAAGATGCCTTTTTGCGAACTTAATTAAGATCGTCTTCGATCATGCATCTCACAAAACCATCTCTGTACGCAGCAATATAATCAACTGGATGGTATTTTCCATCCTTAGTAAAACATTATTCACTACTATGGAATTTAATTATACCCATTCATCTTTAATTTGCTGTTCCTGCTGCACAGTACTGTTATTAATCCCCACTTTCAATTGTTGTCTATTTATCAGCAACTCTTTTTCACACTCTACCACTCTACCCAACAAATTATTAACAAATTTAGTGGTCATTTCCTCAAACATATTTTGGCTCAGCACACAATTCATAAAATCGCCACCCAGTTCCCCCTCTACCTTTTCCTACTTGTTCCCAAAATCTTTTGCCACTGGACTGTCCCTGGTGTTAACCAGGCCAACCTCCTCAGAAATTTTGCCCATTTCTACCCTAATAGTCTCTATTTTGTATGAATCATTGATTCAGTATCTGCTTTACTCTTTCCCAACTCTGCTTTTACACTTTCTAGATTTGGTTCAAATGGTTCAAATGACTCTGAGCACTATGTGACTTAACTTCTGAGGTCATCAGTCGCCTAGAACTTAGAACTAATTAAACCTAACTAACCTAAGGATATCACACACATTCAAGCCCGAGGAAGGATTCGAACCTGCGACCATAGCAGTCACGCGGTTCCAGACTGAAGCACCTAGAACCACATGGCCACACCGGCCGGCTTTCTAGATTTATCTTTATGTGCTGGCATAATCTGTCGACAGCAAAAATCGATATCAAGTGCGCCTATCATGACAGAGGCCAGTAACACACCGATAAGCAACACGCCACCAACGCCCTCTCGACAGCATAAATTTAGGCAGCTGTCGCCTCACACTCCAGTCAGTCCCATCACAAAGTGGGTCACAAGTTACTATAGTACACGGTGACCAGAATAGCAAGATTACCGATATTGTCTGCAAGAGGATTGTTACTGATGAGCTTGTACGACAACATGTGGACTCTATTCAAGTTTGGTAACAACTTCATGTTCTTGTATATAAAGAACTGTATTAATTCACGTGTGCATTTGTGTCATAGAAAGTGGATACTGGCCACTTATAACAACATCATCTCCCTTGCTTCCCACAGTACAAGACTCTACATTTTACATTCTCAGTTTTTGTCGTTATATTCTCCATTTTCTGCCCCTAGTAACCCTAACTCCATTTTTGCTGAACTTAGGTCTGTACCCAATGCGCCCATACTAGATCGTATTTCTAGAAAAATTTGCATTAATTGTAATGATGTATTGTTGGAAAGCCTACTTCCCCACTCTGATTTTGGACCATGTGCCTCATCAGTAAGTTCCATTTTGACATTAACACATTCATATTTAGGTCTAATTGGAAGACTAGTATAATCTGAACTACTCAGACTGGGTGGTTGTTCATTCATTTTACTCTCCATCACTGACAGTAACCCTGCAGTTAACACATATTAACACCATCAGTGTATGTACTTTACTTGTCGGTTGTCCTATCTGCTACTGCTATACAACCACTACCCAAAGTATAGGTGCTGCTGATGCTGATGCCATTGCTGATCCTGATGTCATTGCCGATGCTGATGAACTTAAAGTTGCATCCGGTAGCTAGTATTGCTGTGTCCGCAGCTGCTGCTCGCACCACTGTCAAAGCAACTGCCACTGGCTGATGTAGAATGGGTCTCTGGACTCCTCTTCGTAGATTCTTTTTTCTTAAAGTTCCACAGCTGAAATCCCCACACCTAATTACTGCAACTAATTCTCACACATGCAACTGCTGCAAAATCTAATGTGTGTAAGCTCCACGCAAACTTCCTGTTCTGGCGTAACCACAAGCGCTGGAGCGAAGATGAAGAATGCAAGAGCAGAGAAGGCAGTGAGGTGATGTCGGCCAATGGTGTGCTGATTAGGACCGCACCACGACAGGAACGCCCTCTAGCTGAAGAGAACATAAGCGCCGCTTCTGCCAGCCTCGGCTGGACAGTATTCAGACAGGACTCGGAGAGCACTATGATAGCAGTGACGTGTGATCAATACCAACTGCTTACATGGACCTCGTATACAGCAAAGGACTCTGACTTGTTTGCAAGTCGCCCATTGCAACACAATTGTAAATTCAAAGCTAAATATTGTCAATTTGCTTTACTGAAATAAAACTGCTAACGTTATTTGCTTGAATTGTTGTATAGCATTCCAAGAATGCAGCATCCTTTAGGCACCCTATACGAGACGAGTGGCACGATCCCACACGTCCCATCTCGCAATGGATTTGGGACCTGTATCACAGAATATTGTTATGTGTAAGAACTACAATAGCAGTTCTAATGGGGTTAAATTTATGTTCCAGATGAGAAGATCCCAATTGCAATATTACCAAATAGATATTCTGTTGATTATTAGCTTCTGTAACCAGCATTCCATACTAGCAAACCATCATCTGATGTTGCTGGTATCTTCATTAATTCGGGTATGCACAGCTCCATTTAAAATGAATAGCTTGATAATGCCATTAGATAAACCACACACATCTGCTTTAATGCCAAGAAGCTAACTTGCTAAAAAATAGTAATCTGTAGCTGTGATTATGCAGTCAAATATTCTGTGCATGGGCTAGAACTGTGAATTAATAAAACAAACAGATATATTAAACAAAAGATAAATGAATAATTAATAAAAAGCATTCTGTTCTAAAGTCTGAAATTAACGTAGACCACCCCAGAGATTCACCCCAGGTGAATAATGTTTGTTCAAGAAAGTAAATGTCAAATAAATGGAAAGTGGTCATAGGATAACCAACTGTATTAAAGACAGAATAGTAAACTTATTAAATGCAGTAAAGTTACGTTGAGGGTATTGCAAGAATGGTAGCTGACTCCTCAAGCTAAATAGCCATCCAATACTCAGGAGAACTAAGTCCATTTTGTGATCACAATACACGAAATATTCACCAGCTCAAAATAATTCAGAATTCAGTATGACAATTTGCACAATAACACTAGAGCGATAACTAGTAGAAGCTCATACAGTTTCTATTTTCAATTCTACTGCACAGTTCTACACTGGAGCACATTCAGACCTCACGAAAACCAGTGTCCCTTCAAAGTTGTAGCGGCCATACAACGCCCAGAATCTATGACCAAGACGACCAAATAACAAACGGTACCACAGGCAGATCTGCCTGCTTTCCAATCAAACCTGGAAGTGTCATCTTCATTATCTCAATGCAAAGTGTCCATCTTCTTCAAAATCTAATGTAAAAATGGCCCAATCGCTCCCTTGAGGGCACCACTCGAAAAGTGACCATCTCCACTTGATTCCAGCAGTGTTCTGCTGGTGTCTCCTTCACTGGCTGAAGGCCATCCCCACCACAGACATATTGTGCTTATGTTCTACAGACATGTTTCTGATCGACCATTTTCCGCAATAAACTAATCTATCACAACAATATTTAACTAAAGCAATGTTATAAGCAGTTGGTCACACTCAGGCCATTTACAAGAGATGTACAGGGTGACAGTTATTAAACTACATGAAAAAAAACTTAAATTAGGTACAAGCTACGGCGTACATACACTTTATTCAACACGTAAATGTCACCACAGATATTCGTATTTAAGTTATGGCATGTTCGATGTGCCTGCCATCATTGCTGATGATGTGGTGCAGACGAATAGCGAAGTTCTGCAAGGCCCACTAAAGTGTCAGAACATCGTTGCTGTCGATGACCTCCTGAATGGCTACTTTCAGCACAGCAATGGTTTTGGGGTTATTGCTGTACACCTTGTCTTTAATACAGCCTCACAAAAGGAGTCATATTTGCCCCAGATATGTAGAATATGGTGGCCAATCGAGGACCATATCAGTGGGCTCTGGGTATCCCAGAACCAGAATGCAGTCACTTCAGTGCGCTTTCCGCCAAATCTTTCAGCTACATGTCTACCAGTTGTTCTTTTCCCTTCATGATCTGATAAGACGTGGACATGTGCTTGATGTAATATTTCCAGTCTCATCTCTCCAGGAACTACAACACAAGTTCCATACTTTGTAGATCTGCATAGCAAGCCTTTCAAACTGAGTTTGCATTCGAAACAATTAACTCTCACTGACAGCTGATAGTACCTTTATCCAATTTACCTGGCTTCTACATACTACTTGTAAAACTGGTATCTTCCACTTAGGGTATCAGCATTTGTATGATTTGTATGTTTGACTCTTGGCTTATGAATTACTTCATGGTCGAACTCACATGATTTTAACGCCTATCTCGACTTGATGAATCTTTTAACCCTAATAACGATTTCAAAGTTGTGTAGCCTGTAATTACTTTGAATTTTCGACCACATAAATAGCATTAAAGAATAGAGATTCTGTAAATAATTCGTAACATTTCATTTTCAGTTGTCAAATAATTAGTTCCAGGCTTATTCGATTGCCTGGGGGCATATGCCACCGTATTTCTTTTCCATCAATATAATGACTTAAAATATAACCCCAGACATTGTTGAAGGCATCATGCGAGAGTATGAGTTCCCATTCTAAGTCAAGAATTATTAACACAGGATCTGATATTAATATCTTCTTGAGTTTCTCGAATGCTTCTTGACTCTGTGTTGCTCACTGAAAACCAACACCTTTACATAGATATGTAATTAATGGCTGTGCAGTTTCATCGAATCCACTCACGAACTTACGATAACAATTGCATATTCCAATGAACAACTGTAATTGTTAGTAGTTTGTGGCATTGAAAAGTCACGTATCATGGAAGTAAGTCACCCTATCCTGACTGATAATATGCCAAAGATAACCTACTTGTGTCTGGGCAAAACGGCATTTCTCCACACTAAATATAGGATGTGCTGCCCTCAATCTACTAAATACTTCATCCAGATGTCTAACATGATATTCTATAGTTCTCGAATACACGATTCTATCATGAAGATATACCATACAGATTCTTGGTTTTAATCCATGAAGTACCTCATTTAATAGGTGTTGATGTAGCCGAAATATTTTTCAGTCCAAATGGCATTCTTCAGTATTGGTAATGTTGTGAATGTATTGTGAAAGCAGTTTTGGGTTTGTCTTCAGGAAACATTACCACTTGGTGATAACCACTTTTAAGATCAATCATTGAAATATATTTACATCTTCCTAGGTTGTCTAATGTATTTGTGATGTCTGGGTTAAGATATGCATTTGTTGTGGTCCATGTGTTTGTGTAATGGCACTCACAACAAAATGGATGTTTTCGAGTAACTTACCATCAACTCATCTTCTTGGATACAACAACAAGATTTGCTGACCACATGCTATCGCTGTGCTCGATAGTATCCTCATATAACTGTTGACGTATAAATTCGTCTGCTAGTGCGTGTAGGTGTTTCAGCTTTTCAGTATGATTTCCTATAGATGATTTCCTATAGACTGGTGGATTACTGCCTGTTGGTGTGCAGCATAGTGTAATAGGAGTTGTTAGTAGTGGATTATCTGAACTGAATACTCCCAAAGCTGAAGACCCTAACAACAAAGCCTCCATGACTTGCCATATACTGTCTTTCAAAAGATGAATCTTGACAAGCAGTGCAGATGCATTTTAGGTTTGTTTGATTCGAACACCTCATGACCCATCGACATCGTCATCCTCGAGTACCTCTAAACTCGCTATAATTAATGATTTTCGGAGATTCAATTCATCTGTCCTAAAATTATCAGTGCCTGCCACAACCATCAGTTCCCTGTTAACATGGGTTACAGGCACAACTTTCTTCATATACAACAATACATTTCTTCTAACGCTTCGTTGTTCTGCAGTGACACATCCCTCTGTTGTGACCTATTGTCACTTGCAGATACCCAAACCAACTTCCCAGATCCAGTAGGTACTTTGGAATGCTTAATTATCTTTAATGTATATGTATGCAGTTCATTTGGTGACACCTTACCAATAGGTGTAAAGTGCGACATTGAAACATTTACAGTTTTGGACTTATCAGAAACGAATTCCCGCCGATTTCAACTGTGCACTGTGCAAGATTAATTTTCGCATGCTGCCGATCCCGGAAGTCAAACCAAGAATCACGAAATACCCTCGACACAAGACTTCCATATGCTCACGAAACTCTATAGTTCCAATACCAAAAACGAGCTGTGTTGTCCCTGACCAAACAAAATAATAACAGGACATAGATTCACTACAGTATTGTAATCATGGAATCAAATGCTATTACTGTTAATGCCATCGATCTCAATGATCAACTCATGACGAGAGCTGGAGAGCTGGCATATTTAAAGGGAGCCAGCATGAGGTTAAGATGCAATGTTCGGTTCATAATTACACCATGTATACTCCTTATTCTGCTGTATTCACTTAACACATTGCTAAGTGCTGTGTCAGTTCCTCGCTATGTGCTCTTGGGGGAAGAGATAGAGTTTCTCCCAACATATCTTATGAGCTAAAGAATATGTTTGTCTCACTTCCTTTCATTTTCTGTTACAGTCTCCTTTCCATCGAATGCATATCCTCACTTGGCAGATGGTGTCGTAATGTGTCAACGATGTGAACCACTTGGGACATATTGGATCGCATCCTGCCTCTTCCTCTGTCTCTGGCATGACTTGAATTTGCCAATGGCAGTGTGAATGAGTTTTAATTTTTTTTTCGATCTTCTACCCCTTACTATTCTGTGCCATAAAGGAGATATTGTAACCTCTTCAGAGTAATCTGACTGTACTAAGTCCTCTTTTACCTCATAAATACTATAATCTACTTGGCTTTGTAGAAGTAATGTCCAGTCATCCCACGAAAAGTCACAATGCTCCTTCTCCCTATTTTCACATTGAATTTGCGACGACTAACTTTGCTACGTTCAGTCAACTCCTCCACTCCTTCCAGAAATGCCTACACCTTCTGTACAGCACTTCCCTCTTTAAATTTGATAATCTGATCAGGGTTGAGAAGTGTGATGTTTTCCACTCTCCTCATTTGCGCAACTACAATATATTCACCCAAACTCCCTCAATCTGTTGTATATCCGACAGAATTGGTTTAACCAAACGCCCTTACTTGCCACTTCATCTTGATCGGTAACAAACATTTTATCTTCTACTGTTTTGCTATCACTCCATACTGGAGCTTGCAATTTGGTTGGTACTTTAACAACGTGTGACACTTCTTTTGCCGGCTGTTGTGGCCCATTGGTTCAGTCCGGAACTGCGCTGCTGCTGCGGTCGCAGGTTCGAATCCTGCCTCCGGCATGGATGTGTGTGATGTCCTTAGGTTAGTTAGATTTAAGTAGTTTTGTCTAGGGGACTGATGACCTCAGATGTTAACTCCCATAGTGCTCAGAGCCATTTGAATAATTTTTGAACACATCTTTTATGACTGGTACTATCTCATCTTTATGCACAGTAAGCTCTTTGCTTCTGCGTGCACCTAACTCGATAATTGTAACTGTGGGCACATTACACAATATGCTAACCCACTCTATCTCTGATTCTTGTTTCACCCAATCTGGTTTATCATAACGATACTTTAGTTGTTTGTTTCTGAGCCACCAGTGCTACCCATGCCCACTGCGCCCTTAACTGTTTTCCTGATTTGTATTGTTAACACCACTTCCCACAGCCTGCCTGAATTTTGATTCCTCTATTCCATTTACCTCTCTTCAAGGTCCTCGTGCCATGTTTACCTGATACTGGCCTGTTTCATTCCTGTCACTATTACTGTTGTTACTAATGTTGTAATTATTAGCACGGTTCCTGAAATTTTCGTGCTTATTCCATCAGTTGTCTTTGTCTTCCTCTTCCTCTAAAAATGCAGTAATCGTTCTGTTATTAGTACCAATATATCGCTTTGTGTGTCAGGATGCTTCTTCCATAGCTCCAAAATGATCTTTCTGAACGGCTTTCGCCCAAGTACTCTAATTTTTGGACCCATTTTTCGCAAAACTCATCAAGATACGCACACTGGCATCATTGGACCTTGGTACTACAAAATCCCACTACGTACTCTCTTGCTTCTGTTCCGACTAATATTCCTTCAAGAATGCAATTATATTCTTTAAAACTCATGTTATTAATATCGAGGTTTAAACCCCATTTCTTAACCACTCAGGCACGCAAGTCAATAACGGAATTGATTTTTTGTGCGTCTGTCCACACTGATAGCAAAACCCTTTCACAATTCTAAATAAAATCAGCCACATGGAATCGACTCTGCTTTTTGAGTGTCTCAAAGTGCTCCTATTCGCCAGTATCTCTGTACTACCTTCATGATGACGCGATTCATAGTTATACCTTTTCTGCAATTTCAATTCTAATTTTGCCCCTTTAGTTATTACCTTGCAAGTGGTTATGGTTCATCTACATCTACATCTACATTCATACTCCGCAAGCCAACCAACGGTGTGTGGCGGAGGGCACTTTACGTGCCACTGTCATTACCTCCCTTTCCTGTTCCAGTCGCGTATGGTTCGCGGGAAGAACGACTGTCTGAAAGCCTCCGTGCGCGCTCTAATCTCTCTAATTTTACATTCGTGATCTCCTCGGGAGGTATAAGTAGGGGGAAGCAATATAGTCGATACCTCATCCAGAAACGCACCCTCTCGAAACCTGGCGAGCAAGCTACACCGCGATGCAGAGCGCCTCTCTTGCAGAGTCTGCCACTTGAGTTTATTAAACATCTCCGTAACGCTATCACGGTTACCAAATAACCCTGTGACGAAACGCGCCGCTCTTCTTTGGATCTTCTCTGTCTCCTCCGTCAACCCGATCTGGTACGGATCCCACACTGATGAGCAATACTCAAGTATAGGTCGAACGAGTGTTTTGTAAGCCACCTCCTTTGTTGCTGGACTACATTTTCTAAGCACTCTCCCAATGAATCTCAACCTGGTACCCGCCTTACCAACAATTAATTTTATATCATCATTCCACTTCAAATCGTTCCGCACGCATACTCCCAGATATTTTACAGAAGTAACTGCTACCAGTGTTTGTTCCGCTATCATATAATCATACAATAAAGGATCCTTCTTTCTATGTATTCGCAATACATTACATTTGTCTATGTTAAGGGACAGTTGCCACTCCCTGAACCAAGTGCCTATCCGCTGCAGATCTTCCTGCATTTCGCTACAATTTTCTAATGCTGCAACTTCTCTGTATACTACAGCATCATCCGCGAAAAGCCGCATGGAACTTCCGACACTATCTACTAGGTCATTTGTATATATTGTGAAAAGCAATGGTCCCATAACACTTCCCTATGGCACGCCAGAGGTTACCTTCACGTCTGTAGACGTCTCTCCATTGATAACAACATGCTGTGTTCTGTTTGCTAAAAAATCTTCAATCCAGCCACACAGCTGGTCTGATATTCCGTAGGCTCTTACTTTGTTTATCAGGCGACAGTGCGGAACTGTATCGAACGCCTTCCGGAAGTCAAGAGAAATAGCATCTACCTGGGAGCCTGTATCTAATATTTTCTGGGTCTCATGAACAAATAACGCGAGTTGGGTCTCACACGATCGCTGTTTCCGGAATCCATGTTGATTCCTACATAGTAGATTCTGGGTTTCCAAAAACGACATGATACTCGAGCAAAAAACATGTTCTAAAATTCTACAACAGATCGACGTCAGAGATATAGGTCTATAGTTTCGCGCATCTGCTCGACGACCCTTCTTGAAGACTGGGACTACCTGTGCTCTTTTCCAATCATTTGGAACCCTCCGTTCCTCTAGAGACTTGCGGTACACGGCTGTTAGAAGGGGGGCAAGTTCTTTCGCGTACTCTGTTTTCACTACATCCTGCCACTACTATAATGTTGCCTTCAACAATTTCGATCGTTTTTCTCTGAGCTCCATTTTACTTTTGATCAGTTCAGTCTCAGCATTCATTTTATTTGATAGTCAAAGAAGGGTCTATCTGTGACTGTGCTGCGAATCTGCTTCCCTAATAATTTCATCACCGTTTCCATAGTTAGTTGGTCCAGTTTTAATGTATATTCCACAGCATTCGAAGGTGCTAAAAATTCCGTTTTTGTGAGTGCTTGTATCTCTGTAGCACCACTAGTGATGATTGCCACTGGGTCTTCAACAATGGATTCCGCTGCAAGCGAGATCCTCTGTTCGACAGACTGTTCTCTGTGAAATTCAACTCAATTACTTACTTAGTTTTTCTTCATCATATTGTTTCCTTTATTGATTAATATAAATTTTGTTGTTGTGATTTCTTTTCACCACTTACTGTTGCCTTACATGAGTGACTTTTTCTCAGTACTGAAAAGTTTTTATTCGCATACAAACTTGCAGTAGCTGCAAAATTTCGGTCCAATAGTCAACAGCAAAACTGATATTGCCCTCTCACCAGTGAAACCTTTTGTGAAGTTCCCCCTTATGTTCAGTTAATGTGATCGTATGACCATAATCGCACATGCTTAATAAATTTGATTTTGGACTAGACTATCATCACCAAAGAACTTTTGACTGTTAATAGAGAGAAGTGCACGACAAGTTGTTCCAATGAACAGCCTATTCTTTTACTACACTTTCTACTTACTTGGGTTGATTTAATAGTTAAAACAGTACCATCACTCACATAAAATATGAAATGAAAAAGGGGACCACACGTCTCAAAGAATCCAAAATAAATCTGCTTGAAAGAATACAGAAATTAATTAATATGGTTGTCAGCCCAATTTGCCATTGTCTGTCCAACATCTGTTCAATAATGTTGACAGCAGTTATACATAAACGTTTGACTGTGCAAGTGGCGACAGAAGGTTGACACACGTTTGTAACAATGCAACACATTACAAAATAATAATGGATAAAGATAGCAATTGTCTTAAATCGTTAATATTCAAACATGTTAACTTGGAAAAATGTGTTTAAACTCATTACTTGAAAGTAAATGTTTGACTTGACGTAGCTCTTTTGTTACAACAGGGATTTATGTAACCTCAGATTAATGATTACTTACATGCACTAGGTTCCCAGATGTGGCAAGCTGCTTGCTTCGGATAGATTGCAATTGCTATGAAAATTTACTGTATCAAATAATCAACTGTTGGTATACAACAGATTGACAACCCTGAAATACAAACCAAACCAGTACACAATAGCATAACTCAAAAAGGTGACAATGACTGAGGATAATGACAAGATCAAATGGCTACAGTTTTTTTGCGCAACACTTATTACTGAAATAAAATTCCCTGAGAATGTCACTGGGTATTGGCTCACAAAAACTCTTACGAAAATGAAAATAAAACAGCCTTATAGTTCATTGTAGACATTAAGCCCTCACCTTTGTTGTCATCTACAATGCTCCCATTGCTCCAGGTAATGCTGTGGGCGCACCTTGATTACCAATGACCAGTTATGGGCCAGGATCTTGATGTTATTGGAGCCTCTTACATCTGCCCACACTCGTCATGCTCTTGGTGCCTCGCTAGTAACAATTTCGCCTCACTTAGACTCGACAGCACGCCATTTGCGTGTGTTCACACCTCACAACCAAGTAAGTCTCCTGCACACTCTGCTCTGAAGCCACCCTCAAGTCTTTATCCTCTGCCAACGACATTGCTTTTGCTAATTCCCCTAACGGCATTAATCCAGAATAAATGAGTCATAATACAAAATTTGCACAGGTTACAGCACATACCACATACCTAATTGACACATAGCAATCAAAGATTTACATAGGCTTAGGGAAACTAATTTCTATTCTGTGTCGCTTAAAGATACACTCCAGATCAAGGCCCTGAGGAGACTAATGCTGGAGTCAAATTAGTCAAGAAAACTAACAAGTAAAGCGGCTAACAGCACTAGCAGTGCTCTCTACTGTGAAGCACTTTCTTGGCAACATTATAGACTTCAGTGATTTCATCATTGACAGATTCTCTGCTCTCACGGAGAGGAGAATGGATAGTTCTTACAAAAGTTCACTGTAAGCTAAAGCATCTATCTGTACAACAATTGTTTTGTCATTCACATTTAGCCTTTTTAGATTAGCTAAATGAAACTTTGTTGGCCATCTTCCTTTAAACTGCCTAGAAAAATCTTCAAGAACCGGGAATATGGAAGCACCAAAGTACAAATAAGTAGCATTAAGTCGCAACCACGTTTTCAGTGGTTTGGTGTGTACTGTCTACATTGAATTGCTACAGTAATAAGATATTTACAGGAACGACATAATAAGAGTTAAAGCAAAGTGGTTTATTAGTAACCTGTACAAAGTGGGATATAGCCAGAACGAAGTTTCACCAACCTGCTGTGATTATAAATACTCTGTTAAGTACATGAACTCGACCAGTGTTGTACTGGCTGGAGAAACCTTTAGCCTGTACCCAACGAAAATCGAAACTTTGTGAATAATGCTGTAGATCCCACTTTGCTATGTGGAATAGATGAATTAGTCATTGAAGAAAAAGGATACATTTCGGTAGAGCAAATGTTACAGGATGTGTGGAAATATCAGGAGAGGTATAAACAAAATAACATTATAATCAGTGAATCAACCACTAGTGTTATAGTGACACTAGTCTTTATTTGTGCACTCTATTTTTGTCTCAGGAAGAGAATAAATCATGCAATGGGAACAACAGTTCATGAAATTCCTTTAGAATTGATTCATACAGTAAGTAAGAGATTTTAGAGTAAAATGTAAAAATAAGAAGGATAGAAATATAATATTAAGCTAGGGTAAGATTTTCTTTGTGCTTAAAGGAAGAAAAGGTTGAAAGCAAATGTAAAATGTTTTACACATTGCCTAATATAACTACATTCAGCAGTAAACTCACAGACACTGCCATAACGGATGTGAAGTATAGGCATGCAGTGAATGCTTGGCAGCAGTTCATTATCTCTGATTTAGATGGATATGCTAAATTGTACATGGACACAAATGTGTACGTGTCTACAGACATTTTTCAGAAATACTGGTGTGTATGTGTGGACACATACACTCCAGATCATGGCTTGTATTACATCACGCCAGGGTTTTCGTGGGACATAATGTTAAAAAAAGACCTGTATCAACATTGAACTGTTGACCAATGTTGATATGTTGGTTTTTTTCAAATGCCAGTGCTTGCACAGGTACAACCAAGGAGACTAACCAGCAAATGAGTAAAGAGGTGTACAATCCATCTGACAATTTGATACTTGGATGTAAACAATCCCAATGGGCAGGCCACGGAACAGTCTCTGCCATTTGGAGGTCTCCATTGCCTGTCCAAAGAGAAAACCGTGACCTTGAAAAAAAATGCAAGATGTGGTTATGGATTGTGGTGAGGTACATACATACTTTGAAGACAGACCTGGCATATCCCACCGACTTGCATGATACACATAGCGACTTGCTGCTGTGTCCAGAGCGCCTGGTCCCATGGAATGGTTCCATCCCAAAGCTAATGACAATGCTGGGGAATAAGCAGGGATATATTCTATATTATAGAAAACTCCAAAATTGACTCAGTTTGGAGATGCGCCTTATTACAACCACGTGAGACATGTCCTTCAACCAGTGTACCTGGTTGGTGTAGTACAGCGATGCAGATGCTGAAAAGAGGGATCTTGTGATCTGTGACTTTGAAAAGGGCTTTTATAAATTAGTGAGTAGTTCTGTTTTCGGCAAAACCAGGGAAAATGATAGAAACAATGCAAAATTCATTTATTGTATGGGCGAGAGATTACACTGCCAGGCGAAATTTCAAGGGGACACAGTCTTCCATTATGGGCTAATCACTGTGGAGATGGCTATAGTTTCAGTGCATTTCAAGATGCCTGCCTATATTCGTAGGTCTATTGTGGGCCTCAGTAAATTTCACATGTATCGATTCCACTATGAGTTTAGAAAAACCAAACTTTGATGATCTGGAGATACTTTATATGGATCAGTTACACCTACTGTAAGGCTGTGATCCATATGAGCTAATTAAATACAGTCATGAGAAATTCGACACATCAAGATAATTGGCTGATAATCCTTAGAGTATAACACCACAGAAAAAAAAGGTTATCGACCTGATGAAAGACAAGGTGAATGCCTCACACATTGTGGTGTTTGTGTGGCTCAGATCCAAAATGTATGCATGCTATATAGATGGGGTTCCACCCAAAGATAGACTAAGGGTGTGTAGCATGTGGCCTCACAGGCTCTCACAATTGAAGACTACAATGAGTGGCTGTGCGGTGGTGGTTCCAATGCTTTGTCGCATATGGTACACCAAGTACCCTTACAGTCACAAGGTCATGAGGAACATACTACACTGCACGAGAAAGTTGGCTATGAAGTTGCGCTATGAAGATAAATGCTTCATCTGTGCAGATGAGATACTCATACTATTACGCAAATTGAAGGGGTAGGACGAAGAAAAGAAATTCAAAGGAAAGGAACTTATGGTTGCAGCTGCATTAGGACTTTGTGGGAAATCAACGGCAATGACTGAAAATGTGTGTAAGACTGGCACTTGAACCCAGAATCTCCTGATTACAGTTTGCATACTATTAGCTGGAGAGTGATGAGACTGCACACTGTGTGTGTGTGTGTGTGTGTGTGTGTGTGTGTGTGTGTGTAACAGATAGATCAAACATTTGTGATGTGCAATGTGTGTGTGTGAATGATTCCACACTATGTGTGAGTGCAAATTGTAAAAAAATATTGTGCAGACTGTGTGTGCTTGTATATACAGGGTAGACCATTGATCGTGACCGGGCCAAATATCTCACAAAATAAGCGTCAAACGAAAAAACTACAAAGTACGAAACTTGTCTAGCTTGTAGGGGGAAACCAGATGGCGCTATGGTTAGCCCGCTAGATGGCACTGCCATAGGTCAAACGCATATCAACTGCGTTTTTTTGAATAGGAACCCACATTTTTTTATTACGTATTCGTGTAGTACATAAAGAAATATGAATGTTTTAGTTGGACCACTTTTTTCGCTTTGTGATAGATGGCGCTGTGATAGTCACAAACGTATGGCTCACAGTTTTAGATGAACATTTGGTAACAGGTAGGTTTTTTAAATTAAAATACAGAATGTAGGTAGTTTCAACATTTTATTTCGGTTGTTCCAATGTGATACATGTACCTTTGTGAACTTATCATATCTGAGAACGCATGCTGTTACAGCATGATTACCTGTAAATACCACATTAATGCAATAAATGCTCAAAATGATATCTATCAACCTCAATGCATTTGACAATACGTGTGACGACATTCTCTCAACAGCGAGTAGTTCGCCTTCCGTAATGTTCGCACATGCATTGAAAATGCACTGATGCATGTTGTCAGGCATTGTCGGTGAATCACGATAGCAAATATCCTCCAACTTTCCCCACAGAAAGAAATCCGGGGACGTCAGATCAGGTGAACGTGTGGGCCGTGGTATGGTGCTTCAATGACCAATCCACCTGTCATGAAATATGCTATTCAATACCGCTTCAACCGCATGCGAGCTATGTGCCAGACATCCATCATGTCGGAAGTACATCGCCATTCTGGCATGCAGTGAAACATCTTGCAGTAACATCGGTAGAACATTACGTAGGAAATCAGCATACATTGCAACATTTAGATTGCCATCGATAAAATGGGGGCCAATTATCTTTCCTCCATTAATGCCGCACCATACATTAACCTGTCAACGTCGCTGATGTTCCACTTGTTGCAGCCATCGTGGATTTTCCGTTGCCCAATATTGCATATTATGCCGGTTTACGTTACTGCTGTTGGTGAATGACGCTTCGTCGCTAAATAGAACGCGTGCAAAAAATCTATCATCGTCCCGTAATTTCTCTTGTGTCCAGTGGCAGAACTGTACATAACGCTCAAAGTCGTCGCCATGCAATTCCTGGTGCATAGAAATATGGTACGGATGCAATCGATGTTGATGTAGCATTCTCAACAACGACGTTTTTGAGATTCCCGATTCTCGCGCAATTTGTCTGCTACTGATGTGCGGATTAGCCTCGACAGCAGCTAAAACACCTACTTGGGCATCATCATTTGTTGCAGGTCGTGGTTGACGTTTCACATGTGGCTGAACACTTCGTGTTTCCTTAAATACCGTAACTATCCGGCGAACGGTCCGGACACTTGGATGATGTCGTCCAGGATACCGAGCAGCATATATAGCACACGCCCGTTGGGAATTTGGATCACAATAGCCATACATCAACACGATATCGACCTTTTCCACAATTGGTAAACGGTCGATTTTAACATGGGTAATGTATCACGAAGCAAATACTGTCCACACTGGCGGAATGTTGAGTGATATCACGTACTTATACAGCGCCATCTATCACAAAGCGAAAAAAGTGGTCCAACTAAAACATCCATATTTCTTTACATATTACACGAATATGTATTAAAAAATGGGAGTTCCTATTTAAAAAAAACGGAGTTGATATCCATTTGACCTATGGCAGCGCCACCTAGCAGGGCAACCATAGCGCCATCTGGTTTCCCCCTTCAAGTTAGACAAGTTTCGTTTTTTGTAGTTTTTTCGTTTGATGCTTATTTCGTGAGAAATTTGGCCTGGTCACTATCAATGGACCACCCTGTATATCTATTAGTATTAATGTGAAGAAAAACAAATGTATCTCAGCATACAAGCAGACATTTTCAAAAATATATTTTATTGTAAATAGAATTACTGTTAAAAAATACTGTAAACATCTTCATAAGTGTATTGTTAAAAAATTCAAACAAACTTCTACTTGGGAAAGTTTTGTTAAATGTAAAAAGTAGATGCTCAAGCAGGACACACATTTAAGCAGCTAAAGCAAAGTAGTTGGTGTGATTATTGCCAGAAGATCAGTAAAGACACTCCTTTGTCTGACATTTTGTCTATGACCAAATGCATAAATAAGAAACCAAATAAAGATCGCTCTCTAAAACGGAGAAAACCGTGGACAGATTTGTGCCTTCAATAACTGTCTATAGGATGCCTACATTTGATCCACCTGACACCCATGAGCAACCAGCACCAATTCTGGAAAGTCTTTTTACTGTTGCAGTGTTGGAATAAGCACTGAAGTCAAGGGCTGGTACTACTCCAGAAGTCGATCGCCCAACCAACTCAATGATCCTTAGACAGCTGAGATCTCAAAAATCTATAATGCGCTGTGGAATACCTGCATATTTCCGACGGAATGGATCATACATGTAGTCGACCCTATTCTCAAGTAATAAGAGGATTGCTTCATCGTCTCTCCTTGTCGAACCGTTTCCTTTTCACTTTGCATCTGTAAAACATCTTATGGGATTCTCAAAGCTCATTTAGAATCGTAGCAAGGAAAATGCACTCTGTTATCAGAGACACAACATGGTTTTCGGAAAGGAAGAGATAACACAAATAATACATTTATTTAAAAGCAGATAAAAATTCGCTTGACGTCTTCCAAAGGGACAGTCTCCTGTCCTTCCAATCTGAACAAGTAAGCAGAGACCAGATACAGTTTAAATTGAGAAAAATAGTATCGACAATGATTGAAAAATATATACCAAATAAATTAACAGCAGATGGCACTGGTCTCCTATGCTACACAAAACAGATCAGAGCACTACTGCAGAAGCAACGAAAAGAGCGTGCCAAATCTAAAAGAATGCAAAATCAACACGATTGTCGGAGGTTTGCAGAAGCTCGAAATTTAGCGTGAACTTCAACACGATATTCTTTAATAGTTTCCACACCGAAGCTTTGTCTCGAAATCTGGCAGAAAACCGAAAGAGATTGTTGTTGGATGTAAAGTACACCAGTGGCTAGACACAATCAATACCTTCTTTGAGCGATAACAGTGGCGATGTTATTGATGACAATGCCTTTAAAGTAGAGTTAATAAACACGGTTTTCCGAAATCTTTCACAAAAGAAGTCGAAGTAAATACTTCAGAATTAGAATCAAGAACAACTGCCAACATGAGTAACTTGGAAGAAGATATCATCAGTGTGCCAAAGCAGCTTAAAACTTTTAAGAAAGGCAAGGCTTCCGATCCAGACTGTATACCAAATCAGTTCCTTTCAAAGTATGCTAATAAAATGACTCCATTCTTATGAATCGTAAACAACTGTTCATTCGTAGAAAGATCTGTACCCAGAAACTGTAAAGTTACACAGGTGACACTAATAACCAAGAAATGATATCGTACTAATCCGCTAAATTACAGAACCATATCAGTAACGTCAAGTTTCAGTAGGATTTTGGAACATATACTATGCTCGAACATTCTGAATCACATTGGAGGAAACGATTTATTGACAAACAGCCAACACGGATTCAGATACCATCGTTCTTGTGAAACACAGCTAGCTCTTTATTCTCAGGAAGTAATGAGATCTTGAGTTCTATTGACAGGGGACATCAAATCGATTCCATATTTTTAGATTTCCAGAAGCCTTTTGACATGGCTCCTCACAAGTGGCTTCAAACTAAATTGCATGCCTATGGAATATCATCTCAATTGGGTGACTAGAAATGTCATTTCTTGTCAGAAAAGTCACAGTTCATAATAACTGACAGAAAGTTATTGATAAAACAGAAGTAGTATCTGGCGCTCCCCAAAGAATCAAGGAGGGAATCTGAGCAGCTCTCGTATATTGTTTACAGATGTTGCTGTCATTTAGCGTCGCTGAAAGTTATCAGATGATCAAAACAAATTGCAAAATGGTTTAGACGAGATATTTGTATATTGCAAAATGTAGGAAAGTCTGAAAAGTTTGAAGTCATCCACATGATCACTAAAAAGAATCCGCTAAGTTTCAGTCACACGATAAATCACACTAATCTAAAGGCTGTAAACTCAGTGAAATACTTAGAGACTACAATTACGAATAACTTAAAGTGCAATCATCACATAGATAAAGTGACAGGTAGTCTTTAAAACAAAGCCATTTTTCATTGCAGCGAGATACTCAGAAGAAATTTCAATCTCCAACTTTCTCCTCAGAGTATGGAATATTTTGTAGGTACCAACCTGCACAGGGAGACATTATCATTATAATAAAATAAGAGATATCAGAGTCATCACAGAAAGATTTAAATGTTCGTTTTTCCTACATGCTGTTCCAGAGCAGAACATTAGAGAATAGGTTAAAGATGTTTCAATGAACCCTCTGCCAGGCACCTAAGTGTGAATTTCAGAGTAATCATGTACATGTACATGTAGATAATCTCAGGATAGTAACATGAAAAAAACGTTTGTAGTGCTAGAGCATTCAAAAGTGGCATTTCTTGGTGTAAGTGAAGCTTTTGGTAATGTGAAGATACTAATCCTGATAAAAATAATCTAAATTATAAGGTTATGTCCTGCTCCCAGAACTAATACTGCATATATGACAGAAGTATAACACACGTTTTTAGCCATTGCAATTAAAGGACTACCTCAAGAGGCCGTTCTGAGTCCTATATTATATACTTTGAATGTAGCTGATCTCAAAAACATTTTTTCTGCTAATATCAAAGTCCTCCAGTACGTAGATGATATATGCATTTACACATACTCATCATCTTTAAGGAAAAATTGTTTTAGCATAATGGTGCAATGTCAACAGTGCATGCATAGTCTCTAGAAACTGGGCTCACACTATCGGCAGATGAATCATCTTTGCAAGGAAGTAGCTGACACCAACACCAGATAATACACCACTGTGACCATATATCTTCTCTAATAAACCATCAGTCAGGTTTCTTAGGGATGTACCTAGACAGCAGATTGAATTGGTACAGATACATTGACAAATTAATATTACAAATTAATCAAAGACTGAACATTCGCTGATCCACCATGTGCACTCGCGGTACAAGAAAGATCGGGAGAATGAGGACAGGCAAAAGTTAGTAGAGATTCGTGCTGCTGTAAAAAGAGCGATGTGCGAAGCATACAACTACTACCATCGTCATACCTTAGCGAAAGATCTTGCTGAAAACCCAAAGAAATTCTGGTCTTACGTAAAATCGGTAAGTGGGTCGAAGGCTTCCATCCAGTCACTCACTGATCAGTCTGGCCTGGCAACGGAAGACAGCAAAACGAAAGCTGAAATTTTAAATTTAGCATTTGAGAAATCTTTCACGCAGGAGGATCGTACAAACATACCGCCGTTTGAGTCTCATACAGATTCCCGTATGGAGGACATAGTGATAGAATGGGTTGAAAATAAATAAATCGCCAGCTCCTCATGGGATTCCAATTCGGTTTTACAGAGAGTACTCTGCTGCATTGGCTTCTTACTTAGCTTGCATTAACGCGAATCTCTTGCCCAACGTAAAGCCCCGAGCGACTGGAAAAAAAAGCGCAGGTGACGCCTGTATATAAGAAGGGTAGAAAGACAGATCCTCAAAATTACACACCAATATCCTTAACATCGGTTTGCTGCAGGATTCTCGAACATATTCTCAGTTCGAATATAATGAATTTCCTTGAGACAGAGAAGTTGCTGTCCATGCATCAGCACAGCTTTAGAAAGCATCGCTCCTGCGAAACGCTACTCGCTCTTTTTTCACATGATATCCTGCGAACCATGGATGAAGGGTATCAGACAGATGCCATATTCCTTGACTTCTGGAAAGCGTTTGACTCGGTGCCCTACTGCAGACTCCTAACTACAGTACGAGCATATGGGATTGGTTCCCAAAAATGTGAGTGGCTCGAAGACTTCTTAAGTAATAGAATCCAGTACGTTGTCCTCGATGGCGAGTGATCATCAGAGGTGAGGGTATCATCTGGAGAGCCCCAGGGAAGTGTGGTAGGTCCACTGTTGTTTTCTATTGTAACTTTCCCACATAAAATGAAATGAGAAAAATTATTAGAAATGGAGCCAGAGCTAAGTGTAAGCTCCCGCAAAATATTAATGACAAAGACAATTAAATAAAAATTAGCAATCTGACCCAAGTATAAGTTCCTCACAAAAATATAAGTCAATTCAGTGATAATAAAATCTCAGTGACAATGAAAACGAATATACCGAAATATCAGTCTTTGGCCCTGTGCGAAATCAGAATTAATTTCTTACCTCAGTATAACTGCATGTCAAAGTTCTGCTCTTATTGTTGGCCGTGGCTTGGAGGAAATGCATTGCATGTACCCTTTTTTTTTTTAATTAACTGAAAATTTGTTTAAGGAAATGCAAGGGAATCAAATGATTCTTTTGTTAAAAATTGCTTTGAAATCAAAATTATTATTGGGGGCGATTCTTACACAAATTAGTTACAGTTAATTTACATCATTAGCTGAGCGCAATGCTGCTTATTTAAAAATAATATAACTCATCCTGAATCTTGACCAGAGTGCCATGTCGACGCCCGCCGACCGCTCACACACAACTAAACTCTCTCGCATCTAGACCGCGACTGCGTCATCTCCGACGCGCTACTCGCAACCACTAGCTCGCAACTGAACTCTCTCGAAAAGCTCACTCGCGACTGCACGCTCTCTGGTCAAAGACCCTCCTATGCCTCACCATCGCCGCTACACAACATACGTGTTTCATAACCCTCCACTGGAGGGCAAAAATTTGGCAGCGATGGTGAGTCATTTGGACTTGCCAAGCGCGGCAAAATTTTTTCTTTAATTAATTAACTTTTACAAATTACAAAATATTCATATGTAGTACATGAGTTAAATGTGAGTACAAAACATATTAGCAAATCAGAAAAATGTATATACAAATTATTTGACAGATAACAAAGTGCACACACACTGAAAAATTCTTTAGCATTTTCAGAACAAATAAACAGAATGGCAAAAAAAATCATGTTGACAAGTGACATGAGTGCACATGCACTGCAGTGGAGAACATATCAGCAAAAGACGAAATGTATTTACAATGAGGAACAAATGACATAAATCATAAAAGGTATGCAGAATGAACACAAATCATGTTGAAAAATGAGAGAAGTGCACAGTCACTGAAGTTCAGTAGAAAACATATTAACACATAAATGCACATGCACTGGAAACTTTTGAACATTTTTATAACAAATAAACGCAAGGGTAAAAAAATCATCAAATCACAAAAAGTATATACAATATAGATGACAAGAGTGCACATATACTGCACTTCAGAACAAATCGAAAAATGTCTTCAGTATTTTCACAATAAATAAACATAATGCCAAAAAATCATGTCGACAGGTGACATAAGTGTACTTTCACTGGAGTTCAACAAATCGAAAAGAAATGTATAGGCCATGAACATAAATGATGTTAGCCAAAATGATTTTCACTATTAGGATAGGAAAGGAAAGGATTGCATCATGGTTGTAGCACTTCAGTTTGCACACAGCTGCACTGAAAGTCCATATCTTTCCACAGAATCAGAAGTCTTAATTACATTAATTATTGGCACTCAGTGGCCATTTACTAAAATCATTATTGAAAACAAGAGCTAATTAATGGCATAATTAATAACAATTTATATAGTTACATTAATTATGGGCACTCAGTGGCCAGCAAGTATTGAATAGTATAAAACATTGTTCATCATTCAGTATTATTCAGATCATTAAGAAGTCATTATTAAAAAATCAGTTAATTATAATCATAGCATTAATAATCATGGGCATTATAAGTAGTCTCATTACAATAAACAGTGGCAGTTATTAGCCGGTTACAAAGCATTATTATTCAGATAATTAAGAAATCATTATTAAAATCAGTTAATTACAATCATAGCATTAATAATCATGGGCATAATAAGTAGTCTCATTACAATAAACAGTGGCAATTATTAGCCAGTTACAAAGCATTATTATTCAGATAATTAAGAAGTCATTATTAAAATCAGTTAATTACAATCATAGCATTAATAATCATGGGCATAATAAGTAGTCTCATTACAATAAACAGTGGCAATTATTAGCCAGTTACAAAGCATTATATTTTTTTTATATATTTTTTTGTATCATTAAGAAGTCATTATTCAAGTGACATACTATTCAGAGCTGATCAGTATTATTCAGAATTATCATAAACTAGTGACATTATATGAGACTGGTAATACATTTTGTTTTTTTTTTTTTGTGCTAGCAATGCATTGCTTTGGGTAATTATAAGGGAAAGCAAGAGAAAAAAGAAAAAAAATTGCTTCTGGGTTGTTCCTGTAAAATGAAAAATGTGTAACGTCATTCGTCATGAGTCAGCTGTAGCAAGGTTGTGACACAAGGCAGTATATGTGATCACATTTGTAAATTATAGACACAAATGGGTAAAAATAAAATGCAAGTACTAGTATAGGCTTAATAAGTAACAAGTTTAGTAAGTATCATGAAAGGCTTCTCCTGAAAAAAAATACAAAATGGATTATTGAGCTGAATGAAGAAACGCAGACTATGCTGAAAAGTAGTGAACTTCGAATTAACAGGTAGTGAAATGTGTATAAAAAATGTGTTCCATAGCTGTCCTTTCCAAAACCTTCAGTCATCCTACTACGCAATTTAACACCTGCTGTCAAAGCAAACTGCAACAAATACTTAAATAACTACATAGCATAAATACATAAACTTCAACATCATCCTCATCTGTAAAGAAAAAAAACTTCATTATCCATATTATCATAACTTCATTATCGTCATCACCTGTAAAGAAAAACTTCATTATCCATATTAGTATATTCTTCATCATTATTCATCATCAGCATTCATTATCATCTGCAAAAATCACTTCATTATTCATCACACAACTATTCCTTATCTCTAGCATATTTCATCACTTAAAACTAAGATGTGTAGTTCTGTCTGACAGCTTGCATCAATCGCCTTGTATTCTGAAAGAAAAGATTAGTTAAGACTGCTATTCTGCGATGTGTATAGTATATTCTTGTTAATGCTTGTTAATTCTGATCCATTTACTCGTCCTCATAAGGTTTTGTATTTTCTTTCATCTATTCCGTAGGTGAAATTCCCATTCTGTTTAATTTATTTCCTTTACGCATCATTTCTTTCTGAAACTGAGGAACAAAGATTAATGTCTTGTATTTAAATCATATACCCATTAGATAATGACTGGTTAATGGTGACACAATTAAGCATACAGCATAACATGACAGAAAACGTAATATGTCAAAAGCATAGACAGTGTTCAAAGGCAAAAAGTGTACAGAGAATATCATAATGCAGCAGCAAAAAAAAAGGAAAATGTAAAACAGTCACGATGTTGAGATATCATAGGGCAAAAAATGTCAAAGTCAACTGGTGTGTGTTATACCTTAACTAGTTCACAGTGCATACAAACAAAACATGAAAACAATCGTACATACATAAGAAAGACAAAATGTGACATTCGTTGTGTTCAGCTTGTATGTAGTGTAGTTAATAGAGGCGATAATTAAAGACTTTAATGGAGAGAGAATTTGATAAAATTAATGCGTCACTACAGAGAATTGCATAATTATTCATAAAATGCGTAAGTTCATCTGGAAAATATGCACGGTCTAGTGTGTAACGACAAGAAGAGCGACCTGCTAACCTTACCTTGCCGGGCACTTGCCAAGAAAAAATATGATAATCATCAACAAGTAGTCATGTGAATATAATTGCAGAAATGTTCATAAAAATTAGCAAATAGCATTACGGCGTGATAAATCATAAAGTATGTTCACTCAATAAAGGGTTTTATGTTTGACCAATGGTGGTTGCCTTTCGATTTCCTGGTTCTCAGAGTTTCGACGTGTACAACATTGGGGTGAGGAATGCTGCGAATCCGATATGGACCTGCGTACAGAAGTTCAAATTTACTGCACTTACCTTTTAATTTGCTGGATAAATAGTGTGTACGTACTAATGTCTTCTGTCCAACGTGAAAGTCTCGGCGTCTACAAACCTGTTTTTGCTGTCTTCTCCGGCGCTCTGCGGCACGTTTGATGTTGTTCAGCGCAATGTCAATTATTTCGTGGTGTCGTAATCGACGAGATGTAGGAAATGTTACTAATTCTTTAATTTTGTTTGGTGGTTCAACGTTTTTCAGTATTACAGACGGAGATAGCATAGTGGATTCATTTGGAATGGAATTAATTACATCTTGGAATGAGTGTATGTGTGTGTCCCAATCAATATGTCTTTTGTGGCAGTATATTCTACACAGTTTACCAATTTCTTTCATTAATCGTTCACAGGGGTTCGAAGAAGCATGGTACTTGGATATACAGATCGGAGAAATGTTTCTAGCTCGTAACATGCGTGTCCATATAGCAGATCGAAATTGTGATCCATTATCTGAAATTACTCTCATCACATGCCCTACATGAAATAGAAAATGTTTTACAAATGCTTTCGAAACAGTTTTAGCAGTAGCTTTGCGTAACGGAGTGAAGGTAACAAATTTTGAAGTGAGTTCAACAGCGAAAAAGATGTAGCAAAAACCTCTGTTAGTTCTCGGAATTGGACCAAAAATGTCTACTGCGGCCATATGTCTTAATTTAACAGATATAATGGGATACAATGGAGGAATATGTGAAGTGGTGTCAGACTTAGCTTTCTGGCAAATTTTACATGACGCTAAAACTGGTCGTATACGTTTTTCCATGTTTGTAAAATAACAGTTCTGTCTCAGTATAAGAAAACATTTTCTTGCTCCGTAATGTGCGTAGCTTAAATGAGTGTACCAGATTAATTTGTTAACAAGTTCGTCAGGAATGCATAATAACCAATTGTTGCTGTCTGGATGAGAGCGGCGAAACAGAATGTCATTGCGTACAGTGTAGTGGTTCCTAATCGTAACATTATTCTTATTTTGCCAAAGGTGTTTAATTTCTTTCCACACATTGTCTTTACTTTGCTCTTTTGCTATATCCTGTAATGACGATGAAATAAAATTTTCAAATGCAACTTGCTGAATGTACATGACACTGAAATTTGCTCTGCAGAAGTTGGTTGCTAGGTCTTGCTGATTGTTGTTGAGGGAACGCGATAGTGCGTCTGCTATAACATTTTGTGTGCCGGGAATGTGAACAATCGTAAAATTAAATTCCTGTAAATACAGTTTCCATCTGCTTAATCTATCGTGTGTGAATTTAGCCGAAAGTAAGAATTGTATAGCTCTATGGTCTGTGTAAACGGTGGTATGTCTGCCATAAAGAAAATGCCTAAATCTCGTAAAAGCCCATACAACACATAATGTTTCTAGTTCAGTAACGGAATAATTTCGTTCAGCAGGTGACAAAATGCGGCTTGCAAACGCGATGTTTTTGATTACTGTAGACCCATCTTCTTCAATTTCCTGAAAAATATGTACGCCTAAAGCTGTGTTGGAACTGTCGGTGGCAATAGAAAAATTTCGAGTAAGATCTGGGTGCGATAAAAGTGGAGCATTCAACAAAGCATGTTTCAGGTTCACGAATTCAGAATGTGCTTGCTTATCCCATGACCAAATAGTGTTTTTACCTGTTAATTGGCATAATCTAGGCGTGTCTAAAGCAGAGTGATGAATAAATTTGCGAAAAAAGTTAATTAAACCCAAAAAACTGCGTAATTGTTTCTTCATTGTAGGAACAGTAATGTCACGTAGAGCTTGAAGTTTTTCTGGATCAGGCGCAATGCCTTCTGCTGAAATCACGTGTCCAAGAAATTTTATAGAAGTTTTCCCAAAGTGCGATTTACTGAGGTTAACTGTGAGTCCTTGTGCATGAAAAGTTTGCAATAGTCGTTCTAAAATCAGATTGTGTTCAGACCAGTTAGCTTCTGCGATAAGAATGTCGTCTACGTACGTCGTAATTCTGTCTTTAAGTTCTGTCGGAAGTATTGTGTTCAAACCGCGAATAAAAGCTGCAGAAGAAATAGTTAAGCCGAATTTGCAAAACTGATAAGTCACCAAAACAGAGAAAAGCTGTATATTTTCTGCAATTCGGATGAAGTTGAATTTGCCAAAATCCCGATTTCAAATCTAGTGTAGAATAAATAGCTGTACCGTGAAATTTCTGTAGTAATTCTTCTAATGTCTGTGGTCGATCTGTTTCATTAATAATTATGTCATTGATGTGACGGGAATCAAGTACGAGGCGAAGTGAGCCATCTTTTTTCTTAACAATATGTAGCGGGTTTATGTACGGACTAACTGCTGGTTCTATACTTCCTTGGTCGAGCATATCTTGCAATTCTTTCTTAAATTGTTCTCTGTGGATATATGGAATGGGATAATGCTTTGCTTTAAATGTGTCGTGCTGTTTGACTTGAAATTCGTACATAAATCCGGACATAGTACCAGGAATGTTGTCGAAAACTGGAGCTTGCTGTAAAAGAATTTTGTGTAATTGCGTTCGTTCGTCATCTGTATTTGCACTGCTTTGTTTAACTTTATCATAAATCATTTGCATTACGTCGTAGTCAGCTTCGTCTGGAGTGTTATAGTTATGTACGTACGTATCCGTGAACAATGTGGAATTACAGTCTATGTTACGTAACACGGAAATGACCTGTGTACAATTAATTGTTTCCTCTTCTGCCGATAATGAGTGCTGAAATTCTAAGGCCAATTGCACATTTTCATCCTTTAGCATTAAATAGGAATTTTGAAAATCAACCACTGCGTCGTGTTGTACGAGAAAATTAGTACCTAAAATTACGTCTGTTGTCAATAAGGGAACAATCCAAAAATTTGAGTGGAAAGTATGACCGCCAATACAAAATGATAAATGTGTCTGTAATTTAACGTCTACTCCTTTACTCGATACTGCTCCTTTTACTTTCGTTTTGCCTAAAGGTAATGTGGGATAGGTGTTCTCTTTGTTACACTCGTTAAAAGTTTCTTCATTTATTACTGACATAGGTGATCCGGAATCGATTACTGCTGAAAATTTCGATGAACCAATTTTAATTTCGATGACAGGATGTGAAATAGTTTTCTGAACAACTGGTCTTTCCTGTAAAAGAGTGTCTCGGATGTCGTCGAAAGTAATAACATTTTCGTGAACAACATTTTGCGTGTCAAATGTAGTGCTTGTGTTATTGGAAGATGCGTCCTGTACAGTATCTAGTCAGATTCTATCTGACGTGTTATTACTTTCTGGAGGATGTTGCGACATTTCTACTATTTGAACAGTTCTATTACTTCTTCCAGACGTATTACGCTCTGGATGATACCTACTGTCGGGTTCATTCATGAGAATAGGTTCTTGTGGATAATTTTGCTGTTGGTAGGACCGACTGTTATTAAACGTACGATGATAATTGTGTTCATCATTTTTACGTCTGTCGTGATACTCATTCCTATACGGTGCATTGCGATAGGAATTGAAATAGTGTGTTTTCTGTACATAGTTGTTTCTTTGCTGCCGTGCGTTACTATTGGTTGTATCAGGGACTATACGTGCACGCGGCGAAACATTAAACCCTGGTTGACCTTGTGCATTACATTGTTGGTTATGTATTCCAACCGGCTGACTGTCATGCTGTTGTGGTGGAAAGCGTCTATTGTTACCAAAATGTGATTCCTGTTGCTCAAAATTTTGACGATATTGATAATTAGAATTTTGTCTGTGATTTAAGTTCTGGTAGTTGTCGTTCCTAAAGCGTCTGTTACTTTTCCTATTGAAATTACGTCCCTGATCATAATTACTGTAAGTTTGTTGACCTTGGTTACTATACGAAAAGTTTTTGTTTACAAAAGAATAATCAGATTGCTGCATTTCTAAAAGCTGCAACAGATCCCTGAACGCCGAAATATTTTCTTTTTGTTGACCCGTCAGAAGTGACACTCTTAATGACCGTGGTAACTTAGAAATGCATAATTGTATGAGTGCAGATTCACTATAAGGTTCACTTAAATACTGGTTTTGTTGCACCATGTGCCCAAAAAATTGCATGACACTAGGGAAATTCGAGTTCTCATAATTCGGTAAGCTAATTAACTGATCTTTAATTCCGCGCTGTGTCGTCTTCGACCAGTACGCTGACAGAAAGGCATTCTGAAATTCATCTATCGAGTAACATTGCCTCGCGATCGGTCTCATACGAGTTGCCGGTTCGCCTTCCAAAAAGCTGCAAATAAATTCAAGTTTGTGTGTTACGGGCCAAGTCGGTGGAAAAGCAAAGCTAAACTGTTGTATCCAATCTAGCGGATGAATCTGTGTTCTGTCATTCTTAAACACTTTAAATTTTCTTACTGACAGAAAGTGTTTGTAATCGAAATTATCGTCTCTGTGTGATGGAACAGGTTCATGATTGTATGAGAATCTATTGAACTGTGGTTGTTCGGAATCAAAGTCGTGTACTCTCTGCTGATTTCCTGAATTATACGCACTGCGTGAGTCTGACAAATGTTCGAAAAGTGGCGTCTGCTGTGATGTGTTATTAACTGAAATATTTTTCATCTGTGTTACTTCTTGTTGTAAACTTGACAACTTTCTACGCAACGTGTTATTAGACGAATCGATCTCATTAATTGTCTGCTGTAGATTTTGAAATTCCGGTGTTTGATTACATGAAACCGGTGAAGTATCATCTGATTTATTGTCGTTACTACTTTCGATATCATCAATACGACTGGCCAATTCATCATATTTTTCAGTCAGTATTTTTGCCTGATCATTGGTTTTAGAATCAGACGTATTAATCTGTTTTTGCAAATTACGTGTAGTTTCGTTCAGTTTTTTAACGTCAGCTTTGACCACATCGGAATCCTGTGTTAGTTCTAATTGTTCGAGTCTGTCGGTCATTGTTTGAAAATCGTTTGTGTATGTGTCTGTCTTCGATTTAAGATCCGAAATTTCGTCACGTAATTCTGTGTTCGACTGTTTGATGGTATTAATTTCGTCGGACACTGTGGCAATATTGTTGTCTACATATGTTTTTGCCTTTGCAAACATTTTACGTTTGTCTTCCTGTCTCTGAGCAGTGATTTTTTCCATTACTTGACGTTTTACTTTATTTTGATCCTCAATAAATTTGCGGAAACGCGTATCACCGTTTTGTATGTGAAGAGTAAGACGTTCGTTAATCTGTGTGTTCTGTTGCTCGAATTTCGCGTCTATCTTTGCGTCCATTGTGCGCGAAAGTTCTACCGTCATTGCTTTAAACTCGTCACGTAATTGTGTAGCTTTTTCAGAGCATTGTTTAGCGACTCCGCTAATTTCAGCTCTAAGTGTTTCTGTTGTAGCTGTTTGCATTTCCCTTAATTCTTGAGCAACAGATCTAATTTCTTCGCTATTTTTCTTTGAACAAGCCTCAATTTCCACGCGTAACTGTACCTTAGTATCATGACACTGCGCGGCAACGGCTCTAATTTGTTCACTAAGCTCCCTGGAATTATTGTCTAATTTTTCATTTAAGTGTTGTTTGAGATTTTCGTTATCTCGTTTGTTCTGTTCTCTAAGTTGTCTGAAATCTTCGCTCTGTTGTCTGAAACTGTCTTTAAATTGTCTGAAATTTTGTTGCAAAAATGCCATAATTGGATCCGATAGAAAATTAGCATTTCTGTTCTCTTTGTTAATTAATGCTGGATCTGGAATTGTCTCATTTTCCGTAACCATTTGCTTATTCTGAGATTCACAAAAAGGTTTGTCAGTCGGATGTACACTGTCACACATTATTTCGGAATTAAATAAATCCGTCGTACTTTGTGTATCCTGTTCTTTTTCATTACACAAATTTGTGTGTTCGTCACGTGAATTTACCAAACCGGGTGTGTTAGGCTGGGCAGCGCTCATTACAATAGAGCGTCCCGCGTCATCGATTGTCGTCAAATCAACAGAGGACATAACCGAGTTCGTTTGTTCATCATTAAGACAAAAGTAATCGTTAGTGGTTGGAACGCACTGATTGTCAGTGAACGCAGGATTGTCATCATTACACTGCGTGTCACTAGTACTATTGGTGAAGTTATATAATTCGGTCATTTCGTTCATAATACCTCGCGATACACTATTCATAGTCTTTCGCGGCATTTTTACAATGGTCACAATTAATCACAAAACAAATAAGCACAATGCAAAAGCAACACACAATTACAACAGAGCAAAGAATTGCCGATGATCTGAGGAGAGAAATTCACAAATTAGTAAAAGTGTTGCGCCAAATTGTAATTATATTTAAGCAAATAAGAGCAGATATCTGACTGTTTTTCAAAAGATTCTCACGAAATACGATCCTGGACCGGATGTCGCCAAGTGTAACTTTCCCACAAAAAATGAAATGAGAATAATTATTAGAAATGGAGCCAGAGCTAAGTGTAAGCTCCCGCAAAATATTAATGGCAAAGACAATTAAATAAAAATTAGCAATCTGACCCAAGTATAAGTTCCTCACAAAAATATAAGTCAATTCAGTGATAATAAAATCTCAGTGACAATGAAAACAAATAGACCGAAATATCAGTCTTTGGCCCTGTGCGAAATCAGAATTAATTTCTTACCTCAGTATAACTGCATGTCAAAGTTCTGATCTTATTGTTGGCCGCGGCTTGGAGGAAATGCATTGCATGTACCCTTTTTTTTTTTAAATTAACTGAAAATTTGTTTAAGGAAATGCAAGGGAATCAAATGATTCTTTTGTTAAAAATTGCTTTGAAATCAAAATTATTATTGGGGGCGATTCTTACACAAATTAGTTACAGTTAATTTACATCATTAGCTGAGCGCAATGCTGCTTATTTAAAAATAATATACCTCATCCTGAATCTTGACCAGAGTGCCATGTCGACGCCCGCCGACCGCTCACACACAACTAAACTCTCTCGCATCTAGACCGCGACTGCGTCATCTCCGACGCGCTACTCGCAACCACTAGCTCGCAACTGAACTCTCTCGAAAAGCTAACTCGCGACTGCACGCTCTCTGGTCAAAGACCCTCCTATGCCTCACCATCGCCGCTACACAACATACGTGTTTCACTATCTACATAAATGATCTTTTGGATAGGGTGGATAGCAATGTGCGGCTGTTCGCTGATGATGCTGTGGTGTACGGAAAGGTGTCGTCGTTGAGTGACTGTAGGAGGATACAAGATGACTTGGACAGGATTTGTGATTGGTGTAAAGAATGACAGCTAATTCTAAATACAGATAAATGTAAATTAATGCAGATGAATAGGAAAAAGAATCCCGTAATGTTTGAATACTCCATTAGTAGTGTAGCGCTTGACACAGTCACGTCGATTAAATATTTGGGTGTAACATTGCAGAGTGATATGAAGTGGGACAAGCATGTAATGGCAGTTGTGGGGAAGGCGGATAGTCGTCTTCGGTTCATTGGTAGAATTTTGGGAAGATGTGGTTCATCCGTAAAGGAGACCGCTTATAAAACACTAATACGACCTATTCTTGAGTACTGCTGGAGCATTTGGGATCCCTATCATGTCGGAATGAGGGAGGACATAGAAGCAATTCAGAGGCGGGCTGCTAGATTTGTTACTGGTAGGTTTGATCATCATCCGAGTGTTATGGAAATGATTCAGGAACTCGCGTGGGAATCTCTGGAGGAAAGGAGGCGTTCTTTTCGTGAATCGCTACTGAGGAAATTTAGAGAACCAGCATTTGAGGCTGACTGCAGTACAACTTTACTGCCGCCAACTTATATTTTGCGGAAAGACCACAAAGATAAGATAAGAGAGATTGAGGCTCATACAGAGGCATATAGGCAGTCCTTTTTCCTTCGTTCTATTTGGGAGTGGAACAGGGAGAGTAGATGCTAGTTGTGGTATGAGGTACCCTCCGCCACGCACCGTGTGCTGGATTGCGGAGTATATATGTAGATGTAGAGTAGATGCATCTGGTGCAGAGCTGAGTCTGGAACTCTCCTGATGTTCTACAAGTTGCTAATATATTGTATACTTGATTATGGGTGTATACCCAATGGGAATGCAGCAAAATACATGTTAAAGAAATTGTACATACTAGAATACAGAGCAATGAGAGCATCTTTGGGGCTATGTTGACATAATGATGGCAAAAATGAAGGGAGATAGAATTACCTAGACTGAGAGCAGGCATTGGCTGTAACCAGGGGGTGGGGCAGTCAGCCAAATTGTTAAAACCAAAACAAGGGTTTCTCCTCTAAAACACTTTGTGAAACTTGCTCTCTCTACTTAAAGCCACTGGATTGACAGTCACCTCTTAGTATGTACTTAGATATGACATACTTTTGTGGAGGCATGCTCATAATTAGATAGTTGAGAATTTAATTGATTGATGCAAAGTCACATTCTTTAAACATCGCCTACGCCACACTAAAAAAAGCCGATCATTTTAACTGAAGTCAGACTATTACCAGTAATTGTTAACAGTACAAATGACATAAGATCCTTCCAATAATTTCAATACCAAAATGTATGACTATCAGAATCTAAGCACTGAAATGACACTTTTTAGCAGAGGTACATGACAATATTGTATGAAAATTAACGACTGATCTTAGGTGCAGTTAAGCATTACCATTATAATCAAAAGCTTAGACTTAATATCAAGTGAAGTCTATCATTGTATCTCTCACATACTTTTCACCTTCTAAGAAAGTTTAGATCATTCTACATACCATCAATTTCGTTTAACAATTTTGCAGAAGAGGGAATAAATAGTTCAGTCATGATTTTAACTAACCTTTACAATCGACAGTGCACACATATTAGAAAATTATGTCTGTAAAATGGAATTTCTACAACAAACTGATCAATTTTCATTCAAGAAAACAATGCTCCATTGTTTTGTGAAATTAGATCTTTATTCACTTTCTCAAACAAAACAAGCTTGTAACTTAATAACAAGTGTGTTTTATCACAAATCTAGTTAACTGCCCTTCAAATATAACTAGATTCCTGTATTTGCATTCATTTTCGTTTCTGTGTGAAAAAGACTTTCAGCATCCACATTCCAAGCCTATAATACCAGTGATTATCAAGTGATCAGAAATGTTTCATGTGAGTACTCAAGGGCAGAAATTAAGTCTTGTTTAAACAGTTTCTTGTAACTTCACTTACCATTAAACCAAAGGAATTCTGTGGACATACTTATTGCATCACTTGCACTTTAATACCACTTATTGTTCTAGGATGTTGTGATAACTCTTTATTTAGGCTACACTGGATACACTTTTAAGTGCTAAATTATTCTTCATCTATGTACTTCTGTGAGGTCTTTATCACATGATCCAAATGACTATTTCGCTGCCTAAGGCGTCAGTTTATTTGGCGAAGAAACTTGATTTTTGTCCTGTTTTGTACGTTTACTCCAAACACAGTGTACAACTTTCTCTCAATGTTAACAACTGTGTCTTGAGATGGTGCATCTGGAGTATGGGGAATGCCTTTTGACTACACCTGAAAACAGACAGATGCTTAAAATTATCATTACATCTCAAAGCTTTTGATGCTCATAAATTATCATCACTTTCTCGAGGAGCAGTTGACAAAAGAAAGAAAAGTCTTTCAACATAACGATTAGCACAGGGAAGAATAATAATATATACACAAAAGAGAATTAATATGGTGAAAATTTTAAATGAATAATTTGTTGTCTAGTCATTCGATGGATTACATCAACGACGAACGTATCCATTAGGACAGTGCAGCGAAATCTGGCCTTAATGGGCTATGGCAGCAGAAGACCGACGTGAGTGCCTTTGCTAGCAGTGTGACCTCACCTGCAGCGCCTCTGCTGGGATCATGACCAGGTGGAGCCTAGAAGATGGGAAAATCGTGGCTTGGTCAGATGACTCCCGATTTCAGTTGGCAAGAGTTGATGGTAGGATTACGGAGGGGGAAGGGTGTACATCCCAAGAAGCCATGAACCCAAGTTATCAATAAGGCGCTGTTCAAGCTGGTGGTGACTCCACAATGGTGAGGGCTGTGTTTAAATGTTATGGTCTGTGTCCTTTGGTTCAAACAAACCGATCATTGACTGGAAATGATTATGTTCGGTTACTTGGAGACCATTTGGAGCTATTCATGGACTTCATGTACCCAAACAACGATGGAATTTTTATGAACCACAGTGCATCATGTCACTGGGCAAAAACTGTTAATGAATGGTTTAAAGAACATTACGGGTAACTTGAGAGAATAATTTTGCCATCTACATCACCCAACATGAATCCCACCGAAAATTTGTGGGACATAATCGAGAGATTACTTCGTGCATAAAATTCTGCACTGGCAATACTTTCGCAATTATGGATGACTTTAAAGCTAGCACGGCTCACTATTTCCTTAGGGGACTTCAACCATTTCTTGAATCCATGCCACGTCGAGTTGCTGAACTATGCCGGACAAAAGGAGATCCTACGCTATATTAGAAGGTATCCCATGACTTTTGTTAGTACAGAAAAATGAACTTCGAATCTAGGAATTAATGAAACTTTTGAGAATGTTTTGGGTAAGCACGAAAATTTTATGGCACAACAGTTTCCCTAAGAAGATCAGTTGAAAGCGATATTTGGCCGATGTCCTCTTCTCGAAAATACTGAGAATATATAGTGTCCCATGGAGACGTTTACCTGTTCCTTCTCCTCACAGAATTCTGATCTTCATCTTTCGAAAATCTGAAATCGTACGAGAGAAAAATGCGCTGCGATACAAGTAACAAAGTAGCCCAGATTTGTTCGCAATGAAAGTGTCAAAATAATTATTCTATCATAGAGATAATTATACCTTCATGTATTTTATACCAATGTGGTCGACATCACTGATAAATGCACACTTTCTAGAGGGAAAATAAATGCTACTATAAATTCGACTACAGTTACTAGTACAGAAATACTTAATAAACCGACACACGGACGCCAATAACTTGGGACAACAAGGTATGTTATTTGCATACGCCGAAAAACGATGCAGAGAACAGACTGCATTGTACATGTATGTCTTGGATAACAGGTGGCCAAATTACGTCCAAATTTACACGAAATGCTCCAAGACACTAGAAGAGATTTCTGTTGTCCATTAACAAACGTTACAGGGAGATACGCTAAACCTAATGAAGCATCTATTCACGCTGTTGTAATGTTAGCAGTTGACGAAGCAGTTACCTATGGAGTAGGGAATGATATTTTTATAAAAGGATTCTTCAAGTACTCTCCAAAGGACAGAAACTTCATATCGGAATGTGGTCACACCTCATTACATACAATATCCACTGAGTCTGATCCTACTGCGAGAAAAGTTAATATGGATGTCAATTTGGTGTGGATCGAAGGGCGTGCAGTCATCTATGGAAACAAAATTGCTGACATATATGTCAAAGTAAGTTTAACTCAGGCCACTAGATATGGGCAAAGTAAAACACGTAACTGTTTTGAAACAAATGAAACAGTACAATGTAATGTTTCGATATGCTGTTTCGAAACAGTGAAACAGTTTGTGTTTTGTAATCTAATAAACCTACATATTTTATCATCTTGAATCTCTACTGTATAAGTATGTCCATATACACACAAATGAGGTGCGAGAGCGCTAATCATGTCGCAGAAAGTATGAAACTATGACTTACGCGTCTTGGCAGTTTCGTCTTTCCTGCAGCAAATGCGCTGCTTTCATGTCGTGTGACTTTCATACTTTTCAATTGACTCAGGACAGCCATAGCTGAAGACAGAAGAACCTCCACGAACGGAACTGGAGGTGGGAGCAAACTGCAGAAACAACGGATATGCTACTGGGATTCTCACATTCCCTTAGTATGGGTAATATACCCATCCTGTTAATTTGCATGCACACAAAGGGAATCATTGTGGATAATAGGCATAGTGACTATAGACTCACAAATAACGCCAAATAATTCGAATAAATAACAAAATATAACAATAAAAAATTTTGTCTTTCAAGGTCTTTCGAACCGTTACTATAAATTCACCATGCTTCCCAGCCCTTCCTGTTCACCATTACACTATCAGTGATATGTCAAACAGATTGCTTGCAATTATACCTACATCAAATTTATGTATAGGCCTCTAATAACTGTCAATCTACGCCTTTTTAATCAGAATGTTGTAGGCTTACTTGCGTTTCTTAATATGATTACTGTACATGAACAGAGAAGCGTATGTTATATAAAAAAAGTGTAATTTAAATGAATGATTTTCACATATTTATTATTTTGAATGTGAATAGTATGCGTTGTTTTATTGTTTGGTTAGTGTTTATAAAGCTTTATTTTCGGATATCTTAAGCTTCATGCTACTGCTTGTCAAAAAGACTTCGACACTCTTGAAAGTGTTTCATGAAGTGGTATGTTGTGTTTCAGTACCTGTGCCGAGCCCTAATCTCGTCCGACACAGAGCGGAATGAAACATCACTGTTTCGATACAATTAGTCTGTTCCAAGCACAGGTGGACTGAAACAGCCTTATTTTGAAACAACGATACAGTTTCTGTGTCTGGCTCGAGATCGAATCTGGTCCGGTTATCCGAGACAGGGGCGGAATGAAACACCACAGTTTCGAAACAGTGAACCACATCCGTTCCGAAACACTGAAACAGTTCCACGTATCGATACACTGTATCGAAACATAGAAACAGTGGCCAAGTCTACAGGCGACAGTCCATGTAATACGGAAGATACAAAACGAAGCACAGAAATAATGGGGCAGGCTGTGGACAATTACTAAAAGGAACAAAGGACGTTTTTATAACAATATTCAATTGAAACTGCCGAGGAAACCGTTTTTTGACGGAGTCAGAAAGAGTAAACGGCACCAGAGCTCTGTAATAAGAAAGCGACTGGATGTTACCCTAGTCACCTTTATAAAATTAAAGTTGTTGACTTGGCTAAGTGCAGCCAAGAAAGTGAAGAAGGAGCCGACTTATATCATTTAATTTTAGCATGCAACGAATATCAGATACCAAACGAAATAATATCGCAAATTGAATCAGCTGAAGATTCCAGTGTCGACATCCATTACTGCCATAAAAGAGTGAGAATAACATCAGGATTTACCGTATTATAGGAAAGTATCTGAAAGACACAGACTTCAATATTCAGTCACAATTGTTTCGAATGGTTACATATGTTTGTCACATTGATATCTAATTTCAATTTGTTATGGACGGAGTATATCAGGATACGTAAGCCGTAAATTTTAAAACTTGACCTGATGTGTAAACAAAGTATTTGATTGATGGGTGGATTTCACCGAACAGAAATTAAACTTTCTTTACGAAAAACCTCGATGGTGACATTCCGTGCCGTTGGCGACCTGTGTGAATGCCGCCCTTTGAACTGTGTTGTTGAATGTTATGATGTGACGTGGCATGACATTTCGTTCTTTCAAGTGCGAATTGGCCTTGAAAGTGAAACTATGTAGGTCAGTGGAAACATTCCTGTGAATTCGAATTCTTGGTAGGTCCAGAGCAATAAACTCCGTCCCGTATATATTAGTAGATCAGCTAAAAACGAGACCATGTTATAAATAAACTACGAAGTGAATAACAATTTTAAGAATCATTATCTCAGGCAGTAGGCGAACAGAAACCTATCATTATTAAAATATGGAATCCTGTTGTCAATGGAATGAATAAAATGGTAGGCATTCATTCGATTTATTTTTATGCTCACGTATTATCGTTCTTGGCATTGCACAACAGTGAAGTAATGTTGCCACAACAGCACCAAATGTGCACTCCAAGACGCAACTATATGTTGACAGTAATGAAACGTATATAATGTAGAGGTCTCTACATCTGTAGTTCCTCCCTATGGCTTATGTTTCAGATACTTCTACACATACTCGAAAAATGAAAATTGTGGTGCAGATAACTTAGAAATATTTCTTCAATAATAGTTCAGTGTAATACGTACTGACAGCCGCAACGAGGCTCCTTGAACACGTTTTGGCAGAGTTGGCTACTCTGCGATATACATTTCAACAGTGTGATGCAATGTTAGTAGTCATTGAAAGGCGATAATCTGTTGTGTGGTTCGGTATAAGTGTCAGGTAAATTTCTAGCTGTTTGTACAGTTTGCAACGTGGTGATTATCAACTTTTGTTAGACTATTCAGAAAAATAACACAATGTCCGATTGGGAAACTGTTACCGTTCTACGAAAGAGACCTCCAAAGGCCTCAGCATTGAAATCCGAACAGGTAATAGTAGTTTCAAAACAATATCGTGTGTCTTGTTTTGGATTTGAATTTACAAGCGTGTTCAATTTCAGGCTGTAAATGCTGCCCGCCGTCAAGGGGTCGCTGTGGATACGCAAGTAAAGTGTGAGTATCCGTACGATATTAGTAGAGAAACATTCTACGTTAGTATCTAAAAATTAAATATTGTCGAAGTAGTAAGAGCAACCTCCCTTTCACAAAGAGACTTCGTAGCCAGAATTTCAACTGTGAGTTCTCAGTAATTAAGTGCTGTTATCAACCTTGAATGTAGGTAATCCAAGGTAATGGTTATACCATAATTGCACCCGAAACGAGGAATTGCAGTGAATAACAAAACTGTCTATTACATACTGTGGCGTGTGTTTATTAAAAAGACCTTTGAATTGATGTAGAGCTCTCAAAAATTTAACGTTTCTGCACCAGAAACGTGTAAAATATTTCTACAATGGAGACGTGAAAGTAAATGACCAAACCCTGTTGATACAGTGTGTGTCCAAGCATTGTCACAATGAAAAATTCTCACAGTTCCTAAAAAGTGTTCATGTTTCCATAAAATATTGTAGTATTATTGCAATACACACTATAATAAATTCTGGGTTAAGGTATTTGCTTAGACCATCGGTCGTATCGAGAACAAAAGAAATTTCGTTTAAAATGCCTTTGATGCAGTTTCTCTAAGAATTATTAATAGTAATAATAGATCTCGGATTTATTTTTCCAGTTACAGATGATTTCATGATATTTAGTAGAGGCCCAAGTAATTAACAATTGTTTTTAAACTTAAATATGTTTTAATAAATCCATAATTTGCACCAAAGATTAATAATGGCCACTAGCAGTGTTATGTAACTTGCTCAGTTTTTGTATATGACTCTACACTACCACATTTTATTTGCAATTTATCTTTTGTGGAGCCATGGGAACATTTTGTAATAATCCCTTCCACATGTGTGCTTTGCAAGCCTCTATACCATTATATGTGGAGTAGTAATTAATTCAACTAACTCATATGATATTATATTATAAAGTTTCGCTCTTTCAGTTCTCTGTTTAAGAATAGGTTTTTGCACATGGTTGTATCCATGGGTGTTACATTATTGTAATGGAGTAATTTTTAACTGGCACTAAACAGCTCTACTTATTGTACATGTTGCATACTTTTACATCCATTACATTCAGTGAAATTTCTTTTTGGTTTACATCATCTTATTTATTTTCCTAATTTGTTAAAATCGAATTAATCCAGTGCATTTGTTAGATAATTGTAACAGAAATTGCCTGATATATTTGAGTAAAGCACTAAAAATGTGAAGAAATAGAACAACTGATCGTCAGAGGCACAGATTTAGCATTTGGAAACATTAATCACTTTTGGAGACTTTAACAGCGAAGACCTTAAGAGTGTAAAAGGAATTCCGCAGATAAAAACAGTTTTGAAAGATTTGTTGCAAACAAGCCAGAAGTGATTAAATTGGAGGCATACTGTCTTTCAGAAGAATATCACCACACAATACTGACGATAGCAAGACAGATCAATGATAACTGTCACACATTCAGCTTGACAGCTCACGCATCCAAATTGTTTACCAAAATAATACACAAAAGAATTGAAAGGCGACAGCCATTTTTACACTAGAAAATGTAAAGTTGCACTGCAGACAGTTTTGCTTGTTGATACTTAAAGAAAAACAAAAATACTTTAATGTAATTTGTTGACCAAAAATTTATTATTATTATTTCTTTCCTTTCTCAGGCATTATTATTATTATTATTATTATTATTATTATTTTGACTGTATAGAGTGAAATCTCCATAGATAAATCTTAACTGGGTAATTTTCAATATCTGCAGGAACAGAGGGAAAAATAAGAGAAGAGATGGTTGGGGGGTTAGTGTTGTGATGAAATCTTCTTCTCTGGTCTTCAATCTGCGTATGGAAAATACAATGAAGGAAATAAGATGATTCAGAGTCTGGATTAAAATTAAAGTTCAAACAATATAAACGAGATTTGCTGATGACATTGCTATTGCCAATGAAAGTGAGGAAGAATTGCAGGACCAGTCAAATAGAATGCTAAAGCCATCTACCAGACTATCCATCCCTGGGACACATCTTGTCCCTTACCCGAACTCTTGTGCTGATTTGATTATCACTAATTATGACTAATCCCCAGAATAAAGCTGGATAATTGATATTGCCACTGATGAGAGGTATGGTATGCACAGGTTTCACTACCAGTGCAAAGGAAAAGAAATCAACTCCCCCCCCCCCCCTTTTTTTCTAGGCCTATCAGCAAATTGTTGGAATTTGGCAAAATTAAGTTTGTTGTCATTGCTAAACACCTGACCTTGCATTTTGCTGCTTTATATCCTACAACCTGTATGAGTTATGTGCAACAAGGTTAGTCAGGTGGTTATTCTTTGATTGTTGCCTAGAAGTGATATGTCATATTTGGTGAAATGGCGATTCGCAATGCATTAGCGGTGTTTAAAGACACATTTATGGTATCTAAAAGATCATATGACGCTGAAACCTCTTAATAATAGGATGGGGACATATAAGGGGCAATCAACTGAAAACTGAATGTCTGCCACATAGGGACCATGGAATGGTTCCTGTCAAAAGTTAAGACATGTATCGCACTAGGAGATGAGACAATTAATTCAGATTTTATAGAATGTGGTCGGCCGCTGGAGGATACACAACCACACCCACTCTTTCATTTCCTCATCTGACTAACAGACATCCATGTGCGTTTTTTTTTTCCAGGTCACCAAATACGTGAGAACCGTATGGTGAAATATCTTGAATGTATGGAGGATGTTGCAGTGTTTCCCAACCAAATAACTTAAGTGTAGCGTTCGACAGATTGGCAGTGTGAGGGCAGGCATTAGTGTGCAACAGGGTGATCCCATGTCACAGCATTCCTGTGCGTTTTGATTTTGACACATTGCAGTTTCTGCAAAGTGCCTTCATAGCCGTGCCCATTGATTGGTGTTCCATGCTCAAGGAACTCTGTGAGCATAGGACCCCTGCAGACGCTCTTGGATGTCAGTTTGTTGGACAAGGAACGCAAGAATGGGTGTAGTTGTGGGGTTGTCAGGAACCAGCTGAGTCCTATGAAACATAAATTGAGTGTCTTGTCTCCCAGTGGGATGAAAGTCTTAAAGCATATGGTGATAACTTCTGTATGGAACCATTCCATGGGTCTGTTGTGATGGGCTTCTTGTTTCCATTTGACTGCCTCCTTATACATTCATGATACGTAATAATATGTGTCAAGTATGAGAATTTTCTTCCCAGTGCTGATAAAATTTTATCATTCTTATAATGAAACTCGCAGTGTTTGTCCCTAGGATTATTGTGGACCACCATGTTTCTGTATGTTCGACCAGCAATGTATGCAACTTATTTTGAAGGTTAGTGAACAGGTGCTTGACAAGATGCATTCAGTCTCTCTTGGTAATTGCAGTTTCAATGTGGCTTCCATGTCCCACACTCGACCACAATCTAGAATGCTTTGATACAACTCAAAAACTGTGTGTGTTAGAAGATTACCACTTAATCTTTGTACTCAAAATTGCTAAGAAAGATAATTAGAAAATAGAGATGAATGGAAGGGTTGTAAATGACAAGTCACAGGTAGCAAATGTATTTAATAATAATTTCTTAAACATAGTAGAAAGCATAGGGACCAACAGTTCAAGAGAGAGATCACAGCAATATGTTGAAGTAACTCTCATAAAATTACACCATACAAATGTACCACCAACTTCTACTTTTGAAATTAAGAGCGTCGTACATTTTCTCAATCCCGCTGTAGGTCCGGGAGTAAGAATAGGCCTGAGGTATTCCTACCTGGTCGTAAGAGGTGACTAAAAGAAGTTTCACATGTTTCGGCCTTTACGTGATGGTCCCCTGTAGGGTTTGACCTCCATTCTTCAAAATTTTCCCGAAGAGCAAGCCAATTGGGGAAGGGCGCCTTACATGGTGCTTGTGTCCATCGTGCATCGAGATCTTTAGCCCACTTTCTCGTCGTCGCACTTCAGTCCCGCTCATTCTCCATCTCTTGGGCGAGGACACCGTCCTGGGTGTGTTTCCCACCGTGCACTAAGCAGTGTCCTTTCTGTGTTGACGATGACCATGGACGTCTTTGCACCTGATATCCAGCACAGCATCCAGTCCATTGTGGGGCTGCCATGTACCCTGTTGATTGTGGCCCCCCTGACCACACAGGGATCGCTCTGCTGATGCCTGTGCCGTTAACTCCCCACATATGCCAAGGAGTAGATGCTCGTCACCCTGGGGCGTCAGGACTCCTGGCAATGGCCACCCTGCCAGGTGGCCTTTGCTGCGGCTGGGTGGAACTCATAGGGATGGCCCCTGGTCAGAGTGTGTGGTATCAGGGCGAATGACATGCGATGAGGTGTAGTCCATCATCTTTTGCTGGTGGTCAAACACCAGCAGTCTCTTAAGCATTCAAGAGCTTAATTCAGCGCACACAGGTACAACCCCAAATTGTTCCTCTCCCTGGCCACACCATGGGAGGAACGTCAGGCTAAGGATGACAGCGGATCTTATTCATTCCAGTACCTTGTATTTTCAAGAGGTGATGGGGAATGTTTCATGACAACAAAGTCTCAGTTTTTTTGTTGAGCATTTAGAGGACATGTTTGGGGATGTGGATGGATTGTCCAAAATCACAACTGGGTCAGTCTTGATCAAAACAGCATCCTCTGCCCAGTCACTGACATTACTCGCTTGTGACAAACTGGGGGATGTTCCTGTAACCTTCACGCTCTATAAGAGCTTAAATTTGGTCCGGGGTATCATATTTCACAGGAACGTTCTTTTGCAGTCTGACGATGAGCTGCGAGCCAATTTAGAGTGGTGAGGTGGACATTTCGTCCGGCGTGTCCACAGGGGTCCAAGGGATAATCAGGTTGCCACCGGTGCCTTCATCTTGGCCTTCGAGGGTGATACATTGCCTGAGAATGTCAAGGTGATGGTCTACCGGCGTGATGTAAAGCCCTATATCACTCGTACAATGCGGTGCTTTAAGTGCTGAAGTTTGGCCATATGTCTTCCCGCTGTAATTGCAGTGTCACATGTCAAGATTGCGGATGCCCATCATATCCCAATACTCCATGTGCCTGACACCGCCAACCCCCGTCACCTCTCACAGCCAGAAGACTACACCTGCCCCCTTGATGGGGGGGGGGGGGGGGCATTTCCCTCCCTGTTGCTCCTGCACCACCTACTTCGGGAGCAACACCCCTTCCCCCCCCAACCATCGGGGATGTCCATCCCCACTTCTAAGCCAGAGAATCGTAAGCCTTCTTCGGCTCCTCTCGCTAGGAAGGGGTCCGTTGGGTCGCTCCCTTCCTGGGTTTCTGTTAGGGGAAAGATTACACCACCAGTGGCTGTAGAGCTCAAAAGCAGCTGGTTGTAGGGCTTCACACTCATCCTCAGTCCCCGAGACAGTGAAATTCTCCCAGCCAGGGAAACCCAAGGAGCAGCGAGAGAAATCCCGAAAGAAGACCCCTAAGACCAAGGAAATTGAGGTGGCACCCACACCACTGCTACCTACAAGCTCTGCGTCTTGAGAATCGGGTGGAGATTCTGGAGTCTGTTGAAAACCTAGATCTCGCCAGGACCTCAGACACAATGGATATAGACTGCTCAGACAATACGTCGGTGGCGGCAGGTGACTCTTTGGTGTCTCATGACGTCATCCTCCAGTGGAATTGCGGTAGTTTTTTCCACCGCCTGGCTGAGCTACGGCAACTGTTTAAGCTTTACACCTGCTTTCTGCATTGCCCACCAGGAAACCTGGTTCCCAGCAATGCGGACCTCTGCTCTCCGCGGCTATAAGGGATATTACAGGAACCGTAGCAACTATAATAGTGTCAGGTGGAGCTAGCATCTATGTCCTAAACTCAGTCCGTAGTGACACTGTGCCCCTACAAACCCCTCTTGAAGCTGTGGCTGTCAGAATAAGGACGACAGGAAATAACTTTCTGCAATGTGTACCTTCCTCCAGATGGTGCAGTACCTCTGAATGTAGTAGTTGCACTGATTGATCAGCTCCCTAAACCTTTCCTACTTTTGGGAGATTTTTAACGCCCTTAACACCTTGTGGGGTGGCACTGTGGTTACTGGCCAAGGCAGAGATGTCGGAACTTTACTGTCTCAGTTCGACCTCTGCCTCTTAAATACTGGGGCCACCACACATTTCAGTGTGGCTCATGGTAGTTACTCGGCCATTGATTTATCAATTTGCAGCCCAGGACTTCTCCCATCTATCCACTGGAGAGCACATGACGACCTGTGTGGTAGTGACCATCTCCCCATCTTCCTGTCACTGCACGGTGTCAGGCCCACGGACACCTGCCCATATAGGCGTTAAACAAGGTGGACTGGGGAACTTTCACCTCCGCTGTCACCGTTAATCTCCCTCACGTGGTACCATCATGGTAACATCGATATGATGATGGTTGAGCAGGTGACTACCACAATTATGTCTGCGGCAGAAAATGTGATCCCTCGCTCTTTAGGGTGCTCCCGCCTTAAGGCAGTCCCTTGGTGGACGCTGGAAGTCGCTGAAGCAGTTCAGGAGCGATGGCGAGCTCTACAGCGGTATAAGTGGCACCCTTCCCTGGAGCACCTCGTAGCCTTTAAACGGCTGCGTGCCCATGTTTGCCAACTTATCAAATGATAGAAGCAGGAGCATTGGGAGAGATACGTCTCGACCATTGGGTGCCATACCTCACCTTCCCAAGTCTGGAAAAAGATCAAAGGTGTTTTCGGGTACAAGATCCCAACAGGTGTTCCCAGTGTTAACTTAAATGGCGTGTTATCTACAGACACAAACACGATTGCCGAGCACTTTGCTTGAGTCTCTGCATCACAGAATTACCCCCAGCCTTTTGCGCTCTAAACGGCGGGTGGATGGGAAAGTCCTCTGATTCACTACACGCCACGGTGAATCCTATAATGTCCCCTTTACAGAGTGGGAGCTCCCCTTGCACATTGCCCCAGTACAGCTCCTGGGCCTGATTGGCTCCACATCCAGATGATTAAACATCTCTCATCTGACTACAAGCGACATATCTTCGTTGTCTTCAAACATATCAATGGCATCTTCCATCGCAATGGAGGGAGAGCACCATCATTCTGGTGCTCAAACCCGGTAAAAACCTGCTGGATGTGGATAGCTATCGGCCCATCAGCAACGTTCTTTGTAAGCTGCTGGAATGTATCATGTGTCGGCGGTTGGGTTGGGTCCTGTAGTACGTGGCTTCCTGGCTCCATGTCAGGGTGGCTTCCGCCAGGGTCGCTCTACCACTGATAATTTCGTGTCCCACGAGTTTGCCATCCGAACAACCTTCTCCAGACGCCAACACCTGGTTGCCATATTTTTTGATTGATTTAAAGCATACAACACGACCTGGCGGCATCAGATCCTTGACACATTGAACGAGTGGGATATCCGGGGACCACTCCCCATTTTTATCCAAAACTTCCTGTCGCTCTGTGCTTTCAGTGTCCAAGTTGGTGCCTCCCATAGTTCCATCCATATCCAGGAGAATTGAGTCCCGCAGGGCTTTGTATTGAGTGTCTCTCTATTTTTAGTGGCCATTAACGGTCTAGCAGCAACTGCCAGGCCCTCCGTTTCACCTTCTCTGTACGCGGACGACTTCTGCGTTTTGTACTGCTGCTCCAGTACTGGTGTCGCTGAGTGTTGCCTACAGGGAGCCATCCACAAGGCGCAGTCATGGGCTCTAGCTCATGGCTTCCAGTTTCCCACCATGAAGACGTGTGTCATGCATTTCTGTCGGCGTCATATCATTCATCTGGAAGCAGCACTTTATCTTAATGACGATCCACTCACTGTAGGGAGACATATCGATTCTTAGGTGTGGTTTTCGATGCTCGGTTGATTTGACTTCCTCACCTTCGTCCAGCTGAAATGAAAGTGTTGGCAGCACCTCAATGCCCTCCGCTGCCTGAGCAACACCAACTGGGGTGCAGATTGCTCCACGCTGCTGCAGCTCTACCGAGCCCTTGTTCAATCCTCTCTTGACTATGGGAGTGTGATTTATGGTTCGGCGGCGCTCTCAGCATTGTTTGCTTGACCCATTGCACCATTGCAGAGTTAGACTAGCAACAGCAGCTTTTAGAATGCGTCCAGTGACAAGCATACTGATGGAGGCAGGAGTCCCGCCATTGAAGATCAGACATGCACAACTGATCGCCAATTACATTGCACACATTCATAGCTCTCCTGAACATCCGAATTACCGTCTCCGCAGCAGTCCATCTTCCGAATCGGCAGCCCAGGTCGGGGCTAACGAATGCGGTTTGCAGTGGTCCCTTCTCTTCGAACCGGTGGTCCCTTCTCTTCGAACTGGAGGCCTTCCCTTTACCACCTCTACTTGCTGTCTGTTCGTGTACTCCTCCGAGGTGTATGCCTTGGCTGCAGCTTTGTGTGGACCTTTTGCATGGCCCTAAGGCCTCGGTTGTCACTTCCTCTCAATTCTTGACATGTTCCGGGGCTGATGTGGCTTACATTGATGTCTTGATGGCTGATGGTCACGTAGGCCTTGCATATGTTCATGGAGGACACATTGAACATCACTCCTTGCCAGATAGCTGCAGTGTTTTCACTGCTGAGCTGGCGGCAACATCTTGTGCTCTTGAGCACATCCGCTCGTGCCCTGGCACGTCGTTTCTCCTGACTCATTGAGCAGCCTACAAGCTATCGGAAAGTGCTACCTTCACCATCCCCTGGTACTGACCATCCATGCCCTGGAACGGTCCCACCATTCAGTGGTGTTTGTGTGGATCCCAGGACACGTTGGAATCCCCGCCAATGAACTTTCCGACAGGCTGGCCAAACAGGCGAAACTGACTTGCGTTCTGTCTTATGCTGCAGGGTTTTCCGTCTTTGGGAGACTGAATGGCATAACAGGACGCACAACAAACTGCATGTCATCAAGGAGACTACGAATGTGTGGAAGTCTTCCATGCGGTCCTCTCTCAGGGAATCAGTTGTCCTCTGCCTGCTTTGCATTGGCCATAAGTGGCTAACACATGGTTACCTGCTCCGTCATGAGCACCCACCTCCATGTCGCTGTGTCTCCCAAATGACAGTCATCAACCTCTTGCTGGACTGCCCAGTTTTAGCCGCTCTGCGGCAGACTTTTAACTTTCCCAGCACCCTGCCTTCGGTGTTGGGCAACAATTCCTCAACAGCAGATTTAGTTATGTTTTAACCAATGAGAGTGGGTTTTATACTTCTATGTAGGTTTTAGCGCATGTCCTTTGTCCCTATGTGTCCTCCAACCCTAGTGCTTATAGGGTGGAGGTTTTAATATGTTGCAGAGTGGCTGGCGTTTCCTTTTTATTCTCATGGTCAGCCAGCCACCTTAATCTGCTTTCCTGTTTTACTCTCTTCTGTTTCTAGTGTCTCTCTGTTATTTTCTTGCCTTTCCTATGTTTTTGTGGTTTTTCCTTTGTTTCCGTTTTGTGTTATGTTTCATCCGTTTTATTCTCACACTTGTGGCATTGTTTTATTAGGAACAAGAGACCGATGTCCTCGTACTTTGGTCCCTTCCCCCCCTCTTTTAAACCAACCAACCAACCAACCAACCAACCAACATTCTCTCAAGAATAAAACCTCTTCGGATTTTGATGGTGTTTCCAATAGAGTGCTAAAGATTTGTACCCATATAATAAGTACAGTATTGTGTGAAATATGTAATGCATGACTAACTCAAGGCTTTTTTCCAGAGAGACTAAAATAGGCCATTATTAAAACCCTCTTTAAGAAAGGTGATAAGAGAAACGTCAGTAACTACTAACCTATTTCACTGCTGACATCATTTTCCAAAATTCTTGAGAGGTGATGTATTCCAGAATAGTATCTCACCCTGGCAACAGTAATATCCTCAGCAAATCACAGTTTGGGTTTCAGAAGGGTTGCTCTACTGAGAATACCATTTACATGTTCACACACCAGATACTACAAGCATTAAATAACAAAATAACACCGGTAAGTATTTTCTGTAACGTATCCAAAGTATTTGAGTGTATGACTGATAGTATACTCAGAGATAAATTGAAGTTTTATGGGATTGAAGGTATAGCCAACCAATGGATCATGTCATATCTGACCAAAAGAATACAGAAAGTTGTACTTAGTAGTAATTCAACCAACAGAATCCAGGGACATAATTCTGACTGGGTAGAAAGCACGTATGGGGTTTCCAAAGGCTCAGTCTTAGTTCTACTACTGTTTCTCATACATGTAAATGATCTACCATCTAATGTACAAGAAGCAGAATTAGTTCTTCTTGCAGATGACACCAGTATTGTTATCACTTCCAGTACACATACAGAAATGGAAGAAATGGTGAACAAAGTTCTCAAAAGTATCATTGACTGGTTTTCTGCGAATGGTCTCGCCCTGAATTTCACAAGGTCACATCATATTCAGCTCTGCACCTGTAGGGGTACTGCACCAGTGATAAGTGTAACACATGGCAATGAAATGATACATAGGGTGGAAATTTCAAAATTCTTAAGTGTCCATATTGGCGAGAATTTAAATTGGAAAAAACACCTTTTGGAACTCCTAAACAACCTAGCTCAGCCACATTTGCACTTAGAATCATAGCAAATTTTGGGGGGAGAGAAATCAGCAAGTTCACATACTTTGCTTATTTTCGTTCAGTAACGTCATATGGAATAATGTTCTGGGATACCTCATCTTTAAGAAAGGTCTTCATTGCCCAAAAACATGCTGCAAGAATAATATGTGGTGCTCACCCGCAGTCATCTTGTAGACATTTACATTTGTTTAAGGAGTTGGGCATTCTGACTACTGCTTCACAGGATACTTATCCCCACTTGAAGTTTGTTGTAAATAATCCACTACAGTTCAAAAGGAACAGCGAGGTACATAATTACAATACTAGAAGAAAAAATGACATTTATTACTCAACATTAAGGTTGTCTTTAGCACAGAAAGGCACACAATGCTGCAACAAAAATATTTGACCACTTACCCAGTGATATAAAATGTCTAACAGACAGCAAGGTAAAATTTGAAAATAAATTGAAAAAAGTTTCTCCTTCACAACATGTGTCTATATATATGCAGTGTATTACGTTGAGGGTAAAGTGCCACGCTCGACACCGTCGATGCTCTGCAGGCACCATCCCCCTCCCCCCAGGGGCTCACAACTCTTTTGTGAGCATATGCTTGACTACAAAGGGGCCTCAGCCTTTGCAGTGTTAACTTCCTTTCTGTGCTGAAAGCTTATACTTCCACTCTCCCTTTCCTCCTCTGCCTCTCTGTTCGATGGTGTTGTTGGTGCTGACCCTGCATGGATGTGGTTTATTGTTTTGGACTAGAATTTCCACTTTCAGCCTTTTCTACAACTTTTCATGAAATAACACATGGTCCCCATTGTTGGGTTTGACCTGCCACCAGTTTTCAAAACTCTCCAGAAGTGTGAATTGTGCAGAGGTGGTCACCAAATGCAGTGTATGCTCCACCTTTGTGCCTTTCCATCTTTGCACCCTTCCCTTTAATATGGTAAAACCCAAAACCAAGTACGGTAGCTGCCCATGGGGGGGGGGGGGGGGGGGGGTGGAGTCAGTAAGTACCTGCACAGTGGAGTCCTCTGACAACACAGGTACTGCACTGATGGTGTCAGAGCTGAAAAGTCTCCATGGATGCCAAGGAGTATGTGTCCATTGTGACTGGGGCACAGGGACTCCAAGCAGTGGTAGCCTTTACTGAGGCTGGTTGGTGCCTGTGGGGAGAGCCCTGTTTGGAGTGGGTGTCACTGTGGTGAATGAGACACAAATGACGTGGAAAAAATTACCTCCTGCTGGTGGCCATACAGGCCCAGCAGTCTCTCTGGGAGGAAAGTCCACTTGTAATGCAAAGAGATACGACCCTAAAATGTTCCTGTCACTGACTGCGCTGTGGGAGGAACATATGGACAAGCAACAAGCAGAGCAATAATCCCCGCAGCACCTGCTTTGTACGAGGACTGATAGTGATTCCTTCTTGGCCACAAAACCTTTATTCTTTGGGGAGAACTTAAAATACAAGTTTAGGGAAATGGCAGCCACCTCCAAAATGAAAAGTGGTTCAGTTATGATAAAAACATCATCTTCTGTCCAGTCACGGGCACGACTCACTTGTAACAAACTGGGTGATGATGTACAGGTGACTGTCACTCCCCATAACAGTCTAAATTTGGTTCAGAGACCTGCTCTTGCAATCTGGTGATGAGGTATGCACCAACTTGACGTGACAGAGTGTACACTTTGTACTTAGTGTCCATAGGGGCCAAAGGACAATTGGATCACTACCGGTGCTTTCATCTTGGCCTTTGAGGGCTTCATTATCCCAAAAAGGTCAAGGTGATGGGATACCAATGCAGTGTGAAACCATGTCGCCCCCCCCCCCCCCCCAGTCCCCTCCTCCCCTAATGTGGCGCTTAAAGTGCCAGAAATTTGAAATTTGGCCACATGTCTTAATTTTGCAATGCTAGCCTCGTCTGTAGAAATTGTGGGCAAGTGCTGAATGTGAATGCTCCTTGTGCCCCTCCCCCATCTGTGTCAACTGTGGAAAGCACCATTCTCCCTTCTCATCAGATTGCACTGTTTTTCAGAGAGGGAGGAAAATAATCGCATAAAAGCACCAGGAGGCCAATAATTAATATAAGCAGTTGCACCCAGCATGTAAAACAATGTCATACGCTACAGCTTGGACAATGTCACCTCCTTTGGTGAAAGTACTCCCGCCCATTACACCTACTGTAGTGGGCCCCCAGGGCCACTCGACCATGCCTGCCTCCCTGATGGTTGGGGGCTCCCCTCTTGCTGATTCCCCCATGTCTATTTTCTGATTGATAGCTTCCCAATCACCAGATACGTTGGTCCCCACCATCCAGCTGTAGAAAAATCTCATTCCTCCGGCTTCTCTGACCAGGGAAGGGTCTCTTGGGAAACTTTCTTCCAAGGCCTCCACTGGTCTACAACTGGTCACAGGTCTTTGCAATCATCATCTTTACTTGTAACTGATTCAGAGGAGAGGAAAGACAAGAGAAAGTTCTCTAAGGAGGACATTAAGGTGGCCACCACACCACCAGATCCTGCCTGTCCTACTCCTGTGGCCAAGACGTAGATACTGGGGCCCCTGAGGCCCTATTTTGCACCACACAAACAGGAACCCGGAACCTGTGTGTGTTAATGCCATAACTCCTCAGCCACTGGCAGCAGGTGACCCTAAGGCATACCCTGCATCCTTGATCCCTTCATGGCCTCACAGTACATTGTCAACATTATTCTCCATTGGAATTGTAGTGTTTTTTCCACCATCTGGCTGAGCTGCAACATCTTTTAAGCACTTCCTGTGCCTCTTACATTGCACTTCAAGAAACTTGGTTTCCATCAATGTGGACCCTGGTCCTTCGTGGATATTAGACTCATGTTATGTGTGACAGGGTGTCGGACAGAGTTTGCATATATGTTCTAGACGCTCTATATATAGCAAACTTGCACCTCTTTACACATCTCTGGAGGCTGTGGCTGTTCGGGTAAGGGCATTTCAGGATGTTACCATCCGCAGTGTTTACCTCCCTTCCGGTGATGACATGTCTGAGAACATATTATTTGCATTGGATTCTCAGCTCCTCTGACCTTTCATTATCTTGAATGATTTCAACACCCATAACCATTTGTGAGAGGTGGAACCACGATCATTGACTGGGGTAAAGGCCTCAAAAATGTACTGGCACAACCTGACCTTTGCCTCTTAAATTCTGATACCCCCACATACTTCACTGTGGTGCATGGAACTGCACAACCATTGACCTTTCCATTAGCAGTCATAGTTTTCTCCCATCTTTTCACGGAGAGTCCATGATGACTTATGTGGTAGTGACCACTTCCCAATCTTCCTGTCCCTCCCTCAGCTTCACTCCCCTGGACGCCTGCCCAGATTGGCTCTCACCAGTGCTAACTGGATGCTTTTGCCTACGCTGTCGACCTTGGCTCCCCACCACATGGAGATGTCGATGAGGCAGGCCAGAGTACAGCTACAGCCATTCTTTCAGCAGCTGATTTAGTGATTCCCTTTGCCTCAGGCATGCCCTGATGGAAGACAGTACCTTGGTGGTCATTGGAAATCACAGAAGCCATTAGAGATTGGGGGCAGGCTCTTCAATACTACAGGCGGCAACTGTCAATGGAACACATCGTTGGCTTTAAGCAGCTCTGTGCCCAGGTCTGCCATCTAATAGAAGGACAGAAGATAGAAGGCTGGGAATAATATGCTTCAGCCATCGCACCATGTACCTCTCCTTCACAGGTTTGGGCCAAGGATACCAGATGCCTGCATGTATAGCTGGTATCACCTTGAAAGGTATTGTCTGCAATGACCCAGACACTGTCACTGGACATTTTGATTTGCATTATGCTCGAGCCTCAGCCTCAGAAATATCAGCCTGTCCTTCATGTTCTAAAACAGCAAGTGGAGTGAAAGCCATTACCTCTTACCGCATGCCACGTAGAGCCATATAATGCTCCCTTCAGTGAGTGGGAATTTGTCAATGTCCTAGCCTGCCGCATTGATACAGTCCCAGGGCCGGACCGCATCCACAAGGAAATGCAAAGCCCTGATACAATCCTGCATTGATTGTGAGAGTCTGGCATACAGTTCGGCATCACCCTCAGCATTGTGGATACTGGATCCAGTACACTACTGCGGGGTTATACTTGTGAAAGGAGCTTTTCAAACTAGTCCTGTGAATAGCTTACTCATGGAGGCTGGAGTCCCCCCCACCCCCCCCCCTCCTCCTCCTCCTTTGCAGATCAGGTGCCAACAGCAGTGTGTCAGTTATGTTCCCCACATTTCCAGCTCCTCTAAGTATTCGGAGTACTGCATCCTCTTTCCAAATGCCATAATCCATCTCACACATTGGGGATTACAATCGCAATACACATCTGGTCTCTCCTCTCTGGACTTCAGTTGTTTCCTCTTCAACCTCTACTCTGGACCCATTCACATACACCTCCATGGTGCATCCATCAGCCACAGCTTCATCTTGACCTATCACAAGCTCCGAAAGGCTTGGTCCATCTGGAGACCCTCCTCTGCCAATTTTTCCCCATTCCAGTGTTCTGAAGTAGCCTATACTGATGGTCTGATAATTGCTGGTCATGTAGGCTTTTCTTATACAAGTGTTCCTTGCCAGGTGCCTATAGTGTTTTCACTGTGGAGTTGACAGCCATCTCTTGTGCTCCTGAGCATATCTATTCCTACACCAGTGGGTCCTTTCTTATCTGCAGCAACAAGCTCTCGACCAATGTTTCCCTTGCCATCCCTTGGTCATTGCTATCCAGGATTCCCTGTATACCTTTGAACAGTGTGGATGCTCAGTGATATTCGTTTGGAACCTGGGGCATGGTGGGATCCTGGGGAATGAACTCGCTTATAGCCTGGCTAAACTGGCTACCAGAAAACACTCTTGGTAGGTATTCCGGAAACAGACCTCCGATTAGTATCACACCATAAAGTTTAAGGTATCTGGAATGCAGAATGGCTCATTCTGACTTAACAGTGTGTGGGTGACAAATAAGGAGACAGTTTCTCAGCAGCTGACGTAGTTTTATGTTTTATTAATGAAGGGGCGCTTTTACCACTTGTTAATGAAGGCCATTAACATGAGGGACATGAAAGGGAAGCAGTGGTTGGGAAGGGAGTGAGACAGGGTTGTAGTCTCTCCCCGATGTTATTCAATCTGTATATTGAGCAAGCAGTGGAGGAAACAAAAGAAAAATTCGGAGTAGGTATTAAAATCCACGGATAAGAAATAAAAACTTTGAGGTTTGCCGATGACATTGTAATTCTGTCAGAGGCAGCAAAGGACTTGGAAGAGCAGTTGAACGGAATGGATAGTGTCTTGAAAGGAGGATATAAGATGAACATCAACAAAATCAAAACGAGGATAATGGAATGTAGTCTAATTAAGTCGGGTGATGCTGAGGGAATTAGATTAGGAAATGAGACACTTAAATTAGTAAAGGAGTTTTGCTATTTGGGGAGCAAAATAACTGATGATGGTCGAAGTAGAGAGGATATAAAATGTAGACTGCCAATGGCAAGGAAAGCATTTCTGAAGAAGAGAAATTTGTTAACATCGAGTATAGATTTAAGTGTCAGGAAGTCGTTTCTGAAAGTATTTGTATGGAGTGTAGCCATGTATGGAATTGAAACATGGACGATAAATAGTTTGGACAAGAAGAGAATAGAAGCTTTCGAAATGTGGTGCTACAGAAGAATGCTGAAGATTAGATGGGTAGATCACATAACTAATGAGGAAGTATTGAATAGGACTGGAGAGAAGTTTGTGGCACAACTTGACTAGAAGTGATTGGACACCCCTCTTTGCATTGTAATGCCAGCCCATCTGTAGGGATTGTAATGGTAAGTTGCACAGGAATGCTTCTTTTGCCCCTCCCCTCATCCGTGTCAAATGCGAGGAGCACCATTCCTTGTTTACCAGACTGCACAATTTTCAGACGAGAAAAAAAAAGTCAGGAATACAAGACTCTCTATCGCCTCACACTTAAAGATGCAAAGAAGAAATAGTCACCTACTTCCTACAGTATTATGATTGTACTTCCTACAGTATTATGATTGCTGCTGTGGCATCATCATCCTCTTTAGTGACTGTGACTTGGCCCTCCATGTAGTCTGCATCTGGCTCTTGGATCTGCTCAACTACACCTCCCACCCTTGTGGCTGGGAGTTCTCTTCCTACTGCTTCCTCCACAACCTGTTCAGGATTGTCAACAATCTTGTCTGCTGGGGACGTCAGTTCCCAATCCCCAGCCAGAGAAGCAATGTGCTCTTCTGACACCCCTTATCAGGAACGAATCCTTCGGGACGCTCCCTTCCCTGAACACTGGTGACCTGCAACTGGATGCCAGCAAGTGGCTGAAGGAGCCACAGCTTTCAAGTTTTAGGACTTCGCCTTCCTTCCCTGTCCCATAATTTGCAGCAGACAGACCCCCACAGAAGGTCTAAATCGTCCAAGGACAAGAAGTAGTCCTCCAAAAAATGGGGAGATTCTGGTGGCCCTGTGCCGCCAGAACCTGCATGTTCCACCTATGTATCCAAGGCAGCGTACCTGATGGCTATTATGGCCCCTGACACCCCTACATAACCTGATTCGGAACGCTGTGTGTTAATGGTGTATCTTCACAACCAGTGGCAATGGGTGGTCCAGAGACATTACCTGCCTCCTTGGTCATTCTACACCCTCACAAAAGACAGACAGCCTGATCCTCCAGTGGAAGTGTAGCAGTTTTTTTGGCCACTTTCTTGAACTAAGACATCTTTTGTGCATTCCCCTGTTTTTTTGCAATGCTCTCCAGGAAACTTGTCTTCTGGCAGTGCAGATCCCTGGTGTCTGTGGCTGTCAGGGCTATTTTAAGAATCACTCTTTGAAGAGCTTCAGGTGTTGTTTGCATGTGTGTTCTGGACTCTGTGTACAGCAGATAAATGCTACTCAATATAATGTTGGAGGCTGTGGCTATTTGGGTGAAGACATCTCTGGAATTCACCATCTGTAAGGTGTATCTCCCTCCTGATGAAGTGTCTGCACTTTTTTCCTCAGTTTCCCCCACCCATCCTAATATTAAATGACTTCAATGCTCACAACCCTTTGTGTGCTGGAACTCCAACCACGGGCCACAGTAAAGCTGTCGAAAACTTGTTTGAAGAGCTCTATCTTTGCCTCTTGAATATCGGTGTCACCACACACTTCATTGTGGCATATGGGTCTGATTTGGCCCTTGATCTTTCCATTTGCAGCCCAAGTCTTCATCCAGTGGGGAGAGTCCGCTATGACCTATGCAACAGTGATCATTTTCCAATTGTTTTCACATTCTCTTGGCACACCTTGCCTGAGTGTCCTCCCAGATCGGCTCTCCCCAAAGCCGATTGGGTTGCTTTTGCCCTTCCTGTTGCCTTTTACACCCTGCCACATGAAGGTATCAATTCAGTTCTCCAGAGAAAAACTGGAACCATTCTGTCAGCAGCTGACTCAGCAGTCCCTTATTCATGAGGATCTCCCTTCGGAAGACACTGCCTTTGCGGACCCCCAAAATCGCTGTGACCATTAGATCGGAGCCGAGCTCTCCAGTGCCATAGCAACATCCATCGATGGAGCAACTAATTGCCTTCAAATGACTGCGTGCCAAGGACTACCACCTCTTAAAAGATAGAAATGAGAATGCTGTTGCTACCATTCTACCAAGTAACCCTCCTTTGCAGATCTGGGTAAAGATTCAACACCTCCATAGACACCGGTACCCTGTGCGTTTACGTGGTATCTCTGTGAATGGTGATACCTACACTGATCCAGATGCTCTGCCAAACATTTTGCATTTTGTTTTTCATTATGCTAGAGTTTCTGCATCTGATGATCATCAGCCTGCATTTCGTGTCCTGAGACAATGGATGGAGAGACTTCGTTTGCCATTTACTACATGTCACCTGGAACCTCTCAATGCTCTGGTCAGTGAGTGGGAATTGCTCAGTGCCCTAGCCCTTTGCCTTGAGATGGCTTCGGGGCCAGACAACATCCTCAGCCAAATGCTCAAACGCTCATCAGTGGTTTGCCAACATCACATCATTGCCATTTTCAACAGTATCCATAGTGAGGGTGAGTTACCGTCTCAGTGATGAGAAAGCATGATAGTCCCAGCACTGAAACTGGTAAATAGCCCCCTTGAGATGGACAGCTATCACCCAAATTAATCTCACTAATGTTCTGTGCAAGTTGCTTGAACATATGATGAGCTAATGGTCGTGTTGGTACTTTGAGTCTTGGGGTCTTCTGACTCTGTCGCAGGGCGGTTTTTGCCAAAACCTTTCTACTGTTGACAATTTGATCAGCCTGGAATCTGCTATCCATTTAGCTTTTGCTCAGCATCACCACCTTATCGCTTTCTTCTTCTACTTGCAAAAGGCTTAAGATATCGCATGGTGTCACCATATCCTCATTACTCTCCACGAGTAGGTTGTCCGGGGCCAACTCCCGATTTTTATTCTGATCTTTTTGTGTTGCCATACTTACAGAGTTAAAGTTGGTGCTTCCTACAGCACTTCCCATACACAATAGAATGGGATCTCACAGGACTCTGCATTGAGTGTGGCTGTTGGTGGTCTAACTGCAGTTGTGGGGTCTACAGTATTGTTCATGCTGGAGGCTGTCCAGTGGTCAAATGAGAGTATGTTTGTATGATTCTCCTGTGTGATGATTTCTTGGTCGTGAAATTTAAACCTTTCCATAGAACCAGAATTTTCTTCTGTTTCCTGCCAGATCTTTTGCTAAGGCTGGTTGTAGCTGTTGTAAGCTGTTGTAAGCTGTTGTAAGCTTCATGCATAGATAGTTTCACTGATGCACGAATCTCTGACAACCTTTTCTTGTTGTCATTTGTGCGTTCTCTTTTGAACCGAGAGTGCAGCAGCCCCTGCTTCCTCAGCATTTTCCAAATTTCGTTGTTAAACCATGGTGGGTCTTTTCCTTATTAGGCACATAGCTCTCCAGACCACATTTATAATCTGCTGAAACTTTGCCCATAATTCCTGTACGTCAATCTGATCGGAACTAAGTGATGTCAATGCACTGTCTAAGTGAGATGCTAACAACTGCTTTCTGCTGTATTTAGCAGAAACTCTCCTAGCCTCCTGACTGATTTATTAACTTTCTTAAACATAGTTGCTATTATGACATCCTGATAGCTAATTCCCGTTTCTGTACTAACATTTTCAGTAACGTCCAGCCTATTTGTAGCTGAAAGGTCTAAGATATTCAGTAGCTGTGAGCTGCCGAGCTAGCTGCTCGAGACACTTTTCAGAACACGTTCAAAAGTATTTCACATGACTCTATTGTACCCACTGCAATGAGTCCATAGACATCCCAGTTAGATTTACTTTCACTCTAACAGTGGTATCGAGTGGCCGGTAAAAACATCCAACAATTAACTTGGTTTCACTGACACCTGTCATATGCAACCAGATAACTTCACTGTCTCACTCAACTTCGACCTCAATGAGGCAATATTTTTGTCAACTGCAATGAACCACCTCCTCCTGTGGCCTCTAATCTGTCTTACCAGTTTACATTCCATGACCCGCTAAACATCTCGAAGCTTTCCATTTCGGGTTTCAGCCAACTCTCTCACAAGAATAATTTCAGTGCGAGAACATTCCTGAAGGGCAGTAAATTCGGGTACATTATTATCATTACTTCGACAGTTTATTTATAAAATTTTGACAGTCGAAGTGTCTTTACTCTGAATGCCGCCTGGCTTCCATTGCTGTATATCAACTGGCGAGCGTTCATCAGAACACCTTAAACTACTACTTAGCCACATGTGCATTCTACAAGTATTCTGCTACCCGAGTAGCTGCTTCCATGGTGTAGTGCACTCCTGATCTCTCAAGGAGAGTCCTACAAATCCACTGCAAAACGTGTCGTGCACTTCTGTCGCTGTCATACTGTCCATTTTCAACCAGAAATCTGCCTCTGTGACCAAATGCTCATTGTGTAGTAGTCTTAGTTTTTGGGATTGATCTTTGATGGCGGTTGACATGGCTTTCCCATCTTCACGAACTTAGCGAACATGCTGATAGCACCTTAATCTGTCTCTGTAATACCAGCTGGGTTGCAGACCATTTACATTTTTGTGGCTCTTCAAAGCTCTAATCCTGTTGTGTCTTGATTATCGGAGCCTCGTGTATGTCTCAGCATCGCCTTCAGCATTGTAGATGCTGGACCGGACACACCATTGTGGGGTCCCATTTGCGACATGTGCCTTTTGGACCAGCCCTGTGAACAGCCTACTTGCAGAGGCTGGCATCCCTCCCCTACAGGTTAGGCGCTAACAGTTACTGTTTCTCTATGCAACACACATTTGCTGCTCCCCTGAGCATCTAGACTACTATGTCCTTTTTCCTGGTAGGGAGATCTACCTTCCATAACAGAGGCCAAGGTCTGATGTCACGATCACAGTTAACGTACAGAGCCTCTGCTTTGAACTCCCATCTTTCCCTACTGACGCTTCTTGTCGGGCTGAAATTGCTTGCACCCCATGGTGTATACTCTGTCCTCTGATTTGCTGCCGTTGGACAAAAGTACTCGGTAGACACTATGGTTTCTCGTAGCTGTTCCTGGATGTCCTCGATGTACTTCCGGGCTCAGCCATGGTATACACTGATGGCTCTACAGTTGACAGATGTACCAGTTTTGCGTACTCACATGCAGATGCAGTGAACTATGTTTCCTCCTGAACGATTGCATTGCATTCAATGCAGAATTGGTTGCCATTGCTCGAGCCCTCAGCCACCTTTGTTCTTGTGCTGACAAGCCATTCTTAATTGGCAGTGTCAGTAGTCTTCAGTCACTCGACCAATGCTACCCTCGCCACTCATTGGTTGGGACCATCCTGGATATCCTGTATGCTCTCCAGCATGTTGGACAGTTGGTCATCTTTGTATGGACCCATGGTCACAGTGAGTTCCCAGGGAACAAACATGTTAACTGGTCACCACAGTTAGGTACCAAGATGTTGACTTTGCAAATGAGGTACTGGAACTGGACCTGCAGTTGACTGTACACTGACAGTTGTTGGAGAATTGGAATGTGCATTGGTGTGACCTGGTTTCTCCAGATAAACTGTGAACCCTGAAGGAGACCATGACATTTGGCAGTCTTCCCTGCATGCTTCCTACAGGGAATCATCTGAGCTCTGTCGGCTATGCGGTGGCTGCACTTGGCTGACCCACTGCCTCATCCTCTGATGTGGGGATCCAACCCACTGTCGGTGTGATACCTGTCCCGTGGTGGCCCAAATCCTAGTGGGCTGCCCAAATTTGGCCACCATATGGCAAAATCTTAAACTTGCTGGCATGCTACCTCTGGTGCTAGCAGATGGTACCAAAGTGGCTGATGACTGCCCTTGCTCAGTGGTCCAACCTGGCTCCTACCCTTCCTGCCTTTTTAATTCTTCTTATTCTTTTACATCTATTGTTTTTTTAATTCTTCTTATTCTTTTGACAGACTAATCACCATTGTCCTCTTTCCTGGGATTGTGGAAGCAACAGTCAGATGCAGGTGGTGTGTCTCCGGTTGCATAACATTTCCCAGATGTTTCCAGCTGCTATCTGGGTGGGGGACCTCTCCCACCTTCTCCCTTTTACCCCTCTCTTGCTTCTCTCTCTTCGGCGGCTTGATTCTTAGATAATATCTAGTCCACTGGGAATTGTCTTTTGTGTCCTTCCTCTCTGATGACTATTCCTGACTTGACATACAAAGGATTAATAGATTAATGACCTCATAGTTTGGTCCCTTTAACCACATTAATCCAGCCATCCATCAATGTTCCACCACTACTGCTCTTTAAGTAGGGGGGTCTATAAAAGAGTGATAACCATGATCCACTTGTAACACTTGACTTCACTCAAATTATTTCGCATTTGGAATTGGTACTGATACAACTAAATATTATTGTATTTTTTATGGCTATAAACATGCCTCCACACCAGTGTTCATCCTATCTTTACAATGTACATTTAGAATTTTATAGCTTTTAACATCTGGTGTGTCAGCTTTGTGTCTAGTACTTTGAGGGTATTGTTTCCATTGGTAAAAGAGACTAGTTCCAGAACCTTTTCCATAGATGCTCCTGCGGTTTACTAGTACTATATTAACATTTTCTTTCTGCAAACTGTTATGATGAATGCTATCCTGTTTGAAATCGGACTTTCCTGTTAAAAAAAAAAAAAAAAGAAGCCTATGTGCATGCCACATGTGCTCAGCTGCACTAGGAGCTGCTTCCTGTGTGTAGTGCACACCTGACGTGTTAAGAGAGGGGCTGCTCTACAATTCCCCCAGCAGTGGAGGTCAAGGAATCCACATCAAAGATTGTCACAGAATCATCTGAGCATTGATACTGAGAACAATGCTGCAAAATGATAGCTCTGCTTCCACCCTGCTGGCAAGGATAGTGGTCTCCACCAAAGCAGCTAGCCACCTGTAGGAACCAAAGATGGCCTCAGAATCAGATGGCAGGAGTCATCTGTGCTTACATGAGCAATGATTTGTAGGCGGTTGGACCCATTGCACTTAGTTGCTGCTGGTGGTGCTTCCTCCACATCTTGGGCAAGTACCCCTCTCCCAGCAAGCAAGTATAGCAGACACTGACCTTTTCTCCCAATCTACCCACTGCTCCGTCACGTGCCTGGCATTGGAGCTCCCGGTGACAAGCAGTTTCACCCTTGCATTTGTCTGGACATCTTGGGAAGATACTGCCAATGATAATATTATAATCACCATGTTGTTTACAAGGTTTGTCTCACGTTTCCTATGCCACTGGTCAAAGCCGACGACTAGTGTTGAATATTCCTCTCTATCCTGTAAGTCTGTTTATTTGCGCAGATAGCCATGCATGTTAAAGCGCCACTTCCAGGACTGGGGAGCGTGCTGGTGCTGGATTGAATCCACCCAGTGGATTAACATTTGAGGGGTGGTGTGCCGACCAGCGAGGTGTGGTTTGTAGGCAGTTTCCTACATTGCACTAGGTGAATACCAGGCTGGTACCAAGGCTGGTCTCTGGTAACAATTTTACAACATTTATAAAACTTTTGGACCCTTTGACATGGATAATGCTATACTATTACAATTGGAACGCATATATTTAATTCTGTGGGTAATGAGTTTGTGATAGGAAGGGCATTTGGCCACCCCTTAAACAATCTATTCCCTATCCATTAATAGCCATGCCAACCCTGCACTGATGTGGGACAAAGACACAAGAAAAAGAAGAAGAAAGAAGACTCGAGAAATATGTTCCTGTTTTGAGAAACTATTTGTTCAGTTGCTTGCTTGCAACAGAGGCATGTCAGTCACAATTAATGTTGACAGGTTGTAAAGCATGGGAATTATAGGGTTTAACCAATGTTTATGAATTTGTGTAAACTGAACCTACCAGCAGCATGTGTCTGCTTCATCCCATGATGTAAAGACATTTTATGTCCTCTGTGCATGGACATATATAGAGGAGAATGTTAGCAGTAGTTATTTTTCGTCTATATTAATTTTTGGAAGGTTTGTTGTAGCGACACGTAATGAAGCCCAAGGTCTAGGTTGGATTGAAAGGTGGCTGTTTGGTTGAGTCATTGAAGCTGTAGTCAACACTTCTGTTAATCCACAAATTTAATTTACAAGGAACATTTACTGAGAGGGATACAATATGTGTGTACCATGTCACACTTACCATGTTCATTGCAGTGTGAAGCAGCTTAGCATTGATTTTAGATGTTTTGCAGGGGGTGCAGCTACTAACAAGCAACATGGCACAACAAAAAACACTGCAAAACTAGACAGAGAGACTGAAGAACTGAAGCATGAAAAAGTACCACTGGATTTAGGAAAACTCATACAGCAAGGCCGCCAGTCCAAGAATTGGAGCCAGAAAGATCTTGCTACAGTAAGTACTTCTGGAAAAACTTTTTAAAATTAAAGCATTAACCCTTTTCCACTCCATCGGGTAGTGGTGCTCACATTGTGAATTTTGTTTTTCACTCAGATGTCAAGCCTCATTAGACATGATTTTTCGTAGCTCTCACATGATCCATTCTTGACTCTGACTGTACGATGCATCATTGCTGCATAGTACTGCTTCTGGAGAAGCTTGTGTTAACTTGGTGTAGAATTGTAGCAGTTGTGTTGAGAGCAAGGTTGTAATTCCTACATTCAAGTTAGTAGGTGTGAAATGGCTAGTTCTCATCTGTATTCCTTCCTGAGAGAGAGAGAGAGAGAGAGAGAGAGAGAGAGAGAGAGAGAGAGAGTGTAGAGCTTCCGGAGGTGAAAATGAGAGTTAAAATGATTTTGATGATGGGCAGTGACTTATTTGTAAAAAATTTGAATGAAATGTCGATGGAAGGTCTCCACCTTGAAGAGTTTCAAAAAATATCCCACAGTGAAAAGATTTGTATTGTAATGCTTACGTAAATATTTGAATGAAAGCACAGTTTTTGTTTTAATGTATACCCTAGTTGTGCGTCAGTGGCCGCCACATTGTTTCCACAGAGAGACTCGTGCAGTTCTGTGGCGTGCTCGCTGCCTGGGCAGGAGCAGCTTAAATAGCAGCACATGGAGAGAACAAGCGTTTGTGATATAGATTGCAAAGAGTTAAGCTATTGTAAACTAACGATGATTTTTACCAACTTTAATAAAAATACAAACAGTATGTCCAAGATAAAGTTTTGATGAAAATACGCTGTACATCCTACACTTAACACCATTGACTAAGGAGCATTTTGAGTTTCCATTCAGTGGTGGATTCATCCACATTGTAAAGGACTGCAGACTCGTGGCCAAGTTGCGTGCTCTTCACTTCTTTGAGGTGTGCATGATGGTGGAGAGGGGCTCAAACGTGGGAGTTACTGAAAATGGGCAATGCTACCTCTCCAAATTACAGCTGCATTTTTGGTGCATATGAGCATATGGTGTTCAATTTCTTTTGCCACTTCTGCATAACTTGCAGATTGCCCAGGGGTCATTCCTTGTAATCGCATGGGGGGTAATAAGTTGACCATTTCAGAATTTATTTCGTATTTGGTACATGGATACCTACCTTAATAGTAAAGCTGCCAAATAGCACTGCCCAAACTCCAACCGTTTTTGATAAATACAGTTTTGAAGTCTCAGGAATCTGTGCCCAGTCATTTGACAGACTTAAATTTCCCCAGTAATCAGTTGCCCTACAGGTCCCAGTTTTTTTATGCATCTAGTATGTAACCCACTAAGTTGATGTAATGTATGAAAAGTAGAATATATCATTCAGATCTTTTATGAAAAACGTTGTGAAACACATTTTTTCCAAGCTGTTCTTGAAATTTGTGAATTGTGAAAAGAATAATATCCTGACACTTTATTCATTGTCAAAGAATAAAATGAAAATGCCACTTTCAACACTACAGGGAATTGGTAGATAAACACCATGTTGTATTCCTTGAAAAACTGTTCCTAAAACATTTGTGGTTGACCTGTAAGTCAGAACTGTAACCAGGTGAGAGCTGAAAAGAATTGTCAATCCTTTTCTTAATGCATATATTATATTGTTAAATGTCTATTCAGTGTAAAGATTTGCAAGAGACAGCTTGTGTGCGTAAAAGTGGTGATATATCATTCTGTTACTATAAATTTAACAGAGAACTTTAGTAAAATAAATGAAAGAATAAAAGCAGTAATGAGAGAGAGATTTTTTTTTCAAATAAGTAGATATATAGACACATAAAAATTCTGCAAAGAACAGTTTCATAAACAAATTCAAATACAGAGAAGGAAATTATATTTTTAACACTGTTCACCTTGCATATAACATCATTTTCCTTGACATATCAATCAAAAAATGAAATAAGCCCACTTAAAGGTGAGGGATACGGTCTTTTCACAGCAGTTATTTTCAAGTTAATACAACAGTACACTGTCTCTTTGTAATGTTGGGGCATCCACCTAACACATTTCATGTGAGATGTGGATCCAGACAGTATGTTTCCTACTGGTCCGTCAAAGGAATTGTGATTCAGCAGTTTATTTAAACATCTTCAAATTCTTGTGATACCCGGGAAATGTGTCCTGTGTACCAGTTCTCATCGTATTTGAGAGCTATGTACTATTCCACCTGTTGCTACGGCAGCTTGTGAAAATGCTTTGTTGGAACAGCTGCAAGTGCGGGCAGTAAGTTGCTTTCGAATACAGTGAAAACAAGTGCATAGGACACGTTTCCCAGATATCACATGGATTTAGAGATGTTCAAATAAACTGCTGAATCACAATACCTTTGACGGCCCAGTAGGAAAGGTGCTATTTGGGTCCCCTTCTCATGTGTTATAACCATTTGTTTTAATGCATGTTTGCCATCTGAATTATCAGATATTTTAGCAGATATAGCACAACTGTAGATTGTGTTTTTCATTTCATTTGTCGTAGTAATATGGCGAAGGAAATTTAATTTTCATCTGTTTGAGCAACGTCCTAAAAAAGGAAGCGATAGTTTTTAGCTATCGCTCTATCCCTCTATTCCAGTTGATTAAGCTCTGAGTGACTTCAGATTCATTCTGTAATTAACCATTTTAAGTAGGCACTTACGACGTCAGCTGTTTGGGCCCTGAAACAACAACAAACAGAAATCAGATGTTATATGTAAGGTGAGTGCCTCATCATTACAGAGACACAGTGCATGGTTGTATAAACTTGACAGTAACTGCTATCAAACGATTGTGTCTCGCCTTTAAGTGAACTTGTTTTGCTTTTGGATCACTATGTCAAGGAAAACAATGTTATATACAAAGTGGAAGAGTTTTTCAAGTAAAGTTTTCTTCTTTATATTTGAATTTACTTGTGGAACTGTTCTTTGCAGAATTTTTGTGTCTCTACATACTGGTATATATGCAAAAAAAAAAAAAAAAAAAAAAAAAAAGGGGGGGGGGGGAAGAAAAAGTCCTCTCTCATTATTACTTGTATCTTTTCTTTTGTTTAACTGAAGTTAGCCTTTGTATTTACAGAATAACTGAATATCACCACATTTTTGCACCCAAGCTCTCTTGTAATTTCTTACACTAAAGAGACATTTATCATTGAAATATAACATATGCATTAAGAAAAAACTGACAACTCTTTTCACTTCTCACCTGTTCACAGTTCTGACTTACAGGTCAACAACAAATATTTTAGGAACAAGTTTTCAAAGAATACACATGGTTTTTATTTACCAGTCCCCTTTAGTGTTGAATGTGGATGCTGTGTGTGACATTTTCGTTTTATTCTTTGACAATTAATAAAATGAGATAAGATATTCTTTGCGCCTAATTTTTCTACCAGGTACATGAAAATTCCAGCAAAAATCGATCTGAGATTCAGTTGTCTACATACATCTTCAGGACTTTGTTGTTTATCAAATTTGACATTTCCTCCAGGGGTCTCGACACTCTTCGGCAGGTTCGTGCTTGGCTCCCATGGGCTCCAACCTTTGCAGCATCTTTTCACGTCCATGGTGCATCCCCTCAGGGGGCTCACGGTCCTTTAATGAGTACGTGCGTGCAAGCACAGGGCCCCGAACTATTGCAGCCTTCCTTCTTCTCTGGGTTGCATTTCCCTTCCCTTCCCATCCCATCCCATCCTTGCTCCTTCCCCTCTGCCCTCTCCTCTCCCCCTCGTGATGTCCTTGTTTATGTTGGCCCCGCTATCATCCTGGTTCTGTTGGCTTTGCGATTTGGTTTTGTTTCGTAATTACTGAAGTGTTGGCAGAAGAGCCAACACCGTATTGCTAGAGGAGGCCGAAATGCACGCGTGTAATTACACGTTGACTGGCGTGAGGTCTGGAACAGGACAATGTCTTGAGAATTGCAAATAAAGTATGTAGATGATGTAATACTTAACTTTAATCCATAATTGGAGTACATCGCTCTTGATGATACAAAAGTATAATAAGCTCAATATAACTGGTAATGGCGCCTTCCTAGGTCGTAGTAAATGACGTAGCTGAAGGCTATGCTAACTATCGTCTCGGCAAATGAGAGTGTGATTTGTCAGTGAACCACTGCTATGAACGTCGGCTGTACAACTGGGGCGAGTGCAAGGACGTCTCTCTAGACCTGCCGTGTGGTGGCGCTCGGTCTGCAATCACTGACAGTGGCGACACGCGGGTCCGGCGTATACTACCGGACCGCGGCCGATTTAAAGGCTACCACCTAGCAAGTGTGGTGTCTGGCGGTGACACCACAATTACCTCATCCTTTTGGCATTCTCTGGTCCCCCTCTGGGGTTTGACCTCCATTAATAAGTTTGTGTTCTGTAGTGTGAGCCATTTAGGGAAGAGCACCTTACCTAGTGTCTCATGGCGTGTGCCCTCCTAGTTTGTTCCATCTTTTCCTTCACGTCGTTGTCTGATGCTAGGGTACGTAGCCAGCATGATAGCCAGCCCTTGTGGTGGGGTTGCAATGTACCCTTCTGGTCGAGCCCCCTGAAAACACAGGGATCACACTTATAATACCAGAGTTGTAACCTCCTCATGTAAGCCTAGGAGTAGTTGCTTGTCATCCTGGAGCATTGGAACTCCTGGTGATGGCCGCTGCGCCAGCCGGCCCTTGCTGGGGTAGGTGGTGCCTGTGGGGAGAGCTCATGATCAGAGTGGATGGTATCAGGGTGGATGCTATGCAAATGAAACGCATATGGGTCCAGAACTCTTGCCGTTTTTCTACAGCCGTCTCTTTGAATGGAAACGGTTCTTTTAGTGCTGCTGCTTCTTCTGTGCCTTTGGCCTTCACTTCCATGGCTACCCCCTGGGAGGAGGGTCAGGTTAGTCGGCTAGGGGCGAAACCTTTCCCCTGGTGTCTGGTTTGCACCAGGACTGCTGGGGATACTTTCACCAATACCAAACCTTTATTTTTTGTGGAACACATTGAAGACAAGTTTGGCGAAGTGGACTCTCTGAGCAAGATGCGGTTGGTTTGTTGTTGATCGAAACTGCTTCAGCTGCCAAGTCTGTGGCCCTTCGTGCCTGTGACCATCTTGGTACAATTCCTGTGTCCATTACCCCCTGCCAGTCTTTGAATATGGTTCAAGGTGTAATTTTTCACAGGGACCTCATCCTTCAAACTGATGAGGAACTTACAGACACTCGAGGACGGTGGGGTGTTCACTTTGTTTGGTGTGTTCAGAAGGCCCCAAAGGACAATAGCATTGATACTGGTGCCTTTATCCTGGCCTTTGAAGGGATACCCTCCCTGAGAAGTCAAGATTATGGTTAATCGATGTGACGTGAAGCCGTACATCCCACCACCTATGAGATGTTATAAGTGCTTGCGTTTTGGACACATGTCTTCCCACTGTTCCCAGACCCCTCTCTGTGGTGACTGTGGACGTCCACTCCATGAGGGGAGTTCCTGTGTTCCCCCTCCTGTGTGTGTTGATTGTCATGGCAATCATTTCAGAGGAGTCCTCTCAGTGAGCACCTAAAGAGAAGCGAGAGGGCAAGCAAACAAAGAAGTCTGCTAAGAAAAAGGACCCTCCGGGACCCCAACACCACCACTCCCTACCAGTTCTGCACCTGCGGATGAGGTGGAGATCTCAGCGGCCCCTGAGGACCTGGATCTCACTGATGCCTCATCCACAATAAGAATGTATACAGATACTCGATCAGTGGCAGCAGGTGACCCTGGGGTGTAACCTGCCTCCTTGCATGCTTCATGCCTTCCCAGCCTCATGATAACGCCATCCTCCATTGGAATTGCTGCGGTTTTATCCACCACCTGGCTGAGCTATGGCAACTGTTAAGCTTTACACCTGCCTTCTGCATTGCCCTCCAGGAAACCTTGGTTCCCAGCAATGCAGACCCCTGCCCTTCGCAGCTATAGGGGATATTACAAGAACCATAGCGACTATAACAGAGTGTCAGGTAGTTTGTGGCTATGTCCTGAATTCGGTATGCAGTGACCGTGCCCCTTCAAACGCCTCTTGAAGCTGTGGCTGTCAGGATAAGGATGATACAGGAAATAACTGTCTGCAACATATATATCTTCCTTCAGATGGTGCAGTACCCCTGAACGCATTGGCTGCACTGATTCAACAACTCCCTAAACCTTTACTACTTTTGGGAGATTTTAATGCCTATAACCCCATGTGGGGTGGCACTGTGCTTACTGGCCGAGGCAGAGATGTTAAAACTTTCCTGTCTCAACTCGACTTCTGCCTCTTAAATGCTGGGCCCCACACACATTTCAGTGTAGCTCATGGCACATACTCGGCAATTGATTTATCCCTCTGCAGCCCAGGACTTCTCCCATCTGTCCACTGGAGAGCCCACGATGACTTGTGTGGTAATGACTACTTTCCCATCTTCCTGCCACTTCCCCAGCCCCATTCCCATGGACGTCTACCATGATGGGCTTTAAACAAGGCAGACTGAGAAGCTTTCTCCTCTACTGTCACCGTTAATCTCCCCCACGTGGTACCATCAATGCGGTAGTTGAGCAGGTCACTAGAACGATCGTTTCTGCAGCGGAAAACATGATCCCTTGTTCTTTAGGGTGCCCCTGGTGAAAGTTAGTACCTTGGTTGTCGCCGGAAAATCGCTGAGGCCATTCAAGATCGTTGATGAGCTCTACAGCAACATAAAGCGGCATCCTTCTGTAGAGCACCTAATAGCTTTTAAATGTCTCCCTGCCTGTGTTCGCTAGCTTATAAAGAGACAGAAACAGGCGTATTGGGAGAGGTATGTCTCAACCCCTGGGTGCCATACACAGGGTGTATACGACCCGGGACAACCGGGAGATCTGGGAAAAACTCGGGAATTTTTCATCCGGAAGAAAACCGGGAAAAACCTGGGAATTTTTTATTGTCTTAGTTTTCAATTAAATTTTTTAACTTTGACTGGTAAGAAACAATTCTCTAACAAAGGATATTACTGTATCTCGCTACTGAAGGATAATAATGCAGCAATAAAACATGAACGAGAGAAAATAAAACTTAAGTTGCAAAGGAAATGCGCGATATACAACAACAAAACACAGTGCTCATACGAGTGTCTGCCAACAGCAAAATGTGTCGAATGCTTTAGAAAGACTATGTAGTGCTTCATAACAACAAATTGCCTCCGGTGAGTGTGATTAGGGGGCGGGGACAAACTGGTGTATCTTCCATGGGCGGCAATTTCAGTCAGGAAAAAGACCTTGTTTCACACAGCGCCTAGCATCCAGTGCATGTTGGTCTATCGATTAATCATATAATTTTGAAGCGCATCCCTGTTGGTTTTTGAACATTTTTGAACAAATACAAAGTTGATTTCAGAATGAATCATAAGTTAATTTTTGAATATGTGCATAGTGTACATGATATCTCTGCCAGGGGAATCCTCGTTGCATCTAGAAATAAACTTTCCTGCAGACAAAAGGGGACAGGGCTATACGAGCTGAGCGGAATAAAGTCGAACGGGGGAATGCCAATTGCTATTTATGTGGCTGACTGGGTTTGCAAATGATCAGCGTTGTTAAAATTACTAGCGAAATCCATAGATTCAGACTACCAGAGCGGAAATAAACGACTAACAGGAATAACAGGTCACAAAGATTACATATTATCTTCTCCGTGTATCCAAGAAGATGAAATTTTGACAGAAAATTTTTCAGCAGACCGCTACACTAATAAGGGCCAGTTATACAGTCCCCGGCTAGCAGCCGCTAAAGTTCTATTCTGGGAGAAGCACGGAAAACGCGTTGTATGAACACGTAATACAGCTTAACCAGAGAATAAATGCAGGATAACTAAACCAGTGATTGTGGCAGGGTTAGTGAAGTTAACCAAGAGAATAAGTTTTGACACTGGCAGGAATAGTTACAGAATTAGTAATGACAACATAGTTTGTTAGAACGAGGAAGAAGATGAAACGGGGACTAACACAAATTACGGAAGAATGTGACTATTCCAAATTTATATAAAAATTTCGTACTGTGACTTTTCAATCTCATGCTTCAGAAGCCAGAGAGTATGAATGAAATGTGGAATTGTTTCCTAACATGAAACTTTTTGCTTGTAGTAGGCCCAGTAGGCATTTGATATTGGTACTTCGTGAATTATATTCTGGCGTGTTATTAAAATGGCCATTTGTGCCAAAACAGTCTCGTTTATTTGATGTGTGTAACTATTGCTGCAATATTAGGCAGGCCTATTTCGTTTTATCTAGCAGACAATGACAAAATATATGTAATCAGATCGAGAAACCACACCAGTCTTGGGTACTACCTGCATTAACAGCATTTATAATATTAGACAACGACATTTCATTTTTTTCTTTAGCGAAACATTGACGAACTTTGAGTTGATTTTCTTTCGCAGAAAGGAAAGTACTTCATATGAAGCAGTGGCAAGATGAGAGAGGAAAAAATGCTAAGATTTAAGGAATGAAGACATGTGTACTGTCTTGCTTGTCTTTAATGGTTTCATGTATCCTATATTTAATTTTACGTCACACAAAACGGCAAGTTATTAGCTAATAGGCCGTAAAGACTGCAAATTTTCTGAAGAGTTTCTTGTTCTGCTGGTTACAAATAATCCCATCCAGTATCAATTGAGAGTTTTTTTTAGAGGGGCAGGATGTCAAACTGGCCGACTGGGAGCACCACAGGACATTTTAACTTCCTCTGGCCTAAATATAGTTTGATGGCACCCATTACAAAATATTACACGTTTGAATTCCACAGACCGAAATACAGAAACGTGTGATGGAAGAAAGCTGTGTGAAGAGGCATGGCACTGCACTTTGGCACACATACGACCAAATAACATGTCTTACGTTCCCTCGAACATATGTGTTTTATGTATGAGATTCTTCAGAAAGATGTGTGCTACAAAATGAAGATTTTTTGAAAAGTCGATTTCTTACATTTTTGGCTTCGTACATGAAACACTCGAGGGAGGGGAGCACCATATTGCCCCAGTTTGGAAATATCGTAGATGCGGACCCGATGCACAGAGCAGTCTGAGTTGTAGTGGGGAGATGGTATTTTCCACGTGTCCCGTGTTTACGTTAAGTGATTTTGCTGTTTACTCTTCGTTTATTGCTCTCACATCAAATGAAAACAAAACGGATTTCTGTGGCCGGGAGCTATCAAGCGAATTAAAATACATTCACATAATTATGGAAGGCTAAAATACGTTATTAGTTTCAGCTTTTATTTTATTTCCACCTTCTGACAGTCAAGCATTAATCGCCTTGCAGAACAATGAAGTTGTTTTTGTCGGTTTGTTAAAGAAATTTCACTTTCATTAATCTTTTCTGCAGAGGCAGTGTGTTTAATTCCACACTATTGGCTAGTTTCAACTTTCCGCTGCATTTAAAGTGCACATTTTCATCTTCTAGCACGTATGGCATTATGTCATAATAAAGAACCAAACCTGAGGTAACACAGTACTGGTACTCCCAGAAAATTTACATCCAAATCTGGACTTTCGAATGTGCACTTTAAGCCGAATTATGCATTTTACTGTGGTTCACAAAGCTCCCATGCTCTTGGAGTATCCTCTAATGTCTTGTTTCTTTTGTGACATAATGAAAGATCTTCCTGTGGCATCGTAGCTGTGTAAGCACAGAACACAGGTTATCTGGCGCTCTCTGGCAACTGCTAAAGTGAACCTATTTCTTATAGGTTGTGGAAAAATATTCCGAATGGTTGTTTGAAAAGCGTTACTTTCCAAGTAAATTTCCTTTTACGCAAGATGAACTCTGTGCTCGAATGTACGATGAATTTCTTAAATCACAGAGCATTTACCTCTCATTCAAAAATCAACTCTTTGAAAGTGACCATTCAGAATAATTTCGAGCCCAGAAGACCAGACATTTATGTCATTAAAAATTTTACCGGCACATTTGTGTGATGTATCTTAAAGTGTAACACGCGCAAAATATATCAACATTATGTGTGAAAGCTTAGCGTCTCTTGCAGCTTATTAATCTTAGAGACCAATATTATACATGAAAGCTTTTCTTTTCTTGTAGCAACACTATGTATATTAATTTAAACCATTACCTTTTCTATTTGTGTGTTCACGCTACTTAAGTTATGTTGCTGTTGGCTGACTACATCACATGTCCTGTGCTCTGAATATTCGCTGTCACCGGCTGGCGAGATTGCTTGACATGAGCTACAACTGGCTTACACTCCTGTTCATGTTGATGCACATCACATCTTTCCAAAATGTGTTTTTTTTCCTCTGATTTTCATTTTCTAAAGTGATGGGAAATTCTACGCTGGTATATAAAACACAACCATCTGGGAGAAAGTGTATCTTTAACAGGGAAATCCGGGAAAAATGCGGGAATTTTTTTTCCCTCTTCCACGTATACACCCTGAGACGTCGCCTTCCCAAGTCTGGATGAAGATCAGACGTTGTTTGTGGGTACCAGACCCTGACAGGTGTTACTGGCATTAACATCAGTGGCGTGTTATCCACCAATGCAAACTCAATTGCTGAGCGCTATGCTCAGGCCATCGCATCAGAAAATTATCCGTCAGCATTTCGCACCCTCAAATGGCAGATGGAAATGAGAGCTCTCTTGTTCACTGAACGTCACAGTGAACCCTATAATGCTCCATTTACAGAGTGGGAGCTACTCAGCATCCTTGCACTTGCCCTGACACAGCTGAAGGGGCCAGATCGGATCCACAGTCAGATGATCAAACATCTCTCATCCAACTACAAGCAACATCTCCTCGTCATCTTCAAGAGGATCTAGTGGGATGGCATGTTTCCGTCAAAATGGCAGGAGAGCACCAGTGCTCAGACCAGGTAAAAACCTGTTTGATGTGGATAGCTATCAGCCCATCAGCCCAACCAACATTCTTTGTAAGCTGTTAGAACGGTTGTGTTGAGTTCTGGAGTCAAATGGCCTACTGGCTCCATGCCAGGGCGAATTCCGCCAGGGTCGGTCTACCATTGATAATCTAGTTTCCTTCGAGTCTGCCAGCCGAACAGCCTTTTCCTGACACCAACACCTGGTTGCTGTCTTTTTTGATTTTCGAAAAGCTTATGACATGAACTGGTGACGACATATCCTTGCCACATTATATGAGTGGTGTCTCCAGGGCCTGCTCCCAAATTTTATCCAAAATTTCCTGTCACTCTTTAGTTTCCGTGTCCAATTTGGTGCCTCCCATAGTTCCCTCCATATCCAGGAGAATAGGGTCCCGCAGGGCTCTGTATTGAATGTGTCTGTTTTTAGTGACCATTAACAGTCTAGCAATAGCTGTCGCTCTCGCCTTCTTTGTATGCAGATGACTTCTGCATTTTGTTCTGCTCCTCCAGTAATGTTGTTGCCGAGCGGCACCTCCAGGGAGCCATCCACGAGGAGCAGTCCTGGGCTCTAGCCCATGGCTTGCAGTTTTCAGCCACGAAGGCATGTGTCATGCACTTCTGTCAGTGTCATACCATTCATCCAGAATCAGAACTTTACCTTAATTGTGATACACTCACTGTAGTGGAGACATATCGATTCTTAGGACTGGTTTTCGATACCCGATTGATGTGGCTTCATCAGCTGAAGTGGAAGTGCTGGCAGCACCTCAATGCCGTCCACTGCCTGAGCAACACCAACTGGGGTGCAGATCGCTCTACGCTGCTGCAGCTCTACGGAGCCCTTGTTCAATCCCGCCTTGACTATGGGAGTCTGGTTTATGGTTCGGCAGTGTCCTGACTGTTGTGTTTTCTCGGCCCAGTGCACCATTGTGGCGTTGGACTGGCAACAGGAGCTTTTAGGACAAGTCTGGTGACCAGTGTCCTGGTGGAGGCCAGAGTCCCTCCATTGAAGGTTAGGCGTGCACAACTGCTCACCAGTTACTTGGCACACATTCATAGTTCTCCTGAGCATCCGAATTACTGTCTCCTTTTCCCATCCCATCCCGCATCGTCGGAGGCCCAGGTCAGGGCTTAAGACCTATACTCGAGGTCCATTCATGTACACCTACATGGTGTACACCTCAGCTGAAGCTTCACTTGGACCTTTCACATGGCCCTAAGAACTCGGATAACCCTGCAGCTCTCTGCTGTCACTTCCTGTTGATTCTTGACATGTAGCAGGACCATGAAGTGGTTTACATTGTCGGCTCGATGGCTGTTGTTGACGTTGGCTTTACGTATGTTCATGGAGGATGTAATGAACAGCATTCCTTGCTAGATGGCTGCAATATTTTCACTGCAGAGCTGGCAGCCATTTCTCATGCTCTTGAGCACATCCGCTCATGCCTTGGCGAGTCATTTATTCCCTGTACTGACTTCTAGAGCAGCCTACAAGCTGTCGTCCAGTGCTACCCTGCCATCCTTTGGTAGCAACCATCCAGGAGTCCATCCATGCCCTGGAATGGTCTAGTCATTCCGTGGTGTTTTTGTGGACCCAGGACTTGTTGGAATCCCAGGAAATGAACTTGCCAGCAGGCTGGCCAAATAGGCTACACGGAAACCGCTTCTGGAGATCGGCATCCCTGTAACAGACCTGCGACCATTATTACGCCACAAGGTTTTTCAGCTTTGGGAGACAGAATGGCATAATCTCAGTATGCCCAACAAACTGCGTGTCCTTAAAGTCACTACAAATGTGTGGAAAACCTCCATGCGGGCCTCTTGCAGATACTCTTTGGTTCTCTGCCGGCTCTGCATTGGCCATACGTGGCTAACACGTGGCTACCTCCTCCATCGCGAGGACCCACCACTGTGGCTCACATATGACTGTTGTCCACATCTTGCTGGACTGCCCACTTCTCTCTGAGGTCGCCACCCTCCCTCCATTTTAACTCTTGTCACACTTTCTTTGCATCTGTTTGTCTTGGTGGTCATCTTTTCCCTACATGAGTTCATCTCGCCTTGTCTTTTTGGGGTGGACATTTTTAATGTGTTGCAGAGTGGCTTCTCATCCTCTTTTATTATTGTGATCAGCCAGCCCAGACTATATGCTGTATGATTTTAATGCCTTCTTCTGCTTTTCCTTGTGGTGTAAGTTTTCCCCTTCTTTGTTCGTTCCATTCGTTTTCTTTTTAGATGTGGTGTTGGGTGTTTTTGTACCTTGAGCTTTGCTTGCGTCGGGGGGGGGGGGGGGGGGCAGGGATGATGACCTTGTAGTTTGGTCCCATTATACCCAAGCCAACCAACCTACACCCGACCAAATGTGTAACCTGTGGTAGGGATGCTCATGAGGGCAATTGTCCGGCTCCTCTCCGCTGTATCAATTGCAATGGCAACTATGTAGCCTCCTCCTGAGATTGTCCCATGTATCTCGATGAACAGGCCATCCAAGAGATCTGGGTGAAGGAAAAAGTGCCTTACCTTGTTGGTTGAAGGTTTTGGCTAGTGGGAAACACTGTGTTTTACCATCAGGCACTTACAGTAATGTTCTTTCTACATCTCACTCCACGAAGGACATGTCCACACAGACATGTGACCTAAAATTCAGCACTGTGTTGTAAAATCTCCCAGTATGTCACATTCATGTCTCATCCTCCTCCAGCTGTGCAACAAACCACCAAACTTTCACCTCCAAGGGCAAAAACACCTGCTACGCAATAGGCAGGCTGGAAAGGACAGAAGGAAAACTCCCACAAAGACTTTTTACATCCTTCCAGCCAACAAACTTCTGAATCATCGGCCACCTGCAAAGGCTCTAAGAAATCAAACACAGAGATCCTCTTCAATGGTGTCACCACGTGATACCCTCACTAAGCTGACTACCGTGTTGCTGGTCACAACACCAACCGTTATTCTGCCCTAGGTTCCACAGACCGACGGGGAGAATACCGACACCTCTGTAGATCTTATGGAGCAGGATCCTCCAGCCTATGTGACCTGTAGCACTGAGTCTTCAAGGTTGTCATTCAGCAGCTGTCAAGGTGACACCCCCCTCCCCCTCCCCCCTTTCCTCATTATGACTCTCCTCCAAGGGAACATTCACAGCCTTAGATACAACAAAGAGGAATTACGGCTGCTCATAGAATTGCAGTATCCACTTGTTCTCTGCCTCCAGGAAACAAAATTGCATCCTCACCACTGCCTTGACCTCTGACAGCATTCCATCTCGTGGGGCAGTTGTGCTGCACATCTGGGATGACATTCATAGTCAAACTATCTCCCTGACTACCCGGCTTCAAGTTGTTGCAGTCTGCATTTTCCTTACTTACTTCACCTTTTCCGTATGTACCGTTTACACCCCTTTGTCATTCAGTGTCACAAGGTCAGACTTCCACCAGCTTATTGGGAAACTCCCTGACCCCATTCTGCTGCTCTGCGAATACAATGTGCCCTTTGGGGTTCTCCCAGAAGCTGTCAGAGGTACCCTCTTGGCTGACCTCAATCACCTTAACCTCAACTGCCTTAACATTGGAGCACCCATGTTCCTTCCAGACTCAACATACACCTCTCCTGCACTGCCCAGCTTGCCTGTCATCTCGAGTGGTCCATTCTCTCTGACACGTATGCAAGCGATCATTTCCTGTGTGCTATCAGTTTGCTGACACCTACCCCACGTACATGTACAGCCAAATGACAGCTTTCTAAGGCCCACTGGATGCTTTATTCCATCTTGGTGACCTTCGATGAACAACATTTCCCCAGTTGTGATGACCAGCTAGAATACCTTACAAATGTTATCCTTACCACCGCAGACTGTTCCATTCCTCACACTCCATCTTTACTGCACCGTGTCCCAGTCCCTTGGTGGACTGAGCCATGTTGCGATGCAATTTGTGCACAGAGAGATGCTCCCCGCATTTAATTACAGTCATCCTATGTTGTCTGCATTCTCTATTAAATTTGCATACACAGTGTCATCACATTCTGAACGATAGCAACAAAGTTAGCTGGATTTCATTTACTAGTTCTTTCAACAGTTCCACTCCCTCTTAAATTGTGTGGGCCAACCTTTGACAGCTCTCAGGTGGGACAAGGTCCATTCCCGAATTTCCAGCCTGATGTAGCAGATGATGTCATAGTGGACCCTTTTGCTAGCTCCAACACCTTGGCCAGCTATTTTGCTGAGTTTTTGAGCTCCACCTACTATCACCCTGCCTTCCTCCATCGGAAACAAGTGGAGGTGGCTTGGACAACACCCTTCTCTTCTCAGAATCGTGAGTGATACAATGTCACCTTTACTATGAGGGAGCTAGGAGCTAGATCATGCTCTCACTTCATCTGGATCCTCTGCCCAAGGGCCAGTTGGTGTTAACATTCACATGTTGCAGCTCCTTTCTCTTGCTGGCAAGCACTTTCTCCTTCATAAGTACAATTGCATCTATGTAGAGGGCACGTTTCCCAGACACTGGCAAGAAGTCACTGTCATACCCATACCTAAACCCAGTAAAGACAAACACCTTTCTAGCTACTACCCAATTTCTGTTACCAGCTGGGTTTGCAAGGTGATGGAATGTGCTGTTCATGCCTGACTGGTGTGGTGGTTCGAGTCTTGCCATTTACTAACCACTGCACAGTGTTGATTTTGAGTGTGCCATTCTGCAGTTGCACATCTTGTCACTTTTGTCAACCCATGTCCCGAATGGTTTTCTGCAGAAATACTAGACTGTTTTTTGATTTGGAGAAAGCCTGTGACATGAGCTGGAGGACTGGTATCCTCCGTAGTCTCTACACATGGGGCTTCCATGGTTGGCTGCTCTGTTTCCTTCAGGGATTTAAAAAAAAAAAGAAAACATGTTTATAAGGCACGTGTGGGTTCTGCCTTGTCAGACAACTTTATCCAGGAAACCAGTGTGCCTCAGGGATTTATCCTGAGCGTTATCCTCTTTGCTATCGACATTAACTCTGTTGTGGCCTGTCTCCTGCCAGGCAACTCTGTTGTGGCCTGTCTCCTGCCAGGCATCTCTGGCTCTCTTTTTGTCAACGATTTTTCAATCTATTGCAGTTCTCCATGGACTTGTCTCCTTGAGCTGCATCTTCAGTGTTGTCCCTATCGTCTTTCTTTGTGGAGCTTCAAGAGTGGCTTTCACTTTTCCATTGACAAAACCATTTGCTTGAATTTTTGGCGGTGGAATTTGCTTCTTCCACTGTCTTTACATCTTGGCCTGTTGCTCTTCCATTTATTGAAACCCCAAAATTCCTTGGGCTCATGCATTTGTGGTCCTCCCACATGACTTACCTGGCCACTCACTGTACGGAGTCCCTCAATGTCCATGTCCTCAGCGGTACTTCCTGGGGAGTGGATCGAACCACCCTCCTCCGTTTGTATCGGTCCCTCATCCATTCGAAACTAGACTGGGTGTTGGTCCATCTTAATCCATCACAATACATTCCACAGTTGTGGCATCCGTTTGGCCACTGGCACATTTTACACTAGTCTGGTTGAGTGTCTGTGTACAGAAGCTGCTGAACTACTGTTGTTATACTGTCATGATCTCCTCAGCAGATACGCTTGACATTTGCCACCCATCCTACGCATCCTTTTTCGATGACTCCTTTGATCGCCACTATGCGCCCTGTTCTGTTACCTCCTGGAGTTCACTTTTGGCGCTTGCTCCGGTAGCTTACCTTCACACTAACTGCCACTTTCCCAGTGGGTGTTAGCTCTTCATCACCTTGGCTTCGTCCAGCAGCCTGTGTTCATCTTGGACTTCATTCATTTACAAAGGTCACTACTCCAGACTCGCTGTATCGCCGTAAGTTTCTCGACCTTTGCACAGAACTTCATGATAGTACTTTTTTGTACACTAATGGCTCTTGGACTGACTGTGTCCGGTGTGCGTTCGTTGTTGGCACTGACAGATTTGTTATCTGCTTCTGGAACTCTGCTCAGTATTTACAATGGAGCTCTTCACCCTGTATCATACCATGCAGTACGTCCGGTGACACAGGCTTTTCAATTGTGTCATATACTCCGACATGTTGCTCCCTTCAGAGTCTGTGTGTGCTGTACACTGTCCATCCCGTAGTGCAACGGGTCCAGGAAAGCTTTCACTTGCTCACTGTTGATGGAACCACTGTGATGTTTACATTGATCCCTGGTCATGTCAATGTGATTGGAAATGAGGCTGCTGACGCTGCTGCCAAGGCTGCATTCCTGCTACCTCAGCCCAATAGTTCTGTCATTCCTTCTGATGATATCTGTGTTGTCACCTATCGACAGATGGTGTCACTTTGGCATCAGCACTGGTCTTCCATTCATGGGAACGAGCTACGGGGAATTAAACCTCTCCAGCAGCTTGGCTGACCTCCCTTCATCCCTCTCACCATGAGCAGGTCATTTTATCTATGTTGTGTATTGACCACTGTCTTTTTAGCAGTCACCATTTGTTAAGTGGTGATCCCCCACCACTTTGTGCTCACTGTTCTCTAACTTTGATGGTTTGACATTTCCTGACAATGCCATTTTTTAAACACTTAACGTTCTCATTTATGTTTTCTTTCTGAGTTATCAGCTGTTTTAGTGAACGATGCACAGGCTATTGCTCAAGTTTTACTTTTTATCCATCATAGTAATATTGCGAAAGACAGTTAATTTTTAGTTCAGAACCTCCGCTGTCTCTAAGGCATATTTTATGGCCCTTTTGCCAAGAGAAAGTCCCTGTTTCAACTGTCTTTCCTTCTGTTGATTGGGCTAAATGTGTAGTCACTTTTAACTCCTTTTTAGTCTTTGTTTTCTACAGTTCTGACATGGGCATGTATGACCCTAGCTGTTTTTTTCCCTATCGGAACCAACTTCAAGTGGAGGTAAGAACCATTAATTCTGGTGCCAAATGTTTTCAGTATTATTTCTACTTAATACTAGGCCTAAAACGTTACAGTAAACAAGCTGAGGTATGTACTGTTTTTCGGTACAAAGTTACGGTTTTTTCACAAAATCACCAATTTTAAGAGCAGTATGGAAAAAGGGTTTTGCAACATATTTCAGAAAAAATCTGAACAATGTAGCCTACCTTTTGTACATCATATCAACTTAATGGCCTATACTCTAAATGCAAATAAAAGACTGAGGTCTGTGTATCAACTCACTACTAAGTAGTAGATCTCTGAAAATAGGTAATTGGTGCCTGACCGATGATCGGGTACGCATCCTTGAGTCTTTAAACCAGAATTTATGAAAAATAATTAAGAGTTAGGACAGCGCTTTTTGACAGTTTTACTATTAGACATGAAAGTAATAATGTACCGAATATGACTAAATTTTGAATTGGTCGCCTTAGGATCCAACAAAGTGTGTGTGTTTACGTGGAATGACCCACAGATTTGATGCAGGCTTCTTTTACTCATTAGCTGATTTTGTGCTCCATTTGTATTCTGGTCAGCAAAGTGAACATCACTTGCTTAACCACTATTGTCAGTTTTCTGTGCTCAATTTGGGTGTGACATTTTGTGAGACAAGCGAACAGCAGCAAGACAATCATTCTCTGAGGAGTCCTGTCACCTACCACAGTTCTTGTACCAGGCTTGTGAGATTTTGAAGAGGAGGATAGTAACATAATACACTAAAATGCCCTTTGGATAGTACTGATATTATATTAGTACTTGTTAACCACACTAAAATAGTTCGCCAAATGTAGATGTCTCATTTCCATGCCTAATATGGTAAGTTATAAAAAAGCATGCCAAAAAGTTTGGTATTAAGTTTTCAGCATGAGTTTGTACATCCTTTATGATTTTCATCTTTTGGGTCCATTACACTTTTACATCCACCTTGTATGTTCGCAAAATCTTCTAAAGATACATCTGTACATATTGATTTATTTGTCAACATGACAAATAGTTTGTTTCCTTCTCAGAGCCTGGTATGGGTATGTAAACAGAATCATCTGTACTTTATAGCTTATCACAGTTTCTTAAATTCTGTATCTATCTTGCTGATTGAACCTGTTACTCTTTGCATCAGAGCTACCCTGGTGGGATGTCTCACTCTTGCGTTGGCTGTTTGAGTGCTGACCTTGATGTCCTTTTTATTATTATTAAAATGCAGTATAATTCTAAATGTCCAGTCAAGCGTCCTGTTAATGTACTAGCACAGTAATTCATTCATAGAAATCTTCTCAAGCCAGGAGTCTTGTGTTGGATCACTTATTGGAAGGGTACCAATATATTTTGCTGTATGTTACAGGAAACCTTCAGAGTCAAAACGTGGTGTCATCTGTATACTTGGCGATATCCTGATTATTCCACAATGAGTAAACAGTTACTTTCAATTTTTATAAAATTGATGCAATCTATGACAAATATTGTAGTTCCCCCCACATTGCAAAAAAAAAAAAAGTTTTGGAAAAATTAATGAAATTAAGGAATTAAAGACTTTAAATACCGAGGAAAAAGTCATTGGGCTGACCAAAGAGGCAAATAACACCATTTTCCAGAAGATATCACAGCGACTCAAAGAGAACACCTACAGTAAAAAATTTACTCCATTAACAAGAAAATATTAGGTACTATAATTGCTTTTATACTGTAAATGATGAAAGTATGTGAATGCAGCTTGCCGCTAACTTGGTGTAATGTCTCTCACACATGAACCTGTACAGCAAAGTAAGGGCCTCCTGTTTCTATCTTTAGGCTGATCCGTGATAAGACAGGCAAACAATTATACTAATGGAGGATTCTGCGTATTTTCTCTCATTTCATTCGCGCTCTCTCTCTCTCTCTCTCTCTCTCTCTCTCTCTGTCCTTTATCTATATACAGTTTTAAATATATTATTTAATTACGTGAACTCAGCCCAATAGAATCTCTGGTGGAGCCCTTCGTCTTAATATTCAGAGGCTGGCTTGCTGTAAAAGATCTTTAATCTATTATTATTGTTAAGCGCTGCATTCAGTTGGGAAAATCGATCGTTTGAACAATTTGTTCATTTTACGACAGATTTAGAATTTCAGATGTGTCCGAAGCCTTTTTGGGCGATTTTATAAAATAGCGGTGATTGCAGGCTCTCTTCGTCACAACTGAAACTTCCCCACTAATTACAGGGCCAAGATAATCATCAATGATTCAGCCAGAGAACTCATTCGTCATTCACTCTAGAATAAAAAGGTCACAAACCTTATTTCTGAGGAAAAATTGTATATTCAATCCATCTCCAGTACATGTTCAGTTTTCTGTTGATTCCAAGTCTTACTTAATTTGCGTTTACAGTTTTTCTCTCTCTCCAAATAACCCGCTAGTGGCACAAACGTTAATAGCTCGCTTTAGCGAGAAGAAGAGCAAATATGTCCCTTTCAGCAGCCCGACAATCTTCCAACAGATACTTCCGAAGCTGTTCTCCTTATTCCTCCCTAACAACCATGGAGAATACATATGTATCTCTGTTCTTCCAAAGAATAAACGTACTAGAAAAATACCTTGGCGTCGACGAGCTGTCGGCGCATATATTACTAGAAAATCCGATCAGATACTTTCCAAAAGTGAATAAATGTGGATGATTTGATTGATAATTACTAATTATTGCTTGGTAGAGGGTAATTTTCCGTGGGGAGATTACAGTACTTTAGAACATTTGTAAAACCACAAGCACTTCATGTTGCAGAGTGCATTGCCACACATGAAGTAGGAGAAATAGCAAAATTCAAGGAAAAAGAGGACACTACTTTAAAAAATTCAGGGACCCACTGTAGACAGAGAAGACAATTATAAATTAAGATGCAACAAAGAACTGTGTTAACAAATAATCTCCAAACTCTTGACACAATCTGGAGAAAGTAGGACAACAGAGTAACTAAAAGAATTTTGTAGTATTCGAATAATAGGAGGAACAAAAATCAGTAGATGAAAGAAAGATACTCAGTGATGTAGAAAAGATCAAATTATTTGAGTAAGATGTTAAAAACAGAAAACTTCGGAACCAAAATGAAAAATTTCAGTGTTTTCAAGAAAAGTGGACAATAACAAAAACAATAGCAGAGTGAAAGAATGAGACAGTTTGACATTGATTCATCATAGCACAATTTTCAGACCCATTTGAAATTGGCAGGGATGTGAAGACTGAAATAGGTATTATACTTAGTTTGTATCAACAACTGGGGGGCCTATTATTTGACTATACAATTATTGATATAACAGTACTGTCTGAACGTGTTTTTTTTGGTCATCAGTCTACTGACTGGTTTGATGCGGCCCGCCACGAATTCCTTTCCTGTGCTAACCTCTTCATCTCAGAGTAGCACTTGCAACCTACGTCCTCAATTATTTGCTTGACGTATTCCAATCTCTGTCTTCCTCTACAGTTTTTGCCCTCTACAGCTCCCTCTAGTACCATGGAAGTCATTCCCTCATGCCTTAACAGATGTCCTATCATCCTGTCCCTTCTCCTTATCAGTGTTTTCCACATATTCCTTTCCTCTCAGATTCTGCGTAGAACCTCCTCATTCCGTACCTTATCAGTCCACCTAATTTTCAACATTCGTCTATAGCACCACATCTCAAATGCTTCGATTCTCTTCTGTTCTGGTTTTCCCACAGTCCGTGTTTCACTACCATACAATCCTGTACTCCAGACGTACATCCTCAGAAATTTCTCCCTCAAATTAAGGCCGGTATTTGATATTAGTAGACTTCTCTTGGCCAGAAATGCCTTTTTTGCCATAGCGAGTCTGCTTTTGATGTCCTCCTTGCTCCGTCCGTCATTTGTTATTTTACTGCCTAGGTAGCAGAATTCCTTAACTTCATTGACTTCGTGACCATCAATCCTGATGCTAAGTTTCTCGCTGTTCTCATTTTTACTACTTCTCATTACCTTCGTCTTTCTCCGATTTACTCTCAAACCATACTGTGTACTCATTAGACTGTTCATTCCATTCAGCAGATCATTTAATTCTTCTTCACTTTCACTCAGGATAGCAATGTCATCAGCGAATCATATCATTGATATCCTTTCACCTTGTATTTTAATTCCACTCCTGAACCTTTCTTTTATTTCCATCATTGCTTCCTCGATGTACAGATTGAAGAGTAGGGGCGAAAGGCTACAGTCTTGTCTTACACCCTTCTTAATATGAGCACTTCGTTCTTGATCGTCCACTCTTATTATTCCCTCTTGGTTGTTGTACATATTGTATATGACCCATCTCTCCCTATAGCTTACCCCTACTTTTTTCAGAATCTCGAAGAGCTTGCACCATTTTATATTGTCGAACGCTTTTTCCAGGTCGACAAATCCGATGAAAGTGTCTTGATTTTTCTTTAGCCTTGCTTCCATTATTAGCCGTAACGTCAGAATTGCCTCTCTCGTCCCTTTACTTTTCCTAAAGCCAAACTGATCGTCACCTAGCGCATTCTCAATTTTCTTTTCCATTCTTCTGTATATTATTCTTGTAAGCAGCTTCGATGCATGAGCTGTTAAGCTGATTGTGCTATAATTCTCGCACTTGTCAGCTCTTGCCGTCTTCGGAATTGTGTGGATGATGCTTTTCCGAAAGTCAGATGGTATGTCGCCAGACTCATATATTCTACACACCAATGTGAATAGTCGTTTTGTTGCCACTTCCCTCAATGATTTTAGAAATTCTGATGGAATGTTATCTGTCCCTTCTGCCTTACTTGACCGTAAGTCCTCCAAAGCTCTTTTAAATTCCGATTCTAATACTGGATCCCCTATCTCTTCTAAATCGACTCCTGTTTCTTCTTCTATCACATCAGACAAATCTTCACCCTCATAGAGGCGTTCAATGTATTCTTTCCACCTATCTGCTCTCTCCTCTGCATTTAACAGTGGAATTCCCGTTGCACTCTTAATGTTACCACTGTTGCTTTTAATGTCACCAAAGGTTGTTTTGACTTTCCTGTATGCTGAGTCTGTCCTTCCGACAATCATATCTTTTTCGATGTCTTCACATTTTTCCTGCAGCCATTTTGTCTTAGCTTCCCTGCACTTCCTATTTATTTCATTCCTCAGCGACTTGTATTTCTGTATTCCTGATTGTTCCCGGAACATGTTTGTACTTCCTCCTTTCATCAATCAACTGAATTATTTCTTCTGTTACCCATGGTTTCTTCGCAGCTACCTTCTTTGTACCTATGTTTTCCTTCCCAACTTCTGTGATGGCCCTTTTTAGAGATGTCCATTCCTCTTCAACTGTACTGCCTACTGCGCTATTCCTTATTGCTGTATCTATAGCGTTAGAGAACTTCAAACGTATCTAGTCATTCCTTAATACTTCCGTATCCCACTTCTTTGCGTATTGATTCTTCCTGACTAATGTCTTGAACTTCAGCCTACTCTTCATCACTACTGTATTGTGATCTGAGTCTATATCTGCTCCTGGGTACGCCTTACAGTCCAGTATCTGATTTCGGAATCTCTGTCTGACCATGATGTAATCTAATTGAAATCTACCCGTATCTCCCGGCCTTTTCCAAGTATACCTCCTCCTCTTGTGATTCTTGAACAGGGTATTCGCTATTACTAGCTGAAACTTGTTACAGAACTCAATTAGTCTTTCTCCTCTTTCATTCCTTGTCCCAAGCCCATATTCTCCTGTAACCTTTTCTTCTACTCCTTCCCCTAGAACTGCATTCCAGTTGCCCATGACTATTAGATTTTCGTCCCCCTTTACATACTGCATTACCCTTTCAGTATCCTCATACACTTTATCTGTTCATCTTCAGCTTGTGACGTCGGCATGTATACCTGAACTATCGTTGTCGGTATTGGTCTGCTTTCGACTCTGATTAGAACAACTCGGTCACTGAACTGTTCACAGTAACACACCCTCTGCCCTACCTTCCTATTCATAACGAATCCTACACCTGTTATACCATTTTCTGCTGCTGTTGATCTTACCCGATACTCATCTGACCTGAAATCCTTGTCTTCCTTCCACTTCACTTCACTGACCCCTACTATATCTAGATTGAGCCTTTGCATTTCCCTTTTTAGATTTTCTAGTTTCCCTACCACGTTCAAGCTTCTGACATTCCACGCCTCAACTCATAGAACGTTATCCTTTCATTGATTATTCAAACTTTTCTCATGGTAACCTCCCCCTTGGCAGTCCCCTCCTGGAGATCCGAATGGGGGACTATTCCGGAATCTTTTGCCAATGGAGAGATCATCATGACACTTCTTCAATTACAGGCCACATGTCCTGTGGATACACGTTACGTGTCTTTAATGCAATGGTTTCCATTGCCTTCGGCATCCTCGTGTCGTTGATCATTGCTGATTCTTCTGCCTTTAGGGGCAATTTCCCACCCCTAGGACAAGAGAGTGCCCTGAACCTCGATCCGCTCCTCCGCCCTCTTTGACAAGGCCGTTGGCAGAATGAGGCTGACTTCTTATGCCGGAAGTCTTCGGCCGCCAATGCTGATTATTTATCAAAATTTAGGCAGTGGCGGGGATCGAACCCGGGACCGAAGACGTTTTTTGATTATGAATCAAAGACGCTACCCCTAGACCACGTGTAGGAACTAATAAATGAGTGAAAAAGTAGGGGCAGAACCTGATTAGAGTATTTGTTTTGTGTGGTCCACTGTTGGCCAAATTTGATACGAAATGATGCAGTAAAGGCTTTGTTTTCAGATTTTGTTTCATGTGAGAAATATATAAACTGAAATGACCAGTTCTTTGAGTTTCAGTGCAGGAATTCATCTGTAGATGACATTAAATGTCAGAAACTCTTGAACAGTCGAAAGGCTGTTTACATAAGTGTGTAATTTTTCCTTTGCTTCTCTCTTTACTGGAATTGTTAAAGTTATGAGCATATTTGTGTTTTGTTGGTGTTTTCATTTATACTCTTCCTTTTAGAAATGTTGCATATTTCTTGGCCTGGTAGTCATGGTCAGTAATTTCTCTGCTCAGCAAGCCATGAAACAGGGTGTAAAAAAACATAAGGATATGTTACACATTTCATTTCTCAGATTTCTCATTACAGTTTGTTTTTATCGAACTACGTATGAGTACACTTCTCTAGGACTGTTTATTCACAAAAAAAGAAAAGGAAAATGCATTGCTTTAGAGGCTTCTCTTCCTCAGAGCCTCTACCTTTGTGAGCTCTTCCACATCCTGTTGCATAAATTTCTAAATGTCTTCTTCCCTGTTTTAAAGAGGAAGTTTTGCTGTGGATGCATGTTGCTCTGTTACTGTCAGCATGTGCGAGAAATTAAAATACTCTGGTTCAGAGTATGAGGCATGAACTTTCTGTGCAATTCTTAGGGATTAATCTGATAATCCCAGTAACCTGTCGGAGATTAATTGTCTTGTACTAGAGTTTTATTGACATATTGAAGTACCGTAATTTTTTCATTGGTCAGTCTTTTTCCATCTGTCGTGTCTGTGTTGTTGCATGCAGTCAACATCCATGTTCTTCTTATCATGCAACTTGATTGTCAAGTTGGCACAAACTCAGTTTATCCTAGATTCATTTCCACCTGCAGTTTTCATCTGATCTCATATTCACAGCACCAAGTGTGGTTGTTCAATAATTGTGAAGCTAGGAACTACTCTGGACTCTGAATACCAGCTGTTGACACAAGACTATTTCATTTGGTTTGAATAATTAAAGAAAAAATCATCAACTTGACCTCATAGTTTAAGGAGAGACAAGTACACTTACAAGAAATCGGCTCCAGCAATCAATCCTGCATGAAAATTTGGTCCACAATTCTGATAATGGCAGTTACGGCCTTCTGAAAGAGCAGCTTTTAAACTTTGTGTGCACTGGTCATTTGTCACTCACTCTGCTGTACTACAGCTGCCAGTGCCCAAGCGTGAAGTACTGTAAAGCAGAGTGACAACCAGCGCCTTCTTCGTGTGATTTTGATTAGTGGGGAAGAGAAGACTGGTGGTGGACCAATCTGCTCATATGTTCTGGAATCTTGATTGAGAAAATGTTACTCTATGCGAAAAATAGAAAGTAATATCAGTAGCAAGATTTAAATGTCATACACATTTTCAGTCATTTTAATTTTTAATTTTGACGGTACTCTTGTATTGATATCATGCAGCTATATATCTGCTTCAAAATCAAAATGAATAAACCTGAGCGACAGGAGAATTATTTTGAAATGAAAGTAATGATTTTAGATCTACAATTTAATTGTGCCAGTCACATTGAAGAATTGCACTGTCCAGCAGATGTACTTCATTTAACAGTGCCAACATTAAATTCCAAAGAAAAGAAAACATACAACAGCAAGGTTAGTAACTAAACAGTGTTACACTACTTCTTTAATGACACACTAATTTGTTTCATTCATTTACACTGCATTTGTGGATCCCAACATAAAAATGTTCAAAGGAAAGGTATCTCAGGCACTAGCCACAGGTTAAAAACCGCACACTTCAGCACAATGAACAAAGCATGTTACCCATGTCAAAACAGTAATTTTGGGGTGAAACAAGTGACACAGGTGTGTATGAAAGTTTAAAATTTATACTTTCAGATCATAACAGGCTACTATCAGAATTATGGCCCAAATTTTCATGCAGGATAGATTGCAGAGGCTAATGTGTTAGAAGTGTTTTTTTTAAAAAAATGAGCTGAAGTTGTTGATTTCTTGTGAGTAATAACAAACAAGTTCTTCAAATTCGTCTTAGTTTACAAATAACATTGGTTGGTTTCATTTACTGTAAATAGTATTTTGGTGTAGTGGTTATAGTCATTGGTTGGCAATGTGTTATCACTGGTAAAACTTGTCTGGTCTTCATTATCAACTCGTGCCAGGCCTTCATTATCAATTCGTGCCAGGTCTTAGTTTTAATAACAGTGGGAACAATGAGTCCTTGAGAAAAATCTGCTGAACTAATTTAAAAGCACTCAAACATCTACATCCACCCTTGGCAATCACTGTGTGTGTGTGTGTGTGTGTGTGTGTGTGTGTGTGTGTGTGTGTGTGTGTGTGTGTGTGTTTTCTCAAGGTCTCATTGTTCCCACTGTTATTAAACCTAAGATCTGACACGAATTAATAATGAAGACCTGACACAAGTTTTACCATTGATCACACATTGCCAGCCATTGACTATAACCACTATACCACAATACTATTTACACACACACGCACTATAACGAGTCTACTCTTATTTCTGTAGTACCTGTGGGAGCGATATTTAGTGTAGTGACATGACTTTCTTCTGTGCATTACTCACGTAAATAAGTTTCAGAATGTAGTGGTCTGATCTAAAGGAGTGAACAATATTTATCATTCTTGTAAAGATGTATAAACATGGAATTTAATAGGCATGTTGCTAAACTGCTCATTATCATTTATTAATCTTCGGTATATTTGTTCCACAACTCTGGTTTAGGTTCACCAGCTAAATGATGTAAGTTCTTTGGCAAATAACTGCACTGTGTTTTACTGCTGAAATATCACAGACACTGTCACAAAGACCATATTTGTTTCAGCCAATAATTACTTAGTGCTCCATTGAAGCACTCAAGCATTTCTGGTTTTTCAACTTATTGATGAATAACAGTCACAGTTTGTCTTATTCCTTTGTTACTTGTGTTTGATTTTGTGTTGATAACAGTGTACTCACCTGACCAGAAATCCTGTTCATCCTGACACCACCTTGCCTATTTCCGGATGTATCCAACTTCAACCTATTTACGGTTGTGCATCTCAGTTGGGAAATGTAAAATTTACTGTAACTCTGTGACTATTTTGTTATTTAAAAGTCATGTAAACAGATTTCTTCAGACTGAAAGAAATCATAAAAATGTTGTTGTTTTTCCACAGTGATGTATGTATGTGTTCTGTTTCAGAAAGTTAATGAGAAGCCGCAAGTTATCAATGATTATGAAGCCGGCCGTGGTATTCCCAACCAGATAGTACTCGGAAAAATAGAAAGAGCCATTGGTGAGTCTTTCATGTTGTTAGCATTATTTAATTATTCAGTTCAGCATATGTAGATCCCATTTTATATTTGCAAGTGTTTAACAACTTTTTTTAATTACATCTGCTGCAGTGTCAAAGAGGCACTTCTTCACATGTCCATCTTCAGCAGTAGTCTTTAATGATTTCACAATTTTTCTACTCGCTATACAACTTGTATTTTCCGAATTGTTGCACTGTGTCCTCAGTTTGGCAGTCATTTTCTGTTGGTTGTCCCATTATTGGAAATTAATATTTTAATTTTGTCTTTCCATAATAGCCCTGTTGTTCAACTATGTATTTTGTAGAAAGTGCCTTTTCATATTATAGTAAAAAACCCTTTTTACACTTTTCAGCAGACTGAGTCAAAGAAGTCTTAAATGCAGGAAAATATAAAATATAGCAAAGCATAGGAAATACAAGAAGCTATAGATTTCATAACTTTCATTCTTGGTTTACGAAGACTGCCATCTTTAGTATTTTAACCATTATTGTATTACAAGTTTTATTCGCCGTAATTTTAAGGGGAGCCGGAGGTGCCTATGCTGCCCATGTTAAAATCACTAAGTTTGAGGAACATTTATGAATAAACTACCAAATAGAAAAATTTGAATTTTTTTTACATATAGAGTGGTTTAGTATTGCAGTTATGACAGAGGGATTTTGGAGTATCTTTTCTAGTTTCCTTCCAATTATTTTTTTTATTAATGACCCAAATTTTTTTACAAATAATTGCTTTACAATTAAACTGAAATGAAACTACTGAACATATTGCCAAATGGCTGTGTTACAATGTAAGTTTGACCACTAGGAGTGCTGTATAAAAATTTCATCTCTCTAGCTTGAGTGGATTTTGAGAAAATGTTCCTTATATTCAAAAAATTCTAATTTACGGGAAATGGCTATCAAAGTTTCTCAATACATTCCTGCACTATAGGATGGATTATCAGGGTCTTCTTCTTCATCCTCCAAAAGCTTCCTCTTCTGTCTTCTTTTCTGGCCTGTTGTTCCATCATACTTCATATGCCTTTCTCTTCTTTCTGCTCCTCTTATCCTTTCTCTGTCAATATTTCTTAGTGCTCTTACAGTGTTCACCCCAGATGTAAATCCTAATGCCTTCAGAACTTCACACTTCACACTGTTCCCTTGGTTGTAGGTTGCTATTGCATCATAAATGCCAAAGTGCAATGTTTTTATGCTTACAAACACCCTTTTAGGAATCACTTTCCAAATCAAATTGTTTACGCTCTCATTAGGATTCTGCGTCTTTCCGTGTAGACATTTGTGTAACAATTCTGGCTGTGCTAAGTCATGAAAAATTGGTTTTATTGTTCCCTCCTGATTCTTGTACATACTGCATATTACCCGCTTTACACAAGAAGTATAATACTACCAACAACAGTCACAACACTGAACTAATTTGAAACGGTAAACAGCAAAGAGACGATGTTCCGCACTCTTATTCATTGTAGTATCGCAACTTGGTATTAGTGTTAATTTTCTTTTCTCTACATTCCACCTCTTCTTATATACACGGTTACTAAAACATGGCATCGTAACCAGAACAAAAGTGTACGACAATATTAAATGGAGCAAGATGTTCGAAATTCTGAGGAAAAAGGGAGTAAGCTGTAAGGAAATACGGGTAATATTTGTCACAGAAAATAATGTAGCCAACCCTCGCACACTCGCTGTATGCGTAACATACGGCGCTGTATGCGTAACAGGCTGAGAAAATCCCAAGCAGTTCACCAGGAAGTCACGAGAGGGTGTTAGATGCATTCAGCAGCCGCCCATTTCCTCTGCAGGCATGGGGGAAAATGGTAATAACTCCACTTCTAGGGCGAGTAGAACAATAATTCAAAGTTTACATTAAAGAGGAATGTTCCAATTAATTTTCGGTAGCAAAAAAAAAAATCCTTTTTTTACCACCTCTGGCTCCCCTTAAAGGGTTATTGATAAGTCGTCTCACATTAAAACATGAACGTCTTTTTACTGTGGTTTCATGAAAGACTTCTGTTTTCGTGTTTTATTTACACCATTCGACATGATTGAAACAAGGAAGGAAATGCACGTTTGTACGTTTTAGTACTCTTATGATTATCACAAAAGCAGTGGCTTTGTGCTAATGCGCGCACGCACAGGCGCGCGTGCGCGCGCGCACACACACACACACACACACACACACACACACACACACACACACACACACACACACACACACGTACGTACGTTCCCTTCTTTGTTGCAGTCACGTTCAGTTGATAATCGCAACAAAGGCAGTGGCTGAATGCTGTTCATTCTGATCCTGTGAATAGTGTAAATAAAGCACAGGAGCAAAAGTATTTAATGAAACCACATTTAAAAGATATTTCCTAGCATAAGACTTATTATTCATAATCATTATAAAATTATGGTAAATAAAAGTTGTGACAAAATTTTTGTTGAAACAGTTGGCGGTCTTCGTAAACGGAGAATAATAAGCACAAAATCTATGGTTTGCTACCAACAAGGTCGTCACTCAGTTCAGGGTGAGAAAGAGTACGGAAATTGACTTGTTGCGGAGCATCTTTAGGAGGAATGTTTACGTATGATATCAGGTTGAACCAGCCTAAGACCTCATACTAGAGTTACCAACTTTCCCATATTATAGAGGAACTCCCGTATTATTCTGAATTTTAAGCATACTCCCGTCTCCCGTTTTTATTTTATATGGGAGATACAATCTGCCGTATTTGAGAAAAAGACACCAATTAAGATTTAAACCTGCTGCATATTTTTTGAATACCCTTGCTGGACGATCGTTACGGTATAGTATTACTGATACAGTTACTACATCGATATGTAGGGAACACAAAACACATCATGGTGTCACAAGTCACGTTGCGTTTATGTTGTTTCTTTGTCATTCAGCCTAGTCCGAGTTATGCGAAATTGAAGAATCCAAATATCTGCATAAAAAGTGCGGAAAGTGCTTCTGTACTTATCAGAAGAAATGGGAAGAAACGCATTTGTGGGTTAATCCTGTAAAAGGAAACAATTCTAGAGCGTATTGCACCCTTTGCAAGCATGAATTCAGCGTAGCACATGGTGGTAATACAGGTTGATCAGCAGCACGCCAACACCAAAGGACACAAAAGCAGAGTTAGGGGAAGTAACACTTCTAAGATATCCAGCTATTTTCAATGCCTGAGTGATAGTCCCACTAGTGGTGAATCTGACAGAGTTGCGATGGGTGAGTTATCGTTTGTGTATCCTACAGTGAAACACAACCTAAGTTATATTAGTATGGACTCTGCAAATAAACTTGCAAAGAACGTATTTATGGATTCGGATGTGACCAAAAAAATACGTTGTGGTTGGACAAAAGCAGAGTCTATTGCAAAAAACGCATTAATGCCTAGAAGTGTAAGTGATCTTCTAGCTGTGCTTAATGATCCAGAGGAGTGTAGCACCTTTTTTTCTGTGGCTTCAGGTGTGTCGAATTTCAAGAACAGGAAAATGTTTCCTGTAGTAACAGGTACTTTGAACCTTGGGTTGGCATTAGAAATAAACTGGGTCATTCCATGTCAATTCAACCAATTTGAGAAAATGTTCCAGCTGATAATCTCAGATGTGGCTGAAATTTAGCACAGCAATGCTACCAAGTGTGGAACACTCGTGTGCAAAATTTTAAGTTCCCCTGCCAATTAGTTCCAGAATTATGGCTTATGAAAGAAGGTGGCGTGACCCGGAAATTGCAACCCGCATCTGGCAATCTATCTTCCGACCCAACTTCATGGTCTTAATAACTTTAGAACTATTCCACACAGTCCAGTGAAATTTTTGCAACCCAGTAACATCCACTTAGAGAACACACTCTATGAATCAAAACACCAACAACATATTTCTGAGGGAAAATAAAAAATTCCAAAATGTTATTTAAAAAAATGTAATACATAAAAAGGTACATATTGTAGGTGCCCTCTATGCCAAATATAATTCACTCAAAAAGGGTATGAATTTTTTTGTGGTAAGCTTAATGTGGCCTAAACATGCACAGAACTCATCTTGCCTGTATCAGTCACACAAACAGAGTTACATGCACACGAAAATACGAAAATTTCAAAGATTACCTGAAAAACATGGATTTTTGAAGTGTGGTATCACAAAAGGGACAAGTGATATCCAAGCCAAATTTCAAATACTGCATAAGTAGACCATAATATAATATGTGGCAAAATTTCAACTTGTTATTGCAAGGCATTTGTGTACAATAAAGGTTGACAGAGATGTATTTGGTTACGTTTCTTTTAACACGATTTAGCTAGTAATAGTGATGATGCAGACAGCTTGTTTCAGATAAAGCTGCAGCAATTGTTGGGAACCATTAAGCAACAGAAAGTTAAACAATAGTAGTTTTCAGGGACAGAATGAGTCATTGTTAGGCAGGAACAACAAAGGAAACAAGCAACAATTACAGGTTACTAATGTTTTTAAGATTCTAGTTCAGACTGGTTAGTACTGTTGTGGAAAGTCAGTATGGAGGCAGAAGAGTGTACTAGTGGTGCTTTTGTTCAAACAAGGTGCAGTATTGGTAGAGCACAAGCATCTGATTGTGATAAAACAACATATGGGACAAAATGTGGCATCATCTTTGTACTGTATGATCCGGATGAATCGGACCAAGATTTGTTGCTATGGAGATGCGGGATACACTCTATGGGCACAAGAAGTACAGTTCAAGGAAACTTTAGTGTTTATCATCATATGAAAGTGTTTCTGGATAAGTATTCTTTCCTACAAAGTTGTTGTTTTGATCCATTTCGGATTCATAAAAAGACAGTGAAGTGTAGCCTCAGAGAAATTGATATAAAATCAGTATTGAAAGTGAATCAGTGCATGGGACTTCACACAAAACCAGGACGAAAGTTATGTTCCAGGTGTGGTACACTGCTAAAAAATGAAGAATATTCTGATAATTTACATGACAGTGATGAAGAGTATCAGCCACCTACAACCAAAGCAGATGAGCAATTAAGTACTTAAGTGACTGCTCTTGGTTTGTCTCCCATGAAGACACACAAACTTGGGAAAAAGAGACAGGCCCAGCTATGGTAGAAGAAAACTACAAGAAGCTCAAATGGAATTAAAACACAAAATAGCTGACACACTAATGGTGGAAGAGGAAGAACTATCTGCTCCAAAGGAACAGAAATCATGCCAGAAATGCTCTGATTTGGACAAAATTGTGCGTGATTTGAAAGAAAAATGTGCCATGTCCACACGCCAGAAAAAAAGTAGCTATTCTTACCCTTGCACCTTCCAGCTGGTCTGTTTACTTCACTGCAAAGGAATTCAATGTTCCTACATATATGGTAAAGCAAGGTAGGAAAATAAAAGCAACCCAAGGAGTGCTTTCACAACTTAAGCAGGCTCAGGGTAAGCAATTTAGTTCAGAAATAAAGTTGCTAGTGTCGGAGTTTTATGAAAATAATGACTACAGCCGAATAATGCCTGGAAAAAAAAGACTATGTAACGGTGAAAATGGGAAATGTACGTGCACAGATGCAAAAAAGACTGCTGCTATGCAACATATCAGAACTATATGTAGAATTCAAGGAAAGGTATCCCAGTACCAAAGTAGGTTTACCATCTTTTTTCAATCTTCGGACAAAATGGGTTGTGCCTGTAAGTGCAAGGGGCACACACAATGTTTGTGTATGTGAGACCCATCAAAATGCTAAGCTGATGTTTGCTGCTATAAAGGATTCTGGTCTGGATTACAGAGGTGCAATGAAGCTGCTAGTGTGTGACTCAGTTCCTACCGGTGCATGATACACAGGTGTGAAAAGGCAAATCTTGCAGAACACATGAATAACAAACTGTATGGTGAACTCCTTATGGATGATGATGAACTTGTTTCTTATAAACAATGGACACACACGGATCGCACAATTCTTGAAACAAAGCAAAGTGGAAGATTTTCTTGAAATGTGTTGTCAAAAAACAGATAAATTGACCACAAACAGCTTCACAGCAACAGCACAATCGGCTTATCTCCAGTTTTGTAAGGATAATTTGAAACAAAATGAAATTGTAGTAATACTAGACTTTTCTGAAAATTATGCATTTATAGTTAAAGATGCCATCCAAGGATACCATTGGGACAACAGTCAAGCAACTCTCCAACCATTTGCGATTTACTATAGAGGTGAATCAGGTGATGTGTCTGTCATGAACCTGTGCATTTTTAGTGACTGTTTAATTCATGATGCCATTGCAGTTCATGCCCACATTCACACTGTCATGGCATATGTGAAAAACAAGCTGCCTCACATGCATTTTGCGAAATACTTAAGTGATGGGGCAGCTAGTCAAAAAACTGTAAAAATCTCAAAAATTTATGCATGCATTACCATGATTTTCAGATTCACACAGAATGGAATTTTTTCGCAACAAGTCATGGTAAAAATGTATGTGATGGTATTGGTGCTACCATTAAGTGCATGGCATCACGAGCTAGTCTGCAGCACCCTACAGAAGGTCACCTTCTAACACCTCTTCAATTATTTGCCTGGGTACAGAAAATCTCTCTGGCATACAGTCATTCTATGTTTCGAAATATGGGGTGAAATCATTCGAAGAGTTGCTAAAAAGCAGACTAGAGCACATTTAAACTGTTGCAGGCACAAGGAGCCATCATCACTTCTCTCCAGCGGACTCTGACAATGTGCAGATGAGCAGACTGTCCGGTTATAACTATAGGTTCGTGTACAACATGTATCTTCACAGTGTGTCTGACTCAGGATTCAGAAGCAAAAGCAGCAACTTACAACCAGGTTGCTATGTTATTGCTGTTTATGATGGCAAATGGTACTTAGGATGTGTTGCAGAGTGCTGTGAAGCAGAAGGTGATGTATTTGTGAACTTCATGGCACCAGCAGGACCAGCAAGAGCATTTCATTGGCCACGTTTGGCAGACAGGTGTTGGATTCCTTTTGAACATATTCTTGTGACAGTTCCAGTTGCTACCACAGTGTCAGGAAGACAGTACAATTTGCCACTCAATGTACAGAGTACAGTAGCTAAAGTGTGGGAGAACTTCTGTTCGAAGCACAATTGACTGGTTTTTAGCAGTTAAGGTTGTGGTAATCCATCTATATGTTGTTGCTTAGTGATTAAACAGTTGTGGGAGCGGATAAGAAGACCCAGAACAGTTTATGATATGTTTTTACAAAATTGTGTTGTGGAACAATGGCCACATCACCAAATACATCTGTCAACTTCCATTGTACACAAATGTCTTGCAATAACATGCTGAAATTTTGAGATATATATCATTATGGTATACTTATGCAGTGTGTGAAATTTGGCTTGGATACCACTTGTCCCTTTTGTGCTACCACACTTCAAAAATCCATGTTTTTCAGGTAATTTTTCAAATTTTTGTATTTTCGTGTGCATGTAACTCAGTTTTTGTGACTGATTTCAGCATGATAAGTTCTGTGTGTGTTTAGACCACATTAAGCTTACCACAAAAAAATTTATACCATTTTTGAGTGAATTATACTTGGCTTAGAGGGCACCTACAATAGGTACCTTTTTACATATTACATTTTTTTAATCCCATTTTTGGATTTTTTTTTCCATCAGAAATATGTTGTTGATGTTTTGATTCATAGTGTGTGTTCTCTAAATGGATGTTACTGGGTTGTAAAAATTTCACTGGACTGTGTGGAACAGTTCAAAAGTTATTAAGCCCTGAAGTTGGGTCTGAAGATAGATTGCCAGGTGCGGGTTGCATTTTCCAGGTATTCAAGATGCTGTTTTTGCTCTCACCAAGTGTGGTCGTTCAGTGACGTTTCTGTGGACCCCGGGCCACATCGGAATTCCAGGAAACGAACGTGTCGATCGGTTGCCCAAGCAGGCCACCACTTCGCCACCCCTGGAGCTTGGTCTCGTGGAACGAGACCTCTGGTCAGCCCTACATTGCAAGGTCCGCGATGTCTGGAGCTCTGAATGGTCTGTCTTGAACACGCCAAATAAGCTCCGCATGGTCAAGTCGTCCACGGCTGTATGGAACTCATCCTTGAGGGGCATCGTAGGGACTCAATTGTCCTCTGCCGTCTCCGAATTGGACATACGCGGTTGACCCACAGCTATCTCCTTCGTCGTGAGAACCTGCCCAAGTGTCGCTGTGATGCAGGACTGACAGTGGTCCATCTTCTGATGGACTGCCCCCTTTTAACCCCCTTGCGGCAGTCCTTAATTTACCAGCTGCACTTTCTTTAATTCTCGGTGACGATGCCTCTATAGCTGACACAGTTTTAAGTTTTATCCGTGCAGCTGGGTTTTATCACTTACTCTAGTGTGGGCGCTCTTGCATGATTTCTCAGGCTACACCCACTCCAGCGACTTTTAATTGTGACATGGCTGCCAAAATAGTTTCTTTTATGGTAAAAAGTTGTGTTGGTACCTCGATCGACACTTTCCAGCTGGAGGTTCTTCATTTGTAGTTAGGTGGTTGACCTTTCACCTGATCCATCAACCACTGTAGTCTGTTTTACTCTAGTCAACTATTTGCTCTGCTCCTTTTAAGTGTCCTCTATTTTGTGTTACTGCGGTGTTCATTTTAGCTCTGTACCCCTTGGTGTTCCTGCCCTCGGGTGTAGAGGTTACGCTTTTACTGTGTAGGCCTTTTACAAGTATGTCTATTTGGAACTGGGGACTGATGACCTCGATGTTAAGCCCCCGTCAAACCCCAAAACCAACCAACCAACCAATTTCCAGGTCACGCCACCTTCTTTCACAAGTCATAATTCTGGAACTAATGGGAAACTAATACTTTGTACCTGGGTGTTCCACACATGGTAGAATTAGTGTACTGAATTTCAGTCAAATCTGAGACTGTGAGCTGGAGCCCCTGGTAGAACTGACATGGAATGATCCAACTATTAGATTTTGTGGAACAAGCAGTTGAGAGTGCTCATGGTGTTCATGCTTTGATAGAAAACAGTCTTGAATCTCATTCATTAAATGTAAATAGCATTTCTTCTTATAGTGGCGATAATGCTAGTGTCAATTATGGCACAAATAAGTCCATGATGAAATTAACAAACTGCCTATTGGCTTCTGTCTCGGGTTCTTCGGCCGACGTTCATCTAATGATATTTCTGACGTTTCGCCAGCACGAGTGGCTGGCATTGTCAAAGCTTCACCCTCCATTGCCGGTGGTGAACTGGAGCCGAGCTCGCGGCCGCAGACTATATGTACCTGCCGCGCCAACGTCCGAGGGCTTCTCCGCGGTCATTTCCGGTGCGGTTCTCCTCTTGCTACCTGCGACGGTCGTTCGCTGCAGTACGGGAAGCCAGGATCCGTTTACCTTAAGGCTTTCCTCTTTCTTGTTCAAACTGTTCGCGTGTTTTTGTATTTCTACAGCTTCTCTGAACAAGCGCGTGTGATAGTGGTTCTCTACAGCCAGAACTTCCGTGTCGGCGAATTTTATTACGTGGTCGGTCTCATTCAGTGCGTGTTCTGCCACGGCCGATTTCTCCACCTGCCCCAACCTGCAATGTCGCTTATGCTCCTTGATCCTGGTGTGGAGGTGGAGAAATTCAAAATAATCTTGTTGAATTTTATAATACCTTTCATACTTACATTGTAAAAAATGTAAACATTTCTGACAATGCTACATTTCAGTCCTTGCTCCCGCAGTCCCTAAAGTTTTCAGTTAATTTTAATGATTTTCAGAACATGCGTACTCATATTCAGGTAGACATAAATGAGGATAACCTGTACAATGAATTTTGTTGTTCGAAAATTTAATAAATGCTAAAATTGCCACTGATGGTAGCACTGTTGAAAAGTGGGTATCCATGATGATTGAGGCAGAGGTCAAAGGAATTAAAACCAAGGAGATAAATAAGATTCTTGGCTTCGTTCTCAGTATACTGGCATCTAATGCTCACATTGAAAGAATTTTTTCTTTGATGATCAGCAAGTGGTCTGATGATAGGAACCGTTGCAATCTATATTTAATGAAAGCTTAACTAAAAGTAAGTGTTAATTTTTGTTACACGTGTGATTAATTTGTCCAATTTGTAAAGAAGGGTCACAAACTTCAGACTGCTGTCAAAAGTGTAAACAAATATAGTTTTAAGTAAAAAATTCTGTAGGCCTTCAGCTTATAATTGTTATGAAGAAGATTTTTGGTTGGTCCATGCAATAAACCTGCTTTAAGATTTAAATAAGTTGTGTTAGGCCTATTAATTTTGTTGGGTCAAAGTCTCCTTTATTTTGACAAAAAAAAGGGGGGGGGGTTGGCAACCCTACTGCATGCCTCGGATTAGTGTATTTCACATAGAAGTAATGACGATGAAAGCCCATTATAGAGATGGCTGTCTTCAAAGTGTTTATTTTTGTAGATGACTGTGAAATTAAATTAAGGCTACTGTAATAAAATGCATTGAGCTGGAGCATGGTTGCTACTAGTCACTACCATCAGATCATGATTATCGTTAAGGCTGTGACACAGCATACTTTCCCACCCTTCCAAACACTAAAAACCTGTGACCCAACATGCTGACAATGGAAAATTTTGCTTAACGTGCTACTGGTATGTTACATGATCAATAACTTCGTTATAGTCTGTGTTTTCTGCTTTGTTCCAAGACTGAATTTGAGCAGGAATATAACACATTTTTTAAATAAATCTGTGTGAAAATTAATGTTAAAGGCCATTATAACATCAAAGAAAACTTAAATTCCAAGAAACATTGTAACACAGTCATTAATGATGGGAAAGCATTGTACGGAAAGAATAGGACTTGTGTTGGGACCAAAACAATAAATGTAAAAAGCAGGGAAACAAAATGCAGGGTGCAGGAACATAAAAATGGGGTTTTACTGTATATTCCTCAATAACAGATAGTGGTTAACTGCACAAGCAGCAGAAACTTTTCTCTCTACACTTGGTAAAGAAATAATACTCTTTATCTATTTCTGCTTGAGTTGGTGATCTTTAGCATCTACTTTCATGAATGTCAGACATTATGTGAATAAACTCAGTAAGATGCACGGAAAGACTGATACGAAATTAACAAACAACTAGCACAGAGCTTTGCATGTGGACTGACAGCAGAGTACTAGTTATTCACCAAGTTATGGACCCTGCTGCCATTGCTCAAATCAGCACATTTCACAAGGAGTCAGTAATTCATGTGCCATTGTCACCTACTACCAGTGTGAAGCACAGATGTAGGCACGAAGTTATTTTTATGGGCCAGGAGCAGACCATGGGCTGCCGGTTGCCCACATGGGCTGTAGAATATACTAGGCAACTGGATATTGGGTGTATCTTAACTAGGCAGTTCATTTGCAGTCATACACTCTACCAGCCATACCATTCTAACAAAAACAAATACAGAGATCACATTAGCTGGTAGATAACATACATATGCTCCACTTTCAAATTTATAGAATTTGCTTGTGGTGGAGTTGGAGTGTTCATGGGTGGGTGCGGAGGGGGCAAGTTTTATTGGGGGAACAATTATAAGGGTGGAAATAAAGACAAGGGACACTTGATTAGGACACTGTGTAGGTTACAAAGGCTACGGAAGGAGGCAGTGATAGCATGGTAAGGATATCTTGTAGAGATTCTCAATTTAAGTAGGGACCTGGCTATATAATGTGTGCTACTGGGTATTAAGCATCGCGTGTCCGATTTTTCAAAATGGAAGCTGTATTTATTGAAGGAGAAGACTGCTGAGATTTGTCTGGACAACATCAGTTTGGTAGCTGCAGTAGAGGAAAGCCTGGGGAAGGCAGCTGTTGTCTGTGTAGAAGAATTTTTTTGTTGGTCCAGAAATGTTTGCCACAGATGCCTAGGTTTGTAGTGAATCAGTGGCAACTTTTGAGCGAAGTATTGCTGCTTATTGGGTTATTTTATGTGAACTGAGTTTTGGATGAAAGCTCCAGTGAGAGGGAGGGTTATGTCAATGTAGGCTGCTCTGTCTCTGGAAATGGACCGTATGAATTTGAGTTAGGGAAAGGAGTTACTGTTGCAGGAAAGTGGAGAACTATTTTCTCACTGTTAGTCTAGACTGGAGAGCTGTCAAAACCAGGGAGCCAAATATCTGATGTTGATAACTTCTCTACCATACAGCCTATTGAAAGGTTGGCATTGGACGTGTCCACCATAGTTCCCGTAGATGTCTGCCTATTTTTATGTTTGATTTATAAAGGCACAGTGATTAAGAGAGTGTCTGAAGTTGACCAATGAGACCATAAATGAAGTTGAAGGCTTAATAAGGGTAATTTGTGTAAGACATAAAACCCCTGTTATTTTGTGAATGGTTAAAGATCAAAACAAGGTATTTGGCAAATGATAGCAGGCAGAGGAGACATAATTTTGGTGCTTAACTCTTGTATCACTTGAAATATTGAAGTTACTAGTAATTTTTGTAATCAAACGATATACTTCTTTAAAGGCATTTAAAAGCTCGGGAAAAAAAGAGAACAATGATATAGCTCTTGTGAAAGTTGGTTTTGAAACTTTTTGCTAAAATATTAGCTTAATTTCCTAAAATTGAAAGGCAAGATGGCTAGAAACAGCAATCACAGTGTAAATGCAGACAAGTGGGAGCACTCGTGTGAGGCTCCATCGTTACCTGTGGCATAAAATAGGCCTATGCTACTATTATAAAACATATTGCCACCTGGCACTACTGTATGTAACACAGATGCAGGGGCAGCTACCATCTTTGTAAATAGAACTGTGTGATAACCTCTAGTGTTACAAAAATGTCTTAGGAAGAAAATTCCAAGTAGTTGCACACAATCCTGTGTAAGTGGACAGTTTTTGTGGAAACAAGTAATCAGTCAAAAGGCCTGTAACAACAGCAGACTTGCTACGAGATTCCCACTTGATAGTGTTTACACTACAATAGTCACTTCCTGCTGCCTTGTCTTCAAATTCTCACATTTGTCAAATATTTTTGCCAAAGGTTTAATCACAAGTGTTATATCACCATGCTCGTTATTTTAAGAGCTTTCAAATGCCATTAAAAAGTGTAGTGGATTATACATAAACATATTTACCTATCCCTCTGGATCCTTAAGTTTCCAATTTCGTTTCAGTATCTTGAAATGTTCATGATAGTGTGTTATCCTGTATAAATGGGATAGTTACTTCAGACTCTCTCTGTCCGTGGCCAGAATACAGTCCCACATACTTTTCCTCTAGTCTGGCTCCACATTTGTCAATAGTCCTAAAACTTTCAACTGAAAGTTCTCACCTCTGGCAGCAACACATTTTTCCAACTATCTCTTCTTAAATTTCAAACTGATGAATCCTTGGTTCTTTCCCATCTTGCACTTGATCTGTACATTGCCTCAGCCAACCACCATTATGATCAGTTTCTGTCTCTGTTTAAAATCCACCTTCCAGCTCCTTGTTTTCTGAACTCATTCAGTATAGTTCTGTTGAATCCAGCTGTAAATTTAAACAAAACACTTCACACCAACTGAGGTAGCTTTTAACTGTGTTGGTCAAATACATCAAAAGTGACATCTGTTTTACCACTCTCGCAACCACCATCCACGACACTGCCCTTTACCAAACCTCTCTTCCCTATTCTAAAACAAAAAGTCCAGCTTGAAATCCCTTTCCCACTATGTCTCCCACACAATCGCAGCGATAGCCATAACCACCCTCTGATACCCCACCATCCCAGGACCGAGCGGGGTGGCGCAGTGGTTAGACACTGGACTCGCATTCGGGAGGACGACGGTTCAATCCCGCGTCCGGCCATCCTGATTTAGGTTTTCCGTGATTTCCCTAAATCACTCCAGGCAAATGCCGGGATGGTTCCTCTGAAAGGGCACGGCCGACTTCCTTCCCAATCCTTCCCTAATCCGATGAGACCGATGACCACGCTGTCTGGTCTCCTTCCCCAAACCAACCAACCAACCAACCACCATCCCAGGCCAATTTCAGACAGAAACTTGTCATCAAGACACCTCTCTGATGAGGAGACAGAATTATATCAAACTGCCTAACCTGCAGACCCACATACATATCCAGTCACGCTGCCCTAGTTAAAGGTAACTGATTTATTCACGGCTTCTGTTGGAAATGCCACTTTACTACTTAGTACTAGCCCACAGCAACAGAGGAAGCATCAGTCTCTGCCTGCAGCATTTCCACCCCAAAGTATTCCTCCTCCTCACCACCTCTCAAGGCATTTGAGAAACTTTGTAATTAAGTCACCTCTCAATCCTTCCTGAATAACTCTGAGAAATCTCAAACCCTAATAGAGTATCATGAAATGAGGCTCGACGAATTGCTCTGCTGGTTTCCAAGCTATTCTTTACTGCTGTATCATCTTCATACCTGTGAACAAAGGCCCCCACCACTGTCAACTAGACTGTGGGGAATATGTGGGAGAAAAGTTCATCAACCTTTGGACACCTTCACTTCATAGAACTTTGCTAGTGGCCTTAGTTTTAGAGTTACAGAAAATACATGTCTCACAGGGGACACCACCTTAACAGGACTTGGGGCCTCAGTGACATTGACGGCTATGCAGGCACTAGCATAGCTACTGGCAGGAAAACTCAAGCCAGACAGCCTTCTGCGGAGGGTCCTGACGATGCGTCCTACAACCAAGGGAAAAGTGGGCAGTGTTTTTCTCAGGCAGGGAGCTCTGCCAGCAGTGGCAGGGTGTGGATACAGTGACCATGGGTTTCCTGAACTGGGAACTGGACAACACTGCCAGACATCTTGTACTGTAAACTCTGGGCATACTTCAGGGTCAATTGTTAAGTGTGGTGGGTGGATGTTGGGTGTTTCGGAGAATAAGAACCTTGGTTTCACCGCCTGCACAGTGAGGAAGGTAGATAACACTATAAAAACCTCAACCTCAAGCTGCATTAACAATGGAGGAAAAGACAGATTGGTACTCACACTAAAGAAGACACACGAAGTTGAAGGCAGGCATAATTAAAAGATGTAAGTGCGTGTCTTAGTTGTGCCTGTCTGAAGCTTGACTTGTCTTCTTTGTGGTAAGTAACAATCTATCTTTTCCTACATTGTTGATATTCCTACCTGGAGTTTCCATTGTTTGGTTTAAACCTCAAGATGAGCTATGTACTGTTTAGGTGAATGGTTGGTGAAGCAAACCAAGTCTTGGCGCCCCCCCCCCCCCCCACTGCAACCACTGCCGCCATCACAACAACTACTCCCCCCCCCCCCCCCCCCCCAATTATACAAGACTTGCTTAGGCACATGGGGCTCTGTGTCAAAATTTGTTTCCCTAGCGGCTCGGGGCATCCGTGTGGAGCGACATAAAACTGCATCTACTCCTGGTGGGATGGGTGTACCGTTGCGTAGTACCTACTCCCACACAATACACAATATCAATACACAATATAGAGCACTCAGTTGGTCAGTCTGCCCAAGAAGCAGTCTCAGAGTTATAGTAACAGGGCACCGGCCTGCCATAAAACTTCTATTGTAATCAAGAGAGCAGAGGGGACCTTTGAGGAAGTCTCCCCGTTCTATACTTGCAAGGTGTTGGAAGGTATTGGTGGATCTTTAAAGTGAGAAGTGACTTCATAATGCAACACTTCTAGTTGAAGCCACCATTTCAAACCAAAGTATCTAAGCTTCTGGACTGCATGGCCTTAGGTGACTGTGGTGGCTGAGTTTCGTAACACCCTTAATTTCTGTATAGGTATGGTTTCTTGCTCTGATACAAGTGAGATCGCCATTGAGGACTTAAGTGATGAATGGAAAAATGTGGGTGGCACAGAACTAAAGTACTATATGAGGAGAGTTAATGGCACATTGGAATAAACTGCAACATCTATTCTAACGTACAGTACTTCAGAATTGCCTAACAAATCCTTGCAGGTTATATCCATCTTAAAGGTTTGACTGTTTGCTCCCAGTCCAGTGCGATGACTCAGGTGCCAAAGATTTGGTCATACCACTGTGGCATGTGACAGGGTGGCTACGTTTGCAAATTTTAGAGGCTCAGCTTGCAAGTTGGGCCATTCTTGTACAGTTCTTCTGAAATGTATTAAATTGTTGTGGGGATCACCCACTATGAAACAAAGTATGGGGTTCATAATGAAGAAAGGAAAACTGGAATTGAAAGTTAGAGAGATGGATACCCTATGGTGAAAAATACAAAATCAAATAGGGGTAATGCAGGAGTAGGTTTAATAATGAATAAAAAATAGGAGTGTGGGTAAGCTACTACAAACAGCATAGTGAATGTATTATTGTGGCCAAGGTAGACACGAAGCCCACCCCTACTACAGTAGTAAAAGTCTATATGTCAACTAGCTCCGCAGATGACGAAGAGGTTGATGAAATGTATGCTGAGATAAAAGAAATTATTCAGATAGTGAAGGGAAGCGAAAATTTAATAGTCATGGGGGACTGGAATTCGACAGTAGGAAAATGAAGAGAAGGAAATCTATTAGGTGAATATGGAATAGGGGTAAGAAATGAAAGAGGAAGCCACCTGGTAGAATTTTGCACAGAGCACAACTTGGTTCAAGAATTATGAAAGAGGGTTGTATACATGGAAGAGGCCTGGAGGTACTGGAAAGTTTCAGATAGATTATATAATGGTTAGACAGAGTTTTAGGAACCAGGTTTTAAATTGTAAGACATTTCCAGGAGCAGATGTGGACTCTGACCACAATCTATTGGTTATGAAATGTAGATTAACTGAAGAAACTACGAAAAGGTGGGAATTTAAGGAGATGGGACCTGGATAAACTGACTAAACCGGAGGTTGTAGAGTGTTTCAGGGAGAGCATAAGGGAACGATTGACAGGAATGGGGGAAAGAAATACAGTAGAAGAAGAAGAATGGGTAGCTTTGAGGGATGAAATAGTGAAGGCAGCAGAGGATCAAGTTGGTAAAAAGACGAGGGCTAGTAGAAATCCTTGGTAACAGAAGGTATATTGAATTTAATCGATGAAAGGAGAAAATACAAAAATGCAGTAAATGAAGCAGGCAAAAAGGAATACAAACATTTAAAAAACGAGATCGACAGGAAGTGCAATGGCTAGACACAAATGTAAGGATGTAGGGGTAAGATAGATACTGCCTACAGGAAAATTAGAGAGACCTTTGGAGAAAGGAGATCCACTTGTATGAATATCAAGAGCTCAGATGGAAAACCAGTTCTAAGCAAAGAGGGGAAAGCGGAAAGGTGGAAGGAGTATATAGAGGGTCTGTACAAGGGCAATGTACTTAAGGACAATATTATGGAAATCGAAGAGGACATAGATGTAGGTGAAATGGGAGATATGATACTGCATGAAGAGTTTGACAGAGCACTGAAAGACTTAAGTCAAAACAAGGCCCTGGGAGTAGACAACATTCCATTAGAACTACCTTGGGAGAGCCAGTCCTGGCAAAACTCTACCATCTGGTGAGCAACATGTATGAGACAGGTGAAATACCCTCAGACTTAAAGAATATAATAATTATAATCCCAAAGAAAGCAGGTGTCGGCAGACGTGAAAATTACCGAACTATCAGTTTAATAAATCACGGCTGCAAAATACTAACGCGAATTCTTTACAGACGAGTGGAAAAACTGGTAGAAGCCAACCTCGGGGAAGATTAGTTTGGATTCCGTAGAAATGTTGGAACACTTGAGGCAATACTGACCCTACGACGTATGTTAGAAGATAGATTAAGGAGAGGCAAACCTATGTTTCTGGTATTTGTAGACTTGCTTTTGACAATGTTGACTGGAAAACTCTTTTTCAACTTCTGAAGGTGACAGGGGTAAAATACAGGGATCGAAAGACTATTTACAATTTGTACAGAAACCAGATGGCAGTTCTGAGTCAAGGGGCATGAAAGGGAAGCAGTGGTTGGGAAGGAAGTGAGACAGGGTTGTAGCATATCCCTGATGTTATTCAATCTGTATATTGAGCAAGCAACAAAGCAAACAAGAAAAGTTTGGAGTACGAATTAAAATCCATGGAGAAGAAATAAAAACTTTGAGGTTCGCTGATGACTTTGTAATTTCGTCAGAGACAGCAAAGGACTTGCAAGAGCAGTTGAATGGAATGGACAGTGTTTTGAAAGGAGGATATAAGATGAAAATCAACAAAAGCAAAATGAGGATAATGGATTGTAGTTGAATTAAGTCGGGGGATGCTGAGGGAATTAGATTAGGAAATGAGACGCTTAAAGTAGTAAATGAGGTTTGCTATTTGGGGATCAAAATAACTGATGTTGGTCGAAGTAGAGAGGATATTAACTGTAGACTGGCAATGGCAAGGAAAGCGTTTCTGAAGAAGAGAAATTTGTTAACATTGAGTATTGATTTAAGTGTCAGGACGTCGTTTCTGAAACTATTTGTATGGAATGTAGCCATGTATGGAAGTGAAACATGGACGATAAATAGTTTGGACAAGAAGAGAATAGAAGCTTTTGAAATGTGGTGCTACAGAAGAATGCTGAATATTAGATGGGTAGATCACATGACTAATGAGGAGGTATTGAATAGAATTGGGCAGAAGAGAAATTTGTGGTACAACTTGACTATAAGAAGGGATCAGTTGGTAGGACGATGTTCTGAGGCATCAAGGGATCACCAATTTAGTATTGGAGGGCAGCGTGGAGGGTAAAAATCGTAGAGGGAGACCAAGAGATGAATACACTAAGCAGATTGAGAAGGATGTGGGTTGCAGTAGGTACTGGGAGATGAAGAAGCTTGCACAGGATAGAGTAGCATGGGGAGCTGCATCAAACTAGTCTCTGGATTGAAGACCACAACAACCAGCACCCTATAGTGAAGCTATAAAGGCATTCAAAACTGTGCAATCTGCGATGTTCACTAAGTACTGTTGCATCGCCTCTGACAAAGCTAGTCACCAAGTGTGATTCCACCACACAAACTCATACCACAGATTAAAGTTAAGAGTACGTGCACTTGGTAGCGTACGTGTGGGAGTAAAAGCTACACTCGAGCCTGAAATCATTCGGAAGATGTCAACAATGGACTTCGAACCTCAGCCACATACCACTGCATATCATCAGAAGCCCTGTAAACTTTTCTCACTACCGTGCAAGCAACTCGTCCCCTAAGTAAAAAAATATCATACAAAAAGTCATTAGAAATCAAAGGTAGCTAAATGTTCGGATTATTGAGTGCTCTCCCTTTGTGATGGTGATTTTATTGTCGAGGATATTCACATCCACATGGAGGAACTGAAAATCCAGGCACCATCTAACGTTCCCCCTGACATCTCTGGTAAATCACTGCCACCGGGGAAGGAAGACAGGACAGCCATTTCCAATCAATGGCTCCCACAGTGGCTTCCGTGTTGCAGTTGAACTTAAATGGATACCAATCACATTTGGAAGAATTACAACTGCTAGCCCAGGAAAGACTGCTCTGCATATGCTTACAAGAAACTCAGTTTGAAGCCATCGACACACCGGCATTATGGGGCTACCACCCCTGCGGTGCATCAAATATGATTATATTGGAGATACAACTAAGGATGGATTGGCGGTTTTGTTTGACAGATGCCACTCCTTTCCTGTCCCTCTAGCCACACCCATACAAGCAGTTGCAGTGGGTGTTCTTGTACCAGTTAAAAATCACAGTTTGTTCTTTATGTCTTCCACCTCATAGTTGGTTGGATGCAGATGCACTAACTAAATTCTTCTGGACACTTCCCCCATCCGTTCCTCCTCATGGGGGACCTCGATGCACACAGTGTGCGGTAGGACTTGGCTACCACTTGCTCCAGGAGTCGAATTATTGTGTGATTTGTCCATTTAAGTAATATCTGCATTTTGAACTCTGGTCAGATGACACACTTTTTTAGAGCTACAGGGTCATCTTCAGCCATTGTCCCCTGGTTTTACTCCATAGCTGTTGCAGACGGCTCAGTGGGAAGTGGCCACAAATTTGCATTCCAGTGACCATTTCCTGGTGTGGATTCGTTTGATGACTTGGTCACTGGTCAACAGGAAACTGTGGAGAAAAATAGTTCAAATGACAAATTGGTTGTGGTAACGTCAGGAGGTTATCTTCAAATAACAGGTTTGTGCCAGGAGATAGACCATATGAGGTTCTACCCAAAATACCAGAGAATTTCATTGTAAAAATCGGAAAACTATACTCACATCATAATGTCCTCTGTCACTTTCAGAATAGTCACCTTGGTCATGTATGGAGCGATTCCAGTGTTCACATTTTTGGAAGCACTTCTGGAAATCTGCAGAGTTAAGGGTGTTCAGGATCTGTTGGGTTCCACATGGATGTCTTCAATTGATTCAGTCACCCTTTCAATGTGATTTTTAATTTCGGGAGCAGATAGAAGTCACATAGGGCTAGATCTGGTGAGCAGGCACGGTGAGGGCAATTGCTATCTTGTTTCTGGCCAGGAATTCCTTCACAACCAGGGAGGTGTGCCTGGGTGTGTTGTCATGGTGCACCAACCAGTCTTTCTTTTCCACAACTCTGCCCACTTGCACTGAATATTTTCCCTCAGTCGCCTCAAAACCTCGCAGTAAAATTGCCTGTTCAGTCTGACCATGTGGAACAAACTCCTTACACACTGTTCCCCAAATGTCGAAAAATATGATCAATATTGACTTCATGTTGCTGCGAACATTATCTGGACTTGTGACCAAGACACCCAACCTCATTCCTTCACAACCTCAACACCTTCTCTCCTACCTGCTTCACTTGGTCTTCCTCAATGCTGTATGCCATCTTCTTCAACACTGACCATCTCCTCTCTAATGGCTCCATCCACACAACTGTCAACATTAAAGTCACCAAGAGTACCCACATTTCGACAGCTGCCATCTCTTCCACACAAAAAAGTACCTCCCATACAGTCTAGCCACCTGGGGTTAGTACATATGTAATAAAAAGAACTACCTTGCTCAGTTCGCTGAAGGCCTGACAAAAGGCCTTTGCAGACCAGCACTGTTGCCCAGACTTTGTCCACAAACATTTCCCCTGCCATATTCTCATTCCCTGCCAATCCTCCCACCACTTCCAAGGACCAGCTGCAAAAGTGTGCCCACTGCATCATCCAGTACCACCCCAGACTGGAACAACTGAACCACATCCCCTTTGTCAGAGCTTTGATTATCTATAATCATTCTGTGAAATGGGGGACATCCTCTCAGAGATCCACTCAACCTCCACAACATCCTGGCCCATTCCTGTGCCACTCTCCTCTCTCTTTCCTCTTCTGGCTTACCCCCCCTTTCCTCCTATCACTTTGTAATATGGTCCTTTTAGTGCAGACCTTGCTCGGACTTGGTTCATGAGTTTGGTCTTGATTTCTAGTTTCACTCCCAGTGCTATCTTCACCTTCTAGTAATGATTATGGGGTTTCCAGTATTGGGTTTGATGTGCCACCTTTTCCATATCTTGCAGAAGTGAGAATCGTGCAGAGGTTGTCACCCACTGTGCCCTTCCACCCCGGCACCCTTCCTTCCTGTTGTTGTAGTACGTCCAAAATACAGCACATTAGCTGTCCCATTGTTGGCAGGGGAGGGGTTGTCAGGTACCCACCAGATGGTAGGCCCTTGACCAAGCAGAGGTGGCACTGTCAATTCCTGCACTGCACACTCCCCATATAAGCCATGGAGTACACTACGTGATCAAAAGTATCCGGACACCTGGCTGAAAATTACTTAAAAGTTCGTGGTGCCCTCCATCGGTAATGCTGGAATTCGATGTGGTGTTGGCTCACCCTTAGCCTTGATGACCGCTTCCACTCTCACTGGCATATGTTCAATCAGGTGCTGTAAGGTTTCTTGGGGAATGGAAGCCCAGGTATTGATGTGAGGCCTGGCACGAAGTCGGCATTCCAAAAGATCCCAAAGGTGTTCTATAGGATTCAGATCAGGACTCTGTGCAGGCCAGTCTATTACGGGGATGTTATTGTTGTGTAACCATTCTGCCACAGGCTGTGCATTATGAACAGTTGTTCGATCGTGTTGAAAGATGCAATTGCCATCTCCAAATTGCCTTTCAGCAGTGGGAAGCAGGAAGGTGCTTCAAACGTCAATGTAGGCCTGTGCTGTAATAGTTCCATGCAAAATAAGGGGTGCAAGCCCCTTCCATGAAAAACACGATCACACCATAACACCACTGCCTACGAATTTTACTATTGGCACTACACATTCTGGCAGATGATGTTCACTGGGCATTCACCATACTCACACTCTGCCATCGGATTGTCACATTATGTACCGTGATTTGTCACTTCACACAAGATTTTTTCCACTGTTCAGTCGTCCTGTGTTCACACTCCTTACACCAAGCACGGCGTCATTTGGCATTTACCAGCGTGATGTGTGGCTTATGAGCAGCCATTAGACTATGAAACCCAAGTTTTCTCAGCTCCTGCCTAACTGTCATAGTACTTGCACGGAATCCTGATGCAGTTTGGGATACTTGCTTGATGGTCTGCATAGACGTCTGCCTATTACATATTACGATCCTCTTAAACTGTCGGCAGTCTGTCAGTCAATAGACGAGGTCGGCCTGTACGCTTTTGTGCTGTATGTGTGCCTTCATGTTTCCACTTCACTATCACATTGGAAACAGTGGAGCTTGGGATGTTTACAAGTGTGGAAATCTTGTGAACAGATGTACGACACGAAGTGACACCCAATCACCTGACCATGTTCGAAGTGCGCGAGTTCCTCGGAGCACCCTATTCTGCTCTCTCCCACTTCTAATGACACTCTAATGACTACTGAGGTCGCTGATATGGAGTACCTGGCAGTAGGTGGCAGCACAATGCACCTAATAATAGTAATGTTTATTTTTGGGGGTGTTCAGATACTTTTGATCACATAGTGTATGTGCCCGTCATGACTAGGGTATGGGGACTCCTGGCAACAGGTTACTGGCCAGGTAGCTGCAGCTGTGGCTGGGTGGCAACCATCGGGAGAGCCCCTGTTCAGAGTGGGTGGTACCATGGCAGATAGTTCACACATGAAGAGACATAAACTTTATCTCACTGGTGCTCACATGGCCCCAGCAGTGTAAAGGCCTCGTATGATGCCACTATGTATGATCCCAATGTGTTCCCTTCCCATGCCGTGCTGTAGGAGGAACTCAAGGTTAAACAACAAGGATCAAAATTCTTCCCCCAGTACCTGGTCTGTGTGGGGATTGATGGGGACACAGCTATTGGCCACAAAGCCTTTACTTCTTGTGTAAAACATTCAGGACAAATATAGGGAAGTTGCCGCCATCCCTAAGACGGAGAGCGGCTCCCTCCTGATAAAAATGTCATCTCCTGCCCAGTCACAGGTGCTCTCTTGTGAAAAGTTGGGTGACATTCCCATGACTGTCACTCCAGACAAGAGGCTCAGTATGGTCCAGCACATCATCTTTCACTGTGATCTTCTTCTGCAATCTGACACAATGAGCTGCAGGCCAAACTGGAGTGAAGGGGTGCATGCTTCATCCGTTGTGACCATAGGGGAGCAAGGGAAAACAGAGTTGCTACCAGGACCTTCATCTTGCCTGAGAAAGTCAGGGTCTAACATTATGACGTGAAAACCTATGTTCCTCCTCCTGTTAGATGCTTCCGGTATATGAAGTTCAGACATATGTCTTCCCGTTGCACTGCTTCCCATGTCTACAGGGATTACGGATGTCTGTTGCACGTGAACGTTCCTCGTCCCTCCCCCCTTCCCCCCAATCTTCGTAAACTGTGGTGAGCTCCACACTCCCTGCTCACCAGATTGCTCTGTTATTAAATGTGACCAGAAAATCCAAGAGTGTAAGACCCTGAACAAGCTTACATGTCAAGAGGCCATAAAGTATAAGTGTCCAAATCCCAGACAGTTGACGCAATCTTGTGCAACAGCTGTAACATCGTCGCCTTCTCAGTCGACAGTGCCTTTCTCTGTTGTGCCTCTTACAGCGAACCATAAGGGCTGCCTGCTGATGCCTGCCTCCCAGGTGGCTGGAGGTCCTTCTGGTGTTACCATCGCACCCGCTTCGGGACCATTGGCTCCCCAACTGCCAGGGACACTGGTGCTCATCCTCCAGCCAGAGGTGCCAAAACCATCTCCAGCTTCTCTACCTAGGAAGAGGTCCCTGGGGCTCTTCCTTTCATGGTCCCTGCTGGCTGTTGGACTTTTATTCTTCCTCTGTCCCTGAAACCAGTTCAGGAAAACCTCAGTCCTCATCTTCTGAGGAGGAGGAGGAGGAGGAGGAGGACAAACAAAAGTCCTCGAAGATGAAGGAAACTTCGGTGGCCCCCCACACCATTGGTCTCTGCATTTACTACTTCTGTGCCCAAGATGGAGATGCTGGTGGCCACTGAGACACCAGATCTCTCAGGCAATGTTCCACAGAACCTATGTCAGCAGATCCCCTGACATCTCAGCTGGTGGCAGTACATACCCTGGGTCATAACCTGCACCCCTCCAGTCATTTAATACCCCAATAGTATTCAGATGCTCTTATCCTCCGGTGGGACTATACCAGATTTTTCCACCACCTAGATGGGCTATGGCAGCTTTTAAGCACATACCCTGCATTCTATGTTGCCATCCAGGATACATGCTTTCCAGCAACTCAGACCTGTGCCCTTCGTGGCTACTGAAGTGATTTTCAGAATTGTACAAACTAAGAGGGTACTGGAATTGTACAAAATGAGAGGGTACTGGGTGGAGTTTGTACCTTTGTGCTGAACTCTGTATACATTGATCTTGCCTCTCATGATACTCCATTGGAGGCTGTGTCTGTCTGGGAACAGGCATATCAGGATCTGTAATGTTCATCTCCCTGATGATGATGATGATGATGATGATGATGTGTCCCAGGATATACTGTCTGCATTACTTTTTAAGCTTCTGCCACCTTTCCTAGTCATGGGTGATTTCAGTACCCATAACCCTCTGTGGAGTGGAACAGTGATCACTGGCCATGATGAAGACATTGAAACTTTACTGGCACAACTGGATCTTTGTCTCTTGAACTGTGGTGTCCCCACACTTTCAGTGTGGCACGTGAAACTTATTCAAACATTGAGCTCTCCTTTTGCAGTCATGGTCTTCTCTCATCTGTCTACTGAGGGTCCAAGGTGACCTCTATTGTAGTGCCCTTTTGCCAATCTTGCTGTCCCTCCCTCAGCATTGCTCCCCTAGATGGCCTCCCAGATGGGTTCTCCTTAATGCTGACTGGGATGGGTTCATCTCTGCTATCATCCTTAGCTCCCTGTCACAAGGATTCGGTTATTCAGCATACAATGGCAGCAGTTCTGGCAGCCAACCAACCCATCCCCTCTTCCTCACTGCCCCCCCCCCCCCCTTGGAAGACCAGGTGGACCCCAGAGATCACTGCAGCCATTAGAGATTATAGGTGAGCTCTACAAGCACGCCCCCCCCCCCCCTCCAACACCATCACCAGTGCACCTTATTGCCTTTAACGGCTCCGTCCCATGTTCGTTACCTTATAAAATGATGAAAGCAAGAATCCTGGTCCTTTTCTATGAAGGGAGCACCACCTCCCACCGCAGTGACCCAGAATTGGGTTTACAGTTGCTGCATGCCTCCAGTGTCTCTGTTCGGAACTGTAACTTCCTCCACTGTCACCTCTGGTCAGGGAGACATTGCATCTGTCCCCATGGCTTGTGCCCCGACCCCGAATTTGCCTTGGAAGTCTCCTATCATCCAAAAGATTCCGTTGACCCACAATTTTTCGCTGCTTGTTCTGGCTGCCCTCCAGAAGTATCTGGGTTCTGAAGCATATTCACTGACAGCTCAATGGTTGATGGCCGAACAGGCTTTGTATACACACATGCACAGAGCAGTGAACTCCACTCTCTGCCAAACGGCTGCATTGTCTTCACAGCTGAGTTGATGGCTATTAAATTAGTACTTATCCATGTTTGTTCTTGCACCGACAAGAGTATCATAATCTGTAGTGACTCCCTTGGCAGCCCTCAGGCTATAGACCAGTGCTACTCTCCTAACCCACTGGGTATGGCTGTCCAGGATCTTGTCTCTGACTTCCATCAAGCTGGGCAGCCAGTCATTTTCATTTCGAGGCCTGGTCATGTTGGGATTTGGGGAAATGAACGAGCTGGCCAGCAGGAAGCAGATTCTGGAAATTGGGGTCCCAGAACCGGACTTTTGGCTGTTTATACGCCATTGATTGCTGGAAGCTTGGAACCCAGAATGGTTTGACCTTATCGCCCAAACAAACAGAACAATTAAGGAAGTCACTACCACATGGCAGTCTTCCTTGCATGCTTCTCGCAGGGAATACACTGTCCTCTGTAGACTGGATTTGCCACTCTTGGCCGACCCATGGTCACATTCTCAGATGTGAGGATCCTTCTCACTGCCAATGCAGAGCCTGCCTGACAGTGCCCCACTTACTTGCAGACTGCCCGGATTCAGCTACTTTGAGGCGGCATTATAATCTTCCTGATTCACTCCCTTTGGTGCTAGCAGACAACGACAACTAGGCTGACCTGGGGCTACCATTTTACCTGCAAAGGTGGTTTCTATTCATCCCTGTAAGGTAGGGGTTCTTGGAGTCATCGACTGTCATGGGGTTGACGGGGTGCCCTTCTTTGGATCCCCCCTCCCCCAGAGCCCCTTGGTGGCCCTTGCCTGGCCTCTAACCTTCCCACCTTTTTATTCTCTTTATTATTTTTCATTTCTTGGTTCTAATGACGTGTGGTGACTGATCTTTTATTGACTTGTGTGTGCTGTCTGTTTCCTGGACTTTTATCATGGTTTTTATGTTTTCAGTTACACTCAAGCTTTCCAGCATTTGCCTTTTGCCTCCTTCCTTTGTTGACTGCTTCTGGTTTGCCATGTAACGGATGAAGGGGCTGATGACCTTGCAGTTTAGTCCCTTTCACTACAAAACAACCAACCAACTAACTCAATCCTAGCCCTTTGCCACAGGGATTTTTATTACTGTTGGAGACCCAGGTGGAAGACCTTCCAAACTCACTCACCCAACACTTTCTGTTCCAGTCCTATTGCAGACTTATCCTACCACATCAGAGACCGGACCATCAGTGAAATTGCACGGCCTTTTATATAGGCATGACTATCAACCAGCTGTCCACCAGAATGAATGCCATTGCCAGACTGGCCAAGAACAAAGTGGACCACCCTGTGGTAAACTATGCAGCTGTACATATTGTGGTTGACTGCAATATGGATCCTGTCTTCCACCACCAGTTTTTCTGAACTGTCCAGATGGGAGTTACCCTTACAACACATTTTCTGCTCCTGAAAAAAATCCCAGGCTCAACCTACAGTAATCTACTGTCCCCACACCCTCCACCTAATAGTTTTAATCCCCTGTAGTATATCACCTACTCCCAATCGACGTCCCATCACCCGCATTGTATGCTGCTCTAGGACAAGGCACCCACCAGTTTTTATCCCTTTTCTGCTTCTATTCTTTTCTGATCCTCATTTCCCCCTCCTCTCCCGTTGCACAGCCTCCCAGTGCTGTGCCAGGCAGCTTTGACCTCCCTCCTCCTAGTTCCTTCTCAATCTGCCAGACAGCATTTTCTTTTCCCCCAACCTGTACACTATCCCTCTTGTTTTTTGTTTCTCATGTATTCATACTATGCAAAGGGTGCTGTTGACTGCCGCAATTCTTCACCATCATTCAGCTGGTGAAATGTTGAATCTTGTTTCCTTTTTTTCACATATCCACTGTCACTCTAAAAAGTGTAAGATGACTGTTTGTATCTCACATACTGTTTCATGAAAGATTGTAATAAAAGTAATGGTATCATATTTTTTGACATACAGTTTAAGCAATAAATGTTAGATAGGAAGCTCTTACTACAGTTAATCCATAAGAGAGCTGAAATTTGCTGTTAAAGTTTACCTAATGCAAAGTAGCAATAGAAGTTGCTGGAAATCTTGTACTGATATAGTGTCTGTTTATCTTTCAGGAATAAAACTCCGAGGAAAGGACAAGGGCCAACCGTTACTGCCCCCTGGGACGAAAAAGTAGTTTCGTCCTTGGGGGCACAACTATACTGCATGTGTGTGTATCGATTGACAAGTTTGTCCTGCTGGTGGGAATCTATTTCTAGAATATTCCTGACAGCTTTGTGTCTTCAGTTTTAAGAGGAAGGGATGGGGAAAGATTGCAATTTCACAACGTACTTTAGTATGTTCAGATAGTTGGTTTCTTCCAAATTTTTTTTCAGCACATGTAACAAAAAAAAATTAAACTACTTATTTCACTGTCTATAATATATTGATCAAGTTGTTTCTTAGATAACAATTTAAGGGAATTGTTTTATTTTTTACTGCAAGTAATCTCATTACATGCATAAACACAATTGCTCTGTATTTAAGAAAACCATAATATGTTGAAATAGTCATGATGCCTTGTACAGGAAAGACATGGCTGTAAGGTTGGGGGTAATGTTTAGGAAGATGTCCTTTTATATTGCAGTGATTCAAAGATCAATGTATAAATTGGTGCATTTAAGACTTACTCAGAAGTATGTTTTGAAATTTGGTGAACTATGTCTTATGTAGGAACATATCTGATATATTGTAAGATAATTTCTTATTATCTAATGTACTAATATGGCAAGTGGTTGTTTTAGTATTTGTTTTTATTATTCATTGTGTATTGTTGATGGTTTGAATACCAATTTCCCTTCTTCAGCACACACACACAATGAAGAAGAATTAAGTTTAGAGTAACAGGCTTCTTTCTGACATGACATTCCTGAAAAACTTCTTTCAAAAGTTACTCTCAAGTGCAACATTAGATCTTTCTGTAATTCAAATACAGCTGGTTCCCAGGAATGTTTATAAAGTCTGGCCTGTCACCCATATTTCATGGGAATTTGTTTAATTTTGGAGACATAGATAAATGAGTTAGCTAAATGTTTTTTGCAGTTAATGTTTTATCTTGTTAGAGTTTCTCAAGTATTTGTATACAGAGCTTTTGTTTAAACAAATATTAATGGTAGTTAAAATAGAAACAGAATGATGCTGTAGGGTGGAAAACGCAGTGTTGTATCATGCTTTCGATGTCGATTATTTGATAACTGTTTAATTTGAAAGTTTTCTTTAAGTTTGTATTTTTAACACATGTTATAAATTGACTGGACTGCTATTACAAGTTTTGCATTTTTTATTTTTTTAGTCCTCCTTTACTTAATGCAGACTGATTTGTTGTATTTCATTGTGTAGCAAAATAGAAATCAGAGGAATTACAGTAAAATCTGAGATTAATATTTGTGTAGCCCTGTTACTACAGTAGCAGTACCAACACCTGTCGGTGCTGCGTGTTATGAAATAAATTTATTTAATGTCAGGACTGAAGCAGATTGTGTAATGTGAAGGTTATAAGGTCAGTATATAATATGGTCAATTCAAATGGTTGTTATATCTGAAGTTTTTTTCTTTTTGTATTAGGTCATAAATCAGGTGAATATGGGCAATGAGACTTTTTTGATGGTGGTTTTTTTATCCCCTTTCCAAAAAAAAAAAAATCAATAAATAAATATGGAATGTATTCCACCTTCGTGACTATTAAATCTCATTTGGGCCAGACGCATTTCACTTTATTTTAAACATCTTCAATGGTCATTTTTTTTTCCTTTTTTTTTCATCAAATTCCTTTTTAAATTTTCTTCTATATCCAAGAATTAGGTTTATGTCACACTGCACTCCACTGATACAGAGCATGTTTTATAAATTCACATTATGCAAAATTTTAATGTTTTTGTTCTTCAGATATAAACCATTGCATTCTTGCCTCCTGTCCGTAACAGTATTATAGTGAAACGAGAGACTAGTAGACGTTGTTTGTTGGTGTCCATAAAACAGTTAGCACCTATGTGTGTTCAGTGCAAATACCAGTTAAAACATTTATCAGGTTTGTTATTTGCTTTGTTTTTAGCTAATATTTGAAGTTTGTTGAAATGCTTGAGAATATGATCTTTCATATGATTCCCATACGAAATGTTTTCATGTTTTAGATGTTGTTAATGGAAGGTTGTAGGAAGGACTCCTAAAGAGAAGTTAAAAGTTTGAAGAGCTGACTGGTGTTTTCTTTCATGACAATCATTTTGGTATAAATTTTTTTAATATTCTGTTAAGGAGTTACATAAAATTTACAGCAGTGGTTAGTTTCATTTTTGGCAAATGAAAGCCGCTTAAAACATTTTGGAAATAATCCCAAATATAATACAACTTATAACAAGTTGTTAAACTGAGTATTTTTAGCAAATAGAGCAAGTTTTGCTTCTAATGAATTTGCATGCCACATCGAAGTATTGAGGAGGAGTAATTTCACTTTTTTTGTCCGGCATTTGACAGGCCACCTGCATCTGACATTATTTGCACCATGCTGCGTGTGAATCAGTAGCTGCCAACACTGACTAAGTTTCCAAACAATGTGCTAAGCACTGTTACTCAAAAGCACAGTCACAGTGTTGTACAGAACCATGCAAACATGTAGTGTATTTAATATGATGCAGGTCCAGTTCGCTGTGTATACTGGATTGCAAATACTTCAGTGCAGTAGGGAATATCTTGCATTCTTCTGCATTTGGCACTTTGAATACAGTTATTCCAAACTTTTAATACGCAGGGTCTCGAGCCATATTACACACTCCTCATGTGGAATAACCCAATTCAAATTTTCTTAGATGCAAACAACTTCAGTTCAAATATGTAAGTGCAAATACCTGCTTCAAGTGATAATATTAGTACAGCAGAATATTTTGAAATCCACAGATTCCATTGTCAGTCCTTCAATAAACTTGCAGAATGCATGAACGCCCACAAATAAGCTGGCCATATTGATTACTCTTAATTTGTCAAGCCTTACAGCTTGAGCCATTTTTGTCGTGTGGTGCAGAACTCGTTTCCCTGAACTCTGAAGTGTGGGAATTTGCACTCTAGTATTTTCCCCTAGTGCTACCTTCCTGCTCTTGATGTATGTTAGCCTTACCCAGGCTCGTTTATTTATATTTATTCATCTGCATATTTGTGTGGGTGGGTGCGCTCACATTTTTTATTTATTTAATGGGGGGAATGGATATGTGATCACCTAGTGGGATATTTGACATATGTACTTGGTCATTTGGTAGTAGTTTCTTTATTGGCCACAGCAAGAGCCTCACCACTCCGTGAGCACATGCTTGGCTACCACAGAGCCCCAGCCATTGCAGCATAACTTCCTTTTTGTACTGCAAGCTTATACTTTAATTCATCCTTTTCCCCTCTGCTCTTCTATCGTATGGTATACTTGGTGCAGACCCTGTTAGAACCTGGCTTATGATTTGGGACTAAAGTTTCAACTTCTGGTGTTTTCTACAACTTTTCATTAAATAAACACATTATTTGGGTTTGAACTGCCACTGATTTTCAAAATTCTCCAGAAGTGTTGATCGTGCAGGGAAGGTCACCAAATGTGGTGTGTGCTCCACCTTTGTGCCTTCTCATCTATGCACCCTTCCCTTTAATACAGTAATATGCCCAAAACCCAGCACATTCGCCATCACGTTGTGAAGGGAGTCGTCAAATACCTGCATAGACCTGCTGACCACACAGGGATAGCCCTATTGAGCTGAAAACTCTGCAAGTATGTGAAGGCGTACATGCTCATTGTGACTGGAGCATGGGGACTCAAAGCAATGGATTGCTGGCCAAGTAACCTTTGCTGAGGCTGGGTGGCGCTCCTGGAGACAGCGCCCATTTGGAGTGGGTGGCACCTTGGTGGATGTGCTGCAAATGAATCGTATGAAGTTATCTCCCACTGGTGGTCAATGATTGTAAAGTTATTAAGGATCAGATCTCAAATGCACAAAATCATATTGAACTTTTAGAGAAAACGAGGAAGAATGGATATTCAGTTTCTTCACACGTTACATAGCTTTGGAGGAAAAAGTCCTGGCCTTAGATCAAAAATTTGAAGAGAGTGCACAAACTTTAAATAATGTGCAGCTTTTCGGAGATGAAGTAACTCATCCAAATAATGAATTTAAATGATTGTGGGATGAGTTAGCTAAAATGAGACAAGAAATCACAGAAAGTCTGTTTAGAGGGAAATCTTTAGATACAAATAATTCATTAGAAGAGCTAGAATTAGGCAATAGCATGAACCTCTACAAGCATTTCACAAAGTTTAAATCTGATGGAGATGTACACCCAACATACTTCTTAAGAGTTTTTTCAGGATCTGTACCTCTAAAAGGATAGGATTCTCAGAAAAAAGATTTTACATTAAGTTATCTAGTAGGGGATGCTACTGAGTGGATGTATTCTCACTCAGAAGAATTTACTTCATGGAAGGATTTTCGAGAGAAATTTAGATGCAAACACTGGTCACAAACAATACAAGAAAAAATTAACTTTGGAATTACTTGGTCCAAAGCACTATTATAGTTCTTGGGGAAGTTTTAAAAATATATTGAGTGGCATTTAACATGATCTAAATATTTAGATAACCCAGTGGACGAAGTTCATTTAGCTATTTAAGTATTAGTGAGATGGTTACCATATTATGTACATAAAGAAATTTTGTACCGGCGTTGGGCTACTGTATAAGAATTTTCATTTGTGGAAAATCTAGATACTATAAATAACGAAAAGTATAGTCTATATCAGAAAGATACAGGTAATGAAAATTGCAAGTTTAACCAAAAGTTTCAAAAGAAACGAGAAATAAATTATTGCCAAGTGGCTGAATATCTGGGAGAACGGTTGAAACAACAATGATGTGACCTAAGGAATGTGTTATTTTGAATCAAGAAAGTTAGACTAAAATGGAGATTATGTATAACACAAGCAGTTGGAGTGCGATTTAATTAATTTTATTCACAGCAAAAATAGTTTTTCCTAGGAGTTACTGTTGTCACTTTTTTGAGGGGAGTAATAAAGGGGCCACATATCAGAATAACCCAAAAATAAAAGTGACAAGCTAACATGTAGAAGGAAAAGTGTTTTGGAGGAGAGGAGCAATAGGAAGATCAGTCAAGCAGGTAAACTGTCCAGAGAAAATTGGAAGTATCTAGAAGTCTGGTATGGGATGTAGAGATAGGAAAAAGAAAAACAGAATGAGGAAGAACTGGAATACTCAAAATAATAGTAAAAAACCTATGTGATGCACTTAATTTAAATCATAGGTGCTGATACTAGAGCTAGCGATCGGGTGACTGTACAGAAGTGGGTAGCAGTCAGATAACCCTACCTGCTAAACTGGAGATAGGAGCTCTACGGAGCAGGTGGTGTGGATGAAAGAGCTCCATGAAATCGAAGAACACAAAATATTAAAGATAATATATGTATGGTTCTTGTTGATTTCAAGTTGAGTATCAGATTTGTTATTTAAATAGTACAGAGAGGCAGTATATATCATGCATTGAGCTGTAATTTTCAAGATAATATAAGAAGGTGAATTGCATCTCACTTCTTATTTATGTGTGGAATGAATGAGAACAAGAAGTTAATTTTCAACACCTTTAGCTGGAGCTGGTACAAAGGCAAAGACTGAGCCAAGTTTGAGGAAACATTGCTTCTTCCTCCAATTCCAAAGAGTCTGAGCATATGCCTGACAAATCTTCTAGCAAAAAAAAAAAATAAATAAATAAATAAATAAATAAATAAATAAAAATTAGATGGAAAGACTGATTTGAAACCCAAAGTGTACAATCTCCAGAACAGTCAGTCTGGTTGCAAAATGCCAGTTTAGACACTTCATCTACTGTATGTGACCACTTCCAGTTTTTAGGCAAAAAATTGTAAACTATGTAGCTGAGTGATGTAATTTATATTATGAGTACCTTTGCGACAACTCCAGTGAAAATTTATAACTACAACGTTGGAAACACGTGAACAGTGATGAAATTTACTGTTTTCTAGCTAAAGTGGAAAAAAAATGAAGTAAACAGTTACAGGGGCAACGATCCATTACTGTCTACTCCAGTGTTCGTGCAAATATTGACCTTACTGTCAATCTTCTGTTACTAACAATGATACGCTTTGTTTTGATGACAATGAGGACTCTGGAGATGACAAAATCTGGAAAATTAGGCAGATTGTGGATCATCTAAGAAAATCATTTCCAGATGCATTCCATACCTTAAAAAAATAAATAAATAAAAAATAAAAAACTTGTGCACTGACGAAAGTTTAGTTCTCCACAAAGGTTGTGTCTTCCTCAAACAGTACATTACACATTTGGTGTAAAATCTTTTGTGCTGTGTGATAGTGAAACTGGATATATTCTTTTCTTTATTATTTGTATGGGTGCAGCAAAGGACATAAAAAAGAAAATAAGTTTGGTGTAAATGCTAGAATGCCTGGAAGTATTGTTCTTACTTTAGTAGAACACTACTTAGGTTAATATCATACACTGTATGTTGACAGTTGGTACACTGGACTGATGATCTATCAAATCTTTGAGGTCCCTAGAGAGCTCGTGGCTGTAGAGGAAATAACAAATAATTTTGAAGCTGTAGTATAAATGAAAATTGTTTTCTGTGATTGTAAACTGCTGGGAGAGATTTCTAAATAAAGAAACCCCAGATTCAAATAAATATTGGACCTGACCATTTCAAATAAAAAGACAGAAATCATGACAAACAGTAGGAGAGATTCTGCAAAGTATCTGCTTCATTGCCCCCATATGACAATGACAAGATGGATCCTGAACTACACACACAACTAAGGATACTGACAACTGAACTGTATCTAATGAATGACATCACAATCCTTTCTGCAGATGAGGTAATGAAAGCAATAAGTCAGTTTGTTTGAAAAAGCCTCTCTTGCAGTAGGGATCACTCCAAAAGACCATAAAAAAGTTTGCCCATGTTCAGACTAACTCCTTAATGACTGTCTTGCGGTAAGAAGAGTACCAGTTGTATGGAAGAAAACATGTACTGCCCCCTTAATGACTGACTGGTGCTGGAAAGAATACATGTACTGTCAACAGTAAGGAAAGTTCAGTCGAAGATCCTCCAGAGCCGAAAACGTCTGTCTGGAATGTTTGGTGAATGTCCAGGAGAACCTCTTGCATGACTGTTTACAAGCACACACTGAATTAGCCAAAGAGGCATTCTGATTTTGGGGTAGGAAGATGTACTGCTTATTCTATCAATGAAGCTCTCCATATTGCTGACTGCTCACTGAGGAAATATGCTGTCGGCATTATGGCTGACACAGCATGAGCACTCAGTGACCCACTGTGGATTGCTATGTTTGCCCAGTTACATAACCTCCAAATTCCATCTTCCCTATATGACAGTATTGTTGATTATTTTATTAGGTGGGGGCTTGAGTAACACACACATTCTAAGAAAGTAAGATAAAATTATCCCCAACCTGAAAGTTGGTTTGGATACCACGATGCTTCCTGGGTGCACAATTTAGCTTTCCTTTGAATTGACCCAGCCCATTATAGGAGGAAGTAAATTTAGAGTGGAATCCAAACCACAGTGCTACTTAGCATTTTTCACAGTAACAGATCATTCCTGTAGGTGAAAGAAGCAACAAGTATCTGAAAAATTCCTAGGATGGACAGGTTTGATCTGTGTATTTTGGTTTTGTCATAAAGTACATAGATAACGATCCACGCTTCTAACATTGTAATGAAGAAAATCTCATATGGTTTTCCAAAAGGTCCATAAGTGGCCTCATCATTTGATTCTTAGCCACTAAACCCTCGCAGGAGCTGTTGGTTTGTGCCATTGTTGCTTCCACTGATTTTTTGTTGTGGTGTCTGGAGAAGGTGAAGTATGTGCTCAGAAAGATAGGTGGTACACAGACAAATTACAAGTAGTGATTAATAAGATTACCTGTCTACTTCTGATGAGGATTTTGCTTTCCAATAGAGTAACACAACTGAATGAGAAGAGGAGCTTCATGGCACATCTCTATTGAGACTTGATGGTCTAATCAGTATAGGCAGTGCTAATTGCGGACATCCATTGCATACTGTAAGAGCACATCTGTGGTGTAGGGAAAGGTGTCAAATTGAGTGACTGCAGGTTGATACAAGATGACTTGGATAAAATTTCTAATTTGCGCGATGAATGGCATTTTGCTCTAAATGTAGAGAAATTTAAGTTACTGCACAATAGTAGGAAAACAATCACGTAATGTTAAACTACAGCATTAGCTGAGTACTGCTTGATCCAGTCATATCAATTAAATATCTAGGTTAATGTTGCAAAGCGATATGAAACGGATTGACCACATAAGGGTGGTAGCCGGGAAGGTGAGTGGTCAACTTTGGTTTATTGGGAGAATTTTAGGAAAGCATGGTTCATCTGTAAAGAAGACCACATATAGTATGCTAATGGACCCATTCTTGAATGCTGCTTGAGGGTTTGGGATGCCCCCAATCAGATTGACAGGAGGAATTCAGAGGTGGGCAGCTAGATTTGTTACTGGTAGATTTGATGAACATGTGACTTACAGAGACGCTTCATGAACTCAAGTGGGAATTCCTGGAGGGAAGACAACATTCTTTTTGTGGAACACTATTGAGAAAAATTTACAGAGCTTACATTTTAGCTGACTGCAGAATGATTCTACTGCTTGCCAATGTACATTTCACGTAAGTATCTTGAAGTTGATAAATTAGGTCTCTTATGGAGACATACATACCATTGTTTTCCCCTGCTCAGTTTGCAAATGGAACTTGAACAGAAATGACTAGTAATGGTACCCTCCACCATGCACCATATGGTGGCTTGTGAAGTATGTATGTACATGTATATGTAAATCAGTGCTGTTTAGACATATAGCAGTGTGTCTGGGACTTTATTGTCAATGACCAAGCGAGGTGGTGCAGTGGTTAGCACACTGGACTCGCATTCGGGAGGACGACAGTTCAATCCCGTCTCCGGCCGTCCCGATTTAGGTTTTCACTGATTTCCCTAAATCGCTTCAGGCAAATGCCGGGATGGTTCCTTTGAAAGGGCACGGCCAATTTCCTTCCCCATCCTTCCCTCACCCGAGCTTGCGCTCGGTCTGTAATGACCTCATTGTCGACGGGACGTTAAACACTAATCTCCTCCTCCTCCTCCTCCTCCTCCTCCTCCTCCTCCTCCTCCTTTATTGTCAATGGCTCCAGGATACACGAACTGCTGGCCAGTATGAGGGTGGACTTAAGATGTACTACATAAATTACCGTTGGGTGAGGAATCATAATTCATATCCCCAATATCGTTCCCAGACACACTTGACTGTGGTTAACTAATCTCCAATGATTAGTACTGCACTGCACTAGATATATGAACATAAGAAACAGCTTCATATAATGATGTACTGGACATACTGGGACTCCCAAGAAAAGCAATGAGTTCAGTGAGGAAATGTTCAGCAGCGGACAGACTGTGTACACGGGAGACGTGATATAGAGGGAGATGGTGACAAGCAAGATGTGTGGTGGGATTTGGATGGGCACGGATTTCAGATGATATAGGAAATGGTTGACATCTTTAATAAAGGAGGGAAGCTTTCTATTATGGTTGCAGGTGTTGAGATATAGCATCTTTCATCAGGATGCCATCCCTTTGATTCAAAATGACCTGCAGTCCCTCCTTAAAACCTCATACCCCTCCACAAAGACTAACTCCTCAGTCCATAGAAATTCTTATCCCACACAAACCATGCAACCCCCACCTTTTATCTTCTCCCTAAGATCAAAGCACCCACTGATCGTATATCAGTGCCTGCAACCAATAGTATAAAGACTTCCATCCTGTATTAAAGACACCAACCAAGACTGAAATCTGTGCCGATTGATTCTCACCACACACCTTGCTTGTCCAACATCTGCCTTGTACATGGTGTGTCTGCTGCTGAACATTTCCTCAGTTAGCACACACCTGATTCCAAACTTATAACATTCTTCCTGCTCACCTTAATCAACTTTATACTTAACCAACTGCTTTACCTTTGAGGGGCAGACAGACAGATCAGGGGCACAGCCACAGAAACCAGAATGGCTCCTTCCTATGCCAACCTTTCCATTAGTTGCTTGGAAGGGGGCTTCCTGAGATCCATATATCTTCACTCCAACGAGATAGGTTACTGAGGTGCTCGAAGGAATGGGAACATGGGGCTTGCAAATGGGAGTGGTTTTATAACAGAGGTACAATTTACTCAGGTAGCAAACGTAACTTTGCAAGACAAAATCAGTGATACACGGTCTACATTTGTCACTGATAAAAGGCACACAGATAAGTGTTGTTAAATCTACACTTGGTCTAGATGTAAAACAGCCACATTGTGGATTGAATGGATTGGAAAAAAGGTAATAGGTTCATAATATGTGGACCTGGAAATAGCCAGAAGGAAGCGCCGATTAACATTCAAGGGGGTTTAGAAACAGGACCTTGAGTCATAGTCAACTTCCATACACAGGAAGTCCAAGTTGGAGGAAATGTCCACCAATTTGGCAGGTTGTCGCTGTAAGGATGCAAGGGAGACCAGAATGAATTCCTACATTCAGACAATCCATTAAGCCATGTACCATAGCACTGAAGTTAAAACTGAGAAAATAATAGGCGGTGCAAGGATATCTTTTGGATAGAGGTGAAGAAAGATTTTTTATAGGTGATAATTTCTTGTTAATGGATCCATTAAAAAAATAAGTTTTGGACAGTAAACAAATGTATCAGAAGAGGGCACAGTTTTACCAATGGGCATAGTTAAATTTTGGGAGAGACATAAAAATTCTACAGAGTACCGTATTCACCAAGGCGCACATAATAAATGCCGATGACATAACAGCATACCCAATAAATGAACAGCCTCAAAAACAGTTTACATGAACTCCAGTTACATCACCTATAAAAGCAAAAATTGAAAAGAGCTTGAACACCTGTATAAACAGTATTTGCAACTTTGCATGAAGAAAAGAAAGATCTTCCAGCAACCTTCTTAAAGTATGATGAGATTCTTACAGGTGATGCTAGGCCTACAGCCCACAAGCCACATCACTTCCCTATCATTTTCAGCCTGCAGTAGGGAATAATATTTCAGATTTGCTACAAGCAGGAGTCATCCAAAGTTCTTCCAGTCCCTGGGCCTCACCTTTAAGGACTGTCCCCAAGAAAACCAGTAATGGACAAATGGCTTACCACATTTGTATAAACATGAGAGCAGTCAATAAGGTCATGAAACCAGATAATTATCCCCTTTCAAGGATTGATGGCACCTTGGCAAATTTGAATTCTTCACCACCTTAGTTATGCGCTCTTGTTAGATCATGATATGGGGTGCTCCTTGCTTCAGAATGACACATTCTACAAGTAACCATGCACTTCCGGAGCTTCTGCAGTTGCCTCAGCTTTGGTGAAAGTATAGCTTGTGAGGCAGTCATTACAGACTATTATCAGTTGATTCCCATATGTCAACTTCGGGAGCCTCCCCAAGGGGTCGATTCCAAATTGGTGGAATAGTACTGCTGCAGGCAGAACTGATATCAGATGCCACGAGGATAACTGTGACAGGTGCTTCAGTCATTGGCATTCTATAAAGTGGCTTACTTGGTGTCTTAACGTATCAGCAGAGACCTCACCAATGATACCTGCATCTGATTCTGTCTGGGAGTCTTCACAAATCCCAAGTGACCAGATGTAGGAGTGTCGTGGACTAACTTCAAGATAGTTGCCTGTAGATGAGCTGGGATGACAAGTAACCATTTGTGCCCCATCAGATTACAAGTCCTCTTATACTATGTTCTATTTACTAAATGGAATGCTTTTTTGGTTGTTTCTTCTTCTTCATGACCTTTATGGTTTTCTGTAAAGTCGCATCTTCCCTCTATTCAGCAGCAGTGTCATTTAATGCAGTGATGACTGAAAATTCATCCATGCTGCTGTGTTCTGCAAAAGATTTCCTTGAAAGGTAGTCACCATCCTTGTCTTTGCATCCATTTTTGTCAGCTGGCATAGAGAATGGTGAACCATAATAATGGTGGATCGTTGGTCAGAACTTGATGACCCAAAATAACTGCAAGGCAATCTTTCTTGGCTCTCAGACTTGGGAGTGCTCTTCAATCATAAGCTATCACCTTTTCAGCACCTTTCTGAATTTGTACTACACACATCCCATGATGTGAAGTTCTGTTGTGAAGTTCTGTTTCGGCTTTCTGGCCATATAATGCTAGCCCAGGATATGATGACAGCGTCTCCTACAGGAGAAGTGAAGATCTATCTTGAAACTTCCTGGCAGATTAAAACTGTGTGCCGGACCGAGACTCGAACTTGAGTTTGAGTCTCGGTCCGAAACACAGTTTTAATCTGCCAGGAAGTTTCATATCAGCGCACACTCTGCTGTAGAGTGAAAATTTCATTCTAGAAACATCCCCCAGGCTGTGGCTAAGCCATGTTGCCGCAATATCCTTTCTTTCAGGAGTGCTAGTTCTGCAAGGTTCGCAGGAGAGCTTCTGTAAAGTTTGGAATGTAGGAGACGAGGTACTGGCAGAAGTAAAGCTGTGAGGACGGGGCGCGAGTCGTGCTTGGGTAGCTCAGTTGGTAGAGCACTTGCCCGCAAAAGGCATAGGTCCCGAGTTCGAGTCTCGGTCCGGCACACAGTTTTAATCTGCCAAGAAGTTTCGTATCAGCGCACACTCCGCTGTAGAGTGAAAATTTCATTCGAGATCTTTCTTGCACCTCATTCAAGTAAAATTTGGCATCACTTTATAGTATTTCTTGCAAGGGACATGCCTTGGTACAGAAGTCTTTTATGAATTGTCCGTCTGTGCACATTCTGAGAAAACTTTTCCCATCACAAATATGCCAAGGGGTCAGAAAATCTGTGATTGCTCTCATTTTCTATATACTGCAACGGACTAATCAACATTCATTATGTTCTGCAAGATTTTTCCTTAGGTGGCCAAAAGGTGTTTTTTTGGATTCTGGCAGAGGCCTGTAGTCTGAACACACTTCAGTGTGATTGTCAGGAATCTTAGATATCCTTCAGATAGTAAAGACATTTTGTCCATTTGTGTCAAAGCAGGTTCATATGCTCAAAGGTGGCTAGAGTGTTACACAGTACAAACAGCATAACGTAGAACTCAAACAGGCCGTCAGGAACTATGAATGCAATCTTTTTCCATGTCAGCCACATTAAACTCAAATTTCCTGAATCCTGTCTGCATGCCCATAGCTGAAAAATAATTTGCTTCTTTCAAGTAGTCAAGTGCAAGGCACAGCGGAGGACAGACACCTTTTCTTGTGATTTTGTTCCGTTGTCAGCAGTCTATGCAGAAATGCCACCTTCCTTCACAAGGACCCCAGGAAGCAACTTTCTGTCAGTTCAGTAATCTCTTCTTGTAGCATTTTCTGCACTTCCACCCAGATTACCTGTTGTTCAGCTGGAGATACCCTATATGGGCACTGGCTAACTGGCAAGTTCCAGTGTTAATATGGTGTTTTATGATAGAGTAGCATGGAGAGCTGCATCAAACCAGTCTCAGGACTGAAGACAACAACAACAACATGGTGTTTTACCATGAACCCTTTTGGCATCTTTAGGTTTTACAGCATCTGCAAATGGTTGCAGAACAGCTAAAATACACCAATATTGTTCCTCAATCTGGCTATATCATATGGGCAGCTTCCTCCACTGCGTTGTTTGTGGGGGTAGCAAAGCACAAATCTTCTTGGACTGTTTCAGCTGTTTCTACAGAAATATCTTTAGGGAAGAATTGTGGCTGCTCATGGAAGTCTGGAGCTCCGATCTTCTACAGTCTATGACTGTTTCTGATGCCTACAAGCAGTCCTTCCAAGAACAATATTATGATTACATTCCAACAAAATGACACATTCAAAGGAAGATTATTCTGTTATTGATAGTTATGCTTGCAATATATCTTCCTGGTGACTTTCAGCACAATCACTTTTGTATCACAGAACAATCATCTTCAGTTGGGACAATAAACATTCAACATTACGCAAAGTAAGTCCCTGAGTCAATTAGCACCTGAACAAGTTGGCAGTCAATGAAGACACCTGAAATCTTGATGTCTGTCAGTCAAGGTGGAATCTCATTAGAGGCAACTTCAGTTCCACAGATGGACACCTTGCGTGAATTTTCTTAAATTCGGCAGCTAGACAAGAAGTTGTATCCCCTCTGTTGGGAGACACCGAACAACTATGGTGTGTTACGGGGGGGGGACACACCCCTTCCATGGTGCAGCAATAGGCTTTGTCCCACAGGTTGACCATAATCATCTACAGTTGACTCGCATGAATAGCATGGTTGCGACAGTCTATGTCTAGCAGTGTAGTAGTCGAAAACTTTTTCTCTGCAGTAGTATACAATGTGTTTGCAGTGGAAACATACCAGGTTGTTGTATGTCCTCCAAATTTCTTTCTTGTTAGGTGTTATACCTGACAGAGGAGTTGGTCATACCTGCATTGGTTGGCTGCTGGGTGATTGATTGATGCCTGTGGCATTAATCTGAGTTGGCCAAGTCCATTATTCCTAGCATATTTGGGTGGTGGCAGAGATTGGTGCTAAAGATTAATATACCTTTTCTTCAACATTCTCTATCTCCTGCCTTATGGGGCTGCCATTCATGGTTGCTATCTATTGCGTACTCTGTCCAACAGCTCTGGCTGCCATAAACTGCTGTCTTGCTTTTCTTTCAACCTCATGTGTTATATATCACATCATGGTCGTCGTCCACAACTGCCATAGAGACCACATTTATGAATCAGTCATACTTCTTTGTCCTATACAAGATATTTAAAAAAAAAAGAGAGAGGATAAAATATAAATGTATTAATACAAGTGAATAAAATATTGTGATGATGGATTTTCTTAGTTTGCGTAGTGCTAAGCTATGCACAAAAATTCTTGATGCACTCATTTACTCCAGCATCCATAAATATTGTAAATTCCAACCTTTTACCTTTTGTTTTCTTTTTTTCCCCCCCTCTGGGGTCATCTAAGTTGTCAGTAATTATTTTTAACAATTTTCCATGTGGCTTTAATGGAGGCAAAGCGCACATTTTCATTTTACACCGCATTGGTTTAGCATTGACTTGCTGTATTATTATTCAATAAATACATTCACGACAAACAAATTTTGTATTATATATATGTAAACAATATACTTATTCATTGACTCCTGCAGATCAGTTTTGTTTTTCTTAGGTTAGCTAGAATCCAAAGGACAAGAAAACCATCTCTAACAAGCTGAATATAACAGGATAATGAGTCTGACAAAAAAGCATTGTACAGCTTCATCTTCACATTTACAACTATTCTCTGCCAACTCCCATGATTCTAATGCATATGTTACACCAGATACAGCTATGTACCCCCAATAAATACTTATTTTCTTAAACACCTTTGCAGAATAATCTACTCTACTTATGAAATTTTCATGATCTATCAACACCACATCTGCCTCTGTTTGCTGGAAGGGCATATTTCAGTCCTTTAATGTGATAGCAAACAGTAACAGCTGTTATTGTGTTTACCCAAATTTACATTTTGCATACATATTTTCTTTGGACACTCATTACTGTAAGTAAGGTGTATAGACGGTCTGGGGAAATATCCTTTATCATGAGACTGGAGGATAGGAAATGGTGAATGATTTGTGAATTTTCTTCTTATCAGAGCTACACAGAACTGCAATGTGTGTGACTGTGATTCTCACTGCAAGGATCATTCAATCTTTTAGATAATGACAAAAATGTTTGCCTGTTTTATTTACTCTGTACCAAATATTCTTGTAACTATGAATATTCATTTGCTAGCTCTCCATGGTATCAAGGATACTGATGCACTGATTTCAACTATTTGCAGTACACAGCATTGGTCATTTTACTTCAGTATTGCAAAAATAAAAAGTAATTTTGTGTAAACATTTCTCTATCTACAAGAGGTTATATGCATAACCTTTTGTGCCATTTTGAGACTGTATCACCAGGGGGAAAAGGTGTAGGTTAACTCTTTTCTGCAAAAGATTTTATGCTAATCAGGAAAAGCACAAGTAGTTGTTCATACGCAATTTATTGTACATGCACCAGAAATAGAACATTTTCTTACCTTGTGTTCAGGACTAATTATCATACGTACTCACACACAATAATATTCTCAACCAGCAGTCATTTCTTGGTACCTACCACTGCTATTCGTATATCCTCTCTCCATTGGGACATGCACTTCATTTCCATATAATCAATACTAAATAAAACTTAAGTGCTCAACTAAATGTAGTCAGCTCATTACTCATACCTATGCACAATATTTATAGAGTGGTTTAGGACCGCACTATTCTCCATTTTTTGCGAAACATTTTTCATGTCTTACAGTGCATATGTACTAAAATTGAGTTTAGACAAAATTCTGGGTAGTGACGTTATGCATCTATCTTTCATGTGTTGGCAGCTTTGTGGAACAAAACTGCATTTATATAGAGTAAAAACTTACCTTTTAGACACTTTACTCTTCAAATAGCCTAATGATGGTTTCAATAGAAATTAATGTTTACTGATAGAAAATTCATTTCTTTCTCCCTAGGTGCATTGTAGTGTTCAGTCATTTTTCATTATTTGTGGTTACTCATGGCAGTGGTTATGTAAATATACTTCTGGATAACTTTTAGTGTAATATAGTTAATCTTTTGTACATAGTTGCTTTTCCTCCATCTTTATTTCTAGTTTAGTTCCTTAATCTAATCTTAAAATTAATATTGACATATGTACAGATTTTTTTTATTATTACTTGAACCTGGAATAGGATAATTTGTACTACTCCTGTTGGCTTCATCTCACAAATTTCTTTATGTCAATATAAACCCCGTGTTTCTCCTGAACTGGATTGACCCAAGCAATAGCATCCAGGGTGTGGGTTATTGATTATTGTGTATTGCCCTGCATATAGTAGCTGCCACGTGAAATTTAGTTTTTTTAGTTTGGTGGATTTAGGGTGCGTGCATAAGAGTATCTTCTCTCCGATTTGAAAAGTGCATTTATGCCCAAATCTTTTCTTCTACAAATATTTCATTTTGCAGCAATCATGGTAGTGGTTTGACCCACTCGTCAGTTTGTTTTTCCAAAATTAACTCTGTGTGAATCCTGTAGAGGCACAAAGCTTATTGCTCAAATGGGGCCACATTTTATCCATTTAGTTTGTGAGGAGCATATGTCCCAATGAATTGTCACACACTTAACACTCTCTTTACTAGATTGTTTCTGGGTGGAAGTGTGAAATTAGAATGTTTAATGTGTTGTTCCTTCAAAAAAGTCTTTCTATTTGTTGCTTGTAAAGCTACTGGCTGATCAACTCTCAGTAAATAATCATTTGTAATTCATCTGATTACATCTACATGATTACTCTGCAATTCACATTTAAGTGCTTGGCAGAGGGTTCATCGAACCACCATCACACTATCTCTCTAGCATTCCATTACCGAACAGCGCGCGGGAAAAATGAACACCTAAACCGTTCTGTTCCAGCTCTGATTTCTCTTATTTTATTTTGATTATCATTCCTATCTATGTAGTTTGGGCTCAACAAAATATTTTCGCATTCAGAATAGAAAGTTGGTGACCGAAATTTCGAAAATAGATCTCGCCGCAACGAAAAACGTCTTTGCTTTAATGACTTCCATCCCAACTTGCCTATCATATCTGCCACACTCTACCCCCTATTGCGTGATAATACAAAACGAGCTGCCCTTTTTTTTGCACCCTTTCGATGTCCTCTGTCAATCCCACCTGGTAAGGATCCCACACCGCGCAGCGATATTCTAACAGAGGACGAACGAGTGTAGTGTAAGCTGTCTCTTTAGTGGACTTGTTGCATCATCTAAGTGTCCTGCCAATGAAACGCAACCTTTGGCTCGCCTTCCCACAATATTATCTATGTGGTCTTTCCAACTGAAGTTGTTCGTAATTTTAACACCCAGGTACTTAGTTGAATTGACAGCCTTGAGAATTGTACTATTTATTGAATAATCGAATTCCAACAGATTTCTTTTGGAACTCATGTGGATCACCTCACACTTTTCGTTATTTAGCATCAAATGCCATCTGCCACACCATACAGAAATCTTTTCTAAATTGCTTTGCAACTGATACTGGTCTTCGGATGACCTTACTAGACGGTAAATTACAGCATCATCTGCGAACAACCTAAGAGAACTGCTCAGATTGTCACCCATGTCATTTATATATGTCAGGAACAGCGGAGGTCCCAGGACACTTCCCTGGGGAACACCTGATATTACTTCAGTTTTACTCGATGATTTGTCATCTATTACTACGAACTGCGACCTTCCTGACAGGAAATCATGAATCCAGTCGCACAACTGAGACGATACCCCATTGGCCCGCAGCTTGATGAGAAGTCGCTTGTGAGGAACAGTGTCAAAAGCTTTCCGGAAATCTAGAAATACAGTATCAACTTGAGATCCCCCTGTAGATAGCGGCCATTTCTTCGTGCGAATAAAGAGCTAGCTGCGTTGCACGTGAACGATGTTTTCTGAAACCACGCTGATTACGTATCAATAGATTGTTTCCTTCGAGGTGATTCATAATGTTTGAATACAGTATATGCTCCAAAACCCTACTGCAAACCGACGTCAATGATATAGGTCTGTAGTTCGATGGATTACTCCTACTACCTTTCTTAAACACTGGTGCGACCTGCGCAATTTTCCAACCTGTAGGTACAGATCTATCGGTGAGCGAGCGGTTGTATACGATTGCTAAGTAGGGAGCTATTGTATCAGCATAATCTGAAAGGAACCTAATCGGTATACAATCTGGACCTGAAGAGTTGCCCGTATCAAGCGATTTGAGTTGCTTCACAACCCCTAAGGTATCTACTTCTAAGAAACTCATGCTAGCAGCTGTTCATGTTTCAATTTCTGGAATATTCCATTCGTCTTCCCTGGTGAAGGAATTTTGGAAACCTGCGTTCAATAACTCCGCTTTAGCGGCACAGTCGTCGGTAACAGTACCATCGGCACTGCGCGGCGAAGGTATTACAGATGTAGAAGTAACTGTTTTAACAACATACATGTTACAGTACTTAGTGAAAGCATCATATAATGCAATTATGTATTTTATCCCACCTCTAGCTTGTGGTAGGGGCCAGCTGCTTCTAGGGACACTGACTGACTCCAGTGGTTTAGTATGAATAATTTGGTATATTTCTGTTAAACTAGATCGATTTGGATGCTTCACCTTTTTTGACAGATGATATTTTCTTATGACTGTGTACTCTACATTGGTCATTACAGAAATAATATGAAATGATTATTTGTGCACTTTGATACCCCACAATATTCCCAAGCTTGGTGGGTGTATTTGATAAAAACACTGATGTATGCCTCAGGTAAACATATGCACTCTGGTGTGCTATGATGACATGGCACTCTTTGGTGCAGATTACAGAACTTGCCCAGTTCTTCACTATTTTCATCTTGTAGTCTCTGCTTTAGATTTCACCAGCATTCCGCTTCTTCCAGTAATTTACACGTCATTTGGTACATCCTTAGATATTGTGGTTAGTAGGTGTTGACATACATTAGAAAAACACGATAGTCTTGAGTTTGTTCCATCAACTCACTGAATTCAAATGTGAAAATGTATCTGCTACACTACTCTGCTCTCCTTTTGTGTGTACTATTTCAAAACTGAATTCTTACAAGAACAGAAAGTCTTGGCTGATGTAACAAGTTAGCGTTAACAAAGGTCTCTTTAACTGCATGAAAATCTTTTTGTCATTGTGCTGTCCACAACCATGTATTGTTTGGGTGTAAGAGAGCATCATTATTCAGAAATTGATTTGGCAAGAACTTTCTGAAAAAGAACATTAATCCTAAGGGCGCTTAGAGTTCTCTTCTGTTTTGTGGTGCTGGAAAATTTTTTATAGCATTGATCTTTCCTTAGTCTGCTACTATACTTCCTGATGTCAAAAATCAGATCTTCATAAGATTATTGTGACTTTATGCTCTCTGATTTGATGTAACACTTTCATAAGCAATTCCACGTGTGATGGCAACCAGTAGGTCACACACATACATGCATGTCGGTCTACTTAGTAACTCTGGACCCAAAACTGTATCCTGAGCTGCTAAGAATACCCTTGCACTGACAGTTAATCTAAAGGGAAATAGTTGGAATTAGTAACTACTACCAGTACAGACTAATCGCATAGATTTCCTACTTTAAGGATGAGGTGCTACCTGCCACTATAATGTACACAAGTCTATGCTAGCTAAGTATTTTACATTCTGTAATTTCAGTAACTGCTCATCTAAATTTTCTGGCTTCATCCTAACTGGGGACATGATCTTGTTGATTCATCTGGCATCTAAAACTAGGTGGGCAGCAACATTCAGTTTCATGACTGCCAGAAGAGGGGCTACAATATGGTGACTGAAGATCCCATTATTCCCCAGTTTATCATTCTTGATATTTCTTTACATACTGTTTTCCTTGTCACCCGTGGTATTGTATATGAAGGGTGACCCTTATGTTACCAGCACTTTTGAAAAAGTTATATTGTAGGAGTAGTTCACTTAATTCATTTCTCTAGCGTACAGATAGGTAAGAAGTCTCTTGCACCTTATCCTGTATGGTTTGCACATCGATACATGTATCTGATGACTGATTAGCACACATTTCATCTATGAAAAATATCCCGGGAAAAGTGACTTTTACATCTACTTCATATTTGATGGTATCTTCACTAGTACTCTTCTTGACCAAATCAAGGGAGACTGTACAACCTTCAACTTGAAAATGACACCTGCCTTTACCTAAATCTATTTTCACTTCATACTGCTGAAAATAATTAATACCTAAAGTACAGTTCACCATTTCAGTATCGTTTATCGTAATAGGTATATGTGCTTGTGTTCTCACTATTTGTGATTTGTTACCCACTGATGTTAGAATTCTACACAAGTAGGCTAGGTACATGAATATTTCTCCCGATTTCCTTGAAACAAACTGACATTGCATTTCCTGAAGCATGTGTGTCATCAATAATGAAGCACATACGTTCCCTACTTCTGCATTTATTACTACTGTTACAAGTCTCCTAATAATGCAATTCATCTCTGTATCTTCATCTTGGTCATATTTGTATAAAAAAGTATTTGTTCATTCTATATACCCTCACTGCATCTATTGGCTGTTGCTGGGAGGCTTACCGCACAAAACTGATCATTGTTTTCCATCTGTGACAGTGGAACAGCGTTACCATTATTGACTACCCCGACTATGTGTTTTGTATTGTGTTCGTGTGGCAGAAACAAGTTATTTGTTTGGCTTTGACTATCCTTGTAAATGTAATCAATGAAGTCCTATATGGAAAAGTATTCCAGGTCTGTTTCTGGCATGGTGAGCTCTTCTCAAGTATGAGCCGGCAGTTGACATTTCAAAATTTTCAGTATGTCCACATGGGATAGAGGTTTTCTCAAATGTCCCCTTTGTTAATGTATTTTTCAAAATACTTTCTTAACCCTCCATTTGCTACTGAACAGTCATCAAATATTTCCAATTGTAAAGGTCTTGAACAGATATCAACCAAAATCTGTCGAAAAAGGCTTGCTCAAATTAGTCATACATTTGACATCTGTGTGCTACATCTGCAGCCCAAGTCAAGGCATCACCTCACCACATAATATATTTTTTGTTCTTCAGATCAGCTACATGGTAATTCATTATGAAATCGTCTAATAAATATTACTGAGTGTACCTTTCTTGATCCAGCAGTAAAAAAATGAAATTTGTGTTTTAGTAGGCTTTCATCAGTTGATATTGACAAAAGATACAAATTTGCTCCTGGTGTGTGTAACATTGACATCAGTTGTAGTGTGTGGTAACTTGTTTGATTTGTCAACAATGGCAATTGATTATATGTGCCAGAATTTCTCTTGTTAATGTTGTAAATCTGTAAGAGTAGAGAGTTATCCTCTCATCTGCCTAGCAAACTGTCCACTATGTCTCCTGTGTTAACTTTGGTTCACTCAAACTGATCCTTTCAGTGTTCAATTCCGAACATACCTTTTACACTGCAATTTTGATAGTGGTGTCTACTTTGTCAACAATTTTCTTTTCACTCCCCATCATCAATTTTTCTACCTCGTCAACATAAGTTTTATGTTGTATTAGCAATTCTTGTGCATGCGTGGTCATCTAGTTCCTTTGCAATTTTGTTAAAGCTTTATTAATCTAACCTCCTCCTATAGTTTTTGTATCTTTTTGGAAAGATATTTGCAAAATTTTTTGGAGTTTAGAAACTTCTGTTTGAACTTCCATCACAGTTTTTAATTCATGGCATACAGTTAACAAACTGTTTGGTTTGTGGGTAAGTCATCTAATCTAATTTTCTTTTGTTATTCTGACATTTGCATGAATTTCTGGTAGACTTTTTGACAAAGATCCATAAATTTTTTATTGAATGAGAAATTATTGATTGAATTTTTTTTAAATGCATCCTTTAAAAACTGTTAGTATCAGCTGAGGCAATGTTGCCTAATGTTTGTGATGCTGCTCTGCTCAAACATTTCCTGTTCATGCGACATTGGACTATCTTAAATTTTCTGTCATCTCGCGGTACCTCTTTCAGATCTGCTATGCAAAAAAGTACTTTAGTGTGGTGATTATGGTGGTAATTTTAAAATATTGCTTAGCAAAAGTCTATCATTTACAATTCTCGTTAAATCCATATTGTGACTGCCATTAATGGTGTCATTCTGACGGCATGCCATATCAATGGTCTGCATTGGTACATCCACATTTATTAACTGCTGAGTCTGAGTGTTTAAAATATTTACATTATTTTGTTGATCTTTTGTATGCTTCTTTTTAATGGCTAAATAGGTACTCAAACTTGAAAATATTATCAAGTTGTAATTACTCTTTATAGACTGAAAAGCTTTTAGCAGAGTATTCACATACAACAAGATGGCTGCTACTTTTTCTGAGAATGTTCCATGTAGCACAATATTACCTTAAATGTGGTGTTTCAATTTGTCATTTCAGAAATTACTTACGCTTTGTATTATAGTAAAACCTGGTTTCCCATCTCTTCTCTTCTTTCATCTATTTTTTTCTGTTATTTCACTTATCTTGTCATGTAAACGGAAAGAAAATTTACATCCATTATTACATGACTGATCAGTCTTATTCAAATAGTGCAGTTAGATGACTTGTTATAGGCACAGTCCTGTCGCCTCGCCAATATACACTATATTAATAAAAAAAATATATGACAAACCCTGATGGCGTCCTCTTGGGTAAAATATTCCAGAGGTAAAATAGTCCCCCATTCGGATCTCCGGTTGGGGACTACTCAGGAGGACGTCGTTATCAGGAGAAAGAAAACTGGCGTTCTACGGATTGGAGCGTGGAATGTCAGATCCCTTAATCGGGCAGGTAGGTTAGAAAATTTAAAAATGGAAATGGATAGGTTAAAGTTAGATATAGTGGGAATTAGTGAAGTTCGGTGGCAGGAGGAACAAGACTTTTGGTCAGGCAAATACAGGGTTATAAATACAAAATCAAATAGGGGTAATGCAGGAGTAGGTTTAATAATGAATAAAAAAAATAGGAGTGCGGGTAAGCTACCACAAACAGCATAGTGAACGCATTATTGTGGCCAAGATAGATATGAAGCCCACGCCTACTACAGTAGTACAAATTTATATGCCAACTAGCTCTGCAGATAATGAAGAAATTGATGAAATGTATGATGAGATAAATGAAATTATTCAGGTAGTGAAGGGAGATGGAAATTTAATAGTCATGGGTGACTGGAATTCGACAGTAGGAAAAGGAAGAGAAGGAAACGTAGTAGGTGAATATTGATTGGGGTTAAGAAATGAAAGAGGAAGCCGCCTGGTAGAATTTTGCACAGAGCATAACTTAATCATAGCTAACACTTGGTTCAAGAATCATGAAAGATGGTTGTATACATGGAATAACCCTGGAGATACTAGGTTTCAGATAGATTATATAATGGTAAGACAGAGATTTAAGAACCAGATTTTAAATTGTAAGACATTTCCAGGGGCAGATGTGGACTCCGACCACAATCTATTGGTTATGAACTGTAGATTAAAACTGAAGAAACTGCAAAAAGGTGGGAATTTAAGGCGATCGGACCTGGATAAACTGAAAGGACCAGAGGTTGTACAGAGTTTCAGGGAGAGCATAAGGGAACAACTGACAAGAATGGGGGAAAGAAATACAGTAGAAGAAGAATGGGTAGCTTTGAGGGATGAAATAGTGAAAGCAGCAGAGGATCAAGTAGGTAAAAAGACGAGGGCTAGTAGAAATCCTTGGGTAACAGAAGAGATACTGAATTTAATTGATGAAAGGAGAAAATACAAAAATGCAGTAAGTGAAGTAGGCAAAAAGGAATACAAATGTCTCAAAAATGAAATGGACAGAAGTGCAGAATGGCTAAGCAGGGATGGCTAGAGGACAAATGAAAGGATGTAGAGGCTTATCTCATGAGGGGTATGATAGATACTGCCTACAGGAAAATTAAACAGACCTTTGGAGAAAAGAGAACCACTTGCATGAATATCAAGAGCTCAGATGGAAACCCAGTTCTAAGCAAAGAAGGGAAAGCAGACAGGTGGAAGGAGTATATGGAGGGTCTATACAGGGGCGATCTTCTTGAGGACATCATCATGGAAATGGAAGAGGATGTAGATGAAATGGGAGATATGATACTGCGTGAAGAGTTTGACAGAGCACTGAAAGACCTAAGTCGAAACAAGGCCCCGGGAGTAGACAACATTCCATTAGAACTACTGACAGCCTTGGGAGAGCCAGTCCTGACAAAACTCTACCGTCTGGTGAGCAAGATGTATGAGACAGGCGAAATTCCCTCAGACTTCAAGAAGAATATAATAATTCCAATCCCAAAGTAAGCAGGTGTTGACAGATGCGAAAATTACTGAACTATCAGTTTAATAAGTCACTGCTGCAAAATACTAACGCGAATTTTTTACAGACGAATGGAAAAACTGGTAGAAGCAGACCTTGGGGAAGATCAGTTTGGATTCCGTAGAAATGTTGGAACACGTGAGGCAATACTGACCCTACTACTTATCTTAGAAGAAAGATTAAGGAAAGGCAAACCTATGTTCTAGCATTTGTAGACTTAGAGAAAGCTTTTGACAATGTTGACTGGAATACTCTTTCAAATTCTAAAGGTGGCAGGGGTAAAAATACAGGGAGCGAAAGGCTATTTACAATTTGTACAGAAAGCAGATGGCAGTTATAAGAGTCAAGGGACATGAAAGGGAAGCAGTGGTTGGGAAGGGAGTGAGACAGGGTTGTAGCCTCTCCCCGATGCTATTCAATCTGTATATTGAGCAAGCAGTAAAGGAAACAAAAGGAAAGTTCGGAGTAGGTATTAAAATCCATGGGGAAGAAATAAAACCATTGAGGTTTGCCGATGACATTGTAATTGTCAGAAACAGCAAAGGACTTGGAAGAGCAGTTGAACGGAATGGACAGTGAAACTTCCTGGCAGATTAAAACTGTGTGCCCGAACGAGACTAACTCGGGACCTTTGCCTTTCGCGGGCAAGTGCTCTACCATCTGAGCTACCGAAGCACGACTCATGCTCGGTACTCACAGCTTTACTTCTGCCAGTATCTCGTCTCCTACCTTCCAAACTTTACAGAAGCTCTCCTGCGAACCTTGCAGAACTAGCACTCCTGAAAGAAAGGATACTGCGGAGACTTGGCTTAGCCACAGCCTGGGGGATGTTTCCAGAACGAGTCTCCGCAGTATCCTTTCTTTCAGGAGTGCTAGTTCTGCAAGGTTCGCAGGAGAGCTTCTGTAAAGTTTGGAAGGTAGGAGACGAGATACTGGCAGAAGTAAAGCTGTGAGTACCGAGCATGAGTCGTGCTTCGGTAGCTCAGATGGTAGAGCACTTGCCCGCGAACGGCAAAGGTCCCGAGTTAGAGTCTCGGTCGGGCACACAGTTTTAATCTGCCAGAAAGTTTCATACCAGCACACACTCTGCTGCAGAGTGAAAATCTCATTCTGGAATGGACAGTGTCTGGAAAGGAGGGTATAAGACGAACAACAACAAAAGCAAAACGAGGATAATGGAATGTAGTCGAATTAAATCGGGTGATGCTGAGGGAATTAGATAGGAGTTTTGCTATTTGGGGAGCAAAATAACTGATGATGGTCGAAGTAGAGAGGATATAAAATGTAGACTGGCAATGGCAAGGAAAGCGTTTCTGAAGAAGAAACATTTATTAACATTGAGTATTGATTTAAGCGTTAGGAAGTCGTTTCTGAAAGTATTTGTATGGAGTGTTGTCATGTATGGAAATGAAACGTGGACGATAAATTGTTTAGACAAGAAGAGAATAGAAGCTTTCGAAATGTGGTGCTACAGAAGAATGCTGAAGATTAGATGGGTAGATCACATGACTAATGAGGAGGTATTGAATAGAATTGGGGAGAAGAGGAGTTTGTGGCACAACTTGACTAGAAGAAGGGATCGGTTGGTAGGACATGTTCTGAGGCATCAAGGGATCACCAATTAGTACTGGAGGGCAACATGGAGAGTAAAAATCGTAGAGGGAGACCAAGAGATGAATACACTAAACAGATACAGAAGGATGTAGGTTGCAGTAGGTACTGGGAGATGAAGAAGCTTGCACAGGATAGAGTAGCATGGAGAGCTGCATCAAACCAGTCTCAGGACTGAAGACCACAACAACAACATGACAAACCCACAAACAATAAAATATAGATACATAAATATAAGTGAATAAAATATTGTGATAATAAATGTTCTCATTTACTTATTGCTAAGCTCTGCACAACGATTCGTGACACACCCACTTGGTCCGGTGTTGATAAATATTGGAAGTCCAACCTTTTACCTTCTGTCTTCTTGTTCCTTCCCTGTGACGTCATCCAAGTTATCAATATTATTTTGAAGTTTTACCCGTGTAGCCGTAACTGAGGTGAATCAGGAATTTTGATGTTGCCCATCTTGGTTTAGCACTGACTTGCTGTTTTATTATTTGATAAGTTCATGACACAAATTATGTATTACATATATTTCCACAAAAATACTTCTTCATTGACTCATATGGATCATTCGCTCCTCTTATATCAGTGAGAACCCAAAGGGCAAGAAAACCATCTTGAACATGCAGAATAAGACAAGATAATGAATTTGACAAAAAAATTCATACAGCTTCACTTCTCCTTTACATCAACAAGTCTCTCGCAAGTCCAATGGTTCTGATGTGTGTATTACACCACATGCAGTTATGTTTCCCTAAAAAATATGTATTTTCTTACACACATTTGCAGAATTATCTTTACAAAATGTTCATGACCTGCTAGTAACAGCACAGTCTCACTTTTTCTGTTGTATTTCCTAAATGTGATGGCACAGCCAGATGAATTCTTCTGATGTGACATACTTTACTGGAAGAGCTTGGTACTTGTCTTCTGTGATTCCTTTCAACAAGTGTGAGAGTTTGTCAGTTACCGTCATTCCGATTCACAATGTGGCATAGGGCTAGAAGACTTATGTAGGAATATCATTTCTCCAAGACACCAGGCCCTGTTTTTCAACTACTGTTCTACTACATGGACTTGCTTAGACTGTCACTAGAAGGTTTCTTCAGTTGAGAGTGTTATTTGCCCCAACTATAGCACTTCTTTTCCACGTCTGCTGAACCACTGCTAGGCTATGCTCTCCGTGTAAAAGTACTCATCCCACCTGTTATATTTCGTGACTCAGTCATATACTTTCAGCCATTTCATCAGCAACTCTGGTTAACACTGATGGATGCCTTAAGTGCAGTTGCCTTAATGCTGGCTTGGAATCTATATATGGACTGTGGGAACAATGTACTGTTCATATTGTGGTTGCTGCCAGTATAGGCAATGGCCATTATGTTGCTCAACTGGAGCCACAGTGATGATTATGATGATTAGAAGTATCCAGTATCTCCAAACAATGTCTCATCGTTAAAGAGAATTAAATTCAATTCCGAAAGTAGGGTGATCAAGTACAACACTTAGCACTTTTCCCCCCAGCCAGAACAAAACTGAGCTCTTGGATGGAGAGTGCAGCTCTTTATACATACATAGAATATTCCAAAATGTATAAACATAAGAAATTCTGAAGACATTCCAGAACTGATAAATACTAAATGAAAATTAGTTAAATGTCAGACATGTTGAAATATGGTATCCCGGCTGAGCCCCCCAGTTGAAATATGCTCACTATTTTTATTTACTTAAATTTGGCATATTTCGTGACAGTACCTTTTCTGTGAAATGTTTACAAGGCGATATTTGTCTTGGCTTCAGTTGTCTAGTGGAAGTATGATTCCACAATGCAGTTTCGTCGGCTGCAGAAATGACCTGGTTCAATGTGTTTGCCTCATTTTTGGTGCTTCAAATACCATTTCTTCGAATGTGGTTTCTTCTTAAAGTTTATATAAAAAAAGTATTAACGTAATTCATTTTTCCTGTTCACTAACAAATTATTATGATGGCGACCTGCACATTGTTCTACCATCAACACACACCAAGGGTTCACTGCCGACTGATTACAGTCAAAGAGGACTCCAGCGTCAAAGACATTTTACACAACACACAAGCTTCCACTTGTAATCAGTCTCTTTGATATTCTTCGTCACATTTACTAATAGTAATCAATATGCTTTCACTCTCAAAAATATAAGTAAATTAGCATATAATAAGGCAAATTACAATAAAAAAAATTCTGACAAAAATATAAGAAAACATTTACAATTTGGTATCGACAAATCCGGTAGAAAATAACACATCTCCCAGATCCATTACAATGTCCAGAAAATACGTACCATTTTGCAAAAAAGGCTAATAAAAATATTTTTCTAATCAAAAATTTATTTTTACAAGAAAGAGTATTTATTAAAACTATTTTTTAGACATATTTCATAGCAGGAAACCAACTTTTCTAAGCTCTCTTAATAGAAAGATGCTGCCAATGAAGACATCCACTGCTAAACAATGTGCCCCCCCCCCCCTTTGTGTCATCATCACTGTCAAAGTGGCTTCTTCCAGAAACACATTCAAGTTCAAGAACAAGTGATAATCATAAGGTTCGAGATTAGGGCTGTACAGCAAGTGATCGAATTACTCCCAACCAAATTGCTGAATAAGGTTTTGAGTGACACCAGCAGAATGGGGACGCGCGTTGTCATGGAGCAACACAATGCCTTGACCGAACATTCCACACCTTTTGCTTTTTATTGGACACTGAAGTTTTCTCAAAGTTTCACTATATCGTACCGCACTGACGGTTTCACCTCTGGGAAGGAACTTAACAAGCAGAATGCCCTTCCTGTCTCAAAACACAATGCACATTTATTTTGTACTGAAAACAGATTTGAATTTTTTTGTTTTGGGTGATTGTGAGTGCCCCCTCCATCATCTGTTTTGATTCTGGAGCAACACAACATGTTTCATCACTCGTCACAATTCTTTTTAAACTTCATCTACCTCATCATTGTATCAAGTAAGAAATTTCAAAGATTGCGAAGTCACTTCATTTTGGGGACGTGTGTAAGTATTTTCAGAACCCAACATAAATACAATTTGTAACAATTTCATGCAAAACAGGTTTTGAAATTGTGGACCATCTGTTTCCAAAAATTCTCACTTTCTCAACAGTCCATAAGTCCTTACATTTTGACCATAAAGTTCTACAAGCTGACAATGAATTTCAGCTGGCTTGACATTCTTCGCTTTCAAAAACAACATTAGAAAATGCACTTCACATATGGTAGGCTCAGTGACTCGTCTCAAACATTTTGAACAATGTAAACAACACCGTCTACGATGGCATCAGTGAAAGGATAATGAATCACACAAGTGCACATGCGTGGAACTATGAAATGTGACTTACTTTCCGGCCACACCTTGTAATTGCTGGTGGCCAGGTTTGAACCAGCGACCCACAGCACAACGGCCAGCAATGATAGCTGCTATCCCACAGACTACATGTGGCACACCTTGCAGCAATATTTGCAATATGACAACAGAGCTTAACTGTGTGTTATTTGCCATTTAACGAGTGAAAGTGCATTTACTGTAACAGTTAAAGGAACTCAATATAGACTACCATCCTCACTCATTCCTTTCCAATAAGTAGAGTAATATCTATTTCCATACTAACGGCATTTTATGAGCTCAGCAATAATAGGAATTATCAAGTAGTGTCAAAGTTTATTTTATGCAAAGTTTTTTTCCCCTCAACAGAATTAATTCATTAACTATTTTCTCTACAATGTACATTTGTTGGATGTGCTCCATCAGACGAAACTTTTAGTTCTCAGTATGCTGACTTTCCTAAAAAGGTGTTGAGTTGAACATGCTATAAAATCTATCACATAACACACTAGCGATTAACAGGCTTATGTGGCAAGCAAGCCTGGCACTTGTACGAGATACAATTCACAACAACCAACAAATGTTGAAAAGCCCTTCAAAGGAGAATCTTTATCTTTACATGTTGGTTACACACTCTGCATTTTCTTGGTAATGGGCTGACAATACAAAACTGTAACAAGCAGAATCCATGCATCCGAAAACTCACTCTTGCCACAAAGCAAAAACTAATTGCTCGCACAAATGGCCAAGTCAAGAAGTAGGGGGCCAAACAGCAATTAATTTCACCAATTATCATCTGAATTACAGTGAAGACCCTTGTTGAAGGACTAAATCTTGTACCTACAACAAAAATGCATCAACAGCAATGTACATCGGCACCACAGAGCTCATAGCAGCTGTGGTCCCAGTGGAAGTAAACAAAGTGCCAGTACTTACATCCAACAACTGTAAGCAAGGACGAGCAGCACAGAGAAATCTGCAGGAGGGCAAACAAACTAATTATGGAAAATGACAAGCCAATGCTATGGTCTTATTGTCACATGTGGACTACAATAAGATGTTGCATATATGCATTTCTACTGTGTTACCTGATGAACCATAACTTGGCTAGGTAGAAGATATTTTTAATACAGAATTCGAAAAGCAATGTAAATTACTGAATTACTTCAGCAATTTATATGTCTGTGAAATACAGTTTCATGCCTTGGATTAATCCCTGAATAGTGCCTTGGAGCAGATTTGTCTGGTTGATGTAAACTTTGTGAGAAGAAAATCAACACAGGGTAAAATAGCAAAGGCATTCTTTAGCATTAATACTTTCACTACATCTTTTCTTAAAAAATGAGAAGTTGTTCATTCTTTAAATCATGCCTCAAAACATGCTGCACATTAATTTCTGAAGTTTTTAATTTTCAGACATTGAAATAACAAAGTTTATCGCTGTTACAATTAAAACATTAAAATACATATGAAAAAAACTCAATGCTCAGTCTTGACGCAATTTAAATTTATCAACACTAACACCATCTTTAGTTATTACATTAATCAGAATGCTGTCTCCTGTGTATATGTCTCTCTCAGCAGCAGAAATAAACCCATCCTTAATTATTGCCAATGCTTTCTCTGCTGGAACAGGTTCTTTGGGTACATTTTCCATGTTTTTGTAACCAATCTGGAAAAAAGAATGTTTGAGGTTAGAAGCTACATTTTTATCACGCTGTTTCATATTAAGTGTAGTAACATGGGCTATTCATATAATTACTACAAAGTTCCAGCTGATTACAAATAATGGGAGTACAAATAGCCACTCCCCTTACAGCTCAGATGTTGGCAGGCACTAAACCAAGTGTGAGGTCGTATCTCAGCCATTTGACAATGTACTTTCTCAAACTTAACTAATTATATCCACACACAAGCATGGCTACATCATCCTGGCCAGCTACAATCTCTCAGTGCTGCAGCACAGTGAGAAAGTAATCATTTATTTGCCTGTGTGTTTTTGTTAGTAATCTCTGAGGGAAAAAAAAAAAGATCTCTGAAAACGTAGCAACAATTTAATCTTCTTTATGAGCCTCTCAAACACCCAATGACTTTACTATATAATAAGAATACTTATTCGTTCAACACCATCCAGCAGTTTAAACAGCATTTCAGGTACCTTGCCAATGGTACACTGAATTTCTTAATTGGCAGTTACTTCCATGTCCAATGGATCTTAGCTATGGTCTCCTGTTATAATGTGGAAGGAGTCAGTTAAAGCGTGCAAATTATGTCTCTCGCTGGCTTATGCAGAATTTATCACGATCACAATCAGTGATGGCAGCTCGCAACAAATGGAGTCAAAATTCACTAAACAACTTGCTACAATCACATTTAATGCTCACAGTAGCTGTGGCATTCACAGCAGAGCGCTCATTGGCTGTTGGAGAATAAGCGACGCAGGTGTGCAGAACAAGCCTAAACACAACTGCCATTGTTCGTGACCCCCAACTATAGAAACACATTAAGCCTCGTGCATTTTGCAATTTGCCTCCTAGCTCCATTTTATACTGCATTGTATACGATTATATACACTTTATGTGATACACACACACACACACACACACACACACACACACACACAATTTTTATTACACAGTCAGAGATTCTTAAATGGAATACAGAAAACTGTCAAGCAGATATGATTTCAGTTTGTGTTTGAAATTAATTTCAATATCTATTAGATTCTTTACATCATTAACAAAGAGCTCAAAGATTTTTAAGGCTGAGTACCTCACACCCTTTTGTGTCACACTAAAGCCATCCTCAAAGTGGACATGTTTCTCAATGTGAAGCACAATGGATGAGATTCCCATTGTGGTTAGTCTACACTGAGAAACAAGCCGGTATATGACACGCAACATTCACCTCATTATGCCTTTATTACTGCACCGCTCTCAAACAGCTGTCTACTATCTATTACTCGCACCAATTTTTGTAAATGAGCTGTATGATCTGTGAGCCAAATTGCTGAGCTAGTTCTGTTAAAAAGCACTTTTGTCCCTTGCTCATTTACTAACAATGTTTCTGTGTCTATAGTATACATAAATAAGAACTTCTATAACTTCTATATCCATGAACATGATAAAACGCAAAATAGTTACATGACCAGCCAGTAAGGATATAAGCTTTCAAACTGCCATTACAAATAATGCTGTACATATTTACAGTAGTCGTATAACTGATAAAAATTATTTTATCTTTCCTATTTTTAGTACATCTTAAGATCATTGTTATCACATCATCCAAAGGTAGGTGTGTGTGTGTGTGTGTGTGTGTTTGTTTGCATAACATCATTCACGGTGGAGGAGGGCACACCAAGAGGTCGTAGAGGTGGGCAGAGAGAGAGAGAGAGAGAGAGAGAGAGAGAGAGAGAGAGAGAGAGAGAGAGAGAGAGGAGGGGGGGGGGACATTGGATAGAAATGAAATTTATTAGACGTAATGATACAGATTAAAGATTCACTTGATCCCAAAATCAAGACCAATAAACGAATACGATGAATAGAAGTAAACAAACATGGTGCAACATCAATAATGTGTTGGACGACATTCTATTGCAATACACACTGCAACACAGTCCAGCATCGAGTTGATTAGATGCTTGAAGGTGATCTGAGCAGATTAGCCCATAAATCTTGGACAGCCACCTCCAGATCACGCGAGTGTAACATGGTGGGATCTGGCGTTTCAGCTTGTCCCACAAATGCTCTAGACAGTCGGGGAGCAGGTCGGCCATGGAAGCGTCAGAACATGACATAGGAAGTCGAACTCTTGCTGTAAGTTGACAAGCATTATCTTGGTCCTCACCATGTTGCTATGACAGATAAAAAGTAAAACACGGTTGACAGCCCACACATTGTTTGCTAAAATGGCTGATAAGTCAGATGGCAAACACAAACGAGAATCTAGGGGATTAAAAAAAGGACATTTCGTGAGGAAATGGTGGACTGTCAAAGGTTGAGTGCAGTGAGTACAAAGTGGTGGGGCAACACCACTTAACAAATGGTGATGGCTAAAAAGACAGTGACTGATGTGCAACCTAGCCAAAAAGATCTCATGGCAGGTTGACAGAGAGGTGGTCATCCAAGCTGCTGGGAGAGGCTTAATAACCCGGAGCTTGTTTCTGTGAATGAATGACCAGTGCTGATGCCAAAGAGACACCATCTGCCGACAGATGGCAACACAGAGATCATCAGATTGAATGTAAGACTTAGAAGGCAGATGTATGAGGGCTGCAGCCTTGGCAGCAGCATCAGCTGCCTCATTTCCTGTCAGATCGACATGACCAGGGAGCCACATAAACATCACAGTGGTTCCATCAAGAGTGAGCAAGTGACAGTATTTCTGGACCTTTTGCACTAACGGATGGATGGTGTACAGAACACACAGGCTTTGAAAGGCACTGAGAGAGGCAGAGTAGATGATGCAATTGAAAAGCCTGTGTCGCCAGATGTACTGCGTGGCATGATACAGGCAAAGACTCTGTTCTATATACTGAGCAGTGTTCCAGAAGCTGATACAGGAAAATGTTGGTGCCAATGGTGAAGGCACACCTGACACCATGGTCAATGCAAGAGCCATCAGTATACACGAAAGTACTATGGCGAAGATGAGTGTGAAGGTCATTAAACTGAATGTGATAGGGCAAGGCTGGAGTAGTGTGCTTAGGAAGCGAATGAAGGCCAAGGTCAACACAGGCTGCCACTCTAAGCCAAGGTGGTGAAGGGTTCACACCCACCGAGAAAGTGGCAGGTAGTGTGAAATTCAGCTGTTAGAGCAAGAGCCGAAAGCGAGCTTCAATAGGTAACAGAAGAGGGATGAGCTCCATACCAGCGATCAAAGGATTCATCGAAAAAGGAGGCATAGGATGAGTAGCCACGCATAGCAGACAAATGGCATGCATATCAGCTGAGGAGAAAGAGTAGGACAGTGGTAGTTTGGCAGCTTCTGCATACAGACTTTAAACCTTGCTAGTTAAATAGCGCCAGTGGCCAAACAGATGGCACAATTGTGGATAGTATTAAGAAGATGTTATGAAACAGGTGAAATACCCTCAGACTTCATGAACAATATAATAATTCCAATCCCAAAGAAAGCAGGTGTTGACAGATGTGAAAATTACCGGACAATCAGTTTAATAAGCCACAGCTGCAAAATACTAACACGAATTCTTTACAGACGAATGGAAAAACTAGTAGAAGCTGGCCTCGGGGAAGATCAGTTTGGATTCCGTAGAAATACTGGAACACGTGAGGCAATACTGACCTTACGACTTACCTTAGAAGAAAGATTAAGGAAAGGCAAACCTACGTTTCTAGCATTTGTGGACTTAGAGAAAGCTTTTGACAATGTTGACTGGAATACTCTCTTTCAAATTCTAAAGGTGGCAGGGGTAAAATACAGGGAGCGAAAGGCTATTTACAATTTGTACAGAAACCAGATGGCAGTTATAAGAGTCAAGGGACATGAAAGGGAAGCAGCGGTTGGGAAGGGAGTAAGACAGGGTTGTAGCCTCTCCCCGATGTTATTCAATCTGTATATTGAGCAAGCAGTAAAGGAAACAAAAGAAAAATTCGGAGTAGGTATTAAAATCCATGGAGAAGAAATAAAAACTTTGAGGTTCGCCGATGACATTGTAATTCTGTCAGAGACAGCAAAGGACTTGGAAGAGCAGTTGAACGGAATGGATGGTGTCTTGAAGGGAGGATATAAGATGAACATCAACAAAAGCAAAACGAGGATAATGGAATGTAGTCGAATTAAGTCGGGTGATGTTGAGGGTATTAGATTAGGAAATGAGACACTTAAAGTAGTAAAGGAGTTTTGCTATTTGGGGAGCAAAATAACCGATGATGGTCGAAGCAGAGAGGATATAAAATGTAGACTGGCAATGGCAAGGAAAGCGTTTCTGAAGAAGAGAAATTTGTTAACATCGAGTATAGATTTAAGTGTCAGGAAGTCATTTCTGAAAGTATTTGTATGGAGTGTAGCCACGTATGGAAGTGAAACATGGACGGTAAATAGTTTGGACAAGAAGAGAATAGAAGCTTTCGAAATGTGGTGCTACAGAAGAATGCTGAAGATTAGATGGGTAGATCACATAACTAATGAGGAGGTACTGAATAGGATTGGGGAGAAGAGGAGTTTGTGGCACAACTTGACCAGAAGAAGGGATCGTTTGGTAGGACATGTTCTGAGGCATCAAGGGATCACCAATTTAGTATTGGAGGGCATCGTGGAGGGTAAAAATCGTAGGGGGAGACCAAGAGATGAATACACTAAGCAGATTCAGAAGGATGTAGGTTGCAGTAGGTACTGGGAGATGATGAAGCTTGCACAGGATAGAGTAGCATGGAGAGCTGCATCAAACCAGTCTCAGGACTGAAGACCACAACAACAACACAAGAGGGACGGACGGACGGACGTGCAGATGCGAACAAAACACCAATAGTCTAGTTTCGAAAGGACAAGGGACTAGTACAAACTGAGGAGGGTTATGAGATCTGCTCCCCAGGAAATACCACTGAAGACACGTAGGACATTGAGGGACCACATACAGGGCTGCCAGACACGTGCGAGGACCAAGAAAGTTTCCTATCAAGCACGAGCCCCAGGAATTGGGTAGTTTCAACAAATGGAAGAGCAACATGCCCAGGATGTAAAGAAGATGCAAGAAACCATTGCGCTGTCAGAAATTCATACACACAGTTTTGTCAGTGGAAAAACAAAAGCCATTGTCGATGCTCCATGAGTAAAGACAATGGAGACAACACTGAAGACGCCGCTAGGTGCATGGAGAACTACAATGGATGGCAAAATTGTCAACAAAAAAGGAGCAGGAGATGCCCGGTGGGAGACAGGGCATTATAGGGTTAATGGCGATAACAAAGAGGACAACACTCGGGACAGAATCCTGCGTCACACTGTTTTCCTGAATAAAGCTTCTGACAAGGCTGAAACCATACAAACCTTGCAAACTCCATCTTTTAAAAATTCCCGAAGGAAACGGGGCAGGCGGCCGTGGAAGCCACACATGTAGAGAGTACGACAGATACCAGACCCCCAGCAGCTATCGTAGGATTTCTCCAAATCGAAAAACACTGCCATAGTCTGGGATTTCCGCACAAAACCATTCATGACATGGGTAGATAAAGTGACAAGATGGTCAACTGCAGAATGGTGCACTTGAAATCCACTCTGTGCAGCAGTTAGTAAACTGCGAGACACGAGACACCACACCAGCCCAGCATGAATCAGACGTTCCATCACATTGCGAACACAGCGGGTGAAAGAAATCGTGTGGTAGCTAGAAGTAAGGTGTTTGTCCTTACCGGCCTGAAGTATGGGCACGACAGTGGCTTCACGCCAGCATCTGGGACACGTGCCCTCTGCTCAGATGTGATAATACGAGGGTTGTTTTTCAAGTAAGGGCCGTTTTTACTTTTAAAAAAAGATACAAATACTTTTGTAAAAAAACTTTTATTTTCTGATTCTACACACTTTTACCTATTTTTCTACATAGTTGCCTTGTTTATTTAAGCACTTATCATACCGTACAACTAAGTTTTTAATTCCCTCTTCAAAGAATTCGGCCGCCTGCTCCGACTTTCCTATTTTTCTACATAGTTGCCTTGTTTATTTAAGCACTTATCATACCGTACAACTAAGTTTTTAATTCCCTCTTCAAAGAATTCGGCCGCCTGCTCCGACAGCCAAGAGTTCACGGCCGCTTTCACTTCATCGTCGTCATTGAAGTGCTGCCCGCCAAGATGGTGTTTCAGGTACCGGAAAAGGTGAAAATCGCTAGGAGCAAGGTCGGGGTTGTATGGTGCATGGTCCAAAACTTTCCAGCCAAAGGAATCAATCAAATCCCGAGCCTTTTGAGAGATGTGAGGCCTAGCGTTATCGTGCAGGAGCAAAACTCCTTTTGTCAGCATGCCGCGCCTTTTGTTTTGAATTGCTCTGCGGAGCTTCTTTAGAGTTGCACAGTAGGCATCTGAGTTGATTGTCGTTCCTCGTGGCATAAAGTCCACTAGCAAAACAACGCGCTGGTCCCAGAACACAGTTGCCATAATCTTGCGCTTTGATAGCGTCTGTTTGGCTTTGACCTTGAAGGGTGAGGTTGTGTGTCGCCATTCCATCGATTGTCGCTTGCTTTCGGGAGTGATATGGGATACCCGTGTTTCATCTCCAGTGACAATTTGACTCAACATGTCATCCCCTTCTTCCTCGTAACGAATCAAAAAGTCCAATGAAGTGGCAAATCTCTTCCCTTTGTGGTCCTCTGTGAGGAGTCTGGGTACCCACCGAGAACAGTTTCTTAAAGTTTAGGTTTTCAGATACAATTTTGTAAAAAACTGATCTTGAAACTTGTGGAAATTCCAAAGAAAGAGTGGAAATCGTGAATCTTCTGTCCTCACAAATCTTGCAGTCACCAAATCATCAGTGATCACAGAGGGCCGGCCTGAGCGTTCTTCGTCATGGAAGTTTTGACGGCCATTTTTAAACTCTCTAACCCATTGACGCACTTTACCTTCACTCATTGCATTCAAGCCATAAACTTCTGTTAACTGACGATGAATTTCTGCAGCTGATAGGCTTCTCGCTGTCAAAAAACGTATCACTGACCGTATCTCACACGCGGCGGGCGATTCAATAATCGTAAACATTATAAAGTAGCACGGCAATGCGTACACATCAGCTACAGAGCTGCAACTTGCATCAGTGTGAATGGGAAGGATGCCGGCAAGTGGCAGGGTGGCTTGTTGCGACGTCCGCGCGAACTACGGGACTATACGCGCGAACGGCCCTTACTTGAAAAACCCTCGTACATATGAATCCAGGAAGTGTTTGCCCACAAGAGAAAGGTACTGCAACATCTGAATGTGAACATTGTCTGGCCCTGGGGCAGAGGTAGGTAGGTAGGTAGGTAGGTTTAAAAGGAAGGGAAGGGAAGGGACCCAACTACAAGAACATTGGTCCCTTGTTCCTAATAAAACAATGCCACAAGAGTGAGAATAAGACAGATGAGACATATAACACAAAACTGAAAGAAAGGAAAAACCATAAGAACGAAGGAAAGGCAATGAACACTAAAAGGAACCCAAGAGAACAAGAAAACAACAGAGGCACACTAGAAACAGAAGAGAGTAAAACAAGTAAGCAGATTCACCCTCATGAATAAAGCATAAAACTAAATCAGCCAATGAGGTGTTGTCAGATAAAATGAGCGGCAACGAGTCCAGTAAACCAAGATTTCATCGCTGGACAGTCAAAGTGGGACAGTGCACCAGAATATGGGCCACTATCAACAGGGCACCACACCAACACTGAGGCGGATCTTCATGGTGCAAGAGGTAACTGTGGGTCCCCCTAGCATGGCCAATGCGGAGCCAGCAGAGGACAACTGATTCCCTGCAAGAGGCCCGCATGGAAGACTTCCACACATTCGTAGTCTCCTTAATGACACACAGTTTGTTGTGCATACTGTTATGCCATTCTGTCTCCCAAAGCCTAAAAACCCTGCGGCATAAGTCAGAACACAGGTCAGGTTCAGATATGCCCATCTCCAAAAGCGGTTTCTGCGCAGCCTGCCGGCAAGTACGTTACCAGGGGTGCTGACGTGTCCTGTGGTCCACACAAATACCACTGAATGACGGGACCGTTCCAGGGCATAGATGGACTCCTGGATGGACACTACCAGAGGATGGTGAGTGTAGCACTGGTTGATAGCTTGTAGGCTGCTCAAGGAGTTAGTAAACAGAAGAAACAATTCCTCGGGACATGAATGGATATACTGAAGTGCACGAGATATGGCTACCAGCTCTGCAATGAATACACTGCAGTCATTGGGTAAGGAATGCTGTTCAATATGGCCTCTGTGGACAAAGGCGAAGCCAACATTACCATCAGCCATCGAGCTGTTGGTGTAAACCACTTCAGAGCCCCAGGACACTTCAAGAATTGAGAGGAAGTGAGAGCAGAAAGCCGAAGGGTTAACGGAGTTTTTATGGCCATGCGGAAGGTCCAGGTGAAGCTTCGGCCTACAGCTACACTACGGAGGTGTACGTGAATGGACCTCAAGGAGAGGTGCTACAGGCAAGGACTCCAGTTCAGACAGAAGTGATTGCATGCGAACCGCAATCGTTAGCCCTGGCCTGGGCTGCCTATGTTGGAGGTGAATCGCCATGGTTGGGAAAAGAAGATGGCAATTAGGATGTTCAGGAGAGCTACTAATGTGTGCAACGTAACTGGCGAGCAGTTGTGCACGTCTGATCTGCAATGGAGGGACTCCACCCTCCACCAGTACGCTGGTCACCGGACTCTTCCCAAAAGCTCCTGTCACCAGTCGAAACCCGCAGTGGTGCACAGGGTCGAGTAAATGCAACGCTGAGGGCGCTGCCGAACCATAAACCACACTCCCATAGTCGATTTGGGATTGGAGAAGGGCTCTGTAGAGCCTCAGCAGCATAGAGCGATCTGCACCCCAACTGGTGTTGCTCAGGCAACAGAGGGTATTGAGGTGCTGCCAGCACTTTTGCTTAAGCTGATGAAGCCAAGTCAATCGAGCATCGAAAACCAATCCTGGGAATTAATATGTCTCCACTACAGTGAGTGGTTCATCATGAAGGTAAAGATCTCATGGCAAGTTGACAGAGAGGAGGTCATCCAAGCTGCTGGGAGAGGCTTAATAACCCGGAGCTTGTTTCTGTGAATGAAGGACCAGCGCTGATACCAAAGAGACACCATCTGCCGACAGATGGCAACACAGAGATCATCAGATGGAATGTAAGACTTAGCAGGCAGATGTATGAGGGCTGCAGCCTTGGCAGCAGCATCAGCTGCCTCATTTCCACGCTGGCAGAAGTGCATGAGACACGACTTTGTGGCTGAAAACTGGAAACTGTTGGCGACAACCCACTGGATGGCTCCCTGTGGGCGACTAAGCAACACCAGTACTGGAGCAGCAGTACGAAATGCAGAAGTGATCCACATGCAGAGAAGATGAGACTGAGGGCCCGACAGCTGCTGCTAGACCATTAATAGCCACCAAAAATAGAGAGACACTCAATACAAAGCCCTACGGGACTCCATTCTTCTGGATATGGATGGAACCTTGGGAGGCACCAACTTGGACACGGAAAGTATGGAGTGACAGGAAGTTTTGGATAAAAATGGGGAGCGGGCCCCGGAGACCCCACTCATACAATGTGGCAAGGATATGATGTCGCCAGGTTGTGTCGTACGCTTTATCTGCATCAAAAAAGATGGCAACCAGGTCTTGCCATCTGGAAAAGGCTGTTTGGGTGGCAGACTTGAGGGACACAAGATTATCTATCAGTGGTAGAGCGCCCCTGGCGGAAGCCGCCCTGACATGGAGCCAATAGGCCACGTGACTCCAGGACCTAACCCAACCGCTGACATACCATGCGTTCCAGCAGCTTACAAAGAATGTTGGTGAGGCCGATAGCTATCCACATCAATCAGGTTTTTACTAGGTTTGAGCACCGGAATGATAGTGCTTTCCCGCGACTGCGATGGAAAGATGCCATCGCACCAGATCCGGTTAAAGACAACAAGGATATGTCGCTTTTAGTCAGATAAGAGATGTTTAATCACCTGGCTGTGGATCCAATCAGGCCCAGGAGCTGTGTCGGGGCAATGTGCAAGGGCACTGAGGAGCTCCCACTCTGTAAATGGGGCATTATAGTATTCACTGTGGCGTGTAGTGAATGAGAGGACTTTCCCTTCCAGAAGCCGTTTGAGAGTGCGAAAAGCTGGGGGAGGGGTGGGGGTAATTCTCCGATGCAGAGGCTCAAGCGAAGTGCTTGGCAATCGCGTTTGCATCGATAGATAACACGCCATTTATGGTAACACCAGCAACACCTGTTGGGGTCTAGTACCCACAAAGACATTTGATCTTTGCCCGGACTTGGTAAGGTGATGTATGGTGCCCAAAGGTTGAGACTTATCTCTCCCAACAATCCTGCTTCCATTGTCTGATAAGCGGGTGAATGCAGGCATGGAGCCGTTTATAGGCTATGAGGTGTTCGAGGGAAGGGTGCCGCTTATGCCGCTGTAGTGGTCACCAACGTCCCTTAATTGCTTCAGCGACTTCCAGCGACCACCAAGGAACTGCCTTATGCCTCAGGCACCCTAAAGAGTGAGGGATCCCGTTTTCTGTGCAGAAACAATTGTTGTAGTCACTTGCTCAACCATCACATCGACATTACCATGTGGGAGAGGTTCAATGGTGACAGCAGTGGTGGAAGTTTCCCAGTCCGCCTTGTTTAAAGCCCATCTGGGTAGGCGTCCGAGAGCCTGATGCTGGGGCAGGGACAGGAAGACACGGAAGTGGTCACTACCACACAGGTTGTCATGTGCTTTCCAGTGCATAGATGGGAGAAGTCCTGTGTTGCAAATTGATAAATCAATGGCCGAGTAACTACCATGAGCCATACTGAAATGGGTGGTGGCCCCAGTATTTAAGAGGCAGAGGTCGAACTGAGACAGTAAAGTTTCGAATATCTCTGCATCAGCCAGTAAGCACAGTGCCAACCCACAAGGTATTATGGGCGTTAAATTCTCCCAAAAGTAGGAACGGTTTAGGGAGTTGATCAATCAGTGTAGCTAATACATTCAGGGGTACTGCACCATCTGGAGGAAGATGTACATTGCAGACAGTTATTTCCTGCGTCGTCGTCATTCTGACAGCCACAGCTTCGAGAGGGGTTTGAAGGGACACATGTTAACCACAGACCGAGTTTAGGACATAAATGCAATCTCCACCTGACACTCGATTATAGTCGCTACAGTTCCTGTAATATCCTTTATAGCCGCAGAGGGCAGGGGTGCGCATTGCTGGGAGCCAGGTTCCCGGAGGGCAATGCAGATAGCACGTATAAAGCTCAACAGTTGCCGTGACTCAGCCAGGTGGTGCAAAAACCGCCGCAATTCCACTGGAGGATGACACTGTGAGACAGCAGAGGCATGGAACATTCAATGAGGCAGTTTATGCCTCAAACACCTGCTGCCACAGATTTATTGCCTGAGCAGTCTATATCCATTGTGTCTGGTGAGATCTAGGTCCTGAGTGAACACCAAAATCTCCACCCCATCCTCAGCCGCAGAGCTTGTAGGTAGCGGTGGTGTGGGTGCCACCGCAATTTCCTTGGTCTTAGGGGTTTTCTTTTTGGATTTCTCTCGCTGCTCCTTGGCCTTCTCTGGCTGGGAGAACTTCACCAGCTCAGTCTCCGGGACTGAGGATGATTGCGAAGCCCTATGACCAGCAGTTTTTGGCTCTTCAGCCACTGGCGGGTGTTGTCTTTCCCAATAGAAGAAACCTGAGAAGGGAGTGACCCCTCCTAGCGAGAGAAGCCGAAGACAACTTATGCTTCTCTGGCTTAAAAGTGGGGACGGATGTTCCGGATGGTATTGGGGGGGGGGGGGGGGGGGTTTGCTCCCGAAGTAGGTGGTGCAGGAGCAACAGGGAGGGAAATGCCCCCCCACCATCAAGGGGGCAGGTGTGGTCTTCCGGCTCTGAGAGGTGACCTGGGTTGGCGGAGCTGATAGTGCCAGAACTGTTGTAGTGACCGCGTAAGACGATGTCGTATGCACAGGATGCAGGGGTTCCAATTTTCTCCTAGCCTTAGTGCAGGTCAGTCTGTCCAGGGTCTTTTACTCCACGATTTTCCTTTCTTTCTGGAGAATCCTGCAGTCAGGCGAGAAAGGTGAATGGTGCTCTCTGCAGTTGACACAGATGGGAGGTGGGGCACGTTGAGTATTGGGATGTGATGGGCATTCGCAATCTTGGCATGTGATGCTGGAAGTATAGGGGGAAGACATATGGCCGAATGGCCGAACTTCCAGCACTTGAAGAACCGCATTGGGGGAGGGATATAGGGGTTTACATCACAGAGGTAGACCATCATCTTGACCTTCTCGGGCAATGTATCACCCTCAAAGGCTAAGATGAAGGCACCGGTGGCAACCTGATTATCCTTCGGACCCCGGTGGACATGCTGGACGAAATGTACATCTCCCGCTCTAAATTGGCACAGAGCTCATCATCGGACTGCAAAAGAAGGTCTCTGTGAAATATGATACCCTGGACCATATTTACGCTCTTATGGGGCGTGATGGTTACAGAAAACTCCCCCAGCTTGTCACAAGCGATTAACTCCCGTGACTGGGCAGAGGATGCTGTTTTGATCAAGACTGACCCAGATCTCATTTTGGTCAAGCCCTCCACCTCCCCGAACTTGTCCTCTAAATAATCAACAAAAAACTGAGGCTTCATCGTCATGGAAGATTCCTAATCAGCTCTCTAGCATACAAGGTACCAGGGCAAATAAGATCCGCTGCCATCCTTAGTCTGACGTTCTTTCCATGGTGTAGCCAGGGAGGGGAACGATTCGGGGTCATATGTCTGTGCGTTGAATTGAGCTCATGATCGCTTAGAGACTGCTGGTGTTTCACCACCTGCAAGAGATGATGGACTATGCTTCGTCGTGTGTCATCCCCCCTGATGTCACCCACTCCGACTAGGGGCCCTCCCCAGGGGCGCCACCCAGCCGCAGCAAAGTCCAATATTCGTGACATCGATGTGTTGTAGAATCTTAGAACATATTCTGAGCTCAGACATAATGAGGTGTGTGTAACAAAATGACCTGCATCATCATGAGTCCTGCATCAATCATGCGATATCCATCTCACACTTTCCTCATATGATATAATAAAAGCTCTGGATAAAGGCAGTCACGTAAATGTAGTATTTCTCTATTTCCAACAAGCATTTGACTCAGTACATCTACACCTATTGTCAAAAGTACAACCGTATGGGGTATTGAGCAAAATTTGTGACTGGAATGAGGATTTTTTGGTAGGGAGGATGCAGCATTTTATCTTAGATGGAGAGTCACAGTCAGACGCAAAGTAACTTTGTGTGCCCCAGGGAAGTGTTTTGGTACCACTGCTGTTCATGTCGAACATTAACGATCTTGCATACAATATTGACAGTAACGTCAAACATTTTGCAGGCGACACAGTTCTCTATAGTGAAGTATTGCCAGGAAGAAACTGCATAATACCGGATCTTGGTATGATTTAAAAGTGGTGTGAAGATTGATAATTTGCTTTAAACATTTAAAAATGTAAAACTGTGCACTTAACAAAAAAGTAGTATCCTATGACTATAATATCAATGACTCACAGCTGGAATCAGCTAACTCCTACAAATAACTGGGTGTAACACTTTTTAGGGACATTAAATGGAATGATCACATAGGCTGTTGTGGGTAACGCAGCTAGTAGACCTCTGTTTATTAGTAGAATACTGTGAAAATGCAGTCAGTCTACAAATGACATTTGTAAGCAACCACTTGTGCAACCCATTCTGGAATACTGATCAAGTGTGTGGAACCCATACCAAATAGCACTAACAGGGGACACTGACTATACAGAGAAGAGCAGCACAAATGGTCACAGGTTTGTTTGGCACATGGGAGCGAGAGAGATGCTGAAGAAACTGAACTGGTGGACTTTTGAAGACAGACACAAATTATCCCAAGAAAGCTTACTTCCGAAGTATCACGAACTAGCTTCAAATGGTGACTCCTGAAATATGCTACAACCCCCTAGTCATTGCTCAATTAGGGATCAAGATTAGATTAACTAGAGAATCATTCTTTCCACACTTCATATGCGAATGGAACAGGAAGAAACCCTTTAATTGGGGCAATGAGATGTACCTTCTGCCTTGCACTTCACAGTGGTTTGCATCATGCCTATGTAGATAGAGACGAATCAGCCAGCTGAGCTGTGTAACTATCATGCAAGCAAGGAAATCGAGGTTGTGAAGCAGCCACTAAAATCTCACATGTTGTATTCTGCTGCATATTGTGCCACTGGATGGTCTGCCTTGTTTTTGACAACAGTTTGGTGCTGACCATTAATTTAATTGACAGCTGGTGGGCGCCAGCCTCTGATGGGATAGGATAAGTCTGTGACGGGACTGAAGTAGGTGGGGCTTGGTTAGTGGATTGGACAGGTCTTGCATCTGGGCCGTCCATAAGGGTATTATCCCTGTGGCAGGGGATTGGGGGTGGGTGTGGCATCAGCATACTGGGCGAGGGAGTTCTCATCACTGCAAATTTGCCTACCACTGGTGGCAAGGCTGTATGTAGGAGGGGGGGGGGGGATTTTTTGGTGTGGAAGGGATGGTGGGTGTGAAAGTGCAGGTACTGTTGGTGATTACTGTATCTGATGTGGACCAATGTGTGGGTGGAGCCATCTGAGAGGAGGAGATAGGCATCTAGGAAGGTGGCATGACACGGTGGAGGAAGACAAGATGAAGGGGGTGGGAAAGAAGGTGCTGAGATTGTGGAGGAATGAGGATAAGGTGTTCTGACCTTGAGTCCAGATTATAAAGATTTCATCAATAAACCAGACCAAGGGTTTGGGGTTTTAGGATAATCCAGCACATGTGGCGAGTGATGGTCATGGCGTGGGTATCCACATTCACCGCATAGAGAGTCCTCTGTACAGTGATAAGACATGCGCCCAAAATGTGAAAACACCTCATCGATGGTGGAAAGTACGGCTTCACATCACACTGACCTCTGGGAAAGTGTCCCTATCCTAGTCAAAAGGCAGAATAAAGGTGTCAGTATCAATTAGATTATCCTTAAGGCCTTTCTGAACATGTTGAACAAAATGAACGCCTCACTATTCCAGACTGACTCCCTGAGCCATATTTGAAGACTGGTCAGGAGTAATGGACACGGGGATGTGGCCAAGATGGTCAAAGGCACGAAGGGCCACAGATTGGGCGGCAGAAGAGGTTCTGATCAACAGCAAACCTGACCACATCTTACTCTGCAAGTCCACTTTGCCAAACTTGTCTCCCATGGTTTCTACAAAAAATAATCGGTTGGTGGCTGTGAAAGTGTCCCTGTTAGTCCACGTGCAGACCAGGTAGCGTGGAATGGTTTTCACTTTGAGCCGTCACCTGGCCCTCCTCCCAGCGTGTAGCCAGAGGAGGGCCGCAGAGTTATAAGAAACATCATTGAAGATTGATTGTCAACTAAAGAGACAGCCACAGAAGAATGGTCGGACTCAGCCTAATGCACTTCATTCGCAAAAGCACCCATTCTGATACCACACCTCAGATCAGGGGTGCTCCCCGTGGGTACCACCCAGCCATAGCAAGGCTTGTCTGGCACTTTTAATGGCCATTTTTGGGAGTTCCGATGCTCCAGAATGACAAGCACCCACTCCTAAGCATACATGGGGAGGTATCAGCTCAGGTACCAGAAGTGTAATTTCTGTGTTGTCAGGGGGCTCAGCTGAAAGGGTACGTAACAACAGTACCACACGGACTGGATACTGTGCTGGCTGTCTAATGTTAAAGGACAATGGTGTCAAGAAATAGATGGAAGAGATGGTAAGGCCACATGTTGAAGATACTGAGTACGTTGTTTGTCCCGAAATCAAACCCCACTAAGGGACCAATAATGCTGAAAAGGAAAGGTGGGAAAAAAAACAACTAGAACGAATACCAGGAACCCAGAGGATAGCTCGGGCAACTAAGCAAGGGCATAGAGAGGGGAAGGAGGGGGCAGAGGCGGGGACAGGGGAGGGCTACTGGGAAGGGAATGGGAAGAAAGGGTCACAATAGCTCAGGATCCTGTGAGCACCACGCACAAACTCATGAAAGAGCTGTTCTCTGAATTTAAATCATAACTCTATGCACTGGCTCAAACAAAATTACTACTATGCCAGACAAGTTGCCCAGTCATAGAAACTTAGTGCTACCCATACTAAGTTAGGGCAGTTTGCTAGTTGCATATACAAATTTGGGAAAAAGTTAACAGACCTGGTTGTCCAACAGAGGTTGCAGAAGAGCACCAGCCGATCCACCAGCACGATAATTAGATCTTTCACAATGACCAATAGGGTCGTAACTGAACACACAACCACGTCCATCTGCATCCAGTCCCGCTAAGATGTTGGAGACATAATATGGGAAGAACCTTTTATAGTACAGCATAGTGGATAGCATCTGTGCCACTGCTGGTGTTGCCATTGGTTTTTGGTGTTCATGCAGGTACATCTGAAAGAAGAAAAGAAGAAATTGTATGACAGTCCCCTCCATTTTTAAGCTAAATTCAGTACACAGTAGTCAAACGTTATATTTAATAACAAGGTCAACAATAGTACAGAAGAGTGCAGCATCAACGTTTTTCATTATGAAAGGCAACAAGGTGATAAATTGTAGAAGGAATTATGGTTGGAGATTACTGTGTCACTTTACTTATTAGAAGCAAAGCACTGACACTGCTGAAGATGGGGACAGAGGATTAAATTTACATGACCCACTTCAGTATGCCACAGAATATCTACACTACTGACCATTAAAACTGCAACAGCATGAAGGCAGTATGCTATGAACACCAAATTGACATGAAGTGTACTTCATGTGTACATATTAAAATGATTAGAATTTCAGTAAAGCAGGTAAGATTAATTCCCACTACATTACATACACACAAAAAGATTATGCAGCAATTTTGTCATTCAGAAACTGCATTTGCACAGTGGTAGTCTGTGATAAGATTGCGTTATGTCTTGTGAGGGAAGGAGAAACAACCTTGAAATTTGATAACAAAACACTGTTCCCTATTGAGACTGATTTCTCTTTCCTTCTGCATTTTATTATTTGTTTACTGATTTCAAATGTCTTCAGTTCTCATCTACTTTTTCGCTCTTGTACAGTAAGCTACAGCCCATCACATTTCTAGGGTATATCTTTTCTGCACCTTTTATTTGTCTGACATCTCGTTGCATTGGTGTCCAGTATTCATTTCCACAGGATAATTTTGCCACTGCCATTACTTTTTTTGACTTTGGAAGTGTCTCCCATCTGCTATTCCAAAAAATTTCACTTGATTATTCCACACAAAATCTGAAACTTTTTTTGACATGATGCACAAGTAACGTCGCTGCTCAGGTGAAAGAACTTTTTGACCTACTCTGTTTTATCATTGAGAAATATACTGGCCCGAAGTGGCTAACTTCTTCTGAATGCCATCACTTTTGTCTGTTGTAGAGATGTTGAAACAATATTCCTGTGCTATTTTCATTAGTACGTGCAACTTTTACGGAGATCATCATCTGAGTCGGCTAAAATTGCTATCAACTGGAAAGATCCTTGTGTTTAGAATAATGTTAATTTGAAAATATGTAGGTATTTTCTTCTGTCGTTCATTAATGACATCGGAGTAGAAACGAAATAGTGCGAATGACAAGTGGACCCCCTTGTCTAAAGCTGTGGGTTACCTCATCTAGAATTCTGTTATGTATTTGTTTTCTCTACACCTTGTAATGGTTCTTTGTTTACGTGACCATTACGGCACTCCAATACCAGTTCTTGATACCAGTAATATCGTACTACTATTCTGCGAAGTAACAGACACATTTTGTGATAATATTCACATTTGGTTTTATTAATGTATAGGTACTCCAATACATCGATATTACAGTGATATGGTTCTTGTGTGTATTCATTTCTGTGAGACTGTCATAATATTTGACTTACTTGTAACCATTGTGGCGCGAATGCGCGCAGAGCAATCTTTGTTTCACTTTGCAGAAGTTAAGTTGTTATTTCGCTTTGTAAAAACAGTTAAGTCTTGTGTTTGGTTAAAGTGGAAATTAAATATATGAAGATTGATACAAAACTGTTTTCTTAATGATGTGACAATTAAGAAGAAGTATATGTGAATTTACAAGAAGTTTAATAAAAATGTGGATCGTGAACACCAAGTCAAAAATTATTTCTACCATACCATTATTCTGATCTGGGATTGATCATTAAGAATTTCTTGAAAAACGCATTTGTTAGGTCTTCAAATATTCCTAAAATACAGATCTGGACCTTCTAGCAGTCAAAGTGGAATCACCCTAGAATCAACAAGATGAGCTGTAACAACTTTGACAAAATCTACGTGGAAATACATTCAAGATAAGTGCCTAAATTAATGACCTTTTTTACAGTGACTTCATTATTTCCATTCTGACGATACCATCCACAGTCAATAACTTTGTTGTTGCCCAATAAAGCGAACATATGCTGCGTGAGCAACATTATTAATCTGATTTCTAACCTACGTTGCTAGTGGTGGTATTGTCAGAACCTTTTTATTACTCTTATTAGATGTGGCAGGCTCTTCATCAGTAAGACTTGAAGTAAGTTTACTGTTTACTCTCAATCAATAAAACCTATGTATTTGGTAAATGGTATTCTCTGTTTTTCTATTAACTTTGCCAATATTGAATAAACAGCCTGTGCATACACTGCCTTTGCAGAAGCCATTTTGAGCATCAAGTTTGAGTGCTTTGAATTACTTGAATGTGAAACAACAATAATTAAAAGATTTAACTTTAGTCTTACTATATATACATGCCGACTCTTCCTCAACAATAAATCATTTTCTATATTACTTAGATGCCCTTTTTTAACACATCTGTATTATTTCTCTGCAAAGGAGAAGAATACAGCCTGTCCTAGCTATTTTCCCCTTTGCACCAAGTTCTCAACTAGCTCTTTCTCCCTCACACAGCAGCACAACATGACACAGTACAGCCTCCAGGTACAAACTTCACTTGGTCAAGCTGTAATCCTATTTGCACTTACATAAGTTACCTGATTGAACATCACCTGTGACATGGTTGTTTCTTCACCAGGAGATGGAAACAGATGATAGCCTTTCCATAACATCTCGCTCTCACTGCAACCTTATGCGGCGAGTAACCCATGAAGATTTTATTAATTTTAGTATTTCTCGATAAAGCAATCTGTGGAATGGGCACAGCAACTTTCCTGTTGAAAGCCATGTGAATTGTTACCTTGCTGTGCTAACAAGGATCTCCTTGTGGACAGGCACAACAACATGCTGTTAATGTTAAATTTATAGATAAGGAGATGAGAGCTCAATTGCTGACAGGCAAGACTACGAGAAGTGGAAGCAAAAGTCTGTACCCAAGTAAGTCTATTTACTTCCCTCCATTGCTGAGAAGTATAACACAAAGGTGTATACAATTTGTAACATAAGCATTAATCGTGATTGCAAGAATGTAACGGTATCAATTTAGGGTGAGGAAATTTCTTGCAGAAATCTAACACCCACATTTTGTTACAGAATTGTTATTGACATAAAGAAAGAAAATTTTTACCGTCATTGCAGAGTGGTGAATAGCATCACTTACAGTTAATGCTACAATGAATTTAACATATGGACAGTCCTTGATAGATTATGCACAGCTCATGCAACACCTACATTGCATACCAGTAACTGCCTGCACATCCCGTTTGACCACATAGAGCACTCATTCTCAAGGTGATGAGCACAAAGCCAAAGTCCCCAACTCAGCAGCCATTGCAACATCGCCTGCACCCTCTTGTATGAATACTGGAGTCAGAGTGTATTCTGTGACTTGTGCTGTAACTATCCCCCCCCCCCCCCCTCTCTCTCTCTCTCTCTCTCTCTCTCTCTCTAGTGAACACAATGTTGCTGCCCACCTGGTCAGATGTAAAGTTTGTTTGGCTACTTAATTTTCATCATTATTACCTATACATAATTGGTCCCTGTGCTGGCATCATATTTCAATCCTGGCCTGCCCGACTCCTTGTCAGACTATGTGCATCCACCCAGGTACACAATTCAAAGTGCTCATTTCGACTGGGCATTTATTTTTTGGTGGCAGATAATCCAAGTCCTTTGCAAATTAATCTTCCATTCAAGCAATAATATGTTAATGATGTAAAAAATTCCAATTTGCATTTACAATAAAGTCAACTGTATTTCAAACAGCAGAAAAAACATGTTAAGCTCTTATCTGTTTCCCCCCCCCCCCTGCCCCTCCCCCCCAATCTAATGCACAAATCAAGTTGTTGAGTAGTGGTTTTAAGTTTAGTAAGTTGCAAACAAAAAACTAAACAAAATTTCACAAATTTATATAGTCAGCATTGAATATAGGGACATTTATTTTGTCATTCATATTACCAATTTTTTCTTTTCACAAATGGGCCCAAAAAACCTTTTGGTAGTCAATATAGAAAAAGCAAAAAACAAAAAATGAAGATAGAAAGAAACTATTATCTGCACTTGGAAACCGTCTGCTGAATGAAGAACAAATAGAAATAAATCTGTTAGAAGTAGATCGACATGATAGTAATGTTTTACAAGAACAAGATAGCAAGACTGCGAAAGAAGGAGGCAGCCACAATCAGATTGCTCCAACAGACGGTGATCAAGTCTGAAGAAGGAAATGATTCAGAGCCAAGTCATTTTGCAAAACTAGCCATTCTGCAGATGCTGTGAATGTAATCCTCCACTGCAACAGGAACAACTTACCTACCAGGGGAAGTTCAGAATCCATTGGAGACAACAGATGTGGTGTGTTTTTGAGTACTTTGGAGCCTATTAGTCACTATTATCTTCAAATGTTTGAAGAAGTGGAAGATATGGGAAGAGGAAAGTATGTTCCAAGCTAGTTTTCTCTTAAAATTTAAAAGGAGGTAATAGAAATTTTGAGAAATGAGGTTTTTTCTGAAATACTGAGCAAGGTAAAAAGTGCTAAATACTTCTCTATCAAGTTTTGTTATACTACAAACACAGCACACTCAGAACAGATGAGACAAATCATTAGGTATGTCTACATTAAGGATGGGAAATGTTTAGAAGAAGAAAATTTTGATGATTTCATAAAAAGTTATCAGAAAAAAACAAGAAGAGGATTATTTGAAGAAATATTGCAGAAACCGAGCAGTGGACGTTGGACATTGAAATCTGTCCTGGCCAAGCTTCAGATAATGGTTTGAACATGTCAGAAAAATATAAATGCATCAAGCATATATATATGACCTTGCTAAATCTGTTGCTCGTGCAGCAAATAGTATCAACCTTTCTAAACACCTTTTTCTCAAAGAAGTTGTTGCAGTTTTCCAACTTTTTCAGCACCACTGCATTGAGGTGAGAATCTTTACTCAGCTGTATTAAAACAACTTAAGAGGCACTATGATACAAGATGGTCTTCTAGGCATCAAGCTGTTCTTCAGAAGAACAACTTAGCACCCATACACAAGGAGTTATGTGGTACAACCAACAATGATAAATGGACCAAAAGCAACAGCTGCTATTATTCTTAAAGAAATCAATTACAGATGTTTATGCCTTATAGAAGTGTAGTCTGATATGGTAATAAAACTGGAGTGCACTGCACGAACAAATCACTGCAATGGTAGAGTGCTACCCTTGGACAGCATCGACTTAGGTGTTTGGTTTTTATTAAATATCTATGCAAAGCAGGTGTGCATAAATACAAAGCCAAAGATGTTTGTAACTCTATATCCATCCAAAGCAGTTTTGTTGTTAAGAGGTTGAGGAAGGTGAAAATAGCTGGAGATGTGGTTGAATGTGAGTCACACACAATATGTTCTGAGAAGCTGTTTGAGGTAGAGTGCTTCAAGACTACATGCAATAGGAGACAGACCTCTCATACATCAAAATATTTTATCTGACTAATTCCCTGTCAGGGAACACCTTAAATCAAAGTTTTGTATCTCATCTTGAAAAAAGTCACCTATTACAAGGATACTGATACCAGTGGAGCTAGTGTAAGTATCTGCTCTCAAGTTGCAGGCAAAAGAGCTGATTAAGGGCACTGACACGGCCTCCTATTTCAACATTTTGAAGGTTTTCTCAAAGTGTGGGTTAAGAGATGCTTATCCAAACAGCCAAATAGCCTTCAAGATATTTATGAAAATGACTGACAACATTTTGTCAATGCATTTTCTGCAAGTTATATATGATAAAAGAAAGTATCTTAAAGTTAGTTATGGATGAAAGCAGATTGTCAAATTCAGATATGTTGTCATCAAAATAAGACAGAGTTGCTAAACTTTGCTACAGTAACATAAAAAATGAGCTTTCTTAGCTCACAGCAAATAAAATGTGCATATGGTGTATTTTGGCCAGGAGTGGGGAGTTTGGCTGCCTGTTGCAAGTCTTTTTGTTTGATGTCACTTCCGCAACTTGTGTGTCGGTGGTGATGAAATAATGATGAGAACAACACCCAGTTCCCCAGTGAAGAACTTCTAGGGAGCCAGGGCCCTCACACGACTTTTAGCCATGCTGACTACTGAGCTACAGAGGCAACAATTGTTGAAAGAGGTATTTTTCTTGTCTCTTAATTATAGCTCCTTTTATTTGCAATTAATAATTTATTGATCACCAACGATGATTTGAGTGTCAAATCTTTTCTTTATTATGCATCACAATAAAATCCACGTATAAAAGTGATCATAAACAATACCGTGTAGATTTTTTTTCCAGATTTACACAGTTTGTAATTTATTTACTACACAAATACATTTAAATTGCTGGATGCAATACTTTTCGTCAATATAGTCCATTTAAGTAACATGTTTTCAATAATGTTACATTTTTATTAAACTTATTTACAAAATTATAAAACTTGCCAAAACTGCACAGAAGAAATTGGATGGAGATAATATTATGTGGTGCGCACAGAAGTTTCCCTCCAAATAAATTAATTGTGAGTGTGCTGCTTTGCTGATAGGTGGCAACAATGGTAAGTAGCAGTCAAAAGAAACAGATCGCAGGCGTCAGGCAGTTAGTTTGGATCTCGGTCAACATAACTTCATTCAAAAATTAGTTGATTTGAGTCTGCCTAATTCTCACCATTTGCAGGAGGTGTTACTGTTTTGTTTCAATATGAAGAAAACAGCGGCTGAGTCTCATTTTATGCTCTCAAGTACATATGGTAAGGACGCTATTAGTAAAAGAACGTGTCCTGAGTGGTTTCAACGCCTCAAGAACGGTGATTTTAACATCGTATACCGGCATAGTAGTGGAAGAGACAATGTTTTCGAAGATGCATAATTGGAGACATTGCTGAGTGAAGACTCGCATCAAACACAAGAAGAATTGGCACGATTTGCGTCCCGTGTGAGCTGAAACCAAGAGACATTGAACTGCGTTTGTGTGTTTGTGAACAGTTGCTTCAAATGCAAAAACAGAAGGGCTTTCTGCATCACATTGTGACCGGAGATGAAAAATAGGTTCATTACGATAACCCAAAACACAAAAAATCATGTGGATATCCTGGTCATGCTTCCACGTCAAGAGCCAAACTGAATATTCACGGCTTCAAGATCACGCTCTGCATTTGGTGGGACTGCTCGGCACCATGTACTATGAGGTGTTAAAACCAAGTGAAACAATCACAGGTGCTCGTTATCGAATGCAATTAATGTGTATGAGCAAAGCATTACAAGAAAAATGGCCACAATACAGCAAGAGGCACGAGAAAGTGATTTTGCAGCACGACAACGCTCGACCCCACATTGCAAAAGAGGTCAAAACATACTTGGAAACGTTAAAATGGGAAGTCCTACCCAACCCGCCATATTTTCCGGACATTGCTCCCGATCTCATGAAGAAATCACAAATTGGATCGATTCGTGGATCGTTTCAAAAGATAAACAATTTTTTTGACGTGGGATTCATACACTGCCCGAAAGATGGAAGAAAGTGGTGGCCAGCGATGGAAACTACTTTGAATGATACATGTGTTGTGATACCTGCCGACTGGTTTCATTCAAGCCTCATATGTGGGCAAAAAAAACGGCAGAAGCGAAGTTGTACACCTTGTATAATAATTCGTATGAACTTCATTAGACCTATCTCAAAACTGAGAATGCAATTGTGATTATGCAAAAGAGAACGTTACAAGAAAAGTAAGAGATATTTCAGTCAGGAATGATGATGCTGCGGCTACATTATAGAGTGGAAACTATTTCTCACAATAGAACAGAATGAAAGTATCTTTGATAAAAATGACAAATTAGATTACCAACCTCCAAATTGAAGTCACACACACACACACACACACACACACACACACACACACACACACACACACACACACACACACCCCAAATTACAAGGTCATCTGTCCCTCAATCCTTTGTGTGTCAGATTGGAAATAGTTCTCAGAGAGTAAGGATACAAAAGACAAATCCTAATGAACACGATTGTATCCGAGAATCAATAAAACCATGGGATAGAAGACAGTGGAAGTGAGGGGCGGGAGGGGGGAGAGGGGGGGGGGTTAAAGGGTGACTGTAGGAGAACTGCCCTGCCCAGAAAGTAGCCAAAGGGCCCCCACACGTGCCATATGGTGAGAGATGCACTATCTTCATCTGACCAGTGTTTCCACATACTCCATTACCACAGACAGTGTTTCCACATACTCCATTACCACAGAAAAGCTAACAACATGGAAAAACTGATAAAATCTCAGGAAAGAAGACAATGACAATGAGACAGTAAATCAACAACAAGTGCAAAACAATAAGAAGAATTAAAAAGGTGAGAAGTGGCTGAAAAGGCCAATGTGCCCTACTTCACAGAGAGAAATAGAAACCACCTTCATGAGTAAAATGTAAAAGCTAGTCAGCCGCTTTGGTGTTGTTTGCTACCACTAGAGGTACTACCCACTGTAAGGTGGCCCAATTAGCGCAGTCAAGTAGATTGTGGGCTATCATCAGATGGGCACCATGCTGACTGTGGAGCAGATCCTCTTGTCCAGGGATGTGGCCATGGGTCAGCTAAGTGATGACGAAGTGAAGCTGACAGTGAAGAATGGACAATGGATTCCATGTGAAAAGCACATAGTTTATTCGAGGAAGGGAGGGGAGGGGGCAAGGAACATCAATCCGTGTTAAAACCTCCAACAACTGATGGCCTACAGTCAACTGAAGATCCGGATACAATATTCCCATCTCCAAAGTCAGCATTCTGGTAGACAAGTTGGCCAACCGATTAGCGTGTTTTGTTCCCTGGGATCCCGAAGTGATCTGGGGGGGGGGGGGGGGGGGGGGGAACGGACTGTCCAGCTTGGTGAAGGTCACAAAGGAGAGTGAGGATAGTCAAAACCAATGGGTGTCATGGGTAGCACTGATAGCCCAAAGACTACTCAGGGAGTCACAGCCAATTAAGAACATGTCGTGGCGCAAGAACGAATGTGGCTGTGGGCTCGAGTGATGGGCACCAATTCTGCAGTGAGTACACTGCATACGTCAGGAAGTGACTGCAGTTCACTGCAACCTGCATGTGTGCAGGCAAAACTGGTTCACCCATCAACCATAGAGTCACGAGTTTAGACCACTTCCAAACACGGAAATGCATCAAAGACAGCTAGGAACACACTAAGAAGCACTGTGGGATCAACATACCCTTTGGTCCAAAGGATAGTTCAAGACAGATCTGAGATGGAGTATGGAGTACACACCATGGGGGCATACATGACGGTTCCCCAAAAAGAGGCGACAGGGGGGGGGGGGCAGTGTGTGTGTGTGTGTGTGTGTGTGTGTGTGTGTGTGTGTGTGCGCGTGCGTGCGCGCGCCGTAGTTCAGAGAAGAGAGACTGTATGTGAAGTGCTATTGTGACTCGAGCCCTGGGCCTCTGTTGTGGGAGGTAGATCTGCCTGCCAAGAAAATACAGTGGTTTGGATGCTCAAGGGAGTACAGTTTTTAGTGTCTGATCTGTAGAAGGGGAGGGGGGAGGGAGTAACAGTTCCTGTGAGAAGGTTATACACAGGGTTGGTGCGAAAGGCACCTTTCACAAGTCAGACTCCACAAGGGCCAGCATCTGCAATGCTGAAGGTGATGCTGAGCCATTTCTGAATTCCCATAATCAAGACCAGACAGAATCAGAACTTTTGTCAGGCTGCAAGAATGTAGATCAGTGTGCCCCAGCCAGTGAAGAGTATTAGTCTCTCTTTGTCTCTCTTGCCCTGCTGTTCACAATGATGCAGAAAAATTTTAACGGATGTGGCTTGCCTTTACCTTTTGCTCAACATAGTGTTGACGATATTCTCTGAATAGTAAATTTTGACTAAGGGCAATTGGTATGCCTGTGATCTTTTAACGTGGTTGCACCTGATGATGCGCCTTTAAGCCACGAAACTGGTAGTGTTTTAACAATCAATTTTACCAGCTGTATAAGGAGTTCTTCCTAACATCATCATGGCTTTCAACCTCTGTGACTGCCCAGAATACAAAATAGTTTGTGAAGAGTGTTAAGGTGCAACCAGCACTTTCACTTGGTGAGTATGGGGAAGCCACGTCAACCAGGCATTGAAAACCAACGAGGTAGAGTTCTGTGCATGGACAATATGACAATGTCTCATGTTGATGGCTGAAAACCAGAAGCCATGGGTGAGAGCCAGGATCGCATCTTATGTACTGCTCCCGACAGTTGGCATTCAGCAACACCCACAGTTTAGGAGCAATAGTAAACACAAAAACCATCAGCATTCAGGGTGACAATGTAGACCCCACAACTGCAGCTAAACGGGGGCACAAGCAATACAGAGCCCTTCTCTTGTAAATGGGAAGTACTGTGGGAAGCACCAACTTGAACCTGGACTGTATGGCATGACAAGAAGTTCCAGGCAAAACTTGGAAGTAGGCACTGGAGATCCCACTCATCTACGGAAACAAGGATTTGATGATGCATGTGGTGTTCTGAGCCTTTTGCATGTCCAAGAAGAAAGCGATAAGGTGTTGAAGCTGGGCAAAAGCTGACCAGATAGCAGGTTCCAGGCAGACGAAAGTATCAGCAGTATAATGGCCTTGGTAAAACCACCCTTAGACGAGCTGTCCATCTCAAATACATGTTTATGCAGTTTCAGTACTGGAACAATCACACTTTCTCACTCTTAAGATTGAAACTCATCCTCGCTCCAGATTGGGTTGAAAATGGCAAGGATAAAACAATGGCTATCCACTGATAGGTATTTGAGCAATTGGCTGTGGATGCTGTCTGGCCCTGGAGCTTTTCGGGGCAAAGGCACTGAGAAATTCCTGCTCACTAAATGGAGCATTATATAGTTCCATGTGACATTTAGCAAAAGTTAAGTGAATTCGCTCCAGTGCTATTTGATGATATGAAATGCAGGGTGGTAATCCTCAGACACATTGGCTTAGCATAATGCAAAGCAAAATGTTTGGTGAAAATGTCTGGGTCAGTGTAGACAACACCATTCTGAGAGATACCAGATACATCTGTGGGAGACTGGTGTTCATAGTCATGACAAATCTTTGTCCAAACCTTCAAGGGACGGGTACATAGTCCAATGATAGTAACATAACGATCCCTGCATCCCCATTCCTATTGTTGTACGATGAGTCGAGCCCAGGTACGGAACCATTCAAAGGCCACACAGTTTTGTGGATCCACCAAGGTACTGTCTTCTGATGGAGGGATCCCAAAGGATAGGTTACCAGAAAGCCAGTCATGGACTCTCCAATGGAAGGAGGGGCTGCAAATGGAAAAATCAATGGCCAAATAAGACCCATATGCCACAATGAAGTGTGTGGGAACACCAGTATTCAAGGGGGGAAAGTCATGCTCTGTGACAGCTTTACCACAAGTGGCCATAGTTCCGCCTCACACATCGTTGTCGGCACTGAAGTCACCCACATGAGGAAAGGTGGGGAACAGCTGAGAAAACAGCAGATGATACATTCTAAGGTATTTCGCCATCAGGAGACAAATACTCATTACAGGCAGTATATTCCAGAGAATCTCCTCTCACAGGGGCCATCAGGGACGATGCCTTGGAGACAGTGGAAGAAAGAACACCAACAGCAACAACCACCACTACCAACGACTACATTTCCTTCTCCTTAGATGATTTAACTGTGCACGAGGACTTGTCTGCCGCAGATTCTGGGACAAGATGAATATGAGGACTTACAATCCACAACCTATCGCTTTTTCTGCCAGTAGCTGGTATCTGGTTGCAGATCAGCAGTCTCCTGAAAAGGGAGCATCCCGAGGGACCTTTCCTGGTAAGAGATGTCAGAAATGGGCATTGCTTCTCCAGCCACAGGTTGGTGACTGATGTCCCTGATGGGTGGGGAGTCGATGCCCCTGAAGAGGAAGGCCCCCCACTACCAGGGGAGCAAGTGTAGTTAAGCGGACCTGAGGGCTCAAAGCAGATGGTAAAGGGGGGAAGGGGGGTCAGAGAGAAGTGGGGGCGGGGGTCAGAGAGAAGTGGGGGGTATCTTATTACACTTTGTTATATGATTAATCAATTGTTAATATCAATATTTTGATAAAGTTAGTTTTTTCTGGCACTGATCATTTGGAAAACGTGAAACGGGCTGTGCACTTACCAGATTTACCACTTCTGGACTTTTATTTCTGGGGCTAATTAAAACAAGGGGTCAACAGGGATTGTATACTTTGACGAGGGTGGATAAAAGTCAACATGCCGTACTCTGTCCAAAATTGTAAATCAGTGGCAGAGGTCAGCATTTTGAGCGTTTGATATGACAGTCATAATAATACATGAACTACACCTCAGTTACATGTTGGTTACATTTGATACAATAGGGCAGACTTTGGTGGGACCTCTTGTCCTGCTCTGGAATAGTGGCTTGTGGCGCTGTTATCTTGTTGGTGTTGGAACTGGTTCTACATGTTATGTTTTTGAATTACTCTTCATAGGTTCTTTTCAATACCACATAAAGAAGCACACACACCCTTTCAAAAATGATATAATTCAGCTGCTATAAAGGTTTTTGTTAAAAATTGCATGCATATGTCAGAAAATTTGCCACATCATACCACTATATCTGTGCACATCAGTACATTTATTCGCTCTGTATGTATTTTAATCTGCCTCACACAGTGTAGGCCAATTTCAGTGAGCTCCAGCTTTTCTACTTATGAAAGCAAATGTTTTCTATGTGTCAATACATTAATTAATTGAGAAACTAAACATATTCTGCTGTGTGAGAACACTGATTTGTATTGAAAACTAATTTTATGGCAGCAAGGACTTTTTACAAAACTGCTTATAACTTTAACCAATCCTCATTTGATCACAGTTTGTGTGTATTGGCTCATTAGGTTATTGTGGATTTTTGTTGTTACAGAATTCTATTGTGTTGGTTGTGACAGGCTTCTAATCCTGTACCTCTTCAGTCACATACACCCCCCAACTCCATAACTTTCTAGAAGGTATGTGATGACACTCGCCTGCTTTTATTCTTTGTTTGTTGGCCTTGGTGGCTGAAAAACTAGGTGTCTACTGTAAATGTTGTAGCCGACAGGTGCACAGTTAAATTTCAAAGTAGTTTACTTCCACTGTTTACAATATATACAGCCAGGGCACTATTTTTTAGCTTTCAATAAGCCTCATTGCAGGTGAAAATCCACATACTGCTACAATTGTTCCCTGTTGAACATCTACGAGCAGTAGAAACCTAACAACAAAGTTCACAGTTCTTGAAGAATAGAAAGGTGCATATGGAGCAGACACTGTCATTGTTCTAACATACAGCTTATTGGTGTAAAACTTATTTCCCTGTTAAGTTGATGCATTGTCATCGTTCTAACCAACACAGGTTTCTTGTCTGAAACTTGGGCATGGACTGACTCTCAGGACCAAAAATCGGGCCCTCACAATAATAGATACTGAAACTACACATTGTTCAAAGTTAAATTTACAGAAATTACAATTAAAACCTAACTCATTAAATTAACTGAACACATCAAAAAATTCTGTCATTTTTAACAGTTTCTTCTACTACAAGGTTTATGCCGAATTATTTGTTTAAATGATGAAATTAACGCATTAGTTACGCAAACAATACTTTTGACGAAACTGGAAATTACTTTGGAATAAATTAAGGACTGACTTTGCTAACGTGTTTTCGAATAAAGCCAAATAAATAGTTTAAGAATACTATTATTTGTTCCTCCAAATGTTTATAATTATTATAGGATTTATATTTATCAGTCAACATTAGAATTTAAGTTACAAAACAGTTACCGATTTCACCTTATAAAGAAAGTTACTAACTAGTAATTGTCAAAATAAATTAGAAAATTAATTACATACATAAAACTAAGCACAAAATTAGATCTGGTGTTATAGTCTTTAAAACTGAGGGCCAACCTTTCTCTTTTATGAAAATGCAGATTATACTCACATATGTTAATGGTAATTAGTTCAGAAATGAAGAAACGAATTTAAGGAGGCAGATGGCAAAACAAGAGGGGAAGTAAAAATATCCCAGCATTCGTCACAGGTAGCTGAAGTCATAACAGATAAACTTATGTGATTTGTTGGTGCTTTGATCAAAAGTTTTCTTATTATTGTGAGGTTATTTTTCTTCTGTGTCTATATTTTCCACGTGCCTTTTCATTCTATTCCTGATGAAGATTAATCAATACTGGGTCGTCAGTCTGAAGACTGTCTTGACACAGCTCTGCATGTTTCTTTGTCTTCTGCAAGTCTTTCCATTTCTGCATAGTTACTTCATTGTTTATCCAAGTGAATCTGTTTACTGTATCAAGTGTTGCCCATTCTGTGCAATTTTCATCCCTTCAGCCATCCTCTCCCCCATATCTCCCCCTTCTCTCTGCCCCCCCCCCCTTCTCTCTGCCCCCCCTTTCTCTGCCCCCCTTCTCTCTGTGCCCCCCCCTTCTCTCTGCCCCCCCCCCCCTGCTAGTTCAAGAATTGTAGCAACTCTGAACAGGGAACAATTCCTTAAACTCCAAGTCTTACAAACTTCCATCAGGAAAAACTCTGTAGTGTCACACATCAGCTGCTAATATCAGACCTTATATTCCACAAGCTTTCTGCTATAAATGTTTCTCCATTTTCATGGTTTAGCACATCCTGGCATAAGGACTACAATGAAACTGATAACTGGTAAAGTTATTTGGTCAAACATAGAAAGTGATCTGCAAAATGGATTAAATCCTATGTTAGGTGCCAGAAAACCATGATAACTCACCACACAAAATTGCAGCACTTATCGTTCCATATGTGCAATCACCAACTCAGGAACACAGTTAAGATTGCAGTTTTTTAAAAATAATTTGAGCATAATATGTAGAATGAAAATTCAACAAAACATTAAAACAACTCTACTGCACAGATGGTATATGGAAAAATTAAAAATTCCTGGTGAATTTTTTGAAGAGCCAACTACATTGATTGACCCTGTTCCATTTACATCTGATTTGCAAAAGCAAGTGTTACCTCTGAAACCTAGTAGACCTACATACAGCTCATCAAGATCAATATTTGTCTCAAGAGACATGCAGACATGTTCCCATGTCTTCTTGAGACATGACTGGGTTAGAAAACCATTAGAACCTACGTAAAATGGTCCTTTCCCTGTCATAGCAAGGCATGACAATTATTTCACCACTGAGAGGAAATGAAAACACACAAATGTGTCAGTGAACAGGCTTAAACCAGCCTACCTCTTGCACGAAGAAAAGTGAACCAGAAAAGGATCTTCCAAGGACATTTGATCATAACATTTCCCAGAGGAACAACCACCAAATATTACGATATCAAAGTCAGGAGGGAATACAAGGGTTCCACTTCGATTCTAAGTTGTCTCTGTGGAGAGTTAAACTATCATATCAGACACAAAAAAGTTTCTTGTAATTATGTTGTATCATGTTTTTGTCATTCTAATATACTTTATACTTGTTTTGTTATAATGTTGTGTTGATCTTTCATAATAAATTGTCTTCACTACCACGCAATAATTTGTAACTTCATTACTGGTTTTGTGGAATTCGTCTGAGCTACACAGGAAATAACCAAATCATCTGAAACCGGCCACAAGCCTGACACCATCAAGATGGAAGGCACCACTATTTCAGCCTTATGGAATATGTACCATGATATCACACATTCAAGATGCAAACAGACGAAAACAATACCACTATACAAAATATAACCAAAATACTAACATGAAACTAATGGGACAACCATGGAAATTGGTGCATTATGGTGGGGACAAACAAAATAAATGACATTCTGAATACAATAACATAACCAAACAGAAAAATTTTGAAAATCCAGAAACTGAACATTACACAAAATCCGCAACATTGGAATCAGAAATTTCTTCTGTAGCCACCTTCCTGAGCAAATAAGCGGAGATGCTGAGTCACAATAGAGAGATTCACACAATTCAAGCTTTCGGCCATTAAGGCCTTTGTCAGCAGTACACACACACACACACACACACACACACACACACACACACGTAAACGCAACTTGCACACACATCTGCAGTCTCAGAGAGCTGAGACCACACTGCAAACAGCAGCACCAGTTCATCATGGGAGTGGCGACTGGGTGGGGGTAAGGAGGAGGCTGGGGCGGGGAGGGGGAGGGATAGTATTGTGGGAGTGGCGGACAGCTATGCTCCTGCTATGCAATCCCAAATTCCTGGAACCCATAACACACATTGAAACCCTTGTCCTGCAGGAACTGAGCAACATGCACAATGCCACCTCGAAAAGCTCTCCATCCTACTCACTTCCTACTCTCGTCTTGGAGCTTGGAGTACCACTGTTCAGCACTTCTACAACCACCTCCAAACCTCCCCCACGTCCCCTGACAAACCCTGTCTCGCAGACCTACATTTACCCCACCCTCCAAAACTCCCTCCCACCACCACACAGAACCCATAACCTAAACAGACCCACAACACAGTTATGAACCTCCCCCACGCCCCCTGACAAAACCTGTCTCGCAGACCTACTACATTTACCCCACCCTCGAAAACTCCCTCCCGCCACCACACAGAACCCAGAACCTAAACAGACCCACAACACAGTTATGAACCTTTCCCCCAGAAGCCATAGTCCCACAAAAATATCAGTCCTTTCCAAAGGCCTCACCTTTTGCCCCACTCCCAAATTCAACCATGCTGGACTAGTTAAAGATATTCTCTCCTTTTCCCGGTCCCTACAGTGAAAACACTTTTTCACTACCAACCCGACCAATCAGACTCAACCAAAGACCAGTATTGAACCTTGCCTAACTCAGTTCCCTCCTCCACCCAACCGTGATCCACCCCCACTGCCTCCAAACCATCCCCTGTTAACTTTCCAGAATTTCTTAACCTCGAACCTTGCCTCAACATCATTCCCCAAATCCCTCAACATGCAAACTAACCTTACATCCGCAGAAAGAACCACAGTCCACCAGCTAAAAACTGATCCTACCTGCTGACAAAGGCTCCACAACCATTGTTATGAACCGCAAGGATTACATGGCAGAAGGACTCCGTCAGCTGTCAGATACTTCCACCTACAAACCATGCCACAGTGATCCCATTCCAGTAATCCAGCAGGATCTCCAGTCACTACTCAAATCCTTGGGCCCATCCCAGAACCTCTCCCCAGAGTCGATCTCTCTACTTACCCCTACCACTCCCCGCGCACTCCCACCTTCTACATGCTTCCTAAAGTACACAAATCCAACCACCCAGGACGCCCCACTGTGGCTGGTTACTGTTACCCCACTGAGAGAATCTCTGCTCTCGCAGACCAGTACTTTCAACCTATTACCCAGAACCTATCCTCCTACAGAAAAGATACCAACCATTTCCTCAACCGACTCTCCACAGTTCCTGTCCCTTTACCACACGATGCCCTGCTCGTCACTATTGATGCCACCTCCCTGTACGCTAACATTCCTAATGCCCATGGCCTTACTGCTGTTGAACACTACCTTTCCAGACGCCCTATGGATTCCAAACCAACAACCTCCTCCTTAGTCTCCATGACCAACTATATCCTCACCCACAATTACTTGTCCTTCGAAGGCATTACCTACAAACAAATCTGTGGTACGGCTATGGGCACCTGCATGGCACCGTCCTATGCTAACCTATTCATGGGCCATCTAGAGGAATCCTTCCTTAACACCAAGAATCCTAAACCCCTAACCTGGTTCAGATTCATTGATGACATCTTTGGTATCTGGATTGAAGGTGAGGACACCTTATTCACATTCCTCCAGAACCTCAACTTCTCCCCCATTTGCTTCACCTGGTCCTACTCAACCCAACAAGCCACCTTCCTAGATGTTGACCTACACATCAGAGATGGCTACATCAATACCTCCATCCATATCAAACCTACTAACCACCAGCAATACCTCCTCTTCGACAGCTGCCACCCATTCCATATCAAGAAGTCCCTTCCGTACAGCCTAGCCACCCATTGTCGTCACATCTGCAATGACGAGCAGTCCCTCTCAAAATATACCAAGGTTCTCACTGAAGCCTTCACTGACTGTAATTATCCTCCCATCCTTGTACAGAAATCTCCCATGCCTTATCTTCCCAGTCTCTCACCACCTCCCAAAGTCCCACACTCCGGCCACAGAGGAGCATTCCCCTCGTAACTCAGTACCATCCGGGATTGGAGCAACTGAATTACATTCTCCGCCAGGGTTTCGATTACCTCTCGTCATGCCCTGAAATGAGAAATGTCCTGCCCACTCCTACTGTGGTACTGGTTGGTTGGTTTGTGGGATTAAAGGGACCAGACTGCAACGGTCATCGGTCCCTTTGTCCAAAAAATTAAAACCACCCAAAGAGAATAAAAACGAACAGCAAGAAAGACGTCAGATGACATGGGACAAGAAATACGGCGACAGAGATCAGACAAAACAAATTAAAATCACAGAGTGTGACGGTGGTTGGCCGACCATAGAGGGGAAAAAAAAAAAAAAGGAAAAGCCAACCGCCGAGAACACATTAAAAACTCAGCTTAAAATCGGAGGCCAAAAGCCAGAATCAACACTAAAAAACAAACACTCAGATTAAATGATAAAAACCCCCTGCCCGAATAAAACTTAAAACTAAGCCAGCCATAGCAGGGTCATCAGTTAAAAGGGCAGGGAGTGTGTCAGGCAGTGCGAACGTCTGCCTGAGCACAGCTAAAAGTGGACACTCCAAGAAAATGTGGACCACAGATAAAATGGAGCCGCAGCGACATAGAGGTGGGTCCTCACGGCGCAATAAGTGGCCGTGGGTCATCCGTGTGTGCCCAATGCGCAGTCGGCATAGGACGACAGACTCCTTGCGAGAGACGCGCAAGGAGGAGTGCCACACAGTCGTCGTCTCCTTGACGGCACGGAGTTTGTTACGGGTGGTCAGACCGCGCCATTCAGCGTCCCAGAGCGAGATAACTTCGCGGCGTAAGACCGCCCTCAAATCAGTCTCCGGAAGGCCAATGTCTAGAGTGGGTTCACTGGTGGCCTGTTTGCCCAGGCGGTCAACACGTTCATTGCCCGGGATACCGACATGACCGGGGGTCCACACAAAGACCACAGAGCAGCCGCAACGGGCAAGAGTATGCAGGGACTCATGGATAGCCATCACCAGACGAGAACGAGGGAAACACTGGTTGAGAGCTCGTAAACCGCTCAGGGAATCGCTACAGATAACGAAGGACTCACCTGAGCAGGAGCGGATATACTCTAGGGCACGAAAGATGGCAACCAGCTCAGCAGTGTAAACGCTGCAGCCATCCTACAAGAAACGTTGTTCGGAATGGTCCCCTACAGTTAGCGCAATACCCGACACGACCAGCAACCATCGAACTGTCAGTGTAAACAATGCCAGAGCCCTGATACGTGGCCAGGATGGAATAAAAGCGGCGGCGGAAGGCCTCTGGAGGGTCAGAGTCCTTCGAGCCCAGTGCCAAGTCGAGCCGAAGGCAAGGGCGAGGAACACACCATGGGGGAGTACGCAAAGTGGCCCGGAAAGGAGGTGGAACAGTGAAAACCCTAAGCCCGGAGAGAAGCTCTTTGACGCGGACCGCGATCGTACAACCAGACCGGGGCCGACGTTCTGGCAGATGGACGACCGATTGCGGGAACAGGAGATGATAGTTTGGATGCCTGGGCAAGCTAAAAACATGGGCAGCATAAGCGGCCAGCAAGCGTTGGCGCCGTAACCGCAGGGGAGGGACACCTGCCTCCACTAGTACGCTGTCCACAGGGCTGGTGCGGAAGGCACCAGTGGCAAGTCGTATCCCGCTGTGTAGTATTGGGTCCAGTACCCGCAACGCAGATAGGGAAGTGGAGCCATAAGCCAGGCACCCATAATTCAGACAGGACTGGATTAATGCCTGGTAGAGCCGTAGGAGAGTAGATCGGTCGGTGCCCCAGGTGGTGTGGCTCATTCATCGCAGAGCATTGAGATGCCGTCAACACGCCTGTTTAAGCTGCCGAATATGAGGCAGCCAAGTCAACCGGGCATCAAAAAGTACACCCAAAAACCTGTGGGTCTCCACAACAGCAATAAGTTCGCCGCCAAGATAAAGCCGCGGCGCAGGATGGACCGTTCGGCGCCGGCAGAAATGCATAACGCGGGTCTTGGCAGCCGAAAACTGAAAACCACGCGCTACAGCCCAAGACTGCGCCTTGTGGATTGCACCCTGTAGCTGACGTTCAGCAGCTGCAATGCCAATAAAGCTATAGTAAAGGCAGAAGTCATCAGCATACAGGGAAGCGGAGACAGAATTGCCCACGGCCGCAGCGAGCCCGTTAATGGCTATTAAAAACAGGCAGACACTTAAAACAGAACCCTGTGGCACACCGTTCTCCTGGACGTGGGAGGAACTATATGAGGCCGCGACTTGCACGCGGAAGGTACGATACGACAGAAAATTGCGGATAAAAAGCGGCAGATGACCCCGAAGACCCCATCCATGAAGCGTAGAAAGGATGTGATGACGCCATGTCGTATCGTACGCCTTCCGCATGTCGAAAAAGACAGTGACCAGGTGCTGACGGTGGGCAAAGACAGTACGGATGGCCGACTCCAGGCTCACCAGATTGTCGGTGGCGGAGCAGCCTTTACAGAACCCACCCTGAGACGGAGCCAGAAGGCCCCGAGACTCCAGTACCCAATTCAAGCGCCGGCTCACCATCCGTTCAAGCAACTTGCAAAGAACATTGGCGAGGCTAATGGGACGGTAGCTGTCCACCTCCAGAGGGCTCTTTCCAGGTTTCAAAACGGGGATGACAATGCTTTCCCGCCATTGCGACGGAAACTCCCCCTCGACCCAAAGACGGTTGTAAAGATCGAGGAGGTGCCGCTGGCAGTCCACTGAAAGGTGTTTCAGCATCTGACAGTGGATGCCATCTGGCCCAGGAGCGGTATCAGGGCAAGCGGCTAGGGCACTGCGAAATTCCCACTCACCGAATGGAGCATTGCAAGATTCTGGGTGGTGGGTGCGAAACGAAAGGCTCCGACGTTCCATCCGCTCTTTAATGGAGCGGAAGGCCAGTGGGTAATTGGAAGAAGCGGAACTAAGAGCAAAATGCTCTGCCAAGCTGTTGGCAATTTCGTCGGAGTCTGTACAAACTGCTCCATTCAGTGAGAGCGCAGGGACGCTGACAGGGGTCCGATAGCCATAGAGGCGTCGGATCTTGGCCCAGACCTGCGATGGAGAGACATGGAGGCCAATGGTGGACACAAACCGCTCCCAGCACTCCTGCTTGCTTTGGCGGATAAGGCGGCGGGCCCGCGCACACAGCCGTTTGAAGGTGATGAGGTGTTCAATGCAGGGATGTCGCTTGTGACACTGTAGCGCCCGCCGGCAATCTTTAATCGCTGCAGCGATCTCAGGCGACCACCAAGGCACAGTCCGCCGCCGAGGGGACCCAGAGGAACGGGGAATGGCAGATTCGGCGGCAGTAACAATGCCGGTGGTGACCGATTGAACCACCGCATCAATGTCATCATTAGACAGAGGCTCAATAGCGGCAGTAGAGGAGAACAAGTCCCAGTCAGCCTTATTCATAGCCCATCTGCTAGGGCGCCCAGAAGAGTGACGCTGTGGTAGTGACAGAAAGATCGGAAAGTGGTCACTACCGCACAGGTCGTCATGCACACTCCATTGGACAGACGGTAAGAGGCTAGGGCTACAGATTGAAAGGTCAATGGCAGAGTATGTGCCATGCGCCACACTGAAGTGTGTGAAGGCACCATCATTTAAAATCGAGAGATCGAGCTGCGACAATAAATGCTCAACGGTGGCAACTCGACCGGTTGCCACTGACCCACCCCACAGAGTGTTATGGGCGTTGAAGTCGCCCAATAGCAAGAAAGGTGGCGGCAATTGGGCTATCAGTGCAGCCAGGACATGCTGCGAGACATCACCATCCTGTGGAAGGTAAAGACTGCAGACGGTAACAGCCTGTGGCGTCCACACCCGAACAGCGACAGCCTCTAAAGGTGTTTGGAGAGGGACAGACTCGCTGTGCAGAGTGTGAAGGACATAGAGGCAGACGCCACCAGACACCCTTTCATATGCTGCCCGGTTCTTATAATAACCCCGATAGCCACAGAGGGCGGGGGTTCGCATTGCTGGAAACCAAGTTTCCTGAAGAGCAATGCAGAAGAAAGGGTGAAGGCTGATAAGTTGGCGGAGCTCAGCTAGATGGTGAAAGAAACCGCTGCAGTTCCACTGGAGGATGGTATTGTCCATGGCGGAGAAAGGCGTGACGGGACTGGGAAGGCAGATTACGCCGCTGGGTCACCTGCTGCCTCCGATGGAGCACCTGTGCAAGTGCTATCCATTGCGTCTGAGGGACCGGCGAGATCGAGGTCCTCAGCGGACGCAAGGATCTCCACCTCATCCTCAGACGCAGAGCTTCTAGGTAGCGGTGGAGTAGGTGCCACCGCAGGTGTCTTGGTCTTAAGGGTCTTCAAAGTCGTTTTCTCTCGCTGTTCCTTTGGTTGCCATTGTTGAGAGGGCTTATTGAAGTCAGTCTCCAGGACCGAAGAGGATCGCGAAGCCCGTCGACCAGCGACCTGTGGCTTCTTCAGCCACTGGTTCGTGTCTGCTGTGCCGCTGGTAGGAACCTGGGAAGGGAGTGACCCAAGGGATCCCTTCCGAGCGAGAGAAGCCGAAGAAGAATTACGCTTCTCCAGCTTAGAAGTGGGGACTGGTGTCCCCAGTGGTTTAGTGGGTGCTGCTCCCGAGGTAGATGGTGTGGGAGCAACAGCGAGAGAAGGGGCCCCCATCGTCAAGGGGGCAGGTGAGGTCCTCTGACTCAGAGCTGACTGTATGTCTTGCAGCTGAAGGAGCTGGAGCAGGAGTGACAGTGGAGTCATAAGATGACATCATGCGCACGGGATGTAGCTGTTCAAATTTCTGCTTAGCCTCAGTGTAGGTCAGTCGGTCCAGGGTCTTATATTCCATGATTTTGCGTTCTTTCTGTAAGATACTGCAGTCCGGCGAGCAAGGGGAAAGAGGCTCTCCACAGTTGACACAGACGGGAGGCAGAGCACATGGAGTATCGGGATGAGATGGGCGTCCACAATCTCGACATGTGAGGCTAGAAGTACAGCGAGAGGACATGTGACCGAACTTCCAGCACTTAAAGCACCGCATCGGGGGAGGGATATAGGGTTTGACGTCACATTGGTAGACCATCACCTTGACCTTCTCTGGTAATGTATCACCTTCGAAGGCCAAGATGAAGGCACCGGTAGCTACCTGATTGTCCCTCGGACCCCGATGAACGCGCCGGACGAAATGTACACCTCGGCACTCTAAATTGGCGCGCAGCTCGTCATCAGACCGCAAAAGTAGGTCCCGATGGAAAATAATACCCTGGACCATATTTAAACTCTTATGTGGGGTGATGGTAACGTTAACATCCCCAACTAGTCACAAGCAAGTAACCTGTGTGACTGGGCAGAGGATCCCGTTTTTATCATAACTGACCCAGAGCGCATTTTGGACAAGCCCTCCACCTCCCCAAACTTGTCCTCTAAATGTTCTACAAAGAACTGAGGCTTGACGGATAGAAACGAGTCACCATCAGCTCTGGTACAGACGAGATACCTGGACGAATACACGTCACTGTCATTCATTGCCTTTCGTTCCTCCAATGGTGTGGCCAGGGATGGGAACGATTTGGGGTCATAAACGTTAGCTTTAAAATGAGCCCTCGAACGCTTAGAGACTGCTGGTGGCTGGCCGCCAGCGAGAGATGATGTACCACGCTTCATTGCGGGTCATCCGCCCTGATGCCACCTACTCCGACCAAGGGCCCTCCCCACGGGCGCCACCCAGCCGCAGCAATAGCCACCTGGCAGGATGGCCATTGCCGGGAGTCCTGATGCCCCAAGGAGATGGGCATCTACTCCTTGGCATACGTGGGGAATTAACGGCGCAGGCATCAGTAGAGCGATCCCTGTGTTGTCAGGGGGCTACAACCAACAGGGTACGTGGCGGCCACACCACAACGGACTGGCTACCGTGCTGGATCTTAGGTGCAAAAATGTCCAAGGTCGTTGTCGCAGTTAAAAGCAACACTAGAGAGTGCAGCGTGGTAATCGCACCCAAGGACGTATCCTCGCCCAAGAGATGGAAAACGAGCGGGACACCATTGCAACGACGAAAAAGCCGGCTAAAGGTCTCGATGCACGACGGATACAGTGCACCATGTAAGGTGCCCTTCCCCAATTGGCTCGCTCTTCGGAATAATTTAGAAAGATTGAGGTCAAACCCGAGAGGGGACCATCACATAAGGCCGAAACATTTGAGACTCCTTTTAGTCGCCTCTTACGACAGGCAGGAATACCGCGGGCCTATTCTAACCCCCGAACCCGCAGGGGGGCCTACCATGGTATTCCACCGTCCACCGAACCTACACAATATACTCTTCCATCCTTACACAACCCCTGCTACCAATCCCTTACCTCATGGCTCATACCCCTGTAATGAAATGAAATGTCATGTGACGAGGGCCTCCCGTTGGGTAGACCGTTCGCCTGGTGCAAGTCTTTCGATTTGACGCCACTTCGGCGACTTGCGCGTCGATGGGGATGAAATGATGATGATTAGGACAACACAACACCCAGTCCCTGAGCGGAGAAAATCTCCGACCCAGCCGGGAATCGAACCCGGGCCCTTTGAATTGACAGTCTGTCGCGCTGACCACTCAGCTACCGGGGGCGGACATACCCCTGTAATAGACCTACATGCAAGACCTGTCCCATACATCCTCCTACCACCAACTATTCCAGTCAGGTCACTAACATCACCTATACCATCAAAGGCAGGGCTACCTGTGAAACCAGTCATGAGATTTACAAGCCAAACTGCAACGTCTGTGCTGCATCCTATGTAGGCATGACAACCAACAAGCTGTCTGTCTGCATGAATGGCCACCGACAAACTGTGGTGAAGAAACAAGTGGACCACCCGTTGCCGAACACTCTGTGAAACATGATATCCCTCATTTTAATGACTGCTTCACAGCCTGTGCCATATGGATCCTTCCCACCAACACCAGCTTTTCTGACTTGCGCAGGTGAGAAATTTCCCTGCAATACATCCTACGTTCCTGTAACCCTCCTGGCCTCAACCTTCGTTAGTCACTGTCCTCACCCATCCAGCCCCCTCCCTGTTCCCATTCCAGCACTACACAGCTGTCATTTCACCGCCACACCCAGTCTTTTAATTTCTTTTACGTCTCTCCTTTCCGCTACTTACCCCCTCCCCCCCCACCAGCACCTTCTCTCCTGCCCTCCGTCTAAACTGCAACACTTGACTGTCCGCCACTCCCACCATACTATCCCTCCCCCTCCTTGCCCCAGCCTCCTCCTTCCCCCCCCCCCCCCCCCCCCCAGTCACCTATCATGCACTGGTGCTGCTGTTTGCAGTGTAGTCTCAGCTCTCAGACTGCAGACGTGTGTGCAAGTTGCGTTTACGTAAGTGTGTGTATATGTGTCTACTGCTGACAAAGGCCTTAATGGCCAAAAGCTTTAATTGTGTGAATCGTGTGAATCTTTTTATTGTGCCTATCGCGACTCAGCATCTCCGCTATATGGTGAGTAGCAACTTTCCTTCTCTGGAATTGTTACATTCCATGCTGGATTTTCCATTGTTTGACTCCTGAGCAAATAGATATACTAATCCCAGATTTCACGATATTTACTATTTTGTAAAGTTTCACTAACAACTGTTCCAATTTTAGGCATAATCCGCATCACTTCAGGCAAAGGGGTTACCTTCATAGTCTCCGATGTTATTGAATTTAGCATATGTTAAAATTCAGGAGTAAGTAACATGTATTTTTTGTTTTCTAAAAAAAAAAAAATAATAATAAAAAATCCTGTTGTGAGATACAGGCCTCCAAAGACGACACTGCAAATACCATTTTGAAGATGCGAATTTCAGAAAAATTTTTAAAATGCTGTATCTGTGTAACAGGTCTAGATACTTTGTTACAATTTTTTTATTTGAAAGATAATTGCTTTATGATTACAATGGTATTCGATTGGACACATCTGCCAAAGTTCTTTTACTGTCGCCTTTTGATTTTTTAAAAATAATTTACAGCTTTTTTTTCAAAAATTCCAATCCATAAATTTTTTTTTAAATTTCTGTTGATTAGTACCATATAGTTCTACATTTCCTGAAAAGGAGAACTTCCACTTTTAAGTTGGACAGGATTTTCCATTTTTTTTAAAAAAAAAATCATCTTTTTAATTTTCAAGGGAAATGTATGTCTACATTGAAGCTGTTTCTTACTAATTTTTTGTTACAATGTTTATTTCTATTGTCTTTGTTGCAGTTATTTCTTACCACTTTCTTTGTTGCAGTTATTTTTTTTACTTTCATTGTTGCATATATTTCTTACACTTCGTTGTTGTTTCTTGACAGTTTCTTTTTCGCAGTTTTTTATTGCAGTTTTCTGTATTGTAGTTGTTCAGTGCTAATGGTTTCCTGAAGAGGCCTCTAAGAAATCTGAGTACTCACCCAGTGAGTTCTGTGTTTGCGTGAGGAATTTGCCAGTTGACACAGTTGCAGTGTGTTTTGTGACACGGACTGTTTGAAATGTCATCTGACTGGGGCCGCAGGAAAGTGAAGTGTGCTGATTATTTGCATATCCATACAAGAGTGATATATAAGAAAAACAAAAAACTTCATCTTCAGAAGAAAATGAACCAAAGCACTCTCCTGTAGAAGCAGCTCAAGTTCAAATACTGCAGCCATTTTATCTGTAAGATAAGTGGGACCGTTCTTGCCAGAGTGCCAACAAAGAAGACACTATAACTGTAACAGTTGAAGGTCAAAAAGTTCTTAAAGTGAAGAGGTACACGACTCTCAGTATTAAAGAAACTTTTGCAAATTATAAGAGCAACTATACTTCACATACTGGAAGATCAAAATTTTATGCACTACGACCTAAGGTGGTAGTTCCACACCCACCTAGAGATGTCTGTTTATATGCGTACCGTGGTGTCACTGGCAGACACCACACTTGCTAGGTGGTAGCCTTTAAATCGGCTGCGGTCCGTTAGTATACGTCTGACACGCTTGTCACCACTATCAGTGATTGCAGACCGAGCGCCGCCACACGGCAGGTCTAGTCCAGAGACTCCCTAGCACTCGCCCCAGTTGTACAGCCGACTTTGCAAGCGATGGTTCACTGACTACATACGCTCTCATTTGCAGAGACAACAGTTTAGCATAGCCTTCAGCTATGTCATTTGCTACGACCTAGCAAGGCGCCATATTCAGTTACTATTTCTTCTGAACAGATAATATTGTGACTCATGTACCATCAAGAGTGACGTTCGTCAATAATGGATTAAAGTTAAGTATCAAACTAGCTACGTCCGCTTTCTGAATTCTAATTCCTTGTCATGTTCCAAACCTCACGTCAGTATAGTCCTTCCCTCCTCACGCCAGCCTGCGTGAGCTAAAACGCGCGCATTTTGGCATCCTCTAGTAACACGGTGTTGGCTCTTCTGCCAACACTACATGTACTGTGCGAATTTTGAACTCTGTGTGGTAACTTTGAAGAACTTACTGGAGCATGTGGCATATGACACCTCGATTGGGCGTGTGACGTCATTAGTAGTCTGTGACGTAAAGCGAGTGACTTCTTTGTTTCAAGAATGTGGTGACTGCCCTGGAAAGTGAGGACTGTCTTCACAGACACTTGGCCTGGAAGACCTAGCATATAACTCTGCAGAAATTACATATGCGATATGGGAGGAAAATAAACTAATTCAGAAAACTGTCGACTTTGGCAGTTTCATTGATGAACTTGGTAAATGGTAAATGAAAGCAGTAACACACCAGCATCTGAAGAAATTGCAATAACAAAACATTGCAGAAGTGTAACACTGTGTACAGGATGAAGAACTATGTTTAGTACCTCACTGTGATTTTTCTGAGAACTGGTCAGTATTTCTCCCACAAGTACAAGGGTATCATTGGTGTTATGACCAGGTCTCAATTTTTACTGAAGTGACATATTTTCAAGGCAAGACCACAAGTGTTGTAGTTAACTGATTTTTATTTATGTTAATTACACTTCAAGTTTTGTAGGACCAAATTGAGTATCAAATCTCCAAGGCCATGGAACATGTCAGTAAATGAAATTACAACATAAAAGTAATAACAGATAAAAATAAAATGTTTATGAACCGGGAAAAAAGTCGATCTATAAGTTTAAGAAAACACAATGAACAATACAGCAAGAATCAGCTTAATTTTCAAGGAACTCCTCGATAGACCAGAAGGATTGACCCATGAGGAAACTCTTCAGTTTCAGTTTGAAAGCATGTGAATTACTGCTAAGATTTTAGAATTCGAATGGTACCTTATTGAAAATGGATGCAGCAGTATCCTGCACACTTCTCTGCACAAGCATTAAGGAAGTCTGATCCAAATGCAGGTTTGATTTCTGCCGAGTATTAACTGAGAGAAAGCTATTTATTCTTGGGAATAAGCTAATATTGTTAACAAGAATTGACAGTGCCGACGTCAAAATACCCAGACTCTTGAACAGGGGTCGACAAGAGGTTCGTGAACTTACACCACTTATTTCCCAAAGTGCCCGTTTCTGAGCTAAAAATATCCTTTTAGAATGGGAAGAGTTAACCCCAAAATATAATACCATATGACATAAGTGAATGAAAATAAGCAAAGTACACTTTTTCATGTCGAATGAACACACACTCCAGATACTGTTCGCAGCATTAAGCCTTTGAACAAGTTCCTGAACATGGGCTTTCCATGACAGCTTACTATTTATCTGAACACCTAGGAATTTGAACTGTTCAGTTTCACTAATCATATACCCAATCTATGAAATAAAAACTTCGGGTTTTGTTGAATTGTATGTCAGAAACTGTAAAAACTGAGTCTTACTGTGATTTAGCGTTAGTTTGTTTTCTACAAGCCACGAACTTAGGTCATGAACTGCACTATTTGAAACCGAGCCAACGTTGCACAAAACATGCTTCACTATCAAGCTAGTGTCATCAGCAAACAGAACTATTTTAGAGTTACTTGTAATAGTAGAGGGCATATCATTAATATAAATAAGGAACAGGAGTGGCCCCAACAATGATCCTTGGGGGACCACCCACTTCACAGTACCCCTCTCAGACCCAACATCACAGCTGTTATCAACATTGTGAATAATGACCTTTTGCTGCCTGGTGCTAAAGTAAGAGGTGAACCAATTGTGAGCTACTCCACGCCACGTATTCCGCAATGGTCCAACTTCTGGAGCAATATTTTGTGATCAACACAATCAAATGCTTTAGTTAAATAAAAAAATATGCCAAGTGTTCGAAACCTTTTGTTTAACCCATCCATTACCTCACAGAAAAAAGAGAATATAGCATTTTCAGTTGTTAAACGACTTCTAAAGCATTTGATAGCAAATCGTGTGATATAAATGATCAATTATCCCTACATACACAGCCTTTTCAATAACTTTTGCAAACACTGAGGGCATAGAAATAGGTCTAAAATTATGCACATTATCCCTTTCTCCAGGACACCGACCATTCCTAAAGCAAAAGTTACAAATATGGCTAAATGCAGGCTAACATGTGCAGCACAGTACTTTAATATTCTGCTAGGCACTCCATCATAACCATGTGAATCCTTAGCCTTCAGTGATTTAATTATTGACTCAATTCCCCCTTGTCTGTATCACAGAGGAGTATTTCAGACTTCAGTCTCGGAAAGGCATTTTCTAAGAGAGATGATTCCCCGCAGAAACTAAATTTTTATTTAATTCAGCGGCAATGGACAAAAAATTATTGTTTAATATTGTACATATAACGGATTTATCAGTAACGGAAATATTTTTACTAGGAACTGACTTTACATCGTCTAACTTCGGCTGCTGACCAGACACTTCCTTCACAACTGACCATATTGTTTTAATTTTATCCTATGAATTAGCTATTCTATATGCATACCACTTACTCTTTGCCTTCCTAACAACATTTTAAGCACCTTACAGAACTGTTTGTAATGGGTTACTGTAGCTTGGTTGTGACTACTTGTAATATTTTGATATAATTGTCGCTTTGTTCTATGTGATATCCTTATCCCACTAGTCAGCCACCCACATTCCCTATTAATGTTAGTACCCTGCTTAGAACATTCTAATGGTAAGCAACTCTCAAAGAGCATGAGAAATGTGTTAAGGAAAGCATCATGTTTATCATCTATGTTATCAGCCTATAAACATCCTACCACTCTTGTCAAAAACCTCTCTGTTGCTGCTGAATTATCTTTCCTACATGGCTTGTAGTAATATGCGACATTTGTTTTAGTACAAAAGCCTTTTAGTGTTAAAAATTGTGCATCATGACCTGAAAAGCCATTCACCCTTTTATAACAGTATGCCCATCCAGTAATGAAGAATGAATAAAAATATTGTCCATGGCTCTGCTACTGTTCCCCTGCACCCTAGTTGTAAAAAAACACAGTCTGCATCAGATCATATGAATTTAGGAGATCTACCAACATCCTTTTCCTTGCACCATCACATACAAAATTTATACTGAATTCACCACATATAACTAATTTCTGGTATTACCTAAAAATTGAATCAAGAACCCTCACTAACCTGAACAAGAATGCTCTGAAGTCAGAGTTAGGGGACCTATAAAAAACAACAATTAGAAGTTTAGTTTCACTAAATTCAACTGCCTCTGCACAACATTCAAATATCTGCTCGGTGCAGTGCCGTGATATGTCTGAACTCAAATGGACTACTGTTTTTTTTTTTTTTTTTTTTTTTTTTTTTTTTTTTTACATACATAGCCACTCCCCCATCCCGCAAGGAACTCCTTGAAAGACAGCCAGCTAATCTGTATCCTGGTAAAGGAAGCCTCTGTATTGTCAAATGATTTAAGTGGTGCTCCGACCTATAAGAAGTTCACTAACTTTATCTCTAATACCTCTTTTATTTTGATGAAATATGCTAATTTCTTCCCTACTTGGAAACATGACATCCTATGAAGGTGATTTCTTAGAGGGACTCCCTTTAAGTAGGTATACCTATCAGCCAACTTAAGTCTAAAAAAGGTGCAGCTCTAACACCAATTACTACAGGAATTTTTCCAGGAGTGATCCCGCCACCATCCACTACACTGTCACCTGTAAGCTTTGATAGCATCCCCCTCCCATACCTATTGAGATGCAGGCCAAGCCTAGTGAAATCTGGCCTACTGACAGACCCAACTGGCACCACTGAAATGCCCTCTGCCATCAGCACCCTCCCCAGCCCCATGTTAACGCACCTAACAGTTGCATTAAGATGAGGCCGATCATGGTGCTGAAACAGTTACATGAAATGCACTTTGGTGCCACCAGTTTGAGTAGCTATCTTTACCAGGTCATCATGACATCACATTCCCCGTCCCTACCAAGACTGTTCCCTGCTCCACCCACTACCACTACCTGATCCTCCCCCGTAAAATTCCTACATAACTCCCTTATGCTGTCAGCACCTGACAATGCTGGTGAGTTGGTACTCACTCCCCAACACTTCCTGCAACTGCTGGCCGACACCACTACCATGTGAACTACCTAGCAACAGAACCTCCTCCTTTCTGTTAGACTTTGCAACTGACCTAGGCCTCCTAACTGTTGAGGACTGCTGCATGTTCCCTACATCTACAAGAGGCTCCTCTCCACTCAACTCTTGACAGTTGGTCAAATCTATTGCATATATACGAAAAGTGTAATTCCTCCTCCTCCTCCTCCTCCTGCCTTCTTGCCAAGGACACATCCTGCAAGGAGTATAGCAATATATATGCATGAAATGAAGCACTCACTCACTCACTCTCTTTCTCATGAATCCATAATGATTGTGTGTGGCATAGAGTGAATAAAAGTGTTATTCTTCTGTATTTCTGTTTTTGAGCTTTATTTCTGATACTTATCAGAAGTGAAATCTAAGAATCAAAATATTAACAATGGACGTTAATTCATATAACACATTTGCTTCATTGTTAAATGTGTAAAAATTCCAGCCTATATCAAATTGCTCTGCTAGGAAGAGCAATTGTAAAGCAATTTTTACAGTTATAACTGTTGCTAAAAGATTCATTTCCTATGTATCTGTTGTACTTATTAGCTACAGGGCGCCAGTGCCATTTGTAGTCTTTCTTCCTTGAATTTGAAACAAGTTTCTTGAACTTACACGTCATCTTTTAGGCTACATACATAAATACACTACCATTTACATAAACATCTTTGTTTTATTTAATTTGCTTTACCCTGATGTGCTTCCTCAGTCAACTAGAAATCATGATGCACATTCAGGAATCATTTTAACTAATAACTGTGGGGATATGATAGCACTAAATCTGAGGTCCTCCTAACTTCTACCAGTAGCTATAAATCTGAATGTAGCAAACAACCTCTCTTGTCAATGTACTATTTTTCATTATGAATGGTTTTATGATCTGCAGCTCAGAAAGGCAGGATTCATCCATTTTTATATAACCGTGAAATTCATTGGCTTCTTACTGCTTAAATTAGAGAACTTGGGTGAATTTCTTTCCTTGCATTTGGCACTTCTTTGCCTACACCTTTCTCTCCACTATTTTTGGCCCTGTTACCTATGAAACAGTCAAAGCAAACCACCATTCTTGTTTCTGTTTAAAACCAAACAGGATCTTGTAGAACATAAACACAATGCAAAATTCAGATAAAGCTGCTTGCAGTCTGTCTGGACGTGTGTAGGCTGCCACGAAATTGGTGAGTCCATCAGTGGCGATAAATTGGTGTGCATGAAGGATCTTTAATATTTAACTGGTAGGTCCTGCTTCACTGTAAATGTTATCTAGGGATAAATAAATTTTAACATTATACAAAACAGCTTGGCTTGGTGGCTTAGTGGATAAATGTCAGACTACAAAGCCAAAGCTTTATATCATCATGTTTCTTTTACATAGCTACAACTTCACGTAACTTGCAGGATAGTGTGGTCACACAAAGGTTTATCCTTGCAGTAACATGGAAATTAAATTTATAAAACTTAATACAAATTTAATACAGATGTCAAGAAAATCACTTCTTATTCACTGTATTTATATTTTTAAATGAATGTAAATAAAGTTACACTGACTTTACATATGTATAGACTTGACTCCTTCCTTCATCTATGCCAAGACTGGATTCTGTAAGTGACTGGGCAATACTGTAAAATATGGTAGCATAAATCCCAGTAGTGTATAGCTATGTACTCTACAGATCCTGATAAGCAAGAAAACAGATGCAGAATCACAATGCATTACGTGATCATTTTTCCATTACAAACCGTTCTTGCGTGTACTAATACTACTTCGTATCTCTACAACTACTTCTTATCCCTACAAGACGCTGTTTTATCCCTGTACAAAGGAATACATATATTACCTGCAGCCTAGCTTCCAGGATTCTCGTGAGGGTCAATGTATCGCACCAACAACCTGTACAACCGAGCACTGTTGTGTTTGACAGGCGGAAGAGCTTAGATTGTTCCCGAGTATAAATCGAGAATCCAGCACTGAGTCTCGTGTCAGCAGCAATAATGGCATAATCTTCGCCAGCAACTGCAACCACGCTCCTAAAATAAACGATGATTAACTTCTCCACACTTACAATTCTATATATTGTCACAGAACTCAAAACAATATTTTCTCTTTGCTGATAAAAAAAAAGTATTTTAAAAACGAAACGAAGAGAATATTTCACTCTACGCGAATGCATACTCAACTTACAACTTGACATCCCTAGGACTTAACAACTAGATAGCTTTTCTTCCGCTTCACCTTACCCGCCATTATCCGAATATGGATTGAAATTCACTGTCTTCGGAACAGATTGTGAATAATATCCCTCAACAACAGCCATTGTGTTTTACTTGTGACAAATTAGCACTGTATTTTCAGACACACACAGTGACTTCAACTTTTCGTGTAATCACAGCAGAGATGTTAGCAACAACATAAGTGAAGAACTGAAAGATACTACACTTGAATAGAATTAACACATTGAATGCGATAAAACGAATGGAGATACCAAGGAAACGAAAACTTGCACATAAATCGCCCACCGTTGCCTTCGGTGGCCCGTAAAAGCCCATCGCAGGAAAAACTCACAAAATGTGAATAGACAATCTACGATATTACTACAGTCATTTATGACGGAAAGTGCTTTTACGCAGCAAAAGAATTCTTGAACTACAAAACACAACTTTTGTGGTTTGAATCTGAAATTATGGATAATTTCACCCATTTAAATTATGTTGTATGTTAAAGCCGATTTACACTTGCCATCACGTCAAAACACACCACAATGCATTTCAAATGGCGACATTTACAGACTGTCAACGGATTCCCATCTCACGTCACCGTCAAGGTTTCTCGAGAAGGAAGTTTGTACGGTATCGTCGTCTGCTAACATCAGAAATTTAACAGTTTTCGCCACGCTCACTAGTGTTATAGTCTGGATTTCGTTCTTTATTGTCTTCTTAATTTTTATTTTATTATTTTGCTTTATTTTCGTGGTAAACTGCAGACGCTCCATGACGGCTTCGATATATTTTCCACTTGGTGTTCTTCCCTACACGAGGTCACTTATCTGAAGGAGAAAAATTATTTAGGTTTCGCTTTACCAGAACAGAGTCGATTCTTACTCTGTATATAAATAACAACATTAATTCATGAAGTAATTTTTCATTAAATATAATATTTAAGTGAAAAAGTCAGCTCCAATGAAGGAGGAAAATGTAGTTGTTTATGACGTTATTAGTTATGTAAGACTAAAGCGTAATGGGTACGGAAACAGGCTATATTTATTTCCTTGTAAATATTGTTTGATGTGCTGGAGTGTATATACTTTCTCTAGCAAATAAATGTCGTTGTATCGAAATATTCTTTCACTTCTCATCAATTCATTACACAAAACTGATAAGAACATTGGTTGTGAAGTTTTCTTTGACTATTGATTAAATTTATTGTTGTTGCTTCCTCGATTCTGACACTATATCCGACTTTTGTACCACAAATGGTATTTCATAATCTAACTTTCACAGTTCTCTGGTTGGCTTAATGAAGTGACGTGACGCCCATTGTGACTGTACCCTGACATGCTAGCGATATGATGAGACGTGAAAGCTTGTTGACATGTCATTGCATCAAGTATTTTACGGCTCCTACGACTCCCACGTTCTTTACCAATGTACTCTTTTCCGATGAGTCCACATTCACAAACAATGGTAGCGTTAACCAGCATAACGTGTATTATTGGAGTGTAGACAATCCCCACTGGTTACGGCAGCCTTGGTTGGTTAACATATGGTGTGCTATCATGGGAAAGAAAAGCATTGGCCTGTATTTTATACTTGGCATGTTAAACGGACGCAAATATCGAACGTTTTTGGGAGAGGAACTACCGGTAGTACTGCAGGATTTTTCCCTGGGCGGTCGACAACGCATGTGGTATGAGCATGATTGTTGCCTAGAGGGTTACACAACTGAAGCGCGGGAGCTATTAGCCCGTGTTTACGGTGGTTGGTGGGTCGGCAGCGAAGTTCGGCAGAGGTAGCCCCCATTAATTGGCCCGCTAGGTCGCCGGATTTGACGTCGCCGGATTTCTATTGTGTGGATATTTAAAAGACGAGGGGTACCAGCAAGACAAACAAGCCATGAAGACATGGTTGACAACAGCAGAAACGCCTGTGCTGACATTCCTGCAGATATCCTTCAGTCCTGTGAACTGACATTTGAAAAGCAGACCGCTAGGTGTATTGAAGTTGGCGGTACTGTGTTTGGACACTTGCTCTAGATGGAAAAGTAGAGTAGCGTTGGCCTCGAGCCACAGCCACAGTGGTGCGTTGAGTAGCCCACTTTTCGATATGTTGGAGAAATGCAACTTTGCCAATGGGTTTCCAATTAGAAGTGATGAAATACTGGCCTTTCTACCCTCGGAAGGTCCCACATGTCATTGGATATTCAAGGTCCATTGAGTAGCACGTCGTAAATTACGATTGTGTACTTATTTCTTTTCGTCCGATTACAGGGCCATCTGTGGCAAAACAAAGAAAATGCTTTAGACAAAATGTATGTAGATTTTGCTGTAGAATCGTAATCTGCAATAAAAAGTGGGGTTCCCACTGAAGAGTTGAAAGTTGTCCACCGTGTCCCATGCACGAGGTGGGGTGGTCCCCCTTTGAGACAAAAAAATTGGAATTATTACTTTTTGATCTCATGTGTGGTTTTCCATATATTTCAATGTCTTCTGTTAAAATGAACCCCCTGTATATATACAGGGTGAGTCACTGAACACCCCTTTTATTTCGTTAATGGTTACACATATCGAAACGCCGTTTTCGGGAAATGTTAGGATGTCGAGGGGCACTTTTTTCTGTTCGGTTACTGTTTTCAGCACTGGTGTCAATGGAGATACTAAAGCAAGTAAGTTTTTGTAAATGGAACAGTATACTTTTTGCAACTTCATTCGATAGCTCTTGAGAAGACAATTACAGCGATAGAGCATTTGTTAATGTTGATGTTGAAGCCTGTAGTAAAAAAAATTCGAGAAATGTCCTAGAATTTGAGAGGCAGAATCTACTTTAGTGGTGCATCACACAGCAGAGCTCTCGTGCTACTCTGTGTGAGAATGGCAATATATTTGCCTGTCTACATATTTGCACTGCAGGCCGCTCGTTTCTGCTTCAACAATCGTTGCTTGCAGACATGTACACCAATGAGGAGAAGTTGGCTATACCACTTTTATGTGGTGAAATTCCATAAGAACATTACAGCCAGTGTCCAACACGCCAGGCAATTGTACTAATTATTAAGAGGCTACTGTGGACAGGCTGCTTGAACGTCAAAAAGAGGACAAGAAAGAGGTCTCCAACTGACAGAGAACACTAAGAAACTGTTCTGGCTACAACGCTAACGAATCCACACAGTTGTATGAGATATATTGCCAAGGAATGTGGAGTCAGCTAGATGCATGTCATTCGCACCCTCTATCGACATAATTTCCATCCCTATTATCTATCACTACATCAGGACTTGACGACCGTGATTACAAACAAGGTACAAAACTTTATGGGTTTGCTCTTCAGCAACTGAGAGATGACCCTACCTATCTCCAGTAAAATGCAGTAAATGAAGCAGGCAAAAAGGAATACAAACGCCTCAAAAATGAAATCGACAGGAAGTGCAAAATAGTTATCCAGGGATGGCTGGAGGACAAATGTAAGGATTTAGAGGCATATAGCACTAGGGGTAAGATAAATACTGCCTACAGGAAAAAGAGCTCAGATGGAAAACCAGTTCTAAGGAAAGAAGGAAAAGCAGAAAGGTGGAAGGAGTATATAGATGGTCTATACAAGGGCGAAGTACTTGAGGGCAATATTATGGAAGTAGAAGTGAACATAGATGAAGATGAAATGGGAGCTACTGCGTGAAGAATTTGATAGAGCTCTGAAAGACCTAAGTCGACACAAGGCCCTGGGAGTAGACAACATTCCATTAGAACAACTGATAGCTTCAGGAGAGCCAGCCCTGACAAAACTCTACCATCTGGTGAGCAACACGTATGAGACAGGTGAAATACCTTCAGACTTAAAGAAGAATATAATAATTCCAATCCCATAAAAGCAGGTGTTGACAGGTGTGAAAATTACCGAACTATCAGTTTAATAAGTCACGGCTGCAAAATACTTAAACGAATTCCTTACACTCACGTAGAAAAATTGGTAGACGCCGACCTTGGAAGATCAGTTTGGATTTCGTAGAAATGTTGGAACACATGAGGCCATACTGACCCTACGAATTATCTTAGAAGGAAAGGCGAACCTATGTTTCTAGCATATGAAGACTTAGAGAAAGCTTTTGACAATGTGAACTGGAATACTCTCATTCAAATTCTGAAGGTGGCAGGGGTAAAATACAGGGAGCGAAAGGCTATTTACAATTTGTACAGAAACCAGATGGCAGTTATAAGAGTCGAGGGGCATGAAAGGGAAGCAGTGGTTGGGAAGGAAGTGAGACAGGGGGGTAGCCTATCCCTGATGTTATTCAACCTGTATATTGAGCAAGCAGTTAAGAACACAAAAGAAAATATTTTTGTAGGAATTAAAGTCCATGGAGAAGAAATAATAACTCTGAGATTTGCCGATAATGTTGTAATTCTGTCAGAGACACAAAGCGACCTGGAAGAGCAGTTGAACGGAATGGACTGTGTCTTCAAAGGAGGATATAAGATGAACATCAACAAAATCAAAACGAGGATAACGGAATGTAGTAAAATTAAAACAGGTGATGCTGAGGGAATTAGATTAGGAAATGAGACACTTAGAGTAGTAAATGAGTTTTGCTATTTGGGAAGCAAAATAACTTATTATTGTCGAAGTAGAGAGGATATAAAATGTAGACTGGCAATGTCAAGGAAAGCATTGCTGAAGAAGAGAAATTTGTTAACATCGAGTATAGATTTAATTGGCAGGAAGTCTTTTCTGAAAGTATTTGTATGGAGTGTAGCCATGTATGGAAGTGAAACATAGATAATAAGTAGTTAAGACAAAAATAGAATAGAAGCTTTCGAAATGTGGTGCTGCAGAGGAATTTTGAAGATTCGATTGGTAGATCACGTAAGTAATGAGGAGCTATTGAACAGAATTGGAGAGAAGAGGAATTTGTGGCACAACTTGACTAGAAGAATGGATGAGATTGTAGCACATGTTCTGAGGCATCAAGGGATCACCAATATAGTATTGGAGGGCAGCGTGGAGGGAGTCAGATGTCTTTCGGAAATCGAGAAATTCTGTATCCACCTGTCTGACTGTATCCATGGCTTTCAGTATGCCACATAGAAAAGGGATATTGGATGGTACTTTCGTGGATCGCTTCATTTATTTTTCTTGTAGGTGGGTATGCCTTGTGCTTTCTTCAGTCTACTGGGCACAGTGTTTTGTTTGAGCGATCTACACAGGGGTGCCTGCTGGGAAGGGGAGTGAGAGGGGGCGGTTAGTGTGGGTAGTCGTCCTTAGTGAGAATTCATTTAGTTTATGAGCATAAGAAGGGACCTGTAAAAAAAAGGCTCCGATTTTTGTGACCTAAAATACCACTAAAATCACCTGAAAATATTCATAACATCACGTAAAAACGATAAGAAACATATGAAGAATGAATCAGCTTTTGACGGAGATGCAGCCTTACAAATCGTTTCGTAAAACTTCCTGGCAGATTAAAACTGTGTGCCCGACCGAGACTCGAACTCGGGACCTTTGCCTTCTTGGGCAAGTGCTCTACTAACTGAGCTACCGAAGCACGACTCACGCTCGGTACTCACAGCTTTACTTCTGCCAGTACCTCGTCTCCTACTTTCCACTCCGCTGCAGAGTGAAAATCTCATTCTAAATCGTTTCGTGTTTATCAGTGTTTTGGTGATCTTCTAATTATAACCCCCCTGTTAAACAATAATTGTATACTGTACTGTATAACAAAAGCTGAATTATTATAAACGAATTCCCAGGCGTAATACAGTGTTTACGTACAAACAGCTGAAAAATAATAAATTTTATAGAATGAAATTTTCCCTCTACAGCGGAGTGTGCGCTGATATGAAACGTCCTGGCAGATTAAAACTGTGTGCCGGAGCGAGACTCGACCTCGGGACCTTTGCCTTTCGTGGGCATATCAGCGCACACTCCGCTGCAGAGTGAAAATTTGGTTCTAGAAACATCCCCTAGGCTGTGGCTAAGCCATGTATCCTTTCTTCCGGAGTGCTAGTTCTGCAAGGTTCGCAGGAGATGGTTCAAATGGCTCTGAGCACTATGGGACTTAACATCTGTGGTCATCAGTCCCCTAGAACTTAGAACTACTTAAACCTCACTAACCTATGGACATCACACACATCCATGCCCGAGGCAGGATTCGAACCTGCGACCGTAGCGGTCACGCGGTTCCAGACTGAAGCGCCTAGAACCGCACGGCCACACCGGCCGGAGCTTCGCAGGAGAACTTCTGTGAAGTTGGGAAGGTAGGAGATGAGGTACTGGCGGAATTAAAGCTGTGAGGAGGGGGCGTGAGTCGTGCTCGGGTAGCTCAGTTGGTAGAGCACTTGCCCGCGAAATGCAAAGGTCCCGAGTTCGAATCTCGGTCCGTCACACAGTTTTAATCTGCCAGGACGTTTCAATAAATTTTATCTTTACTAGCAACTGAAACGAATGTACTACTTGAACACATAAGATATGTGTCCCGGCCTAAAGTCACGAAATAGTCTGTGTAATTCGTCACTAAAGACACTTTTGCGGTTTGGTATGATTTCAATTAAACATTAACACTGCTTCACTTCGCAACAACCAATAAACAACTAAAGGTACAGTAGCTGAAAATAATCATCCTAATTTGAAATTATTAGAAGCCAAGGTACCTTGCACTGTTGCATACGTAATTCTTTTAACTGGCCGCTTGGCAGCTCGTATTTTACGATAGTCGCCATTCCAGTTATTTCATTTGCTCTAAAATTGAAGCCTGACGTCGGCGGGAGGGCGACATAGGGAAGTGAGAAACCCAGAAAGAACACCACATTCGTGGAAGAAAGACTGAATTCCTTAGAGTTTGTGACTGCGAGAGTTCACATAGTAGGAGGTCCGCGCTTTCAAGTTGAAGCAGTTGTAAAAAAAAAAAAAAAAAAAAAAAAAAAAAAAAAAAAAAAAAAAAAAAAAAAAAAAAAAGGACATTTCCCCGATTTTCCGAAAAATCCACCTGGACCATTTTTAGGGTCCAAAAATCAGGAGACGTCCAGTTAAAAGCGGATGTCTGCTAATCCTATGTAAGACAATAGTCACAGGAGATGAAACGTGTACTGTCGTATAAGTGCTTCTAGTTAGAAAGTCTTTTAAAATTTGTTGGACTAAGTGGAGCATGCACTTTGATATTTTCCTTTAGTTTCAAAAACGAATGAAAAAATCGTCACACAGTATTTCAGAAATGTAGCTACAGCACATTTGGTACAATATCGACACAAAATATCTACACTGGTGTCCAAAATTAAAGCAACAACCTGTTATTTCCCCATCCTGTGTCTCATTCACGATATAATCATACAGAATGTCAACAGACGTCCGTACGATCATGTTCTGCTCGGAAGATTGCATTCCAGGCAACGGACAACCACGCCAACGATGACGTCAGGGCACCTATCAAACGTGGTAGTGCTTGCCGGTTAGTCCCATATCCACGATCGCTGTGCACACCGTCACAGACTGTGTAGCGTGTCACAGAGAAGACGCCTACCAGACTCTCCGTGGTGGAGGACCTGGGAAGAATCGAAAAAGGACAGTTACAAACTGATGTGGCCCGCTGGTTTAATGTGAATCGTTCGGTTGTTTCTCGGGTGTGGCGACAGTTTATAGAGACGAGACTGTACCCAGAAAACGGGGGCAGTTTTGACCACGTGTGGCATCAGAAGGGGAGGGCCATTATTTGGCTGTAAATGCAGGACGGTACCCCCTTAGTACTGCACGGCAACTGGCATCTGACCTCGCAGCACCCACTGGACGTGTTGTATCGAGGCATCAGTGTACAGAAGGCTTCAGCAGAGTGGCTTTATGTGTACATCTGACGCGTCTTCATAGAAGGAAACGTCTAGAGTGGTGTCGTCTACATCCCACCTGGACGGTCGAGACAGCTGGTGGCCGAGCGGTTCTATGCGCTTCAGTCTGGAACCGCGCGACCTCTATGGTTGCAGGTTCGAATCCTGCCTGGGGCATGGATGTGTGTGATGTCCTTAGGTTTAAGTAGTTCTAAGTTCCAGGGGACTGATGACCTGAGATGTTAAGTCCCATAGTGCTCAGAGCCACTTGAACCATTTGGACGGTCAAACAATGGGCCAATGTTCTTTTCGCAAATAAGTTCCGGTTTCGTGCGGAGAGCGATTCTCGGCGGATTAGAATCTGGAAGGAACGTGAACACGATTTCGGGATCCATATATTATGGAAAAAATTGTGTCCCACTGTTTAGAGGCACAAAACGCGTGGGTCATTTCAGTTCGTTACTAAATGCAAATAAGTAGGATGCCGAGTTGATAGGAGCTGAAGGAGTCCAGGTTGCAATAATATGCGGTACGGCACACTGTTAGAGAGAAGGATTATTATTCAAGAAACACATAGTACAATGAGATTACTTATCTTCAGTTGTTTGAAGAACTGCAGCTGCGGCTATGAACTGACAATCTCGTAACATGGAATACCATGAACTAATACAACATATTCTCAGGGACTAAGCCTGATGGGCCATCCTCAGAGAATCAATGCAAACATTACAGAACTGGTTGAGGGTCGATTATGAAAGTGCGTCTGCCTAGGTTGAAATTTAGCTAAGGAGTGAACGAGGCACACTCCAGTTCCATCGAGCTGCACAGCCTGCTAGAGTGCGCTGTGCTCGGCAGACGACGGACTGCCAACCTTGTGTTGGCGCGGCGTTGTAGTAGTACCTGTGGCAATGATACTACGGAAAGAAACCAACATCGAGGAGGATCCCTAATGGGGTGGGCATGGATTATGTTGGCCACTCGAAGATATCTTCTTGAAATTGTATGGATGGATTGACAAGTTTAACAGCTGATATCTCGACGAGATCTTGGGACCTCATGTCCGGTTATTGCGAGGTGCTGTCGGCCCAGACTTTATACTGATGGACGATAATGCTCGACATCATAGAGCACATGTTTTCTTATGGATGGAAGATATTGCATGGAAGGCGTGCCCCGCTCGCTCTTTAGACTTGAATCTCATCGAGGATTTTAGGATGCATTAGGGTGAAGGTTGGCAAAACGTCAGCATCCACCAACCACTCTTCAAGACTTGCAAGCAGCGCTGGAGGAGGAATTTATTTACTTATTTATTTACACGCCAAGTTCCGTAGGACCAAATTGAGGAACAAATCTTCAAGGTCATGGAACGTGTCAGTACATAAAATTACAACATAAAAGTGATAACAGATAAAAATAAATGATGATGAAACCGAAAAACGTCAGTCCATAAATTTAAGCAAACGCAGTCAACAAGAATCAGCTTAATTGTTCAAGGAACTCATCGACTGAATAGAAGAAGTGACCCATGAGGAAAGTCTTCAGTTTCGATTTGAAAGCGGGTTGGTTACAGCTAATATTTTTGAATTCGAGTGGTAGCTTATTGAAAATGGATCCAGCAGTATATTGCACACCTTTCTGCACAAGAGTTAAGGAAGTCTGATCCAAATGCAGGTTTGATTTCTGTCGAGTATTAACCGAGTGAAAGCTGCTTATTCTTCGGAATAAGCTAATATTGTTAACGAGAAATGACAGTAGGGAATATATGTATTGAGAGGCCAATGTCATTATACCCAGACATGTGAACAGGGGTCGACAAGAGGTTCGTGAACTTACACCACTTACTGCATGAACCGCTCGTTTCAGAGCCAAAAATATAGTTTTAGAATGGAAAGAGTTACCCAAAATATAATACCATACGACATAAGTGAATGAAAATAAGCAAAGTAGACTAATTTTCGTGTCGAACGATCACTCACTTCAGATACCGCTCGAATAGTAAAAATGGCAGTAGTAAGTCTTTGAACAAGTTCCTGAACATGGGCTTTCCATGACAGCTTACTATCTATCTGAACACCTAGAAATTGGAACTGTTCAGTTTCACTAATCATATGCCTGTTCTGTGAAATTAAAACGTCAGGTTTCATTGAATTGTGTGTTAGAAACTGTAAAAAATTGGGCCTTAATGGGATTTAGCGTTAGTTTCTTTTCTACAAGCCATGAAATTTGGTCATATACTGCACTATTTGAACCAGAGCCAGTGTTGCACACAACATCCTTTACTACCAAGCTAGTGTCATCAGCAAACAGAAATATTTTAGAGTTATCTGTAATACTAGATGGCATATCATTTATATAAATAAGGAACAGGAGTGGCCCCAACAATGATCCTTGGGGGAGTCCCCACTTCACAGTACCCTACTCAGACCCCACATCACAGCTGTTATCAACATTGTGAATAATGACCATTTGCTACCTGTTGCTAAAGTAGAGGTGAACCAATTGTGAGCTACTCCACATATTCCGTAATGGTCCAACTTCTGGAGCAATATTTTGTGATCAACACAATCAAATGCTTTAGTTAAATCAAAAAATATGCCAAGCATTCGAAACCTTTTGTTTAACCCATCCAGTACCTCTCAGAGAAAAGAGTTGTTAAACGACTTCTAAAGCATTTGATAGCAAATCGTGTGATATAAAATGATCAATTATCCCTACATACACAGCCTTTTCAATAGCTTTTGCAAACACTGGTGGCATAGAAATAGGTCTAAAATTATCTACATTATCTCTTTCTCCCTTTTTATAAAGCGGCTTTACTAAGGAGTACTTTAATCGCTCAGGAAAATGAACTTTCCTAAAGGAAAAATTACAAATATGGCTAAATACAGTGCTAACATGTGCAGTACATTACTTTAATATTCTGCTAGATATAACCATGTGAGTCCTTGGTCTTCAGTGATTTAATTCTCGACTCAATCTCCCTCTTGTCTGTATCACAGTGGAGTATTTCAGATATCAATCCCAGAAAGGTATTTTCCAAGAAAGTTATATGATTCCCTGTAGAAACTTAATTTTTACTTAATTCACCAACAATGCTCAGAAAATGATTGTTAAATATTGTACATATGTCTCATTTATCAGTAACAGAAATATTTTTACTCTAAACTGACCTTATATCATTGACTTTATGCTGCTGACTAGACACTTCCTTCACAACTGAAAATATGGATATAATTTTATCCTGTGAATTAACTATTCTATTTGCACACTACATACTCTTTGCCTTCCTAATAACATTTTTAAGCACCTTGGAATACTGTTTGTAATGGGCTACTGTGACCAACGCGAGCAGCAATGTCGCGATACGATAAACCGCAATCGCGATTGGCGACAATCCGACGTTTCCCAAAGTCGGAAACGTGATGGTACGCATTTCTCCTTCTTACACGAGGCATCACAACAACGTTTCACCAGGCAACGCCGGTCAACTGCTGTTTGTGTATGAGAAATCGGTTGGAAACTTTCCTCATGACAGCACGTTGTAGGTGTCGCCACCAGCGCCAACCTTGTGTGAATGCCCTGAAAAGCTAATCATTTGCATATCACAGCATCTTCTTCCTGTCGGTTAAATTTCACGTCTGTACCACGTCATCTTCGTGGAGTAGCAATTTTAATGGCCAGTAGTGTAAAACTTATATTGCCTTTATTGAAGTCAGAGTTAAGAATCTCCATGTAGTTTATAGGTAGATAATTAAAACCGTATGCAGACGGAACATAGCTGATAATCTTTTCCCTGTCTGGAGTATCTGGGAGACTTACTTGTACACCTGTCAATTTTTGGGTCTTCTTAGTAGCCAAGTACACAAACTGCAGAACGTTATTAAACCCAAAAGAACAGTTATTCTGTACGTTATCCGTTAATTGACGCCACATGGAAGAAAGTGGCACAGAGTAAAGTGGAGCATATTGTAAATACTGTTTATTGATGTCTAATACACGTAAACACTCATGCACATGGTCGAATACACAATCCATTCTGTAGTTGGATATTGTAGCCTCCAACCTGGTAATGCCATGCTGCTTAGCCAAGGAAGACCTAAAATTTGCTCGTAGCCGCATGTCTGGTTATTTTATAAGGTCTGTAACGTCGTTACCAATATCTTTATTCACTCCTGGACTCGTGATCAGACATATAAATTTGTTATATATCTTTACTCTACTATTGGAGCTTAACCACGTTAGACATTCTATTCCGGACCCATGGCATTTGTAGTCTGGTCCCTTCAACCCCACCACAAACCAATCAACAGTCTATTCCAACTGTCTTATCGTTGTCCACAATCACATTGCTGTTTCCCTGGTGACCTCCTTACATGAAGAAGTCCTGGGTTGATATTAAGTAGCCGCACATCTCCATTTTGCTAAAAATTCCGGCGAAGTCTTGTGTTATGTCCAAATCCAAAAGGTAATAGTTGTCTACACGTAGCTACTGCAGTATTCCAGGCAGCTCTTCCATTAGAACATCCATTTTAACGTCTGATAATTTCACTTTGTATGGTATAACCTCATGATTTTTATGTTTCTTCGAAGCAGTTTCCAGTGCTTCCTTGCCGATTTTTTCCCGTATCCCTCCTTCTGTCACACAATCGTTCCATGTAGGAGAAAAGGCAGCTTCGTCTTGACACCATGTCTTGCAATGACGATATTGGAGAATTTACTACATAGATAATAGTTAAATGAGCCACACATCTCTCTTTAAGATTACAGACTTTCTAATTGTTCTTGACAGTCTACTTGATCACAGATTTCAATCACCATAAAGTTATCGCAAATGTAAGCACATTTACATTCTTCTCGCGAAGTGGCGTCAACTCGAAACACTTGGACCAGGCGAACGGTCCACCCGACAGGAGGCCCTAGACACAGAGCATTTCCATACCACAAACCGAAGTGTTAGTCCGTTGGTCTTGTCTCCCTTCGTAATAGCTGAAGGATGTTTAGCACTTCGGAGGAATCCATGTTGGCACCTTCAACTACCACGGAAGACTGATTAGTTGCGGCGGTCAAGCCTTTTTTTATACTCTACAAATTCGAGATGATTGCACTTCCAGTCACATGATTTCCAGTCATACACTCTGCTTAGATCCTAGCCCAATTGCGATATTTCGTGTGTAAGGTGCCCGTGGTAGGGAGGGAAACTGCCCCTCGTAAGTATCACCCTTAGTAGAGGAATAAACTATGTGTCACCCCACTCGACATTGTTGCAAGAAGTATCAAATATGGTGGCGATGACTTCATCCAAGATGATGGCCTATAGAATTGGCAACATCGCATGACGTAATCCAAGATGGTGGACGCAAGTACCATTATCCGAGATGGCGGCTTTTGGCGGTAAAGTGCCACCCCTCCCCCCCCCCCCTGGGAAGTTCGAATTTTGGCGGGAAATTGAATTAAGGGCTTCTACAGGTCATCCGACAGTCCCCTGCCTCCTCTTTCCGACTTTTCGCATGATATCGCGTTATCCTCTTGGAAAATGGGCAGGAATTTTGGAGGGAATTTTGCTCTAAGAGATTACACCTGCAGCTGAGGGGAGTTAGTATGGTGTTGCCCCCACTAGAGACTGCTCATGATGTCATTCAATTCAATTAAAATTTGTTTAAATTTGTATAAATTTGTTTAAATTTGTATAACTTTGTTTAAATTTATTATCTACGTACAGCAGTAGCGGCTTAGTGTGGTGTTAACCACCACAGGAGGCTGAGATATCAGTGCTTGTTGAGCTGTCGCTGTGGAAGGAACATGTGTTCAATTAGTGAGATGTTGGTGCCAGACAGGGGGAGTTTTAGTAGCTGTATTATGTGCTCTCATTCAGCTGAGGAGTACATCCACAGCTCACTGAATGAAGAATGGAAGTGAGCATTAATGCTTGAAGATATGAAGAGGAAGGATACAGTGGTGCAAATAAAAGCTTTGCATCTAGATGCATTATAAATGCATTACACAACGCATGGAAACATCTGTCTCTGCTGGAACTGCCTGTCATTTCTAAAACCTACGTATAATCTCCCATCAGACAAGAGACAAATGCCTCTGATCCAGCAGACAAAAGAACTGAGCTAGTTCATGAGTTCACCACTAGAGGGCGCCACGATAGGTCATGTGAGCATGCAGTTCAGTCAATAGGAGAACAGCATCATGAAGACGTCACGTGTTTTTCTCAGCTGTACGTGTGCCCCAGCCTCCCCATCCCACCGGCAGCTTGGGGGGGGGGGGGGGGGGAAGTGGCGGAAAAAAACTCAGCCTGTTCTGTGCTGCTGGAGAGAGGAAGGAGTGCACTTTATTTATTTTTGGGACAATTTATTTAGGGACGGATTTCGCGTAGTTTATTTATTACGCTGATACAAAACACTCACCCTAACTGGGTGCAGTGCTATACTACGCCATCTGATCAGAAAAACAGTGAATTTTCGCTAGGTGTTGGCAGCTGCACTACATTTACAAGCAGTTTTAGAACATGGAACGAGAGGTTCAAAAATGGTTCAAGTGGCTCTAAGCACTGAGGGACTTAACATCTGAGGTCATCAGTCCCCTAGACTTAGAACTACTTAAAGCTAACTAAGGACATCACACACATCCATGCCGAAGGCAGGATTCGAACCTGCGACTATAGCAGCAGTGCGGTTCCGAACTGAAGCGCCTAGAACCGCTCGGCCACATATGCCAAAATGGAACTAAAGGTTATGTCATGAACGTAAGGGTAGAAGTGACACGAAAAAACCTTAGAATTGCCAAAAATGATGGAAAATATGTATAAAATGAGAGGAAATTCGCTGAAATGCGGGAAAATTGAGGAAGTAATTGCGTGTCTTCTGGTTGGCGCAGAACAATTCTTGCGTATGGGAACTAGCGTACGACAGCAAGGGGAATCCGAGAAAACGTCGACATGGAAGCGAAGGGGGCCAGGGAAATTGTCACTTTTTTCCGTTGAGGCAGCATTCTACTGTATGTCTATTGAGGTAACAGTGATACACGCGAGTTCACTACTGTATTTGACGCTTTTCAGGAAAACAGAGAACCATCTGCCTTTAAACTTACATGCATGTGCGTTAAACGATAACAGAGAGTTCAAAATGGTTCAAATGGCTCTGAGCACTATTGGACTCAACATCTGAGGTCATCAGTGCCCTAGAACTTAGTACTACTTAAACCTAACTAACCTAAGGGCATCACACACATCCATTCCCGAGGCAGGATTCGAATCTGCAACCGTAGCGCTCGCGCGGTTCCAAACTGTAGCGTCTAGAACCTGTCGGCCATACCGGCCGGCTGATAACAGAGAGTGGGCAGGGTGATCGATTGAGATGGAACTGTAACGAGGTACTATTTAATGGCAGAGAGATGATGCAATCTAGAGAGGGAGGGAGATGTTGGTGGAGGTCGTATGACCATTTTGTCTGCTGTTCTGTCAGGAAGCATCAGTCGCGTGACATAGCCTGCGTTCATCTCGTATACAACCACGTGTTCTGCATTTGACTTAGAGCACTGTCTACTTGCGATCGTTAACAGCAAACCGCTCCGTCACCAGAGGACTTCCATCTCATGTGTGATGAAACGTGACCATCCTGTTTCGACACATTCCTCCAGACGAACGAAGATCTATGCGAGGCACTCCATCCCCCTGCCGCATCTTGGGTATAAAATCGAGTCTTTAGTTTCATAACTACGGTGATTCTAAGTTAACGACAGGTGTTTGTGAGGTACTACAATCCCCACTTATACTTATGCTTGGGAGATGTCCCGTTTACAGAGTTAGTGGCGGCATGACATGCAGTTTCACATGTCGGATGCTGCTGCTATGCATTTGTCTCTTTCCTTGTAAGAGGCATTCTCCATTACTAAAGGTCATTTTATATAGCACTGATACGAGCATAGTATAATTTCTGAACTGTCATCAGATGTTAAAAGGGTGGGGGGGGGGGGGGCAATATATTTCATTGAGTGGCATAGTAACAGTGTTGCATTCCATATGACTAATAGGTAGGAAACCACAACGATCTAACATTACAGCGCGTTTTAAGTACAGAACATTTTACCCTTAGGAATGCCTGTGTTTATGTTATCTATTACCAATACCTTCTTGGTATAGACCCAGGACACTAGAACAATACTGCTAGCACAGTTGATTTAAGTAAAACGCAACAAACTCCACCCATCTCGAGCTCCAACATGCATAAAAACCACCCGTTTCTTGTTCTTAACAGTCTATTCTATTATCTCAACGGTTTCATATCTACTGTACACCGATATGGCGTGCTAACCTCCTCGACATTCGCGCATTTGGAGAAATCTTGTGCTCTTGGATGGGTGCGGGACAGTATTTACAGCTTCGGTTCGCACTATTTATACACAAAACATGGGCCTCTAACTTTATCCTAAGAATGTGAGAATGCCCTGTGACTCCCATCTACATAGAGAAAGATCATAAGTTATGCACTATAATCTAAGTGGTAGAGATATGTAGAGGACTGTCTGGTATACTTTGATGATGTATGTGTTCGAGAATTAACATTGAATGGACGTACTGCACAGTCATCTGTCTACATTCGCAATGATACTCGCGAAGTAGAGAAGGGGCGGTTTAGCTATGCTACTGAAATTTGGAAACATGCTGTCACGTCTTTGGTTGCTGTTGAAATTACTGTAACACTACTAAAATTGTTTGCACAATCAACTGTGACGCTTATTATTACTGTACATCGATGGTGTCTTTCCATCCCATCCGTCCAATGGCACGCTGTTGGTTACCAAGGGCAATACCTTCTGGGGGTGTCTAGCACCGAAACAGTGATCGCATACATGACTGATCTGTGAGGAATCAGTCGAAATGACACACAGTGCCATCAACTATTCCGTATCTGTGACAGATGAGTTTCAATTTAGAGGTCGACAATCATCTTCGGACTGCAGTTTGGAGATTCCCCACAACGCTGTCAAACTCTTCCAGTTTCCTTTTGTTGTAACTGTCTTTTATTTCAAATCATGCAATGTGTGTGGTGTGTTATGGTAGCAGCAGTAACAACATGATTTACACCGTACGACGTCTAATTTTCTGCGAGTGGATATGGATCAGAATGTGTTAATGTCAGTTTAGAACCTGACACAGACCTCGAAATCGTGGCGGAAAAACAAAATGTATGGCAGTGTACAAAGCGTGTTACAGCAGAGAAAACAATGTTTCAAACAACGACACGTGGTCACAGGGAGCGTCTCTTGCGATTGACAGTGTAGTCTGTGGGATATGATCATCCTCCTATAGTACAGGCGATGACACTTTAACTCTGTTCAAACATTAATGCTCGCTTCCATTCTTCATGCAGTGAGCTGTGGATGCACTCCTCAGCTGAATGAATGCATGTAATACAGTTATTTAAACTCCCCTGTCTGGCACCAACATCTTGCTAATTGAACACATGCTCCTTCCACACCGACAGCTCAAGAAGCACTAATATCTCAGCCTCTTTTGATGGTAACACCACATTAAGCCACTATTGCTGTAGGTACATAATAAATTTAAACAAATATCAACAAATTTAAACAAATTTAAACAAATTATATTTGAAAGGAATGATATCGTGAGATGTCTCTAGTGGGGGCAAAACCTTACGAACTCCCCTCAGTTGCAGGGCTAAGCTCTTAGAGCAAAATTCCCTCAAAAATTCGAAATTCCCACCCATTTTCCAAGAGGATAATGCGACATCATGCAAAAAGTTGGAAAGGGGAGGTGGGGGACTACCACGTGACCTATAGAAGCACATAATTCAATTTCCCACCAAAATTCGAACTTCCTGCCAGGGGGGGGGGGGCATGGTATTTTCCTGCTTAAAGCCGCCATCATAGATAACGGTACTCGCACCATCAGGTGAAGTCACGGCCGCCATCTTGGATTACGTCATGCGCTGTTGCCAATTCTACAAGCTGCCATCTTGGATACACCTGGCAACAATGGAGAGTGGGGTGATACATAGTTTGTTCCACTACTGACAGGTTCAACACATCCCTTGATTCGAGTTACATAATGTACCTGGATGTAAATAACTTATATGAGCACATCTTGCAGCAATCATTGCCAGTTGATAAGTTTTGATAGGCGCCCAAAGACAAATGCAAGCGGTTTTTTGAAAAAATTATAGGGGGTATGGTGGCTGGTTCTGATGTAGGGTGTGTGGTCGAGGCAGAACTCATGTACCCTATTAGTTTGCATGATGTGCACGCTGGTTTGCCATTGTGTCTAGAACAACTAGTTCCACAAGGAGGCTCCACCCCAGAACAGATGAAAACGCTGTGGAACTGCCTCCAGCAGGAGCGAATACATGACGCCAACAGTAGCGCAGATTGTTAGAAAAGTGAAGAAAATATCTATGTAGTAGTAGTGGTAGTGGTAGTAGCTATGTAATTAAAAGTATATGTGTTTATGTTTCGTCTTCTTGCAGTGACAGTTGTAAAAGTGGTAGACAGCCATTTTAGGCAGCTGGATGCAATATCTTATTGTTGTTGTAGGTGAGGTGGATCAGCTGCGTATCGATTCTGACAAGCATGAAATACCTGATTGGGGCAGGGAAATGGCCTTAGACGAAGAGGTACAAAGGCAGCGTGGCAGATTAAAACTGTGTGCCGGACCGGTGCTCTACCAACTGAGCTACCCAAGCACGACTCACGCCCCGTCCTCACAGCTTTACTTCTGCCAGTATCTCGTCTCCTACCTCCCAAACTTTATAGAAGCTCTCCTGCAAACGTTGCAGAATTAGCACTCCTGAAAGAAAGGATATTGCGGAGACATGACAGCCACAGCCTGGGGATGTTTCCAGAATGAGATTTTCACTCTGCAGCGTCTGGGACCCTCGTCACAGCAAGGTTGCCCCTCCTTCACATTCTCTTCAGAATCGTCGCCCGAGAAAGGTATGTCTGCCACGGAGGGTACCACTCAGCACCTCACCAACCCCATCACTAATGGGATGGACATCACCCTGTTGTAGTAGTAGTAGTATTAGTACTCGCGTCCGTCGGCCGTCGTAATTTAATATATTATTATTGTTATTATTATTTTTTGATTGTTGCCGACTTACGTGGTGGGCCTTAATAAAAATGATATTTCATTTAATTTTGATTTACGATTAAATGCTTTCCTGAAGTTCTCCTTTTTAACAATATTAATCTCAAATTATTTGTTACGTTAATGAATGTTAGACTCGCTGAATCTTTTAAAACATGAGCATATAAGTTGAACAATGTAATAAACTTTTCATATTAATTTCCTCGGCTAGTCAGTTCACTTTAAAGCAAGAAATCTTTAGTTATTAATTACAATTGCGGCCCACACACGCGCGAGAGTATTTTTTCTTACCTCCGTTAACCATTGTATTGTAGTCGGAATCCTGGCTCTGGCTCTCGGCTATGGTACTGAAAATAAGAATCTTAAAGCTACGTATTTCTGCAACTTCGTGCGGCTGTGGAGAAAAATTAATATTATGTTAATAGCGGGCGAGTATTTCGCTTCCGCTAATTTTTTCATAAGTTAATATTGCCACGTAATGGCGTCGTTGGCTGCATCGGAAGCTGCGATTGTTGGACTGTAAATTACTTGAATGCAGGTTAATTCAAGGAAGGCGGACATGAAATCGGGATCACCTCTTACAAATTAAAAGTGCACAATAATATTCAATTAATATATTATCTGCTTAACTCATACAAATATGCTTACATTTGCCAGCACTCGCAAGAAGTCCGCCTATACACAACAAAGACAAGATAGGAAGTGAAGACGACTAAAAAATTAACAAAAGAGCGTATCTTGTCGTCTCTTTAGATCACTTTGTTATATTTCTTTGCATTGCATTTCTTTGCATTTCTCGACTGAGAAATTATTGTTTTACGGCTACATGATAAAAATATATTTATAAAAGATTCAGTTTGTGGGGGGTTGGATATCTCTTGCTCGTCATTGTGTGCTTGTAGGTCTTGTAAGAAGCAATTACATTGGGCAAACATGTTGCAAAACCTAATGTTTGTCACTGTACTCTGGGTGTCTTAACCTTATGTTTGGCCCTTTGTTGGCACTTAACCTATTATTCTGTTAAGTGGTTTTCCATGTCACCCCCATTTCCTCAGACTATTGTACCACCTTTGATACCAAATTAAGTAATCAGTTATGTCCTTCCACCATTTTATGGTACACTTTTCGAATTTCACATGCTTTTGAACGCCATTTCTGGCGTATTCTTCTTGACATCCACCCCCTTAAACTATTGTACTGCGTTTTAGATAAAAATTATGCAAATTAACCTATTGTTCTGCACTTAACTATCGTACCGCTAACACCATGTTGATATAAAAATGTATGCAAATTAATTAAATGGATATTCTTCACATAGGTGGGGTAGTTTTTTTTTAAATTTGCAGCATCCTATTGGTCAGTGAAATCTGTGGAATATAGTTTAAACAAAAGATCGCTAATAAAAAGCGCATACCGCCACCCGCCAGGACCAGGTCCTGACGCTGGTGGACTGAACTTCGAACATAGAACACATCTTCAGATGTAATGCGTAGTTGTTCCACCTGCGAGTCCTATCCCAGATGCGACGTGTAGTGGATCAGCCTCTGAACATCGGTCTGGATATATAGTGCGAGGCAGATCCACACTCAAACGCTAACTCTGGTGTGGTATATTGTGGATCTGTATCCCAACATCGCTCTGTAAATTGTGCATGGCAGATCCACCTTCAAACCCTATCCCACACGTGGTACACTGGATCTGCACCCCAACATCACTCCGGATATAACGTGTGGCGGATCCACACTCGAACGCTAACTCGGGGCTACTGTGGGTCCTGGGAGCCATCCGCGACACATACTCATACACAGACATACAGAAAACAGATTAGACGCTCTGCCAATATGGAACATGTGGTATGGAGGCGCTGAATACAGTCGAGTACAGTGCTTTACAATGGCTCCCGATCAGTGCATCTGCGGCAGGTGTTGGCAGCTGTACTACATTTACAAGCAATTTTAGAACACGGAATGAGAGGTTATGTCATGATCGCACGGATAGACCTGACATAAAATGGATAGAATTGCGAAAAATTAGTATAAATTGAAGGAATATACACCGAAATGCGGGGAAAATTGAGGAAGTACTTGCGTGTCTTCTGGTTGGCGCAGAACAATTCATGCATATGGGAACTAGCGTACGACAGCAAGGGAAATCCGAGAAAACGTCGACATGGAAGCGAAGGGGGCCGGGGAAATTGTCACTTTTTTCCGTCGAGGCAGCATTCTACTGTATGTCTATTGAGGTAACAGTGATACACGCGAGTTGACTACTGTATTTGACGCTTTTCAGGAAGACAGAGAACCATCTGCCTTTAAACTTACTTGCATCTGCGTTAAGGATGACATGGGATGATCGATTGAGAAGAAGCTGTAGCGAGGTACGATTTAATGGCAGACTGATGATGCATTCTAGAGAGGGAGGGAGAAGATGTTCTGTCAGGATGCATCAGTTGTGTGACATAGTCTGCGTTCAACTCGTATACAACCACGTGTTCTGTATTTGACTTAGAGCACTGTCTACTTGCGATCGTTAACAGTAAACGTCTCCGTCATTAGAGGACTTCCATCTCATGTGTCATGAAACGTGACACATTCCGCTAAACGAACGAAGATTTATGCGATGTACTCTACACCTTGTCGCATCTTGGGTATAAAATCGAGGCTTGAGTTTCAAATAGGTACGAAAAGGGGGTCGCTACACTTTCAACTACCTAGTTTCAATTACTTTTCAAGTTCATCCAACCACCCACTCCCACACCCAAAATAAATGCACATATGTCGTAATATATAGGAAATGTCTTAGGATTTTCGGTAGGTTAGGAAATAAGACAGATACATATTCTCGTACAAAATATTTATTAACTTTTGCATATACATTTACACACAGAAAACAACTCTTCCTTTATTTTTGTTAGGTGTAGTTTTAGTAATGTACAGTTTAATTTTTAACTTATAACTTAAATCCGGTATATTCTCAAATACTAATACATATCTAATTTTCTTCCTGTAAAGTCCTTGTTTTATGGCTTTAACAATTAGCTCAGTTCCTTCCTGCAGCTCTTCTAGGCGAGAGCATTCGGGGATTTTAATTTTTTCTCGTATATCCTCCATGACGCTACTGTTAAAGCGTTCCACGTCTTCCTGTGCGTATGTCGGCAACTCTTCTGCTCAACATTCTTACAGGATTTCTGTATAGAACTTTACGTTTACAACTTTTGCAAACGAGTGTTCATTAAATGTAGTTATTCCATCAGTTGTAAACTCGGCAAATGGCTGTTCTGTTGCTAGGTGGACAACATCCAGCTCGCCACATTTAGATACAATATAACCATCCTTTCTAAGCCGATACAAATGGGAACAGAGCTTAATAAACACATTTTTCGTGTATCCCTTAATATAACAAACGTTCATTGATTTCGACTAGTACTCCAACAAGTGACCAGTTTCCATTGCTGTTTACTCAAAATGCCAATATTTTGTATGCCCACTTCGTAGACAGATTTTTCCATGCACTGTGTTTAAAGCCGTATGTAAACCTGGCCTGTACATCCGCAATAGCTTCTTTCTCTTCCATTTGCAGCTTATATTCTTCTTTTATGGCAGCTGTCTTCTCTGTATGCTCTAGTTTTTTTTCTTTAGTTCGATATCTTTTCTGTGCACATAAAACATTAACTGTACTTAAGGGTGCAATTTCCTTAATGGGAAATGGTTTAAAGTCTGTGTGATCCATTTACTCTTTTTCTTAGAACCTGTGGAATGACATTGTTCGTGTCAACCAATGCCAATTCTGCAATATTTATATCGGTCGGTATTGTGGAGAATAGTCTTCTAGCCGGAAAAAAATAAGTTTCCCCTGCTTTAACATAACACTTCTGTATACGTTACTGGCCATTAAAATTGCTACACCAAGAAGAAATGCAGATGATAAACGGGGATTCATTGGACAAATATATTATACTAGAACTGACAAGTGATTATATTTTCACGCAATTTGAGTGCATAGATCCTGAGAAATCAGTACCCAGAACAACCACCTCTGGCCGTAATAACGGCGTTGATACGCCTGGGCATTGAGTCAAACAGAGCTTGGATGGCTGTATAGTTACAGCTGCCCATGCAGGTTCAACACGATACCACAGTTCATCAAGAGTAGTGACGGGCGTATTGTGACGAGCCAGTTACTCGGCTACCATTGACCAGACGTTTTTAATTGGTGAGAGATCTGGGGAATGTGCTGGCCAGGGCAGCAGTCGAACATTTTTTCTATCCAGAAGGGCCCGTACAGGACCTGCAACATGCGGTCGTGCATTATCCTGCTGAAATGCAGGTTTTCGCAGGGATCGAATGAAGGGTAGAGCCACGGGTCGTAACACATCTGAAATGTAACGTCCACTGTTCAAAGTACCGTCAATGCGAACAAGAGGTGACCGAGACGTGTAACCAATGGCATCCCATACCATCACGTCGGGTGATACGCCAGTATGGCGATGACGAATACACGCTTCCAATGTGCGTTCACCGCAATGTCGCCAAACACGGTTACGACCATCATGATGCTGTAAACAGAACCAGGACTCATCCGAAAAAATGATGTTTTGTCATTCGTGCACCCAGGTTCGTAATTGAGTACACCATCGCAGGGGCTCCTGTCTGCGATGCTGCGTCAGGGGTAACCGCAGCCATGGTCTCCGAGCTGACAGCCCATGCTGCTGCAAACGTCGTCGAACTGTTCGTGCAGATGGGTGTTGTCTTGCAAACGTCCCCATCTGTTGACTCAGGGATCGAGACGGGGTTGCACGATCCATTACAGCTATGCGGATAAGATGCCTGTTATCTCGACTGCTAGTGATACGAGGCCGTTGGGATCCATCACGGTGTTCCCTATTACCCTCCTGAACCCACCGATTCCATATTCTGCTAACAGTCATTGGATCTCGACCAACGCGAGCAGCAATGTCGCGATACGATAAACCGCAATCGCGATAGGCTACAATCCGACCTTTATCAAAGTCGGAAACGTGATGGTACGCATTTCTCCTCGTTACACGAGGCATCACAACAACGTTTCACCAGGCAACGCCTGTCAACTGCTGTTTGTGTATGAGAAATCGGTTGGAAACGTTCCTCATGACAGCACGCTGTAGGTGTCGCCACCAGCGCCAACCTTGTGTGAATGCTCTGAAAAGCTAATCATTTGCATAACACAGCATCTTCTTCCTGTCGGTTAAATTTCATGTCTGTAGCACGTCATCTTCGTGGTGTAGCAATTTTAATGGCCAGTAGTGTAAAACTTATATTGCCTTTATTGAAGTCAGAGTTAAGAATCTCCATGTAGTTTATAGGTAGATAATTAAAACCGTATGCAGACGGAACATAGCTGATACGCTCTTCTCTGTCTGGAGTATCTGGGAGACTTACTTGTACACCTGTCAATTTTTGGGTATTCTTAGCAGCCAAGTACACAAACCGCAGAATGTTATTAAACCCAAAAGAACAGTTATTCTGTACGTTATCCGTTAATTGACGCCACATGGAAGAAAGTGGCACAGAGTAAAGTGGAGCACATTGTAAATACTGTTTAATGATGTGCACATGGTCGAATACAGGATCCATTCTGTAGTTGTATATTGTAGCTCCCAACCTGGTAATGCCATGCTGCTTAGCCAAGGAAGACCTAAAATTTTCTCGTAGCCGCATGTCTGGTCATTTTATAAGGTCTGTAACGTGGTTGCCAATATCTTTATTCACTCCTGGACTCGTGATCAGACATATAAATTTTTTATATATCTTTACTCTGCAGCTTAACCACGTTAGACGTTCTATTTCGGACCCATGGCAATTGTAGTCTGATCTCTTCAACCCCCCCCCCCCCCCCCCACACACACAAACCAATCAACAGTCTATTCCAACTGTCTTATCGTTGTCCACAATCACATTGCTGTTTCCCTGGTGATCTCCTTAATGCAGAAGTCCTGGGTTGATATTAAGTAGTCGCACATCTCCATTTTGCTAAAAATTCCGGCGACGTCTTGCATTATGTCCAAATCCAAAGGTAATAGTTGTCTACACGTAGCTGCTGCAGTATTCCAGGCAGGTCTTCCATTAGAACATCCATTTTAACGTCTGATAATTTCACTTTATATGGTATAACCACATGATTTTTATAGTGCTTCGAAGCAGTTTCCAGTGCTTCCTTGCCGATTTATTCCCGTATCCCTCTTGCTGTCACACAATCGTTCCCATGTAGGAGAAAAGGCAGCTTCGTCTTGACATCCTGTCTTGCAGTGATGATATTGGAGAATTTACTACATAGATAATAGTTAAATGAGCCACATTACAGACTTTCTAATTGTTCTTGACAGTCTACTTGATCACAGATTTCAATCACCCTGAAGTTATCGCAAATGTAAGCACATTAAACATTCTTCTCGCTAAGTAGTTAACCATTTTCGGTGTAATACATGTTGCCAATGTCAGTAGCAAAATTATCCACGTTCTGCTCTAATAAGCACAAACCGTCCGCCCCTGGTAGGTGAGTGGCCAGCATGACAGAATGTCATACCTAACGGCCCAGGCTCGATTCCCGTCTGGGTCGGAGATTTTCTCCACTCAGGGACTGGGTGTTGTGTTGTCCTTATCATCATCATTTCAACCCCATCGACACGCATGTCGCCGAAGTGGCGTCAACTCGAAAGATTTGCACCAGGAGAACGGTCTACCCGACAGGAGGCCCTAGCTACAGATCATTTCCATACCACAAACCGAAGTGTTCGTACGTTGGTCTTGTCTCCCTTCCGAATATCTGAAGGATGTTTAGCACTTTGGAGCAATACATGTTGGCACTTTGCAACTACCACGGAAGACTGATTAGTTGCGGCGGTCATGCCTTCTTTTATACTCTACAAATTCGAGATGATTTCACTTCTACACACGTGATTTCAGGTCATGCACTCTGCTTAGATCCTAGCCCAATTGCGATATTTCGTGTGTAAGGTGCCCATGGTAGGGAGGGAAACTGCCCCTCGCAAGTATCACCCTTAGTAGAGGAATAAACTATTTGTCACCCCACTCGACATTATTGCAAGAAGTATCCAATATGGCGGCGATGACGTCATCCAAGATGATGGCCTGTAGAATTGGCAACAGTGCATGACGTAATCCAAGATGGTGGCCTTGACGTCAGCTGATGACACAAGTAGCATTATCCAAGATGGCGGCTTTTGGCGGGAAAGTGCCACCCCCTCTGGTGGGAAGTTGGAATTTCGGCAGGAAATTGAATTAAGGGGTTCTACGGGTCATCCAACAGTCCCATGCCTCCTCTTTCCGACTTTTCGCATGATATCGCGTTATCCTCTTGGAAAATGGGCAGGAATTTTGGAGGGAATTTTGCTCTAAGAGATTACACCTGCAGCTGAGGGGAGTTAGTAGGGTGTTGCCCCCACTAGAGACTGCTCATGATGTCATTCAATTCAAATATAATTTGTTTAAATTTGTATAAATTTGTTTAAATTTATTATCTACCTACAGCAGTAGCGGCTTAGTGTGGTGTTAACCACCACAGCAGGCTGAGATATCAGTGCTTGTTGAACTGTCGATGTGGAAGGAGCATGTGATCATTTAGCGAGATGTTGGTGCCAGACAGGGGGAGTTTTAGTAGCTGTATTATGTGCACCCATTCAGCCGAGGAGTACATCCACAGCTCACTGAATGAAGAATGGAAGCGAGCATTAATGCTTGAACATATGAAGGATACAGTCCTGCAAATAAATGCTTTGCGTCTAGATGCATTATAAATGCATTACACAATGCATGGAAACATCTGTCTCTGCTGGAACTGCCTATCATTTCTAAAACCTACGTATAATCTCCCATCAGACAAGAGACAACTGCCTCTGATCCAGCAGACCAAAGAACTGAGCTAGTTCATGAGTTCACCACTAGAGGGCTCCACGATAGGTCATGTGAGCATGCAGTTCAGTCAATAGAAGAACAGCATCATGATGACGTCACGTGTTTTTCTCAGCTGTACGTGTGCCCCAGACTCCTCATCCCACCGGCAGCCCGGAGGGAAAAGTGGTGGGAAAAGAACCCAGCCTGTTCTGTGCTGCTGGAGAGAGGAAGGAGTGCACTTTATTTATTTTTGGGACAATTTATTTAGGGACGGATTTCACGTGGTTTATTTATTACGCTGATACAAAACACTCACCCTGACTGGGTGCAGTGCTATACTACGCCTTCTGATCAGAAAAACAGTGAATTTTCGCTAGGTGTTGGCAGCTGTACTACATTTACAAGCAGTTTTAGAACATGGAACGAGAGGTTCAAAAATGGTTCAAATGGCTCTAAGCACTGAGGGACTTAACATCTGAGGTCATCAGTCCCCTAGACTTAGAACTACTTAAAGCTAACTAAGTACATCAGACACATCCATGCCGAAGGTAGGATTCGAACCTGCGACCATAGCAGCAGTGCAGTTCCGGACTGAAGCACCTAAAACCGCTCGGCCACAGCGGCTAACATGGAACTAGGGGTTATGACATGATCGCATGGATAGAAATGACATGAAAACACTTTAGAATTGAGAAAAATGATGGAAAATATGTATAAATTGAGTGGAAATTCGCTGAAATGCGGGGAAGTTGAGGAAGTAATTGCGTGTCTTCCGGTTGGCGCAGAACAATTCTTGCGTATGGGAACTAGCGTACGACAGCAAGGGGAATCCGAGAAAACGTCGACATGGAAGCGAAGGGGGCCTGGGAAATTGTCACTTTTTTCCGTTGAGGCAGCATTCTACTGTATGTCTATTGAGGTAACAGTGATACACGCGAGTTGACTACTGTATTTGACGCTTTTCAGGAAAACAGAGAACCATCTGCCTTTAAGCTTACATGCATGTTCGTTAAACGATAACAGAGAGTTCAAAATGGATCAAATGGCTCTGAGCACTATTGGACTCAACATCTGAGGTCATCAGTTCCCTAGAACTTATTACTACTTAAACCTAACTAACCTAAGGACATCACACACATCCATTCCCGAGGCAGGATTCGAATCTGCAACCGTAGCGCTCGCGCGGTTCCAAACTGTAGCGTCTAGAACCTCTCGGCCATACCGGCCGCCTGATAACAGAGAGTGGACGGTGTGATCGATTGAGATGGAACTGTAACGAGGTACTATTTAATGGCAGAGAGATGATGCAATCTAGAGAGGGAGGGAGATGTTGGTGGAGGTCATATGACCATTTTGTCTGCTGTTCTGTCAGGAAGCATCAGTCGCGTGCCATAGCCTGCGTTCTTCTCGTATTCAAGCACGTGTTCTGCGTTTGACTTAGAGCACTGTCTACTTGCGATCGTTAACAGCAAACCGCTCCGTCACCAGAGGACTTCCATCTCATGTGTGATGAAACGTGACCATCCTGTTTCGACACATTTCTCCAGAAGGACGAAGATTTATGAGAGGCACTCCATCCCCCTGCCGCATCTTGGGTATAAAATCGAGTCTTTAGTTTCATAACTACGGTGATTCTAAGTTAACGACAGGTGTTTGTGAGGTACTACAATCCCCACTTATACATATGCTTGACAGATGTCCTGTTTACAGAGTTAGTGGCAGCATGACATGCAGTTTCACATGTCGGATGCTGTTGCTATGCATTTGTCTCTTTCCTTGTAAGAGGCATTCTCCATTACTAAAGGTCATTTTATATAGCACTGATATGAGCATAGTATAATTTCTGAACTGTCATCAGATGTTAATAGTGGGGGGGGGGGGGGATATACACCTCTGGAAAGCTATATTATACGTGTATCGAAAGGAATCAATGTTTTAAGGAGGTAGTTTTTCATTTTACTGTTTATCACCATAGTTTATCCTAGAGACACCTGGAAGGAGAATGTATGTCATGAGCTGGCAATATATTTCATTCATTTGCATAGTAACAGTGTTGCATTCCATATGACTAATAGGTAGGAAACCACAACGATCTAACATTACAATGTGTTTTAAGTGCAGAACATTTTACCCTTAGGAGTGCCTGTGTTTATGTTCTCTATTACCAATACCTTCTTGGTACAGACCCAAGACACTAGAACAATACTGCTAGCACAGTTGATTTAAGTAAAACGCAACAAACTCCATCCATCTGGATCTCCATCATGCATAAAAACCACTTGTTCCTTGTTCTTAACCGTCTGTTCTGTCATCACAACGGCTTCATATCTACTGTACACCGATAAGGGGTGCCAACCTCCTCGACATCTTGTGCTCTTGGATGGATGCGGGACAGTATTTACAGCCTCGGTTCGCACTATTTATACACAAAACATGGGCCTCTAACTTTATCCTAAGAATGTGAGAATGCCCTATGACTCTCATCCACATAGGGAAAGATCATAAGCTATGCACTATAATCTAAGTGGTAGAGATATGTAGAGGACTGTCTGGTATACTTTGATGATGTATGTGTTCGAGAATTAACATTGAATGGACGTACTGCACAGTCATCTGTCTACATTCGCAATGATACTTGCGAAGTAGAGAATGGGCGGTTCAGCTATGATACTGAAATTTGGAAACATGCTGTCACGTCATTGGTTGGTGTTGAAATTACTGTAAAATTACTAAAATTTTTTGCACAATCAGCTGTCACGCTTATTATTACGGTACATCGATGGCGTCTTTCCATCCCATCCGTCCAATGGCACGCTGTTGGTTACTAAGGGCAACACCTTCTGGGGGTGTCTAGCACCGAAACAGTGGTCGCATACATGACTGCTATGTGAGGAATCAGTCGAAATGGCACACAGAGCCATCAACTATTCCGTATCTGTGACAGATGAGTTTCAATGTAGAGTTCGTCAATCATGTTCGGACTGCAGTTTGGAAATGTTGTCAAACTCTTCCAGTTTCCTTTTGTTGCAACTGTCTTTTATTTCAAATCATGCAGTGTGTGTGGTGTGTTATGGTAGCAGCAGTAACAACCTGATTTACACCGTACGACGTCTAATTTTCTGCGAGAGGAAATGGATCAGAATGTGTTAATGTCAGTTTAGAACCTGACACAGACCTCGAAATCGTGGCGGAAAAACAAAATGTATGGCAGTGTACAAAGCGTGTTACAGCAGAGAAAACAATGTTTCAAACAACGACACGTGATCACAGGGAGTGTCTCTTGCGATTTACAGTATAGTCTGTGGGATATGATCATTCTCCTATAGTACAGGCGATGACACTTTAACTCTGTTCAAACATTAATGCTCGCTTCCATTCTTCATGCAGTGAGCTGTGGATGCACTCCTCAGCTGAATGAATGCACGTAATACAGTTATTTAAACTCCCCCTGTCTGGCACTAACATCTTGCTAATTGAACACATGCTCCTTCCACACCGACAGCTCAAGAAGCACTGATATCTCAGCCTCTTTTGATGGTAACACCACATTAAGCCGCTATTGCTGTAGGTCGACAATAAATATCAACAAATATCGACAAAATTAAACAAATTTAAACAAATTATATTGGAAATGAATGATATCATGAGATGTCTCTAGTAGGGGCAAAACCTTACGAACTACCCTCAGTTGCAAAATTCCCTCAAAAATTCGAAATTGCCGCCCAAATATCCAAGAGGATAATGCGACAACATGCGAAAAGTCGTAAAGGGGAGGTGGGGGACTACCAGGTGACCCATAGAAGCACATAATTCAATTTTCCACCAAAATTCGAACTTCCTGCCAGGGGGGGCATGGCACTTTGCCGCAAAAAGCCGCCATCATAGATAACGGTACTCGCGCCATCTTGGATTATGTCATGCGATGTTGCCAATTCTACAAGCCGCCATATTGGATGACGTCATCGCCGCCATCTTGGATACATCTGGCAACAATGGAGAGTGGGGTGATACATAGTTTGTTCCACTACTGACAAGTTCAACACATCCCTTGATTCGAGTTACATAATGTACCTGGATGTAAATAACTTATATGAGCACATCTTGCAGCAATCATTGCCAATTGGTGAGTTTTGATAGGCACTCAAAGAGAAATGCAAGTGGTTTTTTGAATAAATTATAGGGGGTATGGCTGCTGATTCTGATGTAGGGTGTGTGGTCGAGGCAGAACTCATGTACCCTATTAGTTTGCATGATGTGCACGCTGGTTTGCCATTGTGTCCAGAACAACTAGTTCCACGTGGAGGCTCCACTCCAGAACAGATGACAACGCTGGGGAATAAGTGGTGATACATTATTCATTGTCCTAATCTCCAGCAGTGTCTCAGCTTAGGGATGGAGCTGTTTAAAATCACCCAAGCTACCTCCTTGAAGCAGTCCCCCTAGTTGGAAATGAGAGTATGGCAGTGAAATGCCTGGGCTAGCAGGACAGAGCGGATTAGGTTGTGGAAAAGGGCCAAAATAAGTTGCTATCAGTTGCACTCAACATACAACTTTATTTATCAACACACAATATTACAACAAGGATGCAAAACACTCTTTTTATTAACCTTTGATCGGCTGAAGGCCACATTCAAAATCCAATACACAAGGCCTAAGCAAGAAATTGAAATACAAGTTTCTTCTGGAGGTTTCACCCAAAAATATTTTCTAAATCTTCAGTCTAAAGGCCTTAGCAATTTAATTTTAATAGAACTTGGATGGAGGCTACATATTAAGCAATAACAAGAGATTCAATCAAAAGGCAGAAGGCCTTGTCTTAAAACATTTCATCCAAAATTCGGCTGAAGGCACCATAAAAAAGCATAACAATCTCGTGCCTTAAGGGCAAGACAAGAAAATTAATTTAAGAGATACTGAAACTCGGCTGAAGGCCGCACATCAACAAATAATTTAACTGCTTAAGTCCTAGAAATAAGAGTTTCAATTTTAAAAGGCAGAAGGCTGTATCTTAAAACATTTCATATAAAATTCGGCTGAAGGCCCCTATGAAGAATAATAATCCTCATGCCTTAAGGGCAAGACAAGAACATTAATTTAAGAGGTATTAATACTCGGCTGAAGACCACATATCAACCAAATATGTTTAACGGCTTAAGGCCTAGAAAAGGAGTATCAATTTAAAAGGCAGAAGGCCTCATCTTATAACATGTCATATAAAAATTCGGTTGAAGGCCCCATATAAAAGAACAATCTCATGCCTTAAGGGCAAGACAAGAACATTAATTTAAGAGGTATTAATACTCGGCTGAAGACCACATATCAGCCAAATATGTTTAACGGCTTAAGGCCTAGAAAAGGAGTATCAATTTAAAAGGCAGAAGGCCTCATCTATAACATGTCATATAAAAATTCGGTTGAAGGCCCCATATAAAAGAACAATCTCATGCCTTAAGGGCAAGACAAGAACATTAATTTAAGAGATATTGATACTCAATCAAATCACTAAAACCCAAACAGGGAAATTACTATGTAACACACAAGGAACGGCGCTCAGACGTTTCCGAGAGTCGGCCTGGGATTGTAACACTAACGCCCATTTAGGTGAGACCATGAGATTTCAATACAAAGACACGCAGAATTTTGGCACTCACAACGACCAACAACACATCAGCTGTCGAACCACACACGACGAGGAAAATACACTGTCGAAAATTACATCAACGACCAGGGTAGGTAACCAGAACGTCAACGGCCATAAGACAGAAAATACCGCTGGTCAACTGCAATAACAGGGAATAAATTAAGTTAAACTCCACAGGAAGACGGCTGGAATCTTGGCCAACTTGAATACACACACGTTGTTGCTCGCGGGAATGGCCCAAAAGCGACAACCAGGATCAAACGAAGAAATGCAAACAGTTGAGGCTCGATAGTAGGTTAAGTGAGGACTCAACATTTATGTCCAAAATCGGTGGGTGACGAACTTGGTAGCACTCACAAGCAGCACCTCACACTCCAACCGCACACGCACACAGCTACCGGCTCAGGCCAGAGTACGCTCGACGGAGACTTCCTTGCTGCTCCACGCCAACCGACCGACTGGTCACACACTGCCAAGCCGGAAACTACACTCCTGGAAATGGAAAAAAGAACACATTGACACCGGTGTGTCAGACCCATCATACTTGCTCTGGACACTGCGAGACGGCTGTACAAGCAATGATCACACGCACGGCACAGCGGACACACCAGGAACCGCGGTGTTGGCCGTCGAATGGCGCTAGCTGCGCAGCATTTGTGCACCGCCGCCGTCAGTGTCAGCCAGTTTGCCGTGGCATACGGAGCTCCATCGCAGTCTTTAACACTGGTAGCATGCCGCGACAGCGTGGACGTGAACCGTATGTGCAGTTGACGGACTTTGAGCGAGGGCGTATAGTGGGCATGCGGGAGGCCGGGTGGACGTACCGCCGAATTGCTCAACACGTGGGGCGTGAGGTCTCCACAGTACATCGATGTTGTCGCCAGTGGTCGGCGGAAGGTGCACGTGCCCGTCGACCTGGGACCGGACCGCAGCGACGCACGGATGCACGCCAAGACCGTAGGATCCTACGCAGTGCCGTAGGGGACCGCACCGCCACTTCCCAGCAAATTAGGGACACTGTTGCTCCTGGGGTATCGGCGAGGACCATTCGCAACCGTCTCCATGAAGCTGGGCTACGGTCCCGCACACCGTTAGGCCGTCTTCCGCTCACGCCCCAACATCGTGCAGCCCGCCTCCAGTGGTGTCGCGACAGGCGTGAATGGAGGGACGAATGGAGACGTGTCGTCTTCAGCGATGAGAGTCGCTTCTGCCTTGGTGCCAATGATGGTCGTATGCGTGTTTGGCGCCGTGCAGGTGAGCGCCACAATCAGGACTGCATACGACCGAGGCACACAGGGCCAACACCCGGCATCATGGTGTGGGGAGCGATCTCCTACACTGGCCGTACACCACTGGTGATCGTCGAGGGGACACTGAATAGTGCACGGTACATCCAAACCGTCATCGAACCCATCGTTCTACCATTCCTAGACCGGCAAGGGAACTTGCTGTTCCAACAGGACAATGCACGTCCGCATGTATCCCGTGCCACCCAACGTGCTCTAGAAGGTGTAAGTCAACTACCCTGGCCAGCAAGATCTCCGGATCTGTCCCCCATTGAGCATGTTTGGGACTGGATGAAGCGTCGTCTCACGCGGTCTGCACGTCCAGCACGAACGCTGGTCCAACTGAGGCGCCAGGTGGAAATGGCATGGCAAGCCGTTCCACAGGACTACATCCAGCATCTCTACGATCGTCTCCATGGGAGAATAGCAGCCTGCATTGCTGCGAAAGGTGGATATACACTGTACTAGTGCCGACATTGTGCATGCTCTGTTGCCTGTGTCTATGTGCCTGTGGTTCTGTCAGTGTGATCATGTGATGTATCTGACCCCAGGAATGTGTCAATAAAGTTTCCCCTTCCTGGGACAATGAATTCACGGTGTTCTTATTTCAATTTCCAGGAGTGTATATCGGCCACACCAAAGATCGTACAGCAGTACAAGTATCGATACACGCTGCTGCTGCCACTCGTGGAGAGGACAGCAACATTATGGTGATAACCGCAGGAGAAATAAAACCACAGGACTGCAACCAAGGTTTAACCCATGACAAGCATGACTCGAGCCAGCCACGGCTCAGGCATTGTGGGCTGGGAGCCCCCAATTCGGGGAAGGTCGGCCGCCGAGGGCAAGTACTTATTGCATTCGACGCCACATGGGGCGACTTGCGCGTCGGAGATGGAGATGAAATGGATGAAATGATGATGAGGACAACACAACACCCAGTCCCTGAACAGGGAAAATCTCCTGCCCCAGCCGGGAATCGAACCTGGGCCCCTCGGCAGGGCATTCCGCCGTGCTGAGCACTCAGATAACGGGGGCAGACAGTCTCCCTGGTTGAAGGAGTGTATTGATAGGAATACGAGACAGCTTCTGCAAAGTGTGACTTTGAGAAAGAGTTTTATAGATTAACGAATAACTCAATTTTCGGCAAAACAATGGAGAATTTGAGTGAACGACGTGAAATTTTGATTAGAATCGCATGGGATGGGCGTTATGGTTTAAGAAAACGCATTGCCAAACCAAATTTTAAGCAGGTCACCATATTCAATAAGATCTTTGTTACGGTGGACTTGGCGAAGACTGCAGTAGAGTAAGAGAAGAGGGGCACGAAAGGGAAGCAGTGGTTGAGAAGGGAATAAAACATGGTTGTAGCCTATCCCCGATCTTATTCAATCTGTATATTGAGCAAGCAGAAACGGAAACAAAAGAAAAATTTGGTGCAGGAATTAAAATGCACGGAGAAAAAATAAAAACTTTGACGTTTGGCGATGACATTGTATTTCTGTCAGAGACAGCAAAGGACCTGGAAGAGCAGTTGAACGGAATAGGCAGTGTCTTGAAAGGAGGATATAAGATGAACACCAACAAAAGTAAAACGAGGAAATGGAATGTAGTCGAATGAAGTCAGATGATTCTGAGGGGATTAGATTAGGAAATGGAACAATTAAAGTAGTAGATGAGTTTTGCTACTTGGGGAGCGAAATAGCTGATGGTGGTCGAAGTAGAGAGAACAGGGCAAGGAAAGCGTTTCTGAAGAAGAGAAATTTGTTAACGTCGAATATAGATTTTAAGTATCTGGAAGTCTTTTCTGAAAGTATTTGTATGGAGTGTAGCCATGTATGGAAGTGAAACATGGAAGATAAATAGTTTAGACAAGAAGAGAATAAAAGCTTTCGAAATGTGGTGCTACAGAAGAATGCTGAAGATTAGATGGGTAGATCACGTAAGTAATGAGGAGGTACTGAATAGAATTGGGGAGAAGAGGTAATTGTGACACAACCTGACTAAAAGAAGGGACCGGTTGGTAGGACATGTTCTGAGGCATCAAGGGATCACCAATTTAATACTGGAGGGTATCGTGCAGGATAAAAATAGTAGAGGTAGACCAAGAGATGAATACACTAAGCAGATTCAGAAGGATGTAGGTTGTAGTAGTTTCTCAGAGATGAAGAAGCTTGCACAGGATAGAGTAGCATGGAGAGCTGCATCAAACCAGTCTCTGGACCGAAGATCACAACAACAACATGTCGATATTACTTTCTTGTAGCAGTATAACTGTGAATGTGTATCTGTAAACGTTTTAGTGTGATTTCCAAATGAAAATGTCAACTGACGTCAATGAACGTGAAGTTGCTCACAAGCAACTAATTAAATTGCATGCCTGTGGAGTAGTGTCCTAGTTGCGCAACTGTGATTTCCCATCAAAAAGATCACTGTATGTAGAAGTGATATCCGGCGATTGCAAGGAAGTGTTACAGCCGCTCCTCTGTTCCTGATCTAATAAGCGATTTAGGAGACAATCTGAGCAGCCCTCTTAGACTGTTTGCAGATGGTGCTGTGATTTACCATCTTATAAAGTCATCAGAGATTAAAACAAATTAGAAAATGACTTAGACAAGATATATCTATGGTAGGAAAAGTGAGAATTGACTTTAAATAATGAAAAGTCTGAAGTCATCCACATGAGTACTAAAAGAAATCCGCTAAATTCGGTTTACATGACAAAATACACGATTCTAAAGGCTGTAAATTCAACTAAATACTTATGGATTACAATTCCAAACAACTTAAAATGCAACTATCACGTGGGTAACGTTTGTGGAAAGCAAATCCAAAGACTGCGATTTATTGGTAGAACACTAAGAAAATGCAACAGGTCTACTAAAGAGACTACTTACACTATGCTTTTTGGTCCTCTTTTGGAGTATTGGTGGCAAGTGGGTGATCCACAGCAAATAGAATTGATCGAAAAAGTTTAAAGAAGGGCACCTCGTTGTATATTTTAGCGAAATATAGAGACTGTCACAGATGTGATAAAAGAATTGGGGTGGCAATCATCAAAACAAAGGCGTTTTCCGTTGTGGCAGTCGCCAACTTTCTCCTTAGAGTGTGAAAATGCATTGTTGGCGCCCACCTTCATAGGGAGGAATGTTCATCACAATAAAATAAGAGAAATTAAGGCTCACGAGGAAAAATAAAAGCGTTCGGTTTCCTGCGCACTGTTCGAGAGGGGAACGGTAGAGAAATAGCTGGAATATGGTTCTATGAAGGCTCTGCCAGGCACTTAATTGTGGATTGCAGGACAATCAAGTAGGTATACATGCTTCACAAGCAGTCGATGAGGTTTATGTCCCGCATTTATATCTACATCTACATCTACATCTATACTCCGCGAGCCACCTTACGGTGTGTGGCGGAGGGTACTTATTGTACCACTATCTGATCCCCCCTTCCCTGTTCCATTCACGAATTGTGCGTGGGAAGAACGACTGCTTGTAAGTCTCCGTATTTGCTCTAATTTCTCGGATCTTTTCGTTGTGATCATTACGCGAGATATATGTGGGCGGTAGTAATATGTTGCCCATCTCTTCCCGGAATGTGCTCTCTCGTAATTTCGATAATAAACCTCTCCGTATTGCGTAACGCCTTTCTTGAAGTGTCCGCCACTGGAGCTTGTTCAGCATCTCCGTAACGCTCTCGCGCTGACTAAATGTCCCCATGACGAATCGCGCTGCTTTTCGCTGGATCATGTCTATCTCTTCTATTAATCCAACCTGGTAAGGGTTGTGAATCTGAAAGCGATGCTTCTATTTTTGACATTTTGAAGGCTCAAGAACGAATTGCAGAAGCACACATCGGCAAGAGAACTGTACAGAGAACAGGAGCTGTAGAAACCACAGGAAAATTTGTTTTCGTGTCGTCTGAAAATCATGCAAATCGTAAGAAACCTTAACACAAATAGATGGCTTTGACAACGATGTTTCAAAGCGCTCCGTGTTTGAAATGTATATAAGAGGAGAATACCCAACATCACAAACACTTGTTACAATCATGCCTGAGCATATTGGCTTCAAAGGTAGCGTCTCGTCAAGGTAAAAAAATTTAAAATACATTGGTTTTAAACATGTTAAGAAGAGAGTGTTTAATTGAAAGAACTGACATAGAAGCAGCACGAAGCACGTCTCTTATAAAGATGCAGGATAGAAGATGAGAATGTAGTTCTCAGCGCATTACCTTGATGGAACATGTGTGAATCAGAATCATTCCATGAATACCTGCTGGAAAATGAGTGATGGTACTGGCGGTTTTAAAGTTCCCTTAGGAAAAATTTCTCGGACACTTATTCTGCATGCTGGCTCTTCTTCTGATTTGGTTCCAGAGAGTAAGTTGTACACACATCAAAAAAAGTTTTACATCACCTAGGACCCGAGAGGTCCGGATCCTGTACATAAAATTGGAATAGAGATGAATATAAACATCACTTCGGCTCTTTTTATTGCTCATGAAAACCACACATTGCATGTTGTACCACCATACAGCGAGACCATCGGAGATGGTGGTCCAAATTGCTGTACACGGCGGTACTTCTGATACCCAATAGCACGTGCTCTTGCTTTGATGCATGCCTGCATTCGTCGTGGCATACTATCCACAAGTTCATCAAGGGACTGTTGGTCCTGATTGTCCCATTCCGCAACGGCGATTCAGCATAGATCCCTCAGAGTGGTTGGTGGGTCACGTCGTCCATAAACAGCTCTTTACAATCCATCCCAGGCATGTTCGATAGGGTTCATGTCTGGAGAACATGATGGCCGCTCTAGTCGAGCGATGTCGTTATCCTGAAGGAAGTCATTCACAAGATGTGCACGATGGGAGCGCGAATTGTCGTCCATGAAGACGAATGCCTCGCCAATCTGCTGACGATATGGTTTCACTATCGATCGGAGGATGGCATTCACGTATCACACAGCCGTCATGGCGCCTTCTATGAACACCATATAATGCTACCCCAAAACAGCAGAGAACCTTCACCGTTCTGTACTCGCAGGACAGTGGCATTCAGCCTGACTGGATTGCCTCCAAACACGTCTCCGACGATTGTCTGGTTGAAGGCAGATGCAACACTCATCAGTGAAGAGAACGTGATGCCAATCCTGAGCGGTCCATTCGGCATGTTGTTGGGCCCATCTGCACTGCGCTGCATGGTGTAGTGGTTGCAAAGATGGACCTTGCCTTGGACGTCGGGAGTGAAGTTGCGCATCATGCAGCCTATTGCGCACAGTTTGAGTCGTAACACGACATCCTGTGGCTGCACGAAAAGCGTTATTCAACATGGTGGCGTTGCTGTCAGGGTTCCTCCGAGCCATAATCCGTAGGTAGCGGTCATCCACTTCAGTAGTAGCCCTCGGGCGGCCTGAGCGATGCATGTCATCGACAGTTCCTGTCTCTGTATATCTCGTCCATGTCCGAACAACATCGTTTTGAAACTTCCTGGGAGATTAAAACTGTGTGCCGGACCGAGACTCGAACTCGGGACCTTTGTCTTTCGCGGGCAAGTGCTCTACCAGCTAAGCTACCCAAGCACGACTCACCTCCCGTCCTCACAATTCTGCCAGTACCTCGTCTCCTACCTTCCAAACTTTACAGAAGCTCTCCGAGTTCGAGTCTCGGTCCGGCACACAGTTTTAATCTGCCAGGAAGTTTCATATCAGCGCACACTACGCTGTAGAGTGAAAATTTCATTCTAGTAACATCGTTTTGGTTCACTCCGAGACGCCTGGTCACTTCGCTTGTTGAGAGTCCTTCCTGGCACAAAGTAACAATGCGGACACAATCGAACCGCGGTATTGACTGTCTAGGTATGGTTGAACTACAGACAACACGAGCCATGTACCTCCTTCCTGGTGGAATGTCTGGAACTGATCGGCTGTTGGTCCCCCTCCATCTAATAGGCTCTGCTCATGCAAGGTTGTTTCCATCTTTGGGCGGGCTTAGTGACATCTCTGGTCAATGGGACAACGTCTATCTTCAGGATATCTGGGAACCGGAGTGATGCAAAACTTTTTTTGATATGTGTGTTTAGGTGTAAGAAAAACTGAAGTGACTACCATTCGGAAATGAACGCTGTCACTTTCTAGAAGCGATTAACTGAACAGTTTTAGCCATACCTAGCTTCGAAGTCAGTCATTGTAATTACTGTGCCAGTTATCATTCAGTTGTTACAGAGAAATGACCAAGTAGGAGCATGAGCAAAGTGGATATTGTGCTCTGGTTGAAAAATAAAAATATTCCGTAGAATATAAGCGAGACTCGTGCTGAACTCCTTGAGCTCATTTATTTATAAAAGGCACGCGAGAGATTGTAGAAATTTCACTTTCCTGCATGTGAATGTGGTCACACAGTTTTACGTATTACTGTCAGTATAATCCCATAGAATAATTTGTGCACATGTGGCGGGAAAAAAACATTCAAGATAATAGACACTGAAAGGCTTGTGCAGTGTGGGCACACTGTGTGTGTCACTCTGAAAAGTTTCAAAAATAAGACTTTCACAGGGAGGTGAAGATGGATAAATTTATAATCAGATGGTTTGGAAATAGACTCAGATAGCAGATGGTATTACGATGTGGACTTGAAACAAAGCAAAGTAATGATCTTTCTTGGTTTTAAAGACTCATGGTTTAAGAACGTTTTTGTCAACATATCAATTGCATACACTGTACATGAGAACATCCTAGCTTTTATTGATCAGGAATATGTAGCCTGTGAAGTATTCAGAGTATAGTGTTCAACGCATTGCCCAAGGAGAAGTTAAGCTTTTCCCAGACTGTTGTATTACTTGCGAGAATGCGGCTGGATAAATTCGTCAAAAGCTCTAGTATTTCGACACGTAAACCCCTGTCATTTTCATAGCACGAATTGTAAAATTACTGGAAATAAAAGAGAAGGTTACCTGTCGAGATATCAGTGGTTTTCGGCGTTATCGGCCAGCGTCTCTTTCGACGTTATCGGTCAATACTCCGTCGAGTGTTAGGTTAGTTAGCACTAGTTAGCACTTGCTTGTTCAATGGATCATAAATGCGTTCTCCCACTGTAATGTCGAACGAGTTAATTTAAACTCATAACGCCTGTTGACACCGAAAAATATAACATACGGTACTGACAATTTTTATGATAGTCTTTTGCACTAGTGCTAGCTACCAGTAATTCTCTTTTATACATGGTGATTAACGTTGAACAGCAGTGGAACACACCCAAATACGCTCATTAAACACATTTAAGAAATGTGTGGAGTAGAAGCAGTTGTCAAACAATTATAATGATTCCGGTTTGAGTTTGAAGTTTATTTTGTTATGTATTAATTTTTTACCTGTAATACAGTCCAAATCGCAATAAATGCCAATTATTGCAACTACTTATTGTGATCTTGTCGTTAGACAATCGTCGTTTTGAGAAAATGTGTTCTTGATGTCTTCACAAAGCTGTATCAGCTGTTCTCGCCCTCCAGTGTCACACAGACAATTGCTGCAGAGCAGTGGACCCAACCTCTAGACTCACAAGTAAGATTTCTCTCATGTAGACGAATGATCGAAATCGGTTTTAAAATGTGTTATACCCTCATAGATTTGAACGTACAATACGATGTACTGAAGGCAAATGATCATGACTGTTGTCTGCAACAACACAGTTCGGCAACACGGACTTCGTTTGCCCGGTCTCTGCCTCCATTCCTCCTTATCGCTCCGCCTCTATGCGCGGAAGCGCCAACCTACGTGAAGCAGGCTATAGCTGCCGGGACTGACTCACAAACAAGACCTTTCATCTCTGCTGCGCTGCCTATTTGCTGCTTCTCTGAAAACTACAGCTTTTAGTTCACCTAGCAGAGAATTTTCATTAAAACTGCACAACATTACACTGTTTTTACTAACATTAACAACAATCTCTAACAAAAATTTTGACATATGTTACCTAACAGAACACTACTGTTAGCAAGGCATCTATCTGTGATTTAAACGTCGCTCCACAATGAGGTGTGGATAATGGGGCTCTATTTTCAGGATTGGTGCACTGCACAAATTATTACACACACAACATTTCAGAAGACCTACCTGGATTTAGTCTTATCCACACCTCCATAGCAAACAGCTCACAACTATGTAACCTTGCCTTAAGAGAGATTCACTGAAAGAAAAGCTATATCAACGAAAATTGTTTTGGTCACCAGCTCTGAAGCACCAATTTAAATACCTCCTTTCAGTTTAAGATTATGAATGTGCCAGAAGTATATTTACTTTAATGACTTTTTTGGGAACAACTTTTCTTGAAAACAAGATGGTGCCATACTGAGATATTCTTTTTTTTCTTTTTTTTTTTTTTTTGAGTCATCAGTCTTCTGACTGATTTGATGTGACCCACCATGAATTCCTCTTCTGTTGTACGTTCTCAATTATTTGCTGAATGTCTTCCAACCACTGTCTTACTCTACAGCTTTTGCCCTCCACAGTTTCCTCTAGTACAATGGAAATCATTCCCAGATGTCGCAACAGATGTCCTATCATCATGTCCCTTCTTCTTGTCAGTCTTTCCCACATATTTCTTTCCTCTCTGATTCTGTACGTACTCTCAAACTGGAAGAATAGGCTTCACAGCGCAACATGGCAAATTGTCAGCAGCAGGGATGACCCAAAAGCGGCAGTAATAATCACGAACGAATCATTGCAGGCAACTACTCTCTCGCAGTAAACTAACAGTCACTGCAATGTAGTGGAAATGCAATCTCCAGCAAGAGTAATAACTCTCATAAACATGTACTTTCGGTATGGAGACAACATCGAGCTACACTTAAACCATCTCACGGCATTGTGGGGACGAAAAGTAATTGTAACTGCAGGTATAAATGCGAAGTCCTCCCTATCATACAGTGGCACAAGAGACCCAAATGGAGTCTGCAGCTCGTGGTCGTGCGGTAGCGTTCTCGCTTCCCATGCCCGGGTTCCCGGGTTCGATTCCCGGTGGGGATAGGGATTTTCTCTGCCTCGTGATGACTGGGTGTTGTGTGATGTCCTGAGGTTAGCTATGTTTACGTAGTTCTAAGTTCTAGGAGACTGATGACCATAGATGTTAAGTCCCATAGTGCTAGAGCCATTTGAACCATTTGAAGACACAAATGGAGGAAAAGCAGAAGAATCGATCGTGGCCTTGCAACTTGTGGTGGCCAACGAGCCTGGTAACCCTCCCACCTACACAGTGGGAGGGGGACAAGGCACAAATATCGACGTAACGTTAACTACACCAAACGCCGTCAACATCATAAAAAATTGGAAGCTCGAAGATAATGCCAATACAAGTGATCATAATCTCATCAACTTCACCTTAGGCGACAGAGAGTGCCACTGGACCATGGGGTGGGAGGTTCAGTTTCACTATGACAAAGCAGATTGGGAACGCTCAGTGAGAGAGAGCGACATTCCTGCATTACCAGAAGGTGACCTACACTATGACATAGATGTGAACAATTATGCCAAAGAGCTGGTGAGTGTGATAACTAGAGCACTGAATGCAGCTGTACCAAGTAGGAGGATGGCCATGGTGGCCTCTCCACCACCATGGTCAACTGAATTAGAGGATATGCTCCAGTCTGTCAGAAGGCTGACGTGGCACTACCAGCCCAGTGTCGTCTGGTGGAAAGGCTAAGATGGCTGCAGCAGTACTGGGAGGCTAAGGAAAGTTTCCGAAACTAACATCGTGCTGCAAGGGTACGGAGCTGGGAAAGCCATGTACTAAATCAATTAGCTATAGGCCCATGCCCCCCCATGAACCATGGACCTTGCCGTTGGTGGGGAGGCTTGCGTGCCTCAGCGATACAGATGGCCGTACCGTAGGTGCAACCACAACGGAGGGGTATCTGTTGAGAGGCCAGACAAACATGTGGTTCCTGAAGAGGGGCAGCAGCCTTTTCAGTAGTTGCAGGGGCAACAGTCTGGATGATTGACTGATCTGGCCTTGTAACATTAACCAAAACGGCCTTGCTGTGCTGGTACTGCGAACGGCTGAAAGCAAGGGGAAACTACAGCTGTAATTTTTCCCGAGGACATGCAGCTCTACTGTATGATTAAATGATGATGGCGTCCTCTTGGGTAAAATATTCCGGAGGTAAAATAGTCCCCCATTCGGATCTCCGGGCGGGGACTACTCAAGAGGACGTCGTTATCAGGAGAAAGAAAACTGGCGTTCTACGGATCGGAGCGTGGAATGTCAGATCACTTAATCGGGCAGGTAGGTTAGAAAATTTAAAAAGGGAAATGGATAGGTTAAAGTTAGATATAGTGGGAATTAGTGAAGTTCGGTGGCAGGAGGAACAAGACTTTTGGTCAGGTGATTACAGGGTTATAAATACAAAATCAAATAGGGGTAATGCAGGAGTAGGTTTAATAATGAATAAAAAAATAGGAGTGCGGGTTAGCTACTACAAACAGCATAGTGAACGCATTATTGTGGCCAAGATAGACACAAAGCCCATGCCTACTACAGTAGTACAAGTTTATATGCCAACTAGCTCTGCAGATGATGAAGAAATAGATGAAATGTATGACGAGATAAAAGAAATTATTCAGGTAGTGAAGGGAGACGAAAATTTAATAGTCATGGGTGACTGGAATTCGTCAGTAGGAAAAGGGAGAGAAGGAAACATAGTGGGTGAATATGGATTGGGGGGAAGGAATGAAAGAGGAAGCCGCCTTGTAGAATTTTGCACAGAGCATAACTTAATCATAGCTAACACTTGGTTCAAGAATCATGAAAGGAGGCTGTATACATGGAAGAAGCCAGGAGATACTGACAGGTTTCAGATAGATTATATAATGGTAAGACAGAGATTTAGGAACCAGGTTTTAAATTGTAAGACATTTCCTGGGGCAGGTGTGGATTCTGACCACAATCTATTGGTTATGAACTGCAGATTGAAACTGAAGAAACTGCAAAAAGGTGGGAATTTAAGGAGATGGGACCTGGATAAACTGAAAGAACCAGAGGTTGTAGAGAGTTTCAGGGAGAGCATAAGGGAACAATTGACAGGAATGGGGGAAAGAAATACAGTAGAAGAAGAATGGGTAGCTCTGAGGGATGAAGTGGTGAAGGCAGCAGACGATCAAGTAGGTAAAAAGACGAGGGCTAATAGAAATCCTTGGGTAACAGAAGAAATATTGAATTTAATTGATGAAAGGAGAAAATATAAAAATGCAGTAAATGAAGCAGGCAAAAAGGAATACAAACGTCTCAAAAATGAGATCGACAGGAAGTGCAAAATGGCTAAGCAGGGATGGCTAGAGGACAAATGTAAGGATGTAGAGGCTTGTCTCACTAGGGGTAAGATAGATACTGCCTACAGGAAAATTAAAGAGACCTTTCGAGAAAAGAGAGCCACTTGTATGAATATCAAGAGCTCAGATGGAAACCCAGTTCTAAGCAAAGAAGGGAAGGCAGAAAGGTGGAAGGAGTATATAGAGGGTTTATACAAGGGAGATGTTCTTGAGGACAATATTATGGAAATGGAAGAGGATGTACATGAATACGAAATGGGAGATATGATACTGCGTGAAGAGTTTGACAGAGCACTGAAAGACCTGAGTCGAAACAAGGCCCCGGGAGTAGACAACATTCCACTAGAACTACTGATGGCCTCGGGAGAGCCAGTCATGACAAAACTCTACCATCTGGTGAGCACGATGTATGAGACAGGCGAAATACCCTCAGACTTCAAGAAGAATATAATAATTCCAATCCCAAAGAAAGCAGGTGTTGACAGATGTGAAAATTACCGAACTATCAGTTTAATAAGTCACAGCTGCAAAATACTAACGCGAATTCTTTACAGACGAATGGAAAAACTGGTAGAAGCTGACCTCGGGGAAGATCAGTTTGGATTCCGTAGGAATGTTGGAACACGTGAGGCAATACTGACCTTACGACTTATCTTGGAAGAAAGATTAAGAAAAGGCAAACCTACGTTTCTAGCATTTGTAGACTTACAGAAAGCTTTTGACAATGTTGACTGGAATACTCTCTTTCAAATTCTGAAGGTGGCAGGGGTAAAATACAGGGAGCGAAAGGCTATTTACAATTTGTACAGAAACCAGATGGCAGTTATAAGAGTCGAGGGGCATGAAAGGGAAGCAGTGGTTGGGAAAGGAGTGAGACAGGGTTGTAGCCTCTCCCCGATGTTATTCAATCTGTATATTGAGCAAGCAGTAAAGGAAACAAAAGAAAAATTCGGAGTAGGTATTAAAATTCATGGAGAAGAAGTAAAAACTTTGAGGTTCGCCGATTACATTGTAATTCTGTCAGAGACAGCAAAGGACTTGGAAGAGCAGTTGAACGGAATGGACAGTGTCTTGAAAGGAGGATATAAGATGAACATCAACAAAAGCAAAACGAGGATAATGGAATGTAGTCAAATTAAGTCGGGTGATGCTGAGGGAATTAGATTAGGAAATGAGACACTTAAAGCAGTAAAGGAGTTTTGCTATTTAGGGAGTAAAATAACCGATGATGGTCGAAGTAGAGAGGATATAAAATGTAGACTGGCAATGGCAAGGAAAGCGTTTCTCAAGAAGAGAAATTTGTTAACATCGAGTATAGATTTAGGTGTCAGGAAGTCGTTTCTGAAAGTATTTGTATGGAGTGTAGCCATGTATGGAAGTGAGACATGGACGATAACTAGTTTGGACAAGAAGAGAATAGAAGCTTTCGAAATGTGGTGCTACAGAAGAATGCTGAAGATAAGGTGGGTAGATCACGTAACTAATGAGGAGGTATTGAATAGGATTGGAGAGAAGAGAAGTTTGTGGCACAACTTGACCAGAAGAAGGGATCGGTTGGTAGGACATGTTCTGAGGCATCAAGGGATCACAAATTTAGCATTGGAGGGCAGCGTGGAGGGTAAAAATCGTAGAGGGAGACCAAGAGATGAATACACTAAGCAGATTCAGAAGGATGTAGGTTGCAGTAGGTACTGGGAGATGAAGAAGCTTGCACAGGATAGAGTAGCATGGAGAGCTGCATCAAACCAGTCTCAGGACTGAAGACCACAACAACATAGGCCCATGGGGAGTACCCTAAAAGTTAGTTAGAGAAAAGATCCGCTCTCCAATGGTGAAATCAACAGTCAGGCATGGGGACAGGATGACAGAAACATGGCAGGAACCGCTGAGGTCCTCCTCCAGTCCCTACTGCCTGGCGACAGTGCAGATGGGGATACCGAAAGTCAGCGCCAATTAAGAAATGATGGTCTTGACAGATATATTAATGGTAAGGCAGTTTATCCTTTTTCTGAAGAGGAGATACCTGTCCACATTAAATCCGCTCAGCTGGTAACAAAACTCACCCAATTATTCAATGAATGCAAAGCTTCCTGAAGACCTGGAAAGCTGCAAATGTACCATCAAAAAAAGACCCGATAAAGACCCAGTTGAAACTAAGTCGTACAGACAAATCTGCTTGTTGGACTTGTTTGGAAAATTACTAGAAACTGTTGGCTGACAGACTGACTGCGCATTGAGTGTTGTGCAGATGAGTGGCAGGCAGTTCGGCTTCAAGCCTGGGCGGTCAGCATCTGATGCGATCGCCCTGGCAGCCGGTTTCTGTGACTCAGCCCTGTACAAGTATTTGGTAGGCATCATGGTGGAGCCTTGGTCAACCTGTGGTGACCTTCGCTCTTCTCCTGTCTAAGGGAGAAAGAGTGTCCAGGGAAACTATACGGTTGCCTGAGAAGCTATTGCGAAGATAGGGAGATCTGGCTATCATCCCCTAGCAGGAAAACTGGAAAAACAATAACAAAGAGATGCCCCCAGGGTTTCGTGTTAGGCCCCCTGTTCTGGGACATACACATGGAACCACTACTGGATAATCTACAGCAGAGCAAAGAGGTGCTAGAGGCGATAGCCTACGCAGTTGACCTCCTCCTGTCGGTTGGCGGCCATAGCTGCCAAGGTATAGAACCAAAAATAGAAAGGGCAATGGAAAAATTACAACTTTGGTGCAGGAATACAAAAACGACAATTTCACCGAATAAGTCAACATATTTTCTGATAAAAGGACAACTCATAAGGAACCCCACCGTGAGAATTGAGGGCTCAGCAGTTCTTCGACGAAGTGAGGTACGCTACTTGGGAACCATCATTGATGAAAGGTGGAACTTTGGAAAGCACTTCGAAACTGTAATCCAAAGAGCCATACGAGTACTTAATAACCTTATCTCCATTGGTCACAAAAGATTTCATCTTCCCCCTCATTTCATAAAACTATATCACAACAGCATATTAATGTCAATAGTGGGTTACGGCTCGGGAGTCTGGGCGCACAGGCTCACAAGGGTGGTACCAGCCATGTCAGTAAGAAGAGTGCAGAGTAATATGATATTAAGGTCAGTGGGGGCCTAAAATCTCCAGGTGGGACCCTGTTAGTGATAATGGGGCTCTGCCCTCTGGACATCAAGATTAGAGAGCAGGCAGCATGGTTCTGGGCCAAGAAAGTGAATACTGAGAAAACTGAGGCCATTCTGGGTGTTCGGGTTGGGGACAAGAGTGCGATTAGGAGAAGAGGTGAGGAAATGTGGCAGGAATAGTGGGAGACTGATGATACTGATGGTGGAACATTTTAAAAAAATTATTTGATATAAATCTGTCAACTGCTGTTGATACTATTTCTTTGAATTCAAGCCACATCTGCTCTACACTTACATTGGCAGTTTTCTGGGAGTGAGGATATTCCCTAGGAAGGTTTGATGCATATTTTTATCTGCTTTTTTGAATACCTGCATTTTTTGTTTATTTTTGGGAATTTAGGAGTTAAAATATTCAGTCTTGCTATGACAACCCTGTGTTTGCCAATCCCTGAATCCGTTTTGATGCTAGTTATTAGCTCAGAATTATTTGTTGCTATGAGGTCAAGTGTGCTTTCACAACTGTTTACTGTTTGAGTGTCCTCACGAACTAATTGCTCGAAATAATTTTCAGAGAATGCGTTTAGCACAATTTTGGATGATGTTTTATGCGTACCTCCGGATTTAAACATGGATTTTCGCCAACATATCGAGGGTACATTAAAGTCACACCATCTGTAATTGTACGAGTCAGGTACGTGTTTGAAATTAAACTAGATTTTCTTTGTATCATCTGACTTGAGAGGTCGGTCCAATTATTATTTTATTCCGGTTGTCAGTAATGACCCCTACCCAGACTAACTCACAGGAACTATCTACTTCAATTTCGCTACAAGTTAAACTACTTCTGAACACAATTAGGTACTTCGCTAAAATTTTGGGCTGAACACATCTCCGGTTTTGCCGAGCTTTCAGTACCTATAACGATTTGAGCATCAGTGCTTTCTGTTACCGCTTGGAGCTCTGGTGCTTGCCCAACACAGCTATGAAATTTTGCAACTGTTATTCCAATGGTTTCTGTATCTCCGTTTTTCCTGTGTTAGGCTTGTGCCCTTTGAGACTGAAGCCCTTTCTGTGTATCCACGAGACTCTATAACCTAAACAATCACCCATTCCACGCCACACAGACCCAGCTACTCGTGTAGCCGTCTCCTTGGTGTAATGGACTGTCGACCTATTCAGCTGAACCCAAAACCCAACCACCCAATGGCTCAATTGAGGAATATGCAACATACACGGTCACAGAGCCGTCTGAGCCTCTGATTCAGACCCTGCTCTCATTCTGTACCAAAGATCCGCAATCGGTCCTGTCGACTGCACTGCAAATGGTGAGCTCCGCTTTCATCTCACAAGCAAGACTGGCAGTCTTTACCACTTCTGACAGCTGCTCGAAACCAGAAAGAATCTTCTGATGCAAAGCGACACACATCATTGGTAGGGACATGACCCCACACCTGCAGTTGGCTGCACCCTGTGCTCTTCATGGCATCTGAAAGGATCCATTCCTCATCTGGAATGACTCCACACGGTATGCACACTGAGTGAACATTGGCTTTCTTTCCCTCCTTGGCAGCCATACCCCTAAGAGATCCCATAACGTACCTAACATTGAAGTTCTCAGCTATCTATAATCCCTCCTTCTGTGACTACTCAGATCTTGACACTGTTGTACTTTACTAATCTACATCTACATTTACATCCATACTCCGCAAGCCACCTGACGTGTGTGGCGGAGGGTACCCTGAGTACCTCTATCGGTTCTCCCTCCTATTACAGTCTCGTATTGTTCGTGGAAAGAAGGATTGTCGGTATGCCTCTGTGTGGGCTCTAATCTCTCTGATTTTATTCTCATGGTCTCTTCGCGAGATATACATAGGAGGGAGCAATATACTGCTTAACTCCTCGGTGAAGGTACGTTCTCGAAACTTCAACAAAAGCCCGTACCGAGCTACTGAGCGCCTCTCCTGCAGAGTCTTCCACTGGAGTTTATCTATCATCTCCGTAACGCTTTCGCGATTACTAAATGATCTTGTAACGAAGCGCGCTGCTCTCCGTTGGATCTTCTCTACCTCTTCTATCAACCCTATCTGGTACGGATCCCACACTGATGAGCAGTATTCAAGCAGTGGGCGAACAAGCGTACTGTAACCTACTTCCTTTGTTTTCGGATTGCATTTCCTTAGGATTCTTCCAATGAATCTCAGTCTGGCATCTGCTTTACCGACTATCAACTTTATATGATCATTCCATTTTAAATCACTCCTAATGCGTACTCCCAGATAATTTATGGAATTGACTGCTTCCAGTTGCTGACCTGCTATTTTGTAGCTAAATGATAAGGGATCTATCTTTCTATATATTCGCAGCACATTACACTTGTCTACATTGAGATTCAATTGCCATTGCCTGCACCATGCATCAATTCGCTGCAGATACTCCTGCATTTCAGTACAATTTTCCATTGTTACAACCTCTCGATATAGCACAGCATCATCCGCAAAAAGCCTCAGTGAACTTCCGATGTCATCCACAAGATCATTTATGTATATTGTGAATAGCAACGGTCCTACGACACTCCCCTGCGGCACACCTGAAATCACTCTTACTTCGGAAGACTTCTCTCCATTGAGAATGACATGCTGCGTTCTGTTATCTAGGAACTCTTCAATCCAATCACACAATTGTTCTGATAGTCCATATGCTCTTACTTTGTTCATTAAACGACTGTGGGGAACTGTATCGAACGCCTTGCGGAAGTCAAGAAACACGACATCTACCTGGGAACCCGTGTCTATGGCCGTCTGAATCTCGTGGACGAATAGAGCGAGCTGGGTTTCACACGATCGTCTTTTTCGAAACCCATGCTGATTCCTACAGAGTAGATTTCTAGTCTCCAGTAAAGTAATTATACTCGAACATAATACGTGTTCCAAAATTCTACAACTGATAGACGTTAGAGATATAGGTCTGTAGTTCTGCACATCTGTTCGCCGTCCCTTTTTGAAAACGGGGATGACCTGCGCCCTTTTCCAATTCTTTGGAACGCTACGCTCTTCTAAAAACCTATGGTACACTGCTGCAAGAAGGGGGGAAAGTTCCTTCGCGTACTCTGTGTAAAATCGAACTGGTATCCCATCAGGTCCAGCGGCCTTTCCTCTTTTGAGCGATTTTAATTGTTTCTCTATCCCTCAGTCGTCTATTTCGATATCTATCACTTTGTCATCTGTGTGACAATGTAGAGAAGGAACTACAGTGCAGGCTTCCTCTGTGAAACAGCTTGGAAAAAGACATTTAGTAATTCCGCCTTTAGTCTGTCATCCTCTGTTTCAGTACCATTTTGGTCACAGAGTGTCTGGACATTTTGTTTCGAACAACCTACCGCTTTGACATAAGACCAAAATTTCTTAGGATTTTCTGCCAAGTCTGTATAGTCTGTCTGTAAACTCAAGAGCGAGCAGCGCTTTTGGTGGGGGAAGTGGCCTTTCCCAGAAGAACGCTGCCACCGGCCTACAGGGGCACCCAAAATGTGTTGCCCATTATCGGTCTAGCGGTGTTGATCGGCGTGCAGTGACATACGTCGTTTCTGTTCGTGGGATCTTAGTTGCCAGTGTCAGTGAGTTAACTTTGTATACTTACTGATGTACTTCGATATCCGGAAGTGATGGATAATAGTCTAGCATTGCAAAAAAATCTGCAGAATACGAGGAAGAGGAGGTATTTGGGGAGTGACGAGCGTTCGATCGTCTCTAATGTTATTACAGCGTGCATTAAAGAGGCGACCCAGAAACAAGTATTGGCTAATGTTACTAGTCCCAATTAAAGGGCTGCAATCTATGCAAACGTCAGTCTCACCCAATACGACACATAAGTAAGGAACGGAAAAATAAGCCGCATGGTTTACTGGAATCGCCACGAAGGAAAACTAATAATTTTGGGAGGAAACCCATCGGTATAGACAGTTTCAAAATCATGTAAAACCTTTGATGCTTATGGAACACCAAATCTGTATCTCGGTCACTATTCACCTGATTCTAAAACATATAGCTTAAAACATGTGCGTAATAGCTATTCTAAACATTGCTGAAATTTCCTTCGAAACATGTATACCGATTCTGGACTTCTAAGCATAAAGCTTGACATTCGAGGTGCGTTCACATATTCATTTTTATTTTTTGGTAAGAACTTATGCCAGTGCTTTTTCCAATTCCCGAAACACTTTAGGAGCTGTTTCTTCAGGATAGTTTATAGGTCTCTTAACTGTGCACTTTTAATCTCATCCATGCTTGTAAAACCGCTGTCCTTTAAGGTCTGCTTTGAAATGTTTACACCACTTGTCTGCCCTGGTTTACTCATAACAGGCTCACCAAAAGCAATATTTACCATTTCTAAAAATTTCATACACTTTATTCCATTCTTTAACAGAATTTAATACAGATTCTCTAATTTTTTTATAAAAAACAAATAATCTTTGATGCTGCCAAAACACATGTAACCTTTCTGACAGCTGACAACAGAGTAAATACCCAATATGCATAACATTATACACGTACTTTAGAGGCATGTTTACAAAGGCAGTGACAAAAAAGTGGTGCAAATCGGACTAATACAACATAAAAAATTATAAATTTCTGCTAACTTTTTAAACACTCTTTGTGTTGCAAGAATTGTTAAGTTTCAATGCAGTCCTTCAAAGAAAACTTCGACCTTTTAGTAGAAACACAAAATTAGTACAAGCCTTAAATTCTACAGATTAATTGCATTATATGGGGTTCGTTTTACGAATAGCAATAGAGGAACATCCATTCAAATGAACAGGCATTTGGTTCTATGTTTTAGTAGAATCCTGACTTCCGTTCTTATGTTAATAATATTTACTCTATAATGTTGTGTTTAGGAAGAAGCTACCTTTTTTTGTATTCCTTATGCTCTTAATGCATTTGTCTAAAAATAAACGCAGTCGGAACGTATCTGTACACGGCGTCGCCACAGATTTAAAGCACGCGCCGCGGCAGGGCCGGTACAACGTTGTGAAACAGACTGTAGAAGCGCCCTGTGACGTAGTTGGGTTGGCAGAGTGGGGACTCGCTTGCTCGCTCTTCAGTTTACCGATAGACTATACATAGAACTTTACTTTTGAATTCATTGAACGCCTCTTGCAAAGACCCTCCTCACACTACATTTCGCTTCGCGTAATTTTTTTTTGTCTGCAAGGCTTTGGCTATGTTTATGTTTTCTGTGAAGTTCCCTTTGCTTCCGCAGCAGTTTTCTAACTCGGTTGTTGTACCACGGTGGCTCTTTTCCATCTCTTACGATCTTGCTTGGCACATACTTATCTAACACACATTGTACGATGGTTTTGAACTTCGTCCACTGATCCTCAACACTATCTGTACTTGAGACAAAACTTGCGTGTTTAGCCATCAGGTACTATGAAATCTGCTTTTTGCCACTTTTGCTAAACAGAAAAATCTTCCTACCTTTTTTAATATTTCTATATTACGGCTGAAATCATCGATGCAGTAACCGCTTTATGATCGCTGATTCCCTGTTCTGCGTTAACTGTTTCAAATAGTTCGGGTCTGTTTGTTACCAGAGGGTCTAATATGTTATCGCCGCGAGTCGGTTCTCTGTTTAACTGCCCAAGGTAGTTCTCAGATAAAGCACTTAAAAAAATTTCACTGGATTCTTTGTCCCTGCCACCCGTTATGAACGTTTGAGTCTCCCAGTCTATATCTGCCAAATTAAAATCTCCACCCAGAACTATAACATGGTGGGGAAATCTACTCGAAATATTTTCCAAATTATCCTTCAGGTGCTCAGCCACAACATCTGCTGAGCCAGGGGGCCTATAGAGACATCCAATTACCATGTCTGAGCCTACTTTAAAAGTGACCTTCACCCAAATTATTTCACATTTCGGATGTCTGTCAATTTCCTTCGATACTATTGCACTTCTCATCGCTATAAACACGCCTCCCCCTTCACTGTCCAGCCTGTCTCTGCGGTATACATTCCAATCTGAGTTTAGAATTTCATTACTGTTTACGTCTGGTTTCAGCCAACTTTCTGTCCCTAGTACTATGTGGGCATTGTGACCGTTTATTAATGAGAGCAGTTCTGGGGCCTTTCTATAGGCGCTCCTGCAGTTTACTATTAGCAGATTAATATTGTTATTCCCTGTTGCATTTTGCCTACTCCTACCTTGCCGCATTTCAGGAGGCGTCTTGTCGGGCCTAGGGAGGGAATTCTCTAACCTAAAAAACCCACTTGTGCACTCCACACGTACTCTGCTACCCTTGTAGCCGCTTCCTGCGTGTAGTGCAAGCCTCACCTATTCAGGAGGACCCTACATTTCTCCACCCGATAGCGAATGTCGAGAAATTTGTACCCCAGATCTCCGCAGAATCGTCTGAGCCTCTGGTTTAAGCCTTACACTCGGCTCCAAATTAGAGGACTGCGATCGGTTCTGGGAACGATACTACAAATAGTTAGCTCTGATTCCACCCCACGAGCGAGGCTTTCCGCCTTCACCAACTCCGCCAACCGCCTGTATGAACTGAGGATGACCTCTGAACCCAGACGGCAGGAGTCATTGGTGCCGACATGAGCAACAATTTGCAGTCGGGTGCACCCAGTGCCGGCAGGGCCTCCTCCACATCTCGGCTGAGACCCCCCAGCAAGCAGACAGAGTGAACACTGCCCTTCTTCCCCGACCTTTCTGCTATTTCCCTAAGGGTCTCCATCACCCGCCTAACGTTGGAGCTCCCGATCACTAATAAACCCCTCCCCCCATGTGCCTGCTCGGACCTTGCTGAAGGAGCGGCCACATGTCCACTCACAGGCAGAGCGGGCGATGCCACACGGCCAGCCTCCACATTGACCCCCCGCCTCTTGCGCCGCGAACGCCGCTGAACCTGCCATTCCCCTGGGGGAGAGGGTGGCCCAACCGCGCCCGGTACCCGCGAAGATGTCTCGACAGCAGGGACAGTGGGTGAAGCATGTAACACCTAGGGTGTACCATGCAACGCACTAGACTCCCCACTGCCGCTACACTCGGAGGCAGCAGCCTGAAGACGGCTGACCGCGGCCATCAACACGTTCAGCTGGTCGCGAACAGTGGCCAGCTCCTCCTGCGTCCGTACACAGCACTCACACATCCTATCCATCCTAAGAAATCAATTTACTGTAGAGAGTTAATCAAATTTTAACTAGACTGATAATTCACTAAAAGCGGCTGATAGTTGACTAAACTGTGGTTACTAGATACTTCTTGTAGAAAACAATGAAAATAGTACTACCTGTCTCTGGACTGTATTAGAAACAAACACTAGCACTACTGGCACTGTGGCTGACTAAAGGGACTCTCTCTGACTGTATTCAAATCAAACACGAAATCTATGGAACACTATTACTAGCACTCAACAATTAAAGCTTCCTAAAAGCAAAAACACACGGAAGAAGAAGTGACAAGTAAGAAAAATACAGTTAATACGTAAATTAACGTAGCTCGCTGCACAGCAGACGTGACGCAGACGGCGGTTATGACGACACTGACACTACTGGCACTATGGTTACCTAAAGGGGCTCTCTCTGACTGTATTCAAAACAAACACGAAATCTATGGAAAACTGTTACTAGCACTCGACAATTAAAGCTTCCTAAAAGCAAAAACACACGGAAGAAGAAGTGACAAGTAAGAAAAATACAGTTAATACTTAAATTAATGCGATGTTGCGGGATGTAATACTTAATCCACACCGAAAGGATTTGTTTCCAGCTTTCCTCATGACGGATTTACGATTTCTGCCTCCCCTCTTGACTATCATATGCTGGAAATTCGCATCACAGTGTACTTTTACAGTCAACTGTGCAGAAATCTGCAATGTTTCCACAGTACCCTTCAGAATTACGTAACTCGAACCAGTCATAACCAGTAAATGGCCGTAATTAAAAATCCATCTTAAAAGCATTCTAGTAAAGTGTGACACAGACCCGATTTATAGCAGGACTGTTCGCCGCTTTTATTTTCATAAAGTGAAATGAGAAATGGCACACAACAGTGGAATGAGATATCTCTGTATCTCCGTATCCAATTAACATTTTGAGTTTGACTACAGAGTGCTGCATTAGCACAGACATAATACTAACGGACAGAGACACAGCTAACGATGCCAAGAACGTTCCTCAGTAACATACATAGTATCAGAGCTGTCAGACAGGCACTAACCACTCTTTGCTGGGAGGAGTTAGTGTCTCTCCGCATTTGCACAGAAGTTAAGACGAAATGACATGTCAGTCAATGTTCCCACAACAGTCAACAGCAACAGAAAAATAAAAAGCCTTCTAGATGCTTATTGGCTTTCGTCTAATTAAATGCCAGTTAACGACACATCGACGGTAAAACACTTCTGCAGATCAACGACACTATTGTTGAAATTTGTATGTGTTTATTATGGTGGGGTGCTCAGGGACGTGAGTTATGGAGTCAAAAGGAGTAGGTTCGCGTTTGTAACACATTATGGAACTTTCCTATTAGTAATCGAAGTATGTTTTGCAATATTCGATATCACTTACGTTTATGATCATTCTCTCTCTGGAATGAGTTTTTTCGATTTTGTGACTAATCTGAACAAAAAACAAAGATTAATTTGCTGTGAATGAGATGAGCAGCTATAGCACTTATTTTCTTACTTATCACAGATAATAAGGATTGTTTGAAGACCACAGTGCTTTACTAAGAATTGTCCTAATGAAAATAGTATGCCCTAGGCATCCTGTGGCACTTTTCACTGACTTACCCCATCAGTTACATGGGAATCTACAATTTAACAAGGATTTCAAACTGCAGAGCAGTTAAGAATTTTTCACATAAGCATGTCCTTGCAAAGGTGAAAAAAATTATCTGTGGGAGAAAAATTCCTATGAGAGACTAGGATTGAGTTTCAGACCTTTACATCTGTAGCCTGGCACTTAAAAGCACACAGAAAGACTTCATAAAAGTAGTGTCACATTAGTTATAGGACTGGAGGATATGAGCTTACTCAGTTTTCAGTTCTTGGCAAAAAAAAAGCTTATATTCAAATTTCACAATAGAGATAGCAACAGATATCATGCAAAGTACTTCTTATATGCGACTCTGTGAGAAGACATCAAAAGAGCACTAAAAGACCTCACAACAGGGCCCCTGGAGTAGATAACATTCTATCGGAACTACTAATAACCTTTGGAGAGCTAGCCATCACAAAACTATTCCATCTGCTGTGCAGGATGTATTAGAGAGGCAAAATAGACTTAAGGAAGAATGTGATAATGCCAGTTCGAAAGAAAGCAGGTGCTGACAGTTGTGAATATTACTGAATTATCAGTTTAATAAGTCATGGTCACAAAATAATAACACTATTCTGTACGGAAAAATGGTAAAGCTGGTTGAAGCCGACCTTGGGGAAGATCAGTTTGTGTTCCAGAGAAATGTAGGAATGCATGAGGCAATACTGATACTATGGCTTACATTAGCAAATAGGTTAAGGAAACACAACCAAACACTGAGAAAGCTTTTGATTGCTGAAAATCTGAAGGTAGCAGAGGTAAAATACAGGGAGAAACAGAAATCACACAGCAGCTATAATAGTTGAGGGACATCAAAGGTATGCAGTTGTTGAGAAAGGAGTGAGACAGCGTTGTAGCCTTGCACTGATGTTATTCAATCTGTACATTGAGCAAACTGTAAAGGAAACTAAAGAAAAATTTGGAGTAGGAATTAAAATCCAGTGAAAAGAAATAAAAACTTCGAGGTTTGCTGATGACATTGTAATTCTCTCAGAGACAGTAAAGGAAGTGGACGAGCAGCTGAATGGAATCTACAGTGTCTTGAAAGGAGGATAAGAGATAAAAACATCTACAAAAACAAAACAAGGATAATGGAGTATAGTAGATTTAAATAAAGTGATGCTGAGGGAATTAAGAATAGTAAACGAGACACAGAGTAATAGATGAGTTTTGCTGGTTGGGCAGCAAAATAACTGATGATGGCCAATCCAGAGTGGTCGTAAAATGTAGACTTCCAATGCAATAAACGAGTTTCTGAAGAAAAGAAATTTATTAATATCAAATGTATATTTAAATGTTCGGAACTCTTTCAGAAAATATTGTGTGGAGTGTAGCCATCTATAGAAGTGAAACATAGACAATGAACAGTTTAGACAAGAAGAAAATAGAAACTTTTGAAATGTGATGCTCAGAAGAATGCTGAAGATTAGATGGATAGATTGCATAACTAATAAGGAGGTACTGAATAGAATCGGGGAGGAAAGAACCTAGCTAAATAAAGGGATTGGTTGATATGGGACACTCTGAGACGTCAAGGGATCTCCATTTTTTATTGGAAGGAGGTAAAAATGATAAGGGAGACCAAAAGATGAATACAGTAAACAGATTCAGAAGGAATTTGCTGTAGCAGTTATTCGGATATAAAGAGAGTTGAACAGGAAAGAGTAGCATGGAGAGCTGCATCAAACCAGACTTCGGACAACAACAACAATCAGAGAACCTGAAATTTATCAACTGCCCAGGCTAATTTTGACTTCCAAATATTTCAGATGGAAATAGATTTGTATGCAAACTAATGGGCTCTTAGATAAGACAAAAACTGCTACCAGGACACCGAGAATCTGGATAGCTTTTATCACAACCGATAGGTCTACGCAAAATCAGCATATAGTCCATAAAGCACCAAACAAAACCCACAGAAAAGCAACAATTTATAAAATATGTGAGACTTGTTTAAAGTCAGCAACTGGACAAAGTGACAGGGAATTTTTAATCAGACATACCTCTGCAAGAGACTAGTAAGTCTCAATGGCCACATTCAAACAAAACACACTGTCCTTCACACACATTAAACAAAATTTTAATGATTGCAGCAGTTAAACAAAAATAAAAGAATAAATCTAATAGGAGAGAGTCTTCATGCCTGTTTGACTATTACACAATGGTGAATAGGTGTAAATTGTGACAATTTTCTTCTTAGATGTACTAAGGGCATCAACCGTCAATATTTAACAAATGCTAAAAAGAATGACATATTTTTGATAGATCTTCAATGCGCCGCTGCCCTGAAATTACATACTTTTACAACCTGCAAAACCTAATGTGAAAGCAATCAAATACAATTCTTTACCGCTAACATAACGTTTTTCGTCATTTCGTCATTTTGTTTTCACAAATTCTACTAGTAACGACACGTTTTCGTACAGCGCTCTTTCCGGAGTAAATCGTCATTGTCTATAATTTCCAAATTATCCATGAACTAAGTAATTCAAGTAAATATTCAAAACAAGTTGATAAGCTAGTAAAACAACGTGACACCTCGAATAAAAAACATAGATAAGACTGACACACATTAAAAAGAATTTAAATGTGGCTTAGTCTCAATTGTCTGTGAATGATAAAAGAAAATTCCATACTAATTGTTTTAGGAGACTTATTTTCTAAACAAGAATGTTAATTAGAGTAAATAGCCTATGTAGATGACATATATTCTATTAACAATACAGGGATGTGTCAGCTGGTTTTTTTCCTCATAGTTTCAGTTACTTTCAAGTGGAAAGAAAGGATACTTTTCTGGCAGTGAATTGTGATTTTCCGCATAAATTAGAACATAACTAATTTATTTACTTTGACTTCTGGCCTGGTGTGATTGATATCTCCAAATTAAGACATATGTCACACAACTAGCGCATTTCCAGAACGAGATTTTCATTCTGGAGCGCAGTGTGCCCTGATATGAAACATCCTGGCAGATTAAAACTGTGTGCCTGACCAAGACTCGAACCTGAAGTTTCAACTAGCACATTTGTTTACCATTGGAGAGATTCTAGTTTTACATACTTAAATAACGAGTGTGAAGTAGGTAACTTCTGACTCTCAAAGAAAGAAGAGGCAGCAATAGTTTCCAAAATTACTATGACTAAGCCAGCTGAAGATATAATGACAGCTCCTGCTTTAAATCATCTGCTACAATGGCTACCAAAGTACATCTTAGAAAGGATCACAGCCAAAGTACCTCTCGTGATGTATATATTATTGTAAAAGTAATATAATTGGAAAAACCTAGAATTAACTGGTAAACCTAAGATTTACCGTCGCACTGTGGTAAAAGTCCGAAAATTACCTTTATATGCATAGATTTCGAACTCTTACCAAGAAACATTGGCAAATCTTAAGATTTACGAATGTAAATTGATAAAAGCTGGATCAAAGACTCCTGCCTCCGTTGTGCAGGTTCATACAAGTTTCATTGTTGCCTATTTCGTGTTCAGATTCGTTTCTTTGTGAGCAATTTTGAGTTCTCAATCCGCTTATCACTTCGTACCTTCAGTCAGTGCTGAGCATTGTGTGAACTGTAATCTTCGCGACTCATCTTAGTGGTGTTTCTTCTGCAGCTTTGCATCAGAATGAGTGATGTTATGTGTAACAGATTTTAAGAATTTTTAAGTGTGTCAGTGAATAAGAATAAGGACAACAATTTTTATGTCACTGCTGAGCAATATAATATTCTATTAAGTGAAGCGAAAAATGCAAAAATCGTTTGCAATAAAAAGTCTCTTCACTACAGACATTTGAAGTGATACGACTTTCTCAACATCAGAGGTGAAGAGAAATTCATAGCACTGGCGTCTGTTGGAAAAGAAAAAATTCTTTATTATATTTGTTTTGATGAACTGTTTATTGTACTACATAAGACCCACATTGCTATAGGCCATATTTTGAAGTAAGCTATTAGGATGGCAATCTACAATACAATGTTTGAAACATTGTTATTCTGAGAATGTTTTTGTCTTCTACTTAACCCTACCATATTTTCCCCATGAAAATACAGGAACTCCTGTAAAGCTGTGATAAACTAATCAGCAGTTTCACAAATACTGTAAAATGTGTGGGCCTCTGTATGTAAAACCCGATTCTACTTAAATTTCTTGTAGAAATTACGGGTAAGTATCAAGTCAATCCTCCATTACTGTAATTAATGTGAAAGCTCTGTGGTCTTCAAAATCTGAGCTTTGATTTAATGACACCCATTTAACAAAACATGTTGATACTGGGAATTGTTTTACATTTTTAAACACACGTTTATACGAAAAGAACATAAACAGAATTTCTAATAATGTGTGAAATACACTTCACAACAGTTTAAAATATTTATTTATTTATTTACTTAGTCACTTTTTTGGCGAAAAAAGAAGAAGAAACCAGCTTTTGTTTTTGTCATTTATTGTGCTGCAGCCTAAACGATATCAAAGTTCCCATTCTGTGCAATCGAGTAGTATGTGGCATTGCAAATTTTATATTTAACTTCTCAACTAAGCTTTTTTTCTTTGAGGAAAGGTTATTTTTATTTTATGTTGCAACATAAGGGGCAATTGCATCTAGACATAACACCAGTGTTCACACACGTGACATCAGCTGCCAACAAGACTACATAAACTTTGTAGTCTGTCTTCTCTGCCCACAGAAACCACTAAAATGTTACAAGAACAAGTGGGATAAGAGACGATCCAGCACACATCACTGCAAGAAATTATAAAAATTATTTGCTTTTTAAATTAGAAAGACAGTGTCAAGAATATTCAGAACATATCTGCGTCCCAGCTAAAATTCCGGCCAAAAAAGGAACCATCCCGTTTTCTTTACGAGACAATTCCAGCCGGCAGGTGTACTTCTACTGTTCACTGCCAACAGAGGAACAGGTGACAATGAAATTAAGTTATTCTGCATTGTCGTTCTTTCATAGCACAGTTACGTCGAGCAGTCCGAGTTGATCAGTTCATCGCTCCGTGTTTAAGGGAAAAATCTTTGTGCTCGTATTTCGTGTTTAAAGTAACAAGCTTTGTGCTCTTGTGCGGTGTAGTACGATTGTAACTGGATACAGTCTTTCGCTTTTTCCTTTTACACATTTTTCTTCTTTTGTTTTGACTGTTGGTTGACAATTATGTGAGTATCTTAACATGAATAACAGTGGAAAAAGCAAACGAGCAAAATTAAGTGGCGCAGTATTTCGGAAATGCGAGAACGAGAAGCCAATGGTCTGAAAACGCTTGGCAGAGTAGATAAATTTTTCGAAAAAACTGTTGCTGATTCGACTTCGAATTCAAGTAGTACAGATGACATTTCTGGCACTACAACTGTTGTAAATGAAGTAAATTCAGACGAAAAACATGAAGAAAAGCAAATTGTTCCTAATTTCGAGTTCCACGAAAAACTAAGTGTCGAGTCAGAAATTACAGAAGGAAATAACCTCATTAGTGATGATCCTGCAGAACAGTGTGTCAATGAATCAATAATCGACATTCTCTTACAACGTGGCATTAATCAAAATTGTAACGGTGATTTTTCTAATTCAAGAAGATCAATAGGCAATAAAACCAGATATTCGAACACAAATGTATTTTACCATAAACTTTTAAAAGGTGAATCAACTTTGTGTGATTATCTAGTATACTCCTGCAGCAACAGTGCTGTTTTTATGCGCCATGTAAATTGTTCTGAGGTAAGGCCGCAATTGCTACTAATGGTATTACAGATTGGAAAGATATTTCCAGTTTTTTATCTCATCATGAGAATTCACTTCAGCACAAAAATTCTGAGTTATCACTCTTAACAAAAATAAAGTCACTTAGAACAATAGGTAACCATTTCAAGTCATATGCTGAGACAGAAAAAATGTACTGGTGTAGTGTTTTGAGAATGATGTTTGCAGTACTGAAGTCAGGGACTTCCCCTACGTGGTCACGTTGAAAGATTCCATTCATTACATAATGGTCAATTTATGATGTCTCTTGAACTTATAGCCGAGTTTAATACTTTTCTCACAGAGCACATTGAACAATATGGAAATCCAGGGCATGGATATACAAGTTATCTTTCTTCAACAATCTGTGATGAAATAACAGAGCTTCTTTCTGAATGAATAAAAAGAATTATCATAAGTGAAATAAAACATGCCAAATATTTCTCTATAATTGCAGATTCTACTGTGAACATTTCACATATCGATCAATTATCTTCCACATTAAGATATGTAAACGAGAATGGTAAACCTCTTGAACGTTGCCTTCTGTTTTTACCAAACCCAGGATAGAAGTCCGAGAACTTAGCTGAGGCCATACTAAAATTCCTGTCTACAAATTCCACTGAAATTACTGACTGTAGAGGCCAGTCATATAACAACGCAGGCAATATGTCAGGAACCTACACTGGTTTGCAGGCACACATTAAAGAACGAAATCCGAATGCGCGTTATGTGCCTTGTGCAGCACATTCTTTGAATTTAGTTGGCACTAGTGCTGCAAGCTGTTGTCGCGAAGCGCGTTCATTTTTCAATGTAGTGCAGAACCTTTGCAATTCTTTCTCTGGTTCTACGCAGCACTGGGATAAACTTCTTTCTTTCATTAAACCAGAAAGCAAAACGTAAAAAGTTTATCAAAAACACGTTGATCAGCAAGAGAAGAAGCGTGTGTAAGTCTATATGAAAACTGGGAGGGCCTTATTAATGCCCTCACACATATTGACAATAATACATTTGAAAACCACTCTTGCAAAACGAGGCTTCAGCTTTATTGAACCAACTCAGCAGACTAGAAACAGTATTCATGATGACAATTTGAAAAGACATACTCCAGAGATTTAATAGTGTAAATCTGAAATTGCAAAGTGTAAATATTGATACTAAAACAGTGCATGAATGCACCTATAAAAGATCACGAAAACGCAAACTTCATGATGACGAAGAAGTGGAGTCTGAAGAAGTTTTTCTGACTGGAAGGGAAAAATTTAGACTCGAAACATTTCTCCCAGTACTCGACAACATGTACGCCGAATTAGTGAGGAGGAAGGAAAGCTATAGAACCTTGGTGGACTCCTTTACAGTTTTCAGTAACATTAAGAACACTTCACCTAACGATATTGCTGAACGTGCAGCAAAACTCCAAGTGTCATATGACAGATTTAGAGCCTTCCTTCCCTAATGAATATGTACATTTCGCGAAACTTTTGAAATCTTCTGAGATTAGTAATATACCGATCGAAATGAGTAAATTTTTACAAAAAGAGAGGTTACAGTCCGTATTTCCGAATGTTGACATTCATCTTAGAATATTTCTGTGTATGGCACTTACAAATTGTTCAGCAGAACGCTCGTTTTCGGCTCTTAAACGATTGAAATCGTACCTATGTTCTATGTTGGCTGAGGAGAGACTGAACGTCTTGTCCATTCTTCCTATCGAAGCTGACCTTCTAACTGATAACTGTCTGAACTATGAAGATACAATCAACGAGTTTTCTGCTGTCAAAACCAGATGCAAAATTTGCTGACTGGTTAGTTTTTTTATTAATTCATATTAGTTCTAAAAATTTAAAATTGTAATGTGATTTTTATTATAAAGTAGAGCACATTCATTGGATTTACACACTATGTATTACCTGTTTATTTTACAACTGTTGATGGCAGAACGCGGAACTAAACCTCGTTTACGTGCAGACGTGACCAAAGGCGCCCGAAAATACTAAACAATATCGAAATGACCCAGGCCGCTGTACAGTCAGGTTATACTGATACTGTAGTATATTACAACTGATACATATTCTTGGCGTCTGCTGAAATGTGTAGCTATCGTGGAAATATACGTTATCGGAGAGTACGCTCAGATGAGAAAGTGTTAATAAATAACGTAGTTCAGTTCTGTCGATAAATATGTAAAAGCTTTCCTAATACTGTTAGAATGAGCTATGGTGAGAGCAGTAGCTGTAGTACAAAACTGTCCAGCCTTTACATGTATTAAAGGTATTGTGTACACTTATTATGCAGCATCTAGCTACACAGACAGTAATGCTTTACACGTTAACTATTAGACTATAAAAAAAGATTTTTCCATACTAGTCTGTGAAATCATATAATAGCAAATCTAGTTCTGTGTTTGTTCGTCTATATTTACTTATTACTTTGTGCACCGTAATCTCTATTTTATTTTTGTTTCTTGTACTTTCCTATAGATTCTGTATTAATACCGAATGTGTTTTTTTTAAAATCTGCTGTACATTCAAGTTATTAGATCTTAAAACGACAGTTTAATTTTAATTTTGAATGTGTCTCTGTAAAAGTACATATTAATTTCTAACGTATGACACGTTCGCTTCAATTTTTAGATCGTAACACAACTTTTTTATTTTAATTTTCAACGCTTTCGTGTAAAAGAACATATTAAAAGTGAATGTATAGCAGAAATCCGTTGTCTCATACATGCCTTGCTGAATTTTTAGGCCATAAAAGAAAAGTTGTTTTCCTTGTATTCGTTTCTATTGTCTTTTGACAGAAGAATGTGTTAATGCAATGCAGTTGTAAGTTTGTTTTATCTGCTGCCATACACCAAGTACAGTTAAGGAACCATCTTACATTTTGATTGAGAGCGACTAGACCACTGACGCGTCCTTCAGAACAACGAACAGCAGAGTATGGAAACAGCTCACAGTGCTCTCACCCAAAACGGCAATTGTGAAGTGATCGGGTAATAGTTATTATTTAAAACATGTTTTTTTGGGGAGGGCGCAAAATTTTTAAACCGCCACTGAAAAGGGGTGTTGTTGTGAAACCTATCATACACAGTGAAATGAATTCACGATACCAAACTGATTTAATCGATATGTGGGCAATCCTGGAGAAAAAGTCGAAGTTCATACTGTAATACCAAGATCATTTGACAAAATTTGTTATCCTCCGCGCACTAGCTTCTAAAAGGAGTGATTGAGTAGCAAATCATCTTTTGGACATTTTTACCACCTTCGGTTCCCCAAGTATCCTTCATTCTGATAATGGTAGAGAGTTTTGTAACCAAGTCATTCACAGTTTATGTGGGTTGCGCAGTGATATAAAGATAGTCCACAGGAAGCTGAGGCACCGTCAGTCTCAGGGATCAGTCGAAAGAGCAAATCAAGATATCGAAAATACGTTATCAACTTGGATGGAAACAAATGAAACTTCAAAATGGTCCGAAGGGCCGAGGTTTGTGCATGCAAAGAAAAATAGGGCTTACCATGAAAGGATCAGATGTTCATCATATGAAGCCATGTTTGGGGTTCCAATGAAAGTAGGCATTGCAACCTCAGTTGTTCCACGTGATTTAATAAAAGAATATAAACACTGAAGAAGACTTGGAAACAGTGTCAAACACAACTGCCACTGACTCACAGGAAATTGAAAATGACGAGCTATGAATTGCTGCCAGTGAATCAAGTACTGGAACAGAGGTAAAAAGTACAGCTGCAGCAGGTGAGGAAGCACCAGAGACACAGAATTTGATGACAGTTAAGAACTAGACACCGGCAACAGCTGATGGTTGTGACGAGACGCTGCCAACTTCCAACGGTGTTAATAAAGTGAAGAGGATCCGAGAAGCTGCCAAAGAAGGTCTTCAATTGCAGGCAAAGAAAATGAAAGCAACCTCATGTAACAAAATGCCAAAAGTTTCATTTGGACAGAATGTGAGAATTAAAGCATCAGATGTAGACAGGGCAAAAATTATTGCAAAATATATAATAGCTGTAGTGATAAATATTCAGGGTGATGAATTTTATCAACTTGGTACAAAATCTGGTAAACTGAAGTCATTGTAAACTAGGAACCAATTTACATTGTGCAAGGAAAATTTTATCAACGGCGAAGAAGTAGCAAGAGAAGAAATTAGTCTATAGGAAGTGGTTGCCAAACAATCTTTTGTTGAAGTACAAGGGTTCTAAAAGTGCAAATGCTTAAAAAAGTGTTCAATTTAAAAAATGTTTGTGTAAATTGTTTTCCATATTATGTAATTCGAAATGCCACAATAGTCAGCCTTGTTGTAACAAAAATTAACGTTACAAGTTAACATTTTGTACAACATTTTTCACTAATATGGAATATTGCTCATTAGAATCACATTGGAACGCAAAAAAGTTAAAAATAGATAAATTTACAATAAATATAAACTATTTCAATAAATTGCTAAGCTGATTTAGCTTAATAAATCCGGTTTTACCAGTTGGTGTGGGTACATCCTAAGATTTAGGAACGTCTCTAGGTAAAAGTTCGACATCTATGCATAAAATAAGAAATTTCGGACTTTCACCACAACGTGATGGTAAGTTTTAGGTTTCACCAGTTAATTCTATGATTTACCAATCATCTTACTTTAGCAGTAACATATATACAAATAAAGTCAGATGTTAATAAGGGCACGGCACCTCGGTGCGCAAGGCAATGTTTGATCAAGTCACAGATTTTGCAATTCTCGCACGTTTGCGATGGCCTTAGGGATCGATATCCTCAGGTTGTTTAGTGTTTACTAACTTCAGGGTTCAGGTGTAGGATAAACAAGTATACACAACGTTGCCTTCAAGCGCATCTGAAGATATCTTGATAGCATCGTATTTGTAACTGAGAAGGTGGGTACTTGCGTTTTTGATAACCCACTGGATCATATGCGTTTCAGTGTAGATTATAATCTGGAGTTTGCATTTCTATATGATAGAATATCAGTTATTGAATAATAATAGAGCTTCTGTAGGTATTTTCGTAGAAATCTATAAGAAGCCTTTTTATTTGCAATGCATTTCATGTTTTACAACTTCTTGAACAATTTTATTCCCATATTATGTGCACCTTTCTGACGTATGAACTGCCTGAGTTAACATAAAAGCTTCTTTTTAATCTTGTGTTGTGAATGTGTATGCGTGAACAGTCTTCGTCATACTGTCAGCCCTCGTCACAATTTTTGGTTAGAATGTGATATATGATAACTATCTCCCGTCGAAATCTTGCTCTGCCAACAGAACAATGTGTAGCAGCATTTGCTGTCGGAGTTGGATTGCTTCGTGGTAATCTACATAAGTGATGGTTTAGCAAATATATGTGAAGCCGAAATAAATTTATGTGGTAATAGATTTATCCGTAGCGTAGTCCGATGTCTACGTTCGCGACATATTTAACGCACATTTCATTATAAAAACTCCAAGGTAAATTCAGAAAAATTGTTTTACATAACATAAAATATTTAACGAATATGGCCTATACTAACTACGAAAAATGCAAGAGATGGTCCCTGTGTAATACTGACTCTGAATGGTTGAAAGGAACATTTAAAGGACTTGACATTTGGCAAAGCTTGTAAATGATGTCGTGCTTGAGACTTCAATTTTGTTAGGAGAATGTTAGAGATGCAAGATAGGAAGAAGGGCAGCATCTGCAGTACATTTTTAATCTGTTTATTGCAGGTTGATTTCACTGCTCTTTAGCTAACTTCAGTGCAGTCATGACGACTCACTGTAAATGTCATTGTTTCTTATCTGTAATGTCTATGGGAGTACTATGTGTGATTTTATTTATTATGAGCCATCATGTCTTGGATACAATTGCACTGAAAATAGCAACGCAGTAGCTAAAATCAATCTACAGTAAACAGATTAAAAATTTACAACCAGTGCTACCCTTCCTCCTCTCTTGGATCTCATGAACCATTTCAGTGGCTGTTGGGGACATACTTCCTACTAAATGTTTTTCTGTACAGCATTTAAAGGAATACTGTACGTGTAAACTAAATTGACACACTGGCGCAGTGGCTGGTGGGAGCAACTTCAGAGGCATTTCCCATTTACAGCCGCTCCCATCAGCCAGCGCACCGAGTGTTAGATTTGTTTGTGCATTTAATATGTGTTAACACTTCTGTACGCCCCTGGCTTTAGTGGCAGTCCACTGCACCAACTGTAGCTTCTGTTTGTAGTGAAATATATCCTTCAGGACTGTGGGAAGTATATATCCCACCAAACAATGGTGTTTTAATGATTATTGAGAAATATTGTTGCCACCAAAATAGTATCTGGAAGGGGCTCGAGAAGTATACTTTCCACACAATTAATCTGTCATTTGTGGTCCTTGGGAAGTATACTTACACCAACTTAGGGGTATCCCAAAGCTTTTGGGAATACTTCTTCCCACCTCTGTCTATGCCTGACTTCTTGTGCTAGTACACTGCACCAGGTGTATGAAAACTGCTACAACAATCAGTTTTTGTTTGTCAAGGGATCACTATTATTGTTGGAACACACTGCTTCACTTCTGCAATATACCTGTATCAGCTCGTTATTGTGTGATAAAGTTTCAAGGATTGTTTTCACATTGTGGTAGGTAAACTTGAATATCGGTAACAAGTATTTTTTAAATAAAGTAAAAAGGAAAAACAAAATAAAAACAGAAAACACTGTTCATTATTTTTTTATGTGTAATGGCAGCACACAACAGTACACAAAGGGGAAGTGGGAAATCCATTTATCACCACAGTTTTAATACCGCACAAAGGTGCTGTGGTGATATGTGTACCAGAATAGTTTTTGGTCCTAAATCACAAAAATGGCAGCACACAACAGTACACAAAGGGGAAGTGGGAAATCCATGTACCACCACAGTTTTAATACCTCACAAAGGTACTGTGGTGATATGTGTACCAGCATAGTTTATGGTCCTAAATCACAAAAATTAAATTATCAAAAAATAAATATAGGCCTAGTCAATTGATCACAATTGTAATAAGATAAAAAAAATTTGCTCTGCTGCTACAAGAAATGTGTCCGCAAAACGGTTAATAAGGTTGTGTAACTAGTTGTTCCTGATGGAAACAAACGTGAAGGGTATTAGAATTTATCGTGTTGATTCCTTTAGATTAGTCCTAAAAAGTGCATGCTATTTACTGTTTTTTTGTGTATATTGCTTTTGAAACAGTGTAAATGCCCTTTTAATTTACTCAGTGGATAGATTTCTGGGGTCGACAGAAGCGTCCGATCCCACGCGTCGGCTTTGACCTGTGACGTAAGGGTGTTGTCGTGTGTGACGTCATGACGGCGCGGAGTTTGGTATGAGTGTGGCTGTCTCCAGTTCTGTTTTATCTTATTTTATTTACTTTTCTGATCTGTTCGTTCTATCTCGTGAGATTTTTTTTTATTTAAAAACACTTATTACTTATTTTAATTATCTGTTTCCTCCAATTTCTGTTTTAGTTTATTATATTTATCTTTCTGATCTGTTCGTTCTATCCCGTGAGATTTTTTTTAAAAAAGACAAAAAACACTAATCAGCTACTGAAGCATCTTTATCTTCTATGGGTTGCAGGGCTTACGACCCCTGGGGAGGTGGGTGGGTATTCATGCATGGCTTAAATATAAACAAATTTAGACGCCTTGCGTAGCTACAGCGTGTAAGTGAAGACAGCCATGCATGAATACCCACCCACCTCCCCAGGGGTCGTAACCCGTGCAACCCATAGAAGATAAAGATGCTTCAGTAGCTGATTAGTGTTTTTTGTCTTTCTAAAAAAAAAAAAAAAATCTCACGGGCTAGAACGAACAGATCAGAAAAATAAATATAATAAACTAAAACAGAAATTGGAGGAAACAGATAATTAAAATAAGTAATAAGTGTTTTTAAATTAAAAAAAAAAATCTCACGAGATAGAACGAACAGATCAGAAAAGTAAATAAAATAAGATAAAACAGAACTGGAGACAGCCACACTTAAACCAAACTCCGCACCGCCATGACGTCACACACGACAACACCCTTACGTCACGGGTCAAAGCCGACGCGTGGGATCGGACGCTTCTGTCGACCCCTGTCTTCACTTACACGTTGTAGCTACGCAAGGTGTCTAATTTTGTTTACATTTAGTTTGTCCCCCCTACCCAAAACACCCCATTTCCCACGCTTGTCCCGTTAGTGTCATTAGGCTTCTTGTGGAAAGTGTGTGTGTTTGTTTTTGTTTCCGCCATATTTGTGACGTCATGGGTCAAAGCAGACGGGCGGGATCGGACGCTTCCGTATTTCCGATTTCTGACTTTCTAAACCTTGCTGGGAATTAATTTGGTTTAATTTTGATAATGAACTTTATCAACTTATTGTTCATTACTTTATCCAGCATATTGTTAAAACTGGAGGATTTGTAGTTGGTTGATAGATAATCCTTATATCTTTCTCACTAGCTTTGAAAGTAGTTTTTACTTGGATATTTTGAACACTCACAGAAAAGACACCTGATTATAGTGCACACCATTTAAATTTCAATTTATTTTATTTGATGAATCAGCTTCAGCACTACATTACACCATCTTCAGACCCCCTGACTGATGTATAACAAGAATCCCAACTATGGTCCAGCCAAAATAAGTGCCAGCATTCAGTGGCTGGTATCCGTAGATTCCTTCATAACACGGGGATCCCTTCAATCATCACTGTGTTAAGAAGAAATCTATAGATACGATCACTGAATGCTGACCCTTATTTTGGCTGGACCATAGTTGGGATTCTTGTTATACATCAGTCAGGGGGTCTGAAATGACATAATATAGCGCTGAAATTGGTTGCTCAAATAAACTAGCAACTGCAAATTCAGATAGCTGAAGGTTTTTATTCGACATCTTATACTGAACAGCTGATGCCCCACAACCATCTGTATAAAGATGATCTGACAGAGACTTAAGTATGTTGTTTTGTGTGACATCGTTGAGGCTTTGAAACTGATTGTGTTTTTAGAGGGCATGCTGGAGGAAGCAGTGACGCATGCTAATGTCAGATTATTTTTATTTATTTATTTATTTTTTTGAGTGATGGTAATGCTGCAATGGAGTTTTCCCTATGTAGTTTTTGGTGATTTTGGAGGTTCTTGGTGGCATGTAAATTGGTTATTTAATTTCAGTAGTTACTGGATAACAATTTCTTTTTTTGGGGAGGGGGACTTTTAGTTTATTTTTGAAATTTATTTGTTGAATTAAATTTTGTGTTTGTCATTCATTTTTAGGTATAATCTAACCATTAAATTCAACATTTGTTTGTTGTTGGCAGTGATAGTGCAGGATATGGGTGCCACCACAAAGTTTTAAAGTTGTACGGTGTAATTTCCCAGAGTGTTCGGTGTCACCAGTGTGGTGCGTCGATGCAATTAACAAGAGGTCCTGTTTATTGAACAGAGAACTTTATGTGTGAGGGTATCGTCATGATAATGTTTGGAGGTCCGTTAGTAGATTTCTTGGTTAAAGCAATCTAGGCTAGCCTCGCAGGATATTGTATTGTTAACTAGCCATTGGTGTTATTGTTATTCTATTGCATGCATGATAAAAGTGTGACTGATAGGTGTGTCCTGGATTGGTATTCTTTTTGTCGTGGGGTACATACTTAGGTTTTTTTGGTAGAGGTGTATTTAGAGGGCTGGGAGTATTTGGAGAAATTGATTAATTGCAGTTTGAGAAGATTAAGCACGAGAGGGGTGACCATCCTATGGAAACGTGTGGAGGCTGTTGTCTCCAGGGGTGGGTGTTCTTATGTGGTTTTCGGGTGGGTTAATAGAGAAGTGTATTGCAGAGGGGTCAGCTATAGTTGGATTGTTTTTCTTCATGTAGGGATTTGGTTAGTAGGGGGTTTTCATCATTTAACAGTAAATCATATTGTAGAGTTTAAAGACTATTCAATGAGGGACACATTAAAGATCTGGTGTATGTACCGCCTCTACCGTGTGGTGTAGCAGAGCTCCAGGAGAGAGTACGGGAAGCGACTGCCAAAATCAACGTTGCCATGCTGGGACGGGTATGGCAAGAATTCGATTACCGTACTGACATATATGCCGGGTCACTCATAGTTTGCATATGGAATGTTTGTAAAAAATACTTTCAGAGTTTCTCTTCAAAATGCAGTATGTATGACATCCGTACAATGTTTAGTTCTTGTGCAATAAATAATTGAAAGTGTTCCCAGACTTTATGTAGAACCTGTAAGTGCTGAATTTTCTATCAGCTGACCAATTTTCTCTCATTGGTGAGCCGGCCGAAGTGGCCGAGCGGTTCTAGGCGCTACAGTCTGGAACCGCGCGACCGCTACGGTCGCGGATTCGAATCCTGCCTCGGGCATGGATGTGTGTGATGTCCTTAGGTTAGTTAGCTTTAAGTAGTTCTAAGTTATAGGGGCCTGATGACCTCAGATGTTAAGTCCCATAGTGCTCAGAGCCATTTGAACCATTTTGATCTCATTGGTGATGAATTAGTTTATGCTATCGTGATGAAAATTCCTGCACTTTGAGCATGCTGTTCTTTAATAGTTCTGAAAGTTGTTGTTGTTGTGGTCTTCAGTCCTGAGACTGGTTTGATGCAGCTCTGCATGCTACTCTATCCTGTGCAAGCTTTTTCATCTCCCAGTACCTACTGCAACCTACATCCTTCTGAATCTGTTTAGTGTGTTCATCTCTTGGCCTCCCTCTATGATTTTTACCCTCCACACTGCCCTCCAATACTAAATTGGTGATCCCTTGATGCCTCAGAACATGTCCTACCAACCTATCCCTTCTTCTAGTCAAGTTGTGCCACATACTTCTCTTCTCTCCAATACTATTCAATACCTCCTCATTAGTTATATGATCTACCCATCTAATCTCCAGCATTCTTCTGTAGCACCACATTTCGAAAGCTTCTATTCTCTTCTTGTCCAAACTAGTTATCGTCCATGTTTCACTTCCATACATGGCTACACTCCATACAAATACTTTCAGCTGAGAGTGGCCTTCCTTCCTTTCCGGGCTGCATACCTTCCCTTTCCGCATCCTTCCCCATCCCCCATCTTCGCCCCCCCCCCTCACCTCTGGCTCTTTCTTTCCCTTTCTCCCCCTCTGGGGTTATGGTTTGTGCCTACGTCCGGAGACGGACGCTTGTAAATATACTACATTCTTCGCCTTCCTTGCTTGTAAGTCTTCATCCTTCCTTTGCCCTTCTCTTTTCTTTACCTCTTCTCTCTACCCTTTTCTCCGCTGCGGCGTTTGAGACCTCTTCTTTCCTTTCCCTTTCTCTTTCTTCCTCCCTGTGCGTGTCTGAAGGCCGACCCACGCACTTCCATGCGTAGCCGGTGACGGGGTAACCCGTAATTCCCCGCCCCGGGTAGACAGGTAGGACACGTACGTACCCCCTGGTAACGGCCAGGCCCAGGGAGGGGTGATTACCCGAGCTGATACCTTCTGAAAGTGCCGATTGGTCCCTCCGTCCGTTTGTCGGGAGGTGTGACCTGAGGTGTGAACAATCACCTAAGGCGGGAGTGCCCTCAGAGAGGGCCCCCACAAGGGAGGAGCGCACCATCGGAGACACCGGTAATCATGGGGGATTCTTCCGCAATGGTTTCCTCACCTTCCACAATGTCTGCTCACAAACGTAAGTTCACTGAGTCTCAGCCACAGTCAGTTCTTCCATCGTTGCCACAGTTCCTTGTTGTTTCTCGGTCTGACGAAGGTCACGACTTCTCCACGGTCAACCCTTTCATTATTCAGAAAGGTGTCGACACAATTGCAGGTCCAGTAAAGTCTTGTTCCAGATTACGGAATGGCACCCTGTTGTTAGAAACAGTCAGTGCCCACCAGGCCCAAAAATTGCTGCGTACCTCACTACTACACACTTTCCCTGTCCGGGTGGAACCGCACCGTACCTTAAATTCCTCGCATGGAGTCGTTTATACATGCTCCCTCGATGGACTGTCTGACGAAGAAATTCAGCACTACCTGTCTGACCAGGGCGTAACGGCTGTTCATAGGGTTATGAAAAGGGTTGACACGAACATCATTCCAACCCGCACTGTCTTCTTGACATTTGACAAAGTTCAACTCCCATCGAAAATCAAAGCAGGCTATGAGATAATTTCCGTTCGCCCTTATGTCCCAAACCCTATGCGTTGCTATCGGTGTCAGCGGTTCAATCACACCAGCCAGTCCTGTTCCAATCTGGCCAAATGTGTTACGTGTGGCAAGGATGCCCATGAGGGTGCTTGTCCACCTCCATCCCCTCGCTGCATCAACTGTATGGGTGACCACGCTGCTTCCTCTCGAGATTGTCCCGTTTTTAAGGACGAAAAGCTCATCCAGGAAATTAGAGTAAAGGAAAAGGTGTCGACCTTTGCTGCTCGACAATTATTCGCCAGTCGACAGCCCACCGTGCCTCAGAAAGGAAAATACAGCGCTGTCCTTGCTTCTCATCGGCCAACAAAGGAGGCGGCCACGCAGACATGCGACCTCACCTTTAGTGCCACGGTCGTCAGTTCGGCCAGCGCAAAGATCGCACGTTCAACCTCACCACTTTCGCCTGCCCACTCTCTGGCTCACCCTTCGTCGAGTTCTGCTAAATCTCGAGCCCAAAAGTCAGACACCAAGACTTCGAAAAAAGAGCATACTCGTGACGAGTTTTTACGTACGGCAACTTCCCAACCATTGGTTCCTCCTTCCTCTAAACATCATACTTCCAAGAAGGCTACAAAGAAACCCAGTTCCTCTCCTTCTCCGCCAAGGCGTGTCCCATCTATAGCACCACCTGGCGGAAATCGCCCTCGGCCATCTTCTGTGTCGCCGAGGCGCACTGCTGGCGGCCGATCAACCGGCCGGTCGCTTGTGGCAGGAGCTGCTCCGGACCAACCTATGGATCAGGATCTTCTGCCTTCGGCTGAATGCCATTCCATGCTGTCGGTCACACGCTCAGAGCAGTCGTTGAGTTGACAGCGACCTTGGTCACATTCCTCCATTTTCTGTTCACCCTATGTCCATTATCCACTGGAATATCCGCGGTATTCGAGCCAATCGGGATGAATTGTCGATCCTCTTACAATCCCACTCGCCGGTCATCTTCTGTCTTCAGGAAACAAAGCTGCGTCCCCAAGACCACTTTGTTCTCCCTCATTTTCAGTCCGTCCGATATGATCTCCCCTCTGTTGAAGGCACTCCAGCACATGGAGGACTCATGATTCTTCTCCATGAAACTCTCCATTATCACCCAATCCATTTAAACACCTCCTTCCAAGCTGTCGCCGTCCGTCTTTCCCTTTCCGGATACACATTCTCTCTTTGTACTGTATACATTCCATCGTCCACACCAATGGCACGAGCTGATCTCCTTCATCTTCTTGGTCAGCTTCCACCCCCATATTTGCTGGTTGGGGACTTCAATGCCCACCACCCGCTTTGGGGATCTCCACATCCTTGTCCACGTGGCTCACTATTGCTAGACGTCTTCCACCAAGCAGATCTAGTTTGCCTCAACACTGGGGTCCCTACATTTTTGTCTGCCTCCACGACAAATTTATCTCATTTGGACCTTGCGGTCGGTACTGTTCCGCTAGCTCGGTGCTTCGAATGGTTCGCCCTTGATGATACACACTCGAGTGACCACTTTCCATGTGTCCTTAGACTGCAGTCTCAACTGCCCTACATGCGCCCGCGACGCTGGAAGTTTGCCCAAGCCGATTGGACACTTTTTTCGTCTCTAGCGACATTCGATGACCGTCACTTTCCCGGCGTCGACGATGAGGTCACACATATTACCGACGTTATTCTTACAGCTGCGGAACATTCAATACCACGCACCTCCAAATTGCCCCGGCGCCCCCCAGTTCCTTGGTGGAACGAGGCATGCCGTGATGCACTACGTGAGCGGCGACGTGCTCTCCGCGTTTTCCACCACCATCCTACTTTGGCCAACTGTATCCGCTATAAGCAGCTCCGAGCGCGATGCCGTCGTGTCATCCCCGATAGCAAGAAGGCAAGCTGGAAATTCTTTATTAGCTCATTTAACACCTTCACTCCCTCCTCGGAAGTTTGGAGTCGGCTTCGACGGTTCTCAGGCGCGCCTAGTTTCTCCCCGGTCTCTGGGCTCACTGTCGCGCATGACACATTAGTGGACCCCGTCGCAAAATCTAACTCGTTGGGTCAGCACTTTGCTGAGATTTCGAGCTCTTCAAATTACCCGCCAGCGTTTCTCCCGAAGGAACGTGCAGCGGAAGTGCGACCTCTTGCTTTCTCCTCTCAAAATCGCGAAAGCTACAATATTGTTTTCTCCATGCGGGAACTCCAACATGCACTCTCTTCTTCTCGCTCCTCCGCCCCAGGACCGGATGGTATCCACGTCCAAATGTTGCTACATTTATCAACCCATAGTCTGTGTTACCTCCTTCGCCTTTATAATCGAATTTGGACCGACAGTACTTTTCCCAGACGATGGCGGGAAGCTATCGTTGTTCCTGTTCCGAAACCTGGAAAGGACAAACATCTCCCCTCTAGCTATCGCCCCATTTCTCTCACGAGTAGTGTCTGTAAGGTTTTGGAGCGTATGGTGAATTACCGTTTAGCGTGGTGGCTGGAATCCCGCAGTCTTTTAACACCTGCCCAATGCGGATTCCGAAAGCATCATTCTGCAGTTGTCCATCTTGTTGCTCTCTCCACTTATATCATGAACAATTTTCTCCGGAAACGCCAAACAGTAGCAATATTTTTTGATCTGGAGAGAGCATACGATACCTGTTGGAGGACAGGCATCCTCCGCACACTGTTCTCTTGGGGCTTTCGAGGTCGGCTGCCCCTTTTTCTTCGCGAATTTATGGCAGAGCGCACATTTAGGGTGCGGGTGAACACTACTCTCTCCCGTACTTTCTCCCAAGAAAACGGGGTACCCCAGGGCTCCGTGCTGAGTGTTGTACTGTTTGCCATTGCCATCAATCCAATTATGGATTGTCTCCTTCCTGATGTCTCGGGCTCCCTCTTTGTGGACGATTTTGCGATCTACTACAGCTCTCAACGGACCAGCCTTCTTGAACGACGTCTTCAAGGATGTCTCGATCGCCTCCACTCTTGGGGCATCGACACCGGCTTCCGTTTTTCTCCCAGTAAGACCGTTTGCGTTAATTTTTGGCGATGTAAGGAGTTTCTTCCGCCCTCCTTACATCTAGGTCCTGTCAACCTTCCGTTTTCCAACGTCGCTAAATTCTTGGGTCTTATGTTTGACAGAAAACTGTGCTGGTCCTCCCACGTTTCCTATCTTTCGGCTCGCTGTCTGCGATCCCTTAACACCCTCCGTGTCCTGAATGGTACCTCCTGGGGAGCGGACCGAGTGGTCCTTCTCCGCCTCTATCGCGCCTTAGTGCGCTCGAAATTGGACTATGGAAGCATAGTCTACTCCTCTGCTCGGCCGTCTATTCTTCGGCGTCTCGACTCTATCCACCACCGTGGATTACGTTTAGTGTCTGGAGCTTTTTACACCAGCCCTGTGGAAAGCCTTTATGCTGAGACTGCTGAACCTCCACTGTACAATCGGCGAGCAGTTCTTCTGAGTCGTTATGCTAGCCATCTGTCTTCCATGCCTGCTAATCCAGCCCATGACCTTTTTTTCGACGCCTCCTTTGATGTACGGTATGCAGGCCGCCCCTCCTCCCTACTACCACCGGGAGTCCGCTTCCGTCAACTGCTCCATTCTCTTTCCTTCCGCTTTCCTAAAACCTTCTTGACAACTTGGGGTACAGCACCACCTTGGCTCCGTCCCCGGATCTGCCTGCTCCGTGACCTTTGTCGATTTCCCAAGGATGGTACCCCTTCACTTGTTTATCGTCGGGCATTTGCTGCTCTATGTGCACAAATGACAGACGCCACATTTATTTACACCGACGGCTCGAAAACATCGTTAGGTGTAGGGAGTGCCTATATTGTTGGCGACACCCCAAATCACTTTCGGCTTCCTGACCAGTGTTCGGTTTATACTGCGGAGCTTTACGCTGTTCTCCAGGCCGTCCACTACATCCGCCGCCATCAGCGGATACAGTACGTTATCTGCTCAGATTCTCTCAGCTCTCTCCTCAGTCTCCGTGCTCTTTATCCTGTGCACCCTCTGGTCCACCGGATTCAGGACTGTCTGCGCTTGCTCCACCTGGGGGGCCTCTCGGTGGCGTTCCTCTGGCTCCCAGGACATGTTGGTATCTGTGGAAATGAGGTGGCCGATATTGCAGCCAAGGCTGCAGTCTCACTTCCTCGGCCAGCTATTCAGTCGCTTCCCTTTGCCGATCTACGGAGCGTTCTATGTCGTCGTGTTGTTCATTTATGGGACACGCATTGGTCGACACTTACCCATAATAAATTGCGGGACGTGAAAGCTCTTCCTTGTGCTTGGACCTCTTCCTCCCGAACGCGTCGTCGGGAGGAGGTAATTTTAACTAGACTCCGGATAGGGCACTGTCTTTTTAGCCATCGACATCTTTTAAGCGGCGATCCTCCCCCACTATGTCCCCACTGCTCTCAGCTGTGGACGGTAAGACACCTTTTAATTGAGTGCCCCTATTTTAATCCGTTACGCCCCCGTCTACAGCTATCGCCTGATATATCGTCGATTTTAGCAGATGACACGCGCTCTGCCGACCGCGTTCTCAAGTTTATTAGTGCCAGTGAAATGACGTCAGTCATTTGAAGCTTTTTTTGGGGACAACCAACCCCTTTCTGTAGTGGATTTTTAAGCCTTCCTTCTGCTTTTAGTTTCTCCAATTTTATGACTTTCGTTCTCATTGCTGCTGGTTTTAAATTTCGGTTTTTTACTGTTTCCTAAGTCACGGACCGGGCGCTAATGACCATAGAAGTTTTGCGACCCCCCCCCCCCCCCCCCCCAAAAAAAAAAAAATACTTTCAGAAACGACTTCCAGACACTTAAATCTATACTTGATGTTAACAAATTTCTCTTCTTCAGAAACGCTTTCGTTGCCATTGCCAGTCTACATTTGATATCCTCTCTACTTCGACCATCATCAAATCTTAAATTTTCAAGCTTCATGGTCATTGAATTCTGTATAACTTTTATAGACAACATGAATTTATGTGTACTGTGGAACTTCGATTATATGCCCTCCAGTTTTATGTTTTTCGTCATTCTATGCCATCAATTCATAGCCCCTGTGAAAAGCACATAAGATCAATGCTAAAAATTCCTTGATTTTCCATTTCTTCCTAGTAAGGTTGCCTCGATTCTAAGTTCCTACCTGATGTCCTGCTTGACTTCATAATGTTTTCTTCCTATTTACCTTTGGTATGACACAAAAGACAGATGGTTTGTACCACGGATGGCGGTGGAGTTAAGGGAATATTTTAGTCAGTTGCGGTGAGGTCAGATGTGAGAAAGGAAATGCTGATGTAATTCATGATCAGTGTTGCCACCACAACTTCCAACATTTAGCTTAACTGTGAATGCAGTGGTAATGAGAAAACAAGACAGTCGACATGAAGTGTTCTGGACCGAATCAATATATGACAAAGAGGTTCAGCCACCACCTTTTCTTATGCCACTTATAACTTGGTCTCAACTTTTTGCATGTATTTCCGATGTGCTGTATTCAGCTACAGTATCAATTGTCAACCTTTTAAATTCAAACACTGAATGTGGAAGAATATGCTTGATCATAATAGAGGAAACATCACCCATTTCTGGCTAGTGAAATCTTATTGGCTGGTGAGCTGTTGTTGGATGGTGACTTGTTAAGTCACCCAATAGCCAGCGCAGCCACCACACCACACTAACACATGTAAAATGAGCTTGCCTACTGGACATGTGAAGAGGGATAGTGGCCCTTCAACAATGGGAGTGCAGTTAGGGGTGAAAGCATTTTGTAAAGTGCTGCAAATATACTTCTTGTGCAGATGATGTGCTATCACAAAGATGTCACATGGAAATAGAACAAGGGTTTTGCAGTGGCAAATTTTTAAAGACTTTTGTGTTCAAATTTGACACGATACAGTTGCACCATGCACACCACACACTGTAGAGCGTAAAGACTGGTACCAGTGATAGAGGGCATGTTGCAAAACTGTAGCACCTGAGCTTTCTTTCACATTTACATTTTAGGCAGTGTACAGAATTTCACTGAGCCAACTTCTAACAAGCTTGTAATGTCAGCTGGGGAAGTAAACTCATTTTTTTGTGTCTCTGTTTCTCTAATCAAGCCTAAAATAGAAATTTAATGCTGGTGAGCTTATGAAGTGCGGCTCATAAGAAAAGCATTAAACAGTAACAATGATGGTGCCAAATTTTGTCATTAAGAAGATGTTCACATTTATTTTTATTGTTTAACCCCTTAGCTGCTGTGATGTTTTTGGTTTAATTCAACATAATCGTCAATTTTTGCTTTTTTTCTGGGTGAGCACGAAGGATGATATCTCAAAAAACGCGTGTGCTGAATGTATAGTTTGTGGTCATAGAATGTTGGAAAATAGCTCTATTGCCTTGCACCCAGGTACCAATTTCAGTTTTTTGATGAGTTTTCACTTGCCGTTGCACATCTGTGATTTTTTAAGAACTGACGAAATTCATTACCGCAAATTATAGTATAAACATTGTATCGCACATTTAATTTTCTTCACTTAGACAGATTTTATAGAAAGTATTGCAGAGGATTGCGATTTTTCATCATATACATGCCAATTAATTCTGATTTTGCTCTTATTTTGAGAGGCTTTAGCATTTTCCTCGATTCTGAGTTTTCCTCTATTTTTCCTTTTTTAAAGACTGGGGTGCATGAATACGTAAAATAGGGGTTTCAGTATATCACTTAGTATTTGCTCCATCTCTGATTGGTCCTTGTTATAAGATTTATAGGGTGATTGATTCTATGGATACTGGATGTCAGCTGTGTCCCATAACATAATGACAATGTGGCTTGTGACGACATACATGCACAAAAGGAAAGAGGACAGACACTAACAGTATTTCTTATGTGTCTTTAGTAGTTTTTGGACTATAGGTTGTGGTGACAGTGTAGTTCGAGGTCTGTGTTAGGTTGAATGGTGGCAGTTTGGTGGTCACATGGTATCGGATGCTTCTGTCAATCCAGATTCGCTGTAACAGTAAAGTTGTATGGCCTGATGAAGTTCAATACAGTGGTCTACTTTTTACATTTACTAAGGAAGTAAACATTACAGAATACTGAAGACCTAATAAAACTTACCTTGTTTGAGAACCATTCCATTTTCTCCAGCAATTATGCTAAATTTCCTGATGGGGAATGGGAGGTCTATACAGCAGCTTTTATTGCTGCTGTCTCAGAATGGTTCTCACTGCTCTGGAAGTACAGTTGATATCTTAATGACTTCTGTATCATAGATTGCTACTTACTGTAAAGGAGACACGTTAAGTTGCAGGCACACACAATTAAGACACTTACATAATCCTTTCGGCCACAGCTTTCATCAGCAAAAGACAAACACACACCATTCATACACACATGACCGCCACCTCCAGCATCTTGAACTGGAATGCTGGAGCTGATGGTCAAGTGTGCATGAGGTGTGCTTGCTTGTGTGTATGAATGGTGTGAGTTTCTCTTTTGCTGATTAAGGCTGTGGCTGAAAGCTTTATGTAAGCGTTTTTTAACTGTGCCTGTCTGTAACTTAAAATGTCTCCTTTGTGGTAAGTAGCAGTCTGTCTTTCCCTACATTGTTGATGTTCCACTGTTTGACTTATGTATCAGTCAGACTTGAAAATAGTGTTAAGGGAAGGAAAGTAGATGTATATGAGATGAGATAAATAATGTTGTGAGAAGAATAAGACAGCCCACAGAATGACTGAAGGCAATAAAAGGCCCCTGGAGATGAAAACATTTTCTCACAATTATTGAGATACTTGGTATAACACAGTATAGCAGCACTTGGGGAAAATGTGTTTTTAACCATCAGCTGTTTATTATGAACCTACATATGTACCAGCTTCAGTTATAGACCATCATCACAGGATATAACGTGAAAACAGATAAAGTGAGAGCATATTTCATATTACATCAGTGTTACCAAAGTAGAAGTCTATAGTCAATAGTAGAGTGCAGCATTTCAAATGATTACACAATATCATAGTTACTGTGTAACTATTGTAAATGCTGTGCTTTACCATTGACTTTCATTGTCATGATGTTACATGAGTCCGCAAGGAACATGAAATGTGCTTTCACCTGATCTATGATGATGGTCTGTGACTGTTTATAATAAACAGCTGATGATTAATAATGCATTTTCCCAAGTACTTAACAGCTGTAGGTTGTCACTTAACCAAAATTTTAAATTACATGACAGAACTGTTCCATCGGGTGTGCAAGATTTATGAGACAGTCAAAACAATTTAAGAAGAATATAATTGGTTGCATAATGCTGACATGAATTATTCACAGAAGACTTCAGAGAAGATCAGATTGATTTCTGAAGAAACATACGAACGTGTGAGGGAGTACTGATCCTACGATTTCCTTCAGAGAGCAGTTCTAAGATCTGAAAGACATTAGAGGGAAGCACTGGTTGAGAAGGTAGTGAGACAGCATTGTAACCTATCTGCACTGTTCTTCAGTCTGTACATTGAACAGCACTAAAAGAAACCAAGAACATATTTGGAAAGGGAATTGAAAGTTCAAGGAAAAGAAAATCGTTGTGGTTTACTGACTACACTATAATTCTGTCAGAGAGAAAAAAGGACTAGAAAGAGCTGTTGAATGGAACAGGTAGCCTTTCGAAAATAGTTTTAGGATGAACATGAAAAAAAAAAATAAATAAAATGAGGACATTGGATTTTAGGTGAATTAAATCAGGTGATGCTGAAGGAATTAGATTAGGAAATGAGATGAGTTTTGTTATTTGGGCTACAAAATAAATGACGATGGCCAAAGTAGAGAGGATATGAAATGCATATTACCAATATCATGAAAATCATTTCTGAAAAAGATAAATTTGGCAATTTCAAATTTAAGTTTAGGAAGTCATCCCTGAAATTGACTGTGTAGAGTGCAACCTTGTATGAAAGTGAAAAGTGGATGACAGGCAGGGCAGACAAAAAGATAATAGAAGTTTTTGAAATGTGGTGCTATAAAATAATCCATGACGATTAGATGGGTAGATTGAATATCTAATGGCAAGGTACTGAATCAAATTGAAACGAAAAGAAATTTGTGACACAAATTGACTAAGAGAAGAGATTGGTTGATAGAACATATTCTGAGGCACCAAGGTATCAGCTAAAACTGTAAAGAGGTGAAGGCTTGACTGTAGTAAGCAGGTTCAAATGGATGTAGTTGTTTTGGTTGTACAGAGATGGAAAGGCTTTCACAGGGTAGCCCAGCATTGAGAGTGTCATCAGGCCAGTCTTGGGACTGAAGGATAAAACACCACCATCAGGGGGCTCACCACTCTTTGGTGAGTAGATGCGTGGCTACAAGGGGGGCCCAACCTTTGCTGCACTACTTCCTCTTTCTGTGCCGCAAACCTATTCTTCACTATCTCATACCTCCTCTGACTTTCTGCCAGATGGCTGGCCCTTTTGGTGCAGACTATAACCTGGACTTGGTTCCTGATTTTGGTCTTGATTTCCAGCTTCATTCCCAGAGCTATATTCACCTTCCAGTAACGATTATACAGTCCCCCTTCATTCCCAGAGCTATATTCACCTTCCAGTAACGATTATACAGTCCCCATTATTGCGTTTGACCTGTCATCTATTCCAAATTTTACATAACTGCGTGTTGTGCAGGGAAGTTCACTCGCTGTGGTGTATGCTGTGCCTCGCTGGGCCCTCAGACACAATGGATGTCAATGGCACAGGTATTCATCTGGTGGCAGCAGGTGACCCTGAGGTGTAGACTGCCTCATTGAGTGTTTCATGCCTTCCCAGTCTCAAGATCACATAATCCTCCAGTGGAATTGTGGCGGTTTCTTCCACCACCTGGCTGAGCTATGGCAACTGTTAAGCTTTACACCTGCTTTCTGCATTGCCCTCCAGGAAACCTGGTTCCAAGCAATGCAGACCCCTGCCCTCCGCAGCTATAAGGGATATTACAGGAACCCTAGCGGCTATAATAGTGTGTCAGGTGGAGTTTGTGTCTATGTTCTGAACTCAATATGTAGTGAACCTGTGCCCCTTCAAACCCCTCTTGAAGCTGTGGCTGTCAGGATATGGACAACACAGGAATTAACTATCTGCAATCTTCCTCCAGATGGTGCAGTACCCCTGAACGTATTGGCTGCACTGATTGATCAACTCCCTAAACATTTCCTACCTTTGGGAGATTTTAATGCACATAACCCCTTGTGGGATGGCGCCATGCTTCTGGCCGAGGTAGGGAGGTCGAAAATGTACTGTCAAAACTTGACCTCTGCCTCTTAAATACAGGTGCCCCCACACATTTCAGTGTGGCACATATTCAGCCATTGATCTCTCGGTTTGCAGTCCTGGCCTTCTCCCATCTATCCACTGGGGAGCACATGATGACCTGTGTGGTAGTGACCACTTCCCCGTCTTCCTGTCATTCCCCTGGCATCATGGCCACGCACACCTACCCAGATGGCTATAAAGAAGGCAGACTGGGAAGCCTTCACCTCTGCTGTCACTGCTGAATTTCCCCCACATGGTGCTATCGGTGTTGACGTTGGGCATGTCACTACGATGACTGTTTCTGCGGCGGAAAACATGATCTTTAGGGTGCCCCAGTTAAAAGACAGTCCCTTGGTGGTTACCAGAAGTCGCTAAAGCAATTAAAGAGCGTTGGTGAGCTCTACAGTGGCATAAGTGGCACCCTTCCCTAGAGCACCTAATAGCCTTTAACCGGGTCTGTGACTGCTTTTGCCAACCTATAAAATGATCGAAAGAGCATTGTTGGGAGCAGTATGTGTCGACCATTGCGTGCCATAAATCAGCTTCCCAAGTCTGGATGAAGCTCAGATGTCTTTTTGGGTACCAGACCCCAACAGGTGTCCCTGCAATTAACATCAATGTTGTATTATCTACTGACGCAAATGCGATTGTTGAGCACTTTGCTGAGTACTATGCTCGAGCCTCTGTGCCAGAGAACTAGCCCCCAGCCTTTTGCACCCTCAAACAGCAAATGGAAAGAAAAGTCCTCTTGTTTGCTACATGCCACAGTGAACCCTGTAACGCCCAATTTACAGAGTGAGAGCTCCTCAGCGCCCTTGCAAATTGCCCCGACACAGCTCCTGGGCTGGATCGGATCCACAGTCAGATGATTAAACATCTCTTGTCTGACTATAAGAGATGTCACCTCGTCATCTTCAGCCAGATCTGGTGTGATGGCGTCTTTTCATCACAATGGCGGGAGAGCACCATCATTCTGTTGCTCAAACTCGATCAAAACCCACTTGATGTAGATAGCTACCGGCCCATCAGCCTCACCAACTTTCTTTGTAAGCTGCTGGAACATATGGTGTGTCGGCAGTTTGGTTGGGTTCTGGAGTCATGTGGCCTACTATCTCCATGTCAGGGTGGGTTCCGCCAGGGTTGCTCTACCACTGATGGATAATCTTGTGTCCCTTGAGTCTGCTGTCACAACAGCCTTTTACAGATGTCAACATCTGGTTGCCTTTTTTTTTTACTTGCATAAAGCATACGACATGACCTGACGACATCATATCCTTGCCATATTGTATGAGTGCGGTCTCCAGGGCCTGCTCCTGATTTTTATCCAAAACTTCCTGTCACTGTGTACTTTCCATGTCCAAGTTGGTGCCTTCCATAGTTCCCCACCCCCGTATTCAGGAGAATGGCATTCTGCAGGGCTCCGTATTGTCTCTCTATTTTTGGTGGCTATTAATGGTCTAGCAGCAGCTGTAGGGCCGTCGGTCTCACCTTCTCTGTATGCGATTGACTTCAGCATTTTGTACTGCTCCTCCAGTACTGGTGTTGCTGAGTGGCACCTACAGAGAGCCATTGACAAGGTGCAGTCATGGGTTCTAGCCCACGGCTTCCAGTTTTCAGACGCAAAATCATGTGTCATGCATTTCTGTCTGTGTCGCACCATTCATCCAGAACCAGAACTTTACCTTAATGATGATCTATTCACTGTAGTGGAGACATATCGATTCTTAGGACTCGTTTTCGATGACCGATTGACTTGACTATCTCACCTTCCTCAGCTTAAGCAGTGCTGGCAGGACTTCAATGCTCTCCGCTGCCTGAGCAACACCAACTGGGGTGCAGATCGCTCTACATTGCTGTAGCTCTACAGAGCCCTTGTTCAATCCCACCTTGACTATGGGAGTCTGGTTTATGGTTTGGCGGTGCAAAAGACAAAACCAGAAGGTTTAAGGTTTACGGAGACTGTGGATCAGCTTATTACTCAGATAAAAATGGTCAACAAATGTGCCTTTCTTTGTGATAGTGCATTTCAAATATTTAAACAGGAGCAAGAAATGGAAAAAATTTCAAGATCTCACTGAAAAATATATTGGCGTGTAAATTATAATGCCTAGTCTAAGCACATTTTGCGACAACACTGATTTAATTATGTACTACTGTGACTTTCCTAATGATTATTGTTAGTTATGTAGTGATATATGCTTGAAAATTTGGTGCTTTGAAATATTAGAGATCATTGTCATCTACATCTACTCTCTGCAAAACCACCATGAGGTGCATGGCAGAGGGTACATACTGTTGTACCAGTTATTAGGGTTTCTTCCTGTTCCATTCACACATGAAGCGAGGGGAAGAATGACTGTTCTGTACACCACTGTGGTGTTTGCCCAGCATGGGAGCTTTTAGAATGAGTGGTGACCAGTGTCCTGGTGGAGGCCGGAGTCCCTCCATTGAAGATTAGGTGTGCACAACTGCTCGCCAGTTACATTGCTCACATTCATATTTCTCTTGTGCATCCATATTACCATTTCCTTTTCCCAACCATGGCGGTTCATTTCCAGCATTGGCGGCCCCAGGTCAGGGCTTACAATTATGGTTCGCGTACAGCACTCCTTGCCAGATGGCTGCAGTGTTTTCACTGCAGAGTTGGTGGCCATATCTCATGCTCTTGAGCGCATCCACTCGTGCCCTGGCGAGTAGTTTCTCATGTGTACTGACTCCTTGAGCAACCTGTAAGCAATCGACCAGTGCTTCCCTCGCCATCCTTTGGTAGCATCCATTCAGGAGTCCATCTATGACCTGGAATGTCCCGTTGTTCAGTGGTGTTTGTGTGGACCTCAGGACACATCGGAATCCCAGGCAGCGAACTTGCCTACAGGCTGGTCAAACAGGCTACGCAGAAACCACTTCTGGAGACGGGCGTCTCCAAAACTGTCCTGCATTCTGTCTTACGCCGCAGGGTTTTTTGGCTTTGGGAGATGGAGTGGCGCCCGCATCTCGTGGTCGTGCGGTAGCGTTCTCGCTTCCCACGCCCGGGTTCCCGGGTTCGATTCCCGGCGGGGTCAGGGATTTTCTCTACCTTGTGATGGCTGGGTGTTGTGTGCTGTCCTTAGGTTAGTTAGGTTTAAGTAGTTCTAAGTTCTAGGGGACTTATGACCACAGCAGTTGAGTCCCATAGTGCTCAGAGCCATTTGAACCATTTAGATGGAGTGGCACAACAAGCTGCATGTCATTTAGGAGACTACGAATGTGTGGAAGTCTTCCATGTGGGCCTCTCGCAGGAAACCAGTTGTCCTCTGCCGGCTCCGCATTGGCCATATGTGGCTAACACATGGTTACCTCATCTGTTGGAAGATCCCACCTCGGTGTCACTGTGGCTCACAAATGACGGTCGTCCACCTCTTGCTGGACTGCCCACTTTTAGCCACTCAGCGGCGGACTTTTAACTTTCCCAACACCCTACCTTCGGTGTTGGGCGCCAATGCCTCAACAGCACCTTTAGTTTTATGTTTTATTCGTGAGGGTGGGTTTTATTATTTGATCTAAGTTTTAGCACATGTCTTTTGTCCCTCTGTGTCCTCCACCCTAGTGCTTTTAGGGTGGAGGTTTTAATGTGTTGCAGAGTGGCTGGCTTCTCCTTTTTATTCTTATGGTCAGCCAGCCATGGTAATCTGCTCTCTGCTTTTGATGTCTTCTACATGTTTCTTGCATCTCTCTTGGTTTTCTTGTCCGGTTTTGTCCATTTTTGTGTTTGTTGCCCTTCTGTCATTTTTCTGGTTTTCTCCTTTCTTCCAGCTGTCTTTTGTATGTCTCGATTATTTTACTCCCACCCTTGTGGAATTATTTTAATCGGAACGAGGGAGTGGTGACCTAGCAGTTTGGTCCCTCCCCCTCTTCTAAACCAATCAACTAACCAACCATCACCATTCAACAAAACCCAACATTTTAATTTCACAAAATGGGCATATGATTAGTGAAACTGAAAAGCTGAAATCTGCAGATATTCAGATAGATAAACTGTCATGGAAAGCCCACGTTAAGGATCTTGTTCAAAGATGTAATGCTGCCATTTTTACTATTTGAATGGTGTCTGAAGTAAGTGATTGTTTGACAGCAAAAGTAGTCTACTTTGCCTATTTTTATTCACTTGTAATGTGTGGTATTATATTTTGTGGTAACTCTTCCCATTCTCAAAGGACAGTTTTGGCTCAGAAACAGGCGCTTCGGGCAATAAGTGGTGTATGTTTGTGAACCTCTTATCGACCCCTGTTCATTAGTCTGGGTATTCTGACATTGGCCTCTCAATATATATATTCTTTATTGCCATTTCTTGTTAACAATATCAGCTTGTTCCCAAGGCTTTGACCCAGTTAATACTATGCAGGAATCCAATCTGCTTTTGGATCATAATTCCTTGATTCTTGTGCAGAAAGGTGTGCAATATGCTGCTGCATCCATTTTCAATAAACTGCCACAAGAATTCAAAGATCTTAGCAGTAATCCACATGCTTTCAAATCGAAACTGAAAAGTTTCCTCATGGGTCATTCCTTCTATTCTGTTGAGGAGTTCCTTGAAAAATTAAGCTGGTTCCTGTGTTATATTGTTGATTGCATTTAAATAAACTTAGGGCTTGTCTTTTTTTGGGTTCTAAGCATTTTATTTTATCTGTTATTACTTTTATGTTGTAATTTCAAGTACTGACACATTCCCTGACCTTGAGATTTGCTCCTCAATGTGGTCCTATGGAACTAGACGTGTAAAATAAAAAATAAAATCAAGTACCTGCCCGGTGGTAGCCCCCTGACCATGCAGTGATCGCATTGTGGGTACCTGCTCTGCACACTCCCCATGTGTGCCACGGAGTATGTGCCCCATCATGACTGGAACATGAGTACTCCTGGGAATGGATTAACAGCCAGGTAGCCATTGCTGTGGCAGGTGGCACCATGCCAGATAGTTCACACGTGAATCAACTTAAACTTTCTCCTGCTGGTGCTCACACGGCTGCAGCAGTCTCTTCAAATTGAAAGGCCTCATACAATGTAACGAAGTATGATCCCAGTGCATTCCCTTCCCTTGCCATGCCGTCAGAGGAATGCAGGACTAGATGACAAGGAGCAAATCCTCCCACTAATACCTGTCTGTACCAGGACCAACAGGGACACCTTTTTGACCACAAGGCCTTCCCAGTCGTAAGTGCTGCTCTGTTGTGGAAAGTTGGGTGACATTCCTGTGACTGTCACTCCCCGCAAGAGTCTTAATATGGTCCAGGCTGTCATCTTTCTCTGTGATATGCTTTTGCAATCTGACGATGAGCTGCGGGGCCAACTTTGAGTTACAGGATGTGCATTTCATGCATCGTGTCCATTGAGGGTTATACATTGCCCGAGAAGGTCAAGGTGATGGTCTACTGGTGTGATGTGTAACTCTGTGTTTCTCCTCCCATGAGATGCTTCAGGAGTATGAAGTTTGGAAGCATGTCTCTGTGTTGCATTGCTGCCCCTGTCTGCAGGGATTATGGATGTCCACTGCACACAAATGTTCTATGTGTCCCTCCCTCCACCTGTGTAAACTGTGGCGAGCTCCACTCTCCCTGCTCACCAAATTGCTCCATTTTTAAGTGTGAGAAGAAAATCCTGGACAAGCTGTCAATCAGGGGGCCAGAAAAAAGTATGAGCATGTAAATCCCATACAAATGATACAGTGTTACGCTACAGTTGCAATGTTGTCTCCATCTCCGTCAATGGTGCCTTTCTCTGTTGTGCCTCTTACAGTGGACCCTCAGAACCACATGCTGAAACCTGTCCCCCAGGTGCTAGGAGACCCTTCTGATGCTTCCACCACACCCATTTCAGGAATATTGGCTCCCAACCAGCCAAGTTCACCAGTCCCCATCCCCAAGGTGGTGGCACCCCATCCTCCTCCAGTTTCTCTGTCTAGGAAGAGGTCTCTCAGGACTCTGCCTTCCATGGACTCTTCCTTGCTGGTCCAGGCTGCTGGCTCTCGAGCTTCTCATTCCTCCTCTGTCTCTGAAACCAATTCAGGGACACCTTCCCAGTCCTTCACTTGTAAGGAGGAGGACAAAATTCCTGTGGCCCCCACACCACTGGACTCTGCATGTACTCCTTCTGTGCCCAAGGTGGAGATTCTGGTGGCTCCTGAGGCACCAGATCTCCACAGAATCTATTTCACTGGATCCCCTGATGTCTGAACCTGTGGTAGCACATGACCGTGGGTCATAATCTACGTCCTCCCCTGCCCCGGATTGCTTTGTGCCCCCACAGTATTCAGACAGTCTGATCCACCAAGGAATTGTAATGGTAGCTGGCTGAGCTGCTCCAGCTTTTAAGCATGTACCCTGCATTCTGTATTGTCATCCAGGAAACATGTTTTCCAGCAAATCGAATTCTGCCCTTCACGGCTACTGAGGTTATTTTAAGAATTGTACCGACTATGAGAGGGTATCGGGTGGAGTTTGCATGTATGTGCTGGACCCTGTATATAATGCCTTGATCTTTGGAGGCTGTGGCTGTTCTGGTAAGGGCACATCAGTATTTTACCATCTGTAATGTTTATCATCCTCTCGATGATGTCGTGTTCCATTATGTACTGTCTGCATTCAGCTATCCCCACCTTTCCTAGTCTTGAACGACTTCAACACCCACAACCCTTTGTGGGGTGGTACAATGATCACTGGCTGTGGTAAAGGAATAAAAACTTTGCTTACCCAGTTCGATCTATGCCTCTTGAACTTGGTGCCCTCATACACTTCAGTGTGGCACACAGGACTTACTCAGCTGTTGAGCTTTCCTTTTTTCAGCCCTGATCTACCATCTATCTACTGTACAGTCCAGGATGGCCTGTGTGGTAATGACCACTTCTCGATCTCCCTGTCCTTCCCATCCCGTCGATGCCCACCCAGATGGGTTCTCCGTGACGCAGACTGGGATAGGTTCACCTCTGCTCATCCTTAGCTCCCCATTGCAATGCAGTATGGATGCGACTGTTCAGCATACGGTGGCAGCTGTTCTTTTGGCATTCGACCAAGCCATTCCATCTTCCTCGTCTGAAGATGGTACCTTGGTGTCCACAGGGACTGCTGCATCTATTAGAGATCGAGATCGTAGGAGGGCTTTCCAACACTGTAAGCAGCACCCTTCACAGGAGCACCTCATTGCCTCATGTGCCCTCATCTACTATCTCATAGAACAACAAAAGCAAGAATGCAGGGGGCAGTATGTTTCCACCTTTGGATCACATACTTTTCTATCACAAGTATGGGCAAGGATCAGATGCCCCTGTGCTTCCAGACCGCTGCAAGTGTACGAAGTATTTCCTTAGAGGGTTCCATTTATAACAATCAAGATGCTATCGCTTGTAATTTTTCCTCCTATCTACATGATTATGTAGCTCTCAATTCGTTCGAGCAATCAGTCATTCATAATATGAAACACAGTCATAGCTCATTCACTCAAAATGATTCAGAAATTTTACTTGTTAGAATGAAATCAGGCGATGATTCTTCTTCTCTGGAGGCTCGTGCTTTGCGGCAGTCGGCTAATCTGTACAAATAAAATGCCTCGTAATTTTTGGGAGCGTTGTATAATCAGTCGGGAAACCTCAGATCAAGCGGATATTTGGCTTTGATGAAGTTTAACCTTCCGAAGAAGTAATGGAGCTCTTGGATTATTAAATGCAGTTTCATATCCAGTCTTTCGGAAGTTCCCTTCTGATTAACAACTACGCAATATATCGATGAATATCATTAATTCTCAAATTTCAGATACACACCGTTTGTATGAAGGAGCAATATATATATATATTTCCCTTTCAATCGTACAATTTCATATCAGTTATCTTCTGTCATAAATCTCAATAATCAGATTAGAGTTCTTCAAAACAAAGCTCAGGCTAATGGCACGAAGACAATCTCGGAAGCTTTTTTTCTAACAACCACCAGAGAGAGTACTACAAAGAATAATTATGCGCTCATGGCATAGCTATTGTATGAAACTACTTTGCGCATGGATTCTGCGAGTATGAAGATAGAAAATTAGTAAACGTCATTCAAGGGTAGAATTGTATCAGAATAATTCATCGAATATAAAGAGATATTACAGTTGCCCCTCGCAGCGAGCAAAGTTAATGATAATACACTTTGCGAGCCAACAAGAAAAATTTGTTGGGTTGTTTATTCAAAAGAGGAATATTTTGAATTAATAGAATTTTACTATAGAGAGTATGGGTATCATGCTAAGACAGTAAGTTACGAGAATACCCAAGCTGTAGCTTTTACATGTACCGGGGTATACCCACATCCAGAGTACATAACCAGGGAATATATAGATTGGTGTAATTACGAAAAAGGTCTACCCATTTGGGAACTGGCCTTCACAGGGAAACCCTGGAAAACCCGGAAGAATAGACCCCGGCTAAGGTATTAAAGAAGATAGGAAAGCCTAAATCCAGTAATTTTGAAATATATAGAAGCTCGATATATTGCCTCATAGCCAAAAAAAAATTTACAATATTGCTCAAAAAAATTTTCAAAATTCTTCTTTCGACGATGTAGCCGGCAATCTCGTTGTGAAGTCGATGGAACAGGAACACTGGGTACGGACAGCGGGTAGGCAACGTACAGCGTTTGGTTGAGGCGGTACAGAGGACAGGCGATGGCTTATGGTACAGGATAGAAGCTGGTAATGTGCCGTAGAAACAGCAAGATGATATCTGGAACAGATGGTCAGGGACGTGAACATGGAACAGGTTTAAAGTGGAATAAGAAAAGGTTCTGACTGAATAAAAAGGCAACGAAGTCCATATTTCATCATTGAACTCAAAATCGGAGTGGATTCTTATATTCTTCCATCTGTACTAGACTGGAACATCCATCAGTCCTGACAATCGCGAATTTTTATTTTTTTTTGTAGTCCTCAATACCAAAGTTGTTTTGCATTACAACTTCTGATTGTCCAAAACATTGCCAAATAGACTGTGGGCATTTAAATCGAATGTATTCCTCTCAATTTTTTTTTTTTTTTCTAATCTTCGTTTTGTTATAGTGCAGGTGGAAGTAGAGCATTGAATCCGTCCGAGGTTTGCTTTCAATTACGAAATTATGGATAAAATTTAAGTTTACACCTGATGAAAAATTTTAAACATAGGCATATGACACTGACTCCACAAAAGGAATAATTTCTAGAAAAAAATTCTCTGAAAAATTTTCATTATTCTTATAATTAATTGATTTATAGATCCACCTGCAAATACATATCATTAATGATGACGTATGTTCATTTAACAAATCATCCACTTGCGGAATCTTCTTCATTCTCTCATGAACATTTATGGAAATATATTTCAACAATTACGTCCATAATATGAAACACACAAACTGCTATTCTTAAAATGTTAATTAATATTCTTAAATTAATTCTCCTGGTAGAGAAGGCATAATGAAAAATCTAAAAATTATAATAATTTTCTCTCACACAATCAGAGAGTTTCTTCAATTGTTTGCAGCAGTGACATTATCGACTGTTGCTTCATTTCACAGTCCATTTGTTTTCTTGCGCGAACAGCGCACATCATACTCACAGCGTATTTACCTACATATCCCACACTGTTCAAGTTTCACACGCAATTCTCACATAAGTGCCGTGTCTTGGGGAAATGTAGATGCACTTTCATTGTATATCACTATGGCTTCTGCTCATAGTCCACACTTAAAAACACTAGTATTTAACAATTTCTTCTGCCTATCTTAAAATTTTGTGCTAGACTATCAGAGGAGTAATCTCACTGTCTCTTAACCTATCACAGGAGTAATCTCACTGTCTCTTAACCTATCACAGGAGCAATCTCACTGTCTCTTACCCTCTAGACAACATAAACTTCTTGATATTTATATACACATTCGACTCATAGTCAAATTCCACTCTAAATTCTTCTCCATATTTGGTATCACAGATCTACGATCCTTCAAAAAATTTCTTAATATCATTATGCGGGAATAATCCCTTCATTCTTTTCGATTCGGGATATGCCAACAAGTATGATCCAGGATTTGGTATATTTACAATAACATATGGTCCGGTATAAATAAGATTCCATTTCTTTATGTTCTTCATCAGTTTTGAGGAATGGATGTGTCGCCTCAATAAAACCTTTTCTCCAAGATGAAATGTCTGAATTCGGTGAATCCGTTTATCATATGTCAATTTCCGTTGTATTGCCTTTTTAGTTAAATTGACAAGTGCGAGTCGAATCTTTTCCTCCCATTTTAAATTCTGGTCTTCATACTTTTCTTACGTTGCCTCCAGGTTTTGGAATGACTTAGAGCGGAGAACAATATGGACTAGTTGATTGCTCAATCAAGTTCCATTCCAACATTCTATTTATCTCCCTTTGAACAGATTGTTTTAAACGCCAGGGGATCGGATAGTGCGTATAACAGTAAGTCTGATGTGGCTTCACTTGTAGGTGACAAATATACCCTTTAATAATTCCTGGTTTCTCATCAAAAATCTCTTCATATGCCTCTAACAAATAATGAAGCTGCTGCCTTTGTTCTCCGGTAAGCTGATTTGATTCACTAGCTTTTATCATTGTTGTTTGGTTAAAGTCCTCCTGTTGTATCAAATCCTTTGAAAGCTCCTTCCAACGACCATTTGTAGTGTCAATTAATTGAACTATGGCACCACGACGATATTTCTCATGCACCGTTTCCTTTCTATTTAAAGCCAGTGCTATCTCTTCTCCATTTAATCTAAATTTAACTATTCCTTCCAAAAAATCAATCTGACAATCGTACTCCTGCATACTCCCAATACCACTAATAACTTATCCACTACAAGGAACGTGCATTTTATTGCTACATTTCCAATTTTCATCTCTAATTGTGTTTGTATTTTGACATTGGGAGAGCGTGCTCCAACAGCTCCGGTGATTTTGCAGTTCTGTACCGGCAAAATTGGTACCTTCTTCTTCCTAATAATTCTCCTAAAAAGAGTGCCTGAGATGACATTGGCGGAAGTGGCGGTGTCTAATATCACATTCGTTGGAACTTCCTCTATTTCAACAAATACTTCCGATACCGGAACACTCGATCTGTCATTATGACACGTTATTAAATCCTTTGTTAACTCTTCAGTCAACAGCTCGCCATCATTATATCTTAACAATTGTAATTTTACTGTTTCGCCCCTAACAGATCCCCTGACCGCTCCTCCGGGGCACAATGCGGTCATGTTTAGTTTGACTGATTGTTGGTCTGATTGTTATTTGTCTCTCTAGCTACTTCAGTGATTATCGGTTGTTGTGGTGAATTCGGTCTATATTGTCTTGCTTGATTCGTGTAATTATTGTTGTTGTTCTGCTGGTGTTGGTAGAACTGTCTTGTGTTGCCATACATTGGATTATATTGATTAAAATTCCTATTGCTCCTAAAATAGTCCCTCGCTGCACCATTACTAAAGTTTCCATTATGGTAATAATTATTGTTTGCATTTTGTCCATTTCTAAGTCTCCTCGGAGAGTGTAGTTGGTTATGATTATTGTTACTGCTACCATTACTGCCATTCCCATTCGAGTTGCAGCTCGGATTCGCTTCTATTACTCTTCTTTGATATGACATTTCTCTTGCCCTTTTATTGTCCTCCTCAATTATATCAATATGATCAAGCGTAGTCATAAATGAGTCTATATCCTTATCAGTTATATATAACAGCTGATTCCTTATACTGGTGGGTAGTCTGGACTTGAGTATCCTAAGTATATCCGGCAAAGGAATCGGTACATCCCAATACAAAGATTTATTAATTTATTTCTCAAAATATCTCTTTAGAAATCCTCTAGAAAATAAGAAAGGCTCAGGATATAATACTTCCTGCCTAAGTCTTTCTTGTATTCCAGCAGACCAATATTTTGCTAGAAAATCCTGCTCAAATTCTTTGTAACATTTACAAGAAGATGTTTGTTCGGATGCCCACAATGCTCCTGATCCCTGTATATATCCAGATACAAAACTAATCTTTTGCCATTCTGTCCAAGATCGTGGAAATAGACCTCTGAAACTTCGAATAAAGACTACAGGATGAACATTCTTTTTGTCAGGGATAAAGATTTGAAATTGTCTCTGTTTAATCATCTTTTCCTCAAGGTACTAAGATTCCAAAAATCATCCTGTTCGTACTCTTCCCTGTGGCTATCCGTTATATCGAATCTAACTTGTGACGTTCCAGTTCTGTCTACATCGAATCTTGACGTGGACGGAATGTCAGGCGCAGATTGAGAATTTTGTTTCCTACTTCTCGCTGTTTCTAAATCCTCCTGCGAGAGATTTAGTGATCTTTCGATATTTTCTTTCCAACGCGAGAATTCTTCGTCAAGTTGTTCATGAACTTCCTTTAACCCTTTGTTGAAAAAATTCTCCTCAGAACTCTCTGAAATTGACTTTAAAGCTACTTTCACAGTTTCTTCTATCGTTTCCGAAGGAAAATTTGGCGGCTCTAATGTCATTTCTGAAAACTTTCTCGCAAGTACGTTCATTCTATGTTCCACTGTCGTCTGTTTTTCCTTCACTTTGTCAAATTGCTTCTTTAGATTATCTTGGGATTCTATAATTTCTGGTATCATAGCTACGGAACACTGTATGTCCTCTTGAGCTTGTATTACTTGAGGAAACAATTCTACTTGTTTTTGTATGGTGTCAATTTTCACGGATACATATTCGGTTAGTTCCGCTTTTAATTTACTATTATTTTCTTGGCGTTGTTGGCGGACCTGCTCAATTTGAGCAATAAGATTCTGTTCGGTCCTTACTGCCTGTTCTTTTATTTCCTGTGTCTGGGTATTTAATCTCTGATCTAATTCGGTAAAGGTTGCTCTTAATTGATTTTGTAATTCTGTTTGATTTTCGGCTAATTGATTTTGGAGTTCATTTTGTATAAAGGATAAGTCTCGTTTTACCTCCGCTTGGCCTTCGGCTAATAGAGACAACTGTTGCATAATAACAACTAATGTGTCAACAACACACTGATCAGCTGTTGTATGAATGTTTTCTGAACCAGTGGGATTATTTATATTGCTACCGCTAGCCACAACATTCTCAGAATTGGTATCCGTGGCCTCTGCTTCTGTGCAAACAGCTGAAGGCTGTTGCGCTTCTCGTTGCTGATTCAATGACATTTTAAATGCCGCTCTAGTCAATACCATTAAATAACTGTCAATATCAGGTTCTAATCACTAAATACAGTTTCAAATTTACTGTCGTAGACACACTTAACTTTCAAATTACTTCACAGATGGTATAAAGTTCAATGTCCAGATACAAAAATCACACAATATACAGTTCTACGATCTAACTACTATCTGGAAAAAAGTTATTTCTAAATTGTTTTCAAACTATTTTAACTACAGGATTTAAAAAATTAGATTTCTCTGGCCTTGTTCTGTAGTCTCGTTGTTGTCCAATAGTTGAAATCGTTTCTTGGTATCAGCAATCTTTTACTATGGGCACTGTATCTCACTTCAGGTTCGTTACCTCTCGTTCTCATTGGTTTTCATGAAACAAAAAATACATATATTATATAACAATCCAAGAGAGTCCTGTCACGCTGGCGCCACTGTAATTTTTCCTCCTATCTACGTGATTATGTAGCTCTCAATTCGTTCGAGCAATCAGTCAATCATAATATGAAACACAGTCATAGCTCATTCACTCAAAATGATTCAGAAATTTTACTTGTTAGAATGAAATCAGGCGATGATTTTTCTTCTCTGGAGGCTCGTGCTTTGCGGCAGTCGGCTAATCTGTACAAATAAAATGCCTCGTAATTTTTGGGAGCGTTGTATAATCAGTCGGGAAACCTTAGATCAAGCGGATATTTGGCTTTGATGAAGTTTAACCTTCTGAAGAAGTAATGGAGCTCTTGGATTATTAAATGCAGTTTCATATCCAGTCTTTCGGAAGTTCCCTTCTGATTAACAACTACACAATATATCGATGAATATCATTAATTCTCAAATGTCAAATACACACCTTTTGTATGAAGGAGCAATATATATATATATATATATATATATATATATATATATATATATATATATATTTCCCTTTTAATCGTACAATTTCGTATCAGTTATCTTCTGTCATAAATCTCAATAATCAGATTACAGTTCTTCAAAACAAAGCTCAGGCTAATGGCACGAAGACAATCTCGGAAGCTTTTTTTCTAACAACCACCAGAGAGAGTACTACAAAGAATAATTATGCTATTGTATGAAACTACTTTGTGCATGGACTCTGCGAGTATGAAGATAGAAAATTAGTAAACGTCATTCAAGGGTAGAATTGTATCAGAATAATTCATCGAATATAAAGAGATATTACACGCTGAACATTTTGCTGATCATCATGTTCGTGCATTTGCATCTGAGAACTACCACCATGCCTTTCAGCTAATTAAACAGCAGTTGGAGAGAATGCACCTATCTTTTACTACCCGCCACCTGGTGCTCCATTCAGCAAATGGGAACTCTCCAGTACTCTAGTCCATTCCCCCATACTGCCTCAGGGCCAGACTGCATCCACAGCCAGATGCTGAAACATCTCTCTCCTAGAGATGGACAGTTACCACACAATCAGCCTTACTGACATGAGTGGGGTCTCCGGGATCAACTCCCGATTTTTGTCTAGACCTTCCTGTTGCACCATATGGTCTGGGTTCAAGTGGGTGCTTCACTCAGTACCCCGTATCTAAGAGAACGGGGTCCCGCAGGGCTTTGTACTAAGAGTTCCTCTCTTTATGGTGGCCATCAGTGGTCTAGTGGTGGCTGTGGTGCCTTGGTATCACCCACCTTATATGCCGATGAGTTTTGCTTTCAATATTTCTCCTCTAGTTTGTGTGTTGCTGAGAGTCACTACAGGGCGCCATAAGAAAGGTGCGGTCATGGGTTCCCAACCATGGCTTTCGGCTTCCTGCCACCAAGACTCATGTCACACACTTCTGTCACCATTGCACTGCCCACCCACACCCAGAGCTTTACCTAGACAATCAGTTACTTCTCGTAGTTGAAACACACCAGTTTTTGGGAATGGTCTTCAATTCCTGGCTGACGTGGCTTCCTCTACCTTCACCAGTCTATGTGAAATGTTGACATACCTCTATACACTTCACTGCCTCACTAACGCTATCTGGGATGCAGACCACTCTATCCTTTTGCTGCTCTACAAACCCCTGATTTTATTCTGTCTTGATTATGGGAGTCTAGCATATGGTTCAGCATAACCTTCAGAATTGTGAATACTGGACCCCATTCATCATTGTGGGGGCTGACTTGCGACAGGAGCCTTCCGAACTACCTCTCTAAACAGCCTACTAGTCAAGACTGGAGTCACTCCATTACCTATGAGGTGCCAACAACAGCTGCTGAATTACGATATATGCGTTCATAGCTTCCCTGAACATCCCAACTACCGTGTCCTTTTTCCTGGAATGGAACTCCACCTCACATAACAGCAACACAGAACTGATTTCACATTTGCTGCCTGCATCCAGTGTGCCTGTTAGGAACTGCAATTTCCTCCACTGTCACCTGTCCACATGGCGTATATCCCAATCTCAGATTTGTATCTGGCCCAAAAAAGATTCTGTTGACCCCATGATTTTTTGTTGCCTGCTCTTGGCTGTTCTAGAGCCATATCCGAGTTCAGAAGTGGTATTCACCAATGGCTCAACAGTCGACTGGTGAATAGGCTTTGCAAACACACATGCACGGTGCTGTCAACTCCACTCTCTGCTAAACAGCTGCAGTGTCATCACTGCTGAATTGATGGCCATTAAACTAACCCTTACCCATGTTCATTCTTGCACTGGCAAGGGTATCCTAATCTGTAGTGACTCCTTAGCAGCTTTCACACTATAGACCAGCACTACTCTCCTCACTCACTGGTTGTGGCTATCCAGGATCTTGTCACTGACCTCCAACAAGCTGGATGACCAATTGTTTTTGTTTGGCCTCCCAGTTATGTTGGGATTTTGCAAAATTATTGAGCCGACCTGTAGGCCAACGTGGCCACCAGAATGTCGATTTGGAGGTTGGGATTCCAGAAGCAGACCATCAGTTGCTGGAAGTCTGAACCAGAATGGTCTGCCTTGATCTCCCCAAACAAAGTGAGGACAATTAAGGAGATCATGACCATGAGGCAGTCTTCCCTGCATGCTTCTCACAGGGAATCCACTGCCCTCTGTCGACTCTGCATTGGCAACACTTTGCTGACCCGTGGCCACATTCTCTGCCATGAGGATGCTGAAGCAGAGCCCACCTGACGGTGGCCTACTTACTCATAGACTGCTCTAGTTTGGTTGCTTTTGCCTCATTGACTGCCTGAGGGTTTGGTGGGGCACCCCTCCACACCTCTCCCCCCCCCCCCCCCCTTCCTCCTCCTGGGTTCCCTTGTCAGACCTTGGTCTGTGGCCCAGCCTCTGGCCTTTCCACCTTTTTATTCTCTTTATTCTTTTTCACTTTTTGGTTTTAATGCCTTGTCTTGCTGATCTTGTCTTTGCTGTCTTTTTTCTGGGCCTTTATCTCTGTTTTTTTATTGTGTTAGTTATACTTAAGAAGACTTTCCAGGATTTACCTTTCACGTTCTTTCTTTGATGACCACTCCTGGTTTGCCAGTTAACAGATGAAGGTGCTGATGACCTTGCAGTTTAGTCCCTTTCACTCCAGACCAACCAACCAACCAACCAACTACAACAACAATGTGCCATTCTTAATGAATATGCTAACTTCTCTGCAGTGACCCCCAGAGCTATAGTTGCAGCTATTTTACCTGAAATTTTGCAGAGAGATTGAATTTATTACGTTGACATGAAGCCAACATCTGAAAAGACTAATTATCAAAACATCATCTACTGCAGAAGTTAATAATATGTTTGTTTCTGATGGTGTCAATTTCTCCTTAGATGGTCTCCTTGTCTAACACCAGTTCTTATCTTGAATTTTCTTGACACTTTTGTAAATTTTACTTTGGATGTCATATTGGTCAGTTTTTCTTTCAAAGAGTTGAAGGTCTTATCTACACCCAATTTGGTTCATGTGCAGAAGAGGGAATATTCGCCTACAGAGTTGGGTATTTTGGAAGTCAACAGATTTCTACATGAGGTGAGGCTTTGTTGGATTTGATTTGGGGAAATAATCATCTGGCTCTTCTCTTCAGTTGGTGGAAATCCCAGAGTACAACTTCTCTTCAGGTTGAGGAATCTGGTGAAGTATTCTGAGATTGCTACCCTGCAGTCCTTTTTACTGAGTTTAAATTTCCCATCTGGTCCATGGAGGTGAAGTGTCTGGGCCAAACAGGCAGTTACTTGCAGATGGATAGTTTAATGAAGGTCTCTGTTGTTCTTCTGTAAGGCCCACTCAATGATGTCCTTGTATACTCTCTCTTGGGTTTTCTGATAACTTTGGCTGTGGTTTTTCTGGTTGTTAGGAAGATTGTATGATTGTCCTTTTATTGGTGTGTCACTTGAGCCACACTTGCTTGCATACTCAATTACCTTGCCACACGCTGTTGTGTGCCACGGATGTTTGTTTTTCTTGGCCGCTGATGTAGTAGCAATTGCTGCATGTCATGGTTTTTTGTAGTTGTTAGCTAATGCATTGTTGAGAATGTCATTATCTTGCAGACAGGCTGAATTGAATCTGTGAATTGTGAATTTATTGCAGTTATTATTTCTGTGCTTTGTGAGTGGGAATTACTTTCGCCTGACCAGTGACTGATAGTGATCTGATAGTGATCTGAGTCAATTTTGGCACTGCTCAGTACCTTCATATTGAGTATTTTATTGCCATTTTTCCTGCTAATAGCAATATGATCCACTTGAAACACCCCTAATTTATTGTTCAAACAACGGAAAATCCAGGATGGAATGTGACAATATTATGAAAAGGAAAGCTGCTACTCACTATATAGTGGAGATCTCCCTTAATGTAGTGTTGTGACATTTCCATGTCTTTTGTGGGAAAATGTTCAAATGCTGTAGATCTAGGGACCAGCTTGTAGTTTCTGCACGGGTCTACCAGTCTGTTTCTTCTGTTGTGGGTTGGGTACTCTCCAGCTATTCTTGAGTTTCTTCTCCTGCTCCATTGTTTCCTACTTATCCATTGTTTCTTCTAGTTCTCTCCAGTGTTTTTGTACTTTTTCAATATCCTTCCTATCCATGTCATTGGAGGGACCATGGAAGTTAATGATTATATAGGCTTTATTGAGAGCTGTGAAGGATATGGCACATGTTCTTCCATTTGTAGATGAGAAAAAGTTGATTTTCTTACTGACAACGTTTCTTATTCTTGTAAGAATGTGTAGGCTGTAAAGAGTACATAAGTGAGCTTACCCCAACATATGTGAATGTTGACTGATTACCACCTGGTGTATACATTCTGTTTGTTGTTTGTCCATATTACTAGTAGTGTGAAAAAGTTTGCATATGGTTACCTGAAGGGAACATTATGTTAACTATGAAGGTTTTAAGCCTAGAAGTCACCTGCATTGATTGGTTTGCTAACATAAGTTTTCAGCTGGGATTGGTTACCCAATCTTCTGCTAAGTTACTTGCATAACACTGGCATCTTGTGTGGGTTACATGCTGGAACTGGAGTGTAAGAGGTTAGTTGATTCTCTTGCTCTAACCAATATGTTACCACTGCAGATGATTAGCAAATGATAGTGAAATGTGTTGTTGCCAGAGTCAAGGCCTTTGATTCCTGGGATTTCATTTATTATTTTTCATACTCTTTGTAAGCTGTGGACCTTGAAATGTTACCAGGATACTGAAGAATCTGTGTTGTTTTGGCCGTGCAACCAGTCATTGTTTACTACCATGCACGATATTTCATTTAGGCACCTGGCATCAGGTGAGCCATCAAACACAGATATCGGCTACGTACGTTGCACAATTCATTATCACACTATACGCACTTTGTGCGTGTGTCATAATCATAATTGCAAGACCGACCACACTGCCAGCAGGCAATGCCATCAGTGGTGGAAACTCAGATGTCCATTGGGTTGCCGCTCGCTGTGTCCCTCGGCTTACTCCGTTGTGTTCACTGAGAGCAAATCATGGAAATAATAGGATTCCCTGTGTTAGCCAATTGATAGCCACTGGTCTGGTTAAAAGGTTTTTTGCCTGATGTATGTTCATAAAATGTTTAATAATCCCAAAGTGCATAACCAGTAGACAAAATTTTTGATTCATCATATTCAGTTGTATGCTCAGTGGATATCTAATGTTCAACAGTGGAGATTTCATTGGTTGCAACACGCGAGTGCTGCATTGATAGTGTACATAATGTTCTTCCAATGTATGTGTGATCTAAACTATTATACCATACCACACTGACAAGGGTTTACATGCTCAAAAAGTATCTGACTTTTATTGATAAAATCAATTTTTATTCACACACAATTGTTTGACAGTAGTCACCTTCAAATTAGTTCCCTTTGACTTCTACACATCTCTCCCAAAGTTGCTGCCACTTCTGAAAGCATCACAGGAAAGCTTCTTTTGACGTGGTGCACAGCTGCTCCATGGAATTCTGCATGATGCCTCCCCTCCCCAGGGGGCTCGCCACTCTTTGGTGGACTCGTGCTTGGCTGCCACGGGGCCCCCAGCCTTTGCAGCATTTTCCCCCTTCCGTGCTGCATGTCTGTCCTCTTGGTATTCTTTTTCCCCTCCCTTGGGGAACATGTCTGGGGTGCTATTGGGAATGTTGAGCATTGTCTGTCGCTGACATAAGAAAAGTCTCATCCCTGTCTTTTGTTCCCTTTTCCTTTCTTTGTTTCCCTTCTCCTCTCGTTCCTCCACTTCTTTGTTTGAGGTTCCTCTTTTTCTTCTCCCTCTCTGTGCGCTCCTAAAGGCTGGCCCATGTGTCTGATGCGTAACAGGTGACTGGGTAACATGTGAGTCCCAGCCCCAGGTCGACAGATAGGGTTTGCACGTACCAGGGGGTCACTCCGTCTTCATTGGTGTTGCCACATGATACTTAGCCTGGCCAGCCTCTGTGTCACTGGTGCGCACCACCAACAATTTTGCTGCGTTGGACTCCACAGACCGGCAGAACAAGCAAGCTGATGCTACTGTGGACCCCCATGTGCCCTGTAGCAGCAACTCTTCGCAAACTGTCACTTGGCAACTGCGGAGGTGACACCCTTTCATCACTTCCGCATCATGATTCTCTTCCAGTTTAATATTTGTGGGCTTTGGTCTCACAAAGAGGATTTATGGCCGCTTTTAGCATTGCAGCATCCCCTTGTATGCCTTCAGGAAACAAAATTGTGTCGTCATGACCACTTTGACCTTTCACATTTCTTCCCAGTTCGTTTTGACCTTCCCCCTGTGATTGGCTTTCCATCTCATGGGACCGTCATGCTGCTCATACTTGATGACATTCCAGCATCCCCTTGTATGCCTTCAGGAAACAAAATTGTGTCGTCATGACCACTTTGACCTTTCACATTTCTTCCCAGTTCGTTTTGACCTTCCCCCTGTGATTGGCTTTCCATCTCATGGGACCGTCATGCTGCTCATACTTGATGACATTCATAGTCAACCTATCTCCCTGACTACTCATCTTCAAGCTGTTGCAGTTCGCCTTTTCCTTCCTCACCTGACTTTCTCCCTCTGTACCATTTATGCCCATCCATCATTTGATGTCACCAGGACAGACTTCCTTCAGCTTATTGGGCAGCTACCTTCCACATTTCTGCTACTCGGTAACTTTAATGTGCATCATGCCCTTTGGAGTACTCTCAGAACCTGTCGGAGAGGTGCCCTCTTGGCTGATCTTCTTAATCAACGCAACTTCTTCTGCTTGGAACACCCACATTCGTTTCCGACTCCTCACACACCTATTCCCATTTGGACCTATCCTTCTGCACTGCCCAGCTTGCCCCTTCATCTTGAGTGGTCCATTCTCTCTGATGCCTACTCAAGCGACCATTTCCCATGTGCTGTCCATTTGCTGACTCCTACCCCACCTGAGTGTACTTGCAAATGGCAACTTACTAAGGCTGACTGGTGGCTTTACACCTCCCTGACGACCTTCGAAGAACAGGATTTCCCCAGTTATGATGACGAGGTGGGCTATCTCACAAACATTATCCTTACTGCTGCAGAACATCGCGTTCCTCGCACTTCCTCTTTACCACACTGTGTCCCAGTCCCATGGTAGACTGAGGCATACCGCAGCACAATTCACGCACGGAGACATGCTCTGCATTTTTAACCATCATCCTACAATGGCAAACTGCATTCATTATAAACAGATGTGTGCAAACTGTAGTCGCGTTCTCCGGGATAGCAAAAAAAGCTAGCTGGATGTCATTCACTATTTCTTTTAACAGTTCCACCCCTTCCTCTGTCGTGTGGGCCAACTTGCGACAGCTCTCAGGGACTAAGATCCATTTGCCAGTTTCTGGCCTGGCAGTAGAAGATGATGATGTCGTGGTCACTATTGCTATCTCCAACACCTTGGGCCGCCATTTTGCGGAAATTTCGAGCTCTTCCCACTATCACCCTGCCTTCCTTCATCGGAAACAAGTGGAGGAGGCTCGGGTGATACCCTTCTCTTCTCAGAATCGTGAGTGCTACAATGCTACCTTTACTGTGAGGGAGCTAGATCATGCTCGCAGTTCATTCCGATCCTCTGCCCCAGAGCTAGACGCTGTTCACATTCAGATGTTGCAGTACTTTTCTCTTGTGGGCAAGGACTTTCTGCTTAACACGTACAACCACATCTGGGCAGAGGGCACATTTCCTGGACGTTGGTGTGAAGCCACCGTCATACCCATACCTAAGCCCGGCAAGGACAAAAACCTTCCTTCTAACTACCGCCCCATCTCTCTCACCAGCTGTGTCTGCAAGGTGATGGAACGTATGATTCATGCCCGGCTAGTACGGTGGCTCATGTCATGCAATTTACTAACGACTGCACAGAGTGGATTTTGAGTGTGGTGTTCGGCAGTTGACCATCTTGTTACTTTGTCCATCAATGTCTTGAATGGTTTTCTGTGAAAATCTCAGACTGTGGCCGTGGTTTTTTGATTTGGAGAGGGGCTATTACACCTACTGGAGAACTGGTATCGTCCGTACTCTTTACACGTGGGGCTTCCGTGGCTATCTGCCCAGTTTCCTTTGGGAATTTTTAAAACACCGAGTTTTTAGGGTGCTCGTGGGTTCTGCCTTGTCGGACACCTTTATCCAGGAAAACAGTGTGCTTCAGGGTTCTGTCCTGACCGTCATCCTCTTTGCTATCGCCATTAACCCAATAATGGCCTGTCTCCTGCCGGGCATCTCCGGCTCCTGTTTTTTTGACAATTTTTCCATCTATTGCAGTTCTCCATGGACCTGTCTCACTGAGTGGTACCTTCAGTGTTGTCTTGATCGTCTTTACTCCTGGAGCATTGACAATGGCTTTCGTTTTTCCACCGACAAAACAGTCTGTATGAATTTTTGGTGGCACAAATGGTTTCTCCCACCACCTTTACATCTTGCGCTGTTGCCTATCTGTTCATTGAAACTACAAAATTCCTGGGGCTCATGCTTGATAGGAAACTCTCTTGGTCCTCCCATGTGACTTACCTGGCAGCCTGCTGTAAGCAGTCCCTCAGTGCCCTACTTGTCAATGGTACTTCCTAGGTGCCAATCGAACCACCCTCTTCTGTTTGTACTGGTCTCTTGTCTGTTGGAAACTTGATTATGGGTGCTTTGTTTATGTGTCTGCAATTCCATCCCTCTTACGTTGTCTCTACACTATCCTCCATCGTGGCATCAGTTTGGCCACTGGCGCCTTTTATACTAGTCTGGTTGAGAGTCTGCATGCTGAAGCTGCTGAACTACCACTGTGCTACCGCCATGAGTTTCTCCTCAGCAGCTATGCATGCCATTTTTCTGCCATGCAAAGCCACCCATCCTATGCCTCCTTCTTTGATGATTCCATCGATTGCCAGTATGGGGCGTGTCCCTCTTTTCCGTTACCTCCAGGAGTCCGCTTTTGGCATTTACTTCGGCAGCTTAACTTCACACTACTTGCAACTTGCCTGGTGGGTGTGAACCCTTCACCACCTTGGCTTCATGAAGTGGCCCATGTTAACCTTGGCCTTCATTCACTTCCTGAGGATGCTACTCCAGCCTCGCTCTGTCGCCTTCAGTTTCATGACCTTTGCATGGAATTTCGCGATAGAATCTGTATGTACACTGATGGCTCTCAGACTGACCATGGTGTTGGTGTGCCTTCATAATTGGCACCCACATTTTTAGATGTCGGCTTCCGGCACACTGCTCAGTATTTACAGCTGAGCTCTTCGCCCTGTAACAGGCCACGGAGTATATCCTGCAACACCGTCTTTTCAATTGTGAACTCTGCTCAGACTCTCTAAGCGCCCTTCAAAGTCTATGTGTGCTGTAACCACCCATCCGCTAGTGCAACAGGTCCAGGAAAACTGTCACTTGTTCATAATTGATAGAGCCACTGTGAAGTTTATATGGGTTCCTGGTCATGTTGGTCTGCCAGGAAATGAGGCTGCTGACACTGCAGCCCCAAGGCTGCAGTCCTCGTACCTCAGCCCACTAGTTCCTTTATTCCCTCCAATGATCTCTGTGTTGCCGTCTGTCAGGAGGTGTCCTTTTGGCATCACCATTGGTCCTCCCTTCATGGGAATAAGCTCAGGAATATTAAGCCTCTCCCAGCGGCTTGGACGATCTTCTCTCAGCCCTCCTGCCGGGAGGAGGTCATTTTTACTAGGTTGCGTATTGGGCACTGCCATTTTAGTCATCATCATTTGATAAATGGCACTCCCCCACCACTTTGCACACATTGTGCCCAAGTTTTAAATGTCTGCCACTTCCTAATGGAATGTCCATTTTTTAACCATTTACTTTCCCGCTGGGGTTTGCCATCTTGAGTTATCGGTCGTTTTAACAAATGACGCGCAGGCTGTCGACCACATTTTACTTTTTATCCATCAAAGCAATATGCCGAAGGTCATGAAATTTTTAGTTTTGGACCTCTGTTACTGTATGGTGTCTTTCATAGCCCTTTCTCCATGTCCTTGTTTTTTGCTGTCTTCTGTTATGTCATTTGGGATTGATGTATAGTCATTTTTTTAACTCCTTTCTGTTTTTCATGTTCTGTGGTTTTGATGTGGGCATGTATGACTCCAATTGTTTCTGCACCCTAAAACAAAACAAAACAAACAAACAAACAAACAAACAATGTCTTCCCTGTTCTGAAATCTGGTCCCTTTTAGGGTCAGTTTAGGGGAAAGCCAGAAGTCACTCGGTGTTAGGTGAGGGGAATCAGGAGGCTTACGAAGAACAGCCATGTGGTATTTGGTCAGAAAGTCTGAATTAATTGAGGATGAAAAGTGGGTGCATTATTATGGTGAAGGTGCCAACTGCTTGCTGTCCCCAAGTCTGGCTGTTTGTGTGTCGGTGCTTCACAAAGGCAGTGCAGAACGTCTTAGTAGTACTCATTATTGACATTAGTACTTTCAGGGGTGTTCTTGTGATGGACCATATTATGTGAGTAAAAAATAAAAAGGACAGCATAACTTCCACATTGCTGCAGACCTGCCTCTCTTTTTGGGTCTCAGGGTTGATGGATGCTTCCATTGCAGTGACTGGAACTTTGTAATTGGATTGTGCCCATAAACTCAAAACTAATCACCAGTGTTAAGTTGGGATTACTGTTCAGTGTCCAGCATGTCCTGTGTGATCACCAGACAAAATTGCTTCTGTTCCAGTCATTAACAACTTTGGCACAAATTTTGCTGAGATCCTCTTGAGATCCAAATGTTTTGTTAAAATGGAATGGATGGGTCCAGTACTAATTTTAACCTTGTCTGCAAGTTCTCTGATTCTGATTTGTCTCCCTGTACCGTCAGTGTCCTCGCTTCATTTACGGACATTTAGGACCTTCCTGAATGTGCATCACTCGTCACTGATAAGCAGCTGTTTTTGAGACTGGTGTATTATTCCTTTATCTGTGTGGTACCTATCCCCTTGTCCTCAAACACTTCTTAAATCTTGCTGAGTGTTTCAGCTTTAGAACTGCCAAGATTAAAATGGAATTTGATGCAATAACATTGTTCCACTTTTTCTGTAATTTTATCTACAGCACACAATCCGATGACTACCATTTACATGTGTTCACTTATCAACGGTTAGCCAGCTACTGACTGTTTTTGCAGGTGTGAAAAAATTGGGCAGCTGCATCACTTGTGCCTACAAACAGAGAGTGTTTGTCTTGATATGATTCTTCATGTCTAGAGTAAAAAAATATTGGATATTTTTTGAACAGCCCTTTTATACTCCATCCTTCTGCAATAACAAAAGTAATCCACTGATCAAGAATGTCCTCAGTGTTGGATGGTGGACAGAAAGCCACTGTCACTTGAACTTTAATAGGACCCTGCCTGTCTTGATAGAGATGTCGCCAACAAACAAAATGAAACTGTGGATTTTGCTGGCTTACTGTCGTCATTGTCAGAATTTTTTTCTTTTTCTTTAGTTGATGACATCCTTTTGATCTACCAAATGGAATATCAATTTTCCTTAAAGAGGGCTCTTAGATGGTCAAGTTTTTTATGCACTCTCTCAGAATCAGAAGAATATTACAACTGGAATACTAAATATAAATGCATGTGATTGGGCTTACAGTGAACTGAATGACGTTGAGAGCCATTGTCCTGTCTAATCAGAACATCATAGAATGGGAGACAAGCATATTTTCCTGTTGCTATAGTAAACAGGATGGTCTTATGAATTAAGCTGAGATGGTGCAAAAACTACATTAACAGTTTCTCTCCAAGGGGTGTCCATTATAAAAGTGTCATGAACATATTGCCAAAAATCTTTTGACTGAAGAGCTACTGATTCCAGGGCACTTTCCTCAAAACCCTACGTACATAAGATGGCCACTAAGGTTTGGAGGGAGGTGAAGTGGCAGAGGGGCAGCTTCCCACAGCTATCACTTTCTTCAAAAAGTATCTTGTTAAACATTATAGAGGTTGAGGCAGAAGAATGCAAGAATAAGGCTGTGATGTGTACTTGAAATTTGTTGCCAATCGGTCCCAGAACTTTACAAGTCGGGGTGCTGTAAAAAGATAGACCACATCAAAGCTAACTTGGAACAGCTCAGATAACTACATCTCTTGATGAAGTCTATCAAGTTGCAAATGTGGTATGAACATTTTCTCACAAATGGTTTCAAAAATGACAAAAGATGTTTAGCTAAGTAATATCTATGAGCACCAATATTTCTTGCTCTCGGCTGTAATATTTAGACCCTTGTTATGAATTTGAGTAAGTCCATACAATATGGGTGGAACACAACCCTGTTCTCTTCAGTGCTGTAGTTTATTTTCATTTATTTCTGTTCTTGTGTGTACTTTGTATCTTTTTTTTCCAAGCCATTTACTGTTTCTTTCTGTATATCTGTCTGCTGATTATTACTTCTTCTATTTGGCCAGTAGTAATCCATCCGCATGTATTTGATTGTTATTATTACTATCACTGATCAAATTAAGTTAGAAAAACTTCTACTTTACAGAATATTGCCTTTTGTCTATTCCTGTGTACCAGTCTTTTTTTTTTTTCCAGCTTCCTTACAAAGTGAAGAAACCACTCATTACAAAAGTGATATTCCTGTCACTGTTTATTCATGTGTGTACCCATTGCAAAGTACATTATATTTGTGACGCTAACAGTTTTCTTGTATTTTAGGCCTTCAAAATGGGTAAAGTGAAAAGATTGAGGAAGAAATTTCATTTATCAAGAGAGGAGCCTGAAGTAAAAGATGCTGGAAATTTCACTGTCTCACTGAAGGATGAAACTATCCCACAGGACACAGATACTTTAACACCCCTCCCAAACATATCAGAGAATAACATTTTTGCTGGAATGGATATTAAATTTGAAGACTTGAAGAAGGACCTCAGTTTTGATGACTCAAGAAGTGTTGTCTCAGTTAGCAAGAGGGAATTCAAAAACCGTATTACATCAAAGAAAGAAAGGCGACTTGCCAGGCATGAGACCTTCATTAGCAGTAAGTAATAAGTGTGAAATACAGTTTTGCTATGTTACCTGACAATAAAATTACCAGTTTACTTTTTGAACACAAAGCATTGCACACATGCGTGCCCGCGCACACACACGGTGTCATTGTTGATAGTAAATTTCTTCAGTGTATGAATGTGCTGTGAGGCTGTAATTAATATTCCAAACTTCTTAAACAGTCATTACAATATTTACTCTGTTGGATCTCACATGCAGTTTAAAGTACTTTCTCTTGTGCACTCATTAGTTTGTTGAAAATGGCATCCCCAAAATATTATTCCGTATTACATGTATGAATAAAAAGGTGCAAAATTTATTAAATTATTCCTTTAAGATGAAATTTATTCTCATGGTAGGAGCAGCTGAATCTAAACATTTTAGCAGGTCTGCTATGTACTGTTCTTCCTCTAGTTCACCCATACATTGTATTTTGTAAACCCCATAATGCTGGAACAGTGTATTTTTCCAAATTTATATAAGTCCAGTAGTGCAAACCCAGTCACCAATGTTAACCAATATTTTTTTTATTAGTTTATTTGTTGATAGCAATACAGACTATTGGACAAAACGTGGTGCTATTTCACAGTAATGGTTTTTATAGTAGTCTGGATTTCTTGAAGGGATTCTAGAAATTGATGAAGAAATCTGTTACAGAAATAAATGCAATTCAAAAGTTGAAGATAGAGGAGAAGGAAAAACGACGACGTCAGAAAAGAGCAGTAATAGGAGATTTAAAGGCTCTAGTTGATGCTCTGCCAGCCATTGAATGTCATAAAAATAAAGAAAGAAAAAGACCTGCACCTAAGAAGAGATCAGTTCCAAAACTAAAATGGAGGCAGAAAAATATGTAAGACATTATTTCTATTACATTTCTTGCATAGAGATATTTTCAGTAAGCTTTCTGTGATGCCTACCCCTAGTTCTGGCTTCAGTACAGGCATGTACTGGTAGTCAAATTTTATCATTTGTGACAGTGTCTGTAGAAACTCGGTTCACCACATAATACTCAACTTGGTAGTTGTAGTAAATCATAAAGTACATACCAGATAGCAAAAATATGTTTTACAAATCATAATTAACACTTTTTATAAAAATTTTAATTCATAGTAGCTTAGAAATCTGTATATAAATTAATAGAAATGCATAAAATATACAAAGCAGTTTAAAACTTGGTTGCCTTTCATGTTATGCAGGACACAAAAAATTGCATACTTCTCTAAGGCTGTCCTTGGCAGTTTCAGCTCTTTTGAAATTGATTGGGAACAGATGGAGAAGGAAAACTTATCGTGTAACTGTTCTAGAGGCATTTAGTAAAATGATTTCAGCATTAGAATTTCAACACTTTCCTCATGGCTACAGGCACTGCCCTGTAGATGGCTGCTGCACATGATCCATTAGTGTGATTTATGGTATCATCTACATTTACATTTATACTCCGCAAGCCACCCAACGGTGTGTGGCGGAGGGCACTTTACGTGCCACTGTCATTACCTCCCTTTCCTGTTCCAGTCGCGTATGGTTCGCGGGAAGAACGACTGCCGGAAAGCCTCCGTGCATGCTCGAATCTCTCTGATTTTACATTCGTGATCTCCTCGGGAGGTATAAGTAGGGGGAAGCAATATATTCGATACCTCATCCAGAAACGCACCCTCTCGAAACCTGGACAGCTAGCTACACCACGATTCAGAGTGCCTCTCTTGCAGAGTCTGCCACTTGAGTTTATTAAACATCTCCGTAACGCTATCATGCTTACCAAATAACCCTGTGACAAAACGCGCTGCTCTTCTTTGAATCTTCTCTATTTCCTCTGTCAAGCCGACCCACACTGATGAGCAATACTCAAGTATAGGTCGAACGAGTGTTTTGTAAGCCACCTCCTTTGTTGATGGAGTACATTTCCTAAGGACTCTCCCAATGAATCTGAACCTGGCACCCGCCTTACCAACAGTTAATTTTATATGATCATTCCACTTCAAATCGTTCCGTACGCATACTCCCAGATATTTTACAGAAGTAACTGCTACCAGTGTTTGTTCCGCTATCATATAATCATACAATAAAGGACCCTTCTTTCTATGGGTTCGCAATACATTACATTTGTCTGTGTTAAGGGTCAGTTGCCATTCCCTGCACCAAGTTCCTATCCACAGCAGATCTTCCTACATTTCGCTGCAATTTTCTATTGCTGCAACTTCTCTGTATGCTACAGCATCATATGCGAAAAGCCGCATGGAACTTTCGACACTATCGACTAGGTCATTTATATATATTGTGAAAAGCAATGGTCCCATAACACTTCCCTGTGGCATGCCAGAGGTTACTTTAACGTCTGTAGACATCTCTCCATTGAGAACAACATGCTGTGTTCTGTTTGCTAAAAAATCTTCAATCCAGCCAAACAGCTGGTCTGATATTCCGTAGGCTCTTACTTTGTTTATCAAGCAACAGTGTGGAACTGTATCGATCGCCTTCCGGAAGTCAAGGAAAATGGCATCTACCTGGGAACCTCTATCAAATATTTTCTGGGTCTCATGAACAAATAAAGTGAGTTGGGTCTCACACAATTGCTGTTTCCGGAATCCATGTTGATTCCTACAGAGTAAATTCTGTGTTTCTGTAAATGACACGATACGCGAGCAAAAAACATGTTCTAAAATTCTACAACAGATTGATGTCAGAGATATAGGCCTATAGTTTTGCGCATCTGTTCATAATTGGATGTTTTCTCTTTTACAGTTCCATTGTATAATTTTGTCTGAGCATCTCATATTTTTAGAATAAAAGCATTTCGGTTAGAACTTGTGGAGCGTTATGTGTTTGAAATTTGTTACCAGCATTAAATTAGGTAATAAAATCATTGTTGAAGGATGTGTGTATCTACTGACAACTGCAGTTCTGCAATGTTATTCTTTTCTTCTTTTCTCACCTGTTGCTGGCAGTTTGGTAGTTGATTTATTTCAGTTTATGGCGATATACGTAGAACTGAATCTTGTTTGTTGTTGTTGTTGTTGTTGTTGTTGTTGTTGTCTTTAGTTGGAAGACTGGTTTGATGTATCTCTCCATGCTAGTCGATTCTGTGCAAATCTCATCATCTCTGTGTAACCACTGCAACCTACACCCATTTGAACCTTCTAACTGTACTCAAGCCTTGTTCTCCCTCTACAGTTTTTATCCACACACACTTCCCTCCAGCACCAAATTGACGATTTCATGATGTCTCAGGAAGTGTCCCATCATTGTGTCCCTTCTTTTAATAAAGTTTTGCCTCAAAGTCTTTGGTCTTAAATTCAATCAGTACCTCTTCATCAGTTATCCAGTCTATTCATGTAATCTTCCACTTTCTTCTGTAGCAGCATATTTCATAAGCTTCTATTCTGCTCTTGTATAAACTGTTTACTGTCCACTTTTCACTTCCTTACAGGACTACGGCCCATACAGACATAATTAGAAAAGACTTCCTTACACTTAAATTTTATTAAATGTTAACAAATTTCTCTTTAGAAATGCTTTTTTCTTATTGTCAGTCTGCATTTTATATCCTCTTTACTTCAGCCATTATCAGTTAATTTGCTGCCCAAATACCCAAACTACTCTACAACTATTAGTGTCTCGTTTTTCTAATCTTATTCATATAGCATCACCTGATTTAATGAGACTACATTCTTTTACCATTCATTCATTCATTCATTCATTTCATTGTTGCCCTTATGGACAGTGTTTGAACTCGAAAATCACATGATGACACAATTTTCACTTCTTTCCTCTCTTCCTCTTCTCTTCCCAAAATCTCTTCATCCTTTGGCTGTGCTCCTGTTTCCTTTGCTCTGTCCATAATGTTCCTGTCTTCTTTCTCTCCTTTACAATAAATTTTGCACTCCTAACTTTGTTTCTGAAGTATTTCCTGTCTCCTATCATTTGCCTGTTGATCCCTATCTGCCTTAAGTCTTCGTCTATTTCATGATACCAATTTGTTTTCTTGCTTGAGCTGTTTACTACATCAAAAATTTTCTTTGTAAGTTGGTTGTTGTCCAATCTCTGTATGTGCCCATAGAAAGTTAATCTGCGTTTTCTGATCGCGTCTGTTAGTCTGTCAGTGTGCTGGTACAGCTCTTTGGTAGGTCGCTTCATCCATATGCCATCTCTGTGAATTGGTCCAAATATTTTTCTGAGAATTTTGCGTTCTATTTTTTCTGTGTCTATGATGCCTGATGCTCCAATTGTGGTTGTTTCTGACGCGTACAATGCTTCTGGTAATACAACTGTTTTGTAGTGCCTAAGTTTGGCCTGCCTCGATATGCTTTTCTTATTATAATGTGACCATGTGAGTTTGTATGCCTTCTGGAGTTTCTTCGTTCGTTCCATGTTAGCCGCCTTGTTTGATCCTCCCATTTGTATGTACTCCCCTAAATACTTAAATTTTTCGACTCTTTCTACGGATCCATATACAGTATGCATGGTGTGTACATTGTTGGTCTGTCGTTCCATATATTGTGTCTTCTCGTAAGATACCTGCAGACCTGTTTTGGCAGCTATTTCATGCAAGCATTCCAGTGCTTCCTTTGCCTCCTGTGTATTATTGCTGAGTATGGCTATATCATCTGCAAATGCCAGACATTTTATGATTGTTTTGGTTTCACGTGTTCTTCCCAGCTGTATTCCTTTAACTTGTTCCTCCCACTGCTTGATAATTTTGTCTAACACCATGTTGAACAGGATTGGTGAGAGCCCGTCTCCTTGTCGGACACCTGTGTGTATGTGGAAGGGTTCCAAAATTTCTCCCATGATCTGTTCGATGCATGATCTCCCTTTTCTGAAGCCCGCCTGGTATTCCCCAATTTGCAGATCTGCTTGTGGTTCTAGTCTGTTTAATAGCACCTTAGAGAACATTTTGTATGTAACTGGTACTAGCGATATGCCTCTGTAATTGTTTGGATCTGACTTATCACCCTTTTTATGTAACGGATGGATCAATGCACATTTCCATTCCTCTGGCACTTTCTCTGTGATCCAAATTTCGGAGATAATCTTATGGATTTTTTTGGTGATGTTTTCATCTTGGAGTTTCCAGATCTCAGCGATAATACCATCTTCTCCGGCAGCTCTGTTATTTTTCATTTGTTTTATGATTTCCTCTATCTCTTCTATTGTGGGTGGATCAGAATCGGCATTAGATGTGGTCTTTTGGAATGTTAATTTTCCTGTAGGTTTTTTGCAATTAAGAAGTTTATCAAAGTAATGTTTGAGAATTTTACAGTTTTCTTTTGTGTTTGTTTCCAGGGATCCATCTGTTCTTCGGAAGCAGAGGCTAGGGGGTTGATAGCCCTTAATATTTTCTTTGAAAGTTCTGTAAAAATTTCTTGTGTTATTTCTTTTGAAATCTTCCTCAATTTCTTTTAGTCTGTTATTGTCATATGCTCGTTTTTCCCTTCTGATTTCCTTCGATGCTAGTTTCTGAACTTCGTGAAATTCTTTCCATGTTTCTGAATTTCTGTAGCTACTGAACTTGTCCCATGCTTGCTTTCTTCTCTCAATGGCTTCATCACAATTTGCGTTCCACCACCTATGTTTGCGTTTTCTAGGTGGTTGTCCCCAGCACATAGTCTTCTGAACTGCCTTCGCCAGATCTGTCCATGTGTCTATTGAATGCCTATTAATTTCTTCAACGATTTTATCCCTGTTTATCTTCAAGTATTCCGGATCAGGTTTGACTATTTTGTTTTGCGCTGTCTGTTTCAGTCTTGGGATTGGCCTAATCTTAACTTGTAGCAAATAATGATCAGACTCGAAGACTCCTTTACGTGTTCTGACATTTAGAATTTCCCGCAAATTTTTCTTGGATATGGCCACATGATCAATCTGAAATTCTCCCCACACTGTGTTGGGTGCTTTCCATGTTGTAAGTTTTTGTCTTGGTTTTTGAAATTGTGTTGACATGATTTTGAGGTTAAAGTTTTGACAATATTTTATGAGGTGTTCCCCATTTCTGTTCGTGCGAATATGTGCTGAGTATGGGCCTGTTATTTCTCTGAATTTTCTCTCCTTACCAAGCTGCGCATTGAAATCACCCATTAAAATTTTCACATGTCTTTCTGGTACGTTGTTAGTTACTTCCTCCATGTCTTCCCAGAAGTCTTCAATTTCTTGTGGCTTCTTTCTGTTATGGTCATTTGTAGGTGCATGTGCGTTGATAATTGTGTATGCTTTATTACCTGATTTGAAGGACAGTGTCGAGATACGTTCTGATATTGAATTGAAGTCTATGATGTTATCCATGACTGATTTGTGTACTGCAAACCCTGTACCAAACAATAATGGTGTTCCTCTTCTGACCGCAGGTTTACCTTTGTAAATCCTGTAATGTTCTGTGTCGAAATGGTTTTCATCTAAGAAGCGCGTCTCTTGAATGGCAAGAATTTTGATGTGAAATTTATCTAGCATGTCTGTCAGTTGTTTTAGTTTTCCAAGTTTGAACAGAGTGTTTGCATTGAGAGTGCCAAGGTAGTGCTTGCGAAGAGGTTTTGAGAAGCTCCGACTCTTCTCCTCATGATGTTCCTGGTCCCCCAGAATCCGATGACCAGGAAAGTCCAGTCCGTTGACTGGGGCCTGGGGTAGCGGATTTCTTTCCATTTGTTCCATCATGATTACTTCAAGTTGAAGTTGGTTGTGGTGACCTTTAACAAGATCACGGTAATTGCAGACTTGATTGTTGAGATCAAGCCATATTTCACTGCCGCACCAACTAGGTAAACAGACGCAGACCACTAGTCGCTGGATACCAGAACAGACACTAATGGATTTCTTGATGTTGTGTGTTTGGTCCGCGAGAGCTATTTTATTTCGCTCAAGTCCGCCGGCAAGCCGGTGAGGACCCCCCTATCCGCCACCTGGGACGCGCCACGTCGGAGTATCACCTCTCCGCCTGCTACGACACCGTAGTAGGTTCGTGGATTCTTTTACCATTATTTTACTTTGGCTTACATTCATCTTATAACCTTTTATCAAGGCATTGTCCATTCTGTTCAACAGGTCTTCCATGTCCTTTGTCGTGTAACAGAATTATAATGTCATTGGCAAGCTCAAAAGATTGTATTTCTTCTCCCTCAATTTTAATTCCTTCTCCAAATTTCTCTTTGATCTCTTTTAATACATGCTCAGTGAACAGATTGAATAACACCAGGCATGGAAACAACCCTGTCTCACTCCCTTCTCAGTCACTGCTTCTCTTTCCTGCCCATCAATTGTGTAACTGTCATCTGGTTTCTGTACAAGTTGCATAAGGGATGTTTAGGTGAAAATGAGACAAACAGAAAAAAAGTCAATAAAATGTTCATTATTTCAAACATAATTGCCATGACAGTTAATACATTTAACCCACTGAGAGACCATACGAGTAGTGCCTTCATGGAAAACTGTTTGCAGTTCCCTACATAACCATGATTGTAATCAGCTTGCACTTCTGTGTAGGAAGCATATCAGTGGTCACAAATGTCTTTCTTCAGGACTACAACATTATGGAAATTGCTTGGTGAGAGATCGGGACTGTATGGAGGATATATAAGGGCTTCCTAGTGAAACTTCTGCAGCATAGTCGAAACAACCTTCGCAACATATGGGCGGGCAGAAGAAATGAAATTTGCAGTGATACAATAATGGAAAATATTGATTAGAATGCAAGCAGTGGCAAATGAAAAGTGCTAGTTTGCATTTGTTCTACAGTATTAATTTATTTTTTTAACCAATTTTTTGATTACAAGGCCATCATTAGACATTTACTGACTGTTGTCGTCAGAGAAGCTACAATGTTTGTAAATGACATTGGAAAAGGATTGAATGTAACAATATTAGAGAAGGAAAGTTGCTACTCACCATATAGTGGAGATGCTGAGTCGCGATAGGAACAACAAAAAGAGTCTCACAATTATAGCCTTCGGCCATTAAGGCCTTTGTCAACAATAGACAGACACACACTCACACTCACGCTACACTCTCACACACTAACACTCTCATGCAAATGCAGCTCACACAGACGAATGCAGCCTCAGGCAACAAAACCACACTGTAACAGAATTTTAATGTGTTGTTTCAGTTGCCTGAGACCGCAGTCATGTGTGTGTGTGTGTGTGTGTGTGTGTGCGCGTGTGTGTTGTTGTTGTTGTTGTTGTTGTTGTTGTTAAAGGCCTTAATGGCTGAAAGCTGTAATTGTGAGAATCTTTTTGTTGTGCCTATCTGCGACTCAGCATCTCTGCTATATAGTGAGTAGCAACTTTCCTTCTCTAATATTGTTACATTGGAAAAGGAGCTACACATCTAGATTGAACCATACACACAGTAAATGACATCTTTGGCAGTGTGGTGGTAATACAATGTAAAAAGTAAAAAGTCGAACAACAAATAAATATAAAGGAAATAAACAGGAAAAATCTTTAACACGAATTTGAAAAAGCGTGCCTACATAACGGTTTATATTAATAAACAAAACCAGTAAACTAAAATAAAGTTAGTACTTGACAATGCTACTTTAAGAGGTATAAAACATTGAGACTAATACACAAATTAATTAAAAGAAAGAATTATCAACTGTAACTACAGAATATTGGAAGAACTGAATCAGTATCTATAACATAAACAGAATGAATAAATACAGAAAAATGGAGGAATCTGAGGGAACATACAGTAAATGCTATCTTTGAGAGTGAGAGTGTTGTGGCGTAACAAGCTAGTCACGCCACACTGAGGAGGAAGCCGAAAGGCACGCGTACACACACGCCGACTGGCGTCAAGTCTGGAACAGGATAAGTTATGACTGCTATAAAGAAAATACGTATCTTTGGAATATACTTAACTTTTAATGCTTCCTTTGGTACATCTCTCTTGACTATACAAATGAGACTCGTAAGAAACATGCACTGATACAATTGGCGCCTTGCTAAGTCGTAGCCATTAACTTAGCTGAAGGCTATTCTGTCTCTCGGCAAATGAGAGCAAAGGCTTCGTCCGTGTATAGTCGCTAGCAACGTCGTCGTACAACTGGGGCGAGTTCTCGTACGTCTCTCGAGACCTGCCGTGTGGTGGCGCTCGGTCCGCGATCACACAGTGGCGACACGCGGGTCCGACATGTACTAATGGACCGCGGCCGATTTAAGCTACCATCTAGCAAGTGTGGTGTCTGGCAGTGACACCACAGAGAGTATGACGGTACTGCATTTTAAAAAGTAAAAAATTGAACAGTATACTACAAATATAAAGGGAGCAAACAGGAAAAATATCAACACTATACTCAAAAACTGTGCCTGTATAAACAAGAAAAATGAAAACATTACTTGATGAGACAACTTCAGGAGGCCCTGTAAGCTGAAAACCCACTAACAGAATAAATCAATACTGTAGAACAAAAGCAAACTAGTACTTTTTGTTTATTATAATGTTATTCTACCAAGAACCGATGGAAAATGCTGTTAACAAGCAACGGTTATTGTGAAGGCTACCATCCTTGTAGGGCTGTGAAGGGCACTAGAGACTTCTGGGAAAGAGGTCGTGAGGCTTTTGGTGAGTGAGGGCAGGGGTGGGGACTGGAATTGTCAATTCAGTAGCACACTTTGCAAAAATTTGTTGAAGAGAACTCGATGCCATTGATCTACATATCATTGTAGATGTTCCCCCATTCACCTTCTTTATGCACAGTAGTTTTTTTTTTTTTGGGGGGGGGGGTAGTGGGTTAGTACTGTTCTTTGCAGCAGATGCCTAGAGACCATATTGAACATCTGGAAATGACTGCATGCTTTTTAGGTAGACACAATGCAGTTGCCTCTAAAAAGACAGTGTGCAATTCTGTTGCATTCTCCGCAGGTTACCTGAGAACCATAACCTTCACTTACTGTTAATCAGCTGGTGTTGTGGATTGCAGACAACCACTACAAGGTGGGTCTAGAGTATTTTGTCTCTCACAATAGCAGTTTGTATGTTTGAGTGATGTCATGTGATATATGATGGATGTAGTAACTTTTTTCACTGGGGCGATTGTAGTGGCGTGGGAATTGGGAAAATGAGCGAGACTCATCAGTGGTTCTGTAGGCTGTGCAGTAGAGATAGAAAGATTGTGGAACAGGAGGGGAAAATTGCTGCCCTTCAGGCTGAGTTAGATGAGGCTAGGTGAGAACTGGGCAGGTTAAGGGGGGAGAAGGGTAAACAGGGGTGGGAAGTAGCAACAGGCATAAGGAACAGGCCAAGAAATTCTTCTGACAGCTTTGTTATTAATGTACAAAATAGGTTTGACCTGTTGCCTCAGTCAGAAACTGATGAGCCTCTCACAGATGTAGATGTAGACAGGGCTCAACAAGCTTTCAGCAGCAAATTGAATAAGAATGTAGGGAAATCTGCAAAGAGAAAGAAAGTCTTGTTGCTAGGTAGTTCGCATGCTAGGGGTGTGGGCCAACTTCTGCAGGATGAATTAGGGCCAGAATACCAGGTCACAAGTTTTTTCAAACCTAGTGCTGGACTGAGGCAGGTTACAGAGGATTTAGGTTCACTATGTAGAGGCTTTACTAAGGAAGATTCCGTGGTTATTGTGGGTGGGCCGGGCAACAGTATTGACAGAGATCCAGGATACAGCATAGAGTGTGACCTGGCGAAGATTGCATCAACATCGAGTCATACCAGTGTTGGGTTTGTGTCGGTTCTGGAGCGCCACGACCAACCTCATTTGAACTCTTCTGTCAAGAGAGTTAATTTGGAGTTGGAGCGGCTACTTGGATCTGGTGCAGGGTCACACATTGGTGTGGTTCCTGTTGATTCACTCTGTAGGTGGGACTATACTAGACATGGCCTACACCTCAACAAGAAAGGGAAGGATAAACTGGCTGGGCTGATAGCAGGAAACTTAAAGGGGGGAGGAACTACATCTCATGGTGGAAACACTTTTTTAGTGTAAGATCAGTGTCCAGTGGGAAACTCAGCCAGGCAAGTGCTAAAGATGTTAAAAAAGTTCAAGATACTCACAAAAGTAAAGTGAAAAATAATGTTAGTATATTTCATCGAAATATTGGGGGATTGAAGAATAAAATTAATGAGCTTCTGCTTTGTTTAGATGATATAGAAACCTGTCTGAGCATCACGTTGTCACTGATATGCAAAAGGTTAGCATCAATGGGTACAAATTAGCTGCACATGTAAGTAGAGATAATATGATGAGAGGAGGAGTTGCCATATATGTCAAAAGCTTCCACAGTGTAAAAAATTTAGAAACTAAAAATTTTTGTGTAGAGCAACATATGGAAGCATGTGCCACTGAACTTAAACTAAATGATGGCACTTTCATAATTGTAACAGTGTATAGGTCCCCCTCGGGGAACTTCCAGCTATTTCTAGAAAACTTGGATGCTTTGTTGTGCTATCTGTCAGACGGGGGGAAGCAAATTATCGTTTGTGGGGATTTCAATGTTGACTCCCTGAAAGAGTGTAATAGGAAGAATGACCTTGTAGTATTACTCAGTTCTTTCAATTTGAGCTCCGTCATTGATTTTCCTACTCGGATAACAAAGAACAGCAGTACATTAATAGATAACTTTTTTATAGACCAAGATAAGTTTAAGGACATAAATGCTTATCCTGTTGAGAATGGTCTTTCAGATCATGGTGCACAGCTAGTTACAGTACATGACATAGCTCCATGCAGTATATCAAATCAGACTTTCAAAGCAGTGCGTTCAATTAACAATATAAATATTGCAAACTTTAGGGAAAGCCTACAACAACTAGACTGGGGTGAAGTGTATAAGGAACCTGATGCAAACTTGAAATATAACTTATTTCACGATACATTTTTAAGGATATTTGAAAATTGTTTTCCCAAGAAAATAGTTAAACATAATTCCAAGAAAACATATAAAAAAACCATGGCTAACTAAAGGAATAAGAATATCTTGCAACCGTAAAAGAGAACTGTATCTAACAGCAAGAGGAAGTACTGACCCCGAAATTGTTCAATATTATAAAAACTATTGTGCGGTACTAAGAAAAGTTATTAAAAAGTCCAGAAGCATGTGTATCATGTCTGAGATCAGTAACTCTGATGATAAAATTAAAGCAATTTGGAATATTATTGAAAGGGAAACAGGGCAACCAAGAGCACAGGAAGACTTTAGTGCCATAAAACTGAATTACAAGTGTACTAACAAACAATCAAAAATTGAAAATATTTTCAATAATCATTTTTTAAATGTTGTGGAGAAAATAGGATCTAGATCTTCACTAGAAGAGGCAAGGCTACTAATAGAAGAGGCCATACCTGTGCAGTTTGAAACAACTGTAATTCCACCAACCTCTCCCTCTGAAATCAGTAAAATAATAAACTCACTGAAAAGTGAAAGCTCTTATGGAATTGATGGCATTTCCAGCAAGGTACTTAAAGCTTGTTCCCCACAGATAAGTAGGATTCTCAGCCACATATGTAATAGCTCTTTGGAGCAGGGTGTTTTCCCCGATAGACTGAAATATGCCATTGTAAAACCATTGCATAAAAAGGGGGATACGTCGGATGTGAACAACTACCGCCCAATCTCTCTTCTGACAGCTCTATCAAAAATTTTTGAGAAAGTAATGTATTCAAGAGTAGCCTCCCTTATTTGTAAAAATAAAGTACTAACAAAATGTCAGTTTGGTTTTCAGAAAGGCTTTTCAACAGAAAATGCTATATACGCTTTCACTGATCAAATATTAAATGCTGTGAATAACCGGACATCACCCATTGGTATTTTTTGTGATCTCTCAAAGGCCTTTGATTGTGTAAATCATGGAATTCTTTTAGATAAGCTAAATCATTATGGTTTGAGGGGTGCAGTACACAAATGGTTTAATTCATACTTAACTGGAATAATGCAGAAAGTTGAAATAAGTGGTTCATGTAATGTTAAAACAACAGCTGATTCCTCAAACTGGGGGGCTATCAAGTACGGGGTCCTACATGGTTCGGTCTTAGGTCCTTTACTGTTCTTGATATACGATACAAGTATAGTAATAACATACAAAAACCAAGAACTAAGTGATGTAATTGTAAATGATGTTTTTCACAAAATTATTCAGTGGTTCTCAGCAAACGGACTCTCTTTAAATTTTGATAAAACACAGTATATACAGTATAATAGAGGGAAACATTCCACGTGGGAAAAATACATCTAAAAACAAAGATGATGTGACTTACCGAACGAAAGCGCTGGCAGGTCGATAGACACACAAACAAACACAAACACACACACAAAATTCAAGCTTTCGCAACAAACTGTTGCCTCATCAGGAAAGAGGGAAGGAGAGGGAAAGACGAAAGGATGTGGGTTTTAAGGGAGAGGGTAAGGAGTCATTCCAATCCCGGGAGCGGAAAGACTTACCTTAGGGGGAAAAAAGGACGGGTATACACTCGCGTGCACACACACACATATCCATCCACACATATACAGACACAAGCAGACATATTTAAAGACAAAGAGTTTGGGCAAACTCTTTGTCTTTAAATATGTCTGCTTGTGTCTGTATATGTGTGGATGGATATGTGTGTGTGTGTGTGTGTGTGTGTGTGTGTGTGTGTGTGTGTGTGTGTGTGCGCGCGAGTGTATACCCGTCCTTTTTTCCCCCTAAGGTAAGTCTTTCCGCTCCCGGGATTGGAATGACTCCTTACCCTCTCCCTTAAAACCCACATCCTTTCGTCTTTCCCTCTCCTTCCCTCTTTCCTGATGAGGCAACAGTTTGTTGCGAAAGCTTGAATTTTGTGTGTGTGTTTGTGTTTGTTTGTGTGTCTATCGACCTGCCAGCGCTTTCGTTCGGTAAGTCACATCATCTTTGTTTTTAGATGTACAGTATATACAGTTCCGTACAGTAAATGGCACAACTCCAGTAATAAATATAGACTTTGAACAGAAGTCTGTAGCTAAGGTAGAATTTTCAAAATTTTTAGGTGTGTCCATTGATGAGAGGTTAAACTGGAAGCAACACATTGATGGTCTGCTGAAACGTCTGAGTTCAGCTACGTATGCTATTAGGGTTATTGCAAATTTTGGTGATACGAATCTCAGTAAATTAGCTTACTATGCCTGCTTTCATTCACTGCTTTCGTATGGCATCATATTCTGGGGTAATTCATCGTTGAGTAGAAAAGTATTCCTTGCTCAAAATCGTGTAATCAGAATAATTGCTGGAGCCCACCCACGGTCATCCTGCAGACATCTATTTAAGGATCTAGGGATCCTCACAGTAACCTCACAGCATATATATTCACTTATGAAATTTGTTGTTAATAATCCAGCCCAGTTCAAAAGTAATAGCAGTGTGCATAGCTATCACACCAGGAGAAAGGACGATCTTCACTATGCAGGGTTAAATCTGACTTTGACACAGAAAGGGGTAAATTATGCTGCCACAAAAGTCTTCGGTCACCTACCAAACAGCATCAAAAGCCTGACAGATAGCCAACTAACATTTAAAAATAAGTTACAAGAATTTCTAGATGACAACTCCTTCTACTCATTGACTCATTGGCTGAATTTTTAGATATAAATTAAGGGGGGCAGCAAAAAAAAAAAAAAAAAAAAAAAAAGGAAAAAAAAACTTAAACATTAGTGTCGTGCAACATTTTGTGTAATGTAATATCTTGTACAGACATCTTTTATTAACCGACACGTTCCACATCATTACGAAATGTCGTATTCATGATCAATGGAACAAGTATTAATCTAATCTAATCTATGTTGAATCATGGCAGCTTTCCATTTTGTGATAAATTGTCAATGGACAAATGGTCTAGCCTTGATAAGACCCTTTGAGGCATGTTGATACACATAACAGTGTACAGAGGCTGCTTTGTCCCATTCGCAGTTGGAGATGCTGCACACACTATTGAACCACACTCAGAATGCTAGATTACATTTTCATTTGTTAAATGTGTGGGTGCACGCAATGATTTATTGTGGCCAAAAGAGTATTAAGAAAGAGGCATTCAACCATCTTAGTAGTAGAGTTCCGCTTAACAGGAGTGCAATGCCGCCAGTAGCCAACAAAACAAAAGTCACACACCATTTCTGTGTCAAAGTGCATGTTATAAGGATAATGCATTTTTCATTTGATAAAAGGGAGAACCGAAATTTTGGTGGTGTGCCAGCTGGGGTAAGTTTTCTATTTCAGGGATAAGTCGATGGATAAATCTGCTAGGTCGGCAGTGTGGCAGAAACATTGTTGATTATTCTCATGTTTCTTTATCCTTTATCTCATGTTGTAATGGTTAAGGCACTTGACGCATATTACATGTGGGGTTAGATATCTTCCAGCCTATCCTCATCCATGGTTTGCTATATCATTTCTGGCAAATGCCAAAAACAGTCTGAGGCCATTGTCGGTTTCCATTTCTAGTCTCATTCATCTGAGCTGGTGCTACATGTCCAATGACTTCTAAATTGAAAAGGTGTTAAACTCTCTTTTGACAATATACAAAAAGGATAGATTGCTACTCACCATATAGAGATGTTGAGTCATAGACAGGCACAACAAAAAGACTGCTAAAGATTTGAGCTTTTGGCCCAAAGGCCTTCTTCTAACATACAAAACACACAGACATGCATGTGGGTGCGTGTCCCCTCCCTCGCCCCCCAACTCCACCCCCTCCGCCCCCCAACTCCATCCCCCCCCCCCCCCACACACACATAGGTATGTATATATATATTCATGCAAGCACAACTCACACACACATGACCACAGAGACTAGCTTCATTTGCTAGAGACAGCCATTGCACGTGCACACGCGCCTGTGTGTGTGTGTGTGTGTGTGTGTGTGTGTGTGTGTGTGTGTTCCCTGCATTAGAAGAAGGACTTTTGACTGAAAGCTGACATGTTTAGCAGTCTATTTGTTGTGCCTGTCTGCAACTCAACATCTCCTCTGTCTGGTGAGTAGCATCTGCTCTTTTCATAATAGTACCGTTATTCCATCCTGGATTTTCCATTCTTTAAACTGTCTCGCCCTTCCATTATTTTTATTTACAAATTTGACAAAGCACTGCAAGACATAAGCTGAAACAAGACAATTGGAGTTGATGACATCTCTCTGAATTGTCGAGATCCTTGAGAGAGCCAGCCATGAGGGCTAGTATATGAGAAAGGTGACATCCCGTTAGACTTCAGAAAGAATGTAATAAATCCAATTTCAAAGAAGGCAGGTAGTAAAGGGTGTGAATATTACCAGAACATTACCATTAGTCATAGTTGCAAAACACTGAAGCAGTTGATTTACAAAAGACTGGAAAAAAACTGGTAGAAGCCAACCTCGAGGATAATAAGTTTGGGTTCCAGAAAAATGTAGGAAAATACAAGGCAATACTGATGCTGTGACTTATTTTTAGAAATACACTGAAGAAAGATACTCTACATTCATAGCATTTGGAGATCTACTTCTATACTGTAGAAGCCATCTCAGGGAGTGTGGCACAGATTATTTCTGGTACCCTATCGCCCCCCTTCCTCCCCTCCCCCTTCGCTCTCTCTCTCTCTCTCTCTCTCTCTCTCTCTCTCTCACTCACTCACTCTCACACTCTATTTTCCCTCTTCCTTACAGAAATGGCACATGGGAAGAATAGTTGTCAGAAAAACCTCTTATTTCATGCTGCAATCATTTCGCATGGCATATGTGGAAGCAAGCAATATGTTGCCCTACTCTTCCCAGAATATGCTCTCTTGGAATGTTAGTAGTAAACCTCTCCATGATATACAACACCTCTCTTGTAGTGTCTACCACTGGGGTTTGTTGACTAGCTTTGTAACACTCTTGCACTTACTAAATGATCCCATGATAAAACATACCACCACTTTTCAGTTGAGCTGCTTCTATCTTGTCTATTAATCCAATGCATTAAGCATTAAGGATGCCAGACTGATGAGCAGTATTCAAGAATATGTCGAACTTTGTTTTGTAAGCCACTTCTTTCATGGATGAATTATGTTCTTTCAGTGGATCTCAGCCTGGCATCTGCTTTTCCTACAGTTTGTTTTATATGCTCATTCCACTTTAGATCACTCGGAATGATTACTTCTAGGTATTTTTCAGTAGCTGCTGTTTCTAATAATTTGTCACCAACAGTGTATTTGTGCAGCAGTAGATTTCTTTGCCTAATTATGTGTGATAAGGTACATTTAGTTTGGTTCAGGATCAACTGCCAGTCCCTGTACCAGTCATTGATCCTCTGCAGATCATCCTGCAATTCGCTAAAGTCTTCTGGCATTACTGTCTCCTTATAAGCAACCACATCATCTGCAAACAACTGTACGGATTTTATAAGGTTATCCACTAAATCATTTACATGTATTGCAAACAGTAACAGTCCTGTTGCACTTCCTTGGGATACTCCTGAAATGATCTTTATATCTGTTAATTTTGTTCCCTTAAGAGGGATGTGTTAGCTTCTCTCTGCAAGAAAGCCCTGAATGCATTCACGGGTCTGCCTGCTGTTCAGTTAGCTCGTATTTTGTTCACTAAGTGACAGTGTAGAACTGTATACTGTATCAAATGCCTCTCAAGTAACACAGCATCAGTCCAGGCGCTTATGTCTACAGCTAGAGAAATCTTTCGATAATGTTGACTGGAATACCCTCTTCATATTTTAACTGTGCTACCTTTAGAATTTCAGAGGATGAAAAGTTACTTACAATATGTACAGAAACTAGACTGCAATTATGATTTGAAGGACATGAAAAGCAAGCAGTAGTTGAGAAGGCAGTAAAAAGGGTTGTGACTTATCCTCAGTGTTATTTAAGTTGTACATCTAAAAAGCAGCAAAGGAAACAATTTATAAAATCTTGGAAAGTGGTTATAAGATAAATGTCAACAAAAGTAACACAGTGCTATTAGAATGCAGTCTAAGTCAGGAGATGCTGAGCAAATTAGATTTAAAAATGCCACACTGAAAGCAGTAGATGAGTTTAGCTTTTTGGACAGCAAAATAACTTGCTATGGCCAAAATAAAGATGATATAAAAAGCTGACTGATAATAGGAAGAAAAGAATTTCTAAAAAGGAGAAATTTATGCACTTTCAGTATAAATTTGAAGAGTTGGGAAGTTTTTTCTGAAATTATTTGTACTGAGTGTACCTTATACGGAAGTGAAACATGGATGATAAATAACTCAGACAGAGAGGGAACAGAAGGTTTTGAGATGCAGTGCCTCAGAAGAATGCCAAACATCAGGTGGGTAGATTGAACAAGTAATGAAAAGAGGTAGGGAATCAAATTTGAGGGAACAGAAATTTATAGCATAACTTGATTAAAAGAAGTAACTAGTTGAGAGGACACTTTCTGAGACATCAAGGAATTATCAGTTTTGTAAGGGAAGGATGTGTGTGTTCTTTTGTGCGTGCGTGCGTGTGCGCACACTTTGGGGGGGGGGGGGGGGAGGTAAAAGTTGTATAGGGTAATGTAGTAAGCAAGTTCAAATGGGTGTCGATTGTTTTATGTATGCAAAGATGAAGAGGCGTGCACAGAATAGACTATTGTGGAGAGCTGCATCAAACCAGTTTTAGGACTGAAACAGCAACATGTCTTTCCAGTTTGTAACACTTATCTTTTGATTTGTAAATTTTCAGTAGACCATTGTCAGTGCCCTTCAATCTTAGTTACTTCTGATGATGCTCATAGAGTTAGTCTTTCAGTCATGATTTCCAATTTTGCATAATTTTAATTCTTTAAACAGTTTGTGATTTTTTTTTTTTCTTTGCCTTTAGTCTTTACTCTGTCCAATTTATTGCCCCAACTCACACTTTTTGTCTGGTTACATTTCACTGTACCTATCTCTAGTCATTCATCTTTTAACAACTGATGCAGTCTTTTCCAAGTAATGTAAGACATAGTCCTTGTCCTGATTAGTAGTGAAGTAGTTATCATCGTGACTATGTGCTGTCTATCCATAGACTTACAGGGCCAATACAGAAATCAACAGAAAATATTACAAAATTATTGTTTTACTTGAAATGTGTTAGGATCAAAGGTAATGAGGTGATCTCGTACTGCCTTTGAAATCCATGTCAAAATAATTATAATTTAATCTTTTTCATTTGTTACTTTACAGTTGCTTGAAGCAATTAATGTCATTGTAATAGTCACATCTCAGAATTTTAAAAAGGTGCAGTAGATAGGACAATGAAAGTTTTTTTTCATATTTATTTAATATATTGCACATATTAGAAGTTGACCTGCACTACCAGCAAAAAGACATAATCTTTGCCTTTGTATTTGGACGTCTCATGCCATTCTGTGTTCCACTTCTTTCTGATTGTTGATTTCAGTATATTTAAAAGATCTGTAGCTGGTAATTTCATGTGTTCTCTCATTTCATAATAGACAACTGCTTTGCCTATCTTGTCTACTGGTTCATTGCCAGGTATGCGACAGTGTGCGTTTACCCAGTGGATAGTAATATCAGATTCATGATGTCACGTACTATTGGATGGCTGGATCTTCAGCTGTGCAGATGTACTAATAGTCCTAGTGCTGATCTCGAATTGGAAAGGATAACAAACACAGAACCCAGAAAATGGTCTCTTTCCTCATCTAGGTATTGTTCAATTGAGTGTGGTGCCAAATGTTTCAATAAATAATCCACTACTTCATTCAGAAGTGCTGTTATACTATTGTTGTTTCAAATTCTACACATATACTTAATTTGTTACCAGATGGTTGAACTGGGCATGTCTTTAAGGTTGTTACAAAAGTTTATCCATGCAGATTTCTTCCTATTTTTGAATAGTTGCTTTATTGTCACCTACTACAGTCTATTGAAGTTTATTCACTTTTCTTCTGAAGCATGCCTTCTGTACAGTTTTAGTGCTTCCCTTCATTCCAGAAGTGCATTGTTGCATACTCATCCTGCCATATCGATTATGTTCTGCTTGTCAGAACAAAGGCTAGATACTGTTGCAGCTTCTTCAATAAAAACAATGGAATTTGCGTAATCTGTTCTTGTTTCTCCACATTCTGAAAATGTCTGTATCTTTTCTGAAAGCCTAGCAGTATGCTTTTCCAGTCTGCTTTCTCACAGTTCAATTTTTAGGCTGGCCATATGGTACCATATATTGCACCCTGTGTCACATCTGAAAATAGTGGCTAGGTGATCAGATCCATGGAGTTCTGTGACTAGCTCCCTGTGAAGTCTAATGTTAAACTCGGTGACACTGAACATACATCTACATCTATAGCCCTCAGTCATTGGTTTGGTCCAGTTATCCTTGATGGGGAACCACTGTTTGAAATGAGAGTGCTATCTTCATTGACAATCATTGCTGTCACTCTTCTGGCCCTGTTTTCTTGGTGTGTGCCCCAAGCTGGGTGTTCCACATCAGAATCACCTAATGTTGTCTTCAGATGCTCTACCATATTAAAATACTCAGTTGCTGCTTCGTTAAGGTCTCCCTTTGCAAGCAGTAAACCGATATTACAATAATTTCATTCCATAATACTATGGAAAGAGTAGTTTCTACTCACCATATAGTGGAGGTGCTGAGTCGCAAATAGGCACAACGAAAGACTCAGAAAGCAAGATTTTGGTCAACAACGCCTTCATTGCTAATAGACCACACACACACACACACACACACACACACACACACACACACACACACACACAGGATCACAGTCTCTGGCTGCTGAGGCCAGACTGCGAGCAGCAGCGCACGACGGGAGAATCAACTTGGTAATGGGGATAAGGTGGAGGCTGCGGTTGGGAGAGGGAGGGTTAGCAGGGTAGGGGTAGGGACTGGTAAAGCACTGCTTGTGGGAGTACACAGGGGTGATGTGGAGAGAGGACAGGGCAACAAGGTGGAGTCGGGAGGTTAGTTGGGGGAGGGAAAAGGAGAGAAGTAAAAATATTGTAGGAGCCTTGGTGGAATAGAGGTTTGTGTAGTGCTGGAATGGGAACAGGGAAGGGGCTAGGTGGGTACGGACAATGACTTAATGAAGGTTGAGACCAGGAGAGTTACAGGAGTGTGGGATACATTGCAAGGAGAGTTCCCACCTGCACATCTCCTAAAAGCTGGTGTAGGTAGGAAGGATCCATCAGATGGCACAGGCTGTGAAGCAGTCATTCAAATGAAGAATGTTGTGTTGGGTGGTTAGCTCAGCAACAGTGTGGTCCAGCTGTTTCTTGGCTACAGTTTGTTGGTGGCCATTCATCTGGACAGACAGCTTCTTGGTTGTCATGCCCACATAGAATGTGGCACAGTGGTTGCAGTTCATCTTATAGATCACATGACTGGTTTCACAGATAGCCCTGCCTTTGATGGGGTAGGTGATGCTTGTGACTGGACTGGAGTAGGTGGTGGTGGAAAGATGTATGGGACAGGTCTTGCATCTAGGTCTGTTATAGGGATATGAACCATGAGGCCACTAGTTAGGAGTAAAGGTTGTGTAGGGATGGATGAGGCTATTGTATAGGTTCGGTGGGTGGCGGAATACCACTGTGGGAGGTGAGGGAAGGACTGCGGGTAGGATATTCCTCATTTCAGGGCGTGACGAGAGGTAATCGAAACCCTGGTGGAGAATGTGATTCAGTTGCTCCGATCCTCAGTGGTACTGAGTCATGGCAGGAATACTCCTCTGTGGCCAGATGGTGGGACTTTGGGAGGTGGTGAGTGACCAAAGAGATAAGGCACAGGACATCTGTGTTTGTACAAGATTGGGAGGTTAATTACAGTCTGTAAAGGTCTCAGTGAGACCCTTGGTATATTTTGAGAGGGCCGCATGTCACTACAGATGCGACGGCCACCGGTGGCTGGGCTGTATGGAAGGGACGTCTTGGTATGGAGATTGTGGGCAGCTGTCAAAGTGGAGGTGTTGCTGGTGGTTGGTAGGTTTGGTACTGATGTAGCCATCTTTGAGGTGGAGGTCAGCATCAAGGAAGGTGGTTTGTTGGTTTGGGTAGGACCAGGTGAGGTGAATGTGGGAGAAGGTGTTGAGGTTCTGGAGTAATGTGGATAGGGTGTACTCAGCCTTGATCCAGATTATGAAGACTTCATCATTGCAACTGAACCAGGTGAGTGGCTTGGGATTCTGGGTGTGTCGGAAGGATGCTTCTAGATGGATCATGAACGTATTGACATTGGATGGTGCCATGCAGGCACCCATAACCAATCCTCAGATTTGTTTGCAGCTTGTGCCTTCAAAGGAGAAGTAATTGTGGGTGAGGATATAGTTGATCATGGCAACTAAGAAGGAGGTTGTACGTTTGGAATTCACTGGGCATTAGGAAAGGTAGCATTCAGTTGTGGTAAAGCAATAGACATTAGGATGTTAGTGCAAGGGAGGTGGCATAAATAGTGATGAGCAGGGCACCATGTGATAAAGGAAAAGGAACTGTGGAGAGTCAGTGGATGAAATGGTTGGTGTCTTCTACATAGGAGAGTAGGTTGCAGGAAATAGGCTGAAGATGTTTGCCTACAAGAGCAGGAACTCTCTCAGTGGGGGCACAGCAACTGGCCACAATGGACAACCTCGATGGTTGGGTTTAGGACTTTAGAAAGCATGTAGGAGTGTGGGGAACGGTAGGTGTGAGGAGAGAGATGGGCTCTGTTGAGAGGTTCTGTAGCACTAATGGCCAAACCAACAAACTGTGCCCAAGAAACAGCTGGACTACCCAGTTTCGAGCATGCCACCCAACATGACATTCTTCATTTAAATGACTGCTTCATGGCTTGTGCTAACACCAGCTTTTCGGAGATGCGCAGGTGGGAACTCTCCTGGTCTCAACCTTTGTTAGTTATTGTCCTTACTCAACTAGCCCCTCCCCTGTTTCCATCCCAGCACTACACAGCTCTCTATTCCACCAGTGCACTCACAGTCTTTTTACTTCTCCGTTTTTCTGCAAAACTCCCCCACCCCCACCCCTCACCCCTCAACTCGTACCCTGTACTCAGTCTAACCTCCGAGCTGCACCTAGGTGCTCTATCCTCTCCAGCATGTGCCTGTATACTCCCATGAACAGAACTTAACAACCCCCACTCCTACCCTGCTATCTCTCCCTCTCCCCACTCCAGCCTCCTCCTTGCCTCACTACCCGGTTGTTTATCCCATGATGCACTGCTGCTCACAGTCTGGTCTCAGCAGCCAGAGACTGTATTCATGTGTGTGTGAGCTGCATTTGCACGAGTGCATGCATGCGAGCGTTTGCATGTGTGTGTATGGTGTTATCTATTTTCAGTGAAGACCGTGTTGGCTGAAAGGGTATTTTCTGATAGTCTTTTTGTAGTGCCCATCTGCGACTCAGCATCTCCGCTATATGGTGGGTAGCAACTATTCTTTTCATAATATTATCATAGTACATCCTGGATATTCCATTGTTTGATTTATTTCATTCCCGTTTGTATATAATGTCGCTATTGTAGCTTGAAGTGATGTCACTTGTCTCTCATCTCCTTGAATTTTATGTGGCGTTTCGTTTCTCATGAGAACTGCAGTTCCCCACAGCCATTGTCTCTGTTGGCTCGAATTAAATTTACCCCAGGGGCAGAAATTGTTTGTTCAGAAGCAGCCGTGTTTTAGATATCACATTTATTGGTATCTAGTTGGAGCATAAAATATGTGGGAGGCTGTGTTTGTTACTGCTAATGGGATTTAACATATCTTGCCATTGTTGAGACCCATACTCCATAGCAATCCTGTGATGAACTCGTTTTACATTACTGTTATTCAGTCTTGCATGTGGTGTACCCATTGTCCGCGAACCTCCCGCACGATGCAGGAGAAAGGTCAGCAACTTATTTTGTTTTATCGAAACTACTATTTTCGAAGCTGTCAAAGTTGCTATGAGAAATATCCTTTATTAACAGTGACTAGTTCTTATCATCAAACCATCACCTATAAACAAATTACAATGGTTCTTATAAACTTTCTTTTAAAGTGAACATTTACAGAAACAGAGGAGGTAGTTCTCACTCACATAGACAGTCACATACATTCATTGTAAGTATTGAAACGCAATACAACCAGTAATATGCTAAAAGCCATAACTAGAATTCATAAGTAACATGCACAGATCATCTACTACATACAATCAACATTTCTTGTCAACAGCATGAGGACCGTGATTTCCCTAAATCACTCCAGGCAAATGCCGGGATGGTTCCTCTGAAAGGGCACGGCCGACTTCCTTCCCCATCCTTCCCTAATCCGATGAGACCGATGACCACGCTGTCTGGTCTCCTTCCACAAAACCAACCAACCAACCAGCATGAGGACCACCGATACATACAGCAACAGCAGCTCAAAGGTAAAAAAAGTCAGAGGTCACTAGAAGTGGTACGAGAGCATACGCGTGTGCCCAGGCATGCTATGTCAATTAGCCTTACAATGGTGTTGCTACCTAGCATTAATATTTGCTTTTAAAACCTACCACTAATTATAATCTACTGATGAAACACAATTATTTATCACACACAGAACAACTTCCAAATAGTACTTGGCTAGAGTTTACAGTGCCATACTACGCTGCAGTGTAACCACATAACAAATGTTTAAAACATTTTCAACAAGTGTCACATAATAATAAATTTTGTTATTTACAAAACACCATTAGCAAGGGGAAACAAAAATGGGATGCCTCATTATGGCACACCCTAAATTTCAGTATTACAAAAACCAATAACCGATTGATGTACACAGTTCCATACTACAGGGTAACTGTAATGACATACCAAAATGCATAAAACTTGCTAGATAAGCATAAAAAATGTACAAAAATGCCATTGAAATGAGCAGTGCCCATGGAGCGCCACATTTCGGCGTGTTCTAAAGCCAGAAATTCATTGTTCAGATTAAAAGCCAGTCAGTCGTAACTAAAGCGAGAGTAGTCCCTGTAGTGAATCGAGTTTACATACGTACACCTTAATGTTCTAATGATCCAGATTCAACAAGAATTAAATAACAAAATAAAACTTCCAACCACTGTTAAGCGGTGTTATTACAAGAAATTTTATTCCAGCAGAATCATGTGACACAGACATAATGAAAACTGAACATACATACTACTTTCCTTTTTATTTTTCACTTCTATTTTGGGTCTTCAGTTATATAGGTACAATGGATGACAATGTTCACTTGAGTACGTATCCTCACAAAGATCAAACAGTGGAAAATCCAGGATGGAATATAACAATATTAGAGAAGGAATGTTGCCACTCACCATATAGCAGAGATTCTGAGTCGCGATGGGCGCAACAAAAAAGATTCACACAATTATAGCTTTTAGCCATTAAGGCCTTTGTCAGCAATTCAGCAATACACACACACACACACACACACACACACACACACACACACAACTTGCACACATGTCTGCAGTCTCAGACAACTAAAACCACACTGCCAGTGTGGTTTCAGTTGTCTGAGACTGCAGAGGTGTGTGCAAGCTGTGTGTGTGTGTGTGTGTGTGTGTGTGTGTGTGTGTGTGTCATGCTGACAGAGGCCTTAATGGCATAAAGCTATAATTGTGTGAATCTTTTTTGTTGTGCCTATCACGACTCAGCATCTCCGCTTTTTGGTGAGTAGCAACTTTCCTTCTCTAATACTGTTGTATTCTCACAAAGAGTGAGTCTTCAGAAGTATAATTTCATGTAGCTGTTTTTAAGGACAGGATGTTTGTTCTAAATGGTCATTAAACTGGAAGACATTGGCCATGATCAAAATGTAGAACAAGAATAGATTTACAGAATAAAGCTTTCCAGGTATGAAATGAGAGAGGCATGTGGTCTCAAAGATAGGTTGAACAAATGCATGTGTAAGCTTCATTTGAGACTTCTTGCACTTAAAAATGGCATTTGTACAATTTTGTATTTTTAACAAGAAAGTGGATGAGGTTGTAACCAAGTTTGGAAAGAAACTGTTCTTGAGGCATAATGGTAAAATTAAAAGATTGTGTTAAAAAATCACTTGTAGTAATAAAAATAATACTGGGAAGGTGATGGAAGTCCACTCTTTTTGATAAGGTTGTAAACCTAACCAATGTAAAATTCGCAAAGGAGGAAACAGAATTACTTAATAAAGGCATGCAGTTTGCTTGTGGTACCCAGTCTCTAACAGTGATGTAGCTGATGTAATAGCTGAAATTAAGACTGTATGTGCGAAAGAAAGATTAACTGGTACAGAGGAGGTGACTGTAAAGGCTCAGAGACTGTTGTCAAACGTAAAGTACTGACAGGGAAGGCAGTAATGATTATCATGTACAGATAGGATTAATAGAAAATGACAGGAGATTGAAGCAATGGTAATTATATTGGATAAAGGGAATACATTGGTTGCTGTAGAGGAGTATTGCAATATATCAGTGAAAATAACAAAAACATTGCAGATGAAGACCCCACTAAATTTTTCCAAGTATCTCTTGAAAAGAAAGTAGAAGGTATCCAATTCATATTGCTCCTATTTGAGAAACATAGATTTATTACTATGCCCCTGTTGAATGCCCCTAATACACCACACGAGGAAAGCAGAAGTATGTGTATTATAGTGAAAGAGAGCAATGCTCCTATGGTAGAGCTAAACAGACTTTGGTATAGAAAGCTGAAAGTTGCATCGAAGATTCAGTTTAACCACTGCATGGCAAGCAGTGTGATTTTTGTGAATGAGGCGAAAGAAATCCAAATTATTAGTGACATGCTACTTGCCACATTTGACATTGTAAAATTTAGTACAAACATCCCCATCGAGAACTCTTTAACTGTTATTTGAGAAAACTTGACACCTTATGTCGTCCGTGTTGGACTGTCCTAAAGAACTGTCACTGATGACAATAATAGTTCAAATTAAAAAAAAAATTATGAAAAAGGATAGTTGCTACTCACCATATAGTGGACATGTAGAATCACGAATCACAGATAGGCACAGCAAAAAGACTGTCACAAAATGAGCTTTCAGCCAACAAAGCCCTTGTGGAAACGCGCGCACACACACACACACACACACACACACACACACACACAGAGAGAGAGAGAGAGAGAGAGAGAGAGAGAGAGAGAGATATTCAACTCACACACACATGACCACAGTATCTGGCAGCTGGCATTCATTGATGACATCTTCATGATCTGGATCGAGGGTGAGGACAACCTACACACATTCCTCCAAAAACTCAACACCTTCACCTGCTCCTACTCAACCCAACAAGCCTTCCTCGATGTTGACCTCCATCTCAAAAGATGGTTACATCAGTACCTGTGCCCACATCAAACCTACCAACCACCAGCAATACCTCCACTGCGACAGCTGCCACAAATTCAGTACCAAGAAGTTCCTTCCATACAGCCCAGCCATCTGTAGCCATCACATCTGTAGTGACAAGCAGCCTTCTTGAAATATATCGAGGGTGTCACTGAGGCCTTTACAGACCGTAATTACCCTCTCAACCTTGTACAGAAACAGATGTCCAGTGCCTTATCTTTCCAGACACCCACCACCTTCCAAAGTCCCACCATCCAGCGACAGAGGAGCATTCCCCTCAAGACTGAGTACCACCGAGAACTGGAGTAACTGAATTATATTCTCCACCAGGGTTTCGACTACCTCTCGTTGTGCCCTGAAATGAGAGGTATCCCATCCAGTATCCTTCCCGCCCATCCCACCGTGGTATTCCACTGCCCACTGAACCTACACAATATCCTCGTCCATCCCTACACAATCCCTGCTCCCTACCTCTTGCCTCATATCTCATATCCACCTAATAGACCTAGATGCAAGACCTGTCCCATTCAGCCTCCCATCACCACCTACCACAGTTCAGTCACAAACATCACCTATCCCATCAACGTCAGGGCTATCTGTGAAACCAGCCATGCGATCTACAAGATAAATTGCAACCACTGTGCTACATTCTACATGGGCGTGACAACCAACAGACTGACTGTCCGTGTGAATGGCTACCAACAAACTGTGGCCAAGAAACTACTGGACTACCCTGTTGCTGAGCACACTGCCTAACACAACATTCTACATTTCAGTGACTGCTTCACAGCCTGTGCCATATGGTGGATAATAGTTGGTGGTGACTTTAATTTACCCTCGATATGTTGGCGAAAATACATGTTTAATTCCGGAGGTATGCATAAAATATCATCCAAAATATCATCGAATAGTAAATGGTTGTGAAAACACACTTGACCTCTTAGCAATAAATAATTGTGAGTTAATAACGAGCATCAAAACTGATATGTGGATTAGTGAACACAGGGTGGTCGTAGCGAGATTGAATATTGCAATCCCCAAATCCTCGAAAAATAAGCAAAAAATATACCTATTCTAAAAAGCAGATAAAAATTCACTTGACACCTTCCTAAGAGAGAATCTCCACCCATTCCAAATTAATAATATAAGTGTAGACCAGATCTGGCTTAAATTCAAAGAAATAGTATCGGCAGCTATTGAGATATTTATACCAAATAAACTAACAAATGATGGAGCTGACCCTCCTTGGTAGACAGAACGGGATAGAACACTGTTGCAGAAACAACGAAACAAACATGCCAAATTTAAACAGACGCAAAATCCCCAAGATTGGCGAGCCTTTACAGAAGCTCAAAATTTAGTGCGGAGTTCAATGCGAGATGCCTATAACAGTTTTCACAACAAAAATTTGTCTCGAAACCTGGCAGAAAATCCAAAGAGATTCTGGTCGTATGTGAAGTATGTTAGCAGCAAGAAACAATCAATGCCTTCTCTGCATGACAACAATGGAGATACTATCGAAGACAGTGTTGCCACAGCAGAGTTACTAAACACAGCCTTCCGAAATGCCTTCACAAAAGAAGACGAAGTAAATATTCCAGAATTCTAATCGAGAACAGCTGCCAACATGAGTAACATAGAAGTAAATGTCCTCGGAGTAGTGAAGCAACTCAAATCACTTAATAAAAGCAAGTCTTATGGTCCAGACTGTATACCAATTAGGTTCCTTTGGGAGTATGCTGATGCATTAGCTCTATACTTAACAATGATATACAACTGTTCGCTCGATGAAAGATCTGTACCCAAAGACTGGAAAGTTGCACAGGTCACACCAATATTCAAGAAAGGTAGTAGGAGTAATCCACTAAATTACAGGCCCATATCGTTAACGTCAATATGCAGCAGGATTTTAGAACATATATTGTGTTCGAACATTATGAATTACCTCGAAGGAAATGGTCTATTGACACACAGTCAACATGGGCTTAGAAAACATTCTTCCTGTGAAACACAACTAGCTCTTTATTCACATGAAGTGCTGAGTGCTATTGACAAGGGATTTCAGATCGATTCCGTATTCCTGGATATCCGGAAGGTGTTTGACACTGTACCATACAAGCGGCTCGTAGTGATATTGCGTGCTTATGGAATATCGTCTCAGTTATGTGACTGGATTTGCGATTACCTGTCAGAGAGGTCCCAGTTCATAGTAATTGACGGAAAGTCATCGAGTAAAACAGAAGTGATTCAGGCGTTCCCCAAAGTAGTGTTATAGGCCCCAATATAAACGATTTGGGAGACAATCTCAGCAGCCGTCTTCAGTTGTTTGTAGATGATGCTGTAATTTATCGACTAATAAAGTCATCTGACTGCACCTAGCTGCCCTACCCTCTCTCCATCTTGTCCCTGCACACTCCCACTACCAGCACTTTACCGTACCCCATGCCTGCCCTACTACCCGTCCACCTCCCCACCCCAGCTTCCTCCTTAACCCCACCTGGTTGCCTCTCCCAACATGCACTGCTGCTCGTAGTCTGGCTTTTGCTGCCAGAGAATGTGATTGTGTGTGTGTGTGTGTGTGTGTGTGTGTGTGTGTGTGTGTGTGTGTGTGTGTGTGTGTGTGTTGTCTATTTTTGACAAAGGCCTTGTTGCCTGAAAGTTCATTTGTGACAGTCTTTTCGTTCTGCCTATCTGTGACTCAGCATCTCTGCTATATGGAGAGTAGCAACTATCCTTCTCGTAATATTGTTATGCTCCATCCTGGATTTTCCATTGTTCAAATAAAACAATTATTTATGTCAGTCGCTGTTTTTATTTCATCCCACAATGTGTTTCGAAGATTTTACACATTCGTCTTCAGGCAGAAAAATTATATTGTATTATATATTTGCCAGCTAGATGCAGTGAGTTGCCTGTTATGGTTCCATTTTGTACAAAAACATTAACGGGCACTTGTTACTGTAATATTGCACTAAGATTATAAATTTTAAGTGGTGAAAGAATTACTTACAATCTGTTGCAGGGCACAGAACTCTGCGGCTCATCATAAATATACATTTTAACTTAATTTTTTTCACAGATCACAAACCAATGACATAAACAAACCATAGGTCATAACAATGTAAAGATACAGTGTCTTGCCTTGGAGATCATTCATTACTAACTTACATTGTGGCCCGTAGGTACATATGATAATAATAAAATTCATTCTTTACAACAGTGTGTTAAAAGTATTACTGTTGCAAATAAATAACAGTAAAGACACAAATAAAATTAAATAAAAAATTATATAAAATAATGCAGACTTAGTATCAACGTATCTAATTTTTGATGTTTGGGAATTATCTTTCATTAAGGTCACTCAGGAAGTTGAAAGTGGAAAAAGTGCATCATCGAATATATCTATGAAGCTATTAAAGAAACTCACTGCCATTGTTTCAGCTATTTCATGTAGTGTGTTCTGTCCATGTTTTCTATTGTGAATGAAAACTTCCAGTTCTTCATAAAGGCTGAGTTTGTGGCCTTTATTTATTTTGTGTAGTATTATTAGATTTTCCTCTGTTATCAAAGGAATGCCCTGTGTCCTTAATGTGTGTAGCTATGGCAGATTTATTGAATGTGTTGTATCTGAATGCATTAATGTGTTCTGTGAATCCAGCTTGTAGCTATCTAACTGATGTGCTATACAGGACATTGATTGCACTTTATTTTGTATACACCTGAGTTGGAGAATTTATCTTCACTGGTTTTTGTATTGTGTGGCAGGCTATTACCTAATTTATTGATGGTGGAGAAAGCAACTCTTACATTGTATGGTCTCAATACATTAGCAATTTTTTGTGAAACAGTACGAAGGTAGGTGAGGTGTACTTTCCTGGTGTCTGTCTGCTTCTTTTTTTTATTCATGCTTATGTATGTTTCTTTCTTAACTTTCTTCTGCATTTTTTTCTGCAAGTGTAGGTTGAAAACCATTTGCTGCTGTTACCTGTCAGATGACTTCACTTTAAATTTGGAGCATTTCATTGCTTAATGGCATTTTGTGTGCAACATGCAACATGGATCTGTAAGCTGCCAATCTGTGTGTGTGTGCAGGTGGCATGAAGAAGCATGGGTATTTACATCTGAAGTTTTGGGTTTGCTGTAAATATAAATATTTTTTTCTGTTGATGGTAAGGTCCAAAAAGTCTATAGAGTTCTGGCTTTCATATTCACATGTGAACTTAATTTTCTTGTGATTGCTATTGAGTGCGTGAATTATTGCCTCAACACCTTGTTTGTTTTCCCCTTCTGTGATTAGTAATGTGTTATCCCCATCTTTTGTGAAACTTAATGTGTTGTATACATGGGCTGTTGCTACTGAATAATTTTTGCTCAAGATGGTTAATGAATATGTTAGCTGTTGTCCCCGGTATGCTGGAGCCCATTGCTTGACCATTTGGTTGTTTGTATACTTTGTTATTGAAAGAGAAATGGTTGTAATTAAGTACCAGTTCAAGCATATCAGTGAATTCAACTACACTGCTGGCCACCGTAAATGCAACACCAAGAAAGATAAGAGGTAGCACAACAAGATTTATTTTGTAGATAACATGTTGACCAAGTATCAAATGATTACGTTTACAGACGTCTGTGACATGTGGTTCCTGCCAGAATCAGTAGCCAGAGTAGCCGCCATTGTTGGAGATCACCGCTGCCACACGTCTCGGCATTGAGTCAAAGAGACGTTGGATGTGTTCCTGGGGTACAGCAGCCCAAGGAGCTTCCACACGTTGCCAAAGATCATCTGGTGTGGCAGCTGGGGATGTAATCTGGGTCACTCGTTGAGCAACCGTGGACCACATGTTTTCTATCGGCGAACGATCCGGAGAGCGAGCCGGCCAGGGAAGCAATTCAATCTGGTTATTGACGAAGAACCTTTGGACAATGCGTGCCACGTGTGGTCGTGCATTATCCTGTTGAAATATGGCCGTGGCCGAGCCCTGAAGGTAAGGAAGGACAACTGGCCCCAGCACCTCGGATATGTAGCGCCGGCTATTTAAAGTACCGGCAATGCGTACTAGAGGCGTGCGAGAGTAATATCCAATACCGCCCCATACCATAATACCCGGTGCAAGACCAGTGTGGCGGTGCATGATGCAGCTGTCCAGCATCCTCTCTCCACGGTGTCTCCACACTCGAATCCGACCATCGTGGTGCTGCAGACAGAAGCGTGCCTCGTCAGTAAAGGCAATGTCATTCCATTCTGCCGTCCACATCCGTCTGTCATCACACCATTGGCGACGGAGACGTCTGTGGTTCTGCGTCAATGGTAGACGAAGCAATGGACGTCTTGTGGACAGACCACTCTGCTGTAAACGGCGTCGAATGGTACGCGCAGACACTGGATGATGCGTTACAGACGCAATGTGCTGTGCTATGGTTCGGGATGTCACTGAGCGATCCGTCACTGCCATGCGCACAATTTGCCTATCAGCACGTGCAGTGGTGCACCGAGGTGAATGCGATCGACCACGTCGGTCCGTCGTACCCTCCTGCATCCGACGGTCACATATCCGCATTACAGTTGTTTGGTTTCGTCCAACACGACTAGCGATTTCTCTGTATGATAATCCACAATCTCGGTAAGCCACTATCCTTCCTCTGTCGAACTCGGATACTTGATCAAAAGATGTTCGCTGTTGTCTACGATGCGTAACTGATCGTCTTGTGAAACAACCACAAGGTAAACACACGTGCCGAACGTACACTCGTCGAAATCGCCAAGCCTTAAATGGCGCTATGAGGTGGCGCCACAGGCGCGCGTGATGTGCGTCTGCGCTGAAATTCTAATCAGTTGCATATCTCATCGCTGCAAACCCATGGTGTAAATTTCGCTCGATTCGGATGCTTCCTTCAGGGTGTTGCATTTACGGTGGCCAGCAGTGTATTTCGACTACTGGTAGCTTTTTGTGTTTTATAAGCTTTTGAATAACCTCCACTGCTTCATCCATGGCAATGTTTGTGTATGAATTGGTGACATCAAGTGATAACATCTGGCACTTGTCAGGAATAGGAAGAGTGTTTAGTAGCTCATGTTCGAAAGTATAACTGTTTCCAGTAGTGTAGTTGATGTACCTTCACTCATGATGCTCATGATTTCAGAGATTGTTCTTAGGTCCACTTATAGAGACCACCTGGGTCAGCATCATGGCATGCTCTGATGAGCCACCAAAGAAACAGTGTTATTTAAGTTACCACAAGTGAATGCTCGGCCTATTCTGTAACCGGTATTGCTATTGCCCAGTCAGTGTGTTCAGCACTACACACAACCTGTGCTTCATTGTCTCTTACGTGTTGCTGTATAAAATACTGTGTTCCGTAAATCGAGTTTGTTCTTGCTATAGCAGTAGTTTACTTCAAATATGTAGCTGTTCATCAGAATCTCATTTAGTTTGTGTGTCAACTTATAGCCTAGGCTGTTTCTACAGTTAACACTAAGTCTCACAGGTTCTGTCATCCTTGAGAAGCTTTAACTGTGATCTCAGTTGTGGTGCTTTTGGGTTCATGGATATACATAGGTATTTCTGCTCCTCAGTAAGTAAGAAGTCAGTTTTCTCTAAGAATACCTTGAGCTCAGCTTGGAATTTGTCTGTTGGGTCTTTCTTTATCTGTTTAAAATTGTTTTTGTTAAAGAATTCTAGTGTTTTCTTTCTCAGTATGAGTTTGTTCATGTAGTCACCATGTATAGCCCTTGTCTGCTTTTGTTGCTATTGCTTTGTGTTATGTTAGTTCACTGTTAATCATTTTGACTGTTTTGCTGTTATTGTTGGATTTAAAAATACTGTTTGGGGCCATTGAGTTCTCTTTCTAATAAACTATTTACCTTTTGTGCTATTGTAATTTTCGTATTATTGTCAACCTTTGCTGCATTCTTTGTGGCTACTATTATGTGTCATTGCGCCATGTATTTGCAGTATTAATACTTTTAACAAATTGTTGTAAGGAGTGAAACAATTTTATAATTGTTATACACATCTGTTGTCCTCAGTGTAAGCTACGAGGGCAGTTCAATAAGTAATGCAACACATTTTTTTTCTGAAACAGGGGTTGTTTTATTCAGCATTGAAATACACCAGGTTATTCCCCAATCTTTTAGCTACACAACACTATTTTTCAACGTAATCTCCATTCAATGCTACGGCCTTACGCCACCTTGAAATGAGGGCCTGTATGCCTGCACGGTACCATTCCACTGGTCGATGTCGGAGCCAACGTCGTACTGCATCAATAACTTCTTCATCATCCGCGTAGTGCCTCCCACGGATTGCGTCCTTCATTGGGCCAAACATATGGAAATCCGACGGTGCGAGATCGGGGCTGTAGGGTGCATGAGGAAGAACAGTCCACTGAAGTTTTGTGAGCTCCTCTCGGGTGCGAAGACTTGTGTGAGGTCTTGCGTTGTCATGAAGAAGGAGAAGTTCGTTCAGATTTTTGTGCCTACGAACACGCTGAAGTCGTTTCTTCAATTTCTGAAGAGTAGCACAATACACTTCAGAGTTGATCGTTTGACCATGGGGAAGGACATCGAACAGAATAACCCCTTCAGCGTCCCAGAAGACTGTAACCATGACTTTACCGGCTGAGGGTATGGCTTTAAACTTTTTCTTGGTAGGGGAGTGGGTGTGGCGCCACTCCATTGATTGCCGTTTTGTTTCAGGTTCGAAGTGATGAACCCATGTTTCATCGCCTGTAACAATCTTTGACAAGAAATTGTCACCCTCAGCCACATGACGAACAAGCAATTCCGCACAGATGGTTCTCCTTTGCTCTTTATGGTGTTCGGTTAGACAACGAGGGACCCAGCGGGAACAAACCTTTGAATATCCCAACTGGTGAACAATTGTGACAGCACTACCAACAGAGATGTCAAGTTGAGCACTGAGTTGTTTGATGGTGATCCGTCGATCATCTCGAACGAGTGTGTTCACACGCTCTGCCATTGCAGGAGTCACAGCTGTGCACGCGGGAGATCAGACAGTCTTGCTTGACCTTGCGGCGATGATGACACACGCTTTGCCCAACGACGCACCGTGCTTTTGTGAACTGCCAGATCACCGTAGACATTCTGCAAGCGCCTATGAATATCTGAGATGCCCTGGTTTTCCGCCAAAAGAAACTCGATCACTGCCCGTTGTTTGCAACGCACATCCGTTGCAGACGCCATTTTAACAGCTCCGTACAGCGCTGCCACCTGTCGGAAGTCAATGAAACTATACGAGACGAAGCGGGAATGTTTGAAAATATTCCACAAGAAATTTCCGGTTTTTTCAACCAAAATTGGCCGAGAAAAAAAATGTGTTGCATTACTTATTGAACTGCCCTCGTAGTAATGAATGATCTCTGAGGCAAGACACTGTATCTTTACATTGTTATGATCTTTCATTTTTTTATGTTATTGGTTCGTTTTCTGTGAGAAAACTTAAGTTAAAATGTACATTTATGATGAAGCACAGGGTTCTGTGCACTGGAACAGATTGTAAGTAACTCTTTCACCATTTAAAATTTATAATCTGAGTGCCATGTTATGCTAATAAATGCCTGTTATACATTTTTGTAGCAAAATGAAACCATAACAAAGCTAGCAAATATGTTGTGCAATATCATTGTTCCACCTGAAGATGAGAGCATAAGCTCTCAAAACATGTTGTGGGATGAAATAAAAGAGTAACAGATGTGTATAATTGTTTTATTAAAACTTAACATGTAACGGCTCTGTGGGTATGGGGGAAATTGTTGAATTTTTTGATCTTCTCAAAGTCAGTTTAGAGTAAAACTTCTTTGAGTTTAATGAGAAAGTTTACCAGCAGAGAGAAGGGCCTGTGATGATAAATTTCCTTTTTGGCTTGTTGGCTGATATTTTCATAAATGACATGGAAATGAAGGTATTCGTGAACAATCCATGGTTGGTCTGACAGATAGTCTTTTATAAATGGTATGGGAATGGCACTGTTCTTCTAATCAGAGAAGAGGAAGCAATATTATATGCCTTACATTCTATTCTTAACCAGCAGCATACTGACATAAATTATTTTATTATCATTTTCTCTCTCAAGCATATATTTTATTTTTGATTTGACTGTGACTAGGGAGGGATATGGATTAGGTTTCACAACATCTTGCAAACCCACACTCACACTGATGGGATAGTTGGGAATGATTCTAACCATCTGGTGCCACACAGAAAGGCTTTTTCATGTGATAGTTACATGTCTTTGCATGCTACTTCTTAAGGAGAATGAAGTACAGAATCGACTTGGTATTATCAAACAGGTAGCAGTGGCCAACGGTTATAAGATTAATCTTGTCATGCAAATATATTGGAGACATAAATAGGCTAAAGTTCTACAAGAGGAGAAAATTTTTATGACACTACACTGCTGTGGGCCTCTAACAGGAAAAATTATATCAGCTTTTCCAAAGAGATTTCAGATGTGTTTCAAATGGGTGGGCTTTTGAAGTATAGGTTAAGCAATAGATTGTGAAAGAAGGGAAGGAACAGTAATGTGAAGAAATATGATGTATATTGCATCCACATATTGAAATATAAAACCTGGAATAAATTTTACATCGGTCATGGGAAGATGTTTCACAGCTGGTTTCAGGGAACATTTTGCCTCTGCTAACAGTTTTGGTCAACATTTGTGTTGTGAGGGTCACCTAGGTAGCATAAGATGATGAAGAGATTGCATGGTGCCTCTAAGGGCTTAAAGATCGACACTTTGGAGGAATTTGAGATCCGTAAGAGTAAGATTAAGGAAGTAGATAAGCTGGTTAATGAACTGTCTGATTCAGATATGGTGCATATTTCACTTTCTTCAAAAAGGAATTCTAACATAGCCAGATCTTCTAGGTTTAGTGACCAGCTGTGTTGTATGTCTTCTGTACGTAAGTGCCAATGTATATATAGTTAGCCTTTTGATGACTCACTGTTTGTGAAGAATATGAAAATGAAATATGGATTGTCATCCTGCATAAGTGAAAAGTAAAGTGTTGTTGCGGTCTCCAGTCCAAACACTGGTTTGATGCAGCTCTCTGTGCTACTCTACCTTGGTGCAAGCCTAGTCATCCTTAGATAACACCTACAACTTCCATTCTTCTGAATCTGCTTATAATCTGCTTACTGTACTTATCTCTTGGTCTCCCTCTACGGTTTTTGCCCCCTACACTTCCCTCCAATAATAAACTGGTCATCCCCTAATGCCTCAGAATGTGTCTTGTCAACTGACCCCTTCTTCTAGTTAGTTTTTGCCACAGATTTTGCTCTAAACTGTTTATCATCCATATTTCACTCCCGTACATAGATGCACTCCATACAAATACTTTTGGAAACGATTTCTGAACACTTAGATCTATATTTGGTGTTAACAAATTTCTCTTCTTCAGAAATGCTTCTCTTACCAGGGCCAGTGTACATTTTATATCCTCTTTAGTTTAGCCATCATCCTTTATTTTTGCTGCCCAAATAACAAAACTCATTTGCTACTTTAAGTGTGTCATTTTCTAATCCAATTCTTCAGCACCACCCAATTTAATTTGACTACATTCCATTACCATTCTTTTGCTTTTGTTGATGTTCATCTTACACCATCTTTTCAGTACACTGTCCATTGCGTTTAACTGCTCTTCGAAGTCTTTTGCTGTCTCAGATAGAATAATGATGTCATCACAAAACTTCAAGGTTTTTATTTCTTCTCCCTGAACTGCAATTTCTACTCCAAATTTTTCTTTTATTTCCTTTACTGCTTGCTCAATGTGCAGATTGAATAACACCGGGGTTGGGCTACAACCCTGTCACACACCTGCCTCAACCACTGCTTCCCTTTCATGCCCATCAAATCTTATAATTGCTATTTGGTTTTTGTGTAAGTTGTAAATAGCCTTTTGCTCACTGTATTTTACCCCTGCTACCTTCAGAATTTAAAAGAGTATTCCAGTCAGCATCGTAAAAATCTTTCTCTAAATCTACAAATGTTAGAAACATAGGTTTACCTTTCTTATCTGTTTTACTGAGTGAGGTGGTGCCGTGGTTAGCACACTGGACTTGCATTCAGGTGGACAACAGTTCAATCCCATGTCCGGCCATTCTGATTTAGATTTTCCATGATTTCCCTAAATCGCTTCAGGCAAATGCGGGATGGTTCCTTTGACAGGCATGGCCACCTTCCTTCCCCTTCCTTCCCTAAGCCGATGAGACCGATGACCTCGCTGTTTGGCGTCTTCCCCGAAATCAACCCCAACCCCCCAGCCTTTCTTTAACCTATATTCTACAATAAGTTGGAGTTTCCGTACTGCCTCGTGTGTTCCCACATTTCTTCAGAATCCAAACTTATTTTCCCTGAGGTCAGCGTCTACTAGTTTTTCCATTCTTTTGTAAGAATTTGTATCAGTAAAATGCAACCATGACTTATTAAACTGATAGTTCGGTAATTTTCACACCTGTCAACATCTGTTTTCTTTGGCAATGGAATTACTATATTCTTCTTGAAGTTGGGGGTATTTCACCTGTCTCATACATCTTGCACAGGAGATGGAAGAGTTTTGTCATGGCTGACTCTCCCAAGGACAAATTCTGATGGAATATCGTCTAACCCCAGAGTTTTGTTTCAACTTAGGTCTTTCAGTGCTCTGTCAAATTCTTCTCACAGTATCATATCTCTCATCTCATCTCATCTTCATCTACGAGCTCTTCCATTTCTGTAATATTACCTTCAAGTTCACCTCTCTTGTATAGACCCTCTATATACTCCTTCCACCTTTCACCTGTCCCTTCTTTGCTTAGGACTGGTTTTCCACCTGAGGTCTTGATATTCATACAGCTGTGTCTCTTTTCCCCAAAGACATTTTTAATTTTCCTATAGGTGGTATCTGTGTTTTCCCTAGTGAAATATGCCATGTTCTCTAGCTATTCCTGTTTAGTCGTTTTGCACTTTTTGTCTTATTTTTTAGACCCCTCAGGGGCTCAGCATTGATTTGCTGGGTATGGGGTTGGTGACCCTGGGGTTCCTGAGCTGGGGACTGGTAAGCACCACCAGTCCCCTGTCACCATAAGCTCTAGGCATGCTTCAACAACCACCACACAGCTAGGCAGAGGAACATTGTGTGTCTCAAGGAACAGGGATGTTGGCCGCCTGGATCGTGAGGATGGGATAAACCTCTATAAAAAGCCCTCAATCTCAAGGTGTGCTGCATGCTGATGAGATGCATGGCTGTTGTTGTGGAACAGTCATTAGCAGGCAACCTCTGGGGCAAACTGCCACATCTCAGTTGTATAAGGCTTACTCAGGCACGCGTGGCTCTGTCTGAGTGGACCCTTATTTCCCTAACTGCTCGTGGAACCGAGATGGAACCATCGGAATCATCATCTCCTCCCAGTGGGAAGGGTGTACCGCCTGGAAGTATTCACAGGCATTCATCCAAAAGAATGAGATGGGCTGGTCCTCCTGATAATAAGAATACTTTGGACTGCAGTAACAGGGCTCATTAGTCATGAATAACAATGTGTTTCTGGTGGTAAAGAGGAATGAGGGGAAATTTGAAAAAGTGTCTCCCTTTTATATCCATAAGGGTTTGGAAGGCGTTGCTGAAACGTTGAAATCTATAAAACGATTGCGTAACGGCTCATTGTTGGTTGAAACTAACAGGTCAAAGTAGGAAGACCTTAAGAAATCACTGAAACTGGGTGATTATGATGTCATTGTTGAGATTCACACCTCTCTCAACTCCACTAAAGTCATTGTCACATGCTGAGATATCATGGACATAGACATAGCAGAACTGAAGCAAGAATGGGCATCCCAGGGAATCGTCGATGTGAAACAACAAACTCAGAGGAATAATGGAGCAACTGAAAAGACTGCCACTTTCATTGTCACATTCAATTCTCCGACACTGCCTGAACATCTTATGGCGGGATTCCTTCAGCCTTACATTCCAAACCCTATGTGGTGCTATAAATACCAGCATTTTGGCCGTACAACCTTGAGTTGTGGAGGTGAAGCGATCAGCAGGAACTGTGGAAAAGCTGCTCATGACACTGGGACTGACTGCCCATCTCCGGCAATGTGCATCCACTGCTCTGGGAACTACCCAGTCTGGAGCCAAAAATGCCTTGTTATTGCTGAAGAACACAAAATACAGGATATAAGTGACCAAAGAGATCCGCTATGCTGAAGCCAAAAAAGAATATAAGGTGACGAAACCCTCCATCTTTACCATCTTGTATTCTTCCATGGTGCAAAAACGTATTCCCAAGGCAACACTTTGACACAGACAATGCCTAGTGTGCCTGTACTGTATCCACCACATGCACCTGTATTTGCACGTGTATGTGTCAAGAGACAAAGAGTAAGGACAAAGCAATCCAGGCAGCTGCACCAGGAAAGACCAACAACAGTTCCGCAGCGAGCATCCAGAAGGTACAAGAAAAGCAGAGTGCCTCTCAACACCCACTTTCCGCCTCATCCTTGTAGGGACAGGGTGCAGGGAAAGGCTCACAACGTTCGGGTCAAAAGCTGTCCCAAGCGCTGCCAGAAGTCATTCTCTCCCGTCTGACTAATGAGGAGGATACCATTGAGTTACTGTTTTGGTTGACAGGAGAGCCAACACCGCGTTACTAGAGGAGGCCGAAAGGCATGCGTTTTAGCTCACGCAGGCTGGCGTGAGGTCTGGAACAGGACAAGGAAATTAGAATTTAGAAAAACGGACGTAGCTGGTGGAATACTTAACTTTAATCCGTTAATGAAGAACGTCTGTCTTGACGGTACATGAATCAATATAAATAGTAACTGATAATGGCACCTTGCTAGGTCGTAGCAAATGACGTAGCTGAAGGCTATGCTAAACTATCGTCTCGGCAAATGAGAGCGTATTTTGTCAGTGAACCATCGCTAGCAAAGTCGGTTGTACAACTGGGGCGAGTGCTAGGAAGTCTCTCTAGACCTGCCGTGTGGCGGCGCTCGGTCTGCAATCACTGATAGTGGCGACACACGGATCCAACGTATACTAACGGACTGCGGCTGATTTAAAGGCTACCACCTAACAAGTTTGGAGTCTGGCGGTGACACCACAGTTACATGCCTTGGATCCAGGCAGCCCCTCCACTCCCCCTAACTCTTCAAGTGCTTCATGTCCCTGGTGCAAAGGTAGGCGTAAATTAAAATTACACCAATGACATGGCTTCCATACTGCAGTGAAACATGAATGGGTTCAGGACTCATGTGGAGGAACTGAAACTCCTAGCACAGGCATGTCCCTTGTGCTTTTGTTTACAAGAAACACATTTCAGTGATACAGATCTCCCTGTGTGAATATACGCTGTACCGCAAGGATGACCTATTGGGGGAAAGGACCAAGAAAGGTGTTGCAGTCCTCACGGATCTTATCGCACAACTCCCGCAACTATTCCTCCTCTTGGGAGACTTCAATGCCTATGATGTCCTGTGGGGCTTGACCAATACTTGCCCTCGGGGTTGGGTTTTGGAGGGCTTCGTGACATCTCACAAGCCGTGCAACCTCAACACGGGTACTCACACACATTTCTCTACTGCTACTAGGTCATTCTCAGCCATCGACCTCTCTTTCTGTTCTCCCGCCCTCGCCAACTCTGTTCAGTGGGAGGTCATTGAGTACCTTCATTCCAGTGACCATTTCCCAATCTGCCTTCACCTACTAAATGGCTCAAAATGGATGGTCAGCAGGGCTAACTGGATGTGTTTCAGCCAGCTGATTGTGTTCAAACACTGCTACAATGTCCAAAGATAGGTGGGGCACATCACATGAGTGATCCATTTTGCCACTGACTTTTCCATCCCACAGTCATCAGGTCATCTTAGGAGGCGACCAGTACCATGGTGGAGAGATGAGTGCCATTCCGTGATCTGAGAAAGGTGTGCGGCTCTTTGACATTTCAAATGCCGACAGACAGCAGACAACCTTAGGGCCTTTAGAGTCGCAAGGGCCAAGCCTGAACACATCATTTGGAAGGGTAAGAAAAGGTCATGGCAAGCGTTCCTGGACTCCATCAATCGTTCCACTTTTTTTATAAAAGTATGGCAAGCCATCCAGAGGATTTCTGGTAAACACAGCCGTTTACTGATAGCAGCATTGCTGAAACAGAGGTGCCTCCAAACAACATCCAGAGACATTGGACAGATGCTGTCCAAACATTTTGTGTAAACTGCTGCCAATGCAAGCCAGGATCTGGTGTTTCATCGCTATTATGTGACTATAGAGAGGGAAAAGTTGGACTTCAGGTCCAACAGTTCTGAGGCCTGCAACTCCCCTTTCTCCATGTGGGAGCTCGAATCGGTACTGACTGAGATTCTTGACACTGCACCCAGTCACGACCAAAACTGGTACTGCATGCTTCGACATTTGCTGGTGGCATCAAAGGAAATCCTCCTCAAATGTTATAATCGAATATGGCAGACAGGCAACTTCCCCAACTCGTGGAGGGAGGCAATTTTGTGATCCCTCTCCTCAAACCACAAAAGGACTGCACATGGCCCAGTAGTTATTGTAGTATCACTTAATGAGCTGTGTAGGAAAGACCCTGGAGCAAATGGTTAACCATCATCTGGTCTGGTTGTTAAAGACCAGGCAACTCCTTAGTCTCTCCAATGTGGATTCCGAAGATTTTAGTCCACTGTTGACAAACTGCCCTTCCTAGAGGCGGCTATTCAATAGGATTTCCTCTGTAAGCATCACTATATCAGTATATTCTTTGATATAAGCAAGGCATACAATACTACTTAGCACTCCGTCGTCAGGCCACAAGTGGCCCATCGGGACCATCTGACCGCCATGTCATCTTCAGCTGAGGATGCGGTTAGGAGGGGCGCGTGGTCAGCACGCCGCTCTCCCCGTCGTTATGATGGTTCTCTGTGACCAGAGCCGCTACTATTCGGTCGAGTAGCTCCTCAATTGGCATCACAAGGCTGAGTGCACCCCGAAATACGATACTACTTGGAGACACTGTGTTCTTGCACAACTGCACCAGTGGGCCTTTCGTGGCCACCTCCCCGTCTTCACACTGTCTTTTCTGTCTCAGCAGTTTTTTAGGACCCAAGTGTTTTAAGTGTTACTCTCTTTGCCATAGCCATCAACAGCATCACATCTTTGGTAAGGAGTCCTGTGCAGTGCTCCTTATTTGTAGAAGACTTTGCTGTTTTCTGTTCCTCCTCCAGTGTTGCAACGGCGAGCTGTCAGTTACAATTTACAGTGCGGCAATCAGAGGAGTGGGCTGCAAAGACAGGTTTTCAGTTTTCTGCAGATAAGTGTGTGTGTGTGTTCATTTTAATCGTTCTCGTTGTCTTTTTAATTTGCCTGCCTTGAATATGGGTACACCATCATACATTGTACATACACATTGCAGTTTCTGGGCCTCATTTTTGACTCCAGGTTGTCGTGGTTACCACACCTGTGGAACCTGAAAGCCAGAACCCTGAAGGCACTGGACATCATCAAGTGCCTTAGCCACAGGTCTTGGGCAGTGGACAGGGCACATCACCTTCAGTTTTATCGGGCATTTGTTCATTCGCGGCTGTACTACGGTTGCACATTGTATGGATCAGCAAGGCTCTCTTACTCGCATGCTATTGGCACTGTCCATCATGAGGGGATTCGGCTGGCCACGAGTGCTTATCGGACCAGTCCCATATACACTCCTGGAAATTGAAATAAGAACACCGTGAATTCATTGTCCCAGGAAGGGGAAACTTTATTGACACATTCCTGGGGTCAGATACATCACATGATCACACTGACAGAACCACAGGCACATAGACACAGGCAACAGAGCATGCACAATGTCGGCACTAGTACAGTGTATATCCACCTTTCGCAGCAATGCAGGCTGCTATTCTCCCATGGAGACGATCGTAGAGATGCTGGATGTAGTCCTGTGGAACGGCTTGCCATGCCATTTCCACCTGGCGCCTCAGTTGGACCAGCGTTCGTGCTGGACGTGCAGACCGTGTGAGACGACGCTTTCATCCAGTCCCAAACATGCTCAATGGGGGACAGATCCGGAGATCTTGCTGGCCAGGGTAGTTGACTTACACCTTCTAGAGCACGTTGGGTGGCACGGGATACATGCGGACGTGCATTGTCCTGTTGGAGCAGCAAGTTCCCTTGCCGGTCTAGGAATGGTAGAACGATGGGTTCGATGACGGTTTGGATGTACCGTGCACTATTCAGTGTCCCCTCGACGATCACCAGTGGTGTACGGCCAGTGTAGGAGATCGCTTCCCACACCATGATGCCGGGTGTTGGCCCTGTGTGCCTCGGTCGTATGCAGTCCTGATTGTGGTGCTCACCTGCACGGCGCCAAACACGCATACGACCATCATTGGCACCAAGGCAGAAGCGACTCTCATCGCTGAAGACGACACGTCTCCATTCATCCCTCCATTCACGCCTGTCGCGACACCACTGGAGGCGGGCTGCACGATGTTGGGGCGTGAGCGGAAGACGGCCTAACGGTGTGTGGGACCGTAGCCCAGCTTCATGGAGACGGTTGCGAATGGTCCTCGCCGATACCCCAGGAGCAACAGTGTCCCTAATTTGCTGGGAAGTGGCGGTGCGGTCCCCTACGGCACTGCGTAGGATCCTACGGTCTTGGCGTGCATCCGTGCGTCGCTGCGGTCCGGTCCCAGGTCGACGGGCACGTGCACCTTCCGCCGAGCACTGGCGACAACATCGATGTACTGTGGAGACCTCACGCCCCACGTGTTGAGCAATTCGGCGGTACGTCCACCCGGCCTCCCGCATGCCCACTATACGCCCTCGCTCAAAGTCCGTCGACTGCACATACAGTTCACGTCCACGCTGTCGCGGCATGCTACCAGTGTTAAAGACTGCGATGGAGCTCCGTATGCCACGGCAAACTGGCTGACACTGACGGCGGCGGTGCACAAATGCTGCGCAGCTAGCGCCATTCGACGACCAACACCGCGGTTCCTGGTGTGTCCGCTGTGCCGTGCGTGTGATCATTGCTTGTACAGCCCTCTCGCAGTGTCCGGAGCAAGTATGGTGGGTCTGACACACCGGTGTCAATGTGTTCTTTTTTCCATTTCCAGGAGTGTAGGTATCTGTGCTGAGGTGGGGGAATGGCCACTTACCATCTGGCGCCAGCTCCTCATGGTGCGTCAGGCTTGTAAGTTCCTTGCAGCTCCAACGTCACCCACACACCATACTGTTGCTCATCCACCTCTGGAACACCCTTTTTCCAACTGTCCATGAGCCATGATGCCATTTGGGATCCGTGTGCAGCATTTGCTGGAGTCACTCGATGTGGATCCAGTACGACCCCAAATCCAGGGTTTTAACCGCCTGCCGCCATGGTTACTGGAGAGGCCCAGAGTGATTTTAGATTTGGTGCAGTACAGGAGAGAGAGCACTCCTGCTTCTGTTTTTAATGCAATATTCTCTGTATTTTATCTGAGTACCACGACCATGTAGCTGTTTTTACAGATGGGGACTCAGTTGGTTGCTCTGTTATTTTCCCGGATCATTTCCTCAATGTCAGACTGCCTCCAGAATTTACCATCTTCGACACAGAATTTTATGCGATCTTGCAAGCACTGGAGCAGATGAGACATTCTCCTGGTGTTAGATTTCTTGTCTGCTTAGATTCTCTGTGTGCCCTTTATTCTCTCCAACTTTTGTACCCAGCAGATACAGTAACCCAAAATATCCATGATGCCCTCCAACAACTACAATGACTGGGGAAGGAGACGTCTTCCTGGTGGGTACCTGGGCACATTGGAATTGTGGGGAATGACAGGGCAGATTGAACAGCCAAGGACGCATGTCGTGATCCTCTGGTATTTCGGTGCGCTATCCCCCCTGCATGCCATCAGCTTGCTGTTGAGGTACAAAGTTATATGTCGATGGGAAGACGAGTGGCTGGACTGCATTTTATTTGCTGATCAGCGGACTGCGGCGGATGTACCGGTTGATCTGCTGTCTATTTTATGTAATGATCAAATAATTGTGGTTAGGGTTTTAAAGTATTGTAAATTGTCCAACGTTTTTAACAAGATTTTAGGGAGATGTTCTTAATGTGTCAAAGGGTGGCTGGCTCATCCTAGATTTTTGTAAGTGGTCAGTCAATCGCATTTCCCTGTGCTTTTCTTTTAGTTCTTCTGTGTTTTGTTTTCTCTGTGTTGTAATTCCTTGATTAGCTCTCTTCCCTCATAATTGGTTTTAGTTATGTGAGAGTGCATGTGATACGGAATGGCTGTGTGGTCATTTCGAGTGCATGCGTGTACAACACTTTTTGTTCATCTCCATAGTCTTTTGTTTTTATAAGTGTAAATTTTTTGTCCTTTCATCAATTAAATTCAGTATCTCTTGTATTATCCAGAGATTTTTATTAGGCCTTGACTGTTTACCTATCTGATCCTCTGTGATGTTCACTATTTCATCTCTCGAAGCTACCCATTCATCTTGTACTGTATTTCTTTCTCTTGTTCTAGTCAGTGTGAAACTCTCAACAGCATCTGGTTATTTCAACTTATCCAGATCCCGTCTCCTTACTTTCCTACCTTTTTGCAATTTCTTTAGTTTTAACATACAATTCATAACCAATAAATTGTGGTTAGAATCCACATCTGCCACTGGGAATGTCTGACAATTTAAAATCCAGTTCCAAAATATCTGTCTTACCATTATATAATCAATCTGAAACTTCTGTTGTCTCCAGGGCTCTCCCACGTATACAACTTTCATTCTTAAACTTCACTATCTGAGTAATTTCTTTTATCTGATCAGACATTTCTTAAATCTCTCCGTCACCTGTGGAGCTAGTTGGCTATAAACTTATACTACTGTGGTGGGTGTTGGCTTTGCTTCTGTCTTGGGTATGATAGTGTGTTCACTATGTTGTTCATAGCAGCTTACCTGCATTCCTATCTTCTTATTCATTATTAAATGTGCTTCTGTGTTACCCCTATTTGATAGGACACATTCTGAGACATCAAAGCATTACCAGTTTTGTATTGGAAGGAATTGAGGGGATAATGGTTCAGAGGGGTGAAGTCAGAAATATATAATAATAAAAAAGAAAAAAATAACAAGTAAAAAAGAAAATAGATTGTATGGTCAATTCCCATTAGGTTCATGTTGTATGACCATTGCTATTTAATACCCGTGTAATAAAATTCTTGTAGTAGCCCTGCTTACCAGTGTTGGAATCTTTATTCTACAAGTCTGTTCTTGTTCTACATTTTGCTCATGGTCAATGTCATCTGGTTTAATGATAAGTTTGATTGTACATAGTGTCCACGAGAGCAGCTATGTGAAATTGAACTTTTGATGACTTACTGTTCAAGGGAATACATATAACAAGTATACAAGTGTACCTGTATAAGTGAAAAGTAAAAAAAAAGTAGTGAAAAATGAAAAATGAAAGTAGGATGTATGTACAGTTTTCATTAGATCTGTGTCGCATGACCACTGCTTTTGGTTGTAATGTAACACTACTTAACAGTGGTTGGAAGTTTTAATTTGTTATTTTATTTTTATTAAATCTGGATCATTAGGACATTAAGGTGTACATACGTAAACTTGACTCACTATAGGGAGTATTCCCACTTTAATTATGATTGATCATGAGCTTTAATATGAATAATGAATTTGTGGGATTTTGAACATGCCAAACTGTAGGGCACCGTAGGTGTTGCTCATTTCAATGACTTTTTGTAAGTGAAAGATTTTTGCTGTTTTATGATTTCATGCTTATCTAGTAAGTTCTAAGCATTTTGGTATGTCATTTTAGTTACGCCGTACTATGCCGCTGTGTACGTAAATCGGCTATTGGTTTTTATAATACTTATATTTAGGATACAGATTACGCTGTAATGTGGAGGTCTGTATTTGTTTCCCATTGCTAATGACATTTTGTTTTTAACATTTATTATGTGGTTACAGTTGTGCCATAGTATGGCACTGTAAACTCTAGCCAACTATTGCTTGTAAGATATTTTATGTGTGATGAATAATTGTGATTTATTTGTAGATTCTAATTAGTAGTAGGTTTCAAAAGCAAAAATCTATTATGTGATCAAACTTATGTTATAATATCATTGTAAGGGTAGTCAGCAGAGTGCACCTCAGGGCATGCATGTGTTCTCATGCCACGTTTAGCGACCTCTGACAAGCTTACCTTTGAGAGCTGCTTTTTCAGGTATCAGTAGTCCTAGTGCAGTTGACAGGTAACATTGGTCGTGTTTTGTAGATAATATGTACACATTACTTACGATTGCTGGTTATGGCTATTGCATTTCAGTAGTTAACGATTAAGGTACATGACTGTTTGTTCATAAAAGCATTAACTGTATCCTCTGGTTGTGTAAATGTTAATTTTAAATGAAAGTTTGAAATATTTATTGTAATTTGTTTGTATGCAATGGTTTGATTGAGGATGTTGTATCCGGAACTAGTTACCATTAATGAAGGATATTTCTCATTGCAACTTGACAGCTTTGCAAGTAGTAGTTTTAATACCCACTATCTATCTTAGTACATGTATTACTATATGATAAATAGCTTGTATTATGCTGTTCAGAATAATCGAGCCCTTCTGAAGCCTGTGGGGCTGTTTCGGCTGTGAGTTATTTCCCACTGGAGTTCTTTTGTACATATTAACTGGTACCAAATGTACTCTTTTACATTACTGTCTCCACTGGAGTCCTATTTTCCTCAGTATTGCCTCTTGAATTGTTAAAAATGTGATAACTTTGTGACATTGGTAAAACATGCATCGTTTGTTGTAGCGTCTGACTTGTTTAGTCGTTTCATGGTGTCTGCATGTGTCATGTGACTAGCTACATTGGGCCAGGAGTGTACAGATGTCTGGGACACTGCCAAGTTTTCTGTGACTGTTTGTGTACGTTATGAAATTTATTTTTGGGTCTACTTGCTTGTGTTCTGTGCACTGTTTAATTTCCTTCCATCAGGCATACTCTGGAGACACTGTAGAGTTAGACAGATGCCCTCCTGAGCAATGGACACAAAAGGGAGGTGTGTACTTGTCACACTCAATAATGCCATGCAGCCCAGAGCAGGTAGCACAGCATTTCATACTATGGCATTGTTTACTAGGGGACCATTTGTAGGCAGTTGAAGGATTACAGATCAGTACTCACATATGAGTCAACAGAACAGCATATGCCATATATACACACACAAAGTGTAGTAGAACTGTTCACGTTACGTCGCACTTCACTTAGCGTAGACCGGGACTGTGTCCTAGGCATTCCCGATGTTAACTCACTGGGCACGGCCCGTGCTGCTGGAGTTGTTGTTGTTCTTGTTGTTACGCTGGCAGAGGTCGCGTCCGAATTCTCACGTGCCCTCTGGTGGACGGGACTCTACTTGCGGCAACTACCGTCCGTGACGCGCCGTGCCAATGTGCGCGTCCCGCGATATTTCTGGTGGCTACACAAAGTCTCTGCACTTTGATGCTTATAAGACACATTAGGCAGGGAGTCTGTCAGTTTCCCTTGACTTTGTTAATATACCATTTGAGTTGGAGTATTGGATATTCACACTGGATGGCTTCCTTTATTTCTTCTTTTGACGATTCAATGACGACTTCTTTTATAGTTCCCTATTGTGAATCATATAATGAGTAACTGCTGCTGTCAATAATTTGATTTCAACACGATTACGTAATTTACATAACACTAATGTTTGAGTTCTGCAGATCTAGTTTATACATATATCAGCCAACCTGTAGCCATCAGAGGTAATCTCTCATTGATTCTCTCTTTATGTGTTCTTTCAGTTAATACATTGTAAGGGCGAGCATCATACTGTTCATAGAAATTTTTAGCAATGCTTCCTATCTTTTGCTGGTGATGTTCATTTTCAGTGATGGATGTAATTGTGACTGTGCTCTTTGCTAGTTGTGAAGCTGCATCAGGACTATCTGACACATGTGGAAGTTTATTGGCTTTGTTGAGCAGGGGTGGGTCCTCCCCATCTTGCTGTTTCATAAGTGGCTTGGTGGCAAGCATTGCACATGCAAAATACGGCTAATACACGGTTGTCACCACAAAACTGAAATAATATCTCAGAATCACTTAAAACCTGAGGAATGAAATTTGAGTGTGGTCTCCACATAACGGTAATTGCTAGGCAACTGTCTATAACAATTTTAAGCTGATAGAAGAAAGGATGAGCATCTATAGACATTTTTGTAAGAATGGACAAGATTCTAAAATTATCATTCTTGATATAACTGATTCAGTTAGTTTGAAAATGTGTCATAACTCACAAACTAAATTTGAGAAGAATTACATAAAAATCATTGTATGTCGAATGATCAGTAATTATCATTTAAGCATGTTGTGTGCTATGTATCTTCTGCATCAGGGTGCCGAACTGCTACCTTTCTGCAGCTCAGTAAGGGCTGTACAAAGGAGTGACAGAGAAAAAATTGAGGTCACTATATCGGCACAGTTCTGCAAAGATTTTCAACCATCTTGATTGCAGAAGGACACTGAAACTATTGTTGTACCAAGGAACTGGCATAATTTCCTGTCGTCAATGTGACAACCAATAAAAAATAAGACTTATTGTGATTGCTGAAGGCACTGTACTTCGCCCTGTGCTCAGCTGTGTTATATCTGCAGTATAGTGGAGTCACAGATAATCACTGCTATAAATTTGTGAAAATTCTGTAATAAATAAATAAAAAAGAACCACCTGTGCACATTTTCCTGTAGGGAGCAAGTGCCTCCTCTTACTCCCCCCCCCCTCCCCCTCTCCAAATTGTGAACACATAGGCAGATAGGACAGGCTAAAATGTATGTAAGCTAGAGGATTTGACAATGCTTAGTATGTTGCGCAGGAAGGAAAACTGATTGGTTTTCAAGAAAGATTCTGTATCTGGAAATGCAGGGCTTGGGTGATAGATAGCGTCAGAGTCTGAGAATGAGTGATTGTGGTGGTTTGTTCTGATTAATTTTGGTATGGTTTGTTCTGATTTATTTTTGGTGTCTTAATGCAGAAGGTATGCAGCACTCTAGCCATGTGTGTTCTGTGGATGGATAACATGAGCCTAATAACATTTCTGTGCATATGCTACATTCCTCCACACAGCCCTTGTGTGCAGCCTACTGTGGACCTTGTTTGGTCTGCCAATGCAGTAATGTTATTAACAGCAGCGTGACATGTACCAGTACACAGCTACAGAAATAACTGACACAATCCTTGCGTAAGACAAAGTGGATTGTGATTGGTGAGCTGCTGCAAGATTGTACATGAAACATCTTTCCAAAAAAGATGTACCCCACCCCAGTGTACTGTTTGTCCCCTGGTAGGCATGGAAATGTGATGTGGCTCAATCACTACAGTTGGAGGCGGATGTGCTGACAATATTCAAAGAAGTCCAAACCACCAGCACCAGGCAGCTGGCACAGGTGCTGCACACAGTTAAAAGTACCAAGTGGCATGTTGTCCATGAACAATGACTCCATCCATACCATCTGCAGCAAGGAGGAGGACTACCCACGACAGGTACAGTTTGCGCACTGATATTTACAATAATGCATACTCCAGCCACAATTCCCTTGGTTGGTGTTATTCACAGATGAACGCACGTTTACTAGAGACAGCATACTAAACATGCATATTTTGCTGTATGAAAATCCACATGCAAGGTTGATTCAAAACCACTAACACAGTTTGGTATTAATATTTTGGCCAAGATAATTGGTGACCATATCATTGAGCCATATCTGCTGCCAAAAAGGCTAACAAGACAGATGTACCTCATTTGTATTAGAGATGTTTTGCCTATGCAATTGCATGTAGTGCCACTAAATATTCATATGGTCATATGGCTGCAACACAATGTAGCTTCAATGCACGCTGATGTCGATGTACAGAATCACCTCAGCACTGCATCTCCCAATCAATCAACTGGTAGAGTTAGACCAGGTCCATGGCCACCATGGCCACCAGATCTGATACCTCTTGATTATTTTCTGTGGTGTAGTGTGAAGAATATGGTGTATGACACCTGGAAAACAGCAGAGGATCTTATTGCTCAAGTCTGCAGAGTGATTGAAATACTTCAAAGACAACCACACATATTATCTCATGTGCATGAGGCTGAGGACTGCCAGTGTAGGCTCTCTCTGTGTTGACATAGGAGGTATGCTGTCTGAAACCCATTTGTAATGTAGACAGTGCGATGTGCTACTCATATTGAGTTTATTAAAGTAATGTGGTGTTCCACATTACTTATCTCTCTCAGGCATATCTAGCTCAGGCTTCAATGCTCTCCAGTACCCAAGCCGTGCATTTCTGGAGATGGAGTTCCTTTTCTTGAAAACTGGTCAGTGTGACTTACCACAAAACGTACTAAAGGTGTTGTTGGTGATTTGTTGGCACTGTGTGTGTGTGTGTGTGTGTGTGTGTGTGTGTGTGTGTATATATATATATTACGGACTGGGTATAGATGACACAGTTACAAGTATGCTTGCAGGTGAAGGTTGCCACTGAATAGTTAATGTAATATACATTCTGGATAAAAAGTTGGTTTCTGGAGATTTGAAGTAGATAGTGTATATCCTATGATATTACTCTTCAAGTAATAATAGTGTTACAACATTTTACTTACAGGTTACATGATGTTGCCAGTTTTAAGAGGCTGCTTCACGACCCCAGTTTTAAAAAGGACCCATCAGCAGCTGTTGCAAACCTCATTCAGGAAAAGATCAAACAAAATGTAGAGAACTCTTAATATATAATGTACTAATTTATACAGTAAATTATTGCATATTATTGTACATATCTCTCTTCAGATTAAAAACAATTTTATGAACTGTTTTGAATGAGTTTATACAATGATGACCATCTACTTTCAGTGTTTAAAGTTGTAAAAGTACACTTTGTGAATGTTACTGTGAGGTGGTCAGCTTTTTGACAGTGGAGGAACGATTATGGTCCTGTTGTGAAGTATATGCTGACAAAGAGACTGGGAAATTACTCAGATGATTGCTTTTCTAAATGCGACAGAAACTTTCCACATGCAAGATTAAGAAAAGTGATCTGATGCAGATTATACACACATCAAAAAAAGTTTTGCATCACCTCAATTCCAAGAGCTCTAGAACTTGTACAGAAAATTGGAATAGAGATCAAGATAAACATCATTTCCGCCCTTTTTATTGCTCATGAAAAGCACACATTACATGTTGTACCACCATACAATGAGACCTTGAGAGGTGGTGGTCTAAATTGCTGTACACACGGGTACCTGTAATACCCAGTAGCATGTCCTCTTCCGTTGATGCGTGCTTGTATTAGTCGTGGCATACTATCCAAAAGTTCATCAAAGCACTGTTGGTCCGTATTGTCGCACTCCTCAATGTGGCGGTTCGGCATAGATCCCTCAGAGTGGTTTGTGGGTTACGTTGTCCATAAACAGCCCTTTTCAATCTATCCCAGGCATGTTCGATTGGGTTCTTGTCTGGAGAACACGCTGGCCACTCTAGTCGAGTGATGTCATTAACCTGAAGGAAGTCTTCACAAGATTTCCACGATGGGGGTGCGAATTGTCATCCATGAAGACGAATGCCTCACCAGTATGCTACCGATGTGGTTGCACTATTGGTCAGAGGATGGCATTCACATATCGTACAGCTGTTACAGCGCCTTTCATGACTGCCAGTGGCATACATCGGCCCCACATGATGCCACCCCAAAACAGCAGGGAACCACCACCTTGCTGCACTTGCTGGACAATATGTCTAAGGTATTCGTCTTGACTGGGTTGCCTCCAAACAAGTCTCCGATGATTGTCTGGTTGAAGGCATATGGGACACTCATTGGTGAAGAGAATGTGACACCAACCCTTAGCGGTCCTTTCGGCATGTTGTTGGGCCCATCTGTACCGTTCTGTATGGTATTGTGGTTGCAAAGATGGACCTCACCATGGATGTCGGGAATGAAGTTGTGCATCATACAGCCTACTGCGCACAGTTTGAGTCATAACACAATGTCCTGTGGCTGCACAAAAAGCATTATTCAACATGGTGGCATTGCTGTCAGGGTTCCTCCGAGCCATAATCCGTAGGTAGCGGTCATCCACTGTAGTAGTAGCCCTTGGGGGGCCTGAACGAGGCATGTGATCGACAGTCCCTGCCTCTCTGTATCTCTTCCATGTTCGAACAACATCGCTTTGGTTCACTCCAAGGCCCCTGGATACTTCCCTTTCTGAGAGCCCTTCCTGGCACAAAGTAACAATGTGGATGCGATTGAGCTGCGATGTTAACTGTCTAGGCATGGTTGAACTACAGACAACACAAGTCGTGTACCTCCAGTGGAATGATTGGAACTGATTGACTGGTGGATCCCCTCCATCTGATAGGCATGGTTGTTTACATCTTTGGGCAGGTTTAGGGAAATCTCTGAACAGTCAGAGGGACCGTGTCTGTGATACAATATCCACAGTCAATGTCTATCTTCAGGAGTTCTGGGAACTGGGGTGATGCAAAACGTTTTTGATGTGTGTAGTTACCACAACTGTTTAGCAAACCACTACACATTTTTGTCATGTTTATTTTGTCTACTGTCCTTATGGCAAGAGAGGATTTCTGACTGTAAAATAAGGCTTGGTGCAGCTGCTTCACTTGACTGCCATGACAAATCACATAATATGATTTTGTGTACATTCCTATGGCAATAACTTAATGTTGCCCCTGTGATAGGCAGATCTGACTTTTGGTCGACGTTGCAGTAGCCATTTGCACTTTGTGGCCTTAAGTTGGCTACAGTGCTGGTAGCTGTCAGAAAACTTCTTTTGCTGTACAGATTGAAAGCAGTAGAAACTTATACATTTTGGTGTTATACATTTTGCCTAACCGAGCCATGACGCAACATGTACAGGAATTAAATAAAGGCATTATTTATCAGCAGTGTTTCCACTGGGGCTATCGACCATTTACCACAACTCTCTCACGCCCCTGAGTGCAACTACACTATTCAAACGTGTTAGGGGTGCCAAAGTCGCCAAACTAAGCAGCAGACAGTGTGACACACCCGAGAGCGCAAACATCCGAGCCACAACCCGCAGTATCGTCATTTAGGGTGAGTGAGACCATTTTTGTTCTTGTGTGGTGACAGTAAGGTTTAGGGGGCGTGATTATACGAGGGTTACCTTTGTAAAGCCGGAGGAAGCAGTTGATTTGTCGCAGTTGAGGGGCACTGCTAGGCACGAGCAGTTGGTGCCTGTCTCTTGTACACAACGCAATTTGCTTCCGAATCTTTAGTTGTCATTTACTTTACAAGTAATCATTTTGGACACACAGGTAAATAATATGGAAAGCCCAAGTGGTTCATGGCTAGGCAAAAGAAGTAGATTGGTAATACACGAAGCTACAGAGCGCTCTGTCTGTGTTAGTGTTGGGTTATTATTTTTGACTTATTATTTCTGAGTATTAATAATGAGTAACTGTGAGGCAATGGCAAAATCGGAGACATAAGGTGTCAAGAGAGATGAGCCTTATAGAGTCATTAGTGAATCAGGTAGCTCAAGTAAGGGCAGACAGCGTGTTTGCGGATACTAAACTGACAATGAAATATGAGGAGGTATAATTGTTGAAATCATAGACTCTAGGTGGATCCAGCTGTTGTTAACCTGGTTTCTTTCTTTTCTGTTGGTCGTCTCCGGATGTGTTAGCGTTCAGCATTTGGCTGACGTATAAGGTTGGTTAGATAAACAATTATTGGAGATTGCAAGGTTGTGTTTAAGGGGATAGGCGAAGTTGTTCGTAAAGTGCACGGAAGCATTATGCTGTCCAGAAACTCTTGTTCACATGAGACATTGGCTGGAGGAAAAATGTAGGAAATAAAACAGTGCAATTCGCGAGCAATTGGGTATGGCGTCTAGAAGGCATAATCAGGCAGAAGATGAATTGCGGATAGAGTCAGGAAGTTGAATTTTCACACCTCTGAGATGTCACACACTGTGTAGGTGAAGAAACTGTTACTACAGGAGGCCAAGCAACGAGCGCCTGATGCTTTCTGAGAGGTTTAGCTCCAGAAATGTAGGGTGTGTGTGTGGGGGGGGGGGGGGGGGTGCACATTGGAACGTCGAAAGATACTCATCCAGTGGTTAGATTAGTACTGAAGTACGAAGAAATCGACAGGGATAAGGGATCAGACGCATATATTTGCATCAAATGTAGTTTTAATTGTGGGCATATGGGGTGTATGCAGAGGTAATGCTACCAGCCACGAAGGAGTGATGGTCTACCAACGAATATCAGTAGTGGTAATGTAGGTCATCGACAGTGATATAGGGGTAGTGGTGGAGGCGGTCTGGGGGGGAAAGCGATAGGAAGCTTAAGAGGAAAACCCATAGCAGCTGACAGGAGTTCCCAGTGAAAATAAATTCAGTAAAAACGAATGCAGAGGCGGAATGTGGCATAACAGATGTGATAAGTGGTAGAGAGTATAAAATTCTGTTGGGCACAGGGAGCGTATGTGTCAGTTACCTTAAGACAGTTAGTATGTGGGGGGCGTTGGATCGCATCATATTAAAAGTTGCGTTTAGTAAAGGATAATGATATACGAACATGGGGGTGATTAATGATGAACTTTTAGTTTGAGACAAACGAGTTTACACCGTGTATGGAAGTGGTGTCCGACGTAAGTGGGGGCTGCACCGTGATCCTAGGGTTAGATTTCCTGCATTAACATCATGCCGTAACTGACCTTCAATGAGGTGTAGAGGAGCTTATTGGGAAGAGATTCCAGGCAGGGAAAGCTGTTATCAGTGTTGATCTGACACGAGAGGTATCTGGCAGACGAGACAATCCAGTGAAACACCGAGTGCCATCAAGACTTTATCCACATGATTGTGTGTCAAGTGGCACTGGAAAGTCTCTGTAGGTGAATGCGGAGCATGTCGTACCAGTTAATATGTCGTGTATAGTGGAACCGCTGGTAGAAAGTGGGGCGTTTGAGACAGTGTGTTGTTTGGTGCAACGTAGTAATATACGCATAAAGAGAGGGATAGAGGCAAGATTGTACTCGTCAATGTAGATAATTATGGCGAGGGGGTTGTTATTCAAAGGAACAATGTGGGCCGTATTGGAGATTTCAGATCAGAAAAACTGCCGAGCAGGATGTGTAAGCTGCAGATGGGCCAGGATACTGCTAGTACTACATTTTGTGATATATTGAAGCATTTGGAAGGAATACAGAGGACACAGATGGAGGACCTGTTAGGGTGTTCCAAGATCTCTTTTTTCCACAAGGGCTGTTGCCTGCTACGTCTGTAACACATACAGATTACTATGAGATCTGCAACCAGTTTTGGAGGAATTTATAAATCAATACTTGGCTGACAGGATAATGCAACAAAGTAGTAACCATGGGGGGGGGATTATAATTGTGCCCTAGAAGTCTATGGTGGGATCGAAGACGTATCGCTTTTGTTGCGATTACCGTCATTTGAATGGTGAGAATGCAACAGATGCCTACCCAGTTCCGAACATCACAGGTACGATGGAAAATTTACGGTAATTCACTACTTCTCGACAATGATCTTGAAGAATGGATACAATAAATTACAAGTTGCTCTGGAGGATCGACCTGAAACGGCGTTTTCAGCACCTTGGGGATTCTGTCAATAAAGAAACACGCCAGCAACATTCCAATGGTTATTGGACAGAGTGCAGAAAGGATTAAAACGCATCACTGTCTATTGTATCTCGATGAGATACTCGTGTTTTCAAGGAATATGAAGGAGCAAAGGCAACGAGTGAGGGAAGTATGCAAGAGATTACGAGCAGGTGATTTAACATTAACAAGGAATTCCGTGAGTGCGAGATAGCAAAAGGCCAATGATATTTACGGCATTAAACGACCGTCATCTTCTCTGCCGTGCAACAATATTGTCTACTGATGGCAACAGGGGTCAGGATTGGAGGTATCCAATGGTGAGCGCAACATGAGGCTGCGGAGTGTAGCTGAACTGCTCAGTCGACGAATAACTCACAACAGTACTACGGTGCTAGTGGTGTTAATACAAAGCAGAACAGTGGCAACGATAAAGAAAGGAAACATTGCATTATAGCTACAACAACAGTTGTCGTAGTTGCCATTTCGTCCAAAGGAACCCAAGTAATTTCGAAGAGTGAGAAAGAAGCGGCGGATGAAATATTAGCGCTTCTGCAAGGTGAGTCAGTGGAATAGTTGGTGTAATATACGGTCGACTGTGCGGAAGACGCAGATGAGGAGTACAAGATAACAATATGTACTTGATTTGTTTTCAGTTCCGAGCAATCGGTATCTGAAGAGGAAATGCATATGAAAATAACCCTGAAAATTAGAGGTACCGAAGAGCTGTATGAAGATCTACTGACATATATGCCTTAATGCATTCATGTACGATTTTGGGGTGCACCCGTCGTCTGGGAGCGCTGGCACTGTACCTCAGAGTGTTCTGTCAGAGGACTGGCTATAATAAAACAAACTGAGTAAAGGAGTCAACGATGAACTTTAACGAGTGTGAAGTGACGTCCGCTCAGTCCAAATGCAATTAACAGTCACAAACAAAGTGGAAAGAAGGGTAACGCCTTTTATTACTAATTAAAACGTCCTCGGTCTCGGGTTCGAACCCCGTCATCTATTAAATCTTGAATAAAAATCATCAGCAAAGTTGGCCGAAGACTTCCGCATAAGAGGTCACCCTCATTCTGCCCACAGCCTATTCAAAGAGGGCGGAAGAGCTGGCAGGCGTTCAGGGACCCTCTCGCCCTTGAGGTGGGAAACTGTCCCTAAAGGCAGAAGAACCACCAGTGATCAATGGCATGAGGATGCAGAAGGCAATGGAAACCACTGCATTAAACGTACATAATGTATATCCACGGGATATGTGGCCCGTAATAGGAAAAGTGTCATGATGATCTCTCCATTCCGGACTAGACCCCCATGCGGATCTCCTGGAGGTGCCTGCCAAGGGGGAGGTGACCATGAGAAAAATACTGAATAACCAACGAAAAGATAACATTCTACTGGTCGGTGCGTGGAATGTCAGAAGTTTGAAAGTGGTAGGGAAGCTAGAAAGTCTCCAAAGGGAAATGTTAAGACTCAATCCAGATATGGTGGGTGTCAGTGAAGCGTAATGGAAAGAAGACGAGGATTTCTGGTCAGATGAGTATAGGGTCACATCAACAGGAGCAGAAAATGGTATAGTGGGAGTAGGCTTCGTTACGAACAGGAAGGTAGGGCAGAGAATGAGTTACTGTGAACAGTTCAGTGGTAGGGTTGTTCTCATCAGGAAGGACAGCAAACCAACACCGACAATAGTTCAGGTATACATACTGACATCATAAGCGGAAGACGAAGAGGTAGAGATGACATCGCAAGCGGAGGAGGAAGAGAGAGAGAAAGTATACAAGAATATAGAACAGGTAATTCAGTACGTAAATGGAGATGAAAATTTAATAGTCGTGAGGGATTGGAATGCGGTTGAAGGGGAAGGAGAAGAAGAGAAGCTTACAGGATTGTTAATGTGGACAGTAAACTGGATGTAAAGTTATTTATTTTGCTGCGAGAAGCTGTAGGTGCTCTACCCCCCCTCCCCCCCTCCCCCTTACGATTCTTTCTCGCGTGCGTGATCTTGCATGGATAGAAGGGAATATTTTCGTCACAGAAAGCAGGAGTGAGAAAATAGCCATAAGAGAACTGCAGCTATGGTATGAGCATTGATTTTGACCGTTAGCTGGTCAAAATAACTTGCTTTTGATTGATTCCTAGTCTGCGTATAAAAAATCATACTCCTTTAGAGCGAAGTATCTCTCCTAAAAAGTGCATGGCATTCCAGTTAGTACCACCTGGAACCACTTGACAAATTCATCCTTCGGACATTCGCTTTTTCCGTGTCTATGAACCATATTATTGCACTATCCGCAGCTGCACCTTAAACGATAGCGAGTTTCACGATAATCTCTACGACAGACTTTCGCATTCGGTTGCATCAGTTCTCATCACCCTGTTACACCAATATGATTCAATATGCAGTCTTTAAGGGTAGTTACCTAGCTGAACGGCCTGTACGATTTTTAACTTCCAAGAAGTTCGCCTATGATAGTGATGTCACGAACCTTTCTGATCACTGTAGTGCGTCATTTTTCATTCGATGTTCATGGTGCAAGTTAACGGTTTGTTTTGAATTTTTCTTGAATGTCGACGATGTCCATTTTTTGAAGTGTAATACTTACATTCCATAGAAGGTTGAACTCTGCGCCTACCGGACACTCTTTTTCTATCGCCCTCCAGATGTACATGGTGAGTCATTAGCAATTGATATTCTTCCTAATTATTAACATAACACTTTCAAATGAGCCTTACTGAACACTGAAGTTGCGACCTCGCACTAAGGGGTTTCTTCATAAGTACAGAAAAATGTCACTGTGTGCTAGGGAAAGTTAACTACTTAGACCATATCGTTAGTAAGGATGGTGTGAAGACCGATCCTACATGAATGAAAGCAGAGCAAGATTTCCCAGTATTAGGAACAACCAAGGAACTGCAATCTCTCTGGTTCTCACAAAATAATTATAGGAGGGATTTGCATATGTACATAGCGCTACCGCTTACACAGTTGTTGAGAAAGGATATTAAGTTTGTGTGGTAGGAGGTATGCCAATCGTCGAATTGAAAGAGGTGTTGACGTCGAGTCCGTGTTAGTGATTGCAGACTTTCAGAATTTCATATTATCATGTAATGCGTGGAATCGTGCTCTTGTGTGTGTTTTAAGACAGGAGGTTGATGGCGGGGAACACCTTGTTGCTTTATCATCGAGACAGTTGAACAACAAAGAGGGAGATGCTTAGCTTGGTATCAATAATATGATGCTTTGAAGTGGTTAATAGGTTTGAAGGACTCATCTAGCAGAATCATGACGTTGTAATTAAGTCTCAGTGAATTTGAGTGCGAAATAATCCACAAACTAGGGGTAAAATATGGCAATGTAGACGGGTTGAGCAAGAAGATAGAGGTAATACAAGCACTAGATCAGGGGTCTGAGGAATTGCAGGCTGCACAGACACCGACGACGAATATAAACGATGTGGCACGCAGCAGCAGTTCATCAGGCATGACAGGTTGTTGTGTAGAGAGAGTAAGTCTGGACCATGGGAAGTTACGCCAATGGTACTGACAGAGGAAGTACTACATGAAATGCTTGATCATGACTTGTCGGGCGATGGAGGATGCAGAGCGACGAATTGAAGTGTGGCGAAAAAATATTGGTGGAAGGAAAGGTAGAGTGATGTTGATCAACAAGTCAGAAATTATACAGAATGTGTGCAGCGTGTGGATCTGAATCGAAAGGAGGTACTACTGCAGATATTGTCATAGGCGGTGGAACCATTAGTTTCGTTATGACCATTCAGCCAAACATCAGCAGGTAGCCGTTTTGTGCAGACCACAAGAGTCAGTGTTCCTCGTTACGTAGAGATGGTACCGATGCCAGACCATCAGATAGTAATAGACGCACAGCCATTGATGAATGGGTGGATACTGCAGTTTAGGGTATGTAATATCCCCACGGAAAATTACCCTCTACCAAGCAATAGTTAATAATTATCAATCAAATCATCCACATTTATTCACTTTTGGAAAGCATCTGATCGGATTTTCTAGTAATATATGCGCCGACAGCTCGTCGACGCCAAGGTATTTTTCTAGTACGTTTATTCTTTGGAAGAATAGAGATACATAGATGTATTCTCCATGGTTGTTAGGGAGGAATAACGAGAACAGCTTCGGAAGTATCTGTTGGAAGATTGTCGGGTTGCTAAAAGAGACATTTTTGCTCTTCTTCACGCTAAAGCGAGCTATTAACGTTTGTGCCACTAGCGGGTTATTTGGAGAGAGAGAAAAACTGTAAATGCAAATTAAGTAAGACTTGGAATCAACAGAAAACGGAACATGTACTGGAGATGGATTGAATATACAATTTTTCCTCAGAAATAAGGTTTGTGACCCTTTTATTCTAGAGTGAATGACGAATGAGTTCTCTGTTTGAATCATTGATAATTGTCTTGGCCCTGTAATTAGTGGGGAAGTTTCAGTTGTGACGAAGAGAGCCTGCAATCACCGCTATTTTATAAAATCGTCCAAAAAGGCTTCGGACACATCTGAAATTCTAAATCTGTCGTAAAATGAACGAATTGTTCAAACGATCGATTTTCCCAACTGAATGCAGCGCTTAACAAAAAAGAATAGATATAAAGATCTTTTACAGCAAGCCAGCCGCTGAATATTAAGACGAAGGGCTCCACCAGAGATTCTATTGGGCTGAGTTCACGTAATTAAATAATATATTTAAAACTGTATATAGATAAAGGACAGAGAGAGAGAGAGAGAGAGAGAGAGAGAGAGAGAATGAAATTAGAGAAAATACGCAGAATCCTCCATTAGTATAATTGTTTGTCTGTCTTATCACGGATCAGCCCAAAGATAAAACAGGAGGCCCTTACTTTACTGTGCAGGTTTATGTGTGAGAGACATTACACCAAGTTAGCGGCAAGCTGCATTCACATACTTTCATCATTTACAGTATAATCCAATTATAGGTAGTCGGGAACAATTGTTACAGATCAGGAGACAAACTTCATGACAGACCTGATTAAAGAGTTGCGTCGGTTATTTCAGATTGGGACATATATTTATTCTTTGTAGGGTGTTCGCGTAACTCCAAGGTAATCACTAGCACGAGGATGTCACCATTCAAAGTGGGTATGGGAAAAAGATTCCATCACCATTCGCTATGATTGGATAGAAAACAGGCACGAGTAGTGAGTTGATCCGAGAATTTTCCAGAAAAATGAGGGAACAACTTCAACTAATACGAAAAACTTGGTGACATACAGGTAAGGTGAAGAAGCCCCCGTATCCAATTACAGCGGAGTGTGAGGAAGAAGTAACATGTACCGGGGCCTCTGCTTCGACTGAACAATATCCTATGAAGTCGTCACATAAACGTGCTTCGGAATTCGGTCCACCCAGGATAACAATGCGAGACAACGTAAAATAGACTTTAAGGTCAGATCTTTTCTACAGACGTTTCTAATCAAGTTATCAGATACAGACTGGAATGAGCTCGTCTTAGCATGCCGTGCTTTGTTAGCACAGTTTTCAAATACAGTGACACCTGCCAAGGTTATGCTTTTATACGAATGTGCAGTGTATAGGATCTCAGGTGCTATAAATATTATCCTTTGGACAAAGAGAATTCTCATTACACAGTCACGTTAGAAAGCAACCCACCTCAGGTAGCGATGACGTCGTAGCATCTGATTAGACGATCCATTCTTGAAGCGACTCCGAATGGCACAAATTATTTAGGAATTTTGCACACGTGGTTAATACACTGAAGCGCTAAAAAAACTGGTATAAGCATGCTTATTCAAATACAGAGATATGTAAACAGGCAGAATATGGCGCTGCGGTCGGCAGCGCCTATATAAGACAACAAGTGCCTGGCGCAGTTGTTAGGTCGGTCACTGCTCCTACAATGGCAGGTTATCAAGATTTCAGTGAGTTTGAACGTCGTGTTATAGTCGGCACACGAGCGATGGGATACAGCGTCTCCGAGGTAGCGATGAAGTGGGGATTTTTTCGAACGACCTTTTCACGAGTGTACTGTGAATATCAGGAATCCGGTAAAACATCAAATCTGCGGCCAGAAAAAGATCCTGCAAGAACGGGACGAACGACGACTGAAGAAAATCGGTCAACGTGACAGAAGTGTAATCCTTTCGCAAATTGCTGCAGATTTTAATGCTGGACCACCAACAAATGTCAGCGTGTGAACCATTCAACGAATCGTCATCGACATGGGCTTTCGGAGCCGAAGGCCCACTCTTGCACCCTTGATGGCTCCACGACACAAAGCTTTACATTGGACTGTTGATGACTGGAAACATGTTGCCTGGTCGGACGAGCCTATTTTCAAATTGTATCGAGCGGATGGACGTGTACGGGTATGGAAACAACCCGATGAACCCATGGACCCTGCATGACAACAGGGGACTGTTCAAGCTGGTGGAGGCGCTGGAATGGTGGGGAGCTTGCGCAGTTGGTGTGATATGGGACCCCTGATACGTCTCAATACGACTCTGACAGGTGATGCGTATGCAAGCATCCAGACTGATCACCTGCATCCATTCCTATCCATCGTGCACTCCGACGGACTTGGGCAATTCCAGCAGGACAATGCGACACCCCACACGTCTTTTTTTTTCTTTTTGCCACCAAACTCCCCAGACATGAACATTATAGATCATATCTGGGATACCTTGCAACGTACTGTTCAGAAGAGGTCTCCACCCCCTGGTACTCTTACGGATTTATGGACAACTCTGCAGAATTCCCTCCCGCACTACTTCAGACATTGGTGGAGTCCATGCCACGTCGTGTTGTGGCACTTCTGCGTTCTCGCGAGGGTCTTACACGGTATTAAGCAGGTGTAGCAGTTTCTTCGGCTCTTTAGAGTACGTCATCTCGAGGAAAGGGGCCTCATAGAATGCAAGTGCTTGCAGCAAGACTGGGCTCACTCGATTCTAGGTGCTACAGGGACTTCTCGTCCACCCTGTACACTCATGTGCTGCCTTGCTGTGCTGCTGCTAGGTTGTGCACATAGCACATATGCAGTAGCACATCACAGTGTTACTAAGCAGGTGGTTTTCCGAAGCGAGGAAAACAAGGCCAGACAGACACATCCAAAAGCCCTATGACTTGAAAACTTCGCAGTGACGCGTCTGTGCGTTTCAACTCAGAGCGGCGACATTCCCTGGCAACGAAGGGTAGCCATCTTTTAAGCTCCAAAGAACATGGTTATCCGCAACTAGCACTCGGGAAGCTGACCGTTTCTTTCAGTCCTAAATAACTTATATGTGAAGAATTTTGCTGTCTTGAACTCAAGAGAATCTATCGGTATGTCAAGTAGGCTTACACAACGCTAGTTGTAAACTCTAAACATCATTGTTGTGTTAATATATTTATTAGTATGGTAACATATGACTGGGAAGACGTGGAAATAACACGACTCAGTTGGAAATAAGCTTGGAACAGTGACCTATGTGCAGCAGAGCGGAATTAATACTTCAGGTCCCACATAGCGGCGATGTTTATGATATAACACACAATTCAGAGGCAGTAAGAGCCTGGAGGTGACACATGAATTGTACTTACAGCAGGTATAGGTACCGTATTTGCTCGTTGTAGACACACTAGTGGTGTGCATGCTGTGGAATATGCGAGTCAGTAAATAAGTTAGTAAGTGCCTGAAGAGGGCTTCAATTTGTTTTAATGACTTTCTGAAATCAAAACGAAACAAACACGTGAGTCCAGTCACATACCTTCTTAATGTCAGGTTATAAAATTGGAGAAAACATGCTGTCTTTCAATGAATGTCAGCCACGTGTCTGATATTTCTGAAAGCATCAGGTCAAAAACCAAGATGGTCATTTATTCGTATGCAGCAGATCTTGAGGAAAGAGCCACTTAATTTGGAAAGTTATTTCAATAAAAGAAAAAAACTTGCCAAGATGCTAGTAGGACTCACACCCTGATGGTTTGGAACATACTTAATTACTTGTATAGACAGTTTATCCATTGCAGGAATGAAGAATCTCGACGGTATTTGCCTGACTTTCGAGAATAGTTTAGTTATGAGTTTGAATTCGGATGACAAATGACAAAAGAAATACGATTTTTGTGTTATATAGTTACAAATTAAAAATTTTCTGTCTTTTTCCCTTTACTTGTACTGTGAAACTTTGATTCTTGCACAATTCCAGATTCTAGGTCAACGGGAAATACCATATAGGTTTTATGGAATGAGTTTGCGAATATGAAAATATGTGATATCAATGACCGTATGTTTTGATTGCATGAAATTAGAAGCTTAATCTTTGTTACACTGCCAAGGGATCAAATACCTTAGTATATGACGTACATATTAACTTGATACATCTACCCATTCCTGAGAAAAAGGGTTCTTAACAGGACGGAGAGAGACAGTCGGATAAAGAATGGAAGCTTTTTAGTATGATATAACTAAAAATTCACAATTTTGTTTTTTTTTCTTTAGTTTTGTTGTGAAACCTTGCTTCTTGCCAAATTTCATGATACTAGGCCAACGGGAAGTATTCTATAAGGTTTGATGAGTGAGTTTGCTAATATTGAAGTGTGTGACATAAATGGTGGTATTTTTGATTGCATCACCTCAGAAGCTAACGTTTATTACATTGCCAAAGGACTAGACATACTAATATGTGACATAAATTTTAAGTTGATACGTCCATCCGTTCCTGAGAAAAAAAGTGCTCTTAACAGACGAACGGACAACAAAGAGTTTGTTTTTTGTGATATCACTACAAATTCACAGTTTTCGGATTTTTTCCCGTAGTTGCACTGTGAAACCTTGCTTCTTGTCAAGTTTCATGATTCTAGGGCAAAGGGAAGTGCTCTAGTGGTTTCGATGAGAAATTTCGCGAGTGCCAAAAGATGTAACACAAATGGTCATATCGTTTGATAGTTTTGGCTTAGGAACTTCACGTTTTTACACCGCCAAGTGACCGCAGACCTTAGTATGTGACAGGAATATGAACCTGATGCGTGTACGTGTTCCTGAGAAAAATGGTTATTAGCTGTTGGACAGACGGACCGGCGAACAGATAAATGGGGGGGGGGGGGGGGAGGGGCAACGAAACGACCTTATAGGGGTTCCGTTTTTATCGACTGAAGTACGGAACCCTCAAAAGCACCACGTTTTGTAGAACGGATGGGAAATTTTACTTATATATTGTACTCGCAATTATAAAACTCTAATATTTACATTATTCTTTTAAAAAAGTAAGAGCATGAAATGTCCTCGTCGTATGAAACAATCATCGTTAATACGCTCTGCATTCTCTGTGTTCCTTCGCACTTGTTAAGACGCACTGTTAACAGTTTCTGATATTCGGTATTTAGCTGCTAAACTCCAGGCACGAACAGCAGATTAGCTGTGTTTCATTGATCCGTTCATTCTATTAAAGAAATTATCTATCGACCTAAGTATATGGAACACCTCAGTTCTGCGGAGTATCGCAGGGTGTCCATAAAGTCCCGCTTTCATTTGAGAAAATCATAACTTGGAAACTGTTAGAGATAGAGCATCGTGGTTTATTGTAAAACGTTCAGCATCTCTCACTGTTTCTTTCCCGCCACGTCAAAATCATGTTTTGGGGTCCCACTCGTCGCTCGCAAAACTTCATGGCGATATTCGAGTTCTGCTCGTGTGCAGAAGTAACACCAATAAAGAGAAATCTACACTACTGGCCATTAAAATTGCTACACCACGAAGATGACGCGCTACAGACGCGAAATTTAACCGACAGGAAGAAGATGCTGTGATATGCAAATGATTAGCTTTTCGGAGGATTCACACAAGGTTGGCACCGGTGGCGACACCTTCAACGTGCTACCATGTGGAAAGTTTCCAACCGATTTCTCATACACAAACAGCAGTTGACCGGCGTTGCCTGGTGTAACGTTGTTGTGATGCCTCGTGTAACGAGGAGAAATGCGTACCATCACGTTTCCGACTTTGATAAAGGTCGGATTGTAGCCTATCGCGATTGCGGTTTATTGTATCGCGACATTGCTGCTCCAATTGGTCGAGATCCAATGACTGTTAGCAGAATATGGAATCGATGGGTTCAGCAGGGTAATACGGAACGCCGTGCTGGATCCCAACGGCCTCGTATCACTAGCAGTCGAGATGACAGGCATCTTATCCGCATGGCTGTAACAGATCGTGCAGCCACGTCTCGATCCCTGAGTCAACAGATTGGGACGTTTGCAAGACAACAACCATCTGCACGAACAGTTCGACGACGTTTGCAGCAGCATGGACTATCAGCTCTGAGACCGTGGCTGCGGTTACCCTTGACGCTGCATCACAGACAGGACCGTCTGCGATGGTGTACTCAACGACGAACCTGGGTGCACGAATGGCAAAACGTCATTTTTTAGGATGAATCCAGGTTCTATTTACAGCATCATGATGGTCGCACCCGTGTTTGACGACATCGCGGTGAACTCACGTTGTAAGCGTGTATTCGTCATCGCCATACTGGCGTATCACCCGGCGTGATGGTATGAGATGCCATTGGTTACACGTCTCGGTCACCTCTTGTTTGCATTGACGGCACTTTGAACAGTGGACGTTACATTCCATTCGATCCCTGCGAAACCCTACATTTCAGCAGGATAATGCACGGCCGCATGTTGCAGGTCCTGTACGGGCCTTTCTGGTTAGAGAAAATGTTCAACTGCTGCCCTGGCCAGCACATTCTCCAGATCTCTCACCAATTGAAAACGTCTGGTCAATGGTGGCCGAGCAACTGGTTCGCCACAATACGCCAGTCACTACTCTTGATGAACTGTGGTATCGTGTTGAAGCTGCATGGGCAGCTGTACCTGTACACGCCATCAAAGCTCTGTTTGACTGAATGCCTAGGCGTATCAAGGCCGTTATTACGGCCAGAGGTGGTTGTTCTGGGTACCTATTTCTCACGATCTATGCACCCAAATTTCTTGAAAATGTTATCACATGTCAGTTCTATTATAATATATTTGTCCAATGAATACCCATTTATGATCTGCATTTCTTCTTGGTGTAGCAATTTTAATGGCCAGTAGTGTAATGGAATGACATTGGGGAAGCGCGAGTCTGCGTGGTGTGACCATCACGACACTGCCTGTCTCTTTAAAGTTTTTGAACCATCTCATTGTGCTAATTCTTGTCGATGGTGTCCTCCCATACTGGTGTCGATAATTGCTTAGTTTCGTTGTCACAGATTTGGATTCTGCACTGCAGAGGACTCATTGCGCCTTCTCCTGTTCTTTCGCGTGTCTGATGCATTCCACGTCAAATCTGAAACAAAGAACAAAGGACAAAAGTTTGTGAGTCGTTAAACGTTTACAGTCTCTATCTCTAATAGTTTCCAAATTACGATTTTCTGAAATGATAATAAGACATTATGAACACATATTTCGCTACAGACACTGCTTCCAGCTCTGATGCCCAGTAGGCACTAACTGACACCTGAGTATATCTTCTATTGGGATTGTAATGTGGTACTGTTCTATTGGCATACGTTCGTATGGCAAAATAATGCCTTTCTTGTTTTAAATGTTAGTATGTGGATAATGTCCGAAGAAAGGGAGAAAGCCGGCCGCGGTGGTCTAGTGGTTCTGGCGCTGCAGTCCGGAACCGCGGGACTGCTACGGTCGCAGGTTCGAATCCTGCCTCGGGCATGGGTGTGTGTGATGTCCTTAGGTTAGTTAGGTTTAAGTAGTTCTAAGTTCTAGGGGACTTATGACCTAAGATGTTGAGTCCCATAGTGCTCAGAGCCATTTTTTGAAAGGGAGAAAAAAGAAAATTCTGACGGAGTGATAATTTCAATATCAATGTGTTGAAACTCCTCCTTTCGAAATGCAAAAGGTCGGAGGGTGAGTGAGTACGCTCTCCAAGTGGTAAACAGTAGCGGTTCCTTCTGTTGGATTCTGTTGCTGAAATTTTTCTGTAACATCTGGAACGACGGTTTTTCAACACGTTCATTGCAGGTACCAGCCATTAGCTAGGGACTGACTGTTCAAAACGACGGCAGAGCGACAGGGTGTACACAGTCTCAGGAGTTTGAACGTAACCATTAATGCGACGCTGCGTACCGACCGTGCCCTGGTATCTGCTTTTCAGTGATTGTCATGGTCATTTAAATTCTGTTTCCAAATTTAAATTAGCGTATAACCAACATAGCGAAAGGGTACCAAGTCTTTATTTTGAGATACATTTTGTGCATCTACATATACATATATACTCCACAAGCCACTATACACTACTATACCAGTATTAGTCATTCCCTTTTTTGCTCCAATCTCTGATAGAGTGAGGGAGAAACATCTATATGCCTCCGTATGAGTCCTAATACCTCGTATCTTATCTCCATAGTCCTTACGCGCATTGTATGTTGGCGGCAGTAGAATCGTTCGGCAGTCAGCTTCGGATGCCGGTTCTCTAAATTTTCTCAATAATCTTCCTCGAAAAGAACGTCGCCTTCCCTCCATGGATTCCCATTTGAGTTCCTGAAGCAACTCCGTAGCACTTACATGTTTTCGAACCTACCCCACAAACGTAGCAGTCCGCTCCTGAATTGCTTCACTCCATTTGTTGGTGGTCACAGCAACTCGGCTGCCCCAAACCTCGTATAAGAAGTAATCTGCCATCTGTTAGCAGCCAAAATAACCTTATCGTAATTTAACATTGTTGTGTACACAGTTCCGCGTAGTCAGCGCGTACACAACTTTCCCACTAGAGCGCGCCCCGCTAAGCACAACAGCGCAGGTGCAGCGCTCGTCCGTCTCCGCACCACGAGATGGCGCTGTCTTAGAGACTGACCAAATTCTGCTTCCGCCGATCCGCGTATTAATATGTAACGGAGCCACTGAGATTGCTGCTAACGTAGAACCTTTTTTCCTCGCGGATCACACTCGCGCAGTGATACCTGAATGCTCGAGGTATTATAACGAGTGTACAAACCTCCGATTAGTCAGTCTGCATTAGTCTGTACGAGTCTGCATTTATCTGCACCTGTCTGTACCAGTCTACATTAGTCTGTACCAGTCTATAGTCAAGTTTCAGTCTGCGCCTAATAAGATTATCATATTCCGGTACATAGCCATGAAGAGAAATGTATAGACACTTTGTCAAGTATCAGAGATATGTGAGAATAAGATTAACGTACTAAGACCAAAGGACTTCAGATTGTCAATTGTAGACAGCATCCAGAATCAAGTTACGTAGTATCTATGATTTTTATTATTTTAATAAATGTGTGTGACAATTAATCGAGTTCTGTTTAAAGTTGGTCACGGTCAATCTGCTACTCTAAGCGTGCAAGTGGCATTTCTATCGTCTGACCTAACGGCAGAAGATAAACACGCCACGATAAGACCACGAGACATATTGCTGACACTCGCCTACTTCATTAGAGCGACAAGCCAAATAATCTGATGGTGTGTGTACCGAAGGTCTTACAGTACGCACACCACAAACATATTTCAATTCTTTCTTTTATACATGTGCAACTTTAAACACAATTATAATATTTTTTAAGAGTAAAAGTGTAAGAATTTTTGTACATTTCTTTCATAAGCCTTAAATGAAATATTTCCGCTAAAATCAATTTTACTGCTCATACCACAAGGTGTAGCGACCCGGCCTATTCCTGGCTGCTACGCATCGGGATGGGTTAGAGAAGTGGTGCAGAAAAGGGCTTATTTATGCCGTGGTGCACAGTGAAACAGTAGTGTGATTTATACATAAGTGTTTACTTCCGGCGGCGCTGTACAAAGCGACGGCCTTGCTCGTCGCCGACCAGCACGTATGCCAACGCAGTTGTTCGCAGAATGTGCTGAGCACCCAGCGGCTCCCGTGATGTGCACTGATCTGTGTCGTTGGCAGTGGCCATCTATGCACTCCAGTGCTTGCTGGTGCTCCCCTTGTAGTGTACTTGCGTACGGTAGCAGACACTAAAAGTCCGATGCCGAGCAGCAAGGACCCGGTCACCCACCAGGAGTGGACCAGGACAGAGGCCGTAAACGTCTAGGCGGCTAGGAGCTCGTTACGGCGCACCTCCCAGTGCCGGACTGCTGACACCTTGCAGTCGCTCAGAGGGTGCAGGCTGGCTGTACAGCAGCCGCTCGCATCAGTGAAGTTTGACAAGCCCGGCAGATGCTACGCGACAGATGTGGCATAGCTCGGGATGAAACTTGACTGGTTGGTCCACAGGCAGGCAGCGAGCAGATCGTTCTCTCTGGTTCCACACACAGGCAGGATGGTTGCACAGCTCTAGCCTCGATTGTTCGTGCACTTACTGCTGCGCCTCTGCCGGCCGCGGTGGTCTAGCGGTTCTAGGCGCTCAGTCGGGAACCGCGCGACTGCTACGGTCGCAGGTTCGAATACTGCCTCGGGCATGGATGTGTGTGATGTCCTTAGGTTAGTTAGGTTTAAGTAGTTCTAAGTTCTAGGGGACTGATGGCCAAAGATGTTAAGTCCCATAGTGCTCAGAGCCATTTGAACCATTTGCTGCGCTTCTGGCGTAGTGGTGGTGGTGGTGGTGGTGGTGGTTAGTGTTTAACGTCCCGTCGACAACGAAGTCATTAGAGACGGAGCGCAAGCTCGGGTTAGGGAAGGATATCGGCCGTGCCCTTTCAAAGGAACCATCCCGGCATTTGCCTGAAACGATTTAGGGAAATCACGGAAAACCTAAATCCGGATGGCTGGAGACGGGATTGAACCGTCGTCCTCCCGAATGCGAGTCCAGTGTGCTAACCACTGCGCCACCTCGCTCGGTCTGGCGTAGTCCTATTGGGGTAGAGGAGGGGGTGCGACTGCATTTGTTCCATTTTATTACCAGTCTCAATAACTTCTCCTGGCTCGCTCCACAGCCCTGCACAGAGCACGGGTTGCTAGCACACAAGTGCTCCAAGTCATCAGATGTTACCTCACTCTTGACCACCCCGTGTTCTGGTGTTAGCCGTTCTACGTGTTTCGTCCATGGCCAGTGTTGAAAACCTGTCTGGCCAGAATGTTTGACGTAATTTCAACAGTACTACCCATTGGTCTGCTTGATTAGCACATTGCCTCAGCTGGAATCTATTGTCTCGCAACGCCAAAATAAAAAATAAAAAATCAGAAAAATTTTGTAGTTCGTGCGCCAAATGTTTCCGGGACGCTACAAGGGAGAACAAGTCGTAACTCGTATTTTGGACAGGGTGACTTTTGGAATTTAAGAGGGGGGTCCATTAATAATATGCATGAATGATGAAGACATGTGCTAAGAGATGAATCAGTTTAAAGCTGAGCAGATATTGGTGAACTTACAGGAATGAAAGCGCTCGCATGTTTCTGCTTTGTATGAGGAATAGACAGCTGAAACGCGGACCAGTGCTAAGAGCATCTATTTTTTGTGCTAATGGTTATAGGAGTATTGTGAACTGACTCATCTATGCGAATCGTGAAATGAAAAGATTTCTGCCCTGGACTTTAAAAGTTATTTTTAGCCAATGTATCGAGTAGCAAGTTTTATAATTAATTGTCTTTATTAGTGGAAGCCCTCAACCAAAACATTACCATTTCATTTACATGTGACATCAGTGAAAAGTAATTTTAGTATTTGACATATTTTTTTAACTGCATTTTAGCACGATTAACCAGCAGTGTTCCAGCTTTGCGGTACTATATTAATTGAACATTTTGAACCAACAGTTATAATTTCAAAGTAGCTGTATATACAGAGCTAAAATCAAACAAATATCAGAAAAAATTAGAATGATGACAAGTTTTAGGTTTCTTGAATAATATTGTGAGGAATCCAGAATTCAACGTAGCAGTTCTCTAATTAATAGAGTGGTGATCGTTTGCGAGAAGAATAACAGTGTCTTAACTTTGTATTTTGAACATGAGTCTACAATTATAACAAATTCCTTTAAGTAACTTGCCATTAAAGTTGTTGATGCAACATTGTAACTGAGTTAAAATTATTTCTAATCAAGAAACAATATTACAGTAGACTAAAACAATATAAAAAGCACATTTCTTTTCCTTAACATAACAACAATATAAATCTGACCATTACTATAAGATCTGAAATGTTCAGTTATTTTGGAAATAGTCGTAATTTTTTGAAAAGTGTTTATATCATTTCCGATTGCATTGTTATGCATCCACATGTGTGAAAGTTTTGAAGTAGGTTGTTCCTGACAGTTTTATTAGGCAAATTCGCTGAACATCCACTTTTTACTTAATGAACTTAATAATTTTTTGATACCTGGTATAGGAATTGCGGCGTTAATTTACCAGACAGTCAGTCTGGAAAAAAATGGCAGAATTGCCAGTGCTAGGTATCTTGCTAGTTGTTCCATAGATGCAAATCGAGGCTTAACATTCATTTTCACTTTGATAGTGAAGCAAATTTGAAACTTCTCTTCTAATCAGCTAAATGCCAATTTTTCTGATTTTAAAATTGCTCCTATTTTGTAGCCATAATTAAACGTGCTGTCAGCCAACGAAATAAAACATGTAGACAACCTGGATTTTAAAATAAAAGGTTCCTGAACTCAAAATGCATTAAAATTTAATGGAAGTACTATATTACATTGCATTAACTGAGCCATTTCTTAGAGTCAGCTAGGTAAATTGTAAATCGATTTAATTTCTCTAATACATTACAGCAGCAATATATGATCTAAATTAATATCTAATACGGAATTATTAACGAAGAAGTAAGAACTGAAGTTCTCAAAATGGGATAACCATTGTTCATTTATTTAGTTTATGGCGGAACACCTACTACTGTCATGTATTACTTTAAAAATACAATGTACTAATGAAAAGCAGATAAATTTTAGAGATAATACATTACAGTTATGGAACAATCGCTTAATGGAGAAACAATTGTAAAGAGTTATCCATAAACATCAGCAGCTATTCAGAAGACGACTGCGTGAAATCCACAAGACATACTGAAAATCGATACATATCAGTGGAAGATCAGTTTGGATTCCGTAGAAATGTTGGAACACGTGAGGCAATACTGACCCCACGACTTATCTAGGAAAATAGATTAAGGAAAGGCAAACCTACGTTTCTAGCATTTGTAGACTTAGAGAAAGCTTTTGACAATGTTGACTGGAATACTCTCTTTCAAATTCTGAAGGTCGCAGGGGTAAAATACAGGGAGCGAAAGGCTAGTTACAATTTGTACAGAAACCAGATGGCAGTTATAAGAGTCGAGGGCCGTTAAAGGGAAGCAGTGGTTGGGAAGGGAGTGAGACAGGGTTGTAGCCTCTCCCCGATGTTATTCAATCTGTATATTGAGCAAGCAGTAAAGGAAACAAAAGAAAAATTTGGAGTAGGAATTAAAATCCATGGAGAAGAAATAAAAACTTTAAGGTTCACCGATGACACTGTAATTCTGTCAGAGACAGCAAAGGACCTGGAAGAGCAGTTGAACGGAATGGACAGTGTCTTGAAAGGAAGATGTAAGATGAACATCAACAAAAGCAAAATGAGGATAATGGAATGTAGTCGAATTAAATCTGGTGATGCTGAGGGAATTAGATTAGGAAATAAGACGCTTAAAGTAGTAAATGAGTTTTGCTATTTGGGGAGAAAACTAACTGATGATGGTTAAAGTAGAGAGGATATAAAATGTAGACTGGCAATCGCAAGGAAAGCGTTTCTGAAGAAGAGAAATTTGTTAACTTAAAGTAAAGATTTAAGTGTCAGGAAGTCGTTTGCGAAAGTATTTGTATGGAGAGTAGCCATGTATGGAAGTGAAACGTGGACGATAAATAGTTTAAACAAAAATAGAATAGAAGCTTTCGAAACGTGGTGCTACAGAAGAATGCTGAAGATTAGATGGATAGATCACATAACTAATGATGAGGTATTGAATAGAATTGGAGAGAAGAGAAATTTGTGGCCCAACTTGACTAGAAGAAGGGATCGGTCGGTAGGACATATTCTGAGGCATTAAGGGATCACCAATTTAGCATTGGAGGGCAGCGTGGAGGGTAAAAATCGTAGAGGGAGAGCAAGAGATGAATACGCTAAACAGATTCAGAAGGATGTAGGTTGCAGTAGGAACTGGGAGATGAAGATGCTTGCACAGGATAGAGTAGCACGGAGAGCTGCATCAAACCAGTCTCAGGACTGAAGACCACAACAACAACATCAGTGGATAGAGCAGCTCTCACATTACAGGTGCTTAACACAGGCACTGTTTGTGACATAGCAGACGTGACTCTGAAATCAAACTCTAGTCATACATATCCCAACTCATCATGGTTGATATCAACGACTGCATTATTTATCCTTCGTTGCAGCTCATTCAAATATTTGGGAAGGTAGACAGGAAGACACGATGATGAGGTCCCATACCCCCTAGTCTTGCAGTAACGCCATAAGGAGAAAGCACATAGAGTTAAGTCAGGTGATCATGATGGATACTGAAGAATAGAGTCGTGATGCCGGCCGCTGTGGCTGAGCGGTACTAGGCGCTTCAGTCTGGAACCGCGCTGCTGCTACGGTCGCTGGTTCGAATCCTGCCTTGGGCATGGATGTGTGTGATGTCCTTAGGTTAGTTAGGTTTAAGTAGTTCTGAGTCTTGGGAACTGATGACCTCAGAAGTTAAGTCCCGTACTGCTCAGAGCCATTTGAACCATTTTTGAAATACGTCCAGTCCAATACTGTGGCAGTTCGGAACTCAGACAATCACTAACGTCCGAAAAAAAAGTGTAGTGAGGACCCGTACTGTTGTGAAGCTAAGACACCACTGTCTTGCCGTAATTGTGCCGTAAGCTAATGTTACATAATGTACATGTACACGAAACCACCCACATTTTTCTCAGCAAAGTAAAGTGGTCCATAAAATGTTGAAGAAGTTAGCTTTAGGTGAATCATGAGTGCGTTCCCCAATTTCGTGTTTATATTTTGTGCTTCAACAGGCACACTGTGACAATTCGCCTTTCCAGACACATCAAACGTGGCTTCCTCGCTTAAAACCAGCTATGGTGAAAAACCATCTTACTCTAATAGCAGTTGCAAGACATAGCGAAAATCAGAAAGAAACTCATTGTCCCGAGTGGTCATTGCGTGAAACAACTGCAGCTGGTATGGTTTTACACGCAGAGCGTTTGGATATATGTAGTCCCTGTTCTTGCATGAAGTTGATTTATTCCTACTACTGACAAATGATTCCTGCACAAGCTTCAACTTCTCTACTGACTGCACTGACTAGCCCATTTTCTTCTCTTTTTCCTTTTTTTTCCGCAACACATGTCAATCGCACGGAATATGTTATACCATCCAGGGTTGTTTTGTCCCTTGAAGCGTATACCTGGGTTGTCTTTTTTGTTGGAGGTTACACCTGATCTTTGGTAGAAAATCGTCGCTGAAATGTCACAATTCACACACAGGTAGTGATTTCAAGGACATAAAACGCGGGCATCGCTCCACTGACGTTACATTGTTAGCCGCCACAAGTTGACGACCATTTTTGTTGCTCTGTTTGTGGTGAAGTAACATTGTATTCGCTTGGGACGCCAGCGTCGGAAACGTCAAAAATTCAGCTAAAAAATTGCCGTTCGCTCGTTTATTTATTTTATATAAGCCGACTTCTGAAGGTTCCTTTACGTGATGCCACGCGTGGCAGATACACCCGATTCAAAATTCTAGAGTCTAATATTCTACTGTTCCTGGCTTTTTCGTGACATCTTTCATTTACTGTGTCAACACTTGTGTGTATCGTGATACACTGTTTTTTTCCGACATCTGTGAGAGCCACGAAAGTTACGTACAATATCGTCAATTGTAAAATTGATTCGTGCTTGATAGAAACCTTCGGGCACAATATCTTCGTTCAAAACCTAACGTTCCCTAATTTTATTATTTATTCACATGGAAAACGTACATTTTTGAGAATTTTAAGACGCTTGCAAAGATACATTGTGCATAATCTGCTTCGTAGTACATCACCTTTTGTGATTCGAGCAGCCACTGGGCGTGACCAACTGCAGATTGTGACGCGTGTTCAACAAACGATGCCTGTCGTCTGGATTCGGAGGGCATACTTGGATCATTCCAGAGCATTGCAGAGAGAGTTGAGAAAGCTCACAGCGTTTTAAAGAATCTTACACTGTGTAATACTGTCCGCAGAATTGATCGTGGCCCCCTGGTTCTGAGTCTAGTGGAAGGACTGAACCAAAGACTTTGAAGGTTCTATAGCAAGCTACGCTAAGTCTTCCCGGACTTGCGCCATGAGGTTTAGGACTGTAGGCACACTAAAAGGGTCAGGTGTGCACTACGCATTATAGGGTGGGGCGCAAGTAACTTTCTCTATGTGGGGTGCACACCAGGATATTTTAGATTAGATGACTCGCCATGCAGTACAGGTTATGCTAGCTGTAGGAGACCTGAAAATATCAGTACAAGACGCAAAGAAATACCAACTCCCCTCCCGCCCCGTAGGGGAGAGTATTAAAATCCCAGCGGTTAACTGCTGAAGCATTCGCAACAAAGTGCCTGAGTTTAAAGCGCTCTTAGAAGAGAATAAAGCTCTCATAATGCTAGGTACTGAAAGTTGATTAAAACCTCGAGTGACGACATTGACGTTTTTGGGGTAAATTTAGGTGTATATCGAAAGGATAGGCTAATAGGAAATGATGTATTTGTCGCAGTAGGCATGAAACTCAGATACACCAGAACAGAAATTGACATGCAAGTGAGTGTTTGAACGAGACTCAGTATCATGGGTGGCCATGAAATTATTATTGGTTCTTTCCATCGACCATCAGACTCACATCTTGATGTAAACGAAAACATAAGAGAAAACCTCAGTCAGCTGGTACGTAAGTTCCCCAATCATAGTGTAATAATCGGAGGAGACGTTAATTATCCAACAATCAATAGGAATAAATGAAGCTCTGTAAGTGCTGGGCATGACAAGACATGCTGTGAAACGTTACTAAACGCATTGTCTAAACACTAACTGGCACAGTTAGTTCGGAATTGTATTAGATATAATTGCAAAAAATAGATCTGACCTCTTCGAGGATGTCCATACCACAATTGGTACCTATCGCTGACGACGAGGCAGTTGTAGCAACCATGACTACCAAAGTACAAAGAACAACTACAACAAACAGAAAGACCTATTTGTTCAGTACAATAGATAAAGGAGCAGTACTGTAAAGTCGCAAAGAGGATCATGAAATTCTTAGCTCAGGACACGAGCATGTAGGGGGACTATAGTTCAAGTTAAAAAGAATAGTTGACCAGAACAGTTCGTGTTTACAGAAACCCTCCATGGTGTGCAGTAACCGCAAAGAAACTTCTAAGAAACGGAGACTATTGGATAATACGTGTAAAACGAGGCACAGTTTTACAGACAGATGTTGAATGAGACGCGTTTTTCTATCAAGAGAGGAATGCATGAATCTTTCACGACTACCGTAGCACAACATTGTGGAAAGATCTTTCACAACACTGAATGGCACTCTGGTCTTATGTAAAGGCTGCTAGTGGCAGCTAACTCAGTGTCAAATCACTCTTCCACGAGATAGGAACGAGAAATGAGGTTAGCAATGTAAAAGCAGGAGTGCTTAAATTCTCTTTCGAATGCTTCTTTACATAAGAAAATCATGAGTACTTCCCCAATTTAATCCTCGTACGACTGAAAAGAAGAGTGGAATAGATATTAGACTCACTGGTGTTGAGAAATTGCTGAAATAAGATCCAGGGCCTGATGGAATCCATATCAGATTGTATGCTGAATTTGCTGTTGATATCGCTCCTATTTTAACTATAATGTAGTGTAGATCCCTGTAACAAAAACCGGTGCCCAGTCGTTGGAAGTAAGCACAGGGCGCACACATCTACAATAAAAGTAACAGAAGTGATCCAGGAGACAACTGTTCAAAATTCTTTATATGCATTTGTTGTAGAATCATGGAGCATATTCTCAGCTCAAACATAGTGATGTATCTCGAACAGAATGACCTCCCCCATGTCAACCAGCTGGGATTCCGGAAATATCGATCATGTGAAACTCGAATCGTACTTTTCTCACACGAAGTATTAAAGACGTCGATCAAAGCAGTCAAATGGATGCAGTGTTTCTCGATTTCCGAAATCATTTGACTCAGTACCACACTTCAGTTTATTATCGAAAGTACTATCTTACGGGGTATCAACCAAAATTTATGACTGAATTGAATATTTTTTCGCAGGGGAGACGCAGCGTTTTATCTTGAATGGAGAGTCGTCGACTGATGTAGAAATAACTTCGGATGTGCCCAGGGAAGTGTGTTCGGAACATTGCTGTTCCTTTTGTATGTTAATGATTTGCAGAAAATAATAATAACCTCGGACTTTTCGCAGTGCTGCATTTAAGTGCAATGAAGTGCTATTATGAAAGAAATTGAGCAAATATTCAGTCATATTTTGATAAGATTTCAAAGTGGTGACAACAGGAAAATACGTAGTCTCGTTTGACTATAATATCAGAGAGTCACGACGGGAATCGGTCTACTCATAGAAGTAATAATTTGCAGGGATATGAAATGGGACGACCACATGGGTTTAGTAGTAGGTGCACCAGGTAGCAGACGGCGGTTCATTGGAAGAATACTACGGAAATGTCTACTAAGGAATCGCCGTAAAAACACTGGTGCGATGGTATTTTAAACTATTCCTAAAATATGTAGGGCCCGCACCACACGGGACTGAGAAGGAATATTGAACGGACACGGAGAAGGGAAGTACGAACTGTCACGGGTTTGTTTGATTCAGTGTAGTGTGTCACGAAGATGCTGAAAAAAAAAAACTGAACTGGCAAACTCTTGATGATAGTCGCAAACCATCCCGTGAAAACCTACTCAAAATATCCGTAAAAACATCTTTAAGTGATGAATCTAGGAATATGTTGCAACTCCCTACGTACTGGTCTCGCAGGGATCGTGAAGACAAGATACGCAGAGAGGGACTGAAGCAATCTTTGTTGCCGCGCTTCATACCTTAATGGAACGGTAAAAATCTGTAGTAAATGGTACAATGGGGCGCACTCTCTGCCATGCACTTTATAGTGGTTCACAGAGTATAGGTTTAGTGGTAGATTATAGGCCAAGTTCTGACACGACTTTCCCCTGGTAGTACGCTACGCTTCGGCGCATATTAGGGATAGAAACTTGGAACGACGTTCTATCTACTGATGTGTGTCATTTTTCTGTATCTCTTGTAATCAATAAAAAGGTACTATTAAATTTAATTTTTCTAAACAGTCAGCATAATACATAATGAGCGTCTGGATGTCCTTTCCACTGCCTGCATATGAATAATCATAGGTCGTGCATGATTACTGTTTTCACTCGTCAGATACGCGTATCATCAGATCTCGGGAATTTACAGTACCTAACAACATTACATCAGGTTAATCACTAAAAGTCGACTTACAGTATGGTAAATCACCTCCTCATTGACATGTGATAACCTCTTCATTTGTTCCTTGATCATACACCTGACCAGTGAGTTTACAGTGAACAATATACACTCCTGGAAATTGAAATAAGAACACCGTGAATTCATTGTCCCAGGAAGGGGAAACTTTATTGACACATTCCTGGGGTCAGATACATCACATGATCACACTGACAGAACCACAGGCACATAGACACAGGCAACAGAGCATGCACAATGTCGGCACTAGTACAATGTATATCCACCTTTCGCAGCAATGCAGGCTGCTATTCTCCCATGGAGACGATCGTAGAGATGCTGGATGTAGTCCTGTGGAACGGCTTGCCATGCCATTTCCACCTGGCGCCTCAGTTGGACCAGCGTTCGTGCTGGACGTGCAGACCGCGTGAGACGACGCTTCATCCAGTCCCAAACATGCTCAATGGGGGACAGATCCGGAGATCTTGCTGGCCAGGGTAGTTGACTTACACCTTCTAGAGCACGTTGGGTGGCACGGGATACATGCGGACGTGCATTGTCCTGTTGGAACAGCAAGTTCCCTTGCCGGTCTAGGAATGGTAGAACGATGGGTTCGATGACGGTTTGGATGTACCGTGCACTATTCAGTGTCCCCTCGACGATCACCAGTGGTGTACGGCCAGTGTAGGAGATCGCTCCCCACACCATGATGCCGGGTGTTGGCCCTGTGTGCCTCGGTCGTATGCAGTCCTGATTGTGGCGCTCACCTGCACGGCGCCAAACACGCATACGACCATCATTGGCACCAAGGCAGAAGCGACTCTCATCGCTGAAGACGACACGTCTCCATTCGTCCCTCCATTCACGCCTGTCGCGACACCACTGGAGGCGGGCTGCACGATGTTGGGGCGTGAGCGGAAGACGGCCTAACGGTGTGCGGGACGGTAGCCCAGCTTCATGGAGACGGTTGCGAATGGTCCTCGCCGATACCCCAGGAGCAACAGTGTCCCTAATTTGCTGGGAAGTGGCGGTGCGGTCCCCTACGGCACTGCGTAGGATCCTACGGTCTTGGCGTGCATCCGTGCGTCGCTGCGGTCCGGTCCCAGGTCGACGGGCACGTGCACCTTCCGCCGACCACTGGCGACAACATCGATGTACTGTGGAGACCTCACGCCCCACGTGTTGAGCAATTCGGCGGTACGTCCACCCGGCCTCCCGCATGCCCACTATACGCCCTCGCTCAAAGTCCGTCAACTGCACATACGGTTCACGTCCACGCTGTCGCGGCATGCTACCAGTGTTAAAGACTGCGATGGAGCTCCGTATGCCACGGCAAACTGGCTGACACTGACGGCGGCGGTGCACAAATGCTGCGCAGCTAGCGCCATTCGACGGCCAACACCGCGGTTCCTGGTGTGTCCGCTGTGCCGTGCGTGTGATCATTGCTTGTACAGCCCCCTCGCAGTGTCCGGAGCAAGTATGGTGGGTCTGACACACCGGTGTCAATGTGTTCTTTTTTCCATTTCCAGGAGTGTAGATCCATCTCACCGCATTGTATGTTTGACTATGGTACGGGGCGTTGCTTTTAACGCTTGGCAGGTTGCCACCACGTCGATGATTGTGCTACCAAGTCGAATTTTAGCGATTAAATTTATCTGACGTCGTTGTTACATACTGTGATTTCCACAGTTCTGATGACGCGTCTGACGGGTGAAACTTCTTACAGTCGATGACGCTGTGCGCTGTCTGTGACCGTTTTACCTTAATACGAAGGGCGTTCAATAAGTGAGGCGACACATTTTTTTTTCAGGAAGGAGGTTGGCGTTTATCAAAATATTAATACACCATATTATTCCTCACACTTTGGGCTAAAAGACCTTCTTTTTCACCGTAATCTGCGCATAATGTGATGACCTTACGCCATCTTTTTGGGAGGATCTGTATGCTCGCATGTTATCACTGTACTGGTCTACATCGGAGCCAACGTCTTGATGCATCAATAAACTGCCCATCAACCACGTACTGCTTCCCGTGGAGTGCATCCTTCATTGGGCCAAACAGATGGAAGCCGCAAGGTGCGAGATCCAGGCTGTACGATGGATGACGAAAAACAGTCCAGTGAAGTTTTATAGCTCCTCTCAGGTGCGCAGTCCCGTGTGATCCGGCGATCACCTCTAAGGAGACTGTCCACACGTTCCAACATTGAAGGAGTCACATCTGTGTGTGGCAGATCGGCATGCGGGATATCGGATAGGTTTTCGCGATCTTGATGCGATCATGACAGACGCCTCGCCCAACGGATGACTGCCCTTTTGTTCGCCGCCAGCACTCCGTAGACATTCTGAAAGCGCCTAGGAATATCTGCGATGCTCTGGTTTTCCGCCAAAAGAAAGCCAATGAGAGTTCTCCTTGGAACGCACCTCTGATACAGACGCCATGTTGAAGTCTACGTATAACGGTGGCACTTATCAGAACTTCACGAAACTGTAGGGCATGAAGCAGGAATATTTCACTATGTAGCCAAACAATTTCAACCAAAACTGGTCGACAAAAGTAATGTGTTGCATTACTTACTGAACGCCCCTAGTAGTAAAAAGGCAGTATAAATTTGAAAACTGAATTAATCACGGAATAATGTAGATAGAGAGGTACAAATTGACACACATGCTTGGATTGACATGGGGTTTTATTAGAACAAAAAAAAAAAAAAAAAAGAAAAAAAAAACGAAAATAGAAAACTTCAAAAAATGTCCGACAGATGGCGCTTCATCTGATCAGAGTAGCAATAATTAGCATAACAAAGTAAGACAAAGCAAAGATGATGTTCTTTACAGGAAATGCTCAATATGTCCACCATCATTCCTCAACAATAGCTGTAGTCGACGAATAATTTTGTGAACAGCACTGTAAAGCATGTCCGGAGTTATGGTGCGGCATTGGCGTCGGATGTTGTCTTCCAGCATCCCTAGAGATGTCGGTCGATCACGATACACTTGCGACTTCAGGTAACCCGAAAGCTAATAATCGCACGGACTGAGGTCTGGGGACCTGGGAGGCCAAGCATGACGAAAGTGGCGGCTGAGCACACGATCATCACCAAACGACGCGCGCAAGAGGTCTTTCATGCGTCTAGCAATATCGGGTGGAGCGCCATCCTGCATAAACATCGTACGTTCTAGCAGGTGTTTATCAGCCAGGCTGGGGATGATGCGATTCTGTAACATATCGGCGTACCTCTCACCCGTCACGGTAGCAGTTACGAAACCAGAATCACGCATTTCCTCGAAGAAAAAAGGCCCGATAACGGTAGATGTGGTAAATCCAATCCATACCGCGACTTTCTCGTCGTGCAATGGAGTTTCCACGACAGTTCTAGGATTTTCGGTAGCCCAAAATTCTGCAGTTGTGGGCGTTGTCAGACCCTCGGAGCGTGAAATGAGCTTCGGCGGTCCACAACACATTACTCAACCAATCGTCATCTTCCGCCATCTTTTGAAACGCCCACACCGCAAATGCCCTCCGCTTCACTAAATCGCCAGGTAACAGTTCATGATGCCGAAGGATTTTGTACGGATAGCATCGGAGGGCACGCCTAAGTGCCAACCAAACAGTAGTGTATGGAATGCCGATGCGACGTGCGATTGCAAGAGTGCTGACTTCCCCGTGCATAGACGAACCCGCTACAGTCTCCATTTCTTCCTGAACTGTCTCATCAGCATTACGCCTTGTGCTCGGTCGGCCACTACGGGGTCTATCGTCTAAACAACCCGTGGCTTCGAACTTCAATATCATTCGCGCCACAGCTGCATTTGTCAACGGACCTTTACTCATTCGAATACCCTTCCTATGGGAATAGGATCGTAACGCTGAACTAGCACATTCCCCATTCTGATAATACAGCTTCACTAAAAGCGCCTTTTCAGGTAACGTCAGCATGCTGCGACTGCCGGCGCATCTGATTCTCTCTCTCATTACAGCTCCTTTTATACACGATTGTCATGCACAGTCACTGACGTTTTGCGTAGTCCAGCGCCATCTGTCGGACATTTTGTGAACTTTGTTTTTTTTTGTGCTAATAAAACCCCATGTCATTCCAAACATGTGTGTCAATTTTTACCTCTCTATCTACATTATTCCGTGCTTTATTAAGTTTTCAATTTTATATTGTCTTTTTGATCACCCGGTACAATGTTCGCTGGATGGTCTCCAAACTGGATTGGGAACTTTTTCCCGTTTGGAAAAAAAAAAAAAAAAAAAAAAAAATCACTGCACACTCCATTGTTTGTGTGGCTTTTATTCTCTGTGTTTAACGAAAATCGAGGTAGTTAAAGGCTGCTGGTTAAGTTCAGCTGTTCAGATCGGTTTGTTGCCTTAGTATTGAATACTGGATCCGAACTGTCCCCCATTTTTGGCGTATGACAGATTCATAGCACAGTCGATTGGACACTGAAATAGTATACTGCTTTATACAACATAAGGGAAGTCTATAATATGGGTTAATCAAGCAATTCATATACGTTGTATTATATACGTAAGTAATTTTCGGAAATAGATTCAACTTTATGGTGTTTTGGCTGCCCAGTTAGTACCTACACTTGTTTACCTACGTACTGCTCTTACTGGAGAGCGAACTGGACTAAAATGACGAGGCAGGTCGTAATGGAAGCCACACACCTCGTCAGTAGCGATTTGTCAATGCAGTAGAGTCCTGCAGCGTTCTATCTGACTCGGCTGTTGTTCAGCTGGCGGGCGAAGCTCTGCTGGGCGGCGTGGCTGCCGCTGTCCCGGATCGGCGGCAGAAGCAGCGTCTTGTGGACGAACTGCTCCGTGCAGCTGGCTTCGCGCACGACCGCTCCACAGCTGTACACTACGGCGACCAAACGCCACACTGACATCAGCGCCCATGGCAAAAAGTGTAACACAATTTGTTCTACAGAATTTCCAGTCCAGGACGATTCCACGTGCAGAAGAAACGAAACGGTCATGTAAACGCTTCCGCGCGATAACAATGGAGATACTATGGAAGACAGTGCTGCCAAAGCAGATTTACTAGACACAGCCTCCCGAAATGCCTTCACAAAAGAAGACGAAGTAAATGTTCCAGAATTCGAATTGAGAACAGCTGCCAACAGGAGTAACGTAGAAGTAAATATCTTCGGAGTAGTGAAGCAACTCAAATCACTTAATAAAAGCAAGTCTTCTGGGGTTGGGTTGACTGGGGAAGGAGACGTCATCGGTCTCATCGGATTGGGGAAGGATGGGGAAGGAAGTCGGCCGTGCCCTTTCAAAGGAACCACCCCGGCATTTGCCTCGAGCGATTTAGGGAAATCACGGAAAACCTAAATCAGGATGGTCCGACGCGGAATTGAACCGTCGTCCTCCCGAATGCGAGTGTGCTAATCATTGCGTCAACTAGCTTGGTCAAGGCTTCTGGTCCAGACTGTATACCAATTAACTTACTTTCGGAGTATGCTGATGCATTAGCTCCTTACTTAACAATCATATACAACCGTTCACTCGACGAAAGATCCGTACCCAAAGACTGGAAAGTTGCACACATCACACTAATATTCAAGAAAGGTAGTAGGAGTAATCCACTAAATTACAGGCCCATATCGTTAACGTCGATATGCAGCAGGATTTTAGAACATATATTGTGTTCGAACATTATGAATTACCTCGAAGGAAACGGTCTATTGACACACAGTAAACAACTAGCTCTTTATTCACATGAAGTGCTGAGTGCTATTGACAAGGGATTTCAGTTCGATTCCGTATTCCTGGATTTCCGGAAGGCTTTTGACACTGTACCACACAAGCGGCTCGTAATAAAATTGCGTGCTTATGGAATATCGCCTCGGTTATGTGACTGGATTTGCGATTTTGTGTCAGAGAGGTCACAGTTCGTAGTAAGTGACGGAAAGTCATCGAGTCAAACAGAAGTGATTTCAGGCGTTCCCCAACGTAGTGTTATAGGCCCTTTGCTGTTCCTTATCTATATAAACGATTTGGGAGACAATCTGAGCAGCCGTCTTCGGTCGTTTGCAGACGACGCTGTCGTTTATCGACTAATAAAGTCATCAGAAGATCAAAACAAACTCCAAAACGATTTAGAAAAATATCTGAATGGTGCGAAAAGTGGCAGTTGACACAAAAATAAAGAAAAGTGTGAGGTCATCCACATGAGTGCTAAAAGGAACTCGTTAAACTTCGGTTACACGATAAATCACTCTAACCTAAAAGCCGTAAATTCAACTAAATGCCTAGGTATTACTATTACGAACAAGTTAAATTGGAAATAACACATAGAAAATGTTGTGGGGAAGGCTAACCAAAGACTGCGTTTTATTGGCAGGACACTTAGAAAACGTAACATACATACCTACTAAGGAGACTGCCTACACTACGCTTGTCCGTCCTCTTTTAGAATACTGCTGCGTGGTGTGGGATCCTTACCAGGTAGAACTGACGGAGTACATCTAAAAAGTTCAAAGAAAGGCAGCACGTTTTGTATTATCGCGAAATATGGGAGAGAGTGTCACGGAAATGATACAGGATTCGGGCTGGAAATCATTTTAAAAAATGGCGTTTTTCGTTGCGACAGAATCTTCTCACGAAATTCCAATCACCAACTTTCTCCTCCGAATGCGAAAATATTTTGTTGACACCGACCTACATAGGGCGGAACGATCACCACGATAAAATAAGGTAATCAGAGTTCGTACGAGATTGGAATAATAGAGAATTGTGAAGCTGGTTCTATGAACCCTCTGCCAGGCACTTAAATGTGATTTGCAGAGTATCCACGTAGATGTTGATGTTCAGAAAACAACTTGTTGTTTCTACTAAGTTTTGTACACAGTACGCTACACTGACAGTCCTTGTCAAGTCAAAAATGAGACGATGCGCCCTCATTAATTCATGTAGTGATATCCTATTCTCACTTTCTGGAACCAATTATACAATGCTTGTCACTTTTCGTTTCATCCGGGAAACTACTCCTTCTTTGTGCGGTATTCGATGAGAGCAAACAGCGAATATTTCGTGAGAAAACTGTGTGGAACTTAATCTGTCGCGGAAATGCTCGACAATGATGTAATCATGTAATCAAGATCATCCTCTGAATTTCAAGAATCTGTAGAATGTATCCATTCAGCTGCGGGAATCTTCTGCACATTAACACGTTAAATGACCATATTCCTTGGGACGTGGCAGAAACATATCGGTATTGACAAATAAAAGTGGTACTGACTCTGAGAACGAAAGACAGAGAAAACGTACAAAGAAATTGTGTAAAGGGTCGGGCAAATTGTTCCACAAAGCAATGCAGTAGTAATGACAAAGTACTCCTTTTCAGCATCCATGTACAGGAATGCATCTACTGCAAGTAGTTTTGTGAGCACGATATTGACTTGCGTCTGTCTCAGAAACGAGCTCCGTATCAGTGACGTAAAGGCTGCGATACCTACAAGAATCTGATTACAAATGTTTGCGTACTTAAAAAGGATGTTCAGTGTTCCGTAAGCTTCTCGCATTCGTACAGTTACTCCCCAACATCCAAGAACTGAAATCAGTAGAGCCAGTGAAACATTGAAGAACCCGGCAGTGGTTGACATAAGTTTTGTACCGTTTTGGGTGACTGAAAGAGCAGCAGTACCAAAGATTTTACACATTGCAACGAAAAACCACATTTGCTTGTAAATGTTCCTTTCTGTGTTCATCCTCACAGCTACTTTGTAGTACACTGTGGAGATAGGAATAGCGACTAACGCATTTCCACACTCCTCCTAGGGCACAATGCGCCAACTGCCTTCCGTAAAGAGCTTTCAAGGACTTAAATTGAATGCTGAAAAAGGCAAACATAATGGAAACATTTAACATAGAAATCTTGTCACTGGAACAATGTTTTCCTGCCACTGCAACTTTGTTTAATTTACTGTATTTACTATGATGGAATTATTAGCAAGAGCCACACAAAGACTCAGTTCTATGGCTGTCTGTCATATACTCCTGCAGTTACAGAGAGTCACTAATGAGACATAGCTGCATGCGGAAGAAAATCAGAATGGACCAGGGAAAACATCGTTATTATTGTATCCAGGACGAATCTTTCACTATGGAACGCAGAGCACTCTGTTGTGAAACTTCCTCACGGAATACACAGAGTTAACCAGAACTCCACCGAAAATCTTTTAGAGGTGGCAGTATGGACCAAAATAAGAAAAAAATTCCAGTAATGGGCTCTGGAATATACAGGGTGATTCAAAAAGAATACCACAACTTTAAAAATGTGTATTTAATGAAAGAAACATAATATAACCTTCTGTTATACATCATTACAAAGAGTATTTAAAAAGTTTTTTTTTCACTCTAAAACAAGTTCAGAGATGTTCAATATGGCCCCCTCCAGACACTCGAGCAATATCAACCCGATACTCCAACTCGTTCCACACTCTCTGTAGCGTATCAGGCGTAACAGTTTGGATAGCTGCTGTTATTTCTCGTTTCAAATCATCAATGGTGGCTGGGAGAGGTGGCCGAAACACCATATCCTTAACATACCCCCATAAGAAAAAATCGCAGGGGGTAAGATCAGGGCTTCTTGGAAGCCAGTGATGAAGTGCTCTGTCACGGGCTGCCTGGCGGCCGATCCATCGCCTCGGGTAGTTGACGTTCAGGTAGTTACGGACAGATAAGTGCCAATGTGGTGGCGCTCCATCCTGCTGAAATATGAATTGTTGTGCTTCTTGTTCGAGCTGAGGGAACAGCCAATTCTCTAACATCTCCAGATACTGTAGTCCAGTTACAGTAGCACCTTCGAAGAAAAAGGGACCAAAAACTTTATTGGCTGAAATACCAACATTTAATACACCACCTATCACGAGGTTTAACACCATACTTCGTTCGAAATGCACGCTGAACAACTGTCGTCGATTCACTTCTGCCGTACTCAATAACACAAAAAGCTTTCTGTTGAGCGGTCGCCATCTTAGCATCAACTGACGCTGACGCCTAGTCAACAGCGCCTCAAGCGAACAAATGTACAAATAAATGAAACTTCATAGCTCCCTTAATTCGCCGACAGATAGTGCTTAGCTCTGCCTTTTGTCGTTGCAGAGTTTTAAATTCCTAAAGTTGTGGTATTCTTTTTGAATCACCCTGTATACCTTCAGAGCTTCTACTGAGAGCTCTATGGTTTTATTATTTTGAGAAATCGTATGGACCAAGACAAGAGAAATATGCCCGGTAAACATGGGCTCAGAAGAGGATATCTTGTTCATCTTCGCTAATGTGAAACACTTCTAATGAACATGTGCTGATACCTCTTAGGGTATACATTTTTATGCCCATGTTTACTGGACTTTTGTTGTTGTTATGGTCCACACTACCATCTCTGGAAGTTTGTCAGTGCAGTTTTGGTGCACACTGCATTATATAATTTGGAAGTATCCATGTTCGAGTAATTTTGATTTTTTTCATCACATAATACACTCCTGGAAATTGAAATAAGAACACCGTGAATTCATTGTCCCAGGAAGGGGAAACTTTATTGACACATTCCTGGGGTCAGATACATCACATGATCACACTGACAGAACCACAGGCACATACACACAGGCAACAGAGCATGCACAATGTCGGCACTAGTACAGTGTATATCCACCTTTCGCAGCAATGCAGGCTGCTATTCTCCCATGGAGACGATCGTAGAGATGCTGGATGTAGTCCTGTGGAACGGCTTGCCATGCCATTTCCACCTGGCGCCTCAGTTGGACCAGCGTTCGTGCTGGACGTGCAGACCGCGTGAGACGACGCTTCATCCAGTCCCAAACATCTTCAATGGGGGACAGATCCGGAGATCTTGCTGGCCAGGGTAGTTGACTTACACCTTCTAGAGCACGTTGGGTGGCACGGGATACATGCGGACGTGCATTGTCCTGTTGGAACAGCAAGTTCCCTTGCCGGTCTAGGAATGGTAGAACGATGGGTTCGATGACGGTTTGGATGTACCGTGCACTATTCAGTGTCCCCTCGACGATCACCAGTGGTGTACGGACAGTGTAGGAGATCGCTCCCCACACCATGATGCCGAGTGTTGGCCCTGTGTGCCTCGGTCGTATGCAGTCCTGATTGTGGCGCTCACCTGCACGGCGCCAAACACGCATACGACCATCATTGGCACCAAGGCAGAAGCGACTCTCATCGCTGAAGACGACACGTCTCCATTCGTCCCTCCATTCACGCCTGTCGCGACACCACTGGAGGCGGGCTGCACAATGTTGGGGCGTGAGCGGAAGATGGCCTAACGGTGTGCGGGACCGTAGCCCAGCTTCATGGAGACGGTTGCGAATGGTCCTCGCCGATAGCCCAGGAGCAACAGTGTCCCTAATTTGCTGGGAAGTGGCGGTGCGGTCCCCTACGGCACTGCGTAGGATCCTACGGTCTTGGCGTGCATCCGTGCGTCGCTGCGGTCCGGTCCCAGGTCGACGGGCACGTGCACCTTCCGCCGACCACTGGCGACAACATCAATGTACTGTGGAGACCTCACGCCCCACGTGTTGAGCAATTCGGCGGTACGTCCACCCGGCCTCCCGCATGCCCACTATACGCGCTCGCTCGAAGTCCGTCAACTGCACATACGGTTCACGTCCACGCTGTCGCGGCATGCTACCAGTGTTAAAGACTGCGATGGAGCTCCGTATGCCACGGCAAACTGGCTGACACTGACGGCGGCGGTGCACAAATGCTGCGCAGCTAGCGCCATTCGACGGCCAACACCGCGGTTCCTGGTGTGTCCGCTGTGCCGTGCGTGTGATCATTGCTTGTACAGCCCTCTCGCAGTGTCCGGAGCAAGTATGGTGGGTCTGACACACCGGTGTCAATGTGTTCTTTTTTCCATTTCCAGGAGTGTAGTAGTTTTTGCATGCAAGGTTTCAGCGATTTTAGCTGTTCAGATGATAAGTAAAATTTTCTCGCTTTGCAAGCCAAGTCACTTCAATAAAACACTCAACCGTTCGATAGCTATGTCCGTCGTCATTATCATCACGAGCAAAACACCATTGACTGCTAGGGCTGGGACGGAGTTCCGATAATATAGATTCGACAGCAGCACCTCGACACTTCCAGAGAAGGCCGAAGTGTCGCATAAGCGGGAAGGAGAGATGGACAGATCGCAGCAGCTTGATCCGGTGCGTGATCCTTAACGTCAGGTTGTGAGAGCTGCGTCACTTTTGAACCGTCATTCCCGCCCCCATACAGACGTCGAGTATCCGAATTTGGTTTCCCTCGATAAACAAATCTCGTCCTCGTGCCGTAATAAGTGTACACAGGTGATCTCAGTTAAAATTGTTGCAGCTGATACTAATATCGGCTCCCTGCTTTATGATGGGATCCCAATATGATGGCAACTGAGCTACGGCTGTCTTTTCGACTTGTATTTCGTGTTCGTTTTCCAAGCAAAGTTCAGCTAGGGCTGGATTTTCAAACTCAGTACAATGGTCAGCAACAGAACGAGTAGTGTGAGCTATGTAGATGCTACCTCATTCACAAGGGACGCCATCCACGCGTGGAACTCGAAGACCTATGTCGTCTTTCATGACCTTCGAGGCGGGTAGAAACTCTGGTCTCGGTCCACATTGCTGCAACATGCGTCCTATTTTGCTTGCCCCACAGTTGTTGTTGTTGTGGTCTTCAGTCCTGAGACTGGTTTGATGCAACTCTCCGTGCTACTCTATCCTGTGCAAGCTGCTTCATCTCCCAGTACCTACTGCAGCCTACATCCTTCTGAATCTGCTTCGTGTATTCATCTCTTGGTCTCCCTCTACGATTTTTACCCTCCAGGCTGCCCTCCAATACTAAATTGGCGATCCCTTGATGCCTCAGAACATGTCCTACCAACCGATCCCTTCTTCTAGTCATTTGTGCCACAAACTCCTCTTCTCCCCAATTCTATTGAATACCTCCTCATTAGTTATGTGATCTACCCATCTAATCTTCAGCATTCTTCTGTAGCACCGCATTTCGAAAGCTTCTATTCTCTTCTTGTCCGAACTATTTATCGTCCATGTTCCACTTCCATACATGGCTACACTCCATACAAATACTTTCAGAAGCGACTTCCTGACACTTAAATCTATACTCGATGTTAACATATTTCTCTTCTTCAGAAACGCTTTCCTTGCCATTGCCAGTCTACATTTTGTATCTCCTCTACTTCGACCATCATCAGTTATTTTGATCCCCAAATAGCAAAACTCATTTACTACTTTAAGTGGCTCATTCCCTAATCTAAGTACCTCAACATCACCCGAGTTAACTAGACTACATTCCATTATCATCCTCGTTTGGCTTTTGTTGATGTTCATCCTATATCTTTCTTTCAAGACACTGCCCATTCCGTTCAACTGCTCTTCCAAGTCCTTTGCTGTCTCTGACAGAATTACAATGTCATCGGTGAACCTTAAAGTTTTTATTTCTTCTCCATGGATTTTAATACTTACTCGGAATTTTTCTTTTGTTTCCTTTATTGCTTGCTCAATATACAGATTGAATAACATCGGGGAGGCTACAACCTTGTCTCACTCCCTTCCCAACCACTGCTTCCCTTTCATGTCCCTCGACTCTTATAACTGCCATCTGCTTTCTGTACAAATTGTAAATAGCCTTTCGCTCCCTGTATTTTACCCCTGCCACCTTCAGAATTTGAAAGAGAGTATTCCAGTCAACATTGTCAAAAGCTTTCTCTAAGTCTACAAATGCTAGAAACGTAGGTTTGCCTTTTCTTAATCTTTCTTCCAAGATAAGTCGTAAGGTCAGTATTGCCTCACGTGTTCCAACATTTCTACGGAATCCAAACTGATCTTCCCCGAGGTCGGCTTCTACCAGTTTCTCCATTCGTCTGTAAAGAATTCGCGTTAGTATTCTGCAGACGTGATTTATTAAACTGATAGTTCGGTAATTTTCACATCTGTCAACACCTGCTTTCTTTGGGATTGGAATTATTATATTCTTCTTGAAGTCTGAGGGTATTTCGCCTGTCTCATACATTTTGCTCACCAGATGGTAGAGTTCTGTCAGGACTGGCTCTCCCAGGGCTGTCTGTATTTCTAATGGAATGTTGTCTACTCCTGGGGCCTTGTATCGACTGCTGGCTTCGGTACTTGCGCCGATTCACGAGGCGTCCTTCGTCGGTAGCACCCGAAAGCGTTTGGCCAACTCGCCTTCCTGCACATGTGTCACTCAGGCCATCTGTGGAAAGGTCCAGACGTTGCTGTTTAATTTAAATTATCGGAAAACTGTCCCAGACCTGGCAGTCAGTGGTTTTTTGCTCCTGATGACGATGGCGGACACAGCTGTCGAAACCTCGAGTGTTTTATGCGAAATGATGCTTCTTGTTAACCAAGGTTTTATTCGGGCCTGCCACCGTAAAGGCCTTTGAGGCCCGTTCTTTATCCTTGTATCATGCATGACGTACACGTTTTAGCACAAAAATTTTCCGGCTGAAATTGCAGCCAGAGTTGAAGGACGGTAGGGCAATGACTTGAATGAAATGCAACGTATAAATGGAAAAATGAAGAAGAGAAAGTATTCTTCCCAAAATTGCAGTACACTAATCTTGTCAGTATTCCATATTTTTTCCAAGAAGATACAAAATCTTTCTCCAAACGTGGAGTTATTATTTTAGATACTGTACATGTTAACTGAATAGATATAAATTCGAAAATTGTCATTGTAGGTGAATGAACAACTTGCAGGCTATATAAGCAATGGTGTTTCTTTTTCGAAGTAACAGGCATATTTTCTCGTACAACAGTTTAGTGTCTATATAGCCCTCAATTGTATTACACATTTGATTAGATGCAGCTAATTTGCCACAGAATCTGCGACGGAATTTTGGCTATAAGTAATGAGAGAAATTTCTGGTGGTGAAAGACCTTCCTGGAGTCAAAAATCTAAATTTACTAGATCTGTTTGAAATAGTATGTGAGAATTATTCAGATTGATATTATGTGACAGCAAAATGAAAGTCTATCACAGTGAATTACGAGGGACATTCAGTAAATAATGCAATACATTTTTCTCTGAAAGCGGGTTGTTTTTATTCAGGATTCCGATATACCACATTATTCCTCACTCCTTTGTCTGCAAAATCCCATTTTTCAACATCATTCAATGCGGTGATCTTACGCCGCCTTACTGGGAGGACCTGTATGCCCGCAATGTATCATCACTCTGTCTTGCTGCTTGAATAACCCCCCCCCCCCCCAGTATTCACGTACCGCTCCCTGCGGATTGTCTCCTTCAGTGGGCCAAACAGCTTGAAGCCGGAAAGTGGGAAATCTGGGCTGAGAAAGAACAGCACGCCGGCCGCTGTGGCCGAGCGGTTCTAGGCGCTTCAGTCCGGAACCGCTCCACCGCTACGGTCGCAGGTTCGAATCCTGCCTCGGGTAGGAAATACAAAAACTCGAAAGTTGTGCAGTGTCCTGTTGAAATCAAAGATGGAAATCCATGAGGATGACTTGTGATACTGATGTAAGCTGATATGGCTACTAGCATGGCTTGAATGACGTCAGCATCCGAGATGACTACCTCTGCATACTGGCAAAGACGCTGTGACATCAGAATTCAAGAAGATGGTCTAAGATGGCTGACCAGGGATGCTGGTGTGGTGTGTATTGTTGATACATTTTTGTGTTTTCCTCAGTCCTCATGCTAGTCTAAGCCTGCATGGTATGCTATTTGCAGACAGGACAAATGGTATTAGTTTCACCTGCAGGTCCAGGTATGCTAGTTCGATAGAGATGTTTATTTCCTACCAGTCTGAGTCTATGCATACATTACCACATTTGTCACCCTACAGGCAGTAACGAGTCTGAGCTTGCTTGATGACCTACTTAACTAGTTTTCCCCACACCATTATTCAATTAGAAACATATGGATGTTTACTGCAGTCATGTCACTTACAGAATTCAAGACGGTCGTTTCCATCCCCCAGATTCACACATATTGCTTCCCCTAAGTTGACCTCTTATTTTCGAGCTGACCACTTGTGTTGTACTAGGAAAAGATAGCAGTATTTATGTCTTTATTTAAACAAACACTACACAAATGGAGAGGGGGAGCAGTCCACACCCACACTGTCACTGCTGTTGCCACCAGCGTCATTGCTCAAAATGCCTCTCTCTGGGTGTCAGTAGTAGCAGACTTTAAGTTCAGATGCACTGTAGCACACTGATGCTGATCTGCAGCACTTGTAGCACCATCTATAGGTGCTGCCACCACCAGCTCTGTTGCAGACCTAACTGTCGGTGCTCATACTTAAATACTTTACATGAAGTGTAAATGCATCTCTTTGATGCATGCAATGTAGATGTGACTTACCAGTGTAAAAAATTGAACACTTAATGCAGATGTTCATCTATCTACTGTAAACTTTAAGTATAAATGTTTCAGTTGACTCAGAAAATGACATGTAGATTGTAGTTGTAACGATGCATTGCGAGCAGTTGTATACTGCATACACGTGACAGGATAATCCCTGAATTCATATTGTTTATAAGATATATTAAAGCTTCATCTTCAGAGTCTATCATTTGCTTGCATCAACTTGGCACAATTAATTACAGATAAATGCCATCTCCCTACATATGTAGAATGTATAGATCAGAGACAAAGTCAGTTTACAGACAGACCTTCGCAGTCTTTGTGATGATGCAGTAGTTCTGGGTATAGAGAACTAGGGATCGTATTCGATTTCACAGGAGAATTGAAAATACAGGCCGACTTGTAGCAGCAATATTGAATCTTACCAGACTGTGGTGTACACTGCTCAGCTGTTACATATATCTTACTGCAGAGGGTGTGAGCAGCTGCTTATGAATTTTGTGGATGCATGAGATCCATGGCGTTTTGGATTATTATTAGTGAGTTACAGATCGGGAAAAATGCAACGGTTGTCAGCCATAGCACAGAAATGCAGATTTCCTTGCATATGTTTCCTGTTTCTGAGATTCAACATGCACATCTGAGACTGAGTTTCCTTGATTATGTGTGTATTTCAGAGGTTGCATTCTTCCAAGATTATGTTCCTTGCAAAGGTGTGAAACCTTAAAATATGATGCTTTACCAACAGTATAGAACTTGCTGACTGATTCTCGCTAATCACTTTCTTTTGTGTATTGGAACTTGCTGACTCGACATGGTGGCGTGTTACGAACACTGAAATAGGCGATGTAGTAATTTTTGTTCTTACTACAGTATCAGAGATGTCATTGTCATTGAAGTCACTGTCATTATCCATCAATTTCTTCGCAAAATGTGACTACTTCATGCTCTGCATATTACTAGTTATAGAATCTGTGTATTTGCTTGTATTTTCCAATCAATTACTTGTTAAGTACAAGACAGCAGAGATTCCTCAGCTTGCATGTTGCATCACTTGAAGCACCCAGGCTTCAGCTGAAGTGCAGTTTGCACTGGAAGACTATTGGTTTTTATAATGAGGCAGCAGTAGCAGCAGTACCACCACCACCACCACCACCACCCGATGTTAAATGCCATACACACCAACACCAGATTTGGCCCGTGGTTCTGGTTCATTTGAAAGACCTGCAGAATATGTCTGCCATCAAAAATGTGGACCATCTGTGTTGGTGAACTTGTGAACTTGACTTTCTCAACAGCAGCACAATGTGTCTGATTATCATGTGTGAGTGAACAACAAGAACACAGTCGATTTAGAAAATAGTGACATGTAATTTTTTTAACATGTGCCTAGTAGAAAAATTTGTGCACATAAAGAAGTAAGATCTTATTCAGAAAGTATCGTGCAGAGGAACTATAATTGATACTAATGTTAGATTTCTGAAAGAAGATTGTTTTGGCTACTTGTTTAATTTGGAAGAGGTTTTATTTCTCACATATAGAGTCATTGGTTTTGATTGTGATCTAAATGCCTTTTCAAAAGTGCATGTCAAAGTCACACACTTGCCTAAGGGAGAGTGTTTTACAGATTCAAAGTTTCATTGTTTGTGGAGTGTATAATAGGTCTGGATGTATTTTTACAGTGAATTGTTTCTGTTTGATTATAAAAACCCAGTAGATCATTACATTGAATATATGTGATATTGTATATAGTCTGGCCACAAAATGCAATTCCACAGCGTTTCGGTTTTATTAAGGCAGATGCAGCAGTCAAAACTTGGCTGTCTAATGGAGATATCTCAAATATGTCTTCAAATGACAACAACCTACTGTTTACAATAAATGATGTCTAAAAGCGTTGAAGATAAAATAGGATGTATATCAAATTCAAATATTTTCACTGTGTATGACATCATAAAATGACAAATGGTTTGTAATATGAGCTGAAGTCTCAGTGATATATCATATGAAATTTTTTTAATCCGATTCATATCTCTAGTATTTTTTGTTCGGCGTATTTTATTTTCATTCACTATGTAATATACTGTGTTGATGATAATGATGCATATGTAGAAACATTTGTTTTTATGTTATGTGGCCACATATGAGAGATGAAATTTAATGAGACAGATGTGGAAATATTTTGTACACACATATGAGAAAATTTTATGGCGAAAACCTTGAAACTTATCAAGCCAAGAATTGTTCTTATAGTGCAGCGGGTGTCAGTTACTTAGATGTCAACTGCTGCGGAAACACTTTTCATTTCATCTGTAATATAAAGTTATTGCCTTATTAAAACAAGTATTAAAGAGAGATAGATGAAATTTACAGAGGTTCATAAATCAGAGAGATGATGATGAGCACATGTAGAAATATTAAGTGCACACAGATGTGAAATGAAATTTAATGGTTAGGTGGTACAGTATTTACAGAGATGGAACATTATGCACTTTATGTGTTTGTTAGTGTTTGTGTATGTTGTGTGTGTGTGTGTGTGTGTGTGTGTGTGTGTGTGAGAGAGAGAGAGAGAGAGAGACAGTTTTGCAGTTGAGAGGCAAATATTTCTGATCATAATGTCAGTTTATGAGAAGCTTACATATTTTTTTTCGAAATACTAAATGTCTTCAAAATGCGCCATTTTTACACAATTCATGTAGCTGCCTGCCTCATTTGCATACTGTACTGATACTGACTGGAAAGTGGAGGGGGATTCAGAAAGGAGGAGGAGGGGGGGGATGTGTGGCTTGTGACGTGATTATGATAACATTTTTGATAAAGGTGATAATGTCACTAATAAGAGAGGATGGGACTTCTAACATCTTGCATTAAACAGGTATATGCGTGTCTTTCAGGACCTCCAGCAGATGGTTGAAGAGCAAAGCGAGTCTCCTTACCCACAGATACACTACTGTTTTCTAAGTATTTTCTGCCATATTTGACAAAAAGAGTCAGTTAAAATCTGGTAATGGCTTTGTAAGGTAAAAACTGGTAAAAAAATCATTACTGTACTGAAAATACAATTTTGAGCTTTTCATTCATAAATTATGAAGCAATTCTGCCACAAAGTGTATCCAGGTTCAGGTAAGGGATTACTCAATACACGAAAGGAGTATGTTATATACTAGAATGATGAAGGCTGCAAAAATGCAGTGATGATGTAATGGCTAGCGTTCTGCTTAATAAGCAAGGAGACCCAGGTAGAAGTCCCAGCCATGGCACAAATTTTAATTCATTTCTTCAGCTTCCATCATTATCGAAGATACAGATGAGATTCAAATGTCTCAAGGGAAATTTAATTATTAGATCTATAGAGTATATTATAAAATAAGTACTCTAATAACCACACATCTGCATGTTTGACCGTAATCAAAAACAATTTTTAGCCTCTGCACTAAGTATAATGTATACTACACATTACTTGATATAAAGTAGTAAATCTTGTCAACATGACACGAACCTTCACACTTCACTACAATCTTCAAACCACAAAACATTATTATGTAGCTATTAACATCAAATTATACATGTAGGCACATAGTAAGTGTAACCAGCTGCGACATAATCTCGTATACGAACAGTGATCCAATACTGTCAAATGTTTTTTATTCCAGTCTTTGATCACAATATCACTTCTTTAGACGATGACCGGTTTCAGTCCATAATGACCATCCTCAGATCTTTTCTACACCATGTCCTAAAGTGATAAGGCCGTAATGGCATCGTCAAAACATATAAATATAATCACACAGCATCGTCACATAGAAGGTGTAGAATAAGCCACATCGTCCACACAGTCATTATTGAACCCCCTCGTATCATTGCCAGTTTTTTCATCTAATATACGTTAGATATCGAAAATAGAAATATTAAGATAATGACGAAGTAGTATACGTGTAGTAGATATAATCTATAGGGAGTAAAAAGCTATACGGACAAAGTTGGAGAGGACGTGGAGTGTATTTTGAGGAAGAAACTGAGAAAAGAATCTCAATCTGATGATAAGAAGTATAGTCAGATGACGTTTACAGACAAGAGATGTTTGGTCCCGAATTTGTTACTTGAGGCTAAGTTTACAGTACCTAGCACTTACACTCATATCTAATGTTATTGGTATTAACCTCTCGAGAACTCCACATTTCGTCAACATTGGCATTCACCTCCAAGGTTCTGCTGCTGCTTCGCATCTGAGAGACTGAACTGCACGAGAATGATAATATACGCCGTGACAGCGCCCACGAAGTTCTTCAGCAGGGATGCGTTCAGAGAGACGAACCTGGCGGCGCTGTAGGTGAGCTTTCTTTGCGACAGCTGCCGGGAGAACAGCTGCAGCTCCTCGAGACAGCCAGTGTCTCCACCTCGGGGCAGCAGCAGCAGCAGCTTGTGCACCAGCTGCTCCGTTCGTGCAGCTTCCTGGATGACCGCATCGCTGCTGCACATCATGCTGACGATGCGCCACGTGTTCACCCCAGACCACAACAAGTACATCAGCACGGTGCAGCCTCTCGAGGTGTCGTGAAAGAGCGGCTTCAAATCGAGCAAGACAACAACAGTCATGTACAGGTGAGACACAATACTAATAAAACAACTGACTAATTCTACGAGGTTCTGTTTGCTGTACGCAGCGTTAACAGTATCGGCTAAATCACAGAGAAGGCAGTGTGCTTCACGCAGGTTTCTTAGAAGCGTAATATTTTCTACATTCCCTAACACCTTGACACTGTGCTCTGCCTGATCTGTACTGCCGATTTGCCTACGAACATTGAAATATTCTGTGACACTTGCCAAGAAACATTCGTCCCTATTCTGTGTCACATTGTAATGAGATTGACAATTCAGCCTGAATGACAGTTTCTGAGCAAATTCGTCTTCTGCGTGTATACTAAATATTTGAAGTAAATATTGATTCAACTTTAGGAATCTTCTCTTCAGGGCAATGTTTAGGCTGTAAAATTGTACAGTCACAGTGTTTCTAACTAGGTACACAAAGTAACTTAACATCAGAATGTCAAAAAACGTCTGCCCTAAAGTTACCCACAGTGAATATCCACCGATCCCAGCTATTGAAATGACCACCAGCAGCAGACTCCTCTGGAGACGTGCTGCAGTGAACTCGTACTCTGCCATGGGCCGTTCGTACAAAACTTTGTCCACAGAAACAACTGTGGCACAGAGCATGTCAATGCGTTTTTGTTTCAAGGCACAACAACGTGCGATAGAGATCACAGCGGCAGACGCCGCGAAAAGCTTATTGCAGGCGTCAGAATAACTTTCCAGGTCTTCGAAATTCAAACGAGTTTCTGTCACTTTCGTAAGTACAGCGCACAGAGCAAAGACAATGTACAAAATACATACGAAAACACAGTACAGCCGCCCTGTTAAGGAAACAACAAATTTTCTGCATCTTTTGTCAAAGAAAAGTGGATTAGTTCCAACTGCCTTACAGAATAAAAGAGAGAACCTTATTGCCTGATGAATTTTTTCCTCTGCGTTCCTCCCAACGATGGAAACTTTCATTCTGACACCTTACCGGCAAATATCTGAGGCTCTTCAGGGCACTAAACTGATACACTTCGCCTGATGAAGAAGGTATCGATTTCGCATGCGCCTTAAGTACTCTGACTAAATTACTTTGATATCGAAGAGGTGTTTGCGGAGTACTAAGAACTTTAATAGTAGTAAACAGGAAACCATATAGGAAAATACCGATGAATTTGCGTGTAGTTATCTGCCAGAAATATATCCATATCCTGGTCCCTTCATGTAACATTAGTTTTGCACACAATGAAACTCATTGCGTAAATGTAATGATAGCAGTAGCTACAGTGCTTTGTGTAGACAGCGGATTCAAATGGAGAAGCAATAAATGTTGTGTAAATCATGGGTGTGTTTTATAAATGGTAGAAGTGACCTCGTCATCGCCTTCTGGTGACAGTTATCTTACGATACGCTGATATAGTAATCGCAACAAATACATGAAATTGGATGCTTTTTACCTTCTGCGTTCATATTATTGAGACTGAAACATGTGCCGGCTACTGGAACAACACTTGGGCTTCCATATTAATAGTTACCATATTAGACGACGACAGTCATTGGAAAACTTTCAAATGTACAACATTGTTTATTAGTTTCCTAGATAATTAAAGTATTGAATCTGAAAAGCAACTCTTAAACAAGTTTGTTTGTGTTCATTTTGCAACATTGTGTTTCATAGACTTAAATTATTTTATCACGCTAATAACGAAGGAAATTTATAGAAACACTTGGCTCTTTTTTAGAAACTACTGTGACTGTTAGAATGCAGTCCCCCAACTGATCCAGCCATTCAACATAGAGAGAACAGATCAACGCAGAGCTAGACTTGCTAATGAGAAAATGCGTCAGTGCAAAATGCATGAATTTACTGAGTCAATGAAACTTGACTGTGAACCTTTGTTGGCTTTGTGTTGAATATGGACTTCATCCTGCGTAATACAATGATATTTTAAAAGATAGTGCTGTGTTGGGAGAAGAGCCAACACCGTGTTACTAAGGGAGGCCGAAATGCACGCGTTTTAGCTCACGCACTCTGGCGTGAGGAGGGAACTATACTGACGTGAGGTCTGGAACATGACAAGGAATTAGAATTCAGAAAGTGGACGTAATTAGTTTGATACTGAACTTTAATCCATTAATGTGGAACGTCGCTCTTGACGGTACATGATTCACAATATTATCTGTTCAGAAGACATATAGTAACTGAATATGGCGCCTTGCTAGGTCGTAGCAAACGACGTAGCTCAAGGCTATGCTAAACTGTCGTCTCTGCAAATGAGAGCGTATGTGGACAGTGAACCAACGCTAGCAAAGTCGGCTGTACAACTGGGGCGAGTGCTAGGGAGTCTCTCTAGACTAGACCTGCCGTGTGGCGGCGCTCGGTCTGCAATCACTGATAGTGGCGACACGCGGGTCCGACGTATACTAACGGACCGCGGCCGATTTAAAGGCTACCACCTAGCAAGTGTGGTGTCTGGCGTTGACACCGCAGATAGTATAGACCATGGACCACGAAACGCTGGCTGTAAAAGTCTCACTATTGCCACCTGCTGTTCTCTGGTTCATCCATAGCGTTTTCCAAAAAGGAACAGGAATTTCTGTCTTTATATATACACCTGATTTTTAGATTTTGGGCTTCAAGAGTTATTTCATCTTCTGCTTTCACGAGAGAAGTAGTCACGACAATGAAAGGGCAATAGGCTAATCTGCAGTTGCCTTCGATTTCCAATGATGATACTGACTCAAAATATTGTGTATACAAAATCTGAAAGTTTTTCGACGCTTTTTTTTTCTACAAATGCTTAGTAACATATTGTACAGCATACATGACACGACGGAGGCATTAAAACAACTCCCTTCTCCATTTCAGTAATGAGTGTGAGTAACGGGTCTTAGTGAATCAATGAATAACACGAGTATTTTGACAATGGAACACAGTGTTTCAGCTAGACGACAGACAGTGCTTCAACTATTAACAACAACAATACTACTTTTATGATCTCCAGTCTTTCTATTAACTCTACGTCATTCACTATCATTTCCGATCAATCCATAATTTGCAACAGCAACGCTCAAAATCAAGTCTGCAGGACGCACTGTGAACATTAATACAGTCTTGCCCGACCGGCTAGCCGCGCGGTCTAACGCACTGCTTCCCGAGAGGGAAAGCGTGCCGGTCCCCGGCACGAATCCACCAGGCGGGTTAGAGTCGAGGTCCGGTGTGCCGGCCAGACTGTGGATGGTTTTTAAGGCGGTTTTCCATCTGCCTCCGAGAATGCGGGCTGGTTCCCCTTATCCCGCCTCAGTTACACTATGTCGGCGATTGCTGCGCAAACACTGTCTCCACGTACGCGTACACCATAATTACTCTACCACGCAAACATTGGCGTTACACTCGTTTGGAATGAGACGTTCCCGTGGGGGTCCACTGTGCGCCGAACCGCACAATAACCCAGGGTTCGGTGCGGGGCGGCGGTGGGGTGAGTGGACTGCTGCAGCCTGTTGTGGGGTTGTGTACCACTGAGGGCTATGGCCTCTCCGTCGTATCTAGGTCCCCAGTTCAAATCAGACATACGTAGAATACAGTCGTCCCTGGTTCGACTGCAATCACCACGTGCATTTTCCAAACGTTCATGGCTACAAAAAATGGTTCAAATGGCTCTGAGCACTATGGGACTTAACTACTGTGGTCATCAGTCCCCTAGAACTTAGAACTACTTAAACCTAACTAACCTAAGGACAGCACACACATCCATGCCCGAGGCAGGATTCGAACCTGCGACCGTAGCAGTCGCGCGGTTCCGGACTGCGCGCCGGCTACAGCTGCATCAATGGGGAAGGATACCGACCTTGCCCTATTCGTACCCTATATCTGGACGATTTCAAACCCATTTCAACAGATTCTAGTCCTAGCGCGACATCTCGCTCACGTCATCAGCAGAAGTCAGTAGAAGCGGACAGAAGTCTGGGGTACCCTCTTGCCCTTGGAGTGGGAATCACCCCCTGAAACACTGATGAATCAGTAATGATCAAAGAAATGAGAATGCGCAAAGCAACGGAAAACACTGTATTAGACATACAGAAAGGTTATGAACAGAGCATGAGGTTTTCGGAAGCGTTTGCATGATGTCTTCTCGTGCAAACTATTCCATAGGTAAGCATCTCTGGGTAGAGACTACACAGGGGAGAGGAGGACAGAAAGAGAGCAACTTTCTACCAATGGGAGTGTGGAACGTTAGAATTCTGCCTATTTAAAGGGAACCAGGAGGATTTGGAGAGAAATGCTGAGGAGCTGACACAGGAACTGTTGAGGTAAAGTGGAAAGCAGACCGAGATAACTAGTAAAGTGATTATAGGATAATAAGAACAGCAGCAGTGAATGTTGTATCATGTCTTAACATTGTTATTAATAGGATGATACTTTGTGGGATGTAAGCGCCAGTAAGCACCAACACAAACGCACGCACACACACACACACACACACACACACACACACACACACACACACTTTGTGGGATGCTACAGTATCCGATCAAAAAAAAAAAAAATCCAGAGACCGCTATTTAACGTAGAATGGAGCACTACTTATTAAGAGAGGCGGACCAGCCAATATAAAAGGAGGCGTAGAGTAGTATTGTGTTGCTAATAGAAAACCAGTAACAACAAGATGGGTCGGTCAGGACAGCTCAGTCACACGGAACGTGGTCTAGTAACGACTGGTTGTCACCTTAGTAACAGATCCAATAGGTATATTTCAGCCCATCAAGCTGCCTATATCGACTGACGTGATTAAAGAGTGGAAACGTAAAGAAACAACAACTAAACCAAGACCAGGCAGAAACCACGTACAGGCGGACAGGGACCGTCGAGGTTTGTTGTAAAGAAACACATTAAATCATGAAAAGCAATCACCCGTGAATTTAAGTGCTACCAACAGACCATCTATCGCAGTGACTGAGCAGGTAGTTAAAAATAATGGGGTACAGCGGTCGTGCACCTCCACATACGCATATATTTGTGTAATCTACACTAAGTGACACTACAGCCAGTGTAAAGAGCGACGCCACTCGCTAGTGGATGACTAGAAATGATTGCTTTGGAGTGATAAATCACCCTATATTCTTTGACAGTCAGATGGAAACGTTTGTGTCTGGCGAAGGGCTGGAGAACGTTACCTGTCGTCATGCAAAGTGTCAACGGTCATGTATGGAGAAGGTGATGTTGCAGTATGGAGGTTGTTTTCGAGGTTACGGTGTGACTCCCCTTGTTGTGCTTAAGATAACGCTGAATGCGAAATAATGTGATCTCATTTTAAAGCATTGTATACTGCATACAGTAGAGGAACAGTTCTGAGACGACGGTTCTATGTATCACCATGAAAGTGCACCCCAACACAAAGCAGCATGTGTGAGGCAGTAGTTTGTGGACAATAACATTCCTGAAACGGACTGGCCTGCCCAGAATCCCGACCTGACCCCGGTGGAAACCTTAGGGATAAGTTAGAGCGTGCACTTCACTCCAAACCCTAGCATCCAGCACCACTCTCTTCTCTGGTTTTGGCTGCCATTCCTTCACAGAGATTCAGACACCTCATTGAAACTATCGCAGTGAGTTCTGGCCGTCATAAAGGCAAAGAGTGGACACACCTCATATTCATATCCACTAATAGGTGTCCAGATGCTTTTGATCACATAGTGTATGTGAAGTGCACACAATAATTTTTCTAAGCCTACATCAATCGGCATTGTGCTGGTTTATAGGCATACATCGCATCATGATGATGAGGGGATTAGAGGATGTACGAAGAAGTAGAAGAGGTGATAAAGTATGTGAAAGGCCATGATAACTTATCAATCCAAGTGATTGAAACAGAATATTAGGTGAGGTAAAAGCGAATTTAGCAGACAAGATGGTTTTGGGAGAAAAAAGGAGCGAGAATAGATGCTTCTAGAGCCTTTTGATGGGTTTTATTTGGTTGTTGCTAATACAGTACCCAGAATCACAAGAGACATAGTTAAACTTGAAGATCGCAGAAGAAAGACAACATCAACAGAACTGCATCATACTTAGACGAAGGACGAAGTACTGGGTTGAAAAACACACCCAACAGAGGATAACGAATTTCATAAAGTAGTAAGAGGATGGAATCGAAGAGAATAAAGAGAAAAAAGTATATGGTGAAGTGAAACACTGGAAATATAGAACAAACAACTTGGAAATGACAATGTCTGAAGTAATGGTGTCAGATGAAATGTAATAAAATAGTAAATATTTAAGAAACAGAAAGAAAATCTGCATGTCACTCAGGGCATGCATCATATTATCGATAAACGAAGGATATATAAGACTGGCAGAAGTAAAGCTGTGAGGTCGGGGCGTGAGTCGTGCTTGGGTAGCTCAGTTGGTAGAGCACTTGCCCGCAAAGGCAGAGGTCCCGAGTTCCAGTCTCGGTCCGGCTCACAGTTTTAATCTGCCAGGAAGTTTCATATCAGCGCACACTCCTCTGCAGAGTGAAAATCTCATTTTGATACATAAGACTGCTGAGGGGGCAGTGGTATCGGTTGTGTAGGAACAGCAAGTCCATAGAGGACAAATCAGAACGATTGAGGAAAACTAGTAAAGAACGCGACCAAGATTTTGCGTTAGGAAAAATTAACAGAATGTAACGAAGGATTAAGTAAAACTTCAACGAAGCAAAACGGAAGTTTTTATCCCAAAAACTGCAATTGGGACGCCAAGTCATTTTCATGAAAAAGGCGCCATGAGAGAGATGAATGCCAGTTCGATGACAAACTTTCTCATAGTGGACTGTGGAGGAGGAAGTTAAGCGATTCAATAATGAACTCAGAATTCGAAAGGGTACTAAACGACCTCGCTTTGAACAAGTTAGAATGATTTCAGAGCTGCTTAAATTTGTGCAATGTAGAAGAACTACAAGTTCTTTGAGCTGGTGGCAAAGATGTTTGTGGGGGCATTAAAATAAAAGTTCCATAAAAATTATGGCCATGAAAGCACTTGCACATAACCATAAAAAGTGTCAAACAATTAGTCTAATATGTAATACTTGTTAATAGCAGTTCAAAACAATGGACCTAAAAACAGAGAGAAGAAATTATTTACTACATGCATAGCAGATTGGTGTCAGCAAGGAAAAGCCACAAAAGCAGAAATTCCGAATTAGTGTGAAGCAATACAAACAGATAAGCAGAAAATTGAAGAAACCCTACTAGCATCTGCAGAGCCATAGAAAGCATTTGATTGTATCAAGGTGTCCGCAGTCTGGACGTAATTTGAGCTCAGATACAAAGACAGACAAGTGATGTAGAACATAAACAAAAATCATTTATTGATCAGTAATATACAACAAATAAAAACACACAGCTACTTTCTACAAGCTTACTTGCCTCTATCACCAGTACTATTACTGCTGTTAATATTTACTACTATTTAGTAATGTTTACACCTGTGTGTCCAAGAACTAGTACCTCGATTCACCGCTGGCGTAGCTCCTGCCATTATGACTATACCAACGATAGGAAACTGTTTTCATTGTCAGCAATTACTAAACTGCGAAATAATAAAGTTTGAATCACAAGAAAATTCTGCTATACCTGGTCCTAAAGGTAATTTTCAGCTTGTGAATTCGACACCCGATGTGAACGATAGACAGATATCTCAATCCCTTTTTGACTGCACTTGACAGTCTACCTATCAGAATTACATCTTCAGGGACTGATTAATAAACTGTTTTTGGAAGCTGTAGAAAGGCAGACTAAAAGTAGTTGCCTCGGAAAAGCTCCCATCATAAAAGTCTCGTAACTTACCACATGTGAAATTTAACTACTACTCTGAAGAAGGAATGGATTGTCTCAGACAACATTTCTGAAGTCTTATTGAAAGTGTGGGGGAACAGATACCAATGCTAAGCTGGCAGGCAACACTGCCCTTCCGGTCGGAGAAAATAAACTTTTATAAGACACGTCGCACAGAATGGATAGTACATTTCGTGTACCAGGTGGCCCACGCAAGCCGTTCTCTGTAGTCTTATGTTTCCCACATGCATTAGTGCAAGAAGGGTTGCCTCGTCACTGCTGTTGAATGGGGAAGTGCACGTAGAAGCGAACGTCCACCAAATTGTGCGCCATCTGCGTGCGTTTTGGTCCTGGTTCCGCCCTAGTAAGGTCACGTGACCGTCTGTTTGTAGGTCGAGTCAAGTTTTACAGTCAAACTGCAATGGACTCTAATAAAGGCTACATCAATATGACACTGATGTATGGGGAGACGCACCGCAATTCAGCTGACACACGAAGGCAACGTTTCCAGACGCGAGGTCTGTTTCCCGCGCGTGCGTTTAGACGTACAGAGATGTGTTTCCAGGTACAATTTCTAGTAGAAAGGCAAATCTGCTACGCACTCCATATTTCCGCGAACGTGAATGAGTATTTCGGAGCACACTCATGCACGGTAAGCTTAGCTTAAATGAAAATAAAGCATACGTACAATGTAGTATAAATAGAAGTGTTATCGTGCTATTGCATCTAGGTTGCAGTACTATTTATACCCATAATAACAACAATAATACTACCGTTATGGTCAATATTTATTATGAAAGTCATTAGATACCGCCTAGTAAAACCTATTTCTCATCGTAATTAGGACACGGACTTGGGGATATCGAGGTCTTCGGTACAAAGGATTCTGGAGGAACGAAAATGTCATCGCTTTAAGCTTCACCTAAACCAACAGCTCTTTGGAAACGATTTCCATTATTGGGTGTCGTTCTGCAGACGTCTTGTAGACAAAGTAGCCGGGTTTCATCAGGCAGACTTTTTGGGGAAATGAATGTTATTTCGCCAATGACACCACTGTCAATAAACACAATCTACATTACTGGGTTCCCGCAAATTCTCACTGGTTATGGCCACATCATATGGAAGTGTAATGGGATGTTAACGTATGGTGCGGCAATCTAGGAGACAACATCATTGAGCCAGTTTATTTGGCTCTCAGACTCACTGGTCTGCTGTATTTGTAATTTCGAAAGAATGAGCTGAATCTTGAACCTCTCCTAGAAGATACCCCACTTCAGTTAGCTGTGAGTCACTGGTTTCAGCACGCTGGAGCGCCACCCCGTTATTTAAGAAGGGTTAGGGAATAACTCAACAAGGTATACCCTCAACGGTGGATAGGTCGTGGTGGTTGCATTCGATGGCCAGCGAGATCGTCTGATTTAACGCTCTTGGATTTTTCCTTATGGGGCTATATCAAAGCCAGGGTTTATGAAACCGAACCGGAAAGTCCAGATGTGTTAAAAGAATGAATACGTTATGCTTCACTTTGGTATCTGCAGAAATGTTAAGAGCTGTCCATGCTAATACTGAGAGGCTCTTACATCACTGCATCCAACAAGGCAGACATGCATTCCAACATTTGTTTTATGAATAACGCAATAATAAAGATATGCCAGTCTATAAAATAGGGTTAGAGAGGCATCATTTATGATATTCATTGTACTAATTGTTGTTTATTGCACTGGAAGATATTATAGTATTTATGCAATACTGTCAATTGTGGAGCACGAATTGTTACATTATGTATTGTTAACAAATTAGCTGTCAAGCGTTGATATGTTTTGAAACAGATAATTAACATGCTTTTACCATTGTGCGTATGTTCTTGGTCAGGGACAATGATTCCTCTACACAGACACCTTTCTCGGACCCAGAAATCGATACTAGCATCCCTTCTACAGCGAGCAAGTTTTCTAGCGACCGCTTGTAGCTATAAAACGTTTGTTTTCAAGCTCTCGTCTTACGTTGATGTGGAGTCCCCTTTACTGCTCTGCTCACGCAAACTTTTCGGCATCTGTGATATCCTGAATTAACTAACGTCAATTGAAGACGGCGTGTGTGAGACAGCAGGTGTATTATTGATTAAGCATACACAAACATAATACAAAAGTGACGCTTGGTTATAGATGGAAGAACAGCAACTTTATTCTCATTAGGACGGCAACTCACTAGCAGAATATAATTCGCATGTGACACTAAACACTGCAACAGCACTGACGTCAGGTACAAATACTAGTATGGCATTACAAGCCGCAACTTCCTTGTGACATTGTCGTGATCAGGTAGGCAGCCACACCCTCTTACCTCTGACGTCATTCACACTCCAGAAAGTCACACCCCATTTCTTGGAACGTCATGGCTATTAAAATGCGACAGCCAGTCGCATCCCAAAAATTTACAGGCTTCTGAAGAGTTATAGAGTAGCCACAGAGTTGCCAACTTGGCCATATTAAAAAGTATCCAGTGATCTGAATTATTTGCGCCATGTTCGAAAGTATTTACCGGAAACGAATGTATGTAAGGTGTGTAATTTGCAATACGTCTACCTGTGAACTATGTAAGCTTCTTGTCAGCAAAATACACACACACACACACACACACACACAGAGAGAGAGAGAGAGAGAGAGAGAGAGAAGCCCATGTGCATGCTCACGCACAATGTTTATATCATTAATTTGCAGGGTAATCATTTGGATCTCTGCTTGGGGTAAGGCACAAGAGAACCTCAAATTAAATATTTGCACATATAAACTTTTCTAGAAAACACGTGATGCTTTTCAAGTGTGACATTGACACATACACATCTAAAATGTCTGCAAAAATACGTCAACAACACAAATGTGAATGCAACGTTTATGTCAAACGTGAGAATGTTATTTATCAAAACTGATGTTTAAAACACGATTGAGGAATCACAGATCAGGTGCACCAAGCTATTTTCTTGTATAAATTGTTAGAAAACACATGCTGCTAAAAGATAACATTTTGAACAGGCAGTTAACATTTCATGTCTATACATATATGAATCTGCATAAGTCTATAACGCCATAGGACCCTGTTGGCTAAAATATGGTGCTAAGCAGGCAAGAACGCAGACAAATAGGCAATCTGAATTACTGACACTTACTGGAAGAATGCTTTTAATGTGTGATACCTAACACTGACTATTAACCCTCAAATAAACTGTCATAATGCTAATTCATTTCTAAACTGTTCTATAACTATATAAAACACATGCCACATGCTAAGCAGACAGTTAACATTTCATCCTAGACCTACATGAAAGTATGGACAAAAGGAAACTTAAACAAGCATCATTTTTGAGAGGGGGGAGGGGGGAAGAAGGTAACAACACATAAATAATACTGATGTCAAGTGCCAGAACGTTATTTTAACTTCTGAAATGTTTATCAGAATATGGAAAAGATGTAACTTACAGCATTTCCATTCGTAAAATGTACATCAAAAAATTTTAGAAATTTTTCAGTGATGCATCACCACATCATGCATCCATTTCGCGGCAAGAAGGTAGTGCATTATGTCCTATTCAAGACAAATTTATTCGATGATATTATGGGGCTAATAATGACTTTCATTTGCATTTGAGCAATGTCACCTCGAGTTTATATAGAAACTCCAGGTGAAGACTGGGAAATTTAGTGATCGGAATTATGGTGCAAGATTATCTAAAATGTTTACAGAATGTATTTCCATAATAAACTATTAAATAATAACAGAATCTTATTGTTATGCTCCATAATACAAGATGTGTGGAATACATGGGCACTGACAATGGTGAGTGAAATTCTAACACAGAGTTCAAACTCAATGCCTCTTTGCATCACAGGTCTCTTGTTGTGATCAAAAATTCGGTCACTGCACTAAAATAAACTCATTTATCAACATAATGAAATGTTTCAAGATAGAAACACACACACACAAAGGTTGCTTACTTATAATACAGAAGTACAATTGCAGTTCTCTGTTCATGAACGAAACTTTGAGCTTTGTACCAAACTAAAATTGTATTATTTGTCAAAGTACATAAGATTTCGCATACAACACACATGTGGCAATACAGCCATAACTTAATTTTTCTGCAAAATTAAAAAATACACTCGGGTGATACATTGGCACTATAGATAAAGGTCACAGGTTAGACAGCGCTTGTTAATGACTAAAATTCGATATCCATATCACACTTTACAAGGCACAATTTACGCCCAAATTAATTATTTCCATATCTAATAGTATGTATTAGTCATAAAAATAGAATTTGCTAACTTACTGGCAATACTGGTGTAGCTTCAATGTCAGTTGACAAGCTTAATGCAGTCTTTGTACCACAAAGAATATATGTAAAGTGTGTAATTTGCAATACGTCTACCTTGAGCTATGTAAGCTTCTTGTCAGCAAAACACACACACACACACACACACACACACACACACACACACACACACACAACATGTGTGATCTGTTTGTCCAAACAAAATAGTTTGATCTCAGTACCAAAATACACAGTGTTATTTCCACATCCAAATTTGTCAAAAAGTCGTCTTAATTGGCCTGAAACAGATATCGAACGCAGACAAACATTATAGTGACCCTAAGCTTGGATGTTAACTTTATCTTGTAGTACAAAATGTTCATCATCTTGTGCTGATAATGCTAAATCGTACTGTCATGGAGTGGAAACTACATGGGACTCAAATGAAATAGCATAGTGAACAGTAGTAAGCACGTGCTTACAGATAAGTAATGAGATTTCCTATCCTTTCCACCTACTTTTGAAAGTTGTCCGAACATTACAGTGACCCAATGCTAGTGTATGGGCTTTGGCAGTAGAAAAAATTCGTAATTTTTGCCGCTAATGCATACTATTGCACACTGGAGACTACATGACACTTCTCTCTCCGTACATCAGCATGTTATAGCAAAATTTGTAAGAAATTAACCATATACGTCGCTATGTTACTGCAAAATTGGCTCATAGAGCACCATTGTTACACCCAATTGTAAGAATTGCTCCATACATTCATGACAAAGCAAGTTAAGAGTCATTCCAGCGATATGTGAATTGTTCTAATCTAGCAGAAGCGATTAGTCAGCAAGTTGATTTATCGATGTCAGCAAGTCAAGACTTGCTCCAACAAGCAATATGCTTAGTCACATTCATGACGTCACCTGCACTGTCAGCAGCCTATCCTTGACACCACACATCGTATTTACTTTACTATGATGTCATCAAGACATCATGTGTAGTTGACTGACCTTGACTGGATGATGTCACAGTTCAAGAAGTTGCAAATCCATGATGTCACAGAAGTGGTATACAGCTAAACACAGAGCAGTAACTAACTGGCCATTCAAATGTATGACACCATCTTGGATTCCACCATATTCGATTGTGACACAATGTGATCAAGACAATAACATGTGTGATCTAATGATGATGTCACACACTTAAGATGGCATGATTTGTGATGCTATAAATAATTTACATACCTTTATAACTGGCGTCATGAATGTGACTAAATGTTTTGCTTGTTGGAAGACATTTTTACTTGCAGACATCAATAAACCTCAACTTGCTAACTAATCACTTTTACTTGTTGGAACGAGAGGCAACTTTCCAGACCTCTTCTCCGTAAGCTTAGTTGGTGATTTATCAGGCAGTATGTCACAGTGTAACAATGTTGATGTGTGGGGAATTTACCTCAATTTTGTTGAGATAAATACATGCTTGATGTTGTGACGTTATTCATAGTATCTAGACTGACCATCATTGCGCCAGTAGCATCTGGGCTTTTGGTACTCAGTCTGTAAACTGACCAGCATCTCCCAAGAGGAATAATGAGAGTGGCTCCGTAAACTGACCATTATTGCCCCCATCCTGTCAACTGTCCATCTTTGCCTCCACTCTGTAGACTCTGTGTGTATGTGTGATGTGTGTGTGTGTGTGATGCTAATGATGAAGCTTACGTATTGCAGATGTGTCAATACAGCAAGTTACATCGTTTCTGTAATATCTTTCTTGGTGCATACTTTTGAATATGGCGCAAAAACTAAGATCGTCTGGATTCTTTTGAATATGGGCAAGATGGCGGGTCTGGGGCTCCAGTATGATTGACTGTTTTATCTTAATGGCCACCAACTCTCTTCTGTTGTTAATTATTGGTATGGACATGTGGAAGAAAGTAGTGAAAGTATTTGTTTTGTGCATGGAACTGTATGGAAGAGGAACATGGAAAATAGGAAGTCCGGAGACCATAAAATTGCATTCATTTTAAACTACCGGTTATGAAAATTCAGCACCAAGAAAGAAATCGAGAAACGTAATTGCTCTTATTGTACAAATATGGTATACTAATAGAAGGGAGAATACATAATTAAAACCGTAGGTAATTTAGGGGTAGACAGAGTATGAAATTTAGTATAAAAATCTGTTGTCTCTGTCAGCAACAGTGGCTATGACCCAGCTGAGCACCGAGACGAACTGAGCTTTCATAGCAGATAAAGGTACGCCATTCCAGCGTACCTCAACTTCATCGATCATAGCGGAAGCCGAGTAATGGCATACCAGTCTCGCGACAACGCTTGACCAGATGTATCTAAGTCAAAAAATGGTTCAAATGGTTCTGAGCACTATGGGACTTAACTTCTGAGGTCGTCCTTCTCCAGTCTAACATAAACCTAACTAACCTAAGAACATCACACTCATCCACGCCCGAGGCAGGATTCGAACCTGCGACCTTAGCGGTCGCGCGGTTCCAGACTGTAGTGCCTAGAACCGCTCGGCCACCCCGGCTGGCTATCTAAGTCAGACTTGCCATTGATTCTTACATCCTTACTATAAAAATTGTGATCTCGACGCTTTGGAGCTACAGCGGAAGACCCACTAAGCTCAGGACATGCAGCTGAGCAAAATCCACTGGGCTATCGACAGTAAAACTACTCTGTAGTCGAAGGTTCTACGTGTATAACAAATTTTGGATTATATTACAGAAGTGATATAAAATATATTTTAAAAAAATCCATTGATGAAGTTTTTTTATGATCTGACAACATTAAATACTGTTAAATAATAGTTAAAATATATTTAGGTGTCATCATTACGGAGAATGGTGAATACTACAATGGGGCCACGGAGAACTGCAAGAAGCGTATAACAGTTACCGTCAGGGACTGTGCGGCTGGTCCCGGCGGAGGTTCGAGTCCTCCCTCGGGCATGGGTGTGTGTGCTTGTCCTTAGGATAATTTAGTTTAAGTAGTGTGTAAGCTTAGGAACTGAGGACCTTAGCAGTTAAGTCCCATAAGATTTCACACACATTTGAACATTCTGAACATAAAAGTTACCGGTAGGGGGCGGAGTGGGGGATGATGGAGAAGGGAGGAAACGGAAGGATTGAATGAGGTAGGGCATTGCTGACTACGACGTTAAGGCAGAGAATATTTGAGGACAGACTGCATCTTTGAGTATGCGAGCTGGTTGATATTCCCACTGGAGGGGGTGGGTAAGGCATGAAGACGCATGGAATATGCGATATGGGTGCAGTTCCGCAACAGGAAAACTGAATTGTTGATTGGTCGGCTGAATAGTTGTTGCTATTACTTGGTGCTTCGTTAATACAGTGGGTCTGGAGTTGCTTGAAGGTGAGAAGAAGCTGTGGGAAATGGATGAGTTTGTGTGGGACGAGTACTGGGGCAGATAGACAGGTACGAAAGATAATGCAGAATGCATGTCTTTCTGGGATTTCAAGGGACAGAAATTAGGAGAGGTGGAGACCGAGTAAATATTAAGTTAGGATGGTGCGGATAAGGAATTAGTATATGAGGATAATGGCACAGTCTGTTAGTAACTTTAGTAGTTACATTTAGTTTTGATGTTGTGTTACCTAGTAAGAAGGTGTGAATTCCAAATTAACTTTCGTCAAGCATCAATTCCTATCACCTTATGTTATAAGAATGAGGTTGGTTACATCGTGGTGCCGAGTGAGGCCTTACAGGCTCAACTCTAACAGTACTACAGTTGCTAGGCAGCACCACTAACAGTGTCCAGTGGCAAAGTGACATAGATGTATCTTTGGTGGTGGCGACATCACTGAGACATGTCTGAGCTAGATTTCTTGCCTTGTTCCAAATTAAAACAGCGTAACAAAATTAAATGCAGAATTCCAAGAGCTAAAACACTATTCAACGAGCAGAAGTTACTAATACCCAAAAAATAATACCAGAAAACAGTATGAAAATTTTTTAGCTTGTAGTATTGCTCTTTACAAAATGGTTCTGAGCACTATGGGACTTAACTTCTGAGGTCATCAGTCCCCTAGAACTTAGAACTACTTAAACCTAACTAACCTAAGGACATCACACACATCCATGCCCGAGGCAGGATTCGAACCTGCGACCGTAGCGGTCGCGCGGTTCCAGACTGAAGTGCCTAGAACCGCACGGCCACTCCAGCCAGCTGCTCTTTACAGCTCAGAAACGTTGACAGTCGGGGATCCAGAACATAAAAGACTGCAGCATTTCGAAGCACAGTGTTTGTGAAGAGTTCCAAATATTTCATAGAGAGAATGACCAATGAAGAAGTCTTCAACAACGTAGGGGAGGAAAGACCGTTGTTGCGGACAAGAGGGACTGAAAGTTCCCTTCATCGTTAAATTAATAAAAGGAAAAATGTCTGGGAAAAATTCACGAGAAAGATCAAGGTTTTCATACATTAGTCAGATAAAACAAGATATGAATTTGACAGTGTAAGGGGAAAATAGAGAACGAGAACTACGGTAGACCAATCTACAGGTTGAGAAGAAGAGAAATAAGAAGCGATTTTTTAAATGTTCTTCTGATTTAATCCTGCAGGGTTTCCTTAAATACCGATTCCCAAAACAATTTGTGAATTTTCTTGTTGTGCCTATCGCGACTCAGCATCTCCTCTATATGGTGAGCAGCAACTTTCCTTCTCTTGTATTGTTACATTCTATCCTGTATTTTCCATTGTTTGGTTTTTGCCTGACGGCTTTTCTTCGATCCTAATCCTGTGTTGTTTCCCTTTGCAACTTCAGTCTTTTGCATCCGCTATAGTGAATGTCCATCCTTCTTTCTTTTCTTTCCTGTGTTTCTCTTGTTGCCTTACGAACCGCACTGCAAGCTCTACTTATGAGCCACACTGTATCAATCGTTTCGGCCGGGCGCAACAGACGGCCTGTGGTGACACCGCCAGACACCACACTTGCTAGGTGGTAGCCTTTAAATCGGCCGCGGTCCGGTAGTATACGTCGGACCCGCGTGTCGCCACTGTCAGTGATTGCAGACCGAGCGCCGCCACACGGCAGGTCTAGAGAGACGTCCTAGCACTCGCCCCAGTTGTACAGCAGATTTTGCCAGAGATGGATCAATGACAAATACGCTCTCATTTGCCGAGACGATAGTTAGCATAGCCTTCAGCTACGTCATTTGCTACGACCTAGCAAGGCGCCATTACCAGTTTATATTGAGATTGTAATTATGTATCATCAAGAGCGATGTTCTCCAATTATGGATTAAAGTTAAGTATTCCAGAAGCTATGTACTATTTTTGGCTACTATAATTACTTTACCTTGTTCCAGACTTCACTCCAGTCTGCGTGAGCTTAAACGCGTGCATTTTGGCCTCCTCTAGCAACACGGTGTTGGCTCTTCTGCCAACACATCACGGCCTCCAAGCGACGCTGATTGTTAGTTTAGCACCTTAGGTCCCACATTACAGCCGCCGATATAATGAAGCCTAAACCTTCAAACTTATCATGCTCCCTGTGTCAATTCCCGTATTTTGGCGTGTTATCTCTCGCACTTTTCCGGTGCCACACGATCTTACATCTCTACTACGAACCTCTCCCCACCCCCCACACTTTCCCCGTTCTATCCCTGTTCACGCCCACTAAAACCACCTTATCCAGTCATATCTGTCGTCCCCCTTACGCTTATCCGCCTCAAACCTGATACCCACAGTAATATACATATTTTTATTATTGATTAGTCATTCTATACTTTGACCCTTGTGACTTCTCGCCAATTTTAGTGAGTTTTCACCTTCCACTATCGTCGTCTTCCTCATATTTCATCTCGTTTTTTCCCCCTTGTGCATCCATTTCGTCCTTTTCGTACTTTTCACACGTATTTGGGTGTATTTTTGGGTAATTTTTCGGACGTAATTCTATTTTCTTATGTAATTTTTCGCATTTTTTGCACCACCATGTATCCTTGCTCCTTTTACCCATCTCTAGTTGCCACCCCTCCTTCCACAATGATCTCCACCCGTTCAGATTCCGCCAATCCTTAGCCCTCACCAACATAGTCCTGCAAAACCATGTCAACCAAGCCCAATCCTCCTTGCAGTACCTTCTCTCCATCCGCAGAATTTTCCTGCTATGTAATCGTAAAGTCCTGAAACCTATAACACACACTGTAACTCTTTCCCTGCAGGAACTTGAGCAACATGCACAACGCCACCTCGAAAAGCTCTCCATCCTACTCATTTCCTACTCCCGCCTCGGAGTACCACTGTCCACCACTTCTACAACAACCTCCAAACCTCCCCCACGCCCCCTCATAGCTGACAAATCCTGTCTCGCAGACCTACTACACTTACCCCCCCCCCCCCCAAACTCCTTCCCACCACCACACAGAACCCAGAACCTAAACAGACCCGCAACACAGTTATGAACCTTTCCTCCAGAAGCCTTAGTCCCACAGAAATAATATCAGTCCTTTACAAAGGCCTCACCTTTTGCCCCACTCCCAAATTCAACCATGCAGGACTAGTTAAAGACCTTCTCTCCGTCTCCTGGTCCCTACAGTGGGAACACTTTTTCGCCACCAATCCGACCAATCAAACTCAACCAAAGACCAGTACTGAGCCTTGCCTAACTCAATTCACTTCTTTATCCAACCATGATCCACCCCCACTGCCTCCAAACCACCCCCTGTTAACTTTCCAGAATTTCTTAACCTCGAACCTTGCCTCAACATCATTCCCCAAATCCCTCAACATGCAAACTAACCTTACATCCGCAGAAAGAACCACAGTCCACCAGCTAAAAACTGATCCTACCTGCTGACAAAGGCTCCACAACCGTTGTTATGAACCGCAAGGATTACATGGCAGAAGGACTCCGTCAGTTGTCAGATACTTCCACCTACAAACCATGCCACAGTGATCCCATTCCAGTAATCCAGCATATCTCCAGTCACAACTCAAATCCTTGGGCCCATCCCAGAACCTCTCCCCAGAGTCGAACTCTCTACTTACCCCTACCACTCCCCACACTCCCACCTTCTACATGCTTCCTAAAGTCCATAAATCCAACCACCCAGGTCGCCCCACTGTGGCTGGTTACTGTGCCCCCACTGAGATAATCTCTGCTCTCGTAGACCATCACCTTCAACCTATTACCCAGAACCTATCCTCCTATATAAAAGGTACCAACCATATCCTCGACCAGTTCTCCACAGTTTCTGTCCCTTTACCACACAGTGCCCTGCTCGTCACTGTTGATGTCACCTCCCTGTACACTATCATTCCTAATGCCCATGGCCTTACTGCTATTGAACACTACCTTTCCAGACGCCCCATAGACTCTAAACCAACAACTTCCTTCCTAGTCACCATGAGCAACTATATTCTCACCCATAATTACTTCTCCTTTGAAGGCATTACCTACAAAAAAATAAGAGGTACGGCTATGGGCACTCACATGGCACCATCCTAAGCTAACCTATTCATCTGCCATCTAAAGGAATCCTTCCTAAAAACCCAGAATCCTAAACCCCTCACCTGGTTCAGATTCATTGTTGACATCTTTGCTGTCTGGATTGAAGGTGAGGACACCTTATTCACATTCCTCCAGAACCTCAATAACTTCTGCCCCATTTGCTTCACCTGGTCCTAGTCAACCCACTAAGCCACCTTCCTAGGTGTTGACCTTCACCTCAGAGATGGCTACATTAGTACCTCCATCCATATCAAACCTACTAACCACCAGCAATGCCTCCACTTCGACAGCTGCCACCAAATGGTTAAAGTGACTCTGAGCACTATGGGACAACATCTGAGGTCATCAGTCCCCTAGTGCTACTTAAATCAACTAACCTAAGGACATCATGCACACCCATGCCCAATGCAGGAGTCGAACCTGCAACTGTAGCGGTCGCACGGTTCCAGACTGAAGTGCCCAGAAATGCTTCGCCACACCGGCCAGCAGCTGCCACCCATTCCATACCAAGAATCAATTCTGTGGTCGTCGTATCTGCTGTGATGAGCAGTCCCCCTCAAAATATACCGAGGGTCTCACTGAAGCCTTCACTGACCATAATTATCCTCCCATCCTTGTACAAAAACAAATCTCCTGTGCCTTATCTTTCCAGTCTCCCACCACCTCCCAAAGTCCCACAGTCCGTCCACAGAGGAGCATTCCCCTCGTAACTCAGTACCATCCGGGACTGGAGCAACTGAATTACGTTCTCCGCCAGGGTTTCAATTACCTCTTGTCGTTCCCTGAAATGAGAAATGTCCTGCCCACTATCCTTCCCACCCCTCCTACCATGGTATTCCACATTCCACTGAACCTAAACAATATACTCGTCCACCTTTACACAACCCATTCTCCCAATCCCTTACCTCATGGCTCATACCCCCAAAATGGACCTAGATGCAAGACCTGTCCCATACATCCTCCTACCATCACCTACTCCAGTCTGGTTCCTAACATCACCTATCTCATCAAAGGCAGGGCTACCTGTGAAACCAGTCATGTGATTTACAAGCTAAGCAGCAACCACTGTGCTACATTCTATGTAGGCATGACAACCAACAAGCTGTCTGTCCGCATGAATGGTCACTGACAAACTGTGGCCAAAAAACAAGTGGGCCACCCTGTTGCTGAACACGCTGACAAACATGATATCCCTCATCTCAATGACTGCTTCACAGCCTGTGCCATATGGATCCTTCCCACCAACACCAGCTTTTCTGAATTGTTTGGTGGGAACTTTCCCTGCAGTAAATCCTATGTTCCCATAACCCTCCTGGCCTCAACCTTCGTTAGTCACTTTTCTCACCCATCCAGCCAGGGGGCTGTTCCCATTCCAGCACTACACAGCCGTCATTTCACCGCCACAACCAGTCTTTTAATTTCTTTTTATTTCTCTCCTTTCCGCTACTTACCCCCTCCCCCCTCCGCACATTCTCTCCTGCACTCCATCTAAACTGCAACACTTCACTGTCTGCCACTCCCACCATACTATCCCTACCCATTCCCGTCCCAGCCTCCTCCTTACCCCCACCCAGTCGTCACTCCCATCATGCACTGGTGCTGCTCCTCGCAGTGTGGTTTCAGCTCTCTGAGACGGCAGACGTGTGTGCAAGTTGCGTTTGCTTGACTGTGTGTGTGTGCGTGTGTGTATGTGTGTCTACTGCTGACAAAGGCCTTAATGGCTGAAAGCTGTAACTGTGTGAATCTTTTTGTTGTGCCTATCGCTACTCAGCATGTCCGCTATATGGTGAGTAGCAACTTTCCTTCTCTGGTATTATTCCATTCCATCCCGGATGTTTCATTGTTTGGTTGTAGCCCATAGAGAGGACAATGTCTAAGGAATGTCAGACCGTTGTAGACTTTCTGGTTGTAGAAATTGAGTGTACTTTTGGTGTGTCACGTATTGTTAGAGGACAGGGGACAATTCTGACTTCTTCCCAGTGAGGGGGTTTATTCTCCCCATAAAATTACGTGAAATACTTCCATTTGTACAGTCTTTGGTTTGTTGTTCAGTTTCTGCAAAAGTTTTATTTGGTTTGATGTAAACCAGCCACACTGACATGAGCCTCATATATTGCAGAATCCACCTACCACATGGTGAAAGAAAGAAAGAGCTATTCCGTTACCAGAATACTCCACCTGACAGAAAAGTGAAGCTCTCATTACATGAAAGGGGGGGGGGGCGATAGGTAACGAAATGAAACTTGACAGGTTGAGTGGGCATGTAATATTCCAGATACTAGCCATGTGATGCAGCTGAGATTTGAAAATTTGAACTCGTCCCTCCAGTGTTCTGTTGGGAACAAATGTAGGGATATTACTGGCCATGGGAGTACACAAAATCACACGGACAATTCTTGGAGACACTGGTTCTGCTGAAAAATGACAACATGATATTGTCGCAAGAGAGAGAACACTCGATGAAGCAGGATGTCGGTGACGTATTGTTGTGCCATCAGAGTGTCCTCAGTTACTGCCAGCTGTGACCAGAATTCATATGTGGTGATTCCTCACAACATAGATGCGAAGAATAACACCGCCATGGCTCTCCAAAACAATTAAATAATGTGGCCTCTCCCCAGGCTGCAGCCAGGATCGCCATCGATGGTTATGCTGGATAGTACAGAACCGCGTTTCAGTGCTGAACACAATGCGACGTCATTCGCCAGCAGTCCGTACTTCCTGCCCACGCCACTACTCCAAACGCAGCCGTTTGTGTTGCGTTACATGGGACGATAACTTCGTAATAGAGCTGCCACCAGTCTCCGCCAGTGGTGTTGAGTAACACAGGATGCTACAGCGTGCCCATTGCTTGTTTTCGGATGGTAGGTGCAGATGTGCCTGGTGCAGTTTTTCCTTGTGATTGTTAGACGGTGTTGCCCACAATCTTGACGACCTGTGTTCCCTCCGTCATGTTCCCATGCTCTCCAACGGAGGTTCACTGTCACACTTGAATTCCCCATCAATCTCGATGTCGCATCACTCGACCAGCTGGACAAACAAAGTCCCGCATTTAGGCCTCTTTCAAAGTCTGCCATGTGCTGGTAATGCTGTCTCACCAGAGTACGTGGCATCGTCGTCTCCAACGCAGGAATCACATCTGATGAAAGGGAAGATGCAATGTGGGAATACTGAGAGACATAATATTACGTAAGTGATGAAACTCAGGGACAAATCGGGTACCATATATTGAAACCCAATGGCTTCTGGAATAAAGGAATAGTTCCAACACTTTTTACGATTGGTTAAGGAAATTTTTGCAGCGATTTACCTCGATTCAGTAGGTAATATAGGAGTTACAATAGCAGAAATGTAATGAATAATTGAATAACTTCGCTTTGGGCGAGGTATGAAGGCCTAGATATTGGTTTACGATTTACACTTATTTATGTCGCAGTATCTATCTCTCTCGCTCACTCACCCCCATACACGGTGGAGTGTGTTGCTACAGTATTTAGCACTCTACAAGTACATTCATGAACAGTGGGACTCCACGCCTAGCCTTGGTGGCATAGGCTTTTCGTGAATTCCCCAGATCGATAAAGGCAGATGCGAGGCGTTTCTAATGACTTTGTCGTAGACGAGACGTTTAGACACCCCCCGCCTCCCCCTCACCCTCTCTCTCGCTCTCTTTCTCTCTCCCTCCCCCCTCCCCCCCCCAAACCTCTCTCTCCGTGTCTGTGTATTTATGTGTTTCTGTGCTATGTGTGTGTGTGTGTGTGTGTGTGTCGCTTCAAGGAGTAATAACCATTTGTAGAAATTACTCTGTACCTTTTTCCATGTACATTTGTACAGAATACAACTCACATTTCTACTAACTTGCGTCATGGACCAACCTAAATCGGCAGCTTTCTATGTAATTCAATTTTTTGCAACGCTGTTCTGAGACGAAACATTGTAAAATATTCTATTCTAATCTATTACATTGCCTTTGTCTGAATTAATACCGTGTTGAATTGTATGTACTCATATTGTATCAGGCTTTCTGGACAGAACTGAGAGACAGAGTTCAAACGATCCAGCGTTGTTTGCTGTTCCTTTCGGTGTCAGGCTTGCTAAATTTCTTCAGCAGGATATGAAGCAAACTGGCCATGATAAAAGTCCTTAGCATTACCGTAAATTGTTTTGGTACCGTATAAGCAGTGTTGGACACACATTTTCTGTGGTCCTTTGTCGGTGTTCAAATTAAACTGTCGAGTAATATTTAAGAAAGTAAATGGAACATTGTTTCCCAGCAATGCTGCTACAATCCGTCACTCGCTATTCTCACTTCACTTGTGTGCTACAAAGAACGTTTCTCGAGACAGAAGAGACATTTGTGAAAAACCTCGGTTTCTTCTTGTTTTAAGCAACATTTTTGGCACTGCACCTCTTACCTTCAGAAAGAGGAATGTGAAACTTCGTGTGTCCACGACCGGAAAATCGTGCAATATTGTTTTGGTTTTACTGCTGCTCATTATAATACTTTATGAATTACGTGTATGGACACAAGAAGTTTACAAAACGGAGGGTCTTCTAAAGTATTTCACAGGTGTGCAATCTACTTCTGGCAGTGCAGTTATCGCAGTGCTACAAAGCTCAGTTTTGAGACAAGGGCACGTTGACATGATGGTCAGCTAACTTTTATTGGCTGACGCATTTGCGTATAAGAAAAATCTAAAATGGATACAATGCTACTGCCACTGTTGTGCGTCGACTGCTAGTTGGAGCGATCGTTACATTTTTGTGCGTCCTTACTTCGTACTACCATAAGAACAATGCATTTGTGTTATGTCTCAAGAAGTATGGTCATCCCGCAGTTTTTTACCTTTGACTTTATACTTCGCAGACGATATAAGCAACTCAATCCATATATACTCCAGATGCTAAACATATCCACAGAGGGTGAGCTTGATTGCATGATATCACCCTTGATAAACATTTATTAGAGAAATGCTATATTGCATATATACGATGAGACAACTGTAGCAAATTCACATACATTATCAAGCAGGAAGAGAACTGAAATACATATGAAATGAAATGCGGCTTCGCTTGTAGAGATGATGTTGAAATGCGACAGCTGTAGTGAGTTCGACGAGCTACTGAAAGTACTTCATACACTTTACGATCTGGCTTGTGATATCAGTGCAGCCTATGGTGTACAAAACCTTGCAGAAGTAACGACGTCTTTTTTTTACAGTTGTTCTAAAGATTTCTTGGCAGCAGTAAATTTTCTTCGCATAGGAGCACCCAGGATTGGTGAATTTAAAACAGAAGATATGCTCCAGGACTTGCAGTATGTGTTGACGTCAGTGTGGTGCTTGGCAAGCGCAGTGTACAGCTGGTGATGTGGTCATCCAGGAGGCCAACCGCACAGAACAGCTGGTCAACAAAGCTGCAGCTGCTGGTGCCACTTGGCAGCTGTGACCGTTGCAGTGGACTGCACAGTTTCGCCCGCCAGTTGGCTCACTGTCGATCCCATTGCAACACTGTAGGACTTCTCTCCAGCGACCGAGTACTGCTGACGAACTGTCTTGCCACTTGACGACATACCTCGTGATCCCCGTCCAATTTGGGTTGTCTGGAGACAACAAAGCGTGGATGAAGGTATGAAGTTTTCATTTTGATCGGCTAGTGGCAATGTGCCCTTCAGAATCAAATCAAACTGAAACTTGAGCGAAAACGAATAATAGCTTTATTAAACTGTACTCCATTTAATAGCTTAAGTTCTTTTGTACCAGAACTTATTCATGTTCTTGTCTCTTCTCTGTTGACACATGAATATTGTTTAATTGTTCTTATACATATTAATCGTATTTTTTAGCACTTGTAAGCGTCGTTCAACGCGGGTTCACGTCTTATCTGTTTGCATCCTATCATCTGCTGACAGAGACGAGGAAAAATTTCTGCATTTGCTAGTGAAAGGTGAGTATTGCTCCCAAGGACCAATACATGCAGCATGATTTGCAGACTTCTAGCTAATTATTTTGTGAACTCAGTTATACTTATTATCTGGTAACTGCACTTAATTTGTACTCACAACGACACTTTTCTTATGTAATGAATGGTTTTAACACTTTATACATCTGCAATCTGATGCTGCATGTGATTTATCTTGGAGATCAAGGTATTTTTTTCTTGGAAATAAGAGCAACAGTGATGTATTGTACAGTAATTGATGTTTGGTTTATCCATAACATATTTTCTTTGGTACAATTTATTCTTGGCAGTCTTTAGAAGTGTTATAACGGTAGAGGTACCATTACAGAGAAAATAAACTAATAATCTATAATAGCATGAAAAAATAAACAAAATTCTACATGCAGATGCACACCAAACAGACATACAGTACGCAATTCCATATATTCCCCATGAAAGTCTTGAAAAGGTCACAGTATTAGAGCTGTGAGTTCTTTTTTCTCACACAGTTATCATTCTTTTCTATATACAGCTGTTGCAGTGTCACAATTATTTGCTTTCTTTGATACCATAACTCTAATCTTTTCAACATTCTAATTGCGTTTCCAAAAAGTGCCGTTTTGAAAAGAAATGTCAGAGTTTGATATGTGAGGTTCCTTTTGATTTGTTCATAATTTAGTTTTCTAAATTTCACGTTTTATTGGGAGGCTGCAGCTATCAGAAGTAATTCGCTCCCTTAAGCAGCACTGCAGTACACAACACTAGGTGAGAAGTTATTACCTAGGCAAGCAGCGGTAACTGATGGACCTTATGGCATTCTAATGTGTCAGTGCACGTAAGCGAGCCATGAGAAAGAGACTTGCTTGGCGATCTAAATACAGGGGAACCACATACTTGCAGGCACAAAACTGAGAAGTTTCCTTATCAAATATTAATTGTTAAGATCCAATCATTTCATTGTAACTGCTAGGGGAATCTTACAAGTCATTAAAAGCTTTAGTACTAGAAGTACCCAATGCTGTAAACCCAGTAAAATACCAAAGAAATGAAAATCATTCATCTACCAATCACATACGAATGGATAAGAAATTTTACTAAGTTTGCACTAGATTTCTTCTTTGTGCCAATATCGTCAGTGAGTGACAGGATATAATCAGACTATGTTCCCTGCATTAGCCATCATAACGATACCCTCGAGTTTTAATAACTTTTTGTGGTGAATTGGTTCAATTACTGATTTGTAAATTGTTTTACTGTGTCCATTAATAAATTTAACATTCTTTCTGGTGTCATGTAGTGTAAAATAGCGAAGATTTTGCCGTTTATAGGCGCAAGTTTTGTGGCATGTGGGCCCATAGGCGACGGCACTGGTAAAAAGATAGTGCATAAATAAAATTGCAAGACAGCGCGGAAATTATTCTAATCAGGACATGATCTTCTTGAAAGATTCGTTTCCCATTGTTTGCAAACCTGTGTTTTCGGTTTATTGCCAGTCGTTCTTTCCAGAAAACATAATACCAGTAATTCGTTTCATATTAAACTATTATAGTTCTGAAACCTGAGAGCCAGTTAAACTATTTGTCTCAGACAATTAAAACTGTATCTGCCTCAAATTTTAATTAATTTCCAAGATGTTAATGACAATAATTATTGCTGTTAATAGGAGAGAAGTTCTTATTACATTCGATGACTAGATAAGTATCACGCAATGTGGAATGTGTACACAGCTGTGTTGCTAATGGTCACCATTATGATTTCTGTCTGTAAATGACAGAAAAAATCAAATAAAACTTCAAATATGGAGACTGCATGTGCTTTACCATGAGTCAGCAGCTGATATCAAACCACACAAGTCGTCTCAGTTATGAGAAACAGATTATTATAGTAACTGATTAATTACAGAAAGCCGATACTTCTGTGGAAATTCCTCACTTATCTTCCATACACATCAAGTACTAGCATGTAAATGTTCACCATGCAAATCCATCAAGCAAATCTGAGCAAAATGACAGATTCCAACTACATCATTTAGTGCATTTATGTCTCTCTACAAGCAAAGACAGAGACAACAATATGTACACAGCACTCATTATGCCAACCACTGCACATAATGTAAAATTCTTTCACGACATTACAAGACCCTCTGTGGGAGCAGGAATAGTTTAGCATTATACATTACTGCTACAACAGAATGTCTACAATTGTTTCAGGCGAAGGTAATTACCTTTATTTCGATATTATTTTTTCTTATTTAATTCTTTTTTAAGTAATTTTCAAAAGATTGAATCTCTGTATCAGGTTAGTGTGGGACTTACAGGTATAGATTATTTTTATTAGCATACATATGTAAGGCTTGCAACATCGATGAGTACTCATCATTACATAATTTTTCTGTTGTCAATATTCAATAGATTCATAATTAGTCATCAGTTTAGTTCTAAACCGTTCATTGTCACTGTTGTGTAGCTAATGCCGTAACACTACACTGCTCATCTGCATTTTTCTTCACTTTAAAACGTTCAGATTAGGATACCACGTTTTGATTGATTTTGTTTTATATTTAAATTATTGTACTCAGATGATTAACTAACTTAAGGTTGAATTAGTCTTGCAAATATTAGACCCAGTGCAGCTTGTATTCAAATGATTTGTTTTGAATTATACACTGTGCTGCTACGTCTACAACTACTCCCAAAGCTAAATAATTATTTACATCTTTGTCCCATGGCGCCATAGAAATAATTTTCTGTGCTTACTCATTCAGAACAGTCTTTAGGAAAACAAGGGAAAAACCACTGGGAAGCTTTTAATCTTGAATTACATTTTTTTTTCATTGATCACAACATGGTGTTTGATGCTCAAAGCAGCCAAGTGTAGAAGTCTGTTACGTAGAAAGTAAAGTTAGTTATGTTTGATTCAGTTAAAGTTCAAGCAGAGTGTACATCAAGTTTGTTACATACGGATTGAAGTAAGTAATTGCTCATCTAATTGTGACTGTCAATTCAGACATGTAGTACACATTTATTCAATAACTTTATATGTTTTTCCGTACTTGTCCTTGTAGTTATATGAGCGAAGGCAGATGATGTATTATTTATAATATTAGCAGGGGACAATAAATTGCTTTTGTGAAAAAGTTTTTCTCATTATTGATGATTGTGTAGGGAATATGAGCAAGGTCCTACAGGTTGGTTGATCGAGCACTTCTTAAAAGATGCCACAGAGCAATCGATGTCAGGATAACATTCTACAGTTAACCAAATAATATAAGCAATAAACGAAAGAAAAACTTCTTGGAAAAGAATGAGTTAGGAAACGTCACGTACAGGGGTGATAAAGCAGAGGTAACACTAATAATGTAAAGCTATTAATACCATTAATCTAATACTAGTAATCTAACTGCACTAAAATCTAAAGGGATTGGGGAGTCAGCAGCCTGAAATATAAACATTTTGACAGTTGTGTGGCAGTACCTGGCCGAGTTCATTAGCTTATGACATTTCATCAGATCAGAACCACACGTTTTATTTCACTGTTTCTGAAATTGTGTCCATCCATCTATAAACACAAAATGAGCATTTTCTGTAAAGCACTGCACAGAGTTTTGTATTATATAATTTTAAACAATCAACAAACTTACATTGAGTGTATATCAACAATAATGTCTCGCCAATACCGATTGCAGTTTGCCAGTTTAGCTGAACACAGTGATTAACTTGTCCTTAGTTAATGTGTGCTAGAATTTTTATCATTCTGCATGACACTTCTGCAGTCCCAAGTACCTGAAAATACGTGGTTTTTAACTTAAGCTGATGAACTCCTCTCTAGTTGGTTCATTTGGCTTCCAGTGTATGCTCTAACTGTACGAAGGTTCACATGGTTGCCTGTATCACATATGGAAGCCAGTTCAAAGTTCCATCAGTTTCATACATTTAACAGATCACTTCAGGCTGCCCCCCCCCCCCCCCCCCCCGAACTACAAACAACTGTGTGAGACCTTAATATTAGAGGCATCCAATCTAGCACAAATATTTATATATTTTCCGTAAACAACAGGCAATGTCTGCTCCTGGGATATGCCTCAATTACACACTAATCCCTGATACCATACACAAGCACATTTACTTTCTTAGGAAGAGATAGTCTATGACAGTGGACTAACATATATATCATTAGTCATCCGCAATGATACCAGCAATACTTGTAACAAACTTGGTATAGGCCCAGTAACAGTAGTATCTATACCTAACAAAAAATTACAAGTACCATTTCAACGTGGTCTCATGCTTCCAAATGAAGATACATTGCCAGATTTAGTGGTGAGACATAGTTCCACAAGAAACTGATTGCTGAAATCTTGGCTTTGCATAAGCTTAATACAGAATAACTTATATCATTTACAAGGAAAACACATTTAGCTATTAGTAATTCAAATTCTTCTAATTTCTTAGAATTTCATGTTGATCAGAATTTAAATTAAAAAAAAACACGTTTTGGAACTCCCAAAACAACTTAGTTCAGATACATTTGCACTAAGAGTCATTGCAAATCTTGGGGAGAGAGAAAGCAGGGAGTAGGGGTAACTATCTTTAAGAAAGAAAATTTTCATTGTGTATAAACATGCTATAAGAATAATATGTAGTGTTCACCCATGAACGTCTTGTAGCCACCTGTTAAGGAGATGGGCATTATGACTAGTGCTTCACAGTATATTGACAGTGAGGAACATATTTACAAAAGCAAAAGAGAAAATATTATTCATTACTTCATATTAAGGTTGTCTTCAGCACGAAAAGGTGTGCACAATGCTATAACAAAAGTTTTTGGTCACTTACCCACTGATAAAAAATGCCTGATAGATAGCAAAGTAAAGTTTGATAACAAACTGAGGAAATATCTACTTGACAGCTCCTTCTACCGTGTAGAATAATTTTTGCTACTGTAATGTGTAAAAGGTGGTAGGCAGGCATTACTAACTCACATCGGTATAGCTTATAAACTTTTTCATTTTACTACAAAAAAAGAAAAACAGTTATGTGTGTTTAGATTGTAACCATATATACGAATTACTTTATGGTGTGATTGTAAAATGACTCATTACACATTATTATGATGCACTGTGCAAAATGATCCATCGAACATGTAACTGTCTAACTGGCACATTGTAAAGTACATAGCCTACTTACAAACACAAAGAATAAAAGAATAGTCCACTCTGGCTATCATATAAATATTAATATTGTACATACGGCAGTACTTGATTAACGCAGGTGTACAAACTTAATCTATTCACATATTAAAACTTACCAGCTATGGAAAAGCAATGTAGTACTGTTTCTTTTAAAAAATTATGTTCAGTTCAGCCTTCGTTAAAAGATGCAAATTTTAACTTACACTTCGAAGTACTGCTTTCAAAAAGTGATGTACAGTTCACATTTCCTTAAAATATGAATACTGTAACTTACATTACTAAGTTGTCTATTCACACCTTCAAATGTTTACTAAAATACCTATAATGTGACATGAAAGTACTTTTCCAAGTATTCATGTGAATATAAACCCGTAATCTTATGACTTCTATGGTGTGAGACTAAATATCCTCCTGTATTAGGATCTCTGACAACAAACGGACGACAATACAGAAGTTGTCACTTTTTATTCTTCTCTAGCTGAGTACCCTGTTTTGCCAGGGTACATATTTATTCAAATCTCTTACTGGCCCATATTCTCCTTTCCCCTCCCCGCATCTGCCCACCTCATCCTCACTCCCTTTCCATCCTTCTCCTCCTTCACCTCTCTCTGTCGACCTGCTCCTCCTCCTCTGTCCATCTGCTCCTCCCCTCCCTCGCAAGTCATCTCCTCCTCCTGCTCTCTCTGTCCCTGTCTGTGTCAAGCAGCAGCAAAATGTGTTGTGAATGGAATTTGTTGCAAGGAAGCAATAAATTTAAACACCCTGTATGATGTGGCAGTTTTTTACGCATACAGAGCTTATGACGCAAGTCTCGTGAACTGTAAGTGATACCACGATATAATTTTGTAATTACATTCAGCGGCATGTTATGATACTGTCTAGATAATGTGCTTCGAATAGCTTTAGTAGCAAAGAAGTAATAAATTTAAAAGTCACGTGCGATGCGTCACATATCCTGAACTACGTGGTTCACATGGCTCTAAGCACTATGGGACTTAACGTCTGAGGTCATCAGTCCCATAGACTTAGAACTACTTAAACCTAACTAACCTAAGGACATCACACACATCCATGCCCGAAGCAGGATTCGAACATGCGACCATAGCAGCAGCGCGGTTCCGGACTGAAGCGCCTAGAACCGCTGAACTACACTACTGGCCATTAAAATTGCTACACCAAGAAGAAATGCAGATGATAAATGGGTATTCATTGGACAAATATATTATACTAGAACTGACATGTGATGACAATTTTCTCGCAATTTGGGTGCATAGATCCTGAGAAATCATTACACAGAATAACCACCTCTGGCCGTAATAACGGCCTTGATACGCCTGGGCATTGAGTCAAACAGAGCTTGGATGGCGTGTACAGGTACAGCTGCCCATGCAGCTTCAACACGATACCACAGTTCATCAAGAGTAGTGACTGGCCTATTGTGACGAGTCAGTTGCTCGGCCACCATTGACCAGACATTTTCAATTGGTGAGAGATCTGGAGAATTTCCTGTCCAGGGCAGCAGTCGAACATTTTCTGTATCCAGAAAGTCCCGTACAGGACCTGCAACATGCGGTCGTGCATTATCCTGATGAAATGTAGGGTTTCGCAGGGATCGAATGAAGGGTAGAGCCACGGGTCATACCACATCTGAAATGTAACGTCGACTGTTTAAAGTGCCGTCAATGGGAACAAGAGGTGACCGAGAGGTATAACCAATGGCACACCATACCATCACGCCGGGTGATACGCCAGTATGGCGATGACGAATACACGCTTCTAATGTGTGTTCACCGCGATGTCGCCAAACATGGATGCGACCATCATGATGTTGTAAACAGAACCTGGATTCATCCGAAAAAATGACGTTTTGCCATTCGTGCACCCAGGATGGTCGTTGAGAACACCATTACAGTCGCTCCAGTCTGTGATGCAGCGTCAAGGGTAACTGCAGCCGTGGTCTCCGAGCTGATAGTCCATGCTGCTGCAAACGTCGTCGAACTGTTCATGCTGATGGTTGTCTTGCAAACGTCCCCATCTGTTGACGCAGGGATCGAGACGTAGCTGCAAGATCCGCTACAGCCATGCGGATAAGATGCCTGTCATATCGACTGCTAGAGATACGAGGCCGTTGGGTTCCAGCACGGCGTTGCGTGTTACCCTCCTGAACCCTCCCATATTCTGCTAACAGTCATTGGATCCTTACACGCGGCATCACAAGAACGTTTCACCAGGCAACGCCGGTCAACTGCTGTTTGTGTATGAGAAATCGGTTGGAAACTTTCCTCATGTCAGTACGTTTTAGGTGACGCCACCGGCGCCAACCTTGTGTGAATGCCCTGAAAAGCTAATCATTTGCATATCACAGCATCTTCTTCCTGTCGGTTAAATTTCGCGTCTGCAGCACGTCATCTTCGTGGTGTAGCAATTTTAATGGCCATTAGTGTATGTGTCGTGCAGTGATATTCAGTGGTGTATGCAAATACTGTCTCCAAGGTTTGTTGCGAAGAACATCAGTATTAAAAAAATAATGAATTAAAACGTCATGCACGATGCGACGGTTTTACTGCATGAACAGGAAAAATGTAGTAAGGGATTATTTTTTTTCTTTCCTTCGCTCTGGGTGATTGTCAATGAGAAAAACTTTCGCAAAGGTTTGAATTCATGTGTTAAGGCCGTTGCAAGTCACTAACTGCTCTTACTCTCAGATTATGGATGAATGAAGTCTGGATATTCGCTCGTCTTGGGCTACACTTATTTTTCCCCTCAAACGTTTTCAAGGCTAGGTGGATCTTACAGCGACAGCAATTCTTTCTGGACAGTAAGTGATATAGGTATCAATTTTGGTTGAAATGTGCACAGTCATTAAGCAGGAGATGTTGAAGATGTTGAAAATATGTGCAAATGTAAGTCCACTTTTTTGAGTTCCTTGTCTCAGTCTGAGAAAGGGAACCCTTATGGAATCACTTTGTTGTCCGTCCGCCTGTGTGCCTGTCCGACTGTTTTTCTCGGGAGTGGGTAAATGCATCAAGCTGAAATTTATGTTGCATACTGTAGTGTACTGTGCCTTACCGTTGTAAAACATTTACGCTTCTAAATTAGCGCAACGAAAAGATATGGCCATTTATGTCACCTGTTTCGATACTCATAAACTCACCCATCAAATTCTATATTAGTAACCTCCCGTTGACCTGGACTCAATAAATTTCACGATAAGAGATGTTTCATTGTACAAGTAGAGGAAAAATAAAAAAAAACATTAATTTTTAATTATATGACATTAAATTTTTGTTTTTCCCATTTTTTGTCCGTCTGTCTGTTCGTCTGTTTCCCCCTTTTTCTCAGGAACAGGCTGAGGCATCAGTTTGATATTTACTTCTCACAGTAAAGCCTACGGTGCATTTGCGATGTATAAGTTTAAGTTTGTAAGTCAATAAATCAAAAGATTCAGCCATTTACGTAACATATTTCGATATTCGTGAATTCACTCATTAAAAATATATACATTTAGTCGGGCCTCGTGGTCCACGATTAAAGCTCGTGCGTTGCAACGGAGAGGTCGCGGTATCGAATCTTGGTCAAACAACGTGGGTTTAGTCTTCTTTTAAACCTAGCCTTCACCCTCGACTATGTGAGAAGTCGCAAGGAACAACACATTGTCGTGATTCCACTATAGGTCCCCTTTCTCCAGTTGGATAGCTGGGGATGTTTAGGGACACACAATTAGCTACAGTGAAGTCCAACAGAAAGACTTACATCAAGCTATTGTGCCAAAACAAATTGTTATTACTGTTATCTATATATAAGGTAGTTAAGTTTTTGTGGTGCCCTTAGAGCGTGAGTCCTACTCAGATTATCCGGTTTTATGATTTGTATGGATTTAGTGAAGCGAGAAAGTTTTCTGATTTAGACTTCATTGCCAACCTCGAACTTCTCTATGCCATATAAACCTTTGTCAATGTCATATCTTATTGGCAGGCTATATCTGTCAAAGTAACAAAGGCTTGACGGACTTTTTTCTCCGAAAAAACTGCAATTTTTAGCATATGTGGGACTACATTTACACATTCATTTCTTTCACTCTTTCTTCATAAATTTCTAAGTGGTTGTGAATTGAGAAGTTGACCAGCAACGAACGTCCTATAGAACGATACAAGATCGAAAGATCCTTTTAACTGTTCCCTCATGTGGGGAGGTCGAAAATTTGCTACAGCACTGATCTTTTTCACTATCCTGTAGTATATGTTTTTTTGTAATTAGGTGGTCAAGGACTGTAGTCATTTCATGCTCCTCGTTGGATTTCTGCCTGCAAGAACTTATCTAGGGCATTCTGTAGCAGAACGATGTGTTCTGTCCACGTTTGTGTTGATTTTAATCTGGGAACCGTGAAAGTAGGTCCCGAATCTTACATCCAAGTACAGTACTAAGTGCTGCTATGAATAAACCTGAGGTCATGTTGAGACCAAAAGGCAACACTTTGAAATTGTAGATCCTCCTGGCATGCATAAATGCTGTACATTTTCCTGATTATATTGCCAGTACATATAATTTAGATAAGTGCTAGTCATCTGCATCAGACAACACATTTTTTTATCAGATTTTTTAAGTTTTCTGGGCGAGTTTGGAGAGGCACAGTTATTTCATTAATGGCCCTTGCAATCAAGATCAATCCAAAATTCCCATTGAGTTTCAGCACCATTAACAGTGGCCTACAGTATGGGCTGTTGAACAGCGCAACGATGTCCCATTATAGCATTCTTTCAATCTCTGTATCTCCTGCAAGTCTTTTTGTCCAGTATGAGATGTGAGTTATGACAGAAAATCTTGAGCAGCGCTATATTAAGGTGATACAATCATCCAAACATTACTCTGGGCTTTCTTTCAGCACATCAACATATTATAACAAGAAATCAAGCCACTATGAGCATTGGTCTGCTCTTAAATAGCTTGAATATGAAAGCACACACTCTCCTTGCTTCTTGGTACTAGGAAATACTGTAGGTACAGGCTGCCGCCTAGTAGCTGTACAAATGTGATGAGCTATCCATTTAACTTTGACGCCCAAAAAATCCGGGCATTGTGGACCATAAAATAGGACTTGCTCAAGGAAAAGTTAAGTCAAGCGACCTTTCTCTGAGGAAACCACGGCCGGTTATGCTGGCTACGGCCCAACTATCTACAATTGGGAATCTGCACCCTATCGCTATGTTTCCTAGTAGTACATTACAGTGGGTCTGAGCACGACCAGGTGCCAACGGCTCCAATTTCTCAACAATTCTTCAGAGGAGAGGCAAGTACTTCTAGTCTTTCACATATTAGTTTGGATAAATCTGTCAAGACAAAATTGACAACAGAGCCCATATCTAAGGTGATAGTGATAGGTAAGTTTGCATCTGAATAATAGGCATTGCATCGGTTAATATCGGAGCATTCCTACTTCTGGCTGTCGGTACCGCTGTCGTACTGTATGTAATATGTTTACAATTCCAATAAAGCTTCTACTCCAGTCCATGACCGGCATTTTGGGAACACGTTCAGTCTTTTTAGTTTTCTCGTGCAGGGCCAGTTCAAACGATTACTATCATTGACTAAATGAGTAATTACTTGTGGCTGTTTTCTCACATGATTGCCATTCTGCCACTCTTGTTGGTTATTCTGGCCGTCATTATTATTTGATGGTATAAAACCGGGGTGGCCCTGTCGTTCTTGATGTTTTTGTTTCAGTCTATTGCACAGCCGTTGCCTTTATGCTGATTCCTGTGATTCGAATGTGTTTCGCTGCGAACAGTGCTAGAGTCACAGGATGCATTTTATTTCTGACGCTGATCGTTCGAGCAACGACGACTTCATCTGAGGCATATGTAATTGTTTCTTTAGTATCTTCATGTATAAAATCTACAGTGTCCAGAATTGATATGAAATCTCCTAACTTAACCTCTAATACATAAATCAGCTTTTGGCCAACGTTGCTTTTACGATTCTTAAACAACATAATGTGACACGAGTTCCTCCCAGTTTCGAGTTTAACTATTCGTAAATTTCCTTGTTGGAACTTCCATTGTTCTGGATTAAAGAGCTTTCTCCTGAAACATTATTGTGTGACACTTTAACAACATTTGGCCAGAAACGTTTTTTCAAATACCTCACAAGTGAAACAAGACTTGCATCGTTTGGTTGCCTAGAACGCATCATCATTATGAATGATACGGCGAAGCCTATCTTTAGATGACCATTGCATTAATAAGGTAGTATACCACGCAATCCTTGGATAAATAAGACAGTGTACATGCTTTTCTTATCCTGGGAAAAATCTGATATTGCCTGTGTTTGAGTAACTTCTCTTCCATGGAGATAGTTGTGTTACTCAACGCTGTCCACACTCCACAATACACTTGAGGTTACAAACTAACGGCGGAGGATGACCGCTCATTCTACATACACTCTGACAATGGAACAGACACATACATCCGTTCACATTTGTGCACTATTGGATTGATCATCATATACAACTATCCCTAACATTGTGTAATTCTTTACTTACCTCTTTTATTTCTACTCTAATTTCGCGTAACTCCTGTTTTCTGAACGACCTTTTCCCACTGAAAAGTGGTTAACTACGACCTGAAAATTTTTGTCTACGTCTTTAGCAATTTGCACATCCTTTATAGATTTACAAGTCGCACGTTTGGCACAAAATTGATCTTTATGCTGTGCAGACTGTTCACTAATCTTTTTCTTTTGCTCAAGAGACAAATTAGCAACCTACTGAGACAACTGTCGAACAATTTCAGAAAGCGAATCTTCAGCTTGTTTTATTTCACTTACTTCATTAGTCAATTTGGTTTTCATTTCAGAGAAACACTAGGTTTTTCAAAACTTTAATTGCATTATAAATGTTCTCTTCTCCATCAAAAATGTCTTTCAGCCTTGTGGCTTGCCCTTCAGAAATTTACTTGGTTGAATACTTTGTGAAAATGGTTTGTGACTCAGATTATCCTGTTCAGTAAGTGTAATGCCTTTTATTGCAACATCGCACCATTTGGCTGAGGACTGCAGACAAAAATACACCCAGTGTTTGTATTCTAGGAATATTTCCAGCTGTTTTATTGACGTGAAGAGTAGGTTCAATATTCTCAACTACGGGTTGAAGATTAATTGAAATTGTTCGCGCTATCCATGTTTGCCCGATCTTCTACCTTTAACATCTACATCTACGTCTACATATATATACTCCGCAAGCCACCAAGTGGTGTGTGGCGGAAGGCACAGTTCGCGCCTAAGTCATATCCCCCCCCCCCCCCCTTCTGTTCCACTTCCGGATCGCGCGAGGGAAAGACGACAGTCTGAACGCCTCAGTACGAGCTCTAATTTCCCTTATTTTCGAATTGTGAATGGTGATCATTGCGCAATTTGAAAGTTGATGGTAATAATATATGCTCTACATCCTCAGCGAAGATCGGATTTCGGAATTTAGTGAGCAGCCCCTTCCGTTTAGCGCGTCGCCTATCTGCAAGTGTGTCCCACTTCGAACTTTCAATGAGATTTGTAACGCTCTCGCGTTGGCTAAATGTACCAGTCATGAATCTTGCTGCTCTTCTTTGGACCTTCTCAATCCCTTTAATCAGACCCAACTGGTAAGGATCCCATACAGACGAACAATACTCTAAGACTGGACGATTTAACGTATTGTAAGCAATTTACTTTGTTGAAGAACTGCATCGCTTTAGGATTCTACCAATAAACCGCAATCTAGAGTTCGCCTTGCCCGTTACGTGTGTAATCTGATCATTCCATTTGAGATCATTTCGAATAGTCACACCCAAATACTTGACCGATGTTACCGTTTCCAAAGACTGGGCATTTATTTTGTGCTCGTATATCAATGGGGATTTTCGCCTCGTTATACGCAGTAGGTTACATTTACTAATATTGAGAGAACTGCCAGTCATTACATCACGCACTTATTTTCTGCAAATCCTCATTGATTTGTTCACTACTTTCGTGTGATAATACTTTCCTATAGACTACAGCATCATCGGCAAACAGTCTAATGCCGCTGTCAATACCATCAACCTGATCGTTCATGTAAATCGTAAAAAGCAGAGGACCTATTACGCTGCCCTGCAGCACACCTGAAGTTACGCTTGTTTGTGTTGAAGTTACCCCCTTCAGGACGACATAATGCTTTCTGTTAGAAAACATATTCAGCCGTATATGTCATCGGATAGACCGTAAGCGCGCACTTTTTGGAGCAAGCGACAGCGCGGAACTGAGTCGAACACCTTTCGAAAGTCGAGAATTATATCATCAACCTGGGAACCGGTATCTAGAGCCTATTGTATATCATGCACAAAGAGGGCCAGCTGTGTCTCGCATGACCGCTGTTTCTTAAAACCGTGCTGGTTTCTGCAGATGAGCTTCTCAGAGTCTAGAGAGGTCATTATGTCTGAACACAAAATATGTTACATGATTCTTCAACAAATCGACGTAAGTGAAATTGGCCGGTAATTATGTGCATCCGATTTTCTACCCTTTTTATAGATTGCTATGACCTAGGCCTTCTTCCAGTCCCGTAGAACATTCCTCTGTTCCAACGATCTCTGATAGATGATGAATAAGAATGATGCTATATTTGTAGCATAGTCAACATATAATCTTACGGGAATACCGTGTGGGTCAGATGCCTTCCTGGCGTCTAAGGATCTTAACTGTTTTACTATCCCACATACACTATTCACTATGTCAGCCATCCTTGCGTGTGTTCGATAATTGAAAGGAGGAATTGTGCTGCAATCCTCTACCGTAAACGAGTTTTTGAAAGCTAGGTTTAAAATTTCGGCCTTCTGTTTATCATCATCCGTTAAATTACCCGTACTGTCAGCAAGAGAAGGTATTGAATTATTTGTAGCGTTCATAGATTTTACGTACGACCAAAATTTTTTGGGGTTATTTTTAGAATCTACAGATAAAATATTGCTTTCAAATTCGTTAAAAGAATCTCTGATCTACCTTTTGACAGCTGCTTTCATTTCGCATAATTTCTGTTTGTCAACTGGGCAGTGACATAACATCCAAACAAGAATATAAGTTGCTAATTAATTGTAAGCAGTAAACAGCTAAACATACCTCACATAGATTGGCTAAAAATTTCAAAAATTAAACGGAAGTACTACGACTAAAAGAAAAACAATATACTGAAACTTCGCCCTTACCGTTATATGATGTACAGTTCTTTGACCAAAAACTAATTATAGTTCTACTATTTTTAAAAAATTGTCTGTTACTACAACTAAACTTTGAATATTTGACTACCATAACGTGATGCAAGCAGAATAGATCTCAAGAATAATTAAGTAACAAGGGCTAGTAACGTACTTGAAGCAAATCTTTCTATTTGACGGCCTTTCCGCAGCTTGAGTGTCGATGAAGATGAGATGAAGTGGTTAGAACAAAATTGGCAGCCAGTCCATGAAAGAAAGAATCAAATACGCGACCTCGCCATCTTAAAACAGCGGAGCTAGCCGTTTGACAAGGGAGTACGGACGGCGGATATGGGAGAAGCAATTACTTAAGTATGACACGTCGTCAGAAGGCATTTCAACGTAGACAGAATAGACTGAAAATACATTATATGGCCTTCGAAAACAGCATGTCATTCGAAACGGTTTCCAGAGACAAGTAACGAACGTGTTATGACGTACATGCTCCTGTCACATTTGTGGAGTAGTTCCGTAGGAATTATAAGCACTACAGCATATTACAAGTCTCCTCTCCGAGTGAACATAGTTGCTTCAAAACAGAATTATTGACGCTAAATGTGTGCTCTGTAAGCGTTTCTGTTAATGCACCGAATAGCGTCTAACTTTCGTTATGCGAAGTAACAGCAGCATTCTTATTCCCTTGTGCCATTGCAGAATGTACAGTCGGCGTTCGGGCGCCAGAAGTTGAGTTCAAGGAACGTCGCTAACGATGGATCTAGAACATAAGTCTTTCAGACACCTGAGGCGTTTCGTTGACTTCTGCTGCTTCCTTGCGACTACCCCGTTACGTTTTTCGAGTGGAACTTCAACGTTTACAGTATCTACTGGCCGAATATTCTATTGTATTTTGGTGTCATTGTTGCTGCTGGTCTCTGCGTACTACGGAATAAGTGTAACAATACCGCAACTTTACAGCAACGGGAATAACTTGGTGAGAAACATGCACGTATTCAATCTGGTTTTCGGTGTTTTTACAGCCATTGCCATTGTGCTACGAAACTCGGGCCTCCATCAGAGACACGTTGATATATTCTGCGCCAAATTACATTCACTAGATGCATTTCTGTGTGACAATACCGAGACAGAATATATGCTTATTAACTCATTAGTGCGCCGAGTGGCAGTTGGGGTTGTCAGTTACCCCACCCTGTTATACGGTCCAGTTATGTGGCTTACAGAACGCCGATATCAACTAGATCTGCTGTGTCCTATATATTTCAGTCATATTGCAAGGAATATGGTCACCCTGCAATTTTTTACCTTTAATTGGATACTGCGCCGAAGATTCCGCCAGTTAAATAAGTATTTACTGGAGATGTTCAGAATACCTTCAGAAGATGAACTCGACTACCTTATTTCGTCTTTTCCCACCATATCTTGGAGAGATTACATTCAGTGCCATGACTTCAAGCTAGGTGCAGGAGAATCAAGTCTTTTACCGTACAGGCGGAGATTAGAAACCGGTATTGGATGTAATCTTGTATTTGATGTCCAAATGAAGCTGAAATTTCAGGACTGTATTCCATGGGTTTATTTTCAGCACGTAAATTTCCTTCTTCGTGATGTGGCTGGAACCGTGAATGCAGCTTATGGGGTGCAGAACGTAACGGAAATGACATGCTGTTTCGTGCACATTGTAATAAACGCTTACTTGATGACATCACATTTGCTGGGCATGGGAGCACCATGGGTTGGGGAATCAACATGGCATATTGTATCGTTGTACCTACCGTGGCAAGCTATGTCAGTTTTGCGGTTAGTCAGCATAGTCTACAGCTGCGAAGTGGTTGTTCAGGAGACAAAACGTTTGGAACGGCTGGTCAACAAGCTGCTGTTACTGTCACCATTTAGCGACTGTGACCACCACACGGGGCTCCAAAAGTTCGCCCACCAGCTGGCGTCGAGACGTATCACCTACAGCGCTGCGGGACTCTTCCCTATCGACAAATCACTGCTGACGGGTTGTGTGGCCGCTGTCACCACATACCTGGTGATCCTCGTCCAGTTTGGCCAATCTGATGCCACTAAGCACCAGAATAATACAAGCATTAGGTAAATGCACAACCAAATAAATATTTAGAATTTTCTTGCAGTTAATTGAATAGGATTCTTACTATAAGTGATTGTGCAGGGTGACTTTTCACTTTCAGAAAAATCAAATGACATACAGATAATGCTGTTAGGTAATGATAAGTTGTATGTACACGCTTTTCACATAAATTACAAATTAAAGAGCTACATCTACATTTCTGTAGCTCACAAATGACTAGTGGAAAGAGCACAAACTGAGGAATTCATATATAAAATGATCACATCACCAAGATTTTATTTGGCAGTTTTTTCCAAATGAAATAAAATGCACAAGAAGTTTCATTTGGCAGCAGTGAATCAAGAAACTTTGGGTCATAGCCTTAGAAACACCATACTTGCTCTGTGCTTGGCTGACAGCACTAATGCTGAATCTCATGAAGCAAATACGGGTGTAGTCATAAAGTTTTAATTACATCTATCAAAAACTAAAGTCTTGAAATAAATATTTTGTTTGTTTCAGGTACATAAAAAATAGTTTGAGATAAATTTTTTGTTTGTTTCAGGTACATATCTGCATTCCAGGAATGTACTGATATCATTGTATCACAATACCATAGCACACTTTTAGAGAATCCAAACCAAAATGCCCCAGTCCATTGTCAAAGTGGCAATGTACCCTCGTACCCCATTACTTGACAACATAATGCCAACACAAACCAGAAAGTCTCCCAAATAGTTGCTTGTTCTGATATCTGCTTGCAGATGGCTGCACCAGCCCCCAAACTTACCTTTCAATAAAAATCTTTGATAAGAAGTTCTTGCTTAAGTACTGGTCAAACATGGAGAGAAAAAAAATAGGAAGTATTGTCTTAAAAATATCTGTAGTATCTGCAGATGAAATTTCTGTACATATAGGAAAGTCACCCAGTGCAATTCAACTTCATTTTCAAAAAATCTTAAATGTTTTGCATATGGAACATATTTGCAAGCATTGTAAGCTTTGAAACTTCCTGGCAGATTAAAACTGTGTGCCTGACCGAGACTCGAACTCGGGACCTTTGCCTTTCGCGGGCAAGTGCTCTATCATCTGAGCTACCGAAGCACGACTCACGCCCGGTCCTCACAGCTTTACTTCTGCCAGTACCTCGTCTCCTACCTTCCAAACTTTACAGAAGCTCTCCTGCGAACCTTGCAGAACTAGCTCTCCTGAAAGAAAGGATATTGCGGAGACATGGCTTAGCCACAGCCTGGGGGATGTTTCCAGAATGAGATTTTCACTCTGCAGCGGAGTGTGCGCTGATATGAAACTTCCTGGCAGATTAAAACTGTGTGCCCGACCGAGACTCGAACTCGGGACCTTTGCCTTTCGCGGGCAAGCGCTCTACCATCTGAGCTACCGAAGCACGACTCACTCCCGGTCTCACAGCTTTACTTCTGCCAGTACCTCGTCTCCTACCTTCCAAACTTTACAGAAGCTCTCCTGGTTCGCAGGAGAGCTTCTGTAAAGTTTGGAAGGTAGGAGACGAGGTACTGGCAGAAGTAAAGCTGTGAGACCGGGCGTGAGTCGTGCTTCGGTAGCTCAGTTGGTAGAGCACTTGCCCGCGAAAGGCAAAGGTCCCAAGTTCGAGTCTCGGTCGGGCACACAGTTTTAATCTGCCAGGAAGTTTCATATCAGCGCACACTCCGCTGCAGAGTGAAAATCTCATTCTGGATTGTAAGCTTTGTTATTTAGCTATATCAGAAACTTTGATCTGTTTTCATACAAGTACACTACTATCAATTATAGTCGCACAGCATAAGAGAAAGAGAGAGTGTTTGAATTTTTATAAAGTTTTATTAGTAATATATACTACAATTTAATGTTCAGTTTTTATTCACTCCAGAGCTTGTGAATGTAAGTTTTCTCCAAATTTTTGTAAAGACTTGACTACCATGAGAGATAATGTGAATACTAGTATTAGCATATTGTGAAGATTTGACTATCTTGAGAGATAATGTGAATGATAGTTTTTATGAAATACATAATATTTATACATCACGTGTAGAATGTAATTTAATAATTCAGTGTGATGATAGTCGATTTATATTTAGAAAGTGTGGTTCAGATTAAATGCACATGCTCACATGAAGTGATTGTTTCCATACATCTTACTTGAAGCTCTTTAGCCATGAGTAACAGTAGTAAGCTCGTATATTAACTTCAATAATAAGCATGTTATGCAACTGCGCTAGCTGTTCTAAACACATCTCTGATGAGGATTCAAGATTCAAAATTTTACACTTATGCAATTGCTCCTAATATGCCACATTTCAAAAATTTTCAGTGGTGACAACAATAGATTACTGATGTCTAAAGCAATGTAAAATGCTAGCTTATGAGTCTCACTATGAATCTAGCAAACTAATCAACTTTTTGTGTGAGTACTATATGTATACATATCATATATTAAATACAAATATGGTGTACATATTTCGATAAACGTTGATAACTCATAAAATCAAATATATTAAAACTACCAATAAAAATACTCAAAGCTGATAGAATAAAGGCTAATCTAATCTCATATGAAATAGACTGGGCAACAGAATGTAAAGAACCTAACACAAAATGATTTGAGTTCAACCAGCAATCATTAAGGTATACACACCTAATCTACCATAACATAAAAAATAAAAGTGCAACAGAAAACATAATACTTTTGAATGGTGTAGACTGCAGTATGCATACAATTATAATATCAATTAAGTGTCAGAACATATGCAGAAATGTAAGACTTGATGCAATACATTCAATGGAAACAACTTGAAGTTGCAACACATGATAACTGTCAAATTATCCCCATTTTAATAAGTACATCCAATGACTTTGTGCTGCAGCTTACCTGCACCAGACAGTCCTAACTGGACAATGACAATGACATAGGCTGTAAGTGGGGTTATAAACTTCTTCAGGAACGACAGATCAAGTGTAAAGAACCTTGCTGCCCCATAACAGGGCTGGCTGTTGGTCAATTGTTCCCAAAACTGCCGAAGCGCTTCATGACACCCTTTTCTGCTCTTCAGTGACAGCTGTACACGTTTTTGAACCGGCCGTTCTGTACGACTAGCTTGTGCCTTCGGCAATATGGGCCACAACTGCTTCAGGTCAAGGAAGGCAGCGATACATAAATGTACATCACAGTGCTCAGAAAACAGCTGATATGTTCCATTAAGTTTCGGGTGTGCAGCCGCAAGAAATCTCCTTCTTCTTCTAATATTTCGGCTGTATAACGTTCAGCCATCTTCAGAGTGAGCCGCAAGACTGCCGCTCCAGTGCTCGCTTCGTCCCTATATACTCTTGTACCGTGCGACTGCGCATGCGGCCACAGATGCAAATGCGCCAGAGACGTTGGTCGGCGGCAGAGACGTGCATAATGCGCGAGTTGTATCTATGACTCCGCAGTTGATCTGTGTTGGCATATCGATATATCATTGTGAGCTGCACTGTGACGACGTCTTTGTGAGTTTATTACAGCAAGTGCCGGATTCCATGATTTATCAAGATTGAAACCATTATCTCTATTAATTAAATTCGTCGTCAGGCGAATTTCAATCGCCTCGTTCACTATCGAGTCCCAAAAGGATGATGTAGTTGCCAAAATTTCGACGTTGTCATACTACATACTGTGAGCATTATCAATACAGTGCTCTGCCACTGCCGACTTATTAGGTTGTAAAAGTCGTGTGTACCTCCGGTGTTCTGTACATCTTTCTCGGACAGTACGAGTTGTTTGTCCGATGTAAGATGATGTCTTACATCGGACAAACAACTCGTACTGTCCAAGAAAGATGTACAGAACACCGGAGGTACACACGACAGTACGAGTTGTTTGTCCGATGTAAGATGATGTCTTACATCGGACAAACAACTCGTACTGTCCAAGAAAGATGTACAGAACACCGGACGTACACACGACAGTACGAGTTGTTTGTCCGATGTAAGATGATGTCTTACATCGGACAAACAACTCGTACTGTCCAAGAAAGATGTACAGAACACCGGAGGTACACACGACAGTACGAGTTGTTTGTCCGATGTAAGATGATGTCTTACATCGGACAAACAACTCGTACTGTCCAAGAAAGATGTACAGAACACCGGAGGTACACACGACAGTACGAGTTGTTTGTCCGATGTAAGATGATGTCTTACATCGGACAAACAACTCGTACTGTCCAAGAAAGATGTACAGAACACCGGAGGTACACACGACAGTACGAGTTGTTTGTCCGATGTAAGACATCATCTTACATCGGACAAACAACTCGTACTGTCGTGTGTACCTCCGGTGTTCTGTACATCTTTCTTGGACAGTACGAGTTGTTTGTCCGATGTAAGACATCATCTTACATCGGACAAACAACTCGTACTGTCGTGTGTACCTCCGGTGTTCTGTACATCTTTCTTGGACAGTACGAGTTGTTTGTCCGATGTAAGACATCATCTTACATCGGACAAACAACTCGTACTGTCGTGTGTACCTCCGGTGTTCTGTACATCTTTCTTGGACAAACAACTCGTACTGTCCAAGAAAGATGTACAGAACACCGGAGGTACACACGACAGTACGAGTTGTTTGTCCGATGTAAGATGATGTCTTACATCGGACAAACAACTCGTACTGTCCAAGAAAGATGTACAGAACACCGGAGGTACACACGACAGTACGAGTTGTTTGTCCGATGTAAGATGATGTCTTACATCGGACAAACAACTCGTACTGTCCAAGAAAGATGTACAGAACACCGGAGGTACACACGACTTTTACAACCTAATAAGTCGGCAGTGGCAGAGCACTGTGTTGATAATGGTCACAGTATGTCGTATGACAACGTCGAAATTTTGGCAACTACATCATCCTTTTGGGAGTCGATAGTGAAGGAGGCGATTGAAATTCGCTTGACGACGGGCTCACTCTGAAGATGGCTGAACGTTATACAGCCGAAATATTAGAAGAAGAAGGAGATTTCTTGCGGCTGCACACCCGAAACTTAATGGAACAGTCTTTGCGCCGCCAAAACCTGAAGATGCACAACAGCTGATATGTTTCACAAGATTTTTCGCATCATAGGCACTGTTGATAGTTCTATCCACTCCAAGAAGACAAAGTGCTTTGGTTAGTTTTCACAGCAGACCGCTATATTAAAGGGGCATCGGTATCTTGTTACAGTCTGGTGCGACAGTGCTTGCACTGTGCATAAGCCTTTGGTATTTAGAGTGCAGCGGCATTATAGACACCCTGGGGAACAGTACATCGTATTAATGAGGATAATGAACTTTCTTTTCTGAATAAATGCATAAATTTGCATATGACGATATCAATTCAGTGCCCAACATCGTTTTTAAACTAATACAAGTGATATAACTTATACTTGTTTAATTTCATTTTATTTTCAATAGTAAGAACGACAAATTGCAATATAATGATGTTATTTAAGAAATGAATGTCTACAGCGGACTCATGTAAAACCATTTAAATGCAAACCACATCAGTCAAATGGTGTGAGCACATAGGGCAGCTGAATAGAAAGTAATTGCCACTACACCACTTTCCAGAAGCGCTCCTAAATGTACTTTATCACTTTCATCCAAAAATTAATGAGCTATGCCAATTTTTGTGAAGAAAGCTTCAAGAACAGTTCATTTCATAGCAGTGTTATGCAGAATACACCTTAAAGCTGCGGCCTTAGCAATAAAAAAAACACTGGATGTGTCTGAGAACTTTGGAAGGTACTCTACATTCTAGTGAATCTTGGCCACTCCAATCATAAAAGCGTTGCATACAGAGAAAATGTACCGCTAATGCAAAAACATACAACATAGCTTTAGTTTTGCTGTTATATTATTTTTGCATGCTTCTGATCAAATCAGATCAGAACAATACTATCTTACACAGTCAGAGGAAACACTTAACCATATTGATGAATTGGTTGCGTTAGGCTACTATCTTGTACAAGTCCATCATGTCATTTACTGTACTTTACAAGATTTAAATTTATCAGCAGCAGAAAGCCATTGTTAGGCTACCATAGGACTGTGTTGGAAGGCATTTCAGAAAAATACTTCCAGGTATTTCCATGGATACTCTTGAATTTCAGATTTTGTATGCAGAGTAATACTACTTAGTTGTTCATAATTCCAAAATAAGTCCTCTGTTGACTGCATTTCATAAAAAAGTGATTTGGATTTCAGTGAAAATATTGAAACTCCACCTATGAAGTTGCTTGTTGATATAATTGTCTTTCCTGTGTAGTTCTTCTGCCCAATTTTATCGTTTTCGCCTCAGTATAGGCACTTATTACAACTTAAAGAAAATACCATAGCCTGTGCTTAACCAACATATATCATTATTTTTACATTAATTGCTAGACATAAAGCAATATTTATAGAACAACGGAATATCTGGGATTCGACAATGACTGCCAAAGACCATGATTATGTGCGTGTAAGTTGCATTTGCATGAATGAGTGTGTATGTTTGCAGTATAATTCAGAAAAAGGCCTTTTGGCCAAAAGCTTACTTGTCTAGCAGTCTTATGCAGCTCTCCACGCTACTCTATCCTGTGCAAGCCTCTTCATCTCCCAGTACCTACTACAACCTACATCCTTCTGAATCTGTTTAGTGTATTCATTTCTTGGTCTCCCTCTATGATTTTTACCCTCCACGCTGCCCTCCAATACTAAATTGGTGATCCCTTGATGCCTCAGAATATGTCCTACCAACCGATCTCTTCTTCTAGTCAAGTTGTGCCACAAATTTCTCATCTCCCCAATTATATTCAATACCTCCTCATTACTTATGTGATCTACCCATCTAATCTTCAGCATTCTTCTGTAGCACCACATTTCGAAAGCTTCTATTCTCTTCTTGTCTAAACTATTTATCATCCATGTTTCACTTCCATACATGGCTACACTCCATACAAATAGTTTCAGAAATGACATCCTGACACTTGAATCTATACTCGATTTTAACAAATTTCTCTTCTTCAGAAACGCTTTCCTTGCCATTGCCAGTCTACATTTTATATCCTCTCTACTTCGACCATCATCAGTCATTTTACTCCCCAAATAGCAAAACTCACTTACTACTTTAAGCGTCTCATTTCCTAATCTAATTCCCGCATCATCACCCGATTTAATTCGAGTACATTCCATTATCCTCGTTTTGCTTTTGTTGATGTTCATCTTATATCCTCCTTTCAAGGCACTGTCCATTCCGTTCAGCTGCTCTTTCAGGTCCTTTGCTGTCTCTGACAGAATTACAACGTCACTGGCGAACCTCAAAGGTTTTATTTCTTCTTCATGGATTTTAATTCCTACTCCGAATTTTTCTTTTGTTTCCCTTACTGCTTGCTCAATATACAGATTGAATAACATCAGGGGTAGGCTACAACCCTGTCTCACTCCCTTCCCAACCGCTGTTTCCCTTTCATGCCCCTCGACTCTTATAACTGCCATCTGGTTTCTGTACAAATTGTAAATAGCCTTTCGCTCCCTGCCGCCTTCAGAATTTGAAAGAGAGTATTTCAGTCAACATTGTCAAAAGCTTTCTCTGTCTACAAATGCTAGAAACGTAGATTTGCCTTTCCTTAATCTATTTTCTAAGATAAGGCGTAGGGTCAGTATTGCCTCACGTGTTCCAACATTTCTATGGAATCTAAACTGATCTTCCCCGAGGTTGGCTTCTACCAGTTTTTCCATTCGTCTGGAAAGAATTCGTGTTAGCATTATGCAGCCGTGGCTTATTAAACTGATAGTTCGGTAATTTTCACATCTGTCAACCCCCATTTTCTTTGGGATTGGAATAATTATATTCTTCTTGAAGTCTTAAGGTATTTCACCTGTCTCATACATCTTGCTCACCTGATGGTAGAGGTTTGTCAGGGCTGGCTCTCCCAAGGCTATCAGTACTTCTAATGGAATGTTGTCTACTCCCAGGGTCTTGTTTCAACTCAGGTCTTTCAGTGCTCTGTCAAACTCTTTACGCAGTATCATATCTCCCATATCATCTTCATCTACATCCTCTTCCATTTCCATAATATTGTCCTCAAGAAAGTCGCCCTTCGTTCTCGCTTCCCGCGCCCGGGTTCCCGGGTTCGATTCCCGGCGGAGTCAGGGATTTTCTCTGCCTCGTAATGACTGGGTGTTGCGTGATGTCCTTAGGTTAGTTAGGTTTAAGTAGTTCTAAGTTGTAGGGGACTGATGACCATAGATGTTAAGTCCCATAGTGCTCAGAGCCCTTAACGTCGCCCTTGTATAGATCCTCTATATACTTCTTCCACCTTTCAGCTTTCCCTTCTTTGCTTAGAACTGGGTTTCCATTTGAGCTCTTGATATTCATGCAAGTGGTTCTCTTTTCTCCAAAAATCTCTTTAATTTTACTGTAGGCAGTCTCTATCTTACCTCTAGTGATATACGCCTCTACATCCTTACATTTGTCCTCTAGCCATCCCTGCTTAGCCATTTTGCACTTCCTGTCGATCTCATTTTTGAGACGTTTGTATTCTTTTTTGCCTGCTTCATTTAGTGCATTTTTATATTTTCTCCTTTCATCAATTAAATTCATTATCTCTTCTGTTACCCAAAGACTTCTATTGGGCCTCGTCTTTTTACCTACTTGATCCTCTGCTACCTTCACTATTTCATCCCTCAAAGCTACCCATTGTTTTTCTACTGTATTTCTTTGCCCCATTCTAATGCTCTCCCTGAAACTCTCTACAACCTCAGGTTTAGTCAGTTTATCCAGGTCCCATCTCCTTAAATTCTCACCTTTTTGCAGTTTCTTTAGTTTTAATCTACGCTTCATAACCAATAGATTGTGGTCAGAGTCCACATCTGCCCCTGGAAATGTCTTACAATTTAAAATCTGGTTCCTAAATCTCTGTCTCTATCTGAAACCTATCAGTATCTCCAGGATTCTTCCATGTATACAACCCTCCTTTATGATTCTTGAACCAAGTTTTAACTATGATTAAGTTATGCTCTGTGCAAAATTCTACCAGGCGGCTTCCTCTTTCATTCCTTATCCCCAATCCATGTTCACCTACTACGTTTCCTTCTCTTCCTTTTATAAACTCCTCTAAAAAGATTCAGTAACTATAGATATAAATAATGAATTAAATACCAAGAAACTGCAATATATTTAGAAAAAATTGTATAATATTGCAACATTTACTGCTGCAACAACAAAAAAATTATTTGTTTCTATCATTATTATCAAAAGTTAAAGTTACTAGTATTAATGAAGAACCCACATGTAAAATAAAATAATTATTGTAGCGAACTCGAGGTATCACGTAGCATGCAAATTACTAAAGAGATCGATCTACTCTGGGGGCCAATAACATTGGGCAACAAAAAAATACTTTTTGAATATTTAGAGCACTTCATGAGGCAATTCCCACTAATTTTGGGTTGAGAAAAAGAAATAAGACAATGAAAATTTTTTATTAGCTCTAGTTTCTATGATATACACAAGGTGGAAGTATTACATATTAATGGGTTGAGAGAAAAGGATACATTTTAATTACATACATGCTAACAAAAATGAAAGCGCATTTGATTATTTTAACTGGTAATTACATGCTAAGTGTTCTAAATTCCTGGTAAAATACTTCGGAGATGGTCGTGCCTGAAGAGAATCATGTGGTGTCCTATTGACTTCGTCGTCTTTTAGCTTGCCTCTTGTAATGGAGTTTCGCAGATCCCTGCACAAAGACCAACAGTAACCCGCAAGCATTACTTCATTCCAACGGCCCTGATATCTTTGTTCCATAACAGAAATGTCCTGATGAAATCTCTCACCATGCTCATGACTAACAGCTCCACAACTAGGCGGGAAAAAGTCTAGGTGGGAGTAGAGAAAATGGATCTTAAGGGACATGTTGCATCCAAGGTTACGGTATTTTTGCAGGAGCACTGTCACCAAATGCTTGTAGTTGTCATCTCTTTTGTTGTCTAAAAGTCCATGAACAACACCCTTGAGGCTTCCCAAGCATCCATTTCTTTCCCCTCCAAAACTTGGTCAAATGCAGGATCTTTTACAAGTTCTCTTATTTGTGGTCCGACAAAAATGCCTTCCTTGACTTTTGCATCACTTAATTTCGAAAATTTCTCTCTTATGTACTTAAAGGCCCGTCCTTCTCGGTTCATAGTTTTGACAAAGTTTTTCATCAAACCCAGCTTAATATGCAGGGGTGGAAGAACAACGTCTTTTGGGTCCACAAGAGGCTTGGCAACGACATTTTTCTCGCTAGGGTGAAGATTTCTTGCAGGCCAATCTTCTTTTATATAATGCAATTTCCTATCTCTACTGTCCCGCATACACAAAAAGCGGCAATGTTTTGTGCAACCCAGTTGCATTCCTAAGAGTATGGCAATGACTTTTAGATCACCACAGATTTTCCATTGTTGTCATGATATTTCATTAAGCCCAAGAGACCTGTCATATTTGCATATGTCTCCATGTGATGACCAACAGGAATAGATGAAAGAAGGTTCCCGTTGTGAAGTAACACAGTGTTCAGACTAAGCTTGGAGGAGTCTATGAATAGCCTCCATTCAGTTGAATCATGGTTCAAATTCAAAGATTTCATCAAGCCATTAATGTCGCAGCAGACAACAAGATTATTTTTCTTCTCAAAAAAGGGAAGCAGTTCCATGTGACGTTTTCTGTACTGTGAGATTCTCACATCACTTTGGAGAGGATTCCATTGCTGTAGTCGTGACCCAAGAATTTCTGCATTCTCCTTTGACAGGCAATCACTAAATTCTGCTTGATTCCGTCTGTGCGGTTTATCATCTTTTCTCTCAAAATCGGGGTCATGGGATGTGGAGGGCTTGTTTGGTTCTTCTTGTTCCACACTTTCATTTTCTACTTCAAACACACAATTTTCGGGTGGCGTACGAACTGGTAAACTGTCCGAATGTGGAATGGGTCGAATAGCAGATGGAAGATTCGGGTACTGAACTGTTCTTCTTTTCTTCATAGACAATCCTGCCTTTATAGGTGGAGTCTTTACAAGAGGCGTCAGATTGCGTTTCTGTGAGGAAAATGTTATTTCATGACAAATATAACAAAAGTTATTCACCATATTTACACATTTTCGTGGCATTTTTACAAATTTTACTTTTTCCTCACTTGTTTCAGATGTCCTTCATATATAAATGTTGGGAAATGTAACGATAGTGTTCTTCGATGTTTACGTAAGCCAACAGAACAGTGCTCCAGAGACTTAGAAAGCACACTCAGGTGTTACTTAGCATCTTCTGAGTGTCAGAGGTTGAGCTCTAGAAGCTTGTAATAAAGCAACGCTGTGCGTCCTGCAGTTCTCCATATAGCTAAGGTCGATAATTAATTGCTTTAACAGGAGGAACGGATCAATGAAACACAGCCAGTCTGATGCTTCTTCCAGAACTTAAAACCTTAAATGCCGAATACCAGAAAATGTTACCAGTGCCTCTTAGCAAGTGTGAAAGTACATCTGGAATGCAGTGTGTGTTAGCAGTAGTATTACTGATACCAGATTTGTTCTACTTCATTCAGCGAACCTATTTCACGAAATAACTTTCCATAAGGAGATATTTCCTTTAACATTATTTTATAAAAGAGTGCAAGACTATTCCACAGTCCCTGCACAAAATTTTTCTGTTTTGTTTTAAAATACAAGTAACTTCGGAAATTAAGTCTGTCGTAGGTCAAGATCTGCAACGTAAATAACAGCCAGGTTTTATAATGCATTTACAACGAATAATTGCAGTGTCTAGGTTTGTAAGTATGACTACAGAAGGAACCTGTCGATGCAACACGTTCTGAGACATAAAGGTAGGACCAGTTTAGTACTGGAGGGAAGTGGGTGGAGGGGGGAAGACCTAAAAATTGTAGAGGGAGATGAAGAGATAAATGCATTAAACAGGTTGAAAGGATGTATGTTGCAGCAGTTATTTAGAGCGAAATGACTTGCGCAGTGTAGAATAGCATGGAGAGGTGCATCGAACCAGTTTTCGGATTGAAGACCACAACGGTAACAATAGGTTTCGAAGTACGTTCAGTTGATATGTCACCTACATGCCGTTATCGCCCTCTGTTGCGTATAACTGGAAATAAGCACTTAATGGTAACTGAAATACTACCGAGCAAGGTGGCACAGTCATGACCACACTGCCCTCCCATTGGAGAGGGCGAATTTCCCATCTGACCATCCAGATTTGGATTTTCCTAGATTTCCCTAAATCGATTAATGAAAATGCCGGGATGGATTTTTTGAAAGGGTAGGGGCGATTTCCTCCCTCATCCTTCTCTGATTCGAACTTCTGCTCCGTCTTTAATGACTTGGTTGTTGAATTCTAATTTATTCCTGACAGTCTAATTCCGATCTACATAAATTATTGAAGCCAGCTTAACTATTGCCGCGTCATGTTACCTTACTCTTACCAGTAATCTGCTACCATAATTATCGAACTAAATCATATTAAAACGACAACATTTAAATAAAGCTGAGGTTATGAATTTGTAATTAGTTTTGTGATGTTCTACGTGCGTGTCGATAACTTCCCTTGAATTCAAAATAACAAGTTTTATACACATAAAACTTACTAAAGGCAGCAATAAAAAAAAAATTAGTTCCCCATCGAATACTATCTGTAAAATTTCCACGGTACAAATGATAATAGCTACGGGATGCATGGAGAAACTAATTCTCCAGTTTTATGACATACGTCGAACCACTGGCAGTGGAAAATCAATTTTTGATGATTCAGAGTACTGCAGATGGTACAAAGGTCAAATCAGGAAATCACGACATTATACGACACTGTGCTATTCACCAATGAAGCATGCTTCGCGAGACAATGTTTCTTCAGCTTCCACAACGAGCACGTATAGGCATACATCAACTCAAATGCTACACGGGAATTCCGCTTCCAAGAGATACTTCCAAATAATCCCTGGTCAGGTATCGTGGATGGCAAACTGAACCACACATCCTCCTGCACGTCTTTCTGGGACTTCTTTAAGACACTTTTTTGCACGGCTACCTGCCTTAGATACTTGAGTGTGTGTCATTGCACCTGTACGATATCCTCTTTTAGGTGCATAGCTCTACACCATCACAGCAAGGAATCTTACGAATGCCGGCCGGAGTGGCCCGGGCGGTTCTAGGCACTTCAGTCTGGAATTGCGCGACCGCTACGGTCGCAGGTTCGAATCCTCCCTCGGGCATGGATGTGTGTGACGTCCTTAGGTTAGTTAGGTTTGAGTAGTTCTAAATTCTAGGGGTAGCGTCTTTGATTCATAATCAAAACGTCTTCGGTCCCGGGTTCGATCCCCGCCACTCTCTAAATTTTGATAAATAATCAGCATTGGCGGCCGAAGACTTCCGGCGTAAGAAGTCAGCCTCATTCTGCCAACGGCCTTGTCAAAGAGGGTGGAGGAGCGGATAGAGGTTCAGGGCACTCTCTTGTCCTAGGGGTGGGAAATTGCCCCTAAAGGCGGAAGTATCAGCAATGATCAACGACATGAGGACGCAGAAGGCAATGGAAACCACTGCATTAAAGACACGTGTATCCACAGGACATGTGGCCTGTAATTGAAGAAGTGTCATGATGATCTCTCCATTGGCAAAAGATTCCGGAATAGTCCCCAATTCGGATCTCCGGGAGGGGACTGCCAAGGGGGTGGTTACCATGAGAAAAAGATTGAATAATCAACGAAAGGATAACGTTCTACGAGTCGGGGCGTGGAATGTCAGAAGCTTGAACGTGGTAGGGAAACTAGAAAATCTGAAAAGGGAGATGCAAAGGCTCAATCTAGATACAGTAGGGGTCAGTGAAGTGAAGTGGAAGGAAGACAAGGATTTCTGGTCAGATGAGTATCGGGTAATATCAACAGCAGCAGAAAATGGTATAACAGGTGTAGGATTCGTTATGAATAGGAAGGTAGGGCAGAGGGTGTGTTACTGTGAACAGTTCAGTGACCGGGTTGTTCTAATCAGAATCGACAGCAGACCAACACCGACAACGATAGTTCAGGTATACATGCCGACGTCGCAAGCTGAAGGTGAACAGATAGAGAAAGTGTATGAGGATATTGAAAGGGTAATGCAGTATGTAAAGGGGAACGAAAATCTAATAGTCATAGGCGACTGGAATACAGTTGTAGGGGAAGGACTAGAAGAAAAGGTTACAGAAGAATATGGGCTTGGGACAAGGAATGAAAGAGGAGAAAGACTAATTGAGTTCTGTAACAAGTTTCAGCTAGTAATAGCGAATACCCTGTTCAAGAATCACAAGAGGAGGAGGTATACTTGGAAAAGGCCGGGAGATATGGGAAGATTTCAATTAGATTACATCATGGTCAGACAGAGATTCCGAAATCAGATACTGGATTGTAAGGAGTGCCCAGGAGCAGATATAGACTCAGTCACAATATAGTAGTGATGAAGAGTAGGCTGAAGTTCAAGACATTAGTCAGGTAGAATCAATATGCAAAGAAGTGGGATACGGAAGTACTAAGGAATGACGAGATACGTTTGAAGTTCTCTAACGCTATAGATACAGCAATAAGGAATAGCGCAGTAGGCAGTACAGTTGAAGAGGAATGGACATCTCTAAAAAGGGCCATCACAGAAGTTGGGAAGGAAAACATAGGTACAAAGAAGGTAGCTGCGAAGAAACCATGGGTAACAGAAGAAATACTTCAGTTGATTGATGAAAGGAGGAAGTACAAACATGTTCCGGGAAAATCAGGAATACAGAAATACAAGTCACTGAGGAATGAAATAAATAGGAAGTGCAGGGAAGCTAAGACGAAATGGCTGCAGGAAAAATGTGAAGACATCGAAAAAGATATGATTGTCGGAAGGACAGACTCAGCATACAGGAAAGTTAAAACAACCTTTGGTGACATTAAAAGCAACGGTGGTAACATTAAGAGTGCAACGGGAATTCCACTTTTAAATGCAGAGGAGAGAGCAGATAGGTGGAAAGAATACATTGAAAGCCTCTATGAGGGTGAAGATTTGTCTGATGTGATAGAAGAAGAAACAGGAGTCGATTTAGAAGAGATAGGGGATCCAGTATTAGAATCGTAATTTAAAAGAGCTTTGGAGGGCTTACGGTCAAATAAGGCAGAAGGGATAGATAACATTCCATCAGAATTTCTAAAATCATTGAGGGAAGTGGCAACAAAACGACTATTCACGTTGGTGTGTAGAATATATGAGTCTGGCGATATACCATCTGACTTTCGGAAAAGCATCATCCACACAATTCCGAAGACGGCAAGAGCTGACAAGTGCGAGAATTATCGCACAATCAGCTTAACAGCTCATGCATCGAAGCTGCTTACAAGAATAATATACAGAAGAATGGAAAAGAAAATTGAGAATGCGTTAGGTGACGATCAGTTTGGCTTTAGGAAAAGTAAAGGGATGAGAGAGGCAATTCTGACGTTACGGCTAATAATGGAAGCAAGGCTAATGAAAAATCAAGACACTTGCATAGGATTTGTCGACCTGGAAAAAGCGTTCGACAATATAAAATGGTGCAAGCTCTTCGAGATTCTGAAAAAAGTAGGGGTAAGCTATAGGGAGAGACGGGTCATATACAATATGTACAACAACCAAGAGGGAGTAATAAGAGTGGACGATCAAGAACGAAGTGCTCGTATTAAGAAGGGTGTAAGACAAGGCTGTAGCCTTTCGCCCCTACTCTTCAATCTGTACATCGAGGAAGCAATGATGGAAATAAAAGAAAGTTTCAGGAGTGGAATTAAAATACAAGGTGAAAGGATATCAATGATACGATTCGCTGATGACATTGCTATCCTGAGTGAAAGTGAAGAAGAAGTAAATGATCTGCTGAACGGAATGAACAGTCTAATGAGTACACAGTATGGTTTGAGAGTAAATCGGAGAAAGACTAAGGTAATGAGAAGTAGTAGAAATGAGAACAGCGAGAAACTTAACATCAGGATTGATGGTCACGAAGTCAATGAAGTTAAGGAATTCTGCTACCTAGGCAGTAAAATAACCAATGACGGACGGAGCAAGGAGGACATCAAAAACAGACTCGCTATGGCAAAAAAGGCATTTCTGTACAAGAGAAGTCTATTAATATCAAATACCGGCCTTATTTTGAGGAAGAAATTTCTGAGGATGTACGTCTGGAGTACAGCATTGTATGGTAGTGAAACATGGACTGTGGGAAAACTGGAACAGAAGAGAATCGAAGTATTTGAGATGTGGTGCTACAGACGAATGTTGAAAATTAGGTGGACTGATAAGGTAAGGAATGAGGAGGTTCTACGCAGAATCGGAGAGGAAAGGAATATGTGGAAATCACTGATAAGGAAAAGGGACAGGATGATAGGACATCTGCTAAGACATGAGGGAATGACTTCAGTGGCACTAGAGGGAGCTGTAGAGGGAAAAAACAGTAGAGGAAGACAAGAGATTGGAATACGTCAAGCAAATAATTGAGGACGTAGGTTGCAAGTGCTACTCTGAGATGAAGAGGTTAGCACAGGAAAGGTATTCGTGGCGTTCCGCATCAAACCAGAAACCAGTCAGTAGACTGATAGACTGATGACCAAAAAAAAAAAAAAGGAAATTCTAGGGTACTGATGACCTCAGCTGTTAAGTCCTATAGTGCTCAGAGCCATTTGAACCAATCTTACGAATGCACAGTGTTCAGATCATGGCATATGGTGAACACGACCCATAGGTTGTTTATTCAGATCACTATAACTAACTGCACTGATTTCTGTTTGAGGTGGTCATTAGAACATCCGGATTTACTCAACTGTATTTGACACGCCAAAGATAAAGGAACTCAGGCACATACATTCAGGCTGTTTGCTGCAGTTTTCGGATTGAAGACCAAAACGGTAACAATAGGTTTCGAAGTACGTTCAGTTGATATGTCACCTACATGCCGTTATCGCCCTCTGTTGCGTATAACTGGAAATAAGCACTTAGTGGTAACTGAAATACTACCGAGCAAGGTGGCACAGTCATGACCACACTCCCCCTCCCATTGGAGAGGGCGAATTTCCCATCTGACCATCCAGATTTAGATTTTCCTAGATTTCCCTAAATCGATTAATGAAAATGCCGGGATGGATTTTTTGAAAGGGTAGGGGCGATTTCCTTCCTCATCCTTCTCTGATTCGAACTTCTGCTCCGTCTTTAATGACTTGGTTGTTGAATTCTAATTTATTCCTGACAGTCTAATTCCGATCTACATAAATTATTGAAGCCAGCTTAACTATTGCCGCATCATGTTACCTTACTCTTACCAGTAATCTGCTACCATAATTATCGAACTAAATCATATTAAAACGACAACATTTAGATAAAGCTGAGGTTATGAATTTGTAATTAGTTTTGTGATGTTCTACGTGCGTGTCGATAACTTCCCTTGAATTCAAAATAACAAGTTTTATACACATAAAACTTACTAAAGGCAGCAATAAAAAAAAAATTAGTTCCCCATCGAATACTATCTGTAAAATTTCCACGGTACAAATGATAATAGCTACGGGATGCATGGAGAAACTAATTCTCCAGTTTTATGACATACGTCGAACCACTGGCAGTGGAAAATCAATTTTTGATGATTCAGAGTACTGCAGATGGTACAAAGGTCAAATCAGGAAATCACGACATTATACGACACTGTGCTATTCACCAATGAAGCATGCTTCGCGAGACAATGTTTCTTCAGCTTCCACAACGAGCACGTATAGGCATACATCAACTCAAATGCTACACGGGAATTCCGCTTCTAAGAGATACTTCCAAATAATGCCTAGTCAGGTATCGTGGATGGCAAACTGAACCACACATCCTCCTGCACGTCTTTCTGGGACTTCTTTAAGACACTTTTTTGCAAGGCTACCTGCCTTAGTTACTTGAATGTGTGTCATTGCACCTGTGGGATATCCTCTTTAAGTGCATAGCTCTACACCAGCACAGCAAGGAATCTTACGAATGCCGGCCGGAGTGGCCGGGCGGTTCTAGGCACTTCAGTCCTGAACTGCGCGACCGCTACGGTCGCAGGTTCGAATCCTCCCTCGGGCATGGATGTGTGTGACGTCCTTAGGTTAGGTTTAAGTAGTTCTAAATTCTAGGGTACTGATGACCTCAGCTGTTAAGTCCCATCGTGCTCAGAGCCATTTGAACCAATCTTACGAATGCACGGTGCTCAGGTCATGGCATATGGTGAACACGACCCATAGGTTGTTTATTCAGATCACTATAAGTAACTCCACTGATTTCTGTTTGAGGTGGTCATTAGAACATCCAGATGTACTCCACTGTATTTTGTAAATAGGCTGTTTATGTTTTCTTATTGACAACGTTACGTAGCGCTCTGTATGAAAATCACTGGCGGTGCTGTGTGCAGTCTGTGGCTAGTTTGCATTGTTGTCTGCCATTGTAGTGTTGGGCAGCAGCAGCTGGATGTGAACAGCGCGTAGCGTTGCGCAGTTGGAGGTGAGCCGCCAGCAGTGGTGGATGTGGGGAGAGAGATGGCGGAGTTTTGAAATTTGTAAGACGTGATGTCAATTATGACTATTAAGGTAAATACATTGTTTGTTCTCTATCAAAATCTTTCATTTGCTAACTACGCCTATCAGTAGTTAATGCCTTCAGTAGTTTGAATCTTTTATTTAGCTGGCAGTAATGGCGCTCGCTGTATTGCAGTAGTTCGAGTAACGAAGATTTTTGTGAGGTAAGTGATTTGTGAAACGTATAGGTTAATGTTAGTCAGGGCCATTTTTTTGTAGCGGTTTTTGAAAGTCAGATTGCGTTGCGCTAAAAATATTGTGTGTCAGTTTAAGCACAGTCATGTATAATTTTTCTAAGGGGACGTTTCAATTTGACACGCCAAAGATAAAGGAACTCAGGCACATACATTCAGGCTGTTTGCTACAGTTATCAAACTAAATCTCTGTACAGTACAAAATGTTAGTAACCGGTGTTAGCTTTTTATAAACCTCTGTGTACCAACATTTTGTAAGAGATTAGCTGCGATCATATACACGAAAAAATTACCATGTAATGGACTGTTTGCGCTCCCAGAACGCAGTGGTAAGAACTGCCACGATATTCGTTAAATGTATTCGCAATTGCGAATACGGGAAACCATCAGCTGTAGAATGGAATGACAATGTAAATTTGTGGCGAACCGGGAATCGAGCCCGGATTGTCTGCTGACTGCGAGCGATCGCCCTACCATTTTGCTATCCCAGCAAGACTCTAGCCCAGACCCAAACTTCCATATGTCGTCAGCCATGTGTCTACAACCTGTACTAGTACATCCATTATGTGTATTCCCGTGCAGGGGAGATATTTTATTGGAAAGTCGTTCGGCCAGTGTCGTCGGATAAATACGATATTGCAGTTCCTGTGTTGTTCCAGTTTACGATGCAAGGTTCTTTCGGGCATGCATGTCGCCACTTACAGCTCTACTCAGACGCCGCTGCCCTCGGTCGTTAAGTGAAGCCCGTCGGCCATTGCTTTCTTCCTGGTGAAAGGTAACGCCTGAAATTTGTTCTCATATTCTTGACACTCTGGTCCTCGGAATATTGAATTCTCTAACGTTTTGCGAAATGGAATGTCGCATGTGTCTATCTCCAACTACCATTCCGCTTTCAAAATTGCTTATTGCTGTCGTGCGCCCGTAATCGCGTCGGAAAGTTTTTCACATGAATCAAATGACTACAAATGACAGCTCCACCCGTGCATTGCTCTTTTATACAATGTATACGCCATAGTACCTTCATCTGTATATGTGCGTATCGCTGCCCCAGGGCCATTGTCATTTCAGTGTGTGTCGGGCAATGTGACTTATGTGGGCCCATATTTCCTGTGAGCCACAATTAACCCCAGGACAGAGTACGTGTACCCAACTGCCTGCGTACTCATATGAAACAGTTTGAACATCTTCTAAATATCTGCGAACAGCGTAACTGAGGCGGGAATTCGGTATCGAACCGGTATTCACCTAGCACGATGTATGAAACCGCGTAAAAACAACATCCAGGCCGGTCAGCTCACCGTCTCCCGTCGTTAATCTGCTGGGCTGTATGGATCACAGGAGGGATGCTACTCCCCGTCCTTGACGCAGAACATTAACACACACGCCTATGTGAGCGCGTTTCGATACGACGACATGGAGCAGACGAGTTGTGTTGCGCTCTACAGCTGAACCATGGTGAGTCATGCTGTACCCGCTGGCATGGTCACTTACCTGTGCAGTACTCTAGGAACACTTATGAGTAACTCTATACACGTTACTCCTTACCTCTGTCTCTTAGGTAGCTATACTTTTCAATTCTTGTGGTCAACAAAATATCGAGGATTAAATTTTCAGTTAAAAGATGTGAACTACACAACTGGCCATTAAAATTGCTACACCAAGAAGAAATGCAGATGATAAACGGGTATTCGTTGGACAAATATATTATACTAGAACTGACATGTGATTACATTTTCACGCAATTTGGGTGCATAGATCCTGAGAAATCAGTACCCAGAACAACCACCTCTGGCCGTAATAACGTCCTTGATACGCCTGGGCACTCAGTCAAACAGAGCTTGGATGGCTTGTACAGGTACAGCTGCCCATGCAGTTTCAACACGATACCACAGTTCATCAAGAGTAGTGACTGGCGTATTGTGACGAGCCAGTTGCTCGGCCACCATTGACCAGACGTTTTCAATTAGAGAGAGATCTGGAGAATGTGCTGGCCAGGGCAACAGTCGAACAATTTCTGTATCCAGAAAGGCTCGTAAGGACCTGAAACATGCGGTCGTGAATTATGCTGCTGAAATGTAGGGTATTGCAGGGATCGAATGAAGGGTAGAGCCACGGGTCGTAACACATCTGAAAAGTTACGTCCACTGTTCAAAGTGCCGTCAATGCGAGGAAGAGTTGACCGAGACGTGTAACCAATGGCACCCCATACCATCACCCCGGGTGATACGCCAGTGTGGCGATGACGAATACACGCCTCCAATGTGAGTTCACCGCGATGTCGCCAAATACAACAGAACCTGGATTCATCTGAAAAAATTCGTGCACCCAGGTTCGTCGTTTAGTACACCATCACAGACGCTCCTGTCTGTAATGCAGTGTCAAAGGTAACCACAGCCATGGTCTCCGAGCCGATAGTTAATGCTGCTGCAAACGTCGTCGAACTGTTGTGCAGATGGTTGTTGTCTTGCAAACGTCCCCATCTGTTGACTCAGGGATCGAGACGTGGCTGCACGATCCGTTACAGCCATGAGGATAAGATGCCTGTCATCTCGACTGCTAGTAATATGAGGCCGTTGGGATCCAGCACAGCGTTCCGTATTACCCTCCTGAACCCACCGATTATGCTAACAGTCATTGGATCTCGACCAACACGAGCAGCAATGTAGCGATACGATAAACCGCAATCGCAATAGGCTACAATCCGACCTTTATCAAACTCGGAAACATGATGGTACGCATTTCTCCTCCTTACACGAGGCATCACAACAACGTTTCACCAGGTAACGCTGGTCAAGTGCTGTTTGTCTATGAGAAATCGGTTGGAAACTTTCCCCATGTCAGCACGCTGTAGGTGTCGCCACCAGCGCCAACCTTGTGTGTATGCTCTGAAAACCTAATCATTTGCATATCACAGCATCTTCTTCCTGTCAGTTAAATTTCGCGTCTGTAGCACGTCATCTTCGTAGTGTAGCAATTTCGATGGCCAGTAGTGTATGAAGGACATAACTGTGGTATGATCACTGTATATGTGCTTCCCAATACTTAATGGCATGGAGTTATGTATTGTTTCCCTCTTAAAAATTGCTTCTCTTTCAGTCTCTGTCAAATGCATGGTATCGGTAGACATTTTTCAAAAATTAATGGTTTTTCTTCTGGTAACGTCAGAGCTCATCGATGTAAAAACACAAATCAAGTCACGGGATTTATATACCTTTGCAACTGGTACGTAAACGAATTAGTGTTGTCCATTGGCAGACTGTAAACTGCTGTAGGTTACCCAATGTGAATCATAATAATACAGTTCAATGCAGCAATTGTAATATGAATGTAATATGTAATTCACAATTACGTATCTGGCAGAGGTTTTGATCGAACCACCTTCAAGTTAAACTGAAAATAATGGCAACACCAAAAAATGATTAATTAGAATAATGAAATTTCGGCAACGCATTTGTCCAGGTAAGATATTTCCGTGATTAACATTGAAAGATTACAGGTTAATGTAGGTGCTATATAAGCCATTGCAAATGTGAAATGCCGAACCTTCAGGAACGGGTGTAACCACCAGAATATTTAATGCAAGCATGCAAACGTGTTGAACAGGAACCGGATGTTGGGTTATGGGGTGAAGTCCCACGTCTGTTGCACTTGCTCGAACAATACAGGGACAGTCAATACAGTTTGTGGATGACGCTCGAGTTGTCATCCGATGATGTCCCATGTGCGCGCGATGGAGACAGGACTGCAGATAGGGCAGGCCAAGGCGACATGTCGACACTCTGTAGAGCATGTTGGGTTACAACAGCGGTATGTGGTCGAGCGTTATCCTGCTGGAAAACACCCCTTCATGGCTGTTCATGAATGGCAATCCAAGAGATTAAGGTACATATTTTCAGTCAGGATGTGTGGGATACCACGAATGTGCTCCTACTGTCATACGAAATCGCACTCCAAATTATAGTTCCAGGCACTGGCCCCGTTTGTCTAGTACGTAGACAGCTTACAAGGGGACCTCACCATCCCACCCTCCTCAGATTTAGTTATAAGTTGGCACAGTGGACAGGCCTTGAAAAACGGAACACAGATCAATCGAGAAAACAGGAAGAAGTTGTGTGGAACTATGAAAAAAAATAAGCAAAATATACAAACTGAGTAGTCCATGCGCAAGGTAAGCAACATCAAGGACAATGTGAGCTAAGGAGCGCTGTGGTCCCATGGTTAGCGTGCGCGGCTGCGAAACGAGAGGTCCTTGGTTCAAGTCTTCACTCGAGTGAAAAGTATAATTTATTATTTTCAGACAATTATTATCTGTCCGTCCGTTATGTTTTTATCACTTTTTTGGGAGTGATTAGCACATCCACAAGAAAACCTAAATCGGGCAAGGTAGAAGAATCTTTTTACCCATTCGCCAAGTGTACAAGTTAGGTGGGTCAACAACATATTCCTGTCATGTGACGCTCATGCCGTCACCAGTGTCGTATAGAATATATCAGACGTGTTTTCCTGTGGAGGAATCGGTTGACCTATGACCTTGCGATCAAATGTTTTCAGTTCCCATTGGAGAGGCACGTCCTTTCGTCTACTAATCGCATGGTTTTGCGGTGCGGTCGCAAAACACAGACACGAAACTTATTACAGTGAATAGAGACGTCAATGAACGAACGGACAGATCATAACTTTGCGAAGATAAAAGAAGTAAACTTTTCACTCGAGGGAGGACTTGAACCAAAGACCTCTCGTTCCGCAGCCGCTCACGCTAACCACGGGACCACGGCGCTCCTTAGCTCACACTTTCCTTGATGTTGTATATCTTGCGCATGGCCTACTCAGTTTGTATATTTTGCTTATTTTTTTCATAGTTCCACACAACTTCTTCCTGTTTTCTCGATTGATCTGTGTTCAGTTTTTCAAGGCCTATCACCTATGCCAACTTATAACTAAATCTGAGGGGGGTGCGATGGGGAGGTTCCCTTCTAACCAACAAATGGCCATCACTGCCGCCGAGGCAGAACCAGCTTTCGTCAGAAAACACAACAGACCTCCACCTTGCCCTCCAATGAGCTCTCTCTCTTGAAGTCGCAAATGGCGGTGGTTCGGGATCAGTGGAATGCATGCTGCAGGGCGTCTGGCTCGGAACTGTCGTTGAAGTAATCGATTTCTAACAGTTGGTTGTGCACTGTGGTGCCAACTGCTGCTTCAGATGTAGTACGATACCCCAGAGCCATATGCCTAATGGTCTTCACGCTAGGCGGTACCAGGTGGTCGTCTGGAGCCTGGTCTACTTGTGACCGAACGTTTCCGTGACCACGACTGCCAGCAACCATGTACAGTGGCTACACTAGTGCCAAGTCTTCCTGCAGTATCGCAGAAGGAACATCCAGCTTCTCGTAGCCCTACTAAACGACCTCCATAATCAGTGAGGCGCTGATAATGGCACCTTTGAGACTTAAAGGCATTCTTGACTAACTCACTACGTCCAGTCTCAAAGATAACTAACGCTCTAGACCGTTCCAGCGTGTATTTAAAGCAAACCTGATAAGTGTCTTCATAGTGACGCTGCTATCACTACTCTTAAGCGACTTTTTTGTCAATGTATTTCCCTTCCAGTCTTGAACAGCGCGTTGGAAAAACGAACACTTAAATCTTTCCGTGCGTTATCTGAATCATCTTATTTCGTTGCAGCAATGAGCTCTCCCTGTTTGTGTGGGCGCCAACAAAATATTTTCACAGTATTGGTTAAAAACAGTCTTGGTTACAATTTTATTTTTTTATTTTTCAACTATGCGTTTCGCCTTATTTAGGCAACTTCAGGTTGATCTTAATTAGGTATTTCTTAGAACGATCCCTTAGACAGTGTAGCCCAAGGGCATCGTGGAATACATCAGGCCAACAACGCCTTCGTTGAAATCAGTAAAAACTCGCTCCTGTGAACGGGAACGCGTTATGCAGGTCTTGGAGTCACTCGCGTCCATCTAGAAAAGTTTTTACTGGGTTCAACGAAGGTGATGTTGGCCTGATGTATTCGACGATGCTCTTTGGCTACACTGTCTTTGGCTACACGTTCTAAGAAATACCAAATTAAGATCAACCTGAAGATGCTTTAATAAGGCGAAACGCGTAGTTGAAAAATAAAAAACTAAAATTGCAACCAAGACTGTTTTTAACGAATACTGTTAAGCACTGGTTTGCTGTATGCCACATATGGACTGGAAGAATTTCTATATTTTCACACTCTGAGGAGAGAGTTTGTGACTGAAATTTCATAAGAAGATCCTGCCGATTCGAAAAAAAACGCCTTTGTTTTAATGACTGCTCCCACAAATCGCGTATAATACGCGTGACACTCTCTCACCTATTTCGCGATAATACAAAACGGCCTGCACTTCTTTGAACTTTTTCGATGTGCTCCGTCAGTCCTGTCTGATGCGGTCCCACACCACACAGTCATACCCCAAAGAGGACAGACGCATGTAGTGTAAACAGTCTCTTTAGTAGACCTGTTGCGTGTTGTTAGTACTCTGCCAATAAATCGCAGTCTTTGGTTTTGTTTCCCCACAGTATTATCTGTGTGATCTTTCCAATTTAAGTTATTTGTAACTGTAACTCCTGAGTATTTAGTTGAATTTTGAGTCATTAGGTTTGTGTGATTTATAGTGTAACAGAATTTAGCCTATTCGTTTTAGAACTCATGTGAAAAAGTCACCCTTTCATTATTTAGAGTAAATTGCTACGTTTCGCACCATATAGATACCTTGGCTAAATCAGTTAGCAAATGATTTGATCATCTGATGAATTTACAAAATTGCAAATGACTGCATGATGTGTAAACAATCTAAGAGGGCTGTTCAGATTGTCTCCTAAATTGATTACGTAGATAAGGAAGAGCAGAAGGCCTACAAAACTTCCTTGGGGAAGGGCATATATTAGCTTTGCTTTACTCGATGACTTTTGTCAGTTACTAAGATCTGTGAACTTTCTGAAAGGAAATCACGAATCTAGTCGAAAATGACAAAACACCTGATGTCAGAGCAAATATCTGTGTTACAAATCTGATTTTGGAGATGAATTACTGTCATTTTTCTAAGGCCATATTATGTCAATACCCATATTATAGTAGGCTTTAAGGATGTGTATCTGAAACGTACGTTAGGGTATCGAAATGCCAGGGATCGACTTTGGTCCTCCTTTGGCAACCTGGCGGCAGTGTTTCACTAATTTATTATCAAAATAAAATTATACACACTTTCTTTATTTGAACTTTTTAAATATTTTTGTGATTTTATGTACGAAAATGTAAAGAAATTTTTAAGTAAATTGATGGTGCTATTTGTGTTGTAATATTATTTCAATATAATTATTATATCTACTGTTTGTACTTCTAGAAGTTTGGTCCGGTAAAATGAAATCTAAGAATTAATTTTTTACGATCAGTAATTAGCGGTAGCAGTCCGGGGGTTTTCTATGAAGGTTGGAGACGTTCGTTCGTGAGTGTTGTTTAAATCGGGTGAAGTGTCTTTAAAGTGTGAATATAAGACCACTTTTCTCAGAGTCGAAAGGAGGTTCAATTCGGAAAGAAACAAAAGTCACCATTCCGAGGTTAAGAACGTAATTAATTACGAAAATAACGAACTTAACGTGAAACGTTTTAGAAAGAGATTCTTACATTCTGGTTACTGATATTTGTTACACTATAAGAGAAGAAATTATTGAACTATAAATCGACTAAGAAAAGGATGTGCAAGAATAGAGGAGAAGAGAGAATAAATCCGAAGTAAGAAGATTCCGCTCCTTTATAAAATCACTTGAATTTTTTTTTGCATTGTGTTATTCTAACTGCGACGCGTCAGAGATGCTACAACGTTTTTATTTTGAGTTTTGGTGAATGTTTTGCAAATCGACGAAACTGCCTTCGCCAGTTTTGCAGTAAGTCAGCGGGTATTCCAGGAACAGCAGAGCGTCTACTCCAGAGACGACGCCACAGTCATCACTAGGTAGGAAGTAGCTGATGTAACGTCTAGAGGCCAATAAAATAAAATAAAGTAAACGATCTAACGTCTCTGAATTCGGCTACGAACAGTCCTCCGCAATTTGTGTTGCTGGGTCACACAAAACGAATCTATTTACTTAACATCACATTTATGAAGGTACTAATTAATGACGTTAATATACTGGAATTCTAGAGTTTAAAGCAAAGTTGTTGCGAAACATAACATACCTTTCCGCTTCAAATTAAAATTGGATACTGAGGTAATTAACACTGATCGGCCAGAACACCTACCTGATAGCCGGTAAGACCACCTTCTGCACGGCTAACGGCGGCGACGCGTCGTGGCGTGAAAGAGATGACGCCTTGGTAGGCAGTTGGAGGGAGCCGGCACCACATCTGCACACACACAAACAATCACCATTCCCGTAATTTCAAGGGAGGGAGGTGATGAGCTCTGATGCCACGTTCAATCACAGCCCAGATTTATTTTCGATCGGGTTCAGATTTGGCGAGTTGGGGGGGGGGGGGGGGGCAAACACACCAATTGGAACTCGCCACTGTGTTCCTTGAACGACTCCCATCACGTTCCTGGCCTTGCACGAACTCCACTGACCCATGGAGACCCACGTGAATGTTCCCCAAAGCATTATGGAAACGCCACCAGCTTGTCTCCGTCCTCCAGTACGGGTGCCAAAGAACTGTTCCCCTGGAAGACGACGGATTCGCAACTTCCCACCGCCACGACGCAGAAATTATGAGGATTAATCAGACCATGCAACGCTTTGCCACTGTTTCTACGTCCAGTGCTGATGGTCAAGTGTCCTTTTCAGTCGTGGTTGTCGACGTTATGGTGTTAACATTGGCACATGCGTGGTGGTCGGCTGCAGAGGCCCATCGTTAGTAGTGTTCGGTGTACTATGTGTTGAGACACACTTGTACTCTGCGCAACATTAAAGTATGATGTTAGTTCCACAACAGTCGCCTCCTGTCCTGTTTCATGTCTGCTGAGCCTTACGTCCGACAACCATAATGAGGGTTGGTCACGACTTCTGGGCGTGGTTTCACCTTGGTTTCGCCACATGCCGAACACACTCACCACAGAACTCCTCGAGTACCCAACAAGCCGTACAGTTTCCGAAATGCTCGCGCCGAGCCTCCGAGTCATCACAAGCTGCCCTCGGTCAGACTGAGATAGATAGTTCGCCTTCCCCGATCTGCACACGGGCAGCACTCTCACTGATACTACGTGAGTGAGTCAAATGAAAACCTTAAATTTGTAATAACAAATCGAAATTTCCCGCCGTTATCCTGTAAGTTGGTATGCGTGCTACAAACAGCTTGCAGAATCGCTTGTAGGTGGCAGCATGGTGGAGATGCACACATACCGTCGCAGTATCAGTATAAAGATGGCCGCCCCACTTGCGACTTGCACCAGGGAAGAACAGAGTTCTGTTATTCGGTTTTTGCGTAGTGAAGGTGTGAAACCTATTGAAATTAATCTACGAATGAAGGTTCAGTACGGTGATGCATGTTTGTCACAGCAGCATGTCTACGAATGGAGTAGGAAGTTATCAAATGGTGTGACTTGAGTGGGACGCTACTCGTCCAGGTCAAGCACAGCGAGTTGTGACACCACAGAACATTGCAGCAGTTGAAGCCCTAGTCAAGGAAAACCGCCGTGTGACACTGCAGTATGTTTACAGATTAGTCATGGGTCAACACACCACACTGTGCATGATGTGCTCCAATTTCACGCAGTGTCTGCAAGATGGGTGCCACGGCAGCTGACTCCTGAAATGAGAGAACGATATGTTGATGCTCGTGAAGAACTTCTTTGGGGCTTTGAACGAGAAGGTGATGGCTTCCTTGCAAGAATCGTTACTGGGGACGAAACCTGGGCTCACTTCCACCAACCGGAAACGAAGATAGCGAGCAAGGAATGGCGCCATTCCTCATCACCAAGACCAAAGAAGTATCGAACAGAACCATCAGCAGGGAAGGTTATGCTGACTCTCTTTTGCGACGAAAAAGGCGTCATTTTGAGGCATTACATGCCTAGAGGAACCACTGTTACCAGTGCACCATACGCAGATCTCCTGAAAAATCATATGCGGCCTGCAATCAAATCAAAGCGACGTGGATTGCTGTCAGCAGGTGTCCTTTTGCAACATGACAATGCAAGGCCCCACACTGCCCGTACAACAGTTGCAACAATCACAGACCTGCATTTTGAGTGTCTTCCTCATCCACCATACTCACCAGACCTTGCCCCAAGTGATTTGCATATGTTTGGACCACTCAAAGACGCAATGGTACGGAAGAAGTTCCGTTCTGATGAAGAGGTACGCCACGCGATGCATGAGTGGTTGCGCGGACTACCAAAAGAATTTTCTTCTAAAGGAATTTATGCACTTTGTAAGCGCTGGAGGACTTTCATTGAGCGTGGGGGAGATTATGTTGAAACGTGATACAGCTTAGTACCACTTCTGCGCGATAAATAGTATTTTAAAAAATATTTAAGGTTTTCATTTGACTCGCCCTCGTACGTGCACTGTACATGTGTCTGACTGGCAGTCATGCCTCGCCAGCAGACGATGCTGTCGCCTGGACGGGCTTATATCGATAACAGATCGGTGGTCATAATGTTCTGGCTGATCAGTGTATTCCTTACACGTCATTTAATTCCCAAGAAGAGTTTATTACCATGATTGGTATGAATTCTTACCACACGAACTGTCAGTGCACATGGACCAATGCGTAAATCTAGACTCTGTTCACTTAATCTGTGAATATAGTTACATTAAGCGTATTTGCAGTACTTGTCCACACAAGGACTTTCGGTACAATAGCTAACAGTTACACATCAATAATCACCACTTCAGCAGGACTTACAGAAGTTGTGTATTTGTACCTATTTATATATTTCACTCTATGCAATGGTCATAAGTGTGACTGTGGGAGTGTTAGTGTGTTTCATGGATCAGTTCAGTCAGGAGAAAAGAAATCTGCGAAGATCTGCGTATGCACAGTCCGTCAGGTTCGAAGCTCCCTGCACTTAACTGATTTTCATAGAACTTCAGTGGCATCTCAAGGATTATTTATCTAACCAGGTGTTGTGGTATGTATACACTTGTGACAGTATTGTCTACTCTGGTTATCCAAGTAGAAGCTACATACATATACGTTGATTACAATGGGATCATGTTGTATAGCTCTTCAATTGTCTATAAGCTACAGGAAGTTTCATAGAAGAGTCTTATCCGTGTCTTGGTGGTTAACCAGTGAGCAGCCAGAGAAATGAGAATCAGGACCGTTTTAGAACATGTACACTGAGGTGACGAGTCACATGATCGTGGTATGCACATAATACAGGTGGGGTAGTATCGCATACACAAAGTAGATTGCGCACAGAATAACGTGACCGGTGGGTGAGCAATCGGCAAGGCACATGTGATGAGAGCGGTAGGGGCTGAAGGGCAAATGCCGACCGCAGGAACGTTAAGTGCCGTTCCAAACTCAATCCTACACTCACATTTTTTGTAACCATTAAGTGAAGCCCGTCTACACCAACACTTGCGTGGTGACCATTCAATTTGTCACCACGGCTTTAGTTTGTATGTAAATGACATTCCACTAAAAATGCAGCAAAAGCAGCCGCCATTTATTTTCGCCTGACTTCATAACCGTTTGTAACTTCCAGAGAAGCGTAATGAATGGCGGGTTTGGAGGAAAATTCATGCAAAAGTCTTCTTGTGATGTTAAGATTCGCTGTTTTTGTGAACACGCAGCTGAGTTCACACGGCGCCATCTCACTGATATATTGTGCAGATGTAACTGCGAGAAAATTTTGAAACAGTGGTTTATTAAGTTTATTAACTGAGGAATAGTAAGGCCACTTGCTTGTGAAACAGCACATCCTCGGTACAAAAATAAATGTGTAGTATCTTCACTTGTGTTGTTCCAAAACATTTCTCGTTTCACCAGTGATGGATGGCCCTTAAAAATTACATTCTTTTATTGTAAAGCTCTGTAGTTAGTGGAACAATACGGTAAATAATGAAGTTCCGGATAATAACCATACGGCAAAATACTGTCCTCTTTGCATGCTATCACTTGCCAAAATCTCATTAAGATACCTCGAAACGTTTATGAAGCACGAGCATTATTGAGGACATTTCACTGCCACTTCATCACGGGCGCGCGCGATAGTTAATGAGTGTTCTACATCAGAACAACCTTACTGAAATTGGAGACAGGTAGAGACATCCACCCAAGTCTAAAGAAAAATTCAATATGTCAGCTAAATTTCATACTCCGCGACATACACAAAACCATAGCGACACCTATTTTACAATGTGAACTTTAACGAACGTTGCGCAATATCTTGCTTCACACGCAAATATCGCAATAACTATGAGCATTAACGAAATGACGGGCACTCCATCATGAAGCTACCATATGAAGCTATAAGTTAGACAAAAATGGATTCTTTCCGAGCATTTTCTGCAAAATGGTTTGAGGAAGACTGCACGGCGTTGCTTCGTTTCTGTCATCACCGACCGGCCAAGAGAGGGCAAACACTGCCGGCCTCAACTTCCGAACAAACGAACGAATTCGCCCAGCGCTTTGAACGAAAATTTGTTACTGTGCATCGGCCATCTTGTCCTACGCAGACACTATAAAAGGCCAATGTAATGGCTGAGCTGTCATTTGTACTCACGTGATTCGTGTGAAAAGATTTCAGACACGATTACGGCGGTACGATGGGAACCGACTGACTTTGAATGCGGTATAGTAGTTGGAGCTAGATGCACTGAACATTCCCCTTGCGAAATCGTTAGAGAATGCAGTATTCCGAGGTCCACAGTGTGAAAAGTGTGCCGAAAACACCAATTTCGGGCATCTCAACGTGGACAACGCAGGGACCAAAAGCCTTCCCTTATCGACCGAGATCAGAGGCTTTTGCAAAGAGTCGTCAGTGCTAACAGACAAGCGACTTTGCTTGCATTAACCGCAGAAATCAATGAGGGACGTATGACGAACGTATCCGTTGGGACTCTGCGGCAGAATTCGGCGTTAATGGGCCACGGCTGCAGACGGCCGACGAAGAGTGACTTTCCTAACAGCACTACTTCACCTGCAGCGCCTCTCCTGGGCTCCTGACCAGGGGTGGTCACGAGAACGTACAGCCGCAAGGTGACCAGGCTCCAGACGACCACGAGAGTGAAGACCGTTCAGGGTATGGCTCTGGCGTGTCGTACTGCAACTGCAGCAGCTATCTGAACAGCATTTGACACCACAGCGACACAACGAAGTGTTAGAAATCGATTACTTCAAGGATAGCTCCGAGCCAGACACCCTGTAGCGTGAATCATGCTGACCCCAAACAGTTCAGTGGTTTCCAGCGAGAGCTCATTCAAGGCTAGAGTGGAGGTCTGTTGTGTGAAAGCTATTTCTGCCTCAGTGCTAGTGATTGCCGTGAATTAGTTAGAAGGACTGTAACCAACCTGTCTGCGTGTTAAACACACTGGACTTGCTGCACCTGCAGTTATGGTCTGGTGTGCGATTTCGTATGACAGCAGCGGTACTCTCGTGGTCACCCCACCCACTTTGGCCGTAAATTTTACATGAATCTGTGGATTCGCCCTGTTGTATTCCCATTCGTGGAGAGCATTCCAGAGGGTGTTTTCCAACAAGATAGCGTTCACCAGCATACTTCTGTTACATCCCATTAGGCTCTACAGAGTGTCGTTATATTGCTTTGGGCTGCTAGTCACCACATCTGTCTCCAATCAAGCACATGTGGGACATCTTTGTCAACTCCAACATCATCCACAAACAGCATTTACTGTCCCTGTATTGAGGGACTATGTGCACCAGACACGGAATCCCATACCATAAACTGACATCTGGTACCTGTAAAACACGATGCACGCACGTTTGCACCCTTTCATTCGACATGCTGACGGTTACAACTGTTATTAATGTATCACGACTGCACAATTGCAATAGCTTATCTCCCACTCACATTAACTTGTGATCTTGTAATGTTACCTTTATTTATTTATTGTTCCGTGGGACCAAATTAAGCAGAAGTCTCCATGGTCATGGAACGAGTCAATACATGGAATTATAGCACGATAGTAGAAACAGATAAAATGAAATATAAAAAACATATTCAGGCGATAAGTCTTAAGTTTAAATAAAGAAAATCAACAATGTAACACTGGAATTTGCTTAATTTTTTAGCTCTTCCAGGAGCTCCTCGACAGAATAGAAGCAGTGAGCCATGAGGAAACTCTTCAGTTTAGACTTAAAAGAGTTTGGCCTACTGCTTTTTTGAGTTCTTGTGGTAGCTTATTGAAAATGGATGCAGCAGAATACTGCACTCCTTTCTGCACAAGAGTCAAGGAAGTGCATTCCACATGCAGATTTGATTTCTGCCTAGTATTAACTGAGTGAAAGCTGCTAACTCTTGTGAATAGGCTAATATTGCTAACAGCAAACGACATTAAAGAAAATACAGGGTGTTTCAAAAATGACCGGTATATTTGAAACGGCAATAAAAACTAAACGAGCAGCGATAGAAATACACCGTTTGTTGCAATATGCTTGGGACAACAGTACATTTTCAGGCAGACAAACTTTCGAAATTACAGTAGTTACAATTTTCAACAACAGATGGCGCTGCGGTCTGGGAAACTCTATAGTACGATATTTTCCACATATCCACCATGCGTAGCAATAATATGGCGTAGTGTCTGAATGAAAGTACCCGAAACCTTTGACAACGTGTCTGGCGGAATGGCTTCACATGCAGATGAGATGTACTGCTTCAGCTGTTCAATTGTTTCTGGATTCTGGCGGTACACCTGGTCTTTCAAGTGTCCCCACAGAAAGAAGTCACAGGGGTTCATGTCTGGCGAATAGGGAGGCCAATCCACGCCGCCTCCTGTATGTTTCGGATAGCCCAAAGCAATCACACGATCATCGAAATATTCATTCAGGAAATTAAAGACGTCGGCCGTGCGATGTGGCCGGGCACCATCTTGCATAAACCACGAGGTGTTCACAGTGTCGTCTAAGGCAGTTTGTACCGCCACAAATTCACGAAGAATGTCCAGATAGCGTGATGCAGTAATCGTTTCGGATCTGAAAAATGGGCCAATGATTCCTTTGGAAGAAATGGCGGCCCAGACCAGTACTTTTTGAGGATGCAGGGACGATGGGACTGCAACATGGGGCTTTTCGGTTCCCCATATGCGCCAGTTCTGTTTATTGACGAAGCCGTCCAGGTAAAAATAAGCTTCGTCAGTAAACCAAATGCTGCCCACATGCATATCGCCGTCATCAATCCTGTGCACTATATCGTTAGCGAATGTCTCTCGTGCAGCAATGGTAGCGGCGCTGAGGGGTTGCCGCGTTTGAATTTTGTATGGATAGAGGTGTAAACTCTGGCGCATGAGACGATACGTGGACGTTGGCGTCATTTGGACCGCAGCTGCAACACGGCGAACGGAAACCCGACGCCGCTGTTGGATCACCTGCTGCACTAGCTGCGCGTTGCCCTCTGTGGTTGCCGTACGCGGTCGCCCTACCTTTCCAGCACGTTCATCCGTCACGTTCCCAGTCCGTTGAAATTTTTCAAACAGATCCTTTATTGTATCGCTTTTCGGTCCTTTGGTTACATTAAACCTCCGTTGAAAACTTCGTCTTGTTGCAACAACACTGTGTTCTAGGCGGTGGAATTCCAACACCAGAAAAATCCTCTGTTCTAAGGAATAAACCATGTTGTCTACAGCACACTTGCACGTTGTGAACAGCACACGCTTACAGCAGAAAGACGACGTACAGAATGGCGCACCCACAGACGGCGTTGTCTTCTATATCTTTCACATCACTTGCAGCGCCATCTGTTGTTGAAAATTGTAACCACTGTAATTTCGAAAGTTTGTCCGCCTGAAAATGTACTGTTGTCCCAAGCATATTTCAACAAACGGTGTATTTCTATCGCTGCTCGTTTAGTTTTTATTGCCGTTTCAAATATACCGGTCATTTTTGAAACACCCTGTATATACTGTGAGGGCAATGTCAGAATTCCCAGACTATTGAATAGGGGTCGACAAGAGGTTCTGGAACTTACACCACATATAGCTCGAACAGCCCGTTTTTGAGCCAAAAATACCCTTTTTGAATCAGAAGAATTACCCCCAAAAAATAATACCATACGACATAAGTGTATGAAAATATGCGAAGTAGACTACTTTTCGTGTTGAAGTGTCACTTATTTCAGATACTGTTCTAATGGTAAATAAAGCAATATTTAGTTTCTGAACTAGATCCTGGACGTGGGCTTTCCACAACAGTTTACTATCTATCCGAACGCCTAGGAACTTGAACTGTTCCGTCTCGCTTATAATATGCCCATTCTGTCTGATCAAAATATCGGTTCTTGTTGAATTGTGAGTTAGAAACTGTAAAAACTGAGTCTTACTGTGATTTAGCATCAAATTATTTTCTACAAGCCACGAACTTATTTCATGAACTACATTATTTGATACTGTTTCAATATTACACACAAGATCCTTCACTACCAAGCTGGTGTCATCAGCAAACAGAAATATTTTTGAATCACCTGTAATACTAGAAGGCATATCATTTATATAAATAAGAAACAGCAGTGGCCCCAGCACCGACCCTTGGGGAACGCCCCACTTAACAGTGCCCCACTTTGACCGAACATCACTACCACTCTCAATATTGCGGGGAATTACCTTCTGATTTCTGTTCTTAAAGTAAGAGGCGAACCAATTGTAAGCTACTCCCCTTACTCCATAGTGGTCCAACTTCTGCAGTAATATTTTGTGGTCAACACAGTCAAAAGCCTTCGTTAAATCAAAGAAAACACCTAGCGTTCGAAACCTTTTATTTAATCCGTCCAAAACCTCACAGAGAAAAGAGAATATAGCACTTTCAGTTGTTAAACCGTTTCTAAAACCAAACTGTACATTTGACAGCAAATTATGTGAATTTAAATGCTCCAGTAACCTTGTATATACAACCTTCTCGATAATTTTAGCAAATACCGATGGCATAGAAATAGGTCTAAAATTGTCAACATTATCCCTGTCTCCCTTTTTATAAAGTGGCTTCACTACCGAGTACTTTAATTGGTCAGGAAACCGACCACTCCTAAAGGAAAAGTTACAGATATGGCTAAGTACTGGGCTAACATACATAGAACAATACTTCAGTATTCTGCTAGATACCCCGTCATATCCATGAGAGTTCTTGGTCTTTAGTGATTTAATTATTAACTCAATCTCCCTCTTGTCAGTATCATGGAGGAGCATTTCAGGTAACAGTCTCGGAACACTTTTTTCTAAGAGCGCTATGTGATTCCCTGTTGGGACTAGGTTTCTATTTAGTTCACCTGCTATATTCAGAAAGTGATTATTAAATATTGTACATATACGCGACTTATCAGTAACACGGACATTCCCACTACGCACTGATTCTATATCCTCAACCTGTCTCTGCCGCTTCCTTTACGACTGACCATATGGTTTTAATTTTATCCTGAGACTTAGCTATTCTATCTGCATACCACATACCTTTTGCCTCCCTGATAACTTTTTTAAGCACCTTACAATACTGTTTGTAATGGGGTGCTGCATTTAGATTTTGCCTGCTTCTAACGTTTTGATATAATTGGCACTTTGTTCTACAAGATATTCTTATCCCTCTAGTCAGCCACCCAGGCTGTCTGTTTGTGCCAGTACCCTGTTTGGAACGTTCTAACTGAAAGAAACTTTCAAAGAGCACGATAAAAGTCTTGAGAAAAGCATTATATTTATCATCTACTGTATCAGCGGTATAAACATCTTGCCACTCTTGTTCCTTGATAAGGTTTACAAAGGTCTCTACAGCAACTGGATCAGCTTTCCTAAACAGTTGATAACTATATTTAACATGTGTTGCAGCACAAAAATCTTTTAGAGTTAAAATTTTTGCATCGTGATCTGAAAGGCCATTCACATTTTTGCTGACAGAATGCCCTTCTAGTAGTGAGGAATGAACAAAAATGTTGTCTATGGTTGTTCTACTGTTCCCTTGCATTCTCGTTGGAAAGAATACGGTTTGCATAAGATTATATGAATTAAGGAGGTCTACCAGCATCCTTTTCCTTGCACAATGACTTATACAATTAATCCTGAAGTCACCACATATAACTAACTTTTTGTATTTCCTATAAAGTGAACCAAGAACCTCCTTTAGCAAAAATGTTGTGAAATCGGAGTCTGGGGATCTATAAATAACAACAGTTAGAAGTTCAGCTCCACTAAATTTAACCACACCTGCACAACATTCAAACACCTTTTCAGTGCAGTACCTTGAAACATCAATTGACTCAAATGGGATACCGTTTTTCACACACATTGCTACTCCCCCAAACCGCAAAGAGATTCTAGAAAAGCTGCCAGCCAACCTGTATCCTGGTAAAGGAAGCCTCTGAATTATCTCCTTATTTAAGAAGTGTTCAGATATACCAATAATTTCAGAGTCAACATCTATAAGCAGTTCACTAACTTTATCTCTAATACCTTGTATATTTTGATGAAATATACTAATTCCCTCATTACTCGAATACCTAAGCTTTGTCAAAAGTGGTTCCCTTGTTAGAGAGACTTCCCTTAAGCAGGAATACCTATCAGCTGACTTCAATCTAAAAAAGGTGCAGCTCTAACACCCACTACTGCAGAATTTTTCCCATGAGTGATCCCACCACCCCCACCTATGCTGTCACCTATAAGCTTTGCCAACCTCCCCTTCCCATACCTTTTGAGGTGCAGGCTATGACTAGTGATAACCGTCCTGCTGATAGACTCCACCGACACCACTGAAATGTGACTCATGCTTTCTGTCATCAGCGCACCCCCAAGTCTGACGGCTGTATTAAGATGGGGCCGATCGTGTCGCTGAAACAGTTCCACGAAATGCACGTTCATGTTGCCAGCCTGAGTGGCTATCTTTTCCAGGTCACCATCTATGTCATACTCCCCATCCCTATCAATACTTAAATATGTTACGCAGACATACATATTTTCGAAATTTCATTACTCCACATGTACTATTTTTTGTATTGTGATTTTTTTCCATCAGTGTAGTATGAAATAACGCATATAAGAAAGAAAATAATAATGAAGACTCCAGAACTCTTTTCACATTAGTGAAACATTCCTATATAACTGAGGATGAGACTGCATCTCGCTCTATCATCACAAATTATGATTCATTCATTCCTTCATTCATTCATTTGACTGGGGCCTTTGTCCCACTACAACGCGGGGTTGGCCGTGTTACTATTGATTTTTCAGTGTTAGTTGGAGAGGGTGTCCAGATGCCGTTCCTGTCGCCACACCGAATCCTCTTCCCCCCCCCCCCCCCCCCCCCCCCCCGCGGAACTGAGTTTGAGTACCCTAGCTGTCTGAGTCTAGTGTAAGCCACGGAATAGTGCGAACGTTTTCAAATATCTGCGAGTCGTGTAACTGAGGTGGAACATGGGGGCCAGCCCAGTATTCATCTAGCGGGATGTAGGAAACCGCCTAAAAACCACATCCAGGATTCGATCTGGGGCCGGCGCGCCTACCTGAGTCCAGGAAGCAGCGCATTACCGCTCTCGGCTACCCTGGCAGGTCAACACAAACTATGATTACATGTCACAAAAGAAACAGACATCAAAATAGACTCTGTTGATACTTCTGTTCATTGCACTATTCACAAAACATACTGTATATAACAATATCACAGAGGTTTCCCTAAGATTTTCAAGGAGGATATTTTTCTAAACATACTTGGAGGGATGAGTGAAATGGAAGACTACACTGGAGGTTCTCACTGGCGACACAATGGATGTTCATCCAAGGTAGATACGATATACTTCAGCTGGCACTTATCAACTCCCTATGTACAGGATGACACTTCAAATCTGTTGGTGGCCTCGTCAGAACGCTGTTATTGTTCTGGGCCTGTCGTACATAGTACTCGACAGCATGTACATTGCTCATCTCCTGTTTATTGTAGACCGCAATTGAATGACACAGCGCCCATTGGCTGGAATTTTGGTGTGATCATTGGGATGTTACACTGCAGTGGCAACGCCCCCACGCTGACTGGCACGATTCCTAAATCGTTCTCTCCCCAAACTCAGAAGGGTGTGGCTGTCTCCCTCTGCTGCTGGTTCAAAATGGTTCAAATGGCTCTGAGCACTATGGGACTTAACATCTGAGGTCATCAGTCCCCTAGAACTTAGAACTACTTAAACCTAACTAACCTAAGGACATCACACACAGCCATGCCCGAGGCAGGATTCGAACCTGCGACCGTAGCGGTCGCGCGGTTCCAGACTGAAGCGCCTTTAACCGCGTGGCCACAATGGCCGGCCCCTCTGCTGCCTCTGGGGAACGACAGCTCGTTGTGATGTCAGGATCGTGCAGATACATTCAGTCAGCTGCCAGCTCTGCCCTCAAGAACCTCGTGACATCAGCGAGTTGGGCCGCAAGACGTCAGCGACCAGCGATGCCTTAGTCGTCAGGTGGCTTGTCTCCCCTCTGCGCAATGCGCTTGCATGACTTTGGCGAGGCTCACGGCTTCAATCTGAGACAATTTTCTCACTCGTTTCACATCTCCAAGAACATGTGTTTCATTTAATAAACATGCAGAAAAGATTAAATTACCCGTGTTTGTTACATAACTATACGAAATGAAATGCAATCATTTTTGTTTATTGCTCCCTGTTTTTCCTTACAAATGTTGAAGTAATCACACAAACTGTAGATGCCCTACATACACTGCTTTAACTCAAAAGGAGTACAAAGACTTTACAACAACGTTATCGCACTACAGTCTGCAGAACAGACTTCTTTTATAGGGAGATACTAGGGCCTATCAACTACTAATGCCATATTCCCTCACCATAGTAATATACTAGATATACTAACTACATACGCTCATGTTTCCTCGTATTACGTGACCACGCTAAGTCCTATTTCCTTCTACCCCAATTTGTTTTCAGGGATGGCATAATAGTTTTTTTTGAAATTGGTGGAATGTCAGCAGTCAGCCCCAAAACCCATAATTTATTGTACAGCTAGTTTTCGACTATAACATAGTTATCATGGCTGCGTTACCAAAATGTCATTGTAGGGATCTAGATCTGCAAAAATTACGGATTTTGTGACCGACTGCTCTCGTTCATTCACTTTGGATAATCAACTGTCGCTGCATACACAGGCATCCACTATATTCCACCCTACTTCCAATATTTTTGTTACTTTACAATGTGCAAACCTCATCACAAGTGGTATGAATAAACGACACACAAAATGAAAGAGAATAAAAAACATCTGATTTCATCCATTATAAATAGGTTTTGAAAGCCTGCGACTGTAGATACAGTAGGTTTGTTTATAAATAAATAAATCTTCTGCTACCAGTCACGATTTTCTTTATTTTACTATTCGCACGACGCGTTTAGAGAAATAATTCCCATTTTCAAGTGCGTTTTTTTTATGTGTGTTAAGCCATTTCTTTTGATGTTGTCAGTGTGAGTGAGTCTGCTTCATTTTGTTGACTTTTACTGTAATACATAAGAAACGCGATTTTTAGTTGGGTATCAATTCTTTCTGTGAGGTTAGTGGCTAAAGTTTGAGAACAATTTGTACTTACAGTTTTCTAATAGTCCATTTGTGTAGAGAGTCACACACACTTAACATCACACAAAACTTGTACATTTTACACATCGAAAATATCTTATATAAAAAAAAACAGTTACAAAGATCTTCTTATAGGTAGTTCACAGAGATAACATTATAGGTCTGCCACATATTATGATATGCTTTTGTACAGAGGTTAATTTATCTTTACAATTTGGCTCATGAATTACATATACTGATTTTACAATTGTGCTTATTTCTATGTTTTACTATTTTTATTTAAGTATATTATCGAAACATCTGAAGAAATTCACTGATTCACTTTCAAGTTTTTCATTTAATATTTTATCTTCATATTTTCTGTAATGTGAATATATCTCCAGTTCTTCAAGCAAATCCATTTTATGTCCTTTATTTAGTCGGTGGAGTACTTTGACATTTTGCTCTATTTTTCTAAATGGGTGTCCTGTATTATGTACGTGTGTTGCTATTGCTGATGTAGTGTGTTTGTTGTGTGTGTATGCTCTAATGTTCTCTGTGTACCTGGTGTTGATATTTCGGCCTGTTTGTCCTATGAAGAACTTGGAGCATTCCTGGCATGTTACCTTGTATATTCCAGAGTCTGAATATGGATCATGATTACACTTTATATTATGTATTAGTTTTTGGTGTAGTTTATTGGATGTAGAAAACCCAATTTTTACTCTGTGATTTTTGAAAATATTTGCAATCTTCTGTGATACATTGCCTATGTATGGAATGCTAGATATATATTTGTTTTTCTCTTTTTCTTCTGTGGTGCAGTTTGTACCTCGGTTTCTCTTCACTTTGTCTAAGATTGTGTCAACCATGGAAGCATTGTAACCATTGGCAACTGCAATCTTCTTCACTGTGTTTATTTCTTGTTGCATATTTTCTTGGTTCAATGGTATTTTTGCTGCCCTATGCAGCATTGACCTGTAAGCTGCCTGTTTATGAATATTTGGGTGACATGAGGTTGCAGGGATTGTGGTGTCAGTCATTGTGTTTTTCCTATAAATTTTGAATGTGCATGTGTTGTTGTGTCTTGTAATATTTAGGTCCAGAAAGTTGATACTTTTAGTTTGCTCATGTTCCACTGTAAATTTGATTTTCTCATTTAGATTATTGAAATGATTAAGAATGTCTGTGATGTGTTTGGTATCTCCTTTCACTAACAGTAGTGTGTCATCTACATATCTCCTATAAAAATCTATTTTCCTTAGGCAAGGTTCTTGGCTGTCAAATAATTTTTGTTCTAAGTGATTTATGTATATGTCAGCTATGGTACCGGATATACATGATCCCATTGCTAGGCCATCTGGTTGCTTATAAATGTCGTCATTAAAGGTAAAGTAGTTGTAACTTAGGGTTAGCTGAAGGAGTTCCATAAATTCGACAATCTCTGTGTCTGAAAGTTTCTTGTGTTGCGTAAGGTTCTTTTGTATTACTGTTAGAGCTTCTTGTATGGGTATGTTTGAATAAAGGTTGGTGATGTCAAGTGATATAAACTGTGCATCTTGGGGGAGCTTTCTGGTTCTTAGTTCTTTGGCTAGAATCATGCTGTTTTTTGTGGAATATGTTGTTTCATATGTATAATTTTTCACCAGTATGTTATCCAGTTTTTGAGACAGTTTGTATGCTGGGCTGTTTATAGAGTTGACCACGTGACGTATTGGGTATCCATTTTTGTGTATTTTTGGCTGTGCTCTTAGGCGTGGTGCTTTTGGATTCATACATGTAAGGTACTAAAAATTCAAATACAAAAGCAGCAATAGGTCGCAAAGTAAGCAAGCTTCTTGAGAAAGAAATGAATAAAGATAAGTTTAGATCTAAATATACAATAAATGATACAAAAACTTTAAAATCTATAAATAATAAACTGAAAAACAACAAATCCATAGTTGTAAAGTCAGACAAAAGTAATACATTAGTTGTGATGAAAGAAAAAGAATACATAGACAAAACAAATGAATTTTTTGCTGCTAATAACATTCAGCACATTGAAAAAGACCCAACCAAACAATTCCAAAGTAAAATTAAGGAACAATTAAAGAACACACATTTCCTGTTGACACAAACTGAAAAGAAATACCTTACATGTATGAATCCAAAAGCACCACGCCTAAGAGCACAGCCAAAAATACACAAAAATGGATACCCAATACGTCACGTGGTCAACTCTATAAACAGCCCAGCATACAAACTGTCTCAAAAACTGGATAACATACTGGTGAAAAATTATACATATGAAACAACATATTCCACAAAAAACAGCATGATTCTAGCCAAAGAACTAAGAACCAGAAAGCTCCCCCAAGATGCACAGTTTATATCACTTGACATCACCAACCTTTATTCAAACATACCCATACAAGAAGCTCTAACAGTAATACAAAAGAACCTTACGCAACACAAGAAACTTTCAGACACAGAGATTGTCGAATTAATGGAACTCCTTCAGCTAACCCTAAGTTACAACTACTTTACCTTTAATGACAACATTTATAAGCAACCAGATGGCCTAGCAAGAGTAATAAAGTTATGTAACTCATAAGCAGCTTCTTAGTGGCAATGGATATGGAACTGTGTGACGGAAAATTACTACCAAAGGACTGTCGAGTCTAGCTGCATCGCAGTGCTGCTGTTACTAACTGATGAGGCCTCGGAATTGATAGGTACTTCGAATCATCCTGCTGTAGCTTCCTCTGAACGTCGTGTAGGCATCTGGAAGAATAAGAGAATGATGCAGTACGTTGACAGTCTGTGATCGCCAATAGTAAACCCATGTGTATAGAAATGCGTAAAATATATGTGTAAATGAGCCACTCCATGGATATACGCTCTGCTTGTATGGAAGCTGCGTGGCGAGTGGCTGAACTATGAATCAACGAAAACGTAAATGATTTTCACAATTTGTGTTCGAGTTACTTTGTTACCCTTTTGAAATTATGTAGGTCCATGCATTTCTAATGCTCCAGACGTGCGCATAGACAAACGGCATACTTGTGACGATGATGATGTTTGGTTTGTGGGGCGCTCAACTGCGCTGTTATCAGCGCCTGTACAAATTCCCAACCTTTGCTCAGTACAGTCTCGCCTCTTTCATGAATGATGATGAAATTATGAGGACAACACAAACACCCAGTCATCTCGAGGCAGGTGAAAAATCCCCGACTCCGCCGGGAATCGAACTCAGGACCACGTGCTCAGGAAGCGAGAACGCGACCGCGAGACCACGAGCTGCGGACGACACGCTTGTGAAAAACTGTTTACTGACACACTGTCAGTGATAGCTAACGCATTTTGTGGCCAGTGTCTCACGTGACTCTCAACTGGAGCAGTCCCCACCTAATGACCCCAAGCTTCTACTCATAGCTGCAATACATTATTTGTGTTACTTTTCAGAGGTTCCCCTAGGAGACTTTAGGGTTTATTTTTCACGTTGAAGTATTTTTTGACATAAAATAAACTAGGAAATTACACAAAATTTATACTATTTGGACATTAGAGGAAGACTCATTAGAGATCACTGATTACATTAATGCACACTACTTGTAATTCGTTAGAATATGTATCACGCTCTTAACCCTTCGCGGGCCCGCCGTTGCAAAAAGTACATCAGTGGTTTTTATGCCTAATCCATGACTTAACCTTGAACTATTGCGCCACCGCGTCCATGTATTCCACTTTCTCGACGATGTTAATTTGGCTTCAGTTCTTCTGATCAGCTTCCTCAGTTTTCTGAACTGTGGGCAACGAGGTAAAGAATGTTGTTAAATGTAGAAAGCGCGCCTTCTGGTGTGACAGTTGTGCTTGTGTGACAGTTGCAAGCTTTGTTCCAGCAGTACTAACAACTTCGGCCATTAAAATACTGAGAAATAAATAGCAGATCATAAAAAAGGCAGCTTTATACGAAACTATAACCCAAGTGCATAATGTATGTAAATCAGTATGTCTTTGACAACCTAACAGTTACTGATGTCACCTGGCCAATTAAGGTAGATAACTACACTATTTTGAGGGTTACATTTCATCAACTTATTTCCACTGACTACTAACCACTAACTAAGTTTTCTTTTTCAGGAAACTGCCTATAAGATTGCTGAAAACACTATCATCCCTTAACATGTAATATCTTACAAAATAATTTAATTTTCCTCTATTTCAATGTAATGGGTATCTCGACATTATGGTATTGTTACTCTTCAGGAATCATTTCCTTATTTTATTAATGCTGGATACAGCCAGCTCCCACGTGTCTCTATGTATTTAGGGTATCTCCAACATATTATACACTTGCTAACATTATAAACAACAAAATCATTTAAGTCATTTGTGCCTCTCTTGGCCAGAGTAATAAGTAATAAATTGTTAACGACCTGAGTAGTCAAAGATTCGGCGTTGAGAACGAAGGTGTGGAACAAAACTGGATAAACTTGAAAAGCGTAGTACAATAAGCCTTAAGCCAGCATAATTCGGGAGGGCTATGGGAGATGGAAGATTTGGCCTTGAGAACGAAGGTGTGGAGCAAAACTGTATAAACATGAAAAGCATCTTACAATAATCCTTAAAACAGCATATGCAGAAAAGGTTAAGGGAGATGGAAAATATGCACAATGGTCCAATAGCTATATTAAAAAGTTTCTAGAAAAGTAAACATCACACACTCAACCAAATCATAGTCTAATTGACAACTGAACGAAGACGAAACAATCGTAACGGCAGCAACACGAGAAGTGTTCAACGAACATAGTGACCGAACATAGTGAGGAATCGGATAGAAATCGTTTATTCAGTTGCTCAGTGACCATACTGGCACCGAAAAGAGAGATGAAAAAGCTGAAATACTGAATTCGGTCTTCCATTATTCCTTCATCGTGTGCGAACTTAGCAAGGTTCCTCTGTTTGTTTAAAAGGCTGGTATTAAGATAAATGATCGCGGATTCTAAAATCAACGACGATCGTTCAACAGTAACAAGGTACGTGGAAGAAACGAGATATCTGTGAGGTTTCACAGGGATTATGCCAAACTCCTTGAACCCCTTCTAACAGTAGTTTATCTTAGGTCTTTGAAGCAATGAAGCGTACCAAAAGACTGGAACAATAGCGCCTGTCACCCATGTTTTCATGACGGGTTGTCGGACAGACACACGTCTATAGTCCTATGTTGCTGACATCAACATGTAGCAAAAATATTACTGACGCATTATGATGTTTTTGGATAATGAGAACGTTTTCCATAAAAACCATGTGGAATCCGTGAGGAGATATAGAGCGAAACACACCTCGGTATCTTCACTCGTAAAATCTCTATCGCCATACATAAAGACGCCAAGATTATTGCCATGTTCCTTGACTTCCGAAAGGAATTCGATACAGTCCCGTACTACCATTTACTGTACTAAATACAAACTTACCGAGTATGAGACCATATTTGTGACTCGGTTGGTGGACTTCCTAGTGGGTATAAGATAAAATATTATGTTTAATGGGACGAAATTCTCAGGTGTGAAAGTAATTTTGCAACGGCCCAAAAGAGAGTTTTGGAGATCGATACTGTTTGCTGTATAGACAAATGATCTTGCAGACAAAGACAGCAGCTCAGCGAGACTGTTCATAGATGGTGTATATAGGAAGAGTATAACGCCGGAAGCCTACTGCGAAATGCTGGAAGACCTGCAAGTACAGAGACTGTTCGTGAACCGTGAACTAAAGTAAATTCAAGTAACTGCACTTAAATAGGCGAAGAGATCTGTTATTGTCCGATTACGCAATTACCGTCAAAACTTCTGGGAAAAGCAAAAATCGTAAGCTACGCAGAAGTAACTGTCCACAGTGATTTACGAGTGAAAAGACTACGCGAAACTAACTAAACCAAATGCCACAATAACATTCATTGGAAGAATGTAAAGTAAAGGTGATTCATAAACGGCAAAAATATGGCTTACAAAACTTATGTAGAACAGATTGGTAAGTGTTGCTCATCCGTTTATAATTTATTTCTGAGACATTATTGCTCTCTGTCGTATGTAAAAATAAAAATTTTCAGTTTGTATATTCATCTCAGTGTGCTGAGTACGTATGTGCTGGAAGTTCGAAATCTTTCTGTTGGTCATATACTTCTTGTCAGGAAATCGTTCAGGTGTAGTGTAACACCGTAAGATATTATGTAATTATTTTTCTTCTGATTAATTAGGCTTTGCATAAAGTATATTTTCTTTAATATGTGCTCTTTGATATGTTGTACTATGTTTTCTCTTTACTGACTAATTGCTTTGTTTGTACGTAGAAATGGATGATTTTGGTTAAATAATTTTGTATTGATTTGTTAATATAGGTAAATCCAATGTTTGCTTAAAAATGTTTACTTGCTAGTTTGTAACTGCTGATCCACACTTAGGGCTCTTGGTTCATGTTATGGTAAAAGATGGAGTGGTTCCCCTCTAAAATGGAAGTTATTTAGGGCGCTCAAATTGCGGTTGGTGCGAGTGAAAAGGTGGACATGAGAGTTTGTCGGAGACTAGCTACCTGACAGTTGGCAGCTAGTGATTGGAACGTGCATTGTGCAGGTGCCGAGTCAGGCTTTTAGTGCTTCTATTTATTACGCCAAAGCCTCGAGTGTATGAACGGATTTAATACAATGCTCTGAGGCCTGAAATTATTATAAAATCTGATGATCGTCGCCGTGAAGAAAATAACAGAGCATATCGATTACAACTGCAAGTCAGTCTGCCATCGTATACTCGCCACCAATATCGCGCAATCACTGTAACAGAGAGGAGGAAGTAAAGTGATGCATCAGCACATTTAGTATGTGCAAATACGAGGTAACTCATACCAAAATTTATGTACCTACCTTGATTTGTTCCTCACCAAACTATCTCTCAGGATCCTCTCAGTTTGAACAATGATTTCAGAGTGTCCAGATTGTGAAAAATGATAATCAAAGAGAAAAACAATTATTTGATTATTTTGTTTGAAACTAAGTGATAAAGGCTATCAAAAATTACTGTGGATTTTGGTAAAGTTAAGGAGGATGTAAGTGTAGATTTGCGAAAGACTCCCAGTAATAGAACTTTTCCATTTTAAAGTTTTGCGATCTCTTAAAACTACTGGCTTAATTGCTGGTTTAAAAAGTAAACAACCGAGATGATAAGAGACAACAAACTATTTTGAGATCAGTTTAAAGTAAATGTTCTTAATGATTGGTTTGAAAAGCAATACCTGGCGAACATATTTACTGTAAAATCTGTTATAAAATTGCATACAAGGTGAGTCATTTCAAAAGGAGAATTCGAAAAGTTGGCATTCTTTAAATTATTCATGAAAGTGGGTTAGTTTGTTTTACAACAGTAGTCAAGATTAAGGGCCTCCCATTTGAAAGTTGCTCTAAAATGCACAAAGTTACTTGATTATAGAAAGTTCCAGCTGCTCTTGATATTTATGTTGAGTTTTGTGCACATTTTGTGTTAAAAAGGTGTAACATCAGTTTATGAACACCCACTTACTCTTTTATTCTCAGTGAAGGTGTGGTGTCACCGCCAGACACCACACTTGCTAGGTGGTAGCTTAAATCGGCCGCGGTCCATTAGTACATGTCGGACCCGCGTGGCGCCACTGTCAGGATCGCAGACCGAGCGCCACCACAAGGCAGGTCTCGATAGACGTACTAGCACTCGCCCAGTTGCACGACGACATTGCTAGCGACTACACTGATCGAAGCCTTTCTCTCATTTGCCGAGAGACAGTTAGAATAGCCTTTAGCTAAGTTAATGGCTACGACCTAGCAAGGCGCCATTTGTACCATTGCATGTATCTCAAGATAGTCTCACTTGTATAATCAAGAATGCTGTATACCAAAGGACGATATAAAAGTTAAGTGTTCTAGTAGCTACGTTCTTTTCTTTATCACATTCATTAAGTCTCCTGTTTCAGACCTCACTCCATCCTTCGTGAGTTAGCGCGTGCATCTTGGCCGCCTCTTTCAATTAGTGTACGTAGTGTTGGCAAGTCTGCCGACACTACAACAGAAGGTAAAGTTACTATGATTGCCATTATCCATGAAAACAGTTACTTCTTTGCTTTTAAAGAATAGTGTGAATCTTACTGCTTGTGAATTTTATTTAAATTTGTACTTTGTTGAGCATATCTGATGAAATAAGACTAGTCTCATGCCCAATTTACAGTTTAGCAGTAACTTGCATTTGTTGTATTCATGAAGTTATTCAGTTTCGACAAAGTATTTAATACTGATGAGTGTAACAACGTCTTTTGTGTTTGTGAGGACGTGAATATCTTTCTGCTACTGATTTTGTCCACTACAACATTTTTTTTTGCTTTTGTCTGGATTCATTGCACTTTCGTAGGAAAGAAGTATAGGCTGAGTTTTTCCACTGAAACTGTCTACTTTTTCATTAAAAGTAGGCTGGCGATTGTATTCTATTTCATTTGCGTAAGTTTGAGTTGTTTCTAAATCAGATCTGTTACTTTCTGCGTGTTATTAAATTTAATTTCATGTCCGATAGGCCAAAACCCTTTAGGCATTTCATGGTCAAATCTAAAAAAATCCTTACAGAGGGTAAAATTATACTGCATCTAAGTACCATAATTGGTTATAAATACAATATCAGTATACTAGGTGCAGTGAAAGTGTTATACGTGGCTTTTCCCGTGACAGGACTATTTTTTCTGTTTGGGCATAGTGCGTAGTAAACCAAATTTGGTAATTGGTAGCACACACATAGGCAGATCATGTTATAGTAGGGGCTACAAGAAACACCTTTACACATACCCGAAAACGATAAGTGAATAAGTACCTCTGTCGAAAAAGTGGAGCAATGGCGTCTTATTAATTAGCACTTTTTCCTATCGGTTTTCTCGCGGTACCAAAAATTCCGTGTTCCAGCTATTTCAATATGCGTCACATGCAGATACATGTTATCTTCTCTAATTCTGACACACGTAAAACGTCCTTTCATCATCAACATATCTAAGTCTTAACTTTCAAGACGAAAGAGTGCCGAATGGGTTGGTGAGGGAAGACGATTGATATACACTCCTGGAAATTGAAATAAGAACACCGTGAATTCATTGTCCCAGGAAGGGGAAACTTTATTGACACATTCCTGGGGTCAGATACATCACATGATCACACTGACAGAACCACAGGCACATAGACACAGGCAACAGAGCATGCACAATGTTGGCACTAGTACAGTGTATATCCACCTTTCGCAGCAATGCAGGCTGCTATTCTCCCATGGAGACGATCGTAGAGATGCTGGATGTAGTCCTGTGGAACGGCTTGCCATGCCATTTCCACCTGGCGCCTCAGTTGGACCAGCGTTCGTGCTGGACGTGCAGACCGCGTGAGACGACGCTTCATCCAGTCCCAAACATGCTCAATGGGGGACAGATCCGGAGATCTTGCTGGCCAGGGTAGTTGACTTACACCTTCTAGAGCACGTTGGGTGGCACGGGATACATGCGGACGTGCATTGTCCTGTTGGAACAGCAAGTTCCCTTGCCGGTCTAGGAATGGTAGAACGATGGGTTCGATGACGGTTTGGATGTACCGTGCACTATTCAGTGTCCCCTCGACGATCACCAGTGGTGTACGGCCAGTGTAGGAGATCGCTCCCCACACCATGATGCCGGGTGTTGGCCCTGTGTGCCTCGGTCGTATGCAGTCCTGATTGTGGCGCTCACCTGCACGGCGCCAAACACGCATACGACCATCATTGGCACCAAGGCAGAAGCGACTCTCATCGCTGAAGACGACACGTCTCCATTCGTCCCTCCATTCACGCCTGTCGCGACACCACTGGAGGCGGGCTGCACGATGTTGGGGCGTGAGCGGAAGACGGCCTAACGGTGTGCGGGACCGTAGCCCAGCTTCATGGAGACGGTTGCGAATGGTCCTCGCCGATACCCCAGGAGCAACAGTGTCCCTAATTTGCTGGGAAGTGGCGGTGCGGTCCCCTACGGCACTGCGTAGGATCCTACGGTCTTGGCGTGCATCCGTGCGTCGCTGCGGTCCGGTCCCAGGTCGACGGGCACGTGCACCTTCCGCCGACCATTGGCGACAACATCGATGTACTGTGGAGACCTCACGCCCCACGTGTTGAGCAATTCGGCGGTACGTCCACCCGGCCTCCCGCATGCCCACTATACGCCCTCGCTCAAAGTCCGTCAACTGCACATACGGTTCACGTCCACGCTGTCGCGGCATGCTACCAGTGTTAAAAGACTGCGATGGAGCTCCGTATGCCACGGCAAACTGGCTGACACTGATGGCGGCGGTGCACAAATGCTGCGCAGCTAGCGCCATTCGACGGCCAACACCGCGGTTCCTGGTGTGTCCGCTGTGCCGTGCGTGTGATCATTGCTTGTACAGCCCTCTCGCAGTGTCCGGAGCAAGTATGGTGGGTCTGACACACCGGTGTCAATGTGTTCTTTTTTCCATTTCCAGGAGTGTAGTTTATAACAGAAAGGATGAAGAATTGCATGGGACATTCGCTCAGGCGGGAGTGTTGCTAACAGACACCTTGGAAGGTCGCACGTTTTTGTTACTTAATGTCTGCTGGTCATTAACGTTAGAATAGTGTGAAGCTTCGATTTTTCGCATTAATAATCCTTCGGTAGACAAGTATACGCGAACGGTACTCTAAATATTCTCGTGTATCCTACATTTTAATTACTCTTGCCACACAATACTATTATTGTCAACGTTGTCGGCATACTGCATTACATGTCTAACGGTCCTAGCATTTATTACTGTAGTTTCTGCTTCGATGTTAGTATTGGCAGAGGTCACTGTTGGCAGCCGGAATAAAATAATAATTGAATCCTTTTACCGAACTCCCAATTCAGATGATATAGTTACTGAAAGGTTCAAAGAAAACTTGAGTTTGATTTCAAACACGTACCCGACTCATACGATTATAGTTGGTGGTGACTTTAATTTACCCTCGATAGGTGGGCGAAAATACCTGTTTAATTCCTGAGGTACGCATAGAACATCATCCGAAATTGTGCTAAACGCATTCTCTGAATATTGTTTCGAGCAGTTAGTGCATGAGCCCACGCGAATAGTAAATGGTTGTGAAAACACACTTGATCTCTTAGCAACAAATAATCCTGAGTTAATAACGAGCATCGAAACGGATATAGGGATTAGTGAACACAGGGTTGTCGTAGGGAGATTGCATAGTGGAACCCCCAAATCATAAAAAAATACCTATTCATAAAGGCAGATAAAAATTCACTTGACGCCTTCCTGAGAGATAATTTCCACTCATTCCAAATTAATAATATAAGTGTAGACCAGATGTGGCATGAATTCAAAGAAATAGTATCAGTAGCAACTGAGAGATTTATACCAAATAAATTAACAAACGACGGAGCCGATCCTCCTAGGTACACAAAACGGTTCAGAACACTGTTGCAGAAACAACGGAACAAACGTGCCAAATTTAAACAGACCGCAACATCCCCAAGATTGGCGATCTTTTACAGAAGCTCGAAATTTAGCGCGGACTTCAATGCGAGACGCCTAAACAGTTTCCACAACAGAATTTGTCTCGAAACCTGACAGAAAATCCAAAGAGATTCTGATCGTATGAGAAGTATGTTAGGGGCAAGAAACAATCAATGTCTTGAAACTTCCTGGCAGATTAAAACTGTGTGCCCGACCGAGATTCGAACTCGGGACCTTTGTCTTTCGCGGGCAAGTGCTCTACCAACTGAGCTACCGAAGCACGACTCACACCCGGTACCCACAGCTTTACTTCTGCCAGTACCTCGTCTCCTGTGGGTACCGGGTGTGAGTCGTGCTTCGGTAGCTCAGTTGGTAGAGCACTTGCCCGCGAAAGGCAAAGGTCCCGAGTTCGAATCTCGGTCGGGCACACAGTTTTAATCTGCCAGAAAGTTTCATATCAGCGCACACTCCGCTGCAGAGTGAAAATCTCATTCTGGAATCAATGTCTTCTCTGCGCGATAGCAATGGAGATACTATCGAAGACAGTGCTGACAAAGCAGATTTACTAAACACAGCCTTCCGGAATGCCTTCAAAAAAGAAGACGAAGTAAATATTCCAGAATTCGAATCGAGAACAGCTGACAACATGAGTAACATAGAAGCAAATATCCTCGGAGTAGTGAAGCAACTTAAATCACTTAACAAAAGCAAGTCTTCTGGTTCAGATTATATACCAATTAGATTGAATAATCAACGAAAGGATAACGTTCTACGAGTCGGGGCGTGGAATGTCAGAAGCTTGAACGTAATAGGGAAACTAGAAAATCTGTAAAGGGAAATGCAAAGGCTCAATCTAGATATAGTAGGTGTCAGTGAAGTGAAGTGGAAGGAAGATAAGGATTTCTGGTCAGATGAGTATAGGGTAATATCAACAGCAGCAGAAAGTGATATAACAGGTGCAGGATTCGTTATGAATAGGAAGGTAGGGCAGAGGGTGTGTTACTGTGAACAGTTCAGTGACCGGGTTGTTCTAATCAGAATCGACAGCAGACCAACACCGACCACGATAGTTCAGGTATACATGCCGACGTCGCAAGCTGAAGATGAACAGATACAGAAAGTGTATGAGGATATTGAAAGGGTAATGCAGTATGTAAAGGGGGACGAAAATCTAATAGTCATGGGCGACTGGAATGCAGTTGTAGGGGAAGGAGTAGAAGAAAAGGTTACAGGAGAATATGGGCTTGGGACAAAGAATGAAAGAGGAGAAAGACTAATTAAGTTCTGTAACAAGTTTCAGCTAGTAATAGCGAATACCCTGTTCAAGAATCATAAGAGGAGGACGTATACTTGGAAAAGGCCGGGAGATACGGGAAGATTTCAATTAGATTACATCATGGTCAGACAGAGATTCCGAAATCAGATACTGGATTGTAAGGCGTACCCAGGAGCAGATATAGACTCAGATCACAATATAGTAGTGATGAAGAGTAGGCTGAAGTTCAAGACATTAGTCAGGAAGAATCAATACGCAAAGAAGTGGGATACGGAAGTACTAAGGAATGACGAGATACGTTTGAAGTTCTCTAACGCTATAGATACAGCAATAAGGAATAGCGCAGTAGGCAGTACAGTTGAAGAGGAATGGACATCTCTAAAAAGGGCCATCACAGAAGTTGGGAAGGAAAACATAGGTACAAAGAAGGTAGCTGCGAAGAAACCATGGGTAACAGAAGAAATACTTCAGTTGATTGATGAAAGGAGGAAGTTCAAACATGTTCCGGGAAAATCAGGAATACAGAAATACAAGTCGCTGAGCAATGAACTAAATAGGAAGTGCAGGGAAGCTAAGACGAAATGGCTGCAGGAAAAACGGTGGTAACATTAAGAGTGCAACGGGAATTTCACTGTTAAATGCAGAGGAGAGAGCAGATAGGTGGAAAGAATACATTGAAAGCCTCTATGAGAGTGAAGATTTGTCTGATGTGACAGAAGAAGAAACAGGAGTCGATTTAGAAGAGATAGGGGATCCAGTATTAGAATCGGAATTTAAAAGAGCTTTGGAGGACTTACGGTCAAATAAGGCAGAAGGGATAGATAACATTCCATCAAAATTTCTAAAATCATTGGGGGAAGTGGCAACAAAACGACTATTCACGTTGGTGTGTAGAATATATGAGTCTGGCGACATACCTTCTGACTTTAGGAAAAGCATCATCCACAGAATTCCGAAGACGGCAAGAGCTGACAAGTGCGAGAATTATCGCACAATCAGCTTAACAGCTCATGCATCGAAGCTGCTTACAAGAATAATATACAGAAGAATGGAAAAGAAAATTGAGAATGCGCTAGGTGACGATCAGTTTGGCTTTAGGAAAAGTAAAGGGACGAGAGAGGCAATTCTGACGTTACGACTAATAATGGAAGCAAGGCTAAAGAAAAATCAGGACACTTTCATAGGATCTGTCGACCTGGAAAAAGTGTTCGACAATATAAAATGGTGCAAGCTGTTCGAGATTCTGAAAAAAGTAGGGGTAAGCTATAGGGAGAGACGGGTCATATACAATATGTACAACAACCAAGAGGGAATAATAAGAGTGGACGATCAAGAACGAAGTGCTCGTATTAAGAAGGGTGTAAGACAAGGCTGTAGCCTTTCGCCCCTACTCTTCAATCTGTACATCGAGGAAGCAATGATGGAAATAAAAGAAAGGTTCAGGAGTGGAATTAAAATACAAGGTGAAAGGATATCAATGATACGATTCGCTGATGACATTGCTATCCTGAGTGAAAGTGAAGAAGAATTAAATGATCTGCTGAACGGAATGAACAGTCTAATGAGTACACAGTATGGTTTGAGAGTAAATCGGAGAGAGACGAAGGTAATGAGAAGTAGTAGAAATGAGAACAGCGAGAAACTTAACATCAGGAATGATGGTCACGAAGTCAATGAAGTTAAGGAATTCTGCTACCTAGGCAGTAAAATAACCAATGACGGACGGAGCAAGGAGGACATCAAAAGCAGACTCGCTATGGCAAAAAAGGCATTTCTGGCCAAGAGAAGTCTACTACATCAAATACCGGCCTTAATTTGAGGAAGAAATTTCTGAGGATGTAAGTCTGGAGTACAGCATTGTATGGTAGTGAAACATGAACTGTGGGAAAACCGGAACAGAAGAGAATCGAAACATTTGAGATGTGGTGCTATAGACGAATGTTGAAAATTAGGTGGACTGATAAGGTAAGGAATGAGGAGGTTCTACGCAGAATCGGAGAAGAAAGGAATATGTGGAAAACACTAATAGGGAGAACATCTGCTAAGACATGAGGGAATGACTTCCATGGTACCAGAGGGAGCTGTAGAGGGCAAAAACTGTAGAGGAAGACTGAGATTGGAATACGTCAAGCAAGTAATTGAGGACGTAGGTTGCAAGTGCTACTCTGAGATGAAGAGGTTAGCACAGGAAAGGAATTCGTGGCGGGCCGCATCAAACCAGTCAGTAGGCTGATGAAAAAAAAAAAAAAAAAAAAAAAACAATTAGGTTCCTTACACAGTATGCTGATGCATTAGCTCCATACTTAAGAATCATATACAACCGTTCGCTCGACGAAAGATCCGTACCAAAAGACTGGAAAGTTGCACAGGTCCCACCAATATTCAAGAAAGGTAGTAGGAGTAATCCACTTAATTGCAGGCCCGTATCATTAACTTCGATATGCAGCAGTATTTTGGAACATATATTGTGTTCGAACATCATGAATTGCTTCGAAGAAAACGGTCTATTGACACAAGGTCAACATGTATTTAGAAAACATTGTTCTTGTGAAACATAACTAGCTCTTTATTCACATGAAGTGTTGAGTGCTATTGACGAGGGATTTCAGATCGATTCCGTATTACTGGATTTCCGGAAGGCTTCTGTCACAGTACCACACAAGCGGCTTGTAGGGAAATTGCGTGTCTATGGAATATTGTCTCAGTTATGTGTCTGGATACGTGGTTTATTGTCAAAGAGGAAGCAATACATAGTAATTGACGGAACGTCATCAAGTAAAGCAGAAGTGATTCCTGGTGTTGCCCAAGGTAGTGTTATAGGCCCTTTGCTGTTCCTTATCTATATGAATGATTTGAGAGACAATCTGAGCAGCCGTCTTAGGTTGTTTGCACATGACGCTGTCGTTTATCGTCTAATAAAATCATCAGAAGATCAAAACAAATTGCAAATCGATTTAGAAAATATATCTGAATTGTTCGAAAATTGGCAGTTGACCTTAAATAACGAAAAGTGTGAGGTGATCCACATGAGTGCTAAAAGGAATTCGTTAAACTTCGGTTACACGTTAAACCAGTCTAATCTAAAAGCCGTTTATTCAACTAAATATCTAGGAATTATAACCACGAACAACTTAAATTGGAAGGGGCACATAGAAATTGTTGTGGGGAAGGCTAACCAAAGGCTGCGTTTTATTGGCAGGACAGAAAATGTAACAGATCTACTAAGGAGACTGCCTACACTACGCTTGTCCGTCCTCTTTTGGAATACTGCTGCGTGGTGTGGGATACCTACAAGACAGGACTGACAGACTACATCGAAAAAGTTGAAAGAAAGGTAGCACGTTTTGTATTATCGCGAAATGTGGGCGAGAGTGTCACAGAAATGATACACGATTTGGGCTGGACATCATTAAAAGAAAAGCGTTTTTCGTTGCTACGGAATCTTCTCACAGTCCAATCACCAACTTTCTCCTCCGAATGCGAAAATATATTGTTGACACCGACCTAAATAGGGAGAAACGATCACCACGATAAAATAAGGGAAATCAGAGCACGTACGGAAAGATACAGGTTTTCGTTCTTTCCGAGCGCTATACGAGATTGGAATAATAGAGAATTGTGAAGGTGGTTCGATGAACCCTCTGCCAGGCACTTAAATGTGATTTGCAGAGTATCCATGTCGATGTAGATGTAGATGATACGACGACCTTGTTATGAGGTGATACGAAACTAATTATCTTACCCAGAAAAAAGTGTCGACGCAGTTAATGAACATAAGGTCATTAACCACTGGATGGCAAGAAGTGGATGAACCAGTAGCTAGCAGAAGGTTAAAGGAATCTGCAATGCCAAGTATCAGTTTCTGTTCCTACGACAAAAGTTCTAGAAACATGATAAACATGTTATCGTCGCATATGGGGCAAGACAGAAACCAATGAAAACATAAAGTGACTGGATGCATAAGTCATCGTCTACGTGTCTATGTTCTCCAAACCAGTGTGAAGTGAATGAAGGTGGGTACTTTCCATAATACCATGAATAAGTGTTTCTTCCCTTTCCAATGGCATATGGTGTGCAGTAATTTGTCTACTCGTGTCTTCGCAGTCCCTATGCGTGTATTATACCGGACGCTGTAGTGTACTCCCAGGTTTCTCATTTAGTACTGGTTTGTTGTCCGGCCGGCCTATCTCCAACGTCTGTAACCATTTTCATGACGCGCTTTCGCGATTCAAGCAAATCTGTGGCCATTGTTGGTCTCCACTGAATGTGTTCAGTACCCTCGGTTAGTCATATTTGGATAGGTGCCACCAAATTGAGCAATTTTCTGGGAGCAGTCGCAAGAGTATTTTGTATGCGGTCTGCTCTGAAGAATGACAGAAATTCCTGAGTATTTCACTAATAAAACGAGGTGTGCCAATTGCCGTAGATACGACTGAGACTATGAGATTATTTCAGCTGCTAATGTGAGTTGACTGTACCCAGTTGTGACTCACCGATACTGAAGTGAGATGAGATGCTTTCTTACGATTTATCAAGTGTACGAGAGGTAAATCAAGATGTGACGGGACATGCGACACTGAGAGAAGAGTTTGACAGGCCACAGAAAAACCTTGGTTCAACAAAGGCCTCTGGAGTAGAATTATTAAAATCCTAGGACGATTCAACCACCAAAAAATTGTTGCACCTTTTATGCAAAATATGTGAGACACACGAAATACTATCAGACTACAACATGAATTAAGGAGCACGTTCTGGGAAGTAACGACTCCGATTTTTTTAAATCTGAAAACTCCTAAGGCTTTTTAAATAAAAAAAGTTATTAATTTTCTACACCTTTATCTTCATGTCTGCAGGTCTGCAGCCCTCCGGTGCTAGAGGTTTCCAAATTGTAGCAACCAGTATAGTGGAGTTTAACGTAAATGCGGCGGTCCGTGAAAAACAGTGTCCTGTAATAGAGTTTCGAACTGATTTCATCCACACATGAAGCACCTTACTCTTCAGCATGACAATGCCCGACCGCACGCGAGAGCTGCAAGAGTCCGACGCCTTGGGTCCACTATCACCGATCATCCTCCATGCTGGAGTACTACCAGCTGATAGTGACCAAGCAGTGCAGGGAGTGGGGAGCTACGAAGTCAAATACCACACAGTGACGGTGTAAACTTACAGGTCTCTCATATAGAGAAATGTGTTCATCGCCAGGTTGACTGTATTGTAAAATAAAAGGTCGATGTGAAGAATAAAGCTGTACAAAATTAATAACGTTAGTTTTATTGAAAAAGCTGTAGGAATATTAACATAAAATTCTGAGGCATTACTTTTCAGTGTGCTCTTAATAAACGCTACTCCAAACATTATAGGTGCCAATGGATACGCACACTACGAACCCAACACCATAATAAGTTATGGTTACAGAATGCTGTCACTAACTATTTACAGAAGACTGTAAAAACAAGTAGCACCCAACCTCAAGAGCTATTATTTCGGAGAAATTAGCATTGTGCGAGGTAACACTAATTCTACCACATATTCGATAAGGTGAATGACGGACGTCTAAGTTTATACAATTGTAGATTTAGAGAAATCTTTTGACCGTTTGTACTCGAATGCACTCTTAGATATTTTGAAAGTAGCAGGGATAAAATACCTGCGCAAGGTTATCGAGAAGTTGCACAAAAACCAGTATACTCTAATAAGAGTCGAAGGACGTGGAAATGGAGAAGAAGTTGCGAACACAGTGAGATAGGGTTGTAACCTATTCCAGATTCTGGTTAATGTGTAGATAGGGAAAGCAGTGAGGGGCACAAAGGAGAAATTTGGAAAAGGAATTGAAGTGTAGGAAGAAGATGTAAAACTGTCAGGTCTGACGATAACACTGTAATTCCATCACTTCAGATAAGACTTTTGAAAAAATCTATAAAACCATTTTCGCACTGATTATTATACACTTGTCTTCGCCGCCAAAGTTTTTATTATTTAACATCTCATTAAGCGTTTCGGGTTACCTCATCATAAGATCTGTGGCATAAGAATACAATGTAAGGCAAAATTGAGAAATGTAAACTAAAATAAAGCAGTGAAGGAGAGTGACATACCTTCAACGTCGATACACACTACCCTGTCACTTTTACTCATTCCACTCCAACATCGGTGCCCAAACTGGCTCGGGCAGTATAACATGTCACAAGGTAAAACATTACTGCGTCTAGGTGGCGTTAGTGACACTATAGGCCCAAGATGACAGGCGTATCTGTGAATAGTAACGCTCATTACAAGTGCATGTATTACTTACCTTTCAATTATATAAAATCAGTAATTGGAACAGTATTATATTAATAATGCCATAACTGTTACAGTAAATTCAGTACTACATGGTACATCGAACTGCAAAGAAATTAATGGACTTAAAAAGTGGTAGCCGAGGGACAAGAAAATTTGTAAAGAACCATTGCCATAAACAAGCCACCGACTGGTAATGCTCGTGGTATCTTAACAGTCTGTCCATTTACATAATAAATCTGCCAACGTTTGTAGTACATTTTTATCGAAATAGTGTTCTCGGAATATAGTGTAATTCTACACAAGATACCTAGCAAAGTATTTAACAACAAATATTGTTCAAAATTAATACAATAACTATTGGGTCCTCCTCGCCAAATTTGGGGTCCTGCTCACTCGTCGCGTATAAGGGTGCGTCGGGGATTTTGCGTTCTCGGAATGCTATACATCAACTCTAGCAAATAACATCAATAGTTATATTTCAATAAAGCAGACTGACAATACTTAACTTTGAAATAACAATTGTGTCGCTAGCGATAGGCGACATGCAACATAAATCCGTGTCCTTTGCTGTGTATAATGTTCATGAAAGTTTGACACACAGTTTGTGGACCACTAATAACTGATATTTTAGCCCTCTTTGCTAGGCCATGCTATGCTGTCCGAATACTGAGCCGATTCTCTGCGGCCGTGGCTGGCAGGAGTGGCGCTTATATTCTCTTCTTACGGAGCATCCCAAAATCTACTCTGCAGGAATCAACATGGATTCAGGAAACAGCGATTGTGTGAGACCCAACTCGCTTTATTTGTTCATGAGACCCAGAAAATATTAGATACAGGCTCCCAGGCAGATGCCATTTTCCTTGACTTCCGGAAGGCGTGCGATACAATTCCGCGCTGTCGCCTGATAAACAAAGTAAGAGCCTATGGAATATCAGACCAGCCGTGTGGCTGGATTGAAGAGTTTTTAGCAAACAGAACACAGCATGCTGTTCTCAATGGAGAGACATCTACAGACGTTAAAGTAACCTCTGGCGTGCCACAGGGGAGTTTTATGGGACCATTGATTTTCACACTATATATAAATGACCTAGTAGATAGTGTCGGGAGTTCCATGCGGCTTTTCGCGGATGATGCTGTAGTATACAGAGAAGTTGCAGCATTAGAAAATTGCAGCGAAATGCAGGAAGATCTGCAGCGGATAGGCACTTGGTGCAGGGAGTGGCAACTGGCCCTTAACATAGACAAATGTAATGTATTGCGAATACATAGAAAGAAGGATTTTTTACTGTATGATTATATGATAGCGGAACAAACACTCGTAGCAGTTACTTCTGTAAAATATCTGGGAGTATGCGTACGGAACGATTTGAAGTGGAATGGGCATTTAAAATTAATTGTTGGTAAGGCGGGTGCCAGGTTGAGATTTATTGGGAGAGTCCTTAGAAAATGTAGTCCATCAACAAAGGAGGTGGCTTACAAAACACTCGTTCGGCCTATACTTGAATATTGCTCATCAGTGTGGGATCCGTACCAGGTCGAGTTGACAGAGGAGATAGAGAAGATCCAAAGAAGAGCGGTGCGTTTCGTCACAGGGTTATCTGGTAAGCGTGATAGCGTTACGGAGATGTTTAGCAAACTCAAGTGGCAGACTCTGCAAGAGAGGCGCTCCGCATCGCGGTGTAGCTTGCTGTCTAGGTTTCGAGAGGGTGCGTTTCTGGATGAGGTATCGAATATACACTCCTGGAAATTGAAATAAGAACACCGTGAATTCATTGTCCCAGGAAGGGGAAACTTTATTGACACATTCCTGGGGTCAGATACATCACATGATCACACTGACAGAACCACAGGCACATAGACACAGGCAACAGAGCATGCACAATGTCGGCACTAGTACAGTGTATATCCACCTTTCGCAGCAATGCAGGCTGCTATTCTCCCATGGAGACGATCGTAGAGATGCTGGATGTAGTCCTGTGGAACGGCTTGCCATGCCATTTCCACCTGGCGACTCAGTTGGACCAGCGTTCGTGCTGGACGTGCAGACCGCGTGAGACGACGCTTCATCCAGTCCCAAACATGCTCAATGGGGGACAGATCCGGAGATCTTGCTGGCCAGGGTAGTTGACGTACACCTTCTAGAGCACGTTGGGTGGCACGGGATACATGCGGACGTGCATTGTCCTGTTGGAACAGCAAGTTCCCTTGCGGTCTAGGAATGGTAGAACGATGGGTTCGATGACGGTTTGGATGTACCGTGCACTATTCAGTGTCCCCTCGACGATCACCAGTGGTGTACGGCCAGTGTAGGAGATCGCTCCCCACACCATGATGCCGGGTGTTGGCCCTGTGTGCCTCGGTCGTATGCAGTCCTGATTGTGGCGCTCACCTGCACGGCGCCAAACACGCATACGACCATCATTGGCACCAAGGCAGAAGCGACTCTCATCGCTGAAGACGACACGTCTCCATTCGTCCCTCCATTCACGCCTGTCGCGACACCACTGGAGGCGGGCTGCACGATGTTGGGGCGTGAGCGGAAGACGGCCTAACGGTGTGCGGGACCGTAGCCCAGCTTCATGGAGACGGTTGCGAATGGTCCTCGCCGATACCCCAGGAGCAACAGTGTCCCTAATTTGCTGGGAAGTGGCGGTGCGGTCCCCTACGGCACTGCGTAGGATCCTACGGTCTTGGCGTGCATCCGTGCGTCGCTGCGGTCCGGTCCCAGGTCGACGGGCACGTGCACCTTCCGCCGACCACTGGCGACAACATCGATGTACTGTGGAGACCTCACGCCCCACGTGTTGAGCAATTCGGCGGTACGTCCACCCGGCCTCCCGCATGCCCACTATACGCCCTCGCTCAAAGTCCGTCAACTGCACATACGGTTCACGTCCACGCTGTCGCGGCATGCTACCAGTGTTAAAGACTGCGATGGAGCTCCGTATGCCACGGCAAACTGGCTGACACTGACGGCGGCGGTGCACAAATGCTGCGCAGCTAGCGCCATTCGACGGCCAACACCGCGGTTCCTGGTGTGTCCGCTGTGCCGTGCGTGTGATCATTGCTTGTACAGCCCTCTCGCAGTGTCCGGAGCAAGTATGGTGGGTCTGACACACCGGTGTCAATGTGTTCTTTTTTCCATTTCCAGGAGTGTATTTCTTCCCCCTGCTTATACCTCCCGAGGAGATCACGAATGTAAAATTAGAGAGATCCGAGCGCGCCCGGAGGCTTTCAGGCAGTCGTTCTTCCCGCGAACCATGTGCGACAGGAAAGGGAGGTAATGCAGTGGCACGTCAAGTGCCCTCCGCCACACACCGTTGGGTGGCTTGCGGAGTATAAATGTAGATGTAGATGTAGGTCGCTCCTGTCATGGCGCGGTCCTTGTCAGCGGGCTATTGGCTGACATCGCCTCACTGCCTTCTCTGGTCTTGCGTTCTTCCTCTTCATTTCGGCGCTTGTGGTCCCGCCTGAACATTCCTCCTCCCCCAAAGTGACTGACAGTCGTCGTGTAGGTAGTGCGACCTCTTCGGGGGAGGCAGCAGCGTGGGCGCATCGTCGGGCCGGAAGCTGTGGCTGTAAGGGACGTCAAGCTTCCGGCCGTACCCCACCATCTGGCCTGTGCTCCGGTGGAAACGTCCCTTTGGAAAACGACCAGAAGGCTACCCACCCACCCCCTGCTGCCATTACCAAAAAGACGGCGACGACTGCTGCGGTGTGGGCGGGTCCAGCTCCACCGGTAGGACGAGAGGAGGTGGGGGAGGCGATGGCTCCGTCTCCATGGGGTCGTCTCGCGGTGTCGGGACGACACCCTCTGGCGGCTGCTGTGACCGCGCTGTCCTCTGGATCAGTGGATCCATGGGAAGAGAGACTGAAAGATCATCATGTACATGACAGAGCCGAAATTGATTTTTATGGCGGCGCTCGAAGCCATCTGGACCTGAAATAAGAAACATGCAAGCGCCAAGTCGACCGACGATCTCGCCTCGCACCCACCGTCTGCTGCCGCTAAAAATCCTGTAAAGACAATATCATATGCCACGAAGGAATACTTGCGGCCTTCCTTCGGCGCCGGATGCTGACGAGGATGGAGCAGGTGGAGCAGTGTGCGATGGCGGCGGTCGTGAAGCAATTTCGCAGGAAATGGTCCAACTCATGGGTGCGAATGATACAAGGTGAGAAACAAAAGAATGTGTGTGAAATCTTATGGGACTTAACTGCTGAGGTCATCAGTCCCTAAGCTTACACACTACTTAACCTAAATTATCCTAAGGACAAACACACACACACACACACACACACACACACACACACATGTCCGAGGGAGGACTCGAACCTCCTCCGGGATCAGCCGCACTGTCCCGCGAGGCAGGTGACAAACAGTTGCAATGCTTGATCCCTGGTGTGTGCGAATTGAAGTTTGCCCATCTGCTGCTTGAAGGTTCTGACAAAACGTTCCGCTTCGACGGTTGACTGTTGTCTGACCCATTACTTCATTCAAACCTTCGAGGCAAAAAATCGATGACAGCACCTGAATTGTGCTACGTAACACTGTAGAGTTCATGGGCACAGCAAAAGGAAACTTGCTATACGAGTCAAACACGATGAACCAACGGGTGTTCCAAAAAAGGTCGGGCAATGTCTATTTGCACATTTTGCCATGGTGATTGCGACTTAGGCCAAGCACAGAATTTTTTGTGGTGAAGCGGACTGATTTTCCGCACATTCCTGATACTGTGACGTAATCTTTTCGATTTGGGTGTCCATACCCTGCTAAATACAGTGTCGACGCGTTAACTGTTTCTTAGAACAATTCCCCAGTGTGGTTGGTGAAGTAACTGTAACATTTCTTTTTGCAAAGCTTTAGGGATCAACACACATGACAGTCCACTGTCATTTTGAATAAGAATCACACCTTTCTGTCCAGCGAGACTATGCCGATGTGCAAAGTATCGGCGCACTACAGAGTTTTTTATGCTATGCAAGGGACGAGGCCAAGATGTGCAATTTTCTTATAGTTCAGTTGAAAACATTGAAGCAATTCAGAATACTTTGCATCGATGTGACAACAAGATGCGGTAGAAGCGTCAAAGTCTTTATCAAGGCCAATCGGAAGGCGTGAAAGCGCGCCCGCATTACCACGTTGAGCTGTGGGACGATACACAATCTCGTACTCGTATTGAGACAAGAACAAAGCCCATCGTTGCAATTTTCTGGCAGTTCGTACAGGAACGGAATTCATCGGATGAAAGGCTTGTGATAGGTTACTAAGTAGAATTTTCTGCCATACAAATATTGGTGGAATTTGGTGGCACCATACACAACAGCTAAAGCCTCTTTCTCAATTTGTGATTAGTTACACTGAGCTTTCGACAACACTTTTGATGCGAAAGCAGTAGGTCAGTCTTTGTCACCAATTCTGAGTGAAAGTACTGCGCCATTTCCGTAAGAGGAAGCGTCAACTTGCAGTACAACTGGTTTGTCATGATCAAAGCGAACTAGGTAAGCAGCGATCACCGAGCAATGCATCTCGAAGTTTTTGAAAAGTTATTTGGCACTCATCTGTCCAATCAAAGGGGACAGTCTTGCGACGCAAGAGATGCAATGAAGCTGCGTTTTGTGCATCATTTGGTATGAACCGAATATAATAGTTCATTTTCTCCAAAAATGACTGCAGTTCTGTGACATTACGAGGAACTGGCATATATGGCTAACATATGCGACTGAAGAGGATGTATATTCTGACTGTTTATGACATGACCAACATACTACAACTCGGGTTTAAAATATTGCGTCCAGCGGCTAATTTGTCCATGAGATCCTCGGGGCGTAGCAATGGATAAGTATCAATGACAATTTGTGGGTTGACTATAGACAGAGGGGAATGCGACCTGATGGGTTCGGGAGCAAAACCAGTGGACTTCATGCTAGCTGATATGGGTGCAATGACTCTGTTATCTTGAAATTCTTTAAGTTCAGCAACGACTTTGTCCTTTAATGCAATGGAAACAGTTCTGGCCCAGCAAAATTTCGGCTGAGCATTTTATTTCAGCTTAATATGTGCAACAAAATTGTTAGCTTTGCCTAACCTTCAGAAAAGAGTTACAGGAAGTCTTTCGTTCGCTTATGCGAGCGTTATGTTGCAGGAAAAGTACATGTTCTGAGAATGGAAATGTCTTGTCCATTATAAACCGTCAGTTGCGTGCTAGTTTTAGATAGGCGTGGGGAGCCTAACTGTTGATATGTATGTGGACTGAGCAATGTGACAGGGGCACCCATGTCCAACTGAAATTTTCCACGTTTCCCACAAATAAGTAAATGAAAAAAGAGTTTGTTTGACTGGCGTTAAGCACTGAAGAAACTTCACGCCAGCTAGTTTTGCGAATGCTTGTTGCAGACTTTGAATATACTGCCATGGTGACATGGGCCATGACACTAGAATTTTGTGAGTGTTTAACACTATCGTCTGCTACTGCTATACCATAACCTTAAAGTTGGAGGCAGGTCGTGAAATGAAAACTATCTTGTTAAAGTAACTATGGTATAAAGCAACAGAGCAGTGTTACCCTCTGAGAGGAATTTTGTTATGTTGACCGTGTTGTACCTAACTGAGGTGGCTCATCGGAAACGAAAGTCAAAATTACGTAAATATTTAAACAGTAACAAACAATATTTTACCTAGCTACACTGTTCAAAGAATAAAGAAAATGATTAACATTCTTGTTCAAGAAAACAGTTATTAGTAACTTTAACGGACAAACACAACCTATACTTTGCCACACGCGAGTGCAATGAACTGTGACACCTGCATATGTTAACGTTAAGGTTAGAACTAACAGCTAGAGCAGAACAAACTATTTACATAAATATAACAGATAACAAAACACTCTATTACTTTGAGGACTTAGTCAATCTGAATGGTCTCAATAATGTTACTATTAATATTCACTGCAGGATCGTAAATTGGGCATAAGTTCAATATTACTTTTCTAACATTTTCCTAACTGACATAAAATTGTAAATGTATTTCACTGCAAAATTATAAACTGGTCATAGCTTAAGTCTCTCTCAGCTAAATACCTTTTCAGTTAGAATGAAAGTTAAATAGAAATTCACTAACAGATTACTTCTCACTGTCTTTTGAATAAAAGAAGTTACTGTTTTCACAGATAGTGGTCTTTCTATTAATTGTTATTTATCAAGAGCATAAAGGATAAACTATGGATCCTATTACACTGTTAATGTGCACTTTCAATACACAAGAGAAACAAGTGCTTAGCAAGCATGAGTATATAACTTTCCACAATTGCAGTTTTCAACTTTTACTACAGTGAGATACAAAATTGACATATTTGTAAGATACTGACTCACGTTTTTCGATTTACAACAGGCAGCAATGTGATCATTTACTAAGCAAAACTTTATAAGCCTCAGTTTTAAGAACTTTTAATTTCGAAGTTGGCAACAACATATTAATAAGCAGTTTTAACAGAAAAATTATTTTCAGCAAGCATCATTTACTTTAGTTCGCTGCCTTGCCACATTAACTTTCTTTTTACTACGTTCAAGAGGCATTAATTGGTTAAAACACTAGGCTTTAATATTCTCTCAATAAGGACACTCGGTAATCACTTTAGCATGGGAAGGACCCTAAGTGGAAATGTGACAGAGGGATAAAAAATCAAGTTAGGTATAAGTTACCTTATATTTGCGCACACTAAAACATCCAATGAGCTGATCCTTCACTTTACATATTTACAATTCTTAGTTCCTTTCTAGTGATTGCGCAACGTGGTGGCGAATGCATGTTGTTAGGTGAATTTGCAGGTAGAATTGCTGGACTCTGTCATTTCTTGGTGGCGATGATGGATACCAATTTCAGAATAGTTCCATCCGAGGCATTGGAAAGCGTCAGGAAAAGCCTCTCTCGGAAACAGCACAATATGCAACTTTTACACGAGCAGATGATAGTTTGGTAGCTCGTCCCCGACTGACTCTTGGTTCCACATTTTCTACCTAGGCCAACCACAATTTGTGCGCGCTACAAAGTTCCGTTCCCGAGGGGAACCACAACACCTTTTACATACAAAATAACTAAGAACCCTAAGTGAAGGTCAGCAGTTTACATAACAGCAATCAAACATTTTAAATAAAACAAGAACATTTGCATATATTGGTAGTTCTACACAAACAGTATGTAAATAAATTTATTTAATTTTAAAGACAACCAAAGAGATTATATGACAAGGACAAAACATATAATTTGTTCATATTGTACATATTACAGACGTTACACTTCCTTCACTCTAAAGGACATCAAAGTTTATAACAGAGAAAAGAATAAACACTCTGATGGTATGAATTCAGTCCAACAACATTTACAGAAACTCAACGATGTAATATTAAATAAAACAAAAAGGCAAAATAAATCAGTAGAGCAGTAGAGCTATGGTGTTACAAGTGGGCCGAATTCTGATGTTTGTTCTGTTGCAAACATACGGCCTGTACAAGTCCTTTCCCACCACAAGCATACCTGAGCCTGTCGGGAGGAGCAGTCTTGGAGTTTGTGCCGTGAATAACACCTACAGCAAGACTTAATTTTGTTCGCCTGTGTAGCCGCCTGTTTACCGAACTGCTGCCGTGCCATGGAAGGTTGTTTACACGGCGTGGCTAGCGCATACCGCCGGTGTGGAATGGGGCCATTGCAACTAAGGGACTCAACCCAACAAATACACTACTGGCCATTAAAATTGGTACACCAAGAAGAAATGCAGATGATAAACGGGTATTCATTGGACAAATATATTATACTAGAACTGATATGTGATTACATTTGCACGCAATTTGGGTGCATAGATCCTGAGAAATCACTACCCAGAACAACCACCTCTGGCCGTAATAACGGGCTTGATACGCCTGGGCATTGAGTCAAACAGAGCTTGGATGGAGTGTACAGGTACAGCTGCCTATGCAGCTTCAAAACGATAGCACTGTTCATCAAGAGTAGTGACTGGTGTATTGTGGCGAGCCAGTTGCTCAACCATCATTGACCACACGTTTTCAGTTGGTGAGAGATCTGGAGAATGTGCTGGCCAGGGCAGCAGTCGAACATTTTCGGTATCCAGAAAGGCCCGTACAGGTCCTGCAACATGCGGTCGTGCATCATCCTGCTGAAATGTAGGGTTTCGCAGGGATCGAATGAAGGGTAGAACCACAGGTCGTAACACATCTGAAATGTAACGTCCACTGTTCAAAGTGCCGTCAATGCGAACAAGAGGTGACCGAGACGTGTAACCAATGACACCCCATACCATCACGCCGGGTGACACGCCAGTATGGCGATGACGAATACACGCTTCCAATGTGCGTTCACCGCGATGTCGCCAAACACGGATGCGGCCATCATGATGCTGTAAACAGAACCTGGATTCATCCGATAAAATGACTTTTTGCCATTCGTGCACCCAGGTTCGTCGTTGAGTACACCATCGCAGGCGCTCCTGTCTGTGATGCAGCGTCAAGAGTAACCGCAGCCATGGTCTCTGACAGTCCATGGTGCTGCAAACGTCGTCGAACTGTTCGTGCAGATGGTTGTTGTCTTGCAAACGTCGCCATATGTTGACTGAGGGATCGAGACGCGGCTGCACGATCCGTTACAGCCATGCGGATATGACGCCTGTCATCTCGACTGCTAGTGATACGAGGCCGTTGGGATCCAGCACGGCGTTTCGTATTACCTCCTGAACCCACCGATTCCATATTCTGCTAACAGTCATTGGATCTCGACACACGCGAGCAGCAATGTTGCCATACGATAAACCTCAATCACGATAGGCTACAATCCGACCTTTATCAAAGTCGGAAACGTGGTGGTACGCATTTCTCCTCCTTACACGAGGCATCACAACAACGTTTCACCAGGCAACGCCGGTCAAATGCTGTTTGTGTATGAGAAATCGGTTGGAAACTTTCCTCATGTGAGCACGTTGTAGGTGTCGCCACCGGCGCCAACCTTGTGTGAATGCTCTGAAAAGTTAATCATTTGCATATCACAGCATCTTCTTTCTGTCTGTTAAATTTCGCATCTGCAGCACGTCATCTTCGTGGTGTAGCAATTTTAATGGCCAGTAGTGTAGCTGGCTCCTCAAATTTATGAGCACTACCTACTGAAATGATGGATCGAGTATTTCAAAACCTGAGTTTGACATCAGGAGCATTGTACAGGATCACATCACGCAACATAACATCTGAAAATAAAGCACCGCAAGCACATTTGAATTAGCGTTTCCATGTCATACCCTGCAAATCGGTTATGCACTCGCGATGTTTCTTCTGACCGTTTTTTTTTTTTTTTTTGCAATTAAAGACTTGATATCTAGCTGTTACCACATTCACTTGTTGGTCATGATACGTTGTTACCTAGTCGATAACACTGTCATACGCAAGTTCACTCCGAGCTGCGTTAGGAAAGAGTTTTTCAATTTGCTTGAACACTGCACTTCCTACCGTGGATAATAGATAGGGAAGTTTTACAGTACCTGTGGGCGAGGTTACCGGCTTCGAACTGAGACAACTACTTGAGCCATTCCTCTTCTCGTTCGCGGAACTGTGGAAAAAATGGTATAGCAGCTGTAGTAGGCGGTGCTTGTTGTGGCGGGCGCGCAGCCTTGGCCAGTAGCTGCTCCACCGTGTTGAGTACTGCAGAAATCTGCTGTGTCTGGAACTGGAATATCTGCATTAGGTGCGTGGCATCTAACGCTTGCGGCTACAGCGCCTGAGCAGCGGGCGGGACAGGTGGAGTCGGCATGTTGGAAGACACATACAACAAATAGACAAAAAAAGCAAAGAAAAATTCTTCAACGCCCACCTGAAAACACTGATTACGAAAAACTACAAGAAACTGTTCAAGCAAGTGAGCGCCCTAGCAAAGTAAAGACAAGAGAGAATTAAGGCGCCAGCATATTAAAAAAAAAGTTCGTGGCCGTCGAGCACTGGGTTCGGAGGATACTCGTCGCCAAAATGTAGATTCCTCGTCGCCAAATGTGGGGTCCTGCCCACTCGTCGCGCATATGGTGCCTAAGGGATGCTGCGGTCTCTGGAATGCTATACAATAATTCAAGCAAATAACATTAGCAGTTATATTTCAATAAAGCAGATTGGCAATCCTTAAATTCGAAATAACAATGGTTTCGCAAGCGAAGGGTGACATGCAACATAAATCCGAGTCTTTTGCTATTTATAAAGTTCATGCAAGTTTGACACGGTTTGTGGATCACTGCTAGGCCGTGCTAATGCTGTCCGAATACTGAGCCGATTCTCAGCGGTCGAGGCTGGCAGGAGCGGCTTTTATATTTCTTCTCGCAGAGGTCGCTCCTGCCGTTGCACAGTCCTTGTCAGTGGGCTATTGGCTGATTGGTTCAAATGGCTCTGAGCACTATGGGACTTAACTGCTGAGGTCATCAGTCCCCTAGAACTTAGAACTACTTAAACCTAACTAACCTAAGGACAGCACACACATCCATGCCCGAGGCAGGATCCGAACCTGCGACCGTAGCGGTCGCACGGTTCCAGACTGTAGCGCCTAGAACCACTCGGCCACTTCGGCCGGCGCTATTGGCTGACTTCACCTCACCGCCTTCTCTGGTCTAGCGTTATTCCTCTTGCTTCCGGCACTTGTGGTTACCCCAGAACAGAAACTGCTTTAACAAACCTCTCTGTTGCACAGTAAATGACAGTGAATTATAAAATAGAATCAGTTACAAAATTTGAGGCAGCTGGAGGCAGCAGGAACATTTACTATGACAAGCAATGGGATACCGCCCCCCTCACTAAAATGGAGTGTAATTACATAAAACAATGTTATGTGACAGTCAACAGGATGACAAACCATTGCAATTCTTATCGGCGTCACTAAAATGCCGTGCCTACGGAATGGACCAAGATAAAACCCCAAGAGAACAAGAGTAGCCCTTCTATGTTCATTGGTAGAGAGAAAAAGTTGTGATGGAGAATTGTTTGGTTTCCAGGTTGAAGTTTTCACTCGGTAGAGGAGGCACAGTAGTACCTGAAAAGTTAGTTTAATTTCGTCGGTCTACCACTTTCAGTAAAATACAAATTGTGATGAACGCATTATGAGAAGTCGAAGGGCTGCTTCAATTACTTTGAATGTCTCATAAATGGTGTGATGCTATACAGCATGAAATAAAAACAAGTGGTAATAATACCCTTCAAATAAACTTTCATCTTTGTCAAAGGACAATGTAGGTCCTGGCTAGTCAAGAACAGTGTAGCTCCTGCTGTTGAAATTCATGAGAGATATAACTGAAACACTTACTATTACAAACGTTATGTCTGAAAAATAAACATGTCCCGCTATTATTGAGTACGTCGTGTGAACTTTCGTGCACCTTTCATGTATGTAACTTTAATTATATGTACAACGTGAATATTTTTCCTAATAAAGGGGCCCTTGTCTTACCTACCTAAGACTTGGTTAATTATATTAGATGGAAAACGTGGATCAACACATATTATTTTGAAACTTGAGCTTCTCTTTGTGTATCGAGTGTTGACACAAATTATGGGAATGCAGGTGGGTGAAGTCCTAATGGCACAGCTGATTTAATGAGGCTTCAGTGTGAAGATACATGTAGGCTCTGTATTAGTTGCACTTTAGCGAAAGAGGGAAGATGCGAACAAGCTACCTTCACCACAAGTAGAGTATCTTCCTGTATAATTCACTATGTAATATGACTTTAGCCGGCCGGAGTGGCCGTGCGGTTCTAGGCGCTACAGTCTGGAGCCGAGTGACCGATACGGTCGCAGGTTCGAATCCTGCCTCGGGCATAGATGTGTGTAATGTCCTTAGGTTAGTTAGGTTTAATTAGTTCTAAGTTATAGGGGACTAATGACCTCAGACGTTAAGTCGCATAGTGCTCAGAGGCATTTGAACCAGCCAATATGTTTACGTTATTAGGTATCCCTTGATACAGAGCTGGATAGTAACCACCACCTTCTGTCTATGTTTTGAAAATCATGGACTGCAGCCTGTCGAAAACTGACGGTTGTCGAGGATTTTACGTGTCTATTTTCGGTAAATTACTTGCACATAATTTTATTTCAACGCTTCAGACACGTTTTTTTCAGGTAGGTACATGAAGTTTTGACGCGATTCTAGCTTGGGCCAGTCGCTGACACTGTAGTTGCATTGGCTGAAAGGGATTGAATACATGAACGACATAGATGTAGGTGAGTTGTGAAAGTTTAATTACTGCTTTACGTCAGACGCTTCTGGATTTATCTCACCATCTTTGTCTTTCCCTTTCCCCCATACTTACACACTTACACCCTAGCCCCTCTCCCCCCCGCCCCCCCCCCCACCCGCACACACACACACTCACACAGCCACCAAGTGAGTTGTCCAGGTAGTTTGCATACTAGTCACACATTTGAGTGCAGTGAGATCTGATGTCTAGCAATTCTATTATTGATTGTTCATAATTTCCTGTTATGTACAACTTCGTGCACAATAGTAAGGAGAAGTTGGCTAAAGAGTGGTGCAGCAACTGTCGTCATAGGAAAGCTGGACAGAAGCAGAAATGATTAGTGAACAAGTTAACACAGCAAACAGAAGATTTACTTAGCATGTACTTCTCCACGCATATGAAGATGCAGCAAGAAATAAGGTGCAACTCTAAATGTCAACAAGGATGAGGCTCTCTGAACTACAGTATAAACGTAGGAGCCAGAGCTGCAACTAGGTGGCATCTGCATGATATCGCATAATGAAGTTGGCGCCAAGTGCGAGTGGGCTCTGTCGCTGCTGCTAGCCATCCTATATCACGGCGGCAGAGGGCGTTTGTAGTCCAGAGCCACTGGAGGCGTGGTCCAGTGGGAGTGCGCCATTGGGTCCACAGGATCCCGTGCGACAGATATAGATGTCTGATAGAAACTTGCAGATCCACTGCCAATTATAACACCTGCGGTATGTATCGATACCACATTTCCCTCAATGAATGGAAAAAAAGAACTGCCATGCAGCTGTGTTCAGGACAACAGGATTGGAAGGCGGTGGGTGTGAAAGAACCATTTGGAAGATTTTAAGTAATAGGGCTTTCATTGGCCACTTTTGCCTTCTAAAGGGTCACATAGTCAGGCCTAGGGAGGCGAGAGTGAGCCAGAAGGTAGTCAGGGGTGATCCGTAGTTCGCATACTTAAGGAAAAGTGGTGTCTGCCAAGACAAAGTCCGTGATGCCACAGCAGCGGGAAGGGCAGGAGATGTTGACTGCTACAGAGCACGCGAACGAGAGAGAGAGGCCCGGTGGTGGGCGGCTGGGTACATCCAAAACAGTGACGTGGCTTCCTCCGCTCTGATTGGCCAGAAGCCAGGAAACCCGTGGGGGCGGCATGGAAATTTCCAGAGCGTGGCCTGCTCAGCGTCGCATAGACGGCGTTACTTCGTCAGCACACGAGGGAGGCACGTGATCGAGATGCTTGCTGACTTGCTGTTGCCAGACTGTGGGATGGAAAAATTAAAGGCAGCCGATGCCGCTGGCTATGGCTTGAGAGGAAAGTGACTTTTGAAAGTGAATAAAAAGTAAAATAAAATCCCCTACTATCGGGCTACTATCTGCCTTAGCCTTACAGCTGTAACGAATTTGTCATCGACAGGGCGTTTAGAATTCGCCCCTCCCCCCCTCTCTCTCCCTCTCTCTCTCTCTGTGTATATGTGTGTGTGTGTGTTTGTGTGTGTGTGTGTGGGGGGGGGGGGGCGTGCGTGTGTAACTCCGTCTTAACATTTGTTGACATACCTCTGTACCTTTCTGAACGAGTATTCGTCACGTAGATATACAATACAAAACACATTTTAACCAATTTGTGTTCCGGACCAACTTAAATAACGATGCAACACTTTTTTTGCAACAGAACTGAATGACAGATTACCAAACGATCCAGAATTCTACGTGGTTCCTTTCCAAGTCAATGTGTTCAATGTCCTTCATAGGATATGAAACAAATTCAGTAGAATGAAAGTCCTTAGTACTGGGTGGCTACAATTAATGTGCAGCTACTCACAGAGATCCATTGGGGGCTGTCTTATGGCAGCGAAACTTGGTAGATATGCTAATGCGCTAATGCGGAACCGATTTACACAGGGAAAAGTTAGTTCCAATTTTGCGCACCAAGTGCTAATCTGGCGCTGTACACTGTTTGTTTGACGATACGACGTCCACGCCGTCATATGACGAGACATAAAGTGAGTGAACAGTATGGCTGTCGAGAAGAGAAACCGTGAAACTGTTTTACCTTAATATCAGCAATTACAGTGCCACAATGAAAGACTATCGCCGACTGAGAGGTCTGAGGGGAAGCCTGATGTCATTAAATGGTTTAAGAAGATGATAATAAAACATGAACACACAGGTAAGTCTGGTGTGGGGCCTGGAAGAGGAAAGCATTCTGCGCTGTCGGAATTTGTTGACGAGGCTGCTGTTGCTGTAACTGACCATGCAGCATGTTCCACGGGTGGCGCTAGTGCTCATACAGTGGCACGAGAGTTGTCCATCCCATGGTCAACAGTACTACAGAACGTTCTGTGGTCTATTTTGTACTGGTACCCATACATGATCCAGACGGTGCACCAAACTGAACTTCATGATCCGTAGCAACGCTCTGAATTTGCTCTTCGGTTTCTAGCATGGATCGAAGTTGATGACGCACACAGAACTGCTTGATTTGGGGTATTGATAAGCGACGTATTCTGTACGAAGAGCCATTTCACTCGTCGTATGTGACAGTTTGGTGAGTGTCCACAAGCCTCTTTGTTCTCGGTCTGTTCTTCTTTGCAAAGAGTACACCCAGATGGCCGGTGAGATGTGGCTTGTCGCGTGCACGCTACCGAGACCTCATTGTATAGCATGTGATACTTGCTTTGGATGAGCGCAAGTGCGTGGAAACCAATGTTTTGATGCAAGCTGGGGCAACACCCCATGTCGCTCGCCCAGTGGAAGATCTGTTACGTGGAACCTTCCACGAACGTGTTATCTCCAGATGCATGGCCTGCAGAATTACCTAATATGAATCCATGTCACTTTTGGCTGTGGGGAAATCTAAAAGAAAGCGTTTACGAGGGACACATTCGGGTCTCTGCCTGATCTGAAGTCCAATACACAGGAACATGCTGCTCAGATTCAACCAGAACTGTTGATCACGTCGATTTACGGATACAGCATCTCTTAGATTTCTGTGGTACTCATACTGAAAAAACTGTGTAGCGGCAGTTAATAATAAAATCGACATTATGCCATGTTAGTTGTTTGACCTTTTAAGTGCACATGCCGTTCCCAATCCTTTACATTCTATACGTCTTTGCATTTCTACACATCTTTCTTGCCCTCACAGCGCCAGATTTTCCCCTGGTGGACAAAATAGCAACTGATCTTTCCTCACCGTAAATCTGATCGACATTAACGCATTAGAATATTTACAAGATTCTCTGCCGTATGATAGTTACCGCCAACAGTGGATCTCTGTGAGCAGATGAACTTTCATTATAGCAACTCGGTATTAATGAAAATGGTTGTTTTATTGTTCTTCTTCTTCTTCTTTCACGTCGTATGGTTAAGTGCTTCACTGTTCTCAAGTACTGGCAATTTTTATCTTATTTAACTTGACGTCTGTATGTCCTTCATGTCGCCACAGTCGTCCGTTACCTTAGGGAGGGAAGTCGTATCCATCTCCTGTCTGAAGCGTATAAACTTCATTGAGTGTGTTATCGCGCAGTGTTTGTGTAACGTGTGTTCAGAGACAATAAGTGGGAACAAGTCCAGAATTTACCGAAATAAGAATGGGAAACCACCTACAGCTACACTCTGGCTTGCTGGTGGCTCGGCTATGATCTTTAATCTGTCACATGGATTCGATCCCTCCTGTCTGGTGACTTGGGTGCTGTGCGTTACACTACACCAGAGATCAGGAACAGCTCTTTGGTCCCTTAAGTGTGGGTCTTCTACGAAATATCACTTGCAGGTGCTTACGAATATTTCCAGAAAAATAAAATGACAATACGTGTCCTTCATCTGTATCTTCGCAGCATGTTCTGTGTATAGTGATTTGCTACGGAGAGTATGTCCCCGCAGGAAACACTAGAACTGTAGTTGCAAGCTGCAATCACCCTCTACGCATGGGAGGGGAGCGCGATTTTTGCAGGAGCTGAGTGAGCCAGTTAGTCAGAACATAACGCTGTCGCTAGTGCCAGTCGCGTCCGCAAACCCGGTGCGGTCGATGAAAGTACCTACTCGAAGCATAAGGTTACCTGTTGTTTTTCTCAACCAGCTGAAAACCCTACAGATATTTTTTCATTAGTTTAAGAAAAAATGGCTCTGAGTACTATGGGACTCAACAGCTGTGGTCATAAGTCCGCTAGAACTTAGAACTACTTAAACCTAACTAACCTAAGGACATCACACACATCCATGCCCGAGGCAGGATTCGAACCTGCGACCGTAGCAGTCGCGCGGTTCCGGACTACGCGCCTAGAACCGCGAGACCACCGCGGCCGGCCCATTAGTTTAAGAACTGTCACTATTTTGTGTTTGTGGCTTTATTACAAACTGAAACTGTGGTATCATAAACCGATACTACCCCTACCAGTGTCTCACAGTTGGCGCGAAAATACGTACTGCTGGCAGGTGCCGGTGGTGGTGGCGCGGCGACCCAGGGGATCCAGTGACGCCTGCCTGTTGAGCCACGCTGCTAGCATCTCCGAGAGACTCAGCCGCTGCGATATAGGATGGCCTGCGACAGCTACACGGCCCAAACTCAGTCACAGTCTTGGGTATTAGTCAGCCTTCCACAGTTAGCTCATGCATTAGGATCAGGAGCCTCACATTGCACGACGCTCTTTAGTTTGCATCTTGTAACAAAAAAAAAAAAAAAAAAAAAAAAAATGTTCAAATGTGTGTGAAATCTTATGGGACTTAACTGCTAAGGTCATCAGTCCCTGAGCTTACACACTACTTAACCTAAATTATCCTAAGGACAAACACCGACACCCATGCCCGAAGGAGGACTCGAAGCTCCGCCGGGACCAGCCGCACAGCCCATGACTGCAGCGCCTCAGACCGCTCGGCATCTTGTAACAGCTGCACTTTATAGTCCACCTCACCTTACCGGTGTGTACGAATCAGTACACAACAGAAGCATATTTTAGATGCCCCATTTGAAATGACAAGATGAAAAGAAACAAAGACGAAAACTGACAATTTACAGTTCACTGGATCGCCACTTTTGCGTTTATGTAGAAATTAAATGGTCTACCAACCTGTGTTACTTGTCAGGGAAAAATTGGTTCTTAACAAGAAATGGAATTTTGGAAGACACCTTGCAACCAAACATGTGTCATTTAGTGGTAAGTATACTATCGGTGATGAGAGGAAGAAAGCACTTGAAGACTTTCACAGGATTCAAGAAAATACTCTGCTTTATTTAATTACTGTTCACAGCTTTCCAACAATGTTAATGTTGCAAATTTTGTGGTTAGTCAAGAAATTTTGAAGAGAGCGAAACCAACAATTTGACGGACGTGCGTGATGCTGATCTGGAAGGAAGGACATCGACTTCGACAGTGTCCAGGCAGTGGAGGAACTGATTTACAGCGATCGCGGATTTTGCGACGGGATGTTCATACAGCAGTTCTCAAATGGTTTCATGATCAAGCAGTGGATTCCTGCGGTCGGAAAACTGAATCACTCGTAAAGATTCCGACAGATGTTAAAAGAGACTTGGTGACTGCACTGAAAAATAGTGTTACGTACGTTTGGCATTTTTAAGTGTAGTGCAGCATTCAATAAAATTGTGTAAGTTACTTTTTGAACTCCTCTCGTAAAATGTCGTTTAATAAATGCATCCACTGATATGGTTTCGGCTATTCTAAAAGAAATTTAAAAAGTTACTGTTGTCTACTAAAACAGTCAAAGATGGAACAGTCCAAATATCTTTCAATACAACTGACGAGCAAGTCGAAGATCTTAAACTGGTTGCAATTGACAAGCCTTGTGAAATAAAGCATACAGATCAAGTTTCAATTTTTGTATGATTTATTTCATCTACATATCCTAAAGAAGAACTTTTAGGATTAATCCCACCCAAATTTCAAACACATGGAGAGGAGATGCTATAATCGAGTGAATTGAAAAACACTCGATAAATTATCTCAATTTCAACAGATGGGATGGAAATTATAACCGGCGTAAAAAAAGGCTGTATGCTATTTTGAAAGAAACAATTAAGCACGAGATACGTATCATTGCACCATTTGTCAAGTAGCGCTTTGTGTGTAGACGTTCCCAGAAAAAAAATCGAGTCTGAAAACAAATTCTATTCGCTGTACTGTTCTTATTTTGCTCTTTTGACAAATTTGTTTGCCGACAACGGCTCTGTAGGAGGAGGTTATTAACGAAAATTGATTTAGTACCGTATAATCAGTGTTGGATCCATCTTTCGTGTGAATCTTTGTCAAATGGACTGTCGAGCACCTTCTAAAGAAGTAATTGGAGCGTAGTTTCGTAGCAATTGTTTTAAAACGCGTCAAACGCTATTTTCTCGTCAGTTGTGTGATGCAAAGAACGTTTGTTGACATGGACGAAAAGAAGTTTTGCGGAAAACTTCGTTTTTTTTAATAATTTTATGCTACGTTTTAGGTACTGCTCCCTTACCATTATACAGAGTAATGGAAAGCTTCTTGTGTCTACGACTGGGAAACTGTACAACATTTTATTGGCTTCGCTGCTACTTGTTACAATATCTTACGAATTACGCGTACGGGCACGGGATGTCTACAAAATGAAAAGCATGCTAAAGAATGTACACATCTGCAATCTGGTTCTTCTAATTCTTGCGACATTTATAACAATGCTGCGAAGCTCAGTTCTGAGAGAAAGGCACATCGACGAGATGGGCAGGAAACTTTTCACGATTGATGCACTTCTCTATAAAAATACTGAAAACGAACACACTGCCACTGCCACTGTTCTGCGTCGATGGGTAATTGGAGTGAACATTTATTTAACATTTTTATGCATCCTGAATTCGTACTTGAATGGTGGGCTGTCTTACTTCGTAACAGCTGTGCATTTCTGTTACGTCTCGAGAAGTATGGTCATCCTACAGTTTTTTACATTTAATATTATACTGCATAGAAGACTTCAACAGCTGAATACATGTATCCTCCAAGTGATAAACATATCTACAGAGGATGAACTTGATTATATGATATCATCCTTAGTAAACATTTATTCAAGATGTACTGTATCCCATATACATGACGAGATAACTGCACCAGATTTGCATGAATTATTTCGAAGGAAGGTGAAACGTGGTTTCATCTGCAGAAATGATGTTGAAATGCAGTATCTATATTCAATACGACGAGCTACAGACGGTTTACTGTATTCTTTACGATTTAGCTGGATGCATCAATGCGGCATATGGTGTACAAAACCTTACAGAAGTGACGACATCCTTTTTAAATATTGTTCTAAACATTTACATGTCAGTAGTAGATTTCCTGAATATAGGAAGACCCTGGTTTGGTGGATCAATAATGGAGAATGTGCTTCGATTTTATGCGTTTGTGTTAATGTCAGTGTGGCGTTTGATTAGCATAGTGTACAGCTGTGATGTGGTCATCCAAGAGGCCAGCCGCACAGGACAGCTGGTCAACAAGCTCCTGCTGCTGACGCCACTTGGCAACTGTGGCCGCTGCAAAAGATTGCAGATTTTCGCCCACCACATGGCCGACAGTCGACTCCATTACAACACTGTAGGAATTTTCTCTAGTGACCGAGTACTACTGACGAACTGTGTGGCCACCATGGCAACCTTCCTAGTGATTCTCGTTCAATTTGGCTTGTCTGGTGACAGCATGACGTGAGAACCGTATGAAATTTTCAATTTGATAGTGAATGACAAAACGCACTTGAGGATTTAATGGAACTGAACCTTGAGTGAACATCAGTAGTTTGATTACCAATGGTAGTGCGTATAGTAGCTTAGACTTTCTTCCATCGAATTTAACTTATTCTTTCTTTTTATGCTACTGACACACTCATATTGTTAAAGTGCCCTTATAAATAAATAACGTTTCTGTTTTTGTGGCACTTTTCACATCTTTAGTAGGATGCATAGATTACATACTATCTTCATTCCAAGCTTGGTCGTATTTTTATTTTTGTTGTATACCCTTCCCAGTTCCAAAATTTCTTAAGTAAGAAAATTATATATATCATCTCTACATAAACTGTGTAAATTTCGTTCTCTTCAATTCATGTCTTACCTGTTTACATTCTCTCTTCTGAATAGAGAATAGGGAAAAACTTCGGTATTTGCTATTAAAAAGTGCGTAGTTCTACCCATAAGTCTTCCTGAGACTGTCCTGTGTACCGTACCACTGATAATTAACCGTCCTAGTACCTCTGGCGTCAATATGACCCCGTAAGCACATGGAAAATATAACTATTCCATGTTTTGAAAACTATTATTTCTAAAATATGTGACTTTCTCCATATGAGTCAGCTGCATCCAATGACGTTTTGTTCACTTTTCTATTTACAAAACATAAAATTTTTTTTCATAATTGTTGCACTGAGTACCATTGTGGTCAGTATGAAGCCAGAATTCGTTTGTTTCTTGAATGTAACATTCATGAGAGTAGAACAATGAATATTGTGCTGAACAGCTGTGATACGTGACACCTGAACCAATGAAAATATTATTTTACATTTAATTTTGTGCCCACTGTTAGGGGCCCTGCATGAGCTGCTGTTGTACCCTTCCTAGTTTCACGGTAGGTACACATGACTCCATAAGCCTATTGTAAAATCGTGCCCCCATGTTTTCAAAGTTACATTTTTCAAAATATATAAGTTTCTCTCTCTGAGTCGATTGTGTCCAATGATATCTTAATGCAGATAAGGGTAATGCCACCGTCATACTGAACAGTGATGACTATCATGGAAAAATCAATGATATTTTGGTTCCCTCCAATTACAAAAAACTTAAGAAAGATCCGACTATGAAGATTTTAAGAATGACAAATCGACTGGTGAAAGCGTCTTCATTTGGCTCCGACGATAAGAAGCTGCTTTGTAAAACAGAAGCGTACCCACCTAGACTTTATGGCTTACCCAAAGTTCATAAACCTGGGATTCCGTTGAGGCCAATTGCCAGTGCTATAGGCGGACCAACACACGAGTTAGCTAGACACCTTGCCTCAATGCTGCAGCCTTATGTTGGTAGGACGGACAGTCATATTAAAAATTGAGCTCACTTCATTGACAAGTTAAAGGAAACGAGCGTGGGCCTGGATGATATCCTCGTCAGTTTTGACGTTGTGTCGTTATTTACCATGATTCCGGTAAACGAAGCTATCTTATTCATAGCGGATATTTTTCCCACCGATATTGTGGCATTATTCCGACACTGCCTCACCACAACCTACTTTCAATACAATAGTGACTTTTATGAACAGATTGACGGGGTGGCTATGGGCAGTCCTCTCAGTCCTGCTGTGGCTAACTTATTTATGGAGACTTTTGAACAACGGGCGTTGCAGACGGCCGGTAAGAGACCAGCCAGATGGTATCGCTATGTCGAAGACACGTTCGTACACTCCTGGAAATGGAAAAAAGAACACATTGACACCGGTGTGTCAGACCCACCATACTTGCTCCGGACACTGCAAGAGGGCTGTACAAGCAATGATCACACGCACGGCACAGCGGACACACCAGGAACCGCGGTGTTGGCCGTCGAATGCCGCTAGCTGCGCAGCATTTGTGCACCGCCGCCGTCAGTGTCAGCCAGTTTGCCGTGGCATACGGAGCTCCATCGCAGTCTTTAACACTGGTAGCATGCCGCGACAGCGTGGACGTGAACCGTATGTGCAGTTGACGGACTTTGAGCGAGGGCGTATAATGGGCATGCGGGAGGCCGGGTGGACGTACCGCCGAATTGCTCAACACGTGGGGCGTGAGGTCTCCACAGTACATCGATGTTGTCGCCAGTGGTCGGCGGAAGGTGCACGTGCCCGTCGACCTGGGACCGGACCGCAGCGACGCACGGATGCACGCCAAGACCGTAGGATCCTACGCAGTGCCGTAGGGGACCGCACCGCCACTTCCCAGCAAATTAGGGACACTGTTGCTCCTGGGGTATCGGCGAGGACCATTCGCAACCGTCTCCATGAAGCTGGGCTACGGTCCCGCACACCGTTAGGCCGTCTTCCGCTCACGCCCCAACATCGTGCAGCCCGCCTCCAGTGGTGTCGCGACAGGCGTGAATGGAGGGACGAATGGAGACGTGTCGTCTTCAGCGATGAGAGTCGCTTCTGCCTTGGTGCCAATGATGGTCGTATGCGTGTTTGGCGCCGTGCAGGTGAGCGCCACAATCAGGACTGCATACGACCGAGGCACACAGGGCCAACACCCGGCATCATGGTGTGGGGAGCGATCTCCTACACTGGCCGTACACCACTGGTGATCGTCGAGGGGACACTGAATAGTGCACGGTACATCCAAACCGTCATCGAACCCATCGTTCTACCATTCCTAGACCGGCAAGGGAACTTGCTGTTCCAACAGGACAATGCACGTCCGCATGTATCCCGTGCCACCCAACGTGCTCTAGGAGGTGTAAGTCAACTACCCTGGCCAGCAAGATCTCCGGATCTGTCCCCCATTGAGCATGTTTGGGACTGGATGAAGCGTCGTCTCACGCGGTCTGCACGTCCGGCACGAACGCTGGTCCAACTGAGGCGCCAGGTGGAAATGGCATGGCAAGCCGTTCCACAGGACTACATCCAGCATCTCTACGATCGTCTCCATGGGAGAACAGCAGCCTACATTGCTGCGAAAGGTGGATATACACTGTACTAGTGCCGACATTGTGCATGCTCTGTTGCCTGTGTCTATGTGCCTGTGGTTCTGTCAGTGTGATCATGTGATGTATCTGACCCCAGGAATGTGTCAATAAAGTTTCCCCTTCCTGGGACAATGAATTCACGGTGTTCTTATTTCAATTTCCAGGAGTGTAGTATGGACACACGGAGCAGAGGATTTGGATGCCTTCCTGACACATTTAAACAGCATTAATCCGAAAATCCAGTTCACTATGGAGACAGAAAGGAATGGGCAATTGAACTTCCTGGATGTGTCTGTGATTAAACGACCGGACGGAACGTTGGGCCATAAGGTGTATAGAAAGCCCACACATTCTGATCGTTATCTACACAAAGATTCAAACCACCACCCTAGACAAAAAAGAGGTGTAATGAAAACATTGGTAGACAGGGCGCCCAAACTTTGTGAACCTGTTTATTTAAAAGATGAGATTGAACATCTACGGCCAGCTTTCGTGAAGAATGGCTTTTCTAGCAAGGATATAGATCGAGCACTTCGCTCTAGCAGAGAATCAGGAGTAACGACGAACAACAGTCGTCCATGGGCAAAGTTTTTCTTCCGTTCATTAGCAAGGTCACAGATCGCATTGGGAAAGTTTTAGGCAAGTATGGGGTGGAAACTATTTTCAGACCTACTAGGAAAATAAAAGAATTTTTAAGGTCGGCAAAAGATGCACGGCACCCTTTGGCTACACCGGGGGTATATAAAATTCCTTGTAGTTGTGGACAGGTTTACATCGGTACTACAAAGAGAAGTGTGAACACCCGTCTTGTCGAACATAAGAGGAATTGCCGCCTAGGTCACACGGATAAATCGGCCGTAGCGGAACATCGTAATAATTTTAACAGGAAAGACGAAGGTGTTAAACTGGATAAAATTTGGATGTCAGCATTGCACCGCAAGCGTGACGATCGATTACTTTCAATCGAGAATGTTGGCATTACCAGAGACAATCTCATAGCCGACGCCACGTGATCGACAGTGGCGCCCTCTGTACTGCCTATATAATCAGCGCCTCCACGAGTCCTCTTCGCAGTTCGCCGCTTTACCTCCGAAGATGTCTCCCGCAGTCGGAGACGAAACGTTAGGAGACAGTTCTATACTTCGACCACGGCCTATCAGCCCGGAAGTTTTAAGTGAAGATATTTTGTTCAGTTTTATATTTACAACACATAAAAATTTAGTCATGTTTTTTTGCAGAGAGTACCACTGGGGTCAATACAATTCCAGTTAAATTTCTTTTTGTTTCTTGAAAGTAATATTTACGAAAACAGAGTAATTACTTTAATTGAACAATTGTAATGTGTGTTTTCACGTTATTTCATTAGAATAACGCCAATATATCCGGGGTGAATTACTTGGGATCTGTATGACCCTAGCGGTACTCAGTGAAACAAAAAAATTCCCGTAATAGGAAGATTAATCAGGGTGAATCTGCATCAGACTCCGCTGAAGCGGCTGTAATATAGCTTGCCATTGGTTCGGTATGTGATACTATGAGTTTAAGTGTTACTCTGATAATTTAGTGTAAGACACTGTCCTGTAAGGCATGTATTCCTTCAGTTATGCAGTGCATGACGTTACGGAGATACGATTTAGCAACTTGATTACACTTTTGTTTTCATATATTTGCCCAGAAACTTTTCTTAATTTAAATACATACGTATGAGTATTAGGGAAACGGATGTATGTATGTGGTTATAATTAAAATGCAGCTCGTCACAAAGGTCCAGTGGGTGCTATAACCATCGTATGGCAGCGAAGCTTGGTAGATATTCTAATGCATTAGTGCGGAACCGACGTACATTGGGAAAAAAAATGGTTCCATTTTCGGACACCAGATGTAATTCTGGTGGTGTGAATGCATGAAAGATGCGCAGAAATATTTGCTTATGTAATGGATTAGGAACTGGATGTCGGCAGAAAAGGTCAAACAAGTCATTATTATTAACTGCCTCTAACAATGTCTGTTCAGTACGAACACATGAGACGTCGACTAGATGTTACAATCGTCAAACGACATGATCAGCAGTTTCTCACAGTAGTTCCGGTGGAATCCGAGCGTCGCATCCCTGTGTATTTGCCTTCACATGAGGTTGAGATTGAACGTGGCCCTGATAAATGCGATCTTTAACATAGCGCCAGAGTCAAAACGTACATGGATTCATGTCAGGTGATTCTGCAGTCCAAGAATCTGGAAAACGTCTGGAGGTAACAGGTTCGTGGAAGTTTGCATGAGACTGATGTTTCACTGGCCAAGCGACAGCAGATACTGCCACATCATGCACGAAAACAATTATTTCCACACGTCTGCGTTCTTCCAAAGATGGAATCAAGTGCTGTACAAAGTGTTGATAACGTGCAGACACGTCACGGTACACCTGAAAAGCCATCCGGATGTACGCTCTTCAAAGAAAAACGGACGGAGAATAAAAGTGCTTGTGAATACACACCACACAGTCACCATACGACGAGTGTAATGACTCTTCGTGCATAATCCGCGGTTTAACAGTACCCAAAATTCAGCAGTTGTGTGTTTTCATTACACCCTGTAGTGTAAAATGTGCCCCGTCGCTCGACAGAATATGGCCTAGCTACGTGTCATCAACACCTATCAGTGCCACAAACCGAAGAGCAAGTGTGGGCCATTGCTGCGGATAATGAGGTTTCAGATGTCGCACAGACGGCGTCTGGTACAGGTAAAATAGACCTCAAAACTTTCCGTACTGTTGACCAGGGGGCGGACAGTTCTCGTGACAGTTAGCGAGCACTAAGCACTACGTGGGGAGCGTGTTGGGTGGTCAGTGACAGCAGTAGCAATCTCGTCAATAACCTCCAATGGGATACGACATCTTCATCTTCCAGGGGCCATACCACGCTTGCCCCTGTTTTCGACGTTCATTATCATCTGCTTTTCATTATCATCTTCTTTAAAACATTTAATGACATAGGTCTCTCCTCTGACCTTTGAGTCGGCGATACCATCTCAATGTTGCACTGTAATTGCTGCCGTTCACACAAAGCGGGTTCACCAACAGCGCACAGCCTCTCTTATCGACGGCTGTAATGTTCACTCACGTTAAGGGTTGTCAAATGACAGCGTCGATGTCGTAACATCACCCATGACGTGTACAGCGACAGATTTACACCTGGTGTCCAAATACTGAACTCATTTTTTCCAGCCTGAATAGGCTCCGGGCTCCGCATCAACGTATTAGCATATTTACCATGTTTCGCTGCCATACTATAAGTAAGCCCTCTTAAGACATCCGTGAGTAGCTGCGCTTTAATTAAAACCACCCAGCGATCAGCCAGAACGTTAACACCACCGACCTACTATCGATAGAAACCAGTCAAAGCGATAGCAGCGTCACACGGCGAGGAATAACTGCTAATATAGTCAAACACGGTGCATGTAGTAACAGTGAACGTGATGCCCGTGTGTGGAACGGGGAAGGTGCGATATCTAACTATGTTTGACAGATTGTGATGGCCCTGGGGCTCGGCACGAGCATTACGGAAACTGCATGACTTGTCGGGTGGTCGAAAAGTGCTGTGGTGAGTGTCCTCACAAAGTGGCGAAACCAAAGTGAAACAACGTCCACACGTCGTGGGGTGGGGTGGCTACCCAGCATTACACATGTCCACCATCGGAGGATGGGCAGACTGGTAAAACAGGGCAAACAACGAACTCTGGAGCAGCTAACATCAGACTTTAATACTGGTTAGAGTACAAGTGTTTCTGAACGTACACTGCATTGAACACTCCTAACGATGGGCCTCCACAGCTAACGACCTAGGCGTGTGCCAATGTGTGGCACGTGACCATCGGCTATGGACGTTGGCGCAATGGAAGAGCGTTGCATGATTCGGTGAATCCTGATACTTCTTTCATGATCCTGACGGGAGGATGTGAATCCTTCGTCTTCCGTGGGAACAGCTCTGCTCTTCACTATTTTCTGCTCTGGCCGGCAGTAATCTGATTTGAAGGAAGTGCTAGGCCAATCCTACTATATTTGTGTGCACTACGAGCAACAGGCTCAGTCACAATTTGGTGGAGTTACACCTGGTTCTCCTCAAAGATCATTTGCTTAAGGCTGCACAATAAAGCTTCACATATTTCTTAACCTCAAGTATATATATATATATAAATTATTTATTGGAGGGCAAACTCCTCGCATGATCCTCCAAAATTTCGGACTGATTCTCCTACTCAAATGAACTAATATCTCTGTTTGAGAGATGTGTAACATGGAGAGTTCAGTGGAAGAATTTCTAATATTGACGCCTGACTTGCTGCTCTTGAAGAACGTATGGTAAATTTCAGATAGCTGTTAATAAACAAACTAAGCAAATGCAAAATAATTTTCAAAAATTAAGTGAAAAATGTGAAGACAATAAGATTGGGTAAGCACCTTGAGAGGCTACCTATTTATGAATCTGTTACGCTGATTCAGGAACAGATTTTTGATCATTTTACGTTATTAAAATGTATATAAAACAATTAGGAGGAATTACAGTTTGTTTCTGACAAAGAAACATGGGGAAGGGGGGGGGGAGGGTAAAGAAGAATTTAAACAAACAAATAAGAAACTTTATGGTTAGGCTCTTCTATAGCACAGTTTATTACTAATGCTGAACAGAGCTCAAATGGCACAATACCAAACAGTGCCTGTGATTTAGTAGAGGTCACAACTCTTCAGAGGGAGCCTTAGGTTGAACCTGCTAATTGAATATCTATTACATGTTGAACTAAAATTAAAACTTGAAACTGAGTTGGATTTATTCACTCCGAATATCGTGCCATTGTGGGGTAAAACTTCAGTATACATGATGTCTCTTCTGAGAACCAATATATGTCTATTTATGTTGCCAGATGACTGTTAGACAATGTCTGACATTAATTTTTGTGATGATTTAAATACCCTGTAGCAGGTGGACTGAATTAATTTGATACAGCGAGATACATACAAATGTAAGTGCAAGTATTGTTAATATCATCAGGTGATGAGGTAGGCGAATACAGAAGGACACTATTGGTATATATCTGTATTAACTGCACTTATTTAATATTTCTCAAGCGTCTTGAATAATTTGTACAGAATTCACACATGAATAAAGAAAACCAAAATCAGTAACCATTATTCTTACTGGATCACTATTGCTACACATCGTACACTCGTCTGTGGGGCTGCTGGACAAAACGAGAGAGGAAAAAGAAATTGAAGGGCATAAATGGGGCCACAAAACTTATATATTCACGCAGTACCAAACATAATTGGAATGAACAACAATTAAACAATTTTTTCAGCCTTCAGTTGCAAGGTAATTTTATTCGTTTACCTAGGTTTCGATTCCAGTAATGGAATCTTCTTCAGAACCTATAAATTAAACCACATACAGACATATGTTACTACTACAATGCATTATCAGTCTAATGTTGAATATTAAAGAAATTGGGATACTTACAAAAATTAAATTATTTTGTGAGCCAAATTCTGGCCATGTCACAGATTAAAAATTAACATTAACGACGCATAATCATAAGATTATGTCAGTCGAAATTAACACCATTGAGGCGAACGTGGACGCTACGCCGGCCAGAAATAAGGACCACACGTAAGCGGCTCGAAAACTAGGCGTTGTGAGCCGTTACGCGGCGAGGCTGGCCGCGGCCAAGCGCATGCGCAAGCGCAGGGGCGAGAGACAACTGTCTCAAAATTACTTAGAGCAACTATACATATAAGCAAAATGTGACTGAAAGCCGTCCTAAATTGGACAAACCTATCTATTAGTATAGAAACATTAAACAATTTTTTTTTTTATATATATATAACGTAGTACAAAGATACACATGTACAATTGCATTATAATAAAGGGACGAAGCAGATGGGGAAAACAGCATCGGTCATTCGAGGCGGACTGTTGGTCAACTCCACTGGAGTAAAGGTTGGAATCCTTCGAAATAACTTCTATTTTTTAATTGCAGCTGATCATTAAGTAAGTTGTCTCTATCAATACTAAGATGTTAAAAAAAAAAAAAAAAAAAAAAAAAAAAAATTATACACTAATGTACCCGTTGAACAGACGATGGACATTATAGAATCCAATTTGCGATACCATAAAAAATTATCGGCCCCTGAGATCGATGAACTAATGGTTCTGTTACGCACCACCCTCAAGTACAATTATTTCTCTTTCAATAATAAAATATATTCGCAACCCTGTGGTCTAGCTATGGGCAGCCCGTTAGCTGGTATCATGTCAGATATTTTTATAAACTCAATGGAGCAGATGTTTTTTCGGAATTATCCAGATATGGCAAATAATATAATATTCTATGCGAGATATGTAGATGACCTGCTATTTGTGTTTGAAGGTTCCCATGAAGAGCTAGAACTGTTATTTACCACTTTCAATAACCTACATGAAAAAATCAGATTCACGCAAGAAAATCAGACAGCTGATAGGACCTTAGACTATCTCGATCTGACTCTATCCATTATTGGCAACAAAATAGATTTTAAAATTTTTCGGAAAGCAACCTATTCCGACATCATCATCCCAGCTGATTCCACCCATCCTCAGGCCCAAAAAATGGCCTTTTTTCACTCGAGTATCCATCGAGCTCTTTCCATTCCACTTTCGCCAGTCAACTTACAGAACGAATTAAAAGTCCTCGAAAACATCGCTCAGAATAATGGATATAATCCCAGTATAGTGAGACAGTTGTTCAATAAAAAAACACGAAAGAAGACTACCACTCTTTCCAGTTCAGATACTCACAATCAACACCAGGCAACGAAATACATATCAGTTCCCTTTATAGGTAACATCTCCTATAAGGTAGGTAGGTTATTAAAAAACCTAGGGTGCAAAGTTTCATACTCTACCACCAACAACCTCAAAAAGAACTTAATTCATTCCCTGGTTAAAGGTAATGATAAATCATCGCTGTCAGGTGTGTATAAAATCACGTGTGCTGAATGCCCTTCTTATTACATTGGCCAGACAGGAAGGGCCCTGTCTGTTAGGTTTAAAGAGCATCTGCCGACAAAAAGCGGTGATGGAACTCGAGGATCTACATTTGCTGAACATCTGGTCCAAAAGGCGCATGCTCCCAAGCCTCTAAAAGACGCAGAGCTTTTGCATAATGAAGTAAAGGGATGTAGGCTAGACACCCTCGAAGAATTGCAAATTTTTAAACATCTTAGTATTGATAGAGACAACTTACTTAATGATCAGCTGCAATTAAAAAATAGAAGTTATTTCGAAGGATTCCAACCTTTACTCCAGTGGAGTTGACCAACAGTCCGCCTCGAATGACCGATGCTGTTTTCCCCATCTGCTTCGTCCCTTTATTATAATGCAATTGTACATGTGTATCTTTGTACTACGTTATATATATAAAAAAAAAAAAAATTGTTTAATGTTTCTATACTAATAGATAGGTTTGTCCAATTTAGGACGGCTTTCAGTCACATTTTGCTTATATGTATAGTTGCTCTAAGTAATTTTGAGACAGTTGTCTCTCGCCCCTGCGCTTGCGCATGCGCTTGGCCGCGGCCAGCCTCGCCGCGTAACGGCTCACAACGCCTAGTTTTCGAGCCGCTTACGTGTGGTCCTTATTTCTGGCCGGCGTAGCGTCCACGTTCGCCTCAATGGTGTTAATTTCGACTGACATAATCTTATGATTATGCGTCGTTAATGTTAATTTTTAATCTGTGACATGGCCAGAATTTGGCTCACAAAATAATTTAATTTTTGTAAGTATCCCAATTTCTTTAATATTCAACATTAGACTGATAATGCATTGTAGTAGTAACATATGTCTGTATGTGGTTTAATTTATAGGTTCTGAAGAAGATTCCATTACTGGAATCGAAACCTAGGTAAACGAATAAAATTACCTTGCAACTGAAGGCTGAAAAAATTGTTTAATTGTTGTACATTTCACAGTTGCTGACACGCTGCAATATGTTAAAGATTTATAATTGGAATGATCGTCTTATTACATCAGAATGAAGTTTAACCGTGCATGCGAAGGGAGTCATTTCCACCCGTTTAGCATTTGTGTGAGCAGTCCTTTGAAAATAAATATGCGGACGTGATCAGCTAAAGAGCCTTTTCAAACTAAAGATAAAGAATTAAACGACATAATGGAAGCTGATGTTAATAAAGTACCCATCTAGAACCTCTTGTCACAGAATCAACAATATCTATCTGAATCTAACGATTCAACTCACAAAACAGCGTTTACCCATCAAAGAGTCAGTAGCACATCTGAAATTAGAAGCTTGTATTCTCCAACAATGTGCTCTGCTCTGAGCCTAGTACCAGGGTATTCCATCTGCTCTCCTCAAAAAGTAAAACCAGAGATAATGGCTGTCCCTGTTGGGGCATAGCACCAGAAAAAGCTTTAGTCTGATTCTCCAGCAGCCTGATAACAGAATAATCTTTGAACTTCGGCTCTGAGCTCTCCTTAGGCTAGGCACCAGAAAATGAGTAGGCTTGTCTTTAACTAATAAAGTTCTAGCAATTAGTGCTCAGTCAGTCAGACGAGAGAGACAGCGTCTACTGTTTAAATCCCTTCTAAACTAGTTTTTGGAGAAACCTATATGTGAGAAGTGTTCACTAGACGCTGGTCTCGCAGGTTTAAGTAGGAGGTGGGGAGGGGGGGCGGGCAGCATGTACTCAGATCTTCACATGGGAATGTAGGAGAAGGGAATGTGGGAGCACATAGGCGATATGGAAGAGAACAGAGAAGAGGGGTGTTGTTGTTCCAGTTCTCAGCTAAACGTTACCGTTCCTCTGTGACACTGGGATGGAATGAAAAGGGCTGCTTTTGGACGACGTGACCCACCAACCACTCTGGGGGATCTACGCCGAATTGCCGATGAGGAGTCGACCAACAGTGCCTTGATGAACTCGTGGATAAAATGCCACGACGAATACAGGCATGCATCAATGCAAGGGGACGTGTTGCTGGGTATTAGGAGTACCGGAGTGTAGAGCAATCTGGACCACCACCTCTGAAGGTCTCGCTGCATGCTGGTACAACATGCAGTGTGTGGTTTTCATGAGGAATAAAAAGGGAGGAAATGACGTTTATGTTGATCTCTATTGCAATTTTCTGTACAGGTTCCGAAACTCTCGGACCGAGGTGATACGAAACTTTTTTTGATGTGCGTGGGTACACCTGTGTCTTATCAAGTATTTGCGAAAGACCTTCTTACGTTGAGAAATTTTTGTTGCTACCTAGAAACTGCGAACAGTTTCTTAAACAATGGAACAGTGTGTCCCACAAAGTGTGATCATGGAGAAATAATTAGTTGAGACTGAAAGTTTTATGTAATCTTTATTCAGGTGTGTCATTCTTAAACGTTCGCTAGCGTGACGGCTAGAAAGAGAACCTGTAAATTTGCAAACAAATTTATGAATTCACTACCACTCAAAACTTATTTGTTAGTGATACTTAAAGACAAACATCATCGTGGAAAAATTAACTATGCACAAAAATACACTACTGGCCATTAAAAATCCTACACCAAGAAGAATTGCAGATGATAAACGGGTATTGATTGGACAAATATATTATACTAGAACTGACATGTGATTACATTTTCACGCAATTTGGGTGCATAGATCCTGAGAAATCAGTACCCAGAACAACCACGTCTGGCTGTAATTACGGCCTTGATACGCCTGAGCTTGGATGGCTTGTACAGGTACAGCTGCCCATGCAGCTCCAACACGATACCACAGTTCATCAAGAGTAGCGACGGGCGTATTGTGACGAGCCAGTTGCTCGGCCACCATTGACCAGACGTTTTCAATTAGTGAGAGATCTGGAGAATGTGCTGGCCAGGGCAACAGTCGAACAATTTCTGTATCCAGAAAGCCCCGTACAGGACCTGCAACATCCGGTCGTGCATTATCCTGATGAAATGTAGGGTTTCGCAGGGATCGAATGAAGGGTAGAGCCACGGGTCGTAACACTTCTGAAATGTAACGTCCATTGTTCAAAGTGCCGTCAATGCGAACAAGAAGTGACCGAGACCTGTAACCAATGGCACCCCATACCATCAGGCCGGGTGATACGCCAGTATGGCGATGACGAATACACGCTTCCAATGTGCGGTCACCGCGATGACGCCAAACACGGGTGCGACCATCATGATGCTGTTAACAGAACCTGGATTCATCCGAAAAAATGACGTTTTGCAATTCGTGCACCCAGGTTCGTCGTTGAGTACACCATCGCGCGCGCTCCTGTCTGTGAAGCAGCGTCAAGGGTAACCGCAGCCATTGTCTCCGAGCCGATAATCCATGCTGCTGCAAACGTCGTCGAACTGTTCGTGCAGATGGTTGTTGTCTTGCAAACGTCCCCATCTATTGACTCAGGGATCGAGACGTGGCTGTACGATCCGTTACAGCCATGCGGATAAGATGCCTGTCATCTCGACCGCTAGTGATACGAGGCCGTTGGGATCCAGCACGGCGTTTCTCATTACCCTCCTGAACCCATCGATTCCATATCTGCTAACAGTCATTGGATCTCGACCAACGCGAGTAGCAATGTCGCGATACGATAAACCGCAATCGCGATAGGCTACAATTGGACCTTTATCAAAGTCGGAAACGTGATGGTACGCATTTCTCCTCCTTACACGAAGCGACAACGTTTCACCAGGCAAAGCCGGTCAAATGCTGTTTGTGTATGAGAAATAGGTTGGAAACTTTCCTCATGTCAGCACGTTGTAGGTGTCACCACCGGCGCCAACCTTGTGTGAAAGCTTCTTCCTGTCGCTTAAATTTCGCGTCTGTAGCACGTCATTTTCGTGGTGTAGCAATTTTAATGGCCGGTAGTGTATAAACTAGAGTAATTTTACGTAAATGAAAACATGGTAAGTTACCACAAGAATATGTATTAACTGTTAGTTGGCAGGTTACCTAGTTATCAGTGCCGTTTGAGACAGCCGTCATTGTCTGCTGTGTTACTGTTCTTTACTTCAATGTACTCGTATTTCACTTAAGCATGTGTAATTGAGGCAGTTAGGATTTTTTTAAACATGTGTAAGACGATATCAGTGTCGATTATTAACAACATTTAATGGATTTTCACCTTTGTGGGTGGCTTCTGCTGTCGCGGAAGCATGAGGGAGAGATTAAGAAGGTCCTGGCACTGTGGAAGTGTGGCTTATTGCCATATATGGCTTGTCACCCCACGGCTTCCTATGTAACGGCCGTACCTGCTTCCTCCGCTCCCCACAACCACGAATTGCATTCGGCCAACTTACACTTAACGCATTACACCGAAGGAAAATGAGGGTCCAATGCCCCGTCCACATGGAGGTCATTAGAGACGGGACCCACTCTGAGACTGATTGTTGCAAGCCTGGGGAAGGATATCGACGGTTCACTTTCAACGGAATCTGCCTGGAATGATTTAAGGAAATCATAAAAAACCTAAATGTGGATGGCTAAACGCGGATCTGAACCATCGTCTTCTCAATTAGGCACTATATGTCTTCTCACGAGAAGAGTTAGAGGAACACATGTGTATCTTATTATTTCAAAGAGCAAGTGTAGGGTCTCTTGCAATTGAACGTTGTGCCGGCCGCGGTGGTCTCGCGGTTCTAGGCGCGCAGTCCGGAACCGTGCGACTGCTACGGTCGCAGGTTCGAATCCTGCCTCGGGCATGGATGTGTGTGATGTCCTTAGGTTAGTTAGGTTTAAGTAGTTCTAAGTTCTAAGGGACTAATGACCACAGCAGTTGAGTCCCATAGTGCTCAGAGCCATTTGAACCAATTGAACGTTGCGTGTTACGCACCACTTTCAATTCATCAGTATTCCTGAGTCAGAATAGCAAGCTGATTGACAGATAACTGTTTACAAGAGAACTATCTTAGCAACGAAGAACCAGAGAAAGACCATGATGATGTTAATTATGGCCGGTATATGTTGCGAATTGTTTTCGTGATATGGTTAGTTGCTTTGTGCTATCATTTTTATAACACGAAAAAGAATTTCATTAGCTAAAAGCGAAAGAGACCAGCAAAAGCGTAAAGTTGTTACTCATTACGATACTGCTAGGCGAACTCTGTACTCGAAAGTAATGGAAAACGTAACAAGAATTCACTATTGCGCTCCACAGCTGCTCCTACCGCGACCATACTGGGCGTCTGTGTAACTCCGAACAGACAATGTGGCGCCTCTCCGCGTCTGTCAGTCACTTTGTTATTCTGATTCAAGTATAGTTTTGCTTTCAATAACTCCTGAACTAGTATTTGCTAACATTTCGCAAAGACGTTCAGTAACCAATATCGATAAGCGGTCTCTGTTTTTCGATTTGTTTCACTATGAGGCGGTTCAGACTTTCGTGCGTTCAGACAATTATACTGTATAGATAATGTTTAGGTGCGCCATGCTTCCGAGTAGTGTGAAAGACATTTGAGGTAGACGCAGTTCTGTTGCGTTAGCAGCAGCTGTTGGCAGTGCTGGTGAGATCGATAAGTTTGTTGAAGGTGTTGCTAATAGCAAAGATGCTGCCGTCAGGTTACATACGCAGCACTTGTACTGCACGGTTATTCTTCATTTCTCTCCCCGCGATAGACTTGTGACGATTTGCACAGACGAGCGGTTGATTAGGTGCGAGGTAAATCATCGTCTTATTGTTTCGCGTGAGCGTGGAGCGTATTACAGGGTTCTCTTCTTTTTATTACGTCCGAGGCATTGTGCATTCAGTTTCGTCACTATATCCTACAAGTTAGTTCATCCAGTATTTTGCTGGTTGTTATGAACTTACATTTGAATCTGTATGATCACTGAATTTCACGACAAATTTTCCCCGTGGATTTTGAAAGCCAAGTAGCTCACTTTCTTGCTTAGCCCCGTATATTTTTAAAATCAATATAGATCGTTTGTTTACACTTCCTCTTACTCGTTTCAAATTTCCTGAATCATTTAGTGACGATTAAGGTGTATTCATGATGCTTGTAGCCAACCGTTACAAAGCACACGCCTTCTTTATTCATAGCAGAAGATAAAACAGTTTTGATTTTACGTAGATTATCCACATTAACAGTAATAATTTCCCCATATTTACGCGCAAATTTAGAGGTGTAGGGTTAATATTTTCTGGCGTTGGTGAATACAGAAAACTTTGACAGATTTTCCATTGCGTGTCTTCCTGTATCGCGAAATAACTGGCACAGTGTATTGTACTGATGCGTTCAGTGTTCCACATTAGTTCTTGTGTATTCAATTACTTCGAATCACGTCGATTTTCAAAAAACTTTGAGAAGCGCTATCAGCGTTTAGTCATTTTCTAGTACAGAGATTATTAACGGCGACCAAGATCCCGATGGCCGTGTCACAACTGTAAGTCCGTCATTTTTGCGCACTTGTAATTTTTGTAGTATCTCATGAGTGTTTTTTCACAGCGGTTAATGTTCACTTCTACAAACTAACCTTTCCTTTCATCCGTTGCGCTATTTTTGAAAGAGTGTGCGTATGATTTAATCTGTTATTCCATCCCAAAGTCAGACTGCATTACTGAATTGTTTATTGGGCCACAATATTGTTTATATGCACAGATTCTCTAAAACAGTGTTTATAGGCATTACTTCGAGTCGGAAAAAAGAGAAATGACAGCGAAATAGTGTTTTAACTGCAGTCGACCGGTAGTGTCAGAATTATAATCATCCATGACGGACGGTTGTTTACAAGACAAGAATGCGAAGCCGGCATTTGTGCCCGTGCGGTTCTAGGCGCTTCAGTCTGGAACCGCGTGACCGCTACGGTCGCAGGTTCGAATCCTGCCTCGGGCATGGATGTGTGTGATGTCCTTAGGTTAGTTAGGTTTAAGTAGTTCTAAGTTCTAGGGGACTGATGACCTCAGCTGTTAAGTCCCATAGTGCTCAGAGCCATTTGAACCAAAAAAGGCGACAATAATGACGATCAGGCCTTTTTACAGGTTTTTCTTCACAAGAGTTTAACGTCACTGCCTTCTCCATGACGGAGCTTCCGTGGCTTTGCTGTACTTAGACGTTAAACTACTTGCTGATATACTATAATTTAGATCTGCAATTACCGAACTGATTCTACACTATTTTCCACTCTAAAAATTCTATTCTTAATTTTAAATTATTCTTTCTATAGCTTTTATCACTGTAAACTGAACCGAGGTGTTACAATATGGATCGGAAAGGTCAAGAAATGCGAACATCTGACGACATCAACATAAGCTACAACCGCATACAATTTCTCAGGGTTATGGGTAATAACGGATGTGAAACTCAGGGCACGCCTTCTATTTGGCTTCACTTTGTCTTTCAGTAAGATTTCAGTGCTCTGCCATAAATTATTTCCACGAACTCGTTACTGGATAAACTACATATAAAGGATATGCTACGGGTAACAGTTAGCACTCTGAATATAACAACGCACTCCCAACCACGGTGCGTCAACCGAACTATGGGGCCGTTTATTCAAAAACTCCTCACCTTCTAGTAAAACTCCGTTGAACTCCAGATTTCCTGAAACATGTATATACATCGATTGTAAGACAAGTATGTCTTTCAGATAGTGAATGCTGTCCCATTACCATGTTATCGACGTGAGAGGTCTTCATTAAAGGTGTCTCTGTTTTTGCCTTCAAAATACGATCGAACGTTCATTAGGCCAAGTAACTCCGTCGTTAAGTCCGGCAGCAGTATGTCTGTTGCACTATCTGCCTATCTTCTTGGGCTATAAATTGCAAATGACCTCCTTAAAGATGAAACGAACATTTTATGGACATTTACGGTTCTTCAACGTCATTTGCAGCGTTGTTGGTACTTCTCCACTTTGCTTTGGACACACAAGTGCGAAGTTCTTTTTATCTACTGCCAAACGTATCTACTGCGTTTTTTTGTCTGCATTGTTTTTAGTGATCACAGTCAACGGAGCTGCCGTGCGAGTACCAGCGTACAACAGCAACATCAGTAGTTTAGTTAAGTACGTACATATCTGCATTTATGTCTCCTGTGCTGTTACAGACGTAATTGTAATGCTACGAAGCACGACGCTCAAACAGAAAGACGTCAATACCTTATGCAGAAAGCTATTTTCAGTTGATAAGTTACTATATAAAAACTTTGATTCAGAATACTCCAAAACCGCCAGGTTCGTGCATCGCGTGTTATTCCTACTCGTCTTATACTCAGCGTGTCTGTATGGTATCTCTTCATGCCAGACCAAATATAACACTGATGCTCTAGTTATGATACTTTTGTTCTACACTCCAAGGAATATTGTTACGTTACAGTTTAGCACCTTTATTACGATGCTATACAGAAGATTTAAACAACTGAACGGACACTTGCTGCAGAAGTACAACATACAATCAGAATTACCGAAGAAACGCAAAAATGTATTCAAAGTGCATGCAGAGGTGATATTTGTTGATAACTTATCGGTGCCTCATTTACAGAAGATACATTCTTCATTGAAAGACGTTTCTGGAGCCATCAACGCTGGGTACGGTGTACAGAACATAGCTGAAGTAACAAGTTGCTTTTTACACATTGTAATCCTCAGTTATATAGTTGTGACAGACATACTAGGAAAGGCAACACCTTGGTTCCATGCATCTAAACGGCATTCTATCACTGTGTTGTTGTCCTTACCGTGGGCAGCTCTGTCAGCTTTTAGAATTGTCAGCATAGTGTACAGCTGTGAGGTGGTGGTTCAGGAGGCCAACCACACGGAACAGCTGGTCAATAAGCTGCTGCTGCTGGCGCCGATGGCGGACAGAGGTCGCACTACTGGTCTGCACAGTTTCGCCCAACAGCTGAACGGCAGAGGACTCAAGTACAGCGCGGCAGGACTGTTCCCCATAGACCGGTCGCCGCTTGAGAGCTGTCTGGCCGCCGTCGCCAACTACCTGGTAATCCTCGTTCAGTTTGGGATGTAAACAGCGGGGCAACGCGTCTACACGCAACACGAGCAGCAGAACACATAATATTTATTTCTTGACACAGTACATTTACTGTGTGAGTGTTCAAATTGTTAGATTCAAGACAGTTTTTCAAGTATGTGTCGACTGCTTTTCCACGTGATGATAGACTACTGTAGAAGAAACTGCACTAACGTAATTTTTCAACACAGTGAGTGTTTTTTGGAAGCTCTCTGCCGTTATCTTCTAATAATAGTAGAACACAACTGATTGTTGCACTGGTCCTAACAGTGACTTGTTTCTTTCCATACTGTGTTGAGGGCACTGTTAACCAAACTGTCGATCGAAGCATAATTTCTTAACTTGAGGAGTCCTGCTGGTATTTCCATATTGGGTTCATCGTCGTGGTAAGTGACACTTCATTACTTTTCCACGGAGATAGTAAATATCTTCTTGTTCCTACTTTGTGGGTGTGCGCAAGCAAAAAAACAAAAATTCATCATGGGCAGTTTTAGTCAGTCATTACTTGTAAGGGAAAGCGGAGATCTACAGTGTGAATTAGCAAAAAATTTAAGATTTTGCAGACGTCTGAGAGCAGAACGGCCGGCCGGAGTGGCCGAGCGGTTCTAGGCGCTACAGTCTGGAACCGCGCGACCGCTACAGTCGCAGGTTCGAATCCTGCCTCGGGCATGGATGTGTGTGATGTCCTTAGGTTAGTTAGGTGTTAGTAGTTCTAAGTTCTAGGGTTCTGATGACCTCAGAAGTTAAGTCCCATAGTGCTCAGAGCCATTTGAATCATTTTTTAACCAAGAATGCGAAACTGGCAGCGAACAGTCGGAAGCTGTCGAGAGCAGTTAATCGAAATAGTTATCGAGTGGTTTGATTTGCTTCAGCAACTACTTCTCGAAATAAAACTATTTACTCGTATCCCATGGGAGAAAATATACGATTACTACTGAGGTTCATCTTCTCTACAGTGTTACGTAGCAGTTTGAATGGAGATATTTTTCTTTTAAGGAAATTCACGATCTGATCAAAAATATCCTAACACCTATTAGTAGACATTAATATGGAGTGTGTTTTTTTTTTTAAAGAATACGCAACAATTTGACTGTGCACTTCTGTATATTTTCTTCTCTATATTTTCTTTGTACAATAATAGATTTCGGTTTTCACGCCATTGTCGAGTATAATGGCAGAAGCAGGAATGTGCACACAGTGAGACAAATAGCTAAAAAAATAAGTTTTTAATTTTTTCAATTTTTTGCTATGTGTCTCACTATTTGCATATTCTTGCTTTTAGCGTTGTAGTCGATAATGGCATGAAAGACAAAATTAGATTGTACAATAGAAATATACAATCAAATGGCAGTGTATTCTTTCAAAAAATACAGCATAATTGTGGCTCAGCATTATCAAAAAAAAAAAAAAAGTGCAGTGTGTCCACAGTTCGCCTCTGTAGTAGCTTGCACTCTCCTGGGCTCAGATCACGACTCTGCAATTTTAGGAATGCTACTGTCGACCGACCACTGCCTCACAGCCGCTGCTTTATGACGGGGTGCATTCGTCGTCTCCATACTGATCCTCCACTTTACGAAGAACACGACACTGTAAAATGTGTTCGTATCTTTCCGCATTTAACGTTCTCTTAAGAGCAACGAGAGGGCAACACGCTGACCACGAACACCCCAACACCGTACCGCACTACACATGATAACGATCTCCAGGCATTTTCGAAACCCAAACCTTTCCAAGGGACTGCCACAGGTTTTAGCGTGATTCATAATTCCAAATCACTCGTGTCCAGGCGCACGCTGTCCAATGGCGTCGCTGTTTGTGTCACATCAAACGTCGCATAGCACACTGACTATACAAATGTAAGGTTTATGAGGATCTGCTCGACAGTCGTACCTGATTCTTTTCACTTTCCTAAGCACAGTCATTGTGCTGGCTGGACTGCTGTCAGCACTTTGGAACTGGGCAGGGACTTCTTCCGCTGATCTCGTGCGATTTTTTACAATCCTCATTCGCAATGCCCGATAGACCGTGTCCGTCACTACATGTCTGCCTGTTCTTGGTTTACCTGTTGTTGTTCGTGTTTCCACTTCACAACCCGTCACCAACAAGCGACTTGGGCAGCTTTAGAAGGGTTCAGATGTCCCTGATGGATTTGTTACTGAGATATTCCCAGTGACTGGTTCACGTTCGAAGTCACTCAGCTCTCCGCATCGACCCATTGTGCTGCTAGTGCTTCTCTGCTGACAGTACAATGTTTTCAGCCTCCTTTTACAGTGGCGGCTACGTGACAGCTGGTTGTCAACTCCCCATAATTTATGGGGTGTGCAATGAACTAGACATTTATCTTTAACGATTTTGTTTTATAGAACATTGAAGCATCCCCAACTCTCTTGTGGTTCCCTTTTTAGGTACTCCACGTCGACGTCTGCTCGTAGGTACGTATCGTCGGTAGGTTTTCCGGCTTTACTTCCCGACGTGACAGCGACGACTCTCCGATGAGGTGCGGGCAATGTGTTTTCCTATTACTGCGAGTCTTGTAAATATCGCTTTTATCTAGTAATTTGCCCGGCTAAAACTCTCCCCTTTTATGATTAAGACAGCCTGCACCACCTTTCGGAGGGAGTGGGGCCGTCAAAGGGTCACACAAATTCATATTAAGCAATCTGTAAAACACGTAAACGTTCACTTCAGTTAGCGTGTTAGTTAATGCCTACGATTTCCGCTAGATGGCGCTGACTTACTGCTGCATAGCTTTGGTTCCGTAAAACCTTCACTGATTAGTATTAGGTAAATGAAATAAGTACAACACTCTTGTATTTCACTTTCACTCTATATTCAAGGATTAAGATGGTGATGGATGATGGTCTATTTAAAAGGTTCCTAGCCTGGAGGAATCTAAATAGTCCGCAAATGTCGATATGGACGCGCTCTACGTCCAGATTCGCAACTAACGGCACACGGCACTTTCAAAAGCCCACACGTTAATATCTGAATACCGGTACCTCTGAATTCACTCGTATCAGTAGATAATTTAAGTTTCTGTCGTCTATATGTCCGTAAAGTTCCTATCTAGCACTAAAGTCCTAAAATCCCCTTAATACTCCGTTGCTATCAACAGTCAGAGATCGTACACTAAATCACTTTTAATCTCCGTAATATTCTAGCAGTTTATCGTGAATCTTAACACGATAAAGTACAATCTAATTATCGTCTCGCTGGCTGACACGGGTTCCCCGCCCTTTAACGAAACAATCAAGGGAAAAAGGCGGCGCCGGCCGCGGTGGTCTAGCGGTTCTAGGCGCTCAGTCCGGAACCGCGCGAATGCTACGGTCGCAGATTCGAATCCTGCCTCGGGCATGGATGTGTGTGATGTCCTTAGGTTAGTTAGGTTTAAGTAGTTCTAAGTTCTAGGGGACTGATGACCTCAGCTGTTAAGTCCCATAGTGCTCAGAGCCATTGAGCCAAAAAAGGCGGCAATAATGACGATCAGGCCTTTTTACAGGTTTTTCTTCACAAGAGTTTAACGTCACTGCCTTCTCCATGACGGAGCTTCCGTGGCTTTGCTGTACTTAGACGTTAAACTACTTGCTGATATACTATAATTTAGATCTGCAATTACCGAACTGATTCTACACTATTTTCCACTCTAAAAATTCTATTCTTAATTTTAAATTATTCTTTCTATAGCTTTTATCACTGTAAACTGAACCGAGGTGTTACAATATGGATCGGAAAGGTCAAGAAATGCGAACATCTGACGACATCAACATAAGCTACAACCGCATACAATTTCTCAGGGTTATGGGTAATAACGGATGTGAAACTCAGGGCACGCCTTCTATTTGGCTTCACTTTGTCTTTCAGTAAGATTTCAGTGCTCTGCCATAAATTATTTCCACGAACTCGTTACTGGATAAACTACATATAAAGGATATGCTACGGGTAACAGTTAGCACTCTGAATATAACAACGCACTCCCAACCACGGTGCGTCAGTCAACCGAACTATGGGGCCGTTTATTCAAAAACTCCTCACCTTCTAGTAAAACTCCGTTGAACTCCAGATTTCCTGAAACATGTATATACATCGATTGTAAGACAAGTATGTCTTTCAGATAGTGAATGCTGTCCCATTACCATGTTATCGACGGGAGAGGTCTTCATTAAAGGTGTCTCTGTTTTTGCCTTCAAAATACGATCGAACGTTCATTAGGCCAAGTAACTCCGTCGTTAAGTCCGGCAGCAGTATGTCTGTTGCACTATCTGCCTATCTTCTTGGGCTATAAATTGCAAATGACCTCCTTAATGATGAAACGAACATTTTATGGACATTTACGGTTCTTCAACGTCATTTGCAGCGTTGTTGGTATTCTCCACTTTGCTTTGGACACACAAGTGCGAAGTTCTTTTTATCTACTGCCAAACGTATCTACTGCGTTTTTTTGTCTGCATTGTTTTTAGTGATCACAGTCAACGGAGCTGCCGTGCGAGTACCAGCGTACAACAGCAACATCAGTAGTTTAGTTAAGTACGTACATATCTGCATTTATGTCTCCTGTGCTGTTACAGACGTAATTGTAATGCTACGAAGCACGACGCTCAAACAGAAAGACGTCAATACCTTATGCAGAAAGCTATTTTCAGTTGATAAGTTACTATATAAAAACTTTGATTCAGAATACTCCAAAACCGCCAGGTTCGTGCATCGCGTGTTATTCCTACTCGTCTTATACTCAGCGTGTCTGTATGGTATCTCTTCATGCCAGACCAAATATAACACTGATGCTCTAGTTATGATACTTTTGTTCTACACTCCAAGGAATATTGTTACGTTACAGTTTAGCACCTTTATTACGATGCTATACAGAAGATTTAAACAACTGAACGGACACTTGCTGCAGAAGTACAACATACAATCAGAATTACCGAAGAAACGCAAAAATGTATTCAAAGTGCATGCAGAGGTGATATTTGTTGATAACTTATCGGTGCCTCATTTACAGAAGATACATTCTTCATTGAAAGACGTTTCTGGAGCCATCAACGCTGGGTACGGTGTACAGAACATAGCTGAAGTAACAAGTTGCTTTTTACACATTGTAATCCTCAGTTATATAGTTGTGACAGACATACTAGGAAAGGCAACACCTTGGTTTCATGCATCTAAACGGCATTCTATCACTGTGTTGTTGTCCTTACCGTGGGCAGCTCTGTCAGCTTTTAGAATTGTCAGCATAGTGTACAGCTGTGAGGTGGTGGTTCAGGAGGCCAACCACACGGAACAGCTGGTCAATAAGCTGCTGCTGCTGGCGCCGATGGCGGACAGAGGTCGCACTACTGGTCTGCACAGTTTCGCCCAACAGCTGAACGGCAGAGGACTCAAGTACAGCGCGGCAGGACTGTTCCCCATAGACCGGTCGCCGCTTGAGAGCTGTCTGGCCGCCGTCGCCAACTACCTGGTAATCCTCGTTCAGTTTGGGATGTAAACAGCGGGGCAACGCGTCTACACGCAACACGAGCAGCAGAACACATAATATTTATTTCTTGACACAGTACATTTACTGTGTGAGTGTTCAAATTGTTAGATTCAAGACAGTTTTTCAAGTATGTGTCGACTGCTTTTCCACGTGATGATAGACTACTGTAGAAGAAACTGCACTAACGTAATTTTTCAACACAGTGAGTGTTTTTTGGAAGCTCTCTGCCGTTATCTTCTAATAATAGTAGAACACAACTGATTGTTGCACTGGTCCTAACAGTGACTTGTTTCTTTCCATACTGTGTTGAGGGCACTGTTAACCAAACTGTCGATCGAAGCATAATTTCTTAACTTGAGGAGTCCTGCTGGTATTTCCATATTGGGTTCATCGTCGTGGTAAGTGACACTTCATTACTTTTCCACGGAGATAGTAAATATCTTCTTGTTCCTACTTTGTGGGTGTGCGCAAGCAAAAAAACAAAAATTCATCATGGGCAGTTTTAGTCAGTCATTACTTGTAAGGGAAAGCGGAGATCTACAGTGTGAATTAGCAAAAAATTTAAGATTTTGCAGACGTCTGAGAGCAGAACGGCCGGCCGGAGTGGCCGAGCGGTTCTAGGCGCTACAGTCTGGAACCGCGCGACCGCTACAGTCGCAGGTTCGAATCCTGCCTCGGGCATGGATGTGTGTGATGTCCTTAGGTTAGTTAGGTGTTAGTAGTTCTAAGTTCTAGGGGACTGATGACCTCAGAAGTTAAGTCCCATAGTGCTCAGAGCCATTTGAATCATTTTTTAACCAAGAATGCGAAACTGGCAGCGAACAGTCGGAAGCTGTCGAGAGCAGTTAATCGAAATAGTTATCGAGTGGTTTGATTTGCTTCAGCAACTACTTCTCGTAATAAAACTATTTACTCGTATCCCATGGGAGAAAATATACGATTACTACTGAGGTTCATCTTCTCTACAGTGTTACGTAGCAGTTTGAATGGAGATATTTTTCTTTTAAGGAAATTCACGATCTGATCAAAAATATCCTAACACCTATTAGTAGACATTAATATGGAGTGTGTTTTTTTTTTTAAAGAATACGCAACAATTTGACTGTGCACTTCTGTATATTTTCTTCTCTATATTTTCTTTGTACAATAATAGATTTCGGTTTTCACGCCATTGTCGAGTATAATGGCAGAAGCAGGAATGTGCACACAGTGAGACAAATAGCTAAAAAAATAAGTTTTTAATTTTTTTCAATTTTTTGCTATGTGTCTCACTATTTGCATATTCTTGCTTTTAGCGTTGTAGTCGATAATGGCATGAAAGACAAAATTAGATTGTACAATAGAAATATACAATCAAATGGCAGTGTATTCTTTCAAAAAATACAGCATGATTGTGGCTCAGCACAATCAAAAAAAAAAAAAAGTGCAGTGTGTCCACAGTTCGCCTCTGTAGTAGCTTGCACTCTCCTGGGCTCAGATCACGACTCTGCAATTTTAGGAATGCTACTGTCGACCGACCACTGCCTCACAGTCGCTGCTTTATGACGGGGTGCATTCGTCGTCTCCATACTGATCCTCCACTTTACGAAGAACACGACACTGTAAAATGTGTTCGTGTCTTTCCGCATTTAACGTTCTCTTAAGAGCAACGAGAGGGCAACACGCTGACTACGAACACCCCAACACCGTACCGCACTACACATGATAACGATCTCCAGGCATTTTCGAAACCCAAACCTTTCCAAGGGACTGCCACAGGTTTTAGCGTGATTCATAATTCCAAATCACTCGTGTCCAGGCGCACGCTGTCCAATGGCGTCGCTGTTTGTGTCACATCAAACGTCGCATAGCACACTGACTATACAAATGTAAGGTTTATGAGGATCTGCTCGACAGTCGTACCTGATTCTTTTCACTTTCCTAAGCACAGTCATTGTGCTGGCTGGACTGCTGTCAGCACTTTGGAACTGGGCAGGGACTTCTTCCGCTGATCTCGTGCGATTTTTTACAATCCTCATTCGCAATGCCCGATAGACCGTGTCCGTCACTACATGTCTGCCTGTTCTTGGTTTACCTGTTGTTGTTCGTGTTTCCACTTCACAACCCGTCACCAACAAGCGACTTGGGCAGCTTTAGAAGGGTTCAGATGTCCCTGATGGATTTGTTACTGAGATATTCCCAGTGACTGGTTCACGTTCGAAGTCACTCAGCTCTCCGCATCGACCCATTGTGCTGCTAGTGCTTCTCTGCTGACAGTACAATGTTTTCAGCCTCCTTTTACAGTGGCGGCTACGTGACAGCTGGTTGTCAACTCCCCATAATTTATGGGGTGTGCAATGAACTAGACATTTATCTTTAACGATTTTGTTTTATAGAACATTGAAGCATCCCCAACTCTCTTGTGGTTCCCTTTTTAGGTACTCCACGTCGACGTCTGCTCGTAGGTACGTATCGTCGGTAGGTTTTCCGGCTTTACTTCCCGACGTGACAGCGACGACTCTCCGATGAGGTGCGGGCAATGTGTTTTCCTATTACTGCGAGTCTTGTAAATATCGCTTTCATCTAGTAATTTGCCCGGCTAAAACTCTCCCCTTTTATGATTAAGACAGCCTGCACCACCTTTCGGAGGGAGTGGGGCCGTCAAAGGGTCACACAAATTCATATTAAGCAATCTGTAAAACACGTAAACGTTCACTTCAGTTAGCGTGTTAGTTAATGCCTACGCTTTCCGCTAGATGGCGCTGACTTACTGCTGCATAGCTTTGGTTCCGTAAAACCTTCACTGATTAGTATTAGGTAAATGAAATAAGTACAACACTCTTGTATTTCACTTTCACTCTATATTCAAGGATTAAGATGGTGATGGATGATGGTCTATTTAAAAGGTTCCTAGCCTGGAGGAATCTAAATAGTCCGCAAATGTCGATATGGACGCGCTCTACGTCCAGATTCGCAACTAACGGCACACGGCACTTTCAAAAGCCCACACGTTAATATCTGAATACCGGTACCTCTGAATTCACTCGTATCAGTAGATAATTTAAGTTTCTGTCGTCTATATGTCCGTAAAGTTCCTATCTAGCACTAAAGTCCTAAAATCCCCTTAATACTCCGTTGCTATCAACAGTCAGAGATCGTACACTAAATCACTTTTAATCTCCGTAATATTCTAGCAGTTTATCGTGAATCTTAACACGATAAAGTACAATCTAATTATCGTCTCGCTGGCTGACACGGGTTCCCCGCCCTTTAACGAAACAATCAAGGGAAAAAGGCGGCGCCGGCCGCGGTGGTCTAGCGGTTCTAGGCGCTCAGTCTGGAACCGCGCGAATGCTACGGTCGCAGGTTCGAATCCTGCCTCGGGCATGGATGTGTGTGATGTCCTTAGGTTAGTTAGGTTTAAGTAGTTCTAAGTTCTAGGGGACTGATGACCTCAGCTGTTAAGTCCCATAGTGCTCAGAGCCATTGAGCCAAAAAAGGCGACAATAATGACGATCAGGCCTTTTTACAGGTTTTTCTTCACAAGAGTTTAACGTCACTGCCTTCTCCATGACGGAGCTTCCGTGGCTTTGCTGTACTTAGACGTTAAACTACTTGCTGATATACTATAATTTAGATCTGCAATTACCGAACTGATTCTACACTATTTTCCACTCTAAAAATTCTATTCTTAATTTTAAATTATTCTTTCTATAGCTTTTATCACTGTAAACTGAACCGAGGTGTTACAATATGGATCGGAAAGGTCAAGAAATGCGAACATCTGACGACATCAACATAAGCTACAACCGCATACAATTTCTCAGGGTTATGGGTAATAACGGATGTGAAACTCAGGGCACGCCTTCTATTTGGCTTCACTTTGTCTTTCAGTAAGATTTCAGTGCTCTGCCATAAATTATTTCCACGAACTCGTTACTGGATAAACTACATATAAAGGATATGCTACGGGTAACAGTTAGCACTCTGAATATAACAACGCACTCCCAACCACGGTGCGTCAGTCAACCGAACTATGGGGCCGTTTATTCAAAAACTCCTCACCTTCTAGTAAAACTCCGTTGAACTCCAGATTTCCTGAAACATGTATATACATCGATTGTAAGACAAGTATGTCTTTCAGATAGTGAATGCTGTCCCATTACCATGTTATCGACGTGAGAGGTCTTCATTAAAGGTGTCTCTGTTTTTGCCTTCAAAATACGATCGAACGTTCATTAGGCCAAGTAACTCCGTCGTTAAGTGTGGCAGCAGTATGTCTGTTGCTCTAGCTGCCTGTCTTCCGTGGGCTGTAAATTGCAAATGACCTCCTTAAAGATGGGACGAACATTTTATGGACATTTACGGTATTCAACGTCATTTGCAGCGTTGTTGGTACTTCTCCAGTTTGCTTTGGACACACAAGTGCGAAGTTCTTTTTATCCACCGCTAAACGTGTCTACTGCGTTTTCGTGGCTGTATTGTTTTTAGTGATGACAGTCTACGGAGCTGCCGTGCGAGTACCAGCGTACAACAGCAACATCAGTAGTTTAGTTAAGTACGTACATATCTGCGTTTATGTCTCCTGTGCTGTTACAGACGTAATTGTAATGCTACGAAGCAGGACGCTCAAACAGAAAGACGTCAATACCTTATGCAGAAAGCTATTTTCAGTTGATCGGTTACTCTATAAAAATTTTAATTCAGAATACTCCAAAACTGCCAGGTTCGTGCATCGCGTGTTATTCCTACTCGTCTCATACTCAGCGTGTCTGTATGGTATCTCTTCATGCCACACCCAATATAAAACTGATGCTCTCGTTATGATACTTTTGTCCTACACTCCAAGGAATATTGTTACGTTACAGTTTAGCACCTTTAATACGATGCTATACAAAAGATTTAAACAACTGAACGGACACTTGCTGCAGAAGTACAGCATACAATCAGAAGAACAGCTCGACTGCGAAGTTTTGTCTGCGCAGATTGTTACTTCTAAAACCTATGTACCAAAAAGCTATTGTGAACTACTTGACAGTGAGTTTCGTCTATCAGCTCGTAGACAACGATCAGAATTACCGAAGAAACGCAAAAATGTATTCAAAGTGCATGCAGAGGTGATATTTGTTGATAACTTATCGGTGGCTCATGTACAGAAGATACATTCTTTATTGAAAGACGTTTCTGGAGCCATCAACGCTGGGTACGGTGTACAGAACATAGCTGAAATAACAAGTTGCTTTTTACACATTGTAATCCTCAGTTATATTGTTGTGACAGACATACTAGGAAAGGCAACACCTTGGTTCCATGCATCTAAACGGCATTCTATCACTTTGTTGTTGTCCTTACCGTGGGCAGCTCTGTCAGCTTTTAGAATTGTCAGCATAGTGTACAGCTGTGAGGTGGTGGTACAGGAGGCCAACCACACAGAACAGCTGGTCAATAAGCTGCTGCTGCTGGCGCCGATGGCAGACAGAGGTCGCAGTACTGGTCTGCACAGTTTCGCTCAACAGCTGAACGGCAGAGGACTCAAGTACAGCGCCGCAGGACTGTTCCCCATAGACCGGTCGCTGCTTGACAGCTGTCTGGCCGCCGTCGCCAACTACCTGGTAATCCTCGTTCAGTTTGGGATGTAAACAGCGGGGCAACGCGTCTACACGCAACACGTGCAGCAGAACACATTTATTTCTTGACACAGTACATTTACTGTGTGAGTGTTCAAATTGTTAGATTCAAGACAGTTTTTCAAGTATGTGTCGACTGCTTTTCCACGTGATGATAGACTACTGTAGAAGAAACTGCACTATCGTAATTTTTCAACACAGTGAGTGTTTTTTGGAAGCTCTCTGCCGTTATCTTCTAATAATAGTAGAACACAACTGATTGCTGCTCTGGTCCTAACAGTGACATGTTTCTTTCCATACTGTGTTGAGGGCACTGTTAACCAAACTGTCGATCGAAGCATAATTTCTTAACTTGAGGAGTCCTGCTGGTATATCCATGATTGAGTTCATCGTCGTGGTAAGTGACACTTCATTACTTTTCCACGGAGATAGTAAATATCTTCTTGTTCCTACTTTGTGGGTGTGCGCAAGTAAAAAAACAAAAATTCATCATGGGCAGTTTTAGTCAGTCATTACTTGTAAGGGAAAGCGGAGATCTACAGTGTGAATTAGCAAAAAATTTAAGATTTTGCAGACGTCTGAGAGCAGAACGGCCGGCCGGAGTGGCCGAGCGGTTCTAGGCGCTACAGTCTGGAACCGCGCGACCGCTACAGTCGCAGGTTCGAATCCTGCCTCGGGCATGGATGTGTGTGATGTCCTTAGGTTAGTTAGGTGTTAGTAGTTCTAAGTTCTAGGGGACTGATGACCTCAGAAGTTAAGTCCCATAGTGCTCAAAGCCATTTACTCAGAGCAGAATGAATATTTCATCTGGAGGTAATTACTAAATTCCAGCTGTAATGAGTGGGGAAGTACGGAAGAAAACTGGAATATGCTGTAGAACAATGAAACTACTTTTAAAACTGACCATACATAACCATTGACTCACATCCACAGGATTCTCTCAGAAAATGAAATACCTGAGTGTTGAAGTAGCAGCTGTAACCGTATGGAGGACATTGTTCGAAGCGCGTCAAACGCTTTTCGTCCAAAGAAATGCAAGATCACAGTGGCGATGTTACATAAAACTTCAGTAAGCCCAGGAACTTCATGGATCTATTGGTGATAACTCCAAAGAGGTAATTATCTAAATAGAACTGTTTGAGAAAACATATTTTTACTTTACTATTAAATGTGGTAAAGTTGTTAAAATCAAATTTTCATTTCGTAATAGATAATTCGTAAAATCTTCTTTGCTTGTTTGCCTTATTCTGAACCGCGTGTTTATTACCTGGCTATACTTTGACCCACCTGTGTTCACTGTAAAGGAGAAAACTGAGAAAACCAAAGCAACTATCTAGGACAGAGTTTATTGAAAAGTTTGTGAAACACCCAATATCAATAACAGTGTCGAGTGTAGTGTCTCTAAAGCTAACTGGAAAGTTGTGTGTTGTTGGAGGCAAAATAAATCAGCAACAATAGACTAAAAAGACTTCCTGTAAAATCTAGTCCTACCAGACACCAATGAGTGTTTCTGAATGATGACAGAATTTTCGTGCTTGACAGGGCTTCATGCTATTACTCAAGGAGAGGAAGAGAATCAACTAAAAGATTTCTTCTGGTATGAGAACTGTTCTGACGTTAACTGCGTACAAAACGTAGGGAAGGTCTGAATATTAAAATCCATATATCTGCAGTACAACAAAAGAAGAACTAACAACAAATGTGGATGATATACAGAATAATGATGTTTCAAAAAAATATCTGGTGTAAACTTAAGGACTAACAGTTTCAATTTTATCTACCTCTGCAATGTTTACTGCAATAATGTTTACTATAAATAATTGATAACAAACAACAAACTTGTGTGAAATAAATTGAACAGATTCTTCCTGCCTCCATATATAGACTTCAGTTACCAGAATAAAATCTTATCCTTTCTTTCAACGTTTACCTCACCTGCAGCTGGTTCTTTTAATGATAAACTCATTTTTGTCTTCAAACTGCTTGTCATTGTGTCATCACAAATGTCAGTTACTCCAAAGAGAGAAAAATCGTCTACACTAATCGACTATGCAACGGTCCAACGTTGGTGAACCTGTAATTCCGTTATAATTCATATAATTATGTTCCTTGTGGGTTGTAGATGGGCACCCAAATCGATGTTTGTTTGGATAACTGTAGAATATCTTCAAAAAATCCCAACCATGCTGCCCAGTGCGCCCGATCAATCCATTACGCAAACACCAACTAAATCTGACGAACCGCCCTGTATGCAAGGGTGCTCTTCATTAAGTTATACTTTGTATGACTATACCAATGGTGAATAATGTTCACGCAGTTGTAATGACTATGAAATGTAGTGTAGCTAGATTTGTTGATATATACATAAAATCATTGAAACGAGTCAGAGCCATATTAGGCTCACCAGAGATTTTGATGTTACTGATTAGAGAATATTAGCGGTGGCTTCTGGACACAGACATTACATATTAAAGGTTGGTAAAAATGGTGAAAGGATTTAGTCTGCTACCAAGGATGGTTTCACAAAACAATTAGTATAAGAAAAGAGTTGCTATTATCAAAGACAGTGGTGTCCAATCTGTGGGCTACAAGCAGTAGTTTCTCTGCAGCACAAGACGTGAGTATCTATCAAAGGAAAGGGAAAAACAACAATATCCATAAAATTCCATTTATGTAAAGTTGTGATAAACTGGATTTTTTCAGTGTGAAACTGCTGCCACACGATGCTCTTCTTTCAAGAGTCCATCCCACAAATTTCTTTGCTCAGCAGTTTTTGTCAGTGTTAAGTATACTATGTGTGGCCCAAAGATACATAGCTTCTTCCAATGTGATCCAGGTAAGCTAAGAGACTGAACAACCCTCATCAAAGACACTGTAAATGGGACATGATCATTTATAAGACCTCTAACTGAAAGAACAAACCTTGTAAGAGAAGTAGGAAATATTTTGCTTCCACCCATTCACAATTTACCTTTCAAATTGCTGTGTCAGTCATTCTCCAACCCCTAATGTGTATTTCGCGTAGCTTCTTTCTTATTATTATTATGTATAAGGGTACCACTAATACATCATTCTCCGGGAATAGACCGCCATAAATACGGCTACATCACCTGCAAAACAAATGTGTTTAACCACCACCATCTAGATGACTTCATGTCCATAAATTAGTTCTCACCAATGTATAGTGGTTCTGAACCAAAGTATTTTCAGTCGATATATACTTTGTAGATAATAATAACCTACATTCCTTAATTCTCTGTAACTCAGTTAACACATTTTGCTGTCAGAAGTTGTTACAGACAGACCCCAGAGGAGTGCACAACTGTACACCATGGAAAAAGAAGCAGCTGTTGCTTTAAAATTCTATGATATACAACTTTCGGTTTTTACTAATGATGTGTCGGCACGGCATGGAATTCAACTTTTACGCAGCGACATTTGCACTGAACATTTATTTAGCACACTTAAACAAGACAAATAACAAATAAAACCATCAACACTTTTTTTAAAACTACCATTTAGGTGAGAACTAGTTATTTAAAAATTTAAACATTTATTAACCACGGCGACTATGGCCTATTACACATTTAGTGAAATCAGTTAAAAATTATTTACTCAAAAACTATGATCAACCCGAACAATTTACTAAAATTTAACGAGGAAATGTAGTCTTTTGTTACTGCTGTGATTGGTATTACCAAAGCAATTCAGAGTAAAGGCAACAACAAATCAGCTACTATGGCACACAAACAAGTTACTTAAATGGAAGGCACCCTAAAAATAGGATATAAAATATAAAATTTCATATGACCAAGCAAACTCATGGGATTCAACAATGGGTCCAATAGTGTATTTTAAATACGACAGTATGCCATCTTAGGCACTATATAACACTTAAAACACTTGATAATGGCACTTTGAAGCCGATATCATGATTGTGTAAGTGTAAATGTAACACTGCGAATAAACAGCAGTCTAATGGCGGTACTGACTTTAAAGAAATATATTATGACTGTGGCCCCACATTATGAAAAAATTATATAATGGTGATTTGGTGATTGTTCTGAGTCTTCCGAATGATAAGAGAGTGAAAGAAAGTTAGCTCACTGCAGAAAATTAAATTATATGAGCTCAATAAGCACTAAATTTCTGTACATTGATCCTGAATTGGGATTCTTTAAAACACTTTTTGTATTGCTCTTCTCTGACTGCAAAACGGTAATATCCTGGTTACAATACTACACAAATGTCATTGCCTAATTAACGTATGTTCGCGTCGTGCTATCTGCGTATGAGTGACCTTGTGCGGGACAAATGGATAAGAAAAAATTTGAATGTAACTTAATCTGGATGAGCAATTGATTCTCATTATCATAGACTTTTTGTGGAACGTAAACTAGGCCGCAAAACAACTAAACGGAGTCGATAAAGGTTATGAGACATTTATTCTAACATTTCAGGATGAACTTTCTTCAACTATTATGTCGTGGTTTTAGAAGAGCGTATTTACTTTCTACCAGAACTAATATACCAGTGTGAGGCTTAAAACATTAAAGGGAACTTATGGGATCTATCAGTCTTTACCCTTTACCCATCAGCTACCCGTTTCGCATCAATTCCTATTTTACAACCAGCTGTTCCATGTCTTTACTGGCTGGCTCATGTACTTGCACTTACAATGCCATATGTTGTTCACTTATTCTTAATCTTGGCCTGAAAATTAATTGGTAAATACAAATCACACAGTGGATAACATGTATGCAAATTGTATGAACAACATGCAGGTGAATGCTACAAGAGAACATCCTGAGCAGTGTAAATTTTACTTCTGATTACTTATTATGAGGGTCAATGGAAATAGGTGGTGATGGTATAGGGCGTAAATCAGTGGTTGATAATATATTTTTAATTAATTCCATCTATTCCAGATGACAAACACACGTCGTGGCTGAACGAAACGGTCATCATTATCACCAAGGGAATTCTTCCTAAAATTGACTTTAATGTGAGGATTTTTTATTTGTTACCATCCCCCATGCAAAAATGCGGTTTGTAGATTGAATAGTATGATTCTGGGACCACCACAGCTTATGTACTGTCCGACAATTTGCACCATCAAGAAAGCTAAGTTAACAGCAATCATTCCTTAGTGAGATTAAAACGATAAAAGCCCAAATAAATAACATTCTTTGGGACTACACTTTATGGCGAACACTTTACTTGAGAATATCTGATCCAGTTCCGGATTATTAAGACTTACCTGCCAAGGTCGCGGAGCAAGCCATATTCGAGCAGTACTAACTGAGTCCAGAACTGCAATCGGCTTACGCATTGTCTGTTAGCCTGCCTATCAGAGGAGAATCAGGGTCCACTTCCTGCGCTAGACGTAAAAGTAGGTATCCTTCTTCTGCTCAAGGCAGCCTCTCTGGATCCCCTGTTAAACATGATGATTTTATGTTGATTTCCATACGACTACGTTTATGCAGACATATCTGCATTTTCGACGTTTGAGGTAGCGTCCACATGTACTATTACGATTTATGCAAATGTCTGAATTTTTTAATTTCGGGAATTAATTATTTGAATTTTATTTTCAAGTTGTGCCATCAACTATTGACATACTTGTACTTCTCTTACATCATTATTAGATTTATGTTGGCTAAAAATACTGACCTGATGATGTGTAATATGTCAATCAATTTCCAAATTTAAAAAAAATCATAGTGACACACTATGGAAAATTCGAACCAGGCCGGAAGAAACGTTGCAAACGCATTGAGTTACGTAGTAATGAAGAATAACTTAGTGCATTAATTGAAATTGTGCAGTTATTTATTAGATTACAATCCCATTAAGCTTGTGATGAGAGGTGTCAACAAATAAACTTTCAAACAAAATTCAGTCTCATGAAAAATACACTTAGTATATGGATTCTAAAGTAACGTAGGTATGTGTCAGGTGTGTCACCTATTTTATGTTTTTTTTTATATATTATATACCAACTTGACAGCTTAAAAAGGAACTAATAATATAGTCCAAAGAGAATTAGTCTGGACCTCTGTAGGAACACGACATTCACTGTTCCACGGCAGTCATACATTCTTACTTAAAACTGGAAAACGTCCCAACTTACTACAGATGATCTGGGCTACGCTACTGATAAAGAGTATGCCAGTCACACCTTTTTTATTTAAAATCTTTCTAGTAACAGTGTATCTTATATGACGTCAGCAATGTTTACATTCTCTGCCTTCTTATCGAGATACGAACCCCAACCGTTCTAAATGCGTATTCATCAACAATATTAATGGTATCCTCATTTTGGAGTCTCAGAATATGGTAACCCTATCATAAGCCGACATCACTAAACTATTCTCTTGGGCTGAAGGAACGCATATGGAATGGTCTTGAAATGTGGTTATCAATTCTACTTTCATACAGTATGATAAGGAGGGTGAGGATGACAAGCTGCAGCACAAAAAATAAATAAAGAAACACGAGTGCATTCTCCTTCACTACTGACAGCAGAAATCAACGGTAGCGAAGGCAGAGAAGATGGACTTCGGTATGGCGGAGCTGGCAGAAGAGGCATCTTTTTTCTTTGGGTACAAAAAGAGTACAAGTAGTGACTGTACCCAACGAAGGCTGCTACAGACAGCGTCTGACTCATAGTGAGCGGCTGATCTTAGGCTGGGCATCCTGCTGCCTGTGTAGAAAGTGACGGGAAACTACATTACATTTCCAAGTAGTAAATGGTATGTCTTTCCATGTGAAAGATTCCGGAGTTAAAAACTACTCTCATTCGGATCTCCGGGAGGGGAACACATTGAGAGTAGACATATTTGAAAGCAAGAAAGGGACAGTGAAGGAAGGAAAGATAAGGATTGGAACATGGAATGTGAGGTCACTACTGCAAGCAGGAAAGCTAGAGATTGCAAAACAGGAGATGAAAAAGAACCGATTAGATACCCGGTTTGTGTGAAATGAGATGGGGAGAGAATGGGGAGATAGAAATTAGAAATTATAAGCTCTTTTACTCAGGGCAAATCAAGAGTGGTGAAAACGGAGTAGGAATACTGATAGGGTAAAAGCTGAAAAATAAGGTAATGAAGGTACAATACATTGATGGTAGACTGATGATGATACGACTGAAGGGTAGTTCAAAAGATTTGGTGTTAATACAAGTATATATGCCAACCAGCCAGCATAGAGATGACGAAGTGGAAGAATATTGCGGGAAAATACAAGAACTCACCAAGAAAGAAAATAGGAATGCCTGCGTTATCGTCATGGGGGACTGGAATGCAGTGGTGGATGAAGGAAGAGATGAAGATACGGTAGGAAAATTTGGATTAGGAATAAGAAATGAGAGAGGTGAACGACTAATTAGTTTTTGTAAAGAATATTCATTAGCAGTGGGTAACGCATTATTTGAATACCACGAAAGGAGATATTACACATGGATTTCAAATTTGAAGAGGGGAAAGGTATCGGTTGGACTACATCCTGGTACAAAAAAGGTTAAGGAGCTGTTTGAGGAATGCCAAAGCTTATCCAGGAGCGGATATAAATTCAGACCACAACCTAGCAGTTGGAGAAATACAAGTGAAGTTGAAAAAAGTCTGGAGAAGTAAGGCAAAGGAAAGACTAAACATAGAAAGACTAAAGAGGTAGGAAAGGCATCAAATTTCGAGAACAGATTTATGGAAAAATGGAAAGTGGTAGTGTTGATAAAAGTAATAATGACAAATGGATAAAAATGAGGGAAGGACCTATGGACTCTGCCAAAGAAGTTCAAAACGTTCAAATGTGTGTGAAATCTTATGGGACTTAACTGCTAAGGTCATCAGTCCCTAAGCTTACGCACTACTTAATTTAAATTTTGGTAAGGACAAACACACACATCCATGCCCGAGGGAGGACTCGGACCTCCGCCGGGACCAGCCGCACAGTCCATGACTGCAGCGCCCTAGACCGCTCGGCTAATCCCGCGCGGCGTCAAAGAAGTACCAGGAAAGAATGGATAAGAGAAAATATGTTGAAAAAGATGGAAGAGCGGAGAAAGTGGAAAAATGAGGAAACTGAAGTATGCAAAAAAGAGGTACAGGAAACTGAATAATGAATTAAGAAGAGAAACTGAAGAAGCAAGGGAAAATGGACAAAACAGAAATGCGACGAAATAGAGAAAATGGAGAAAGAGGGAAAGTATGGAATGATGCATAGACTGGCTAGTGAGATAGTTTTTGAACGTAAAAGTAAGAGGAATAACATGGGAATAGAAAGAGTGGATGGTACTCAAGCAAAAGAACCACAGGAGGTTTTGAACATATGGCAAGAATATATTGAAGGTCTGTATAAGGGGGATGAAATACACAGCGAAATTAAGGTTGAAGAGGAGCAATATGTGCTGGAAGATGTATTCACCATCTTGGAAGCAAAAGTAGAAGAGGCGCTGAAGGAGATGAAGAACAGGGAGGTATATGGAATTGATGATTTGCCAGCAGAACTGTTGAAGAGACTGGGAAACAACGTAAGAAAAGAAAGAGTCTACCTCTGTAACGAGATATATGACAAAGGGGAATGGCCTGAGGACTTCCTTGCAACAGTTATGATACAAATAGAGAAAAAGAGAAACACTAAAAAATGTGAAGAGCATAGGACCATCAGTCTAATTTCTCATGCAGCTAAAGTCTTGCTGAGAGTGTTGAATAGAAGGCTATATGTGAAGCTGGATAGAGGGATTGCAGATGAGCAGTTCGGATTCAGAAGAGGAAAAGGAACAAGAGATGCTATTGGCCTGTTAAGAACTATAGGGGAAAGATATATGGAAAAAGGTAGAGAAATATTTGTTGTTCTTATAGATTTAGAAAAGGCTTTTGACACAGTTCGGTGGAACAAGCTGATGGATATTTTGAAGAGGAAATGAGTAGACTGGAAAGAGAGACGACTGATACAGAATCTATATTTACACCAGAAAATAAGAATAAGGATTGTAAATGAAATGTCAGAAGGAAGCAGAATTGGACGAGGTCTTAGACAAGGTTGTTGCCTTTCCCCACTATTGTTTAACGCATACCATGAAGAGATTATTGCGAAAGGCTTAGATGGGGGAAAAGAGAAATATGTATTGGTGGAAAGAGAATAGAATGTATAAGATTTGCTGATGACATGGTATTAGTGGCAGAAAGTGAGCGGACAGTGAATAACATGATGAAAGATCTGAATGAAGCTTGTGTGGAATATGGGGTGCAAATAAACACAGCAAAAACATAAGTGTATGGTCATCAGTACAGGACACAGACTGTCAAATATTAAAATAGGACACTCTACCATTAGCCAAGTAAGTTCATTTGGAAGCACAATAACTGAAGACTTGAGATGTCACCAGGAGGTGAAAACTGGAAATGCCATAGCGAAGGAGGCATTCAACAGAAAGAGGAGACTGTTATGTGGGAAATTAGATAAAGATTTAAGGAAAAGGCTTGGCAAATGTTTTGTCTGGAGTGTGGCACTATATGGGGCTGAAATATGGACACTGAGACGAGAGGATGAAAAAAGGTTAGAAGCATTTCAGATGTGAATGTGGAGGAGAATGGAGAGAATAAGCTCGATGGAAAGAGTGAGTAATGAAAGAGTATTGGAAATGGTTGGTGAGAGAAGATGTCTGCTGAAGGTTGTAAGAGAAAGCAAAAATAACTGTTTGGGACATTCATTGGGAAGGGTGTGCTTGCTGTCAGATGCTTTGGAAGAACTGGTTTGTGGCAGAAGACTGAGACGAAGAAGGAGATACAAGATGATAGACGACATGAATGGAAGAGGAAATTATGCAGACGGTGAAGAGGATGGCAGGAGACCGGACAGCCTAGAGAACTACCATGTGAAAACCTGTCTTTTGACAGATCACTGATGATGGCTGACATCAATGAAAACTCTGGTGTGGAATAGCAGCATATACTGCACTCAGACTCCTTGAATACCATGAAGCGTGACTTATTGTCCCCTTTTATTGTGGTCACCAATGTCGTGGTTAAGACACTTTAATACACGTTAAAATCACAGAAATTTTGATGAAAAATATTTTAGAAGTTTCCTGAACAAATACATGTTTCAAACATGAAGTGCACTGAGCGTTAAGCGCACTTTGAAACATTACGTTACAGACAAAGGCTGTCTCACTAAGACGTCTTCTACACACGACAATCGATTCGATGTGACAAAAAACTAAAGTAACTACTGAACCATTGAAATAAAGTGAAAACTGATTGCACTCTACAAAGTTAAGCTCAACAGCAATACTACGTCGTATTTCCAAGGCGGCCACGAGAAAAGTTCAAGAGTGTCCACCGAGTTCAGTGGAACCGCTCTGCAGAGTAGAGGGAACGGTTGGAACAGTTTCCCCTCTTGCCAGCAGCAGGAAAACTTGGTACCAAGCTTCGGAACATCACTGACACACCCAGCGTTTTTATTAGTTCAGCAACTAAAAAATTACTGCACCGATGATATAGTTCGTGCAGGGCGGAATTAAATTTCCGGAGCCCAAGGAGGTTTCAAAACTGACAGATTCATCCATCATCTTATTCATGAACGGTAACAAGTTGGAAAATTAAAACAAGAAATATCAATGGGCGACAGATAAATGCGTTAACCCAGAGTCTCTTCATAACCGTAAGCAAGTGAGGTTCAATGTAACACAGATATTTACAGTTTGATTGGAGAAGCCGGAATACTGGTCATATGAGACGAAAGGTAAGTATCCTTGGTCTACGGGTGGCGTCTTTGACTGGTAATCATGGGTCTCGGGTTGCACCTCACAACTGCTTAGACTTCGAATAAAAATCGTCAGCATTGGCATCCGGCATAAGGAGTCACCCTCGTTCTACCAAAGGCCTTGCCAGAGACGGCGGATAGCTGGGGTGGGAAACTGTCCGTAAAGGGCGAAAGAACCAGCAATGCTCAAGGGCATGAGAGTGCAGAAAGAAATGGGAATCACTTCATTAAAAACACAAAATGTCTATCCCCTTGATACGTGGCCTGTAATTAAAAAAAATGTAATGATGATCTCTCCATTGGAAAAGATTCCGGACTAGTCTCTGGGAGGAGACTGACAAGGAGGAAGTGGCCTTGGGAAAAAAAACTGAATAACCAACGAAATGATGAAGTTTACGATTCGGGGCGTGGAACGTCAGAAGTTTCAGTTTGGAAGAGAAGCTAGAAAATCTGAAAAGGAAAATGTTAAGGGTACCCTAGATATAAGAACAGAAGTATTTCGCGACGGCAGTGTTGTATAAAACATCCTCGAACTTCTTGCCACGTCAGTTCAGGGTAAGTTCTCGAGTTTTCTACTGTCCATCGTCTTCGTGAGGAGCAACTGATGAGGTTGCTCCTTACAAAGACGTTGAAGGTAATTGTAATAGGTCGAGGTGTTACTCTCAATTGACGAGGCAAGATAGTGTGGGTCAGTGGAGTTAAATGGGAAGTAGACAAGGATATCTGGTCAGATGCGTGTAGGGTAATATCAACAGCTGCAGAAAATGGTATAAACGGTGTAGGATTCGTTATGAATAGGAATATGGGCAAAGAGTGTGTTGCTGTAAACAGTTTAGTGATGGTGTTGTTCTCATCAGAATCACCAGCAAACCAACATCGACAACAATAGTTCAGGTATACATGCCGACATTGCAATCCGAAAATGAAGAGACAGAGAAAGTATACAAGGAAACTGAACGGTAATTCAGTACATGAGGAAGATGACAATCTAATAGTCATGGAGAGCAGGATTGCAGTTATAAGGGCTGGAGTTAAAGTAAGGATTAAAGGAGGTTTGGTAGTAGGAGTGTAGGAAGAGAAAGACTAATTGACTTACGCAATAATTTTCAGCTTCTAATAGCGAATATTCTCTTCAAGAAACACAAGAGGAGGAGGTTTACTCGAAAAAAGACCGGGAATGCTGGAAAATTCCAGGTAGATTACATCGCAGTCAGGCAGAACTTCCGAAATATGATACTGGATTCTGCGACGTATCCAACAGCAGATATAGACTCAGAAGACAATTTAGTAATGATGAAGAGTAGGCTGACTTGAAGAGACTAGTGTTGAAGAATCAGTGCGCAAGGAGGTGGGATACGTGCTTGATCTTCTCTGAGGCTGTCGACACTGCGATGATGAACAGCTAAGTAGGCAGTTCAGTTGAAGAGGAATGGACACCTCTAAAAAGGGCAATTACAGTTGTTGGAAGGAAAAACGTTAAGTATCAGGAAGTTTAGTGCGAAAGGAAACACGGGTAAAAGAAGAAAAACTTCAGTTGTTCGAGGAAAGAAGGATGTATAAATGTTCAGGAAAATACATAAATATAATTCACTTAGGAATGAAATAAACAGGAAGTGCAGGTAAGTTGAGGCGAAAAGGGTCGACGAAAAATGTGAAGAAATCGAAAAATATAAGATCGCCGGAAACATTGACTCAACATACACAAAGACCTTCGGTGACATTAAAAGCAAGGGTGGTAATACTAAGAGTGCAGCGGTTTCTATCACGGTTCTATGGAGTGACGAGGCAAAGAGGAAAGAGAGATGTAGCAAGACCAAGGAAATTTTGCCTTTTATTAAAGTAGAAGAGGCTACTCCTTGAACTTACGTTAATTTGTTCTTCGGTTTCTATCACGGTTCTATGGAGTGACGAGGCAAAGAGGAAAGAGAGATGTAGCAAGACCAAGGAAAATTTGCCTTTTATTAAAATAGAAGAGACTACTCCTTGAACTTAAGGATATGAGGGATTTGTCTAGGCCTACACTTTTTCAACGGACAGCATATTTCATTTAGTGCTGTATCACCTTTTATCCTGTTGTGATAACATCTACTTTTTTTTTTGTCATCAGCCTACTGACTGGTTTGATGCGGCCCGCCACAAATTCCTTTCCTGTGCTAACCTCTTCATCTCAGAGTAGCACTTGCAACCTACGTCCTCAATTATTTGCTTGACGTATTCCAATCTCTGTCTTCCTCTACAGTTTTTGCCCTCTACAGCTCCCTCTAGTACCATGGAAGTCATTCTCTCATGTCTTAGCAGATGTCCTATCATCCTGTTCCTTCTCCTTATCAGTGTTTTCCACATATTCCTTTCATCTCCGATTCTGCGTAGAACCTCCTCATTCCTTACCTTATCAGTCCACCTAATTTTCAACATTCGTCTATAGCACCACATCTCAAATGCTTCGATTCCCTTCTGTTCCGGTTTTCCCACAGTCCATGTTTCACTACCATACAATGCTGTACTCGAGACGTACATCCTCAGAAATTTCTTCCTCAAGTTAAGGCCGGTATTTGATATTAGTAGACTTCTCTTGGCCAGAAATGCCTTTTTTGCCATAGCGAGTCTGCTTTTGATGTCCTCCTTGCTCCGTCCGTCATTGGTTATTTTACTGCCTAGGTAGCAGAATTCCTTAACTTCATTGACTTCGTGACCATCAATCCTGATGTTAAGTTTCTCGCTGTTCTCATTTCTACTACTTCTCATTACCTTCGTCTTTCTCCGATTTACTCTCAAACCATACTGTGTACTCATTAGACTGTTCATTCCGTTCAGCAGATCATTTAATTCTTCTTCACTTTCACTCAGGATAGCAATGTCATCAGCGAATCGTATCATTGATATCCTTTCACCTTGTATTTTAATTCCACTCCTGAACCTTTCTTTTATTTCCATCATTGCTTCCTCGATGTACAGATTGAAGAGTAGGGGCGAAAGGCTACAGCCTTGTCTTACACCCTTCTTAATACGAGCACTTCGTACGGCTTCAGTTCATATGAGTAGCCCAGATGAAAAGGCCGCAGGATGCATTTTTGTCGATTTTGGGTTGAGTAAACTACCGTATAAATTTTTTCAGCGCCGACACGATGGAATGTGTCTCAGGGTGAAAAACAGTAGGAATTCTTCAACAAGTCGAATCCATCGTTGTAGTTGCAAATGACCAGAATGAAACAGAGGGTGACCGTCCCTTCCGGAAAAGGAAGAGACGTCTTGATCAGTGGAAAAGAAATGTTTACAAAACTGAAAGGTAAGAACATGAAAAATAATACCAAACCAATGTTATTCACTGAGTACTGTGTTAACATTAATTGTTATAAATATACGTGGAAGGATTAGTGAAAGTTACTTCTAACTGGCATTTCCATATTCGAAAAGCCAAAAAAATCGTGTTGACGAAAACAAAAAACAAGAAGACTTGTCTAGTTCGTGGAGAGGCCTTCTACAGCTTTGAATCTGGAGAGGGGAAAAAATTTCAACAAAGGAAATGACCCAATACCAATCAAAGCTCGTGTAAAACTTTCAGAAACCAAACTCGGAGACGTCAAAAAGCTTTTGGAGCTCCACTTTGGTGAAGACTGGACGACCAACGACAAACTATAAATCTACACCGAGGTATTAGACGACCAGAAAGGCACTTATAGAGTCGCTCCTGCCGCTGCCAACCATCTGAATATACCGGAAGCGATTTTGAGCTGATGAGAAGTGTTGAAGTCCATGTCATTTAAAAGCAATTTTCAGCTAATTTCATTTTCTAGAATTTTTGGCGCTGTTTTAACTAAGATGCACATTTCCGCGAGTTTTATTACTTTCTAAAACTTTGTCGATGTTTAACTTAGATACAGTTTGGAAATAATTTTAGTTTTTACACTATCTTGTGATGTCATAAACGCCACGGTGTATTTTTTTAAAAACAAAGCTAATGTTGAGCATTCATACCTGTTCTCTTTTTGACGTTAAGTAAGTCAGTTTTTTCTGTTAGAAGAATTTCACCTTCGTATTTTTATATGCCAATTTTGTAGAATTGTTAGACTTCTCTTTGAAATAAAACGTATCCTGTTTGTATTCCACCTTTCTGTTTTCCCTAGCAGAATGTTTGTTTCGTAACTGGATCGATCTAATTGCAAAAGCCGCTAACTGCATAAATCCGGTGCAAAAACCGCTAACTCAATATTTCAACTATGGTTATAACGTATAAAACACAATAGCAGATTTCATTTATTAATACCGTGTAATTAACTTTTTTTACTTTTTTTTGGAAATGAAATGAAGTCTTTAATAGCTTGGATGGGACGATTTTTTCGCTATTGTCTCAGTTTCGCTTATCATGCAGTTAGCGTCTTTTGCATCTGGGCTAGTCATATATCTCAATTAAAACAATCGTATGTTATTTACACCAGGTTGTGTTATCGTATCTTTATTCTTTTCGAATTCACTTTTTCATCTTGTCGCGGGAGCTATGAAGTACTCAGCTACAAACGTCTTCCCCGCCATATACCTCACCTGCGAGCCATCGGTTCAACTTCTATCAGCAACATTCGTATATCATCAGGTGACCTTTGTTGCCTTCATACCTTCGCTTCCGTGCAACATGCAGCAGCAGGGTGAAGATATCGAAGTTTGGTAGTCTGCGCTACTCCATGGACTCTTATTGTACACTGATAGGAATATGTAAATGAAAACTGACGGAATCGATGATTGCTTTTGAGCCCAAGTGTGAGATACCATGCTTTCCCTATGAACGATGTAGTAGCCCATAGTTGGCAGGAGGCTCAGTTGCAGGCACAAAACAGGTCCCTCCCAGTGCAGGTTTAGATTTAACAGAGGTAACAGGGGCGAACAGAATTCATTGTCAAAAAAATTGTCTCTGCTGTGCTTACACCAAGCAAGATAAGTTAATGTGCTTATATCTCTAGTATCTTGTGCATTACCTTCTCTTTTTGCCTTTTGTTCCTTTCTGATAAGAGATGTGTGAAGATTTATTATTTAAAGCTATATCACGACTATTAAAGGATTACACAGGCCAATCACATTAATGTAACCACCACATCTGGTCGATCTCTGTTGATCCATCATGGACAGGGGATATCGGCTGGTTCGTAATTGCCAATATCAACGAAATTCTCCAACAGCCATGTAACTGAGGTGTTATTTTATTTTATTTTGACAGCTACCTGTTTCGGCATTCCACTGTGACATGGGGCCTGAAGAGGGCATAGTGGAATGCCGAAACTGGTAGCTGTCAAGATAAAATAAAATAACACCTCAGTTACATGGCTGTTGGAGAATTTAATTGATATTGACAATTACATATGGTCGGCGTCAACCTGCAATAACTGCCCACAGACAGAATGTGGCAGCACTAGCAGTGGAGGGTAAACATGTCTAGCGACGCAGAGGACAGTGCAGGTATCCTTGTGATGCAGAAAGAGGTCGAGTTATCAGAAGTCCAAAAGGGCATGTTCATTGGCTTTTAGGTCTTCCCGATTCAGGTATGTTTGTAAACTAGTCATGTGTCACTGTGGTTAAGTATACCATGCATGGGAAAACGGCACTATCCAAAACTGGCGCCAAGGCAACTGTATTGCATCATGGGCCATATATGACAAAGGTGAGTGACAGTTGAGAGATGTGTACAGGCAAATATACGTGCAACCATTGATCAGCTGACCACCCAAATGAACCAAGCAGCTACCAACAGGATCCCTTCAACGACAATTCAGCAAATGTTGCTCTGTATAGGCCTCCGCAGCAAGTGTGTGGTTCATGCCCCCATGCTGACTGCTGTTCATCGGCGATGATGGCTGGAATTAGCACACTGGACGCAGTAGGTGGTCTTTTCAGGTCAATCACGTTTTATGCCCAATTGGACTGAAAGCAAACACTGTGCAAGTGTTGTAGGAAGGGTCCAGACCGGAGGAGGGAGCGCTGTGGCCTGACGAACGTTATAGTGGCATCCCTGGGTGATCTCGTACTTCTGAAAGGCACAATTGATCTGTAGGACAATATGTTTCGTTTTAGGACAATATGCATTTTTGCCAAATTCATTCAAGACGTTGGTTCTCCCTGGGGACGACCCATCTCCTCATCATTGGTAGTAGATGTGGCAGTCGGCCCCGGTAGCTGTCAGCGTGACGGAATGTTAATCCTAAGGTCCCGGGTTCGATTCCCGGCTGGGTCGGAGATTTTCTCCGCTCAGGGACTGGGTGTTGTGTTGTCCTAATGGTTCAAATGGCACTGAGCACTATGGGACTTAACATCTGAGGTCATCAGTCCCCTAGAACTTAGAACTACTTAAACCTAACTAACCTAAGGACATCACACACATCCATGCCCGAGGCAGGATTCGAACCTGCGATCGTAGCGGTATCGCGGTTCCAGACTGAAGCGCCTAGAACCGCTCGGCCACAACGGCCGGGTGTTGTCCTAATCATCATCATCATCATCATCATCATCCCCATCGACTCGCAGGTCAACTCGAAAGACCTGCACCAGGCGAACGGTCATTGGAATATTGAGGTCACCACCCACATTCTTCTCCCTCTCACACTTCCCCTCCCTCCCCCATTTCACGGTTCCCTAACCCACTTCCCTTCATTCTCCAATTTTGAACTGGTGGGAAAAGACTCAGTCTGCACTGAGCTGCTAAATGTTTCTGTTTAGTTATTTTATTTATTTTTGAGGGAGTTATACTGCTGCTGGATTGTCCTACAGCTGCCAGGATGCACTTATAGTGTAACAGAGTCGTTGCTATTGTGATGTTTTTTAATATTCTCTCACAGATCAGTGAATTATGTGTCTCTCATTCTATGACGCACTGGTACCACTCGCAATAGACGATGATTGTGTTGTAGTTTCGTAAGCTGTTTGATACATTGATTTTTCTTTTTGCTGTAGCACGTGCAAGCAGTGTCTGACCATAACTTTGTATGAGGGTGGTTTGAAAATTTCTTGGAATCACCACGAGAGGTCAGCACTAACGCAACGAGTTGTTCAAGTGATATTCATTGGAGTGTTGCCTGTAAACATGTGCCACGTCAGTGCTCTTGGAAGAGAGCTGTGGTGGTGATGTTGTTGTTGTTCCCACGTAGTGATTTGCAGAGATGGAAAAAATCGAGACTCGAGCAGTGATTATGCACTTTGTAAAGAAAGGTATGAAAACAAAGGCCATTCATGCCGATTTCCAGACTACACTGGGGGACTCTACTCCTTCATATTCAACGGTTGCCACTGTCCCACAGCAGCCATACATTCTTACTTAAAACCGAAAAATGTCCCAACCCACTACTGATGATCTGGTCTACACTACTCATAACGAGTTCGGCAATCACACATTTTTTATTTAAAAAAATTCTAGCAACAGTATATCTGATAAGATACGACCCTCAGCCTTTCTAAATGGTTGTTCATCAATACGATTAGCGGTATCCTTACTTTTGTGTCTCAGAATATGGTAAACCTACCACAAGCCTACACCACTAAACTACTCTCTCCCACTGAAGGAACGCATATGCAGTGGTCTTGAAACTTGGTTAGAGTCCACTTTCATATAGTATGATAAGGAGGGTGAGGATGACAGGCTGCAGTACGAAAAATAAATAAAGGAACGCGAGTGCATCCCCCTTCACCACTGACAGCAATGAAAAGTCTGGTATGGAATAGTGGCATATACTCCTTAAGTACCATGAAGTGTGACTTATTGTCCCCTTCTACTGTAGTCACCGACAAAGTGTCGTGGTTAAGACACCTTAATACGCTTTAATATTACAGAAATTTTGATAAAAAATTTTAGAAGTTTTCTTAACAAATACATATTTCAATTGAAACATAATCTAACACATGAAACATGAAGCCAAGAGGGCAAATGAATTTAAATTTGGTCAGGAGAGCTTTATAATGATCCGCACAGTGGTTGGCCAAGATGTGTCACTACTCCAGAAATCATTGCAAAAGTGCACAAAAAGGTCATGGAGTATAGTCTATTGAAAGTGTGTGAAATTGCTCGCTCTTGCCAGATGTCATCTGAAAGGGTATATAACTTTTTAACTGAAGAATTAGAAATGAAAAAATTATCTGCAAGATGGGTGCCACAACTCTTGACGCTGGATCAGAAACGCACGCTGTCGCCATGGCAAAATTACACGAACTAAGGTACGAATTGTTGCCACACCTGCTTTATTCACTTTATATGGCTCCATCAGACTTCCATACCTTCCCAAAACTGAAAATTTGTCTTCGTGGATGAAGATTCACTTCAAATGGAGAACTGATAGCTGGAGTTAACAGCTATTTTGCAGACCTGGAGGAAACTCATTTTTGAGATGGGATCAAGGCACTGGGACATCGTTGGACCAAATGCATTATTCTACAAGGAGACTACATTGAAAAATAAAAAAGTTTCAGTGATGTAAGCATTTTTTTCAATTCCCTTCCAAGAAATTTCCAAACCACCCTCATACACCACCATACATTCTCTTTTCATTGGTTGAGGTCTTTGTCAGATGCTAAATCGACATTAATACATTTCAATCCATTGGCTCTGACAGAAAGCTGGGCATTGCATAATGTAGGGTATGATGCTCCCACAACAAACACGGGGTGGTGGAAACAGAAGATAGAGGCGGTGTTTCTTATTAGCAAAAATGTGGAAGATATCCAGCATACAGAAACTGGAAGAGTTTGCAGCATTGTGGAGCATTTATAAACAGTTGTCTGAGGTGATGACCTTTACACTTGATGCTATATTCCATACAGATGGGTTAGCAGATGACTCAGTGCTCCATTTTCGGAGAGACCAAGAGCATTGATTACTCATTTTGCACCCAGGTACATGGTCACTGTTTTGATGTCCTAAGTGTTGCTCTTTCTGTCCTCCAAATCTCTGAACACTGCATCTTTCATTTTTATGGCTTATATTGCATAGCCACAAGGGGCATAGGGTTTATTCCAAAGGACTTAAATTCATAGAACACGGATAGTATGCACCATTAGTTCTCAAACACCAGTGAAGGGATGGAATGACTTTCATAAAAGCAGGCTCGCTGGTAAATATACTCTCATTTTCTTTGCATTTCCCTCACTTATACGTACCTCCATAATTTTAGCAATTTTAATAGGTTTCCGTAATTTCAACGCGTTTCACCAAATTTCAATGGCGTACAGAGCCAAACCGCATGTGGAAAAAGGTGATATACTGTAGGAATTAAACCAATATAGCATGCATAGATTATACCATCAGTTATCAATCACGCCGGTGGGAGAATAGAACGATTTTCATACATCCAGGCGAACATGTCAATTCCGTTGAATTTTCCTCATTTTTACAAATTTTCCATCAATTTTCGCAATTTTAACCAAGTTTTTCATAATTTCCATGCATTTTACCCGACACCTCGAGTTCAAAACCACTACGGCCGACGGCTTGCCACGTTAACAGAATGTCTCATCGCGTCGATACTGTGTTGCTGCATTATATTAAAGCAATCTAAACACATTTCCCCCAGTGTATGACGCTGTTCTCCGCCATACAATCGAATATAGAGGTTATCAAATTGTAGCTGGTTCTGGCAAACGATAGTTTTTCCCACGAGTATTAACCATTTATCGAACAGACTTAAACTATTCCCTATTAAGGAAATTACTCTTCTAAGTACAGTTAATGTGCTATATTTCCGAAAAAGAAAACTGGAGGTACACAACTTCGAAGTCATGAAAAGAGAACTGGGGTAAATCGAGAAACAGCTGTAACTGGAAAAAGAAGAGGCAATTACAGATGTACGAGCAGGATTTGCTTATGGCTTTAAACATTGTGTATGGGGACGTCTGGTTTCTGCAGGGGGACCATTAGTATTTACAGTAAACAGTAAAGGAAACTGAGCATGTGTTGGAGTTCTGGGCGAAATTAATACAACTGTGTATTCTGGGTGGAAGAAAAGTGTATTATAGAGACATGGCGTCAAGACGAAACTGCAATATCACCCCTCACATGACCTGCACCACCTAATAATGGACCATGATGGCTGTTGTACTAAGAGCTCTTTCCACATGTAGTTACACATTGTAAGCCACAGAAATGAAATCATCTCGAAAAATTTAGACTGTTGTAGTAATGTTGACTTTGTCCAAAGATTTTGCCCTGTGGACACTCATTGAGGGGAGCATTTCCAGTCATCCTGAGTGACATATAAGCGCTGGATTCTCCTAAGATCGCCACTTATGTCACCACTACAGGTTGGCAAGCACAAGCTCACTTGTGATGAAGTCTGACTTTCCAGTACAGCCGCATCTTTAGGTTCCCACCCACACAGAACATTTCGACAATTAGCAATTTGCATAAGGGATATTGCTATTTCTTTATTTTAATCAACATCACACATGCCTTAGTAATGGAGGGGCTGTTTAACAATGATGTAGAAATTGAGAAATATGCTGTAATGTCATTGGCTGAGAGCATCACGGGATCGAAGCAATGAGAAATTTTGTTGATGAGTCAAGTCTTCAAGAGCAGTGGTTTGAAACTCGAGTACTTAGGAAAATTGTGTTAAAATTATGGATAATCCGGTAAAACTGAGAAAATTGATGGAAAATACGTAAAAATGAGGAATATACCGAAAAGATGGGTACTTACATGTTCGCTTGGCTGTGTGTAAATCATTCCATTCCTCCACCAATGCGACTGACAGCTGATGGTGAACACTATCTGTGATCTATGGGTCTAAGTCATGCAGAACACACCCTGTTCCATATACGTTTATCCACTGTAAGTGATAAAAATGAAAGGCACAGTGCCAAGATATTTGGAGGTCAGGATAAGCAACATCTAGGACACTGAAACACTGATCATGTTCCTGCATGCAGCATAAGGAATCAATGCTCTTGACCTATTCGAAAATGGAAGACTGAGACTTCCTCTGTCCCATCACTGTGCAACATTGGATTAAATGTAAAGGCCATCAGATTCAACAGCAGTCCGGAAATGCTCCACAATGCTGCATACTCTTCCACTTTCGATATACTGCAATGTTTTCCACATTTTTGCTAGCAGGAAATACCACCTCTGTCTTCTATTTCCATTACTCTTGTATGTTGCGGGGGCAGTGTACCCTACATGATGAGATGTCCAGCTTTCTGTGAAAGCTAATGGACTGATACATGTTAATGTCAGTTTAGCACCTGACATAAACTTCTAAGTTGTGGCGTGATGTACAAAGCTGTAGTCATACACTGCTTGGCAGTGTCATAGCAAGAACAAACCATATATGAAACTACAACACAGAAACCCTCTACTGAAACTGACAGTCTGTGGGATAAGTTTTCTTCCAGTACAGACGACAAGACTTTACACAGGTCTGTGAAACGATTTCATTCACATGTTCCAGTGGACCAATATGAGTATATGAAATATCCTCGATCTCAACATGTGGCGGTAAGTGTCTTCGATATATCAAAGGAGAGAGACGCAGTATAAATGTTAACGAATTCTCTACCAGGTGATGTTAACGAGGTTTTTGTTGTGAATTGGCAGGAGCCAATCCACGGTGTTTGTAGGAAGCCGAAAGGCACGCGTTAAGCTCACGCAGGCTGGCGTGAGGTCTGGAACAGGACAAGTAATGGATACTAGCAAATAAGGTACGTAGCTTCTGGAATACTTAACTTTAATCCATAATTGGTGAACATCGGTCTGACGGTACATGCATCACAAGATAAATAGCAAATGATAATGGCGCCTTGCTAGGCCGTAGCACATGACGTAGCTGAAGGCTATGCTAACTATCGTCTCGGCAAATGAGAGCGTAATTTGTCAGTGAACCATCGCTAGCAAAGTCGGCTGTACAACTGGGGGCGAGTGCTAGGAAGTCTCTCTAGACCTGCCGTGTGGCGGCGCTCGGTCTGCAATCACTGACAGTGGCGACACGCGGGTCCGACGTATACTACCGGACCGCGGCCGATTTAAAGGCTACCACCTAGCAAGTGTGGTGTCTGGCGGTGACACCACAGTTTCTATAGTTCATGGTTTTATTCCATTGGATGTTATAAAAATAACAAGGAGAGAGGAAGGTGCGAAATCTAGCTTGCTGTCGAAGATAAAAATGACTATGGTTTTTTTTCTAACATGCAAGTAGAGGGTGTGGAAGATACTGTTCTGTATTGCTATTTCATGCATCTTAAATTCATGTAATACCCATGTGCACAGCAATTTATTTACACTTCCACACACTCTGATTCTGAATGTTAGGAATGCTTTCAACTATGCCAAATTGTCCATCAAATGGAAAGAAATCGGTTGTATTTGTTCTCAGGGTCTCGTGTTCTCTTATAATCGAAAATGTGTATTTTTAATAGATGATCGCTCATAAGAGGTAAGTTGACGTTAGGTGCAAAATTCCATTGAATATTTCCATCACTCAACACCTTGTAACATAAATATTTTGGTAGACTGAATGTTCTCAGTTTTACTCCAAAGGATCTTCGAAAATAACAAGAACTTTTATGGTTATCGGCAGTCGTCACGCCAAAATAGTGGAAGTTTTCGATTTATTTAGGATGTGTCATCGATTTTATACACAGTAGAAGTGTACAAGAGATGTGTGACAGGTTGATACATGTATCAGATGCATTGTTATAGAGCTCCTAACTCTGCAGTTTGCTCATCCATTATCAATGTCAGTACCCTAGACTAAGTTCATAGTTTTACTCACAAGGGAACCTCCCCATCGCACCCCCCCTCAGATTTGGTTATAAGTTGGCACAGTGGATAGGCCTTGAAAAACTGAACACAGATCAATCGAGAAAACAGGAAGAAGTTGTGTGGAACTATGAAAAAAATAAGCAAAATATACATACTGAGTAGTCCATGGCAAGATAGGCAACTTCAACGACAGTCTGAGCTCAGGAGCGCCATGGTCCCGTGGTTAGCGTGAGCAGCTGCGGAGCGAGAGGTCCTTGGTTCAACTCTTCCCTCGAGAGAAAAGTTTAATTTTTTATTTTCAGACAGTTATTATCTGACAAACTCTTATGTTTTCATCACTTTTTGGGAGTGATTATCACATACACAAGAAAACCTAAATCAGGCAAGGTAGAAGAATCTTTTTACCCATTCGCTAAGTGTACAAGTTAGGTGGGTCGACAACATATTCCTGTCACGTGACGCACATGCCGTCACCAGTGTCGTATAGAATATATCAGACGTGTTTTCCTGTGGAGGAATCGGTTGACCTATGACCTCGCGATCAAATGTTTTTGGTTCCTATTGGAGAGGCACATCCTTACGTCTACTAATCGCACGGTTTTGCGATGCGGTCGCAGAACACAGACACTAAACTTATTACAGTGAACAGAGAAGTCAATGAACCAACAGACAGATCACAACTTCGCGAAAATAAAAAAATTAAAATTTTCACTCGAGGGAAGACTTGAACCAAGCACCCCTCGTTCCACAGCTGCTCACTCTAACCACGGGACCACGGCGCTCCTGTGTTCACACGGTCCTCAATGTTACCTATCATGCCCATGGACTACTCAGTTTGTATATTTTGCATATTTTTTGATGTGTCGGCAGCTGGGCCAACACCTTGTAGATAGAGGTGGCTTAAAAGGCACGCTAGACTAACGCAGACGGGCGTGAAGTACTGGAACAGGATACGTAATTAATGCTATGAAGAAAAGAACGGAGCTTCTCATATACTTATCTTTAATTTCTTCTTGTACATCTCTATGGTGAACACAAGTGAGACTCTAATTACAATCACTGTAAGGCTAATGGCGCCTGGCTAGTTCGTAGCCATTAACTTAGCTGAAGGCTATTCTGTCTCTCGGCTAATGAGAGAGAAAGGCTTAGTACGTCTAGTCGCTAGCTCTGTCGTCCGTACAACTGGGGTGAGTTCGAGTCAGTCTCTCGAGACCTGCCTTGTGGTGGCGCTAGGTTTGCGATGACACAGTGGCGACACGCAGGTCCGACATGTACTACAGGACCGCGGCCGATTTAAGCTACCACCTAGCACGTGTGGTGTCTGGCTGTGACACCACATTCCTCCCCCGCAAATCGGCGAACGGTCGTGATATAAGGCTTCCGCCCGCCGTGGGGAGGACCCCATGTTGACGTATGCGAGGAGGTGGGGAGCCTAACAACAGGCGAGGCTGTGCCACCCGCACCCGGCCATTCGGTCCGAGGGGAGCTAGGAAACGCCTGAAAACCTAGTCCAGGGTGCACGTCAACATGCGGTGTATGCGCCCGTAAAGAGACAGGAGGGGCCGAAGGGTCGACCTCCATGTGGTCGGAGAATCCAACGCGCGATGACGACATCTGGTCCGGAGCGGGCAAGAGTTCCATGGCGGAGGACAGCTGGTCACGGGAAGCGATCGGCGGCGCGTGACCCAGGGAGGCGCGTGGCGGCTGCAGCGAAGCGTCCACTGCGGTGACGGCAAATCCTGTATGGCACGGAGGTGCTCTGGACTCGGATGTATGCCCTGGCAAACACTTTGGACATGTCCTTTCTTATGACAGTAAAAGCAAATAGCTTGGCGTGACGGGCAATTTTCACGCGAATGTCTAGTTGCACACCGCGGACATGATTTCACTGCATTAGCTTGCTTACGCGGCGCACGTGTTTGCGAGCTAGGCTGCCGCTGCGCTGACGGGCGCGAGGGCCGCCTAGCATCCCGTGCAGCGGGCCCGGCGGGCCGGTTAATGTGACACACTGCCGGCGAAGTTGCAAATGAGTCCTGAGCAAAGTCAAGTGTGTCTTGCCTATCCAATATGTCTATCACTTGTTGAAGGGAGGGATTAACTAGTTTCAAAATCTGTTCCCGTACGCGAACATCAGAAACGTTCTGTGCTATTGCATCACGCACCATAATATCTGAATAAGGAAGTCCACATTCGCATTCAAACGCACACTCCCTAGTAAGTCCTTGCAATGTCGCAACCCACTCCCTATTAGTCTGACCGGCTGTACGTTTTGTACGAAAGAACGTATACCTTTTTGCAACGACATTTACTGTTTCCTTGGAATAGGCATCTAAAGCAGACAAAATTTCTTCGTAGGACAGAGTTGCTACGTCGCGCCGGGGAAACAACTTCACTATCACTCGGTAGGTGGACACACCAACACAAGAAAGCAAAAACGGCTGCCGCTCATTACCTTGAATTCTGTAGGCTGCTAGGTGGAAGTCGAACTGACGGGACCACTCATGCCATGACTCGTGGGTTGCGTCAAAGGGTCTGAATTGAGGTGCAACAGCATGTTGTGGCGGCGGTAGCGATGAAGCGGCGGCGGCCGCATCGGTGTGCAGCGCACGTTGACCTTGGACGAGCTGTCCAAGAGCATCCAATAACGCCTGTGTCTGCTGATTCTGCAAGCGATAAAATTCGGACAGTACATCTGGAGATTGTGGCGAAGCCATGACACAAAGAAATTAGGGCAAAGTAAAACACAAGAGCCTTTGTAGACTCGTCGCCATGTGATGTGTCGGCAGCTGGGCCAACACCTTGTAGATAGAGGTGGCTTAAAAAGGCACGCTAGACTAACGCAGACGGGCGTGAAGTACTGGAACAGGATACGTAATTAATGCTATGAAGAAAAGAACGGAGCTTCTCATATACTTATCTTTAATTTCTTCTTGTACATCTCTATGGTGAACACAAGTGAGACTCTAATTACAATCACTGTAAGGCTAATGGCGCCTGGCTAGTTCGTAGCCATTAACTTAGCTGAAGGCTATTCTGTCTCTCGGCTAATGAGAGAGAAAGGCTTAGTACGTCTAGTCGCTAGCTCTGTCGTCCGTACAACTGGGGTGAGTTCGAGTCAGTCTCTCGAGACCTGCCTTGTGGTGGCGCTAGGTTTGCGATCACACAGTGGCGACACGCGGGTCCGACATGTACTACAGGACCGCGGCCGATTTAAGCTACCACCTAGCGCGTGTGGTGTCTGGCTGTGACACCACATTTTTTTCATAGTACCACACAACTTCTTCCTGTTTTCTCGATCGATCTGTGTTCAGTTTTTCAAGGCCTATCCACTGTGCCAACTTATAACTAAATCTGAGGGGGGTGCGATGGGGAGGTTCCCTTGTCAGTTGAATGTTACAAAATAAGGAGGAGGGGTGGGGAGGAGGGAAGTGGGGGAGAGGAGGAGAAGTAGGGATGGGGGGGAGTAGGGGTAATGATATCAACAATGTGACACTGACACATGTAACACCCACAAAGGGCCCCAGGGAGCGCCGCCATCTTGAGTAACTTGGCAAACATTACACCCCTATTCCCATGAGCACATGGGGACCATGTCCATCCATACATGCAGTTTGTTTTTCGTCAGCATGATGGCATGTATCTGCAGGACAATGCAACTTGTCCCACAAGTCGCAGTGTACTTTCATGGTTCGAAAAGCACCTGGACGAGTTACTGCCATCAGCAAGGAGCAAGAGCAACAGCACTGGGAAAGCCATTGATGTTTATGGATAACTTTTGTTCTTAACACATCACCCCACGGATCTCCTATATTAATGTCTTTTGGTTCTGACAAATATTCCACTAAAAGTTTAATCCCTTTAGAAAACATCTCTACAACGCAGTCTTGTGGGGAATATGTCTTAGCCACCGTAAAAAGCCTTGGGCCGATTGTGAACTACGCCTGTGACATATTCGTGCATGCTAGGAAATCAAGAACTACTTTTTGAACCTCCACTAATATTGATTCTTGATTTCTAGAATAGTGACACTCAGACTGTGGCCTTTCTTTCAAAGTTGAGTCTGTTAGTTTTGAAAATGAAACAGAGAAATAAAGCTGTACTTTTCTTTGTCTTCTTCTTCACATTTTCTTTTCGCAAAGACAAAAGTCTTGCTTATTTAAAATGATCTGAGAAATATGTCATTAATTCATTTACTATGTTCGTTGGCAAAGTTTGTGGCCTCTATATGCATTAGGTCAGTACACAGACTGGTACTTGATCTAAGACCTTTCACTTCTAATTTTATAGTTTTTGAACTGTTACAGTACGTTTATGCTCTTTGGTTGGTAATAACATCACTTCACTTAGTGTATAGTTGTTTTCAACGCACTTATTTACATGTCAATCCTTTTTTTCTAAGACAGTGACCTATACTGTACCTATACTACGTAGATGCACAGCCAGTCGCCAGTAATCGAAACGTACACATTCCACCTTTCAAATATTCATTTACGCCGTACCACTGTGTACCACAGTAGGGACGAATATTCCGAACTTGGTTGTTCACCATAAACGTCGTTAATTGTTCCAACAGCGGTGTGGTTTTACGTGTTTCCCGATATGATGCACCTTGCTAGTAGTAAACCTCAGCGCTAAGTATTTCTTCATCCATAGATTCATAATTCTCATGACACAACAGAAATCACACCAAAACAACAGGAATTCCAGTTGCATTTTATGAGAATTTACTGAAATCTGACTCTCTAAAGCTAAAGACGAAGCATACCACATCTCTATAAAATAGAGACCAAATTTCGCAAGTTAACGAAACCTACTGAATCGATGTAACGGTCACCTACGAACCCTTGTGTGTTTGAAATGTAGACACATTATCTTCTTGAGATCGCTTTATTTCTTATTTTCGTATGGTGACAGAAAAATAAAAGGTGAAATATTTAAATTGCGATTAACTTGAGTGAGTATTAAACTTGCAACGTAACAGTTGGAATGAATGTTACTTGTATGTTAAGTTTATGTTAATGTGCTTCAAGAAGAAGATTTCTCTCTTAATTAAGAGTGCCTTTAAATGGATATAAGCTTTCAGGACTTTCCAGCAATGCCTATGTTTAGTAAGTTTACCTGTGTGATGTGGGTCCTTACAATCGCCGTAGTGATCAAATGGTAGTGATACGAAGCTGTTTCTTCTGCAGTCCGCACCGCTGCTGTTGCACGCCGCTCTCCTGAAAGCTTATTTAAGTTTATTTTTCACGTTAGACATGTGTGGCTACCTACCGTCATAACACATTCTGTGATATATGAATGTAGTAATCTCAGGTTTGGGGGGAGAAAATACTTCTAAATTACAGTTCCGATGCAAAGATGGCCTATTGCGACGAAACCGGACAGCCTACAGGCTCGAACTAACTCTCATAAAGCCGTACAGACGAATGTCCAATCGTGCGTGTATGTAAACTTGAAACAAAAATTTCCAAATTTCTTAAAATGATGAACTTGCACACCTTTGGATAAATATTTATTAATGAAATCGTTCTCTATAACAAATCAAGGAATTCCGTTTTTCTACTTACAAGATATTACGCCTCAGCGTTTAAATAAACTTAATTCTCTAACTAATGCCGTGCAACAATTCAATCAAATCCGCTTCGACAACACATCTTTCTATTCCAGTATCTCAACCCACAGTAAAAAGTGTTGTGTAAAGGTAGCAATATCAGCGAAGAGTAAAATCGACTACACAGTCACTACACTTAATTCTCAAGCGCACACTGCGCGAAGTTAGTTGAACTACAGTCTATGCCGTAAAACACGGTCAACACAACTGATATACATAATCCATCTCAAAATTATCACGTTTATCATCTATTAACTCGCTTTGTGAAGTTTCATATTCTGCTACTGACTTCGTTTCCTACTACGAACACAACAGGCGCGGCTACTACGTCGAACCACACAAAGCCGAATTACCAGACTCAGGTCCGAGAAAGACTCCAGTGCCTGTGTATTGCCGTAAAATTCTGTTTAGTGACATTATTGATAACTTCCAGAGATACACTGTAGCTGATTATTGATCATACTTCTCAGTTCAATACGGTGTTAAATCAACCGTTGTATGCAAGATACGTAAATTCAGTCTATCTTTAGTTTCACAAGTGGTCTTAACACTTTACTGTACAGAAGAGAATTTAGTTGTTATTCTCCAAGCCATAAAACAATCATCCTCAAGAATAATAGCGTTCATTCCGAAAACCTACTGTTTCACTGATTTCCTTTTACTTCATGTTTCAGAAGTCTTTTTTATTTACCTATAACTGAATCATTAGCAATATGGCCTATAAAAACAAAACTGTTTTCATAAAGCTGTTTTCATTCAGTGCCCACATTCCCGTTGTTGTCAGTTAATGTTCTATTATTTTATTTGTATGATGGACAGCAGTCATCTTCCTGGGTTGAAATAGAAATTCTTGTAAAGTCTCGTATCTAATCTTACATGATCGGACGTTTTTACGCTAGCTTCGTAAAGTGCTGTACATCTTGATTTGTCTGAAGCTTCATACGTTTTCTCACTGAAAGGTGATTTCGGCGTTTTAAACCGAATTTAAATCTTGTGCCTCAACTACTTTGTATCCATCCTGAGTAATCAAACAGAGGAGGAGCATACAATAGCGCTGATTCCAAAGTTACAAAGACTTAAATGCGCAGTAGAATTATTTACAGATCATTCGGAACACTACAAGAAGACCAGTCAGTAGGAGTTACAGAAATAGCATTTGAGAAATACTTCTCAACAGAGAGAAACAAATAAGATTACTTGATGCAATTTTCTCACATATGAGTAACATAAAGCAGTGTTCGAAGGCACTGCATGTACCAACAAGCTATGTAATTAAGTCAGAGAGAAATATGCCTGGGAAACAGAAACAAAAACCATAATCAGAACTAAAACGCAAATGGGCAGTCTTAGCTACTCCGCAATTGATCAGCTTCTACCCACACATAACCAACCAGATGTTCGTTGATTTAGTCACATATAACAATATCTTTCTTTCCAATGATTCATGTAACCGTGTGTGGTAGAATCCAATGCTCACCCTTTACACTGCAGTTTTCCCCAAACTTCAACTTTATTTGTCCAAAACTACGTAAAGGGTACTCTAAGAATATGAACAGAAACACTGTCGGTTGGCCAGGGATACGTAGTTAAGTGGTTACTAATACCCTGTGAATTGGTGCAAACAACTACTCAACAGAAGGTTGTTTGCAATAGGGATAAGACCTACAGAGAATTAGATAGAGAGATCTTCACAACCAGTAACGGAAGTATGTTCTCCAGAAGTCAGATTCCAACGTTATTTCGTGTAGTTTATTTTTAACTTAAGTTGTTTTATACAATATTTTTGAAGCTCTAAGTACTCTGCTTTGAATAATTCCAGACAAAAAAGAAGAAAACCATGTGCTGGACCAACAGCCTCGGTGTACACAGCAGTCGCAGTATTTATTCAGAAGTGCTTATGACAGAAAAAAGATTCAAATAACTTTTAATAGTTTAGTAATTATACTCTGCTTGAAAGCCTCGTTATTTTACTTACCAACTGTTGGAAGAATTCAGCATTGGCAGGTTAGTCTCTTACACAGGGAAAGAAAAAATGTAGTATGTCCAAAACCAGTTTATTAACGAAGGGAATGAAATCAATAATCATGAAAATTTTACTTTTTGTAAAGTATGCTCCGAAAGATATAACTGGGAGCTTAGAAAGACAAGCTCCTCAACCACACTGTGTGGATGTCAACATTGAGACCGGTAGCCATGCAGCCGATGTACACGTTCAAAGAAAACTTGCATTAGAGATGAAATTGAAGGACGAACTGTCTATTTGTTGCAGTTGCAATTTAGAAGCCTACTGCCTAAGGAATGCATAAAAGTTATTCAACGATTCGACAACCTGGTTATCCCAGAAATGAACTCCTGGATAAAATAATGATTATAGGCTCTCATTATATCAAGAATGGAATGACTTTGAGGGTGGCTTCGAATCAGTCGAGTGCCTGGTACACATTTAACTTCTCATTACTTGAGGACAGATGTACTGATTTTCTATTCTTGGCAAGACTTATGTCTACTGTCAGTTAGTTGTAATTCATCCTGTCTCTTAGCAACTATGGAGTTTCTTCAGAGCTGATGCGGTTATGACATCCTGACTGCATTATCAGTGGTATTCCTCAATATACTCAGCGAGTGTCGTAAATGATTCTTCAAGAAGGCCGAAGTACATTCCTCCTCCATCGAGAATAAAAAAAGTGGCATACTTTTTCAGCAAACTCCTTCTGGTAAGTCATATATAATAAAACTAGTGTCGTAATTGATTCTTGAAGCAGGCTAAAGTATATTCCTCCTTCATCGAGAATTTAAAAAAGTAGCATCCTTTATCAGTAAACTCTTTCTGGTGAGTCGTATGTAATAAAACTACCAATATATCGACTGTCATTGTAGATACCCTTCATGAGGTAGTTTTATTACATATGCTGCAGTCGCACGTGCAGTATAATTTTACTGAAATTGCCTCTGGCTGTGAAAGTCTATATTATTAAATGCAGGTAATCTGCACCTACTTGCATTCATAAGTAATTTTCTTTCAGCCGAATAAAATTATTCGTATATCTAACAAAACAAAAACAAAATACATCAGTTCAGAGTATTCGTCGTTCTTGGCAGACACACACAATAGGAGGGAAGGGAAATGTCTTTATTAGCTATAGTATTTAGCTTAGTGTGAACTACACTATCATTTGAAGGTTCTTTACAATGGAGTACTTTCATTTTTTGAATTATAGTTACCTATTTACCACAAATATACTATATCTGTCATACTGACTGGCGTGTCAACAGCAATATTCACTCATGTTTCATTTTGTCTTTGTACGATACAATTTGTGGAAAATTAATGAAATTATCTTCAAAACAAATGTTTTGTACGCAGTTCATTCACAGGATCAGAGAACGCCATTTAGGAAGCGTAAGGTCTTTCCTCCCCCAAGAATAAACATGAAATGTGACGACTTGCATGAGGGAGAGTTTGGTAGCATTCAAATCTTGTGATAGTAATTTTACAACAATTATAAATAATAAAATGACAGAACACTTGAACAAACCTTTATTTGCATTGAGTGCCAAAAAATAACAAAAATTTACATTCGTTGCTTACTTTCATCTAATACTATGATGCAGAATGTTGTTGTTGTGCAATCCAAGAACATACATCTCAGTTATATCTTTCGTAGCTATCTGCGTCTGTTAGTGGGAAGGTAACGATTGCTTATCAGGATATTTATTATTTAAAGCAATTTATCTTTAATAATATATTGCGTTTTCGAATCTTAAGTCATTTCACAAAGTGGTTACTCAGAATAGGGGTAATCTTCACGGAACAACATTTTATATTACTTGTTGTTGTAGGATATATAGTTTGTTTTGTATTACACAGATTCTACTACATTGATTAATTAACGATTTTTATCAAGAGATGTACATTGTACAGATAATACTATATACTGTGAGTTATATCTAATACTAAAACTTATATATTGAGAATTAATTTGAGCAGAAAAAATAAATGTGATCAATACTATTCTTTTAACAATATTTGGTTATAAAAGACTAAAAACTAGTTTATAATATTTTAGTATACATTTGCATGAGAATTATTGTATTGATATTTAAATATCAGCACTACGAAATCTGTCCACTTCTAAGCTTTCTGACTCATTTACTGGAGGATCCTCTCAATATGGAACTACTGAACTAATCTAGCCTAGTTTATACATAAACAAATTTGTTTGGAAATTAATTTCCACATACTCGGACTCTAGCAGACACGAAGAGACTGTAATTCCAGCACAATTCCACTGAATAGGTCTGTAGTTAACAAGGTGCTGTCTTAAAACAGTGATTTGCAAACTTATATAACATGTATCACTTTGTGGCTATTGTGAAAACACAAACTTATAAGATGTACAGGAAATTTTTGGTGTTTTCAATCATGAATGAAGGGTTTGCAGCAAAAAGTAATGTACATTAAATGCTGTATTAAGTGGTTTCCTTTGCAATTGTGCTTTAAGCAAGTCATATTTGCAACTTTCTATGCAAACAGTAAATGCCATGCTTGAGCTACAAAAAATGATAAGCGCATGTGGTTGTTTACTGCTTAGTAGTTAGATGTTTTCATGCTGGACGCCAGACAGGCGGAACTGGACGAGGATCACAAGGTAGGTTGTGATGGTGGCCACACAGCTCGTCGGTAGTGACCGATCAATAGTGAACAACCTTGCAGCACTGTACGTGAGGGGATCGTGGCTCAACTGGCGGGCAAAAGCCTGCAGCTCTCTGCAGCGCCCGCTGTTCCCCAGCTGCAGCAGCTTCTGGACCAGGTGTCCAGTGCGGCTGGCCTCCCTGATGACTGCGTCACTGCTGCAGGCTATGCTGGTAAACCGACACGCCGACATCACTATAAACGGCGAAAACAGCAATATAGTCTGCCACGTGGAGCTACCAGCTGCAAGACCTCCCATCCGTAGAAAATAGGCGAGCATCATGTAAGTATTTATTGTAAAGTTCACCACGGAAGTTGGTACCTCTGCCAGATTCTGTATACCGTACGCCGTGCTGACGTTTCTAGCCATATCGGTTAGGAGACAATGCATTTTTTGTAACGTAGCCACTGAAATGTAGTCGTTACTTTCGAACTGCACTCGGTTCTGGACGATTAGGTTTTGTGTCATCCTCGCCTTCAATTTCTGCCTATGTGAGAATACGTGAATATTCGGGATCAGTTCCTTGTAAGCTTCCTGACCAATAGCATTTCGTGGGGAAAAACTTGACAAAAGAGACAGTCTGGAGTCAAGCTCGTCCCTCGTATGTAACTTACAGCTGTGGAGCAACTTCTCATTCAACTGTTCAAACCTTCTGTACAGTATCACATTACAAATAGAAAACTGCAGAACGACACTATTCCTTACAAGGTAAACGAAGTATATTATAAGTAGCATATCAAAGCTGTAGTGGCGCCGTGACACCCATGTGAAAGAAGCGTAGGCTAGTGCTGTGTAAACTGCAACGCCCACTAACACTCGACGCACGAGGGATGCGAACTTGTTATATTCGCTTTCGTTACGACTATACAAAACTCCATCAACTGATAGTAGTTGTGTGAAAAAATTAGTGACGTGTGTTTGTTTCAGAAGTGAGCTCCGAAGCATTCCAGTAACCGCTGTTAATGTTCCGAGAGCCAAATTAAAGACGTCCGCCGACATTACAACGCAATCCATGTACAGCTCTGGCATTCGTACAAGAATTCTATAAACTCCACCACCAAGAAGTAATGCTGCCATGAAGATACAGTAACATCTTCCAGTGATCGACACTACAAATTTCTGATCATTTTTGTCAAAGAAAAGTGGAGAAGTACCAAAAATATTGCAAACTGAGAGGAAGAATCTCAACTGTTTATATACTTTTCCTTCTCTGTCCATTCCGAATCTCGACTGACAGGTACCTGTCGTCGGTAAAAGGAGACAATGTTACTTTCGCTTATCTTAATGAATGTTCGACGATTTAATTGGAGCACAAAGAAAAATTCTTGCTAAACAAATTTGACGGTGGTAAATCCCCTATCAGATCGAACTCTTTTATCAACACGGAATAATTTTCACGCTTGATTTTTACACATTTTCTGGAGAAGAAATATCCGATTGACGGTAACAAAAGAAGCAACTTATCAGGGTCAGGACTGCTTTAATGATCTGTCACACTGTCCATTATCGGTAAAAAGACTATTGTTACCTTAGACGTTGGGGCTAATCAAATGTCAGTATATTTTAAAGGAAATACATTTTGAACGCTACAGTTGAGTTTATTTCCTCGTGCACTCTCTGTGTGGCACAACACGTGCAGTCCATACTTGCTTAATCTTCCCAAAAAAAGTTTCATTACGATGTCAGAGGAATAGAATACTAATCTATTGCCGGAATGAATTGTTGGTTTCACGTTAGTTTCCCGTCAAGTAGCTTCGAGGTCATGGCGACAAATATTCGCAACGAGCCATCATTTCGAAAAGTATTTCTTATCGTGACGTCCGTTGCGGTTATCATAAGTGCATCCTGATGACGAAACAATTGTTTTCGACTCAAAAACTATCGTTTCATTCATTCATCCATTCTCTGTGAGTTAAGTGGTTCATCACGTGATCTAACCTTCGTTATATTGTATTTTATTCGTAAAACATCCTTGCACACGAGTCCAGTACCTTTGACTCCACTGTGTTGTCTGTAAATGATGGTTGACAAGGTTCTGCACTGGCTCACACCCTGTACGCATATCCGGGAGGAACAAGACTGAACTTAAGTTTCAGTTATCCGTCATAGAACTTCATACTTTTTTCGAAAATGGCTGCTTCTGGGGATGCTGTGAATACATCGACAAGCAACTGCCGATATATTCAGTCACCAAATAAAGCTCCTGCAATGAATACTACGCTCACTTGAAATCAGCCTGTCTTCCCTCAGATTTTCGGCTCTTCAGCAAGTTCAGCTACAATATATGTCACTTCTCCAAATTTTATCTATTTTTCCACAATGGAGTGACATTTATCTGAATGGAGCAGAACGTATTCCACACTGCAGTTTTCAGTTGATTCCTGAGACCAATGGCAGCGCTTCCACAGGCATTTGTCTATTTGTCTGGAGTGTAGCCTTGTTTGGAAATTAAATTTGAAGTGTAGGCAGATCATAGCAGAAGAAAATGGATACATCTGAAGTGCAGTATTACTTAATATTTGACGGCTAAATCTGTTAAATAATGTTGAGGCACTGAAGTGAGCCTGGGGAAAAGAATTTTATACTACAACCTGACTGTTGGAAGGAACTGGTTGTGTTACACCACAATTCCACTTGGCGCAGGGCTCAGCTCCTTGGTCTGTTCGTCACAACAACTTAATAATGAGAACATCTGAAGTCGGTGTTGTAACTAGGTGCTTTGGCACAAGAATACGTATGTAGTATGCAGGAAGTCATTCATTACACTGAAATTGCAGAAGTCGCCACCCAGTGCTTCTGAAAGTCAAAATTGTGACCCACTATAGCGTCAACAATGATTCTGGAGAAGCTGACCAGATAGGAATATCAGCGCAAATGATGTCATGATTTCCCTACTATGCCTGGAAGCTGCAGCCTCTTATGAGTTAGAGGTCAGGATTTCTGTCGTTTGAGAAAAGCTATCCCGCCGATCTTGTCTAAACACCACCTAATTTAGAGTCTGTCTCATTTGTGCCTAGTATGATCAGTTACACAGATGAGCCAGCCTCTACGTAAGAGAAAAGGACCACTTCCACTCGCAGTCATAGATGAATTGGCAAGCTGCCACTGTCAGAGTTTGCCATCATTAGTGCTGGCCACCACATCAGCTGAGTCTGGAAGCTGTCGACTGGCGCTGTCACACGACTGGGCCACTTGCTGGGTGACTATCAGCTGGTGATGGCTGCCTTGCTTGTGGGCCATGGGTTCGAGTCAGGGTCATCTAGCCGCCAAGCTGCCGCCAAGGGGCACATTGACGCTGTTTGTCGCTCTGGACGGGATTACACTTTTGCCGCCCAGTATGGGTACATATCGTCGTCATGTACCATGCCAGAGGCTGTGGTTTGATCCTGCCTGTCCCATTCTGCTTCCTGCCGAGGTACAGAAACGGGCACAGCTTTGGACGCCTCCTGCTGCCGCTGTGCCCTAATATATCGCAGCCAGTTTCACCGGCTACCATAGGGGTCATACACCCCAACCCATAAAATTGACAAACCACACCTTGCAGCAACAGAGACTACTAGTTTTGAAATGGAGGTAAATGTGGACATCAAGATTTTAGAAGAAGACAAAGCCTTGAGTACAGTATGCAGGTTCAGAAGGTTGTAGATTACAGCACTTTTGCTGAGATATAGATGCTTGCAAAGGGTAGACTATCGTGGACAGCTGAACCAAACCTGCCTTTCGACTGAAGACCTCAAGTACAACAACGACAGATATCCTGGTATAACCCCACTCTCTATTGATAATTAAATCAAGGCCCTACAATGTCGACAGGCGTTGATATACATGAACGAGGAAAATGTGTGCCCCGACTGGGACTCGAACCCGAGATCTCCTGCTTACATGGCAGACGCTCTATCCATGTGAGCCACCGAGGGCACAGAGGATAGTGCGACTGCAGGGACTTATCCCTTGCACGCTCCCCCTGAGACCCACATTCCCAACTTAATGTCCACACACTACATTAGTAGTGCCCCTCTCTATTAGTCCAGCGTAGCACAGTCATTCGTGCTGAAGTAAATCTGGTCCAGGCAAAACAAAAATTTTCACTTATCTCGCAATAACATCTACAAATGCTCCCTCCACCAGTGGATACTGTAAACCAGCTCCATACCCATCTCATAACGCTATGCTCCTCACAACTGCTGCTTCACATGCAGCTGGTCATGAAATGTCTCAAGGCCATCCCCACTAACCTAATCGGCACTTATCATCAGCACGAAAATAGCTGCACCACATCAGTCACCATCAAGGTCACCACCAACACTTCAAGGTCCTCAGTTTTTAATTTCGTCACCTACCTTTCTCATTTTTCAGGGTTTTTGATTTCAGGTTTGTGATCTGAAATATATACGACTACAGACTGGCTATTTTGCTGCTGCAGCTTTCATGGGACTGAGTGACTGCAACAATTAAAATTTTCAATTTACTATTGAAACCTTTATATGAGATGAAGCAAATGTTAAATACTGAAAATGTATTCCTGAGGAAGCTGTAAGAGGACCAAGTGTCGATGGTGTTTACTAAGCTGTATATCTGTTTAGTGAAACAGTCATTAGCAGGATATGTATGGGGACGTGTTGCATCTTAGCTAATTAACCTAGATGTGGTATCTTGAGTTCTACATGTATTATACTTTCATAAGTGGTCGACAAATTTCCGTTATACCCAATTATCAACATCGGGTAAAGAGGGCATTAATACTCTACCGCGTGTGAGACTACGAGGCGGCTGTGCTCCCAATCAGGACTCAAAACATAAAAAAAGAATAGTAACATGGCACAACTTGTAAGATTCTGTCTGTTGTTCTTAAGAGAGCGGAAAGCGGCTGAGATTTTGGCATCTGTATCATGAAAGGATAAGAAAAATTAGTGGGACACCTGAACAACATGAAGACGTTGAGTATCCAGACAGTCGTTTTCGAGACTGCTACAGACCGACGAGCAGCAGTGTTCTTCAGAACCAGGATATCTGGTGAATAGTTCATCATTTCTGAACTTAACAACCCACTCAAGATTGCAATGGTGTTGTGTTAGTGTTAGGCAAATAACGACACGCATATCAAAGAATTACATGGTAAATAAGAGACAGAGGTGCTATAACGCGTAAGAAATATAATGAAAAAAGTAAACGATGTACTGAAATATATAGTAACATACATTTTTAATATTTAAATAATCTGCTTCAACGGAAACCATACCGGATGGACATACAGGGTGGGCAACAGATGTAGAACTACCCTTGTAAAGCAAAAGGAAATAGTAAATGGAAGTTTATACGTGAGAAGTATTAGCTGGGAGAGGGGCAAACCTTTGAGGCTGTGACACCAGTTCGGCGGCCGTTTTGAGAGTTATAGCCTTAGAAGCAGCCGGTGATTTTCATATCAAAATGGATCATGTAACATAGCAAATAGTAAATCTCCTCTAGGCATAAGAAATATTTGGGATCCCGCATCAAAGTTAAAAAACCTCATATAAATGTAAAACCGCAGAAGCAGACATTCTACAAGAGAGTGATAAACACAACTGATATCCCTTTTAATTCTAATGAACTTCGCCTTTAAAACAAAGGCCTCAGTCATAATATAGCCCCAAAACTTACTAGCAAGAGCACAAAAGAACTAATAGCAGATACAGAGCTTGCATGTGACACTGAAAAACTAGAGTGTCATACGAAAAACTCCATGGTGTATAAAGTGAACAAGCTCATTACCAAACACATGCTTTCAGCAAATAGTATAATGAACAACGAACAAAAATCCTTAAGCATATCAACTATAAGCCAACTGCTAACAAAGCTTTTATGTTGAAGTGTGATGAAAGACGCTCTGTAATCATTAGATATGAAAGAGAATATATTGAGAAAACCATAGAATGTTTCCACTTTAACAACTCCACAGAACTGTAATCAGATCCCACAACAAAATGCAAAACTAAACTCCGTAAACTGCTTAATAGCTGCAAATTCCTCATAAAAAATACGACATTAAAGACTGCATAAGCATGAATCCAACTGCACTGAAATTTTGGTCACAGCCTAACATCCACAATGAATCCTGCACTATTCGTCTGCTGATTAACTCCATAGGCAGCCCAGCATACAGTATAAGCAGGAAACTAAAAGATATTCTTACCACTTACTACAAGTCTGAAACCACTTATACAATTAGAAACACAACTGAGCACATAAAACATAGCAAAAGCATCCACACACCACAAACCGCTAGTTCGGCTCACTAAATATTGTTAACCTTGCCGGCCGCTGGTGGCCGAGCGGTTCTGGGCGCTTCAGTCTGGAACCGCGCGACCGCTACGGTCGCAGGTTCGAATCCTGCCTCGTGCACGGATGTGTGTGATGTCCTTAGGTTAGTTAGGTTTAAGTAGTTCTAAGTGCTAGGGGACTGATGACCTGAGATGTTAAGTCCCATAGTGCTCAGAGCCATTTGAACCATTGTTAACCTTTATAATAATATCCCAGTAGAAGAGACTGCTAAGATAATGAAAAATAACCTCCTAAAACACAGAAAGTTCAACACACTAGAAATACACTAATGCTCATAAATTAACGATAATGCTGAAACATGGGGAAACAACGCTACGGTGGGTAGATTGCCGGTTTAAATAACCTCGGGGTACGACCATGCGGTGCATTTGACCTGCGGTCGTCACACGGTGGCGCTGGTAGTAGTCTACATACACAGAGGTGTGTTGGTGCAGGTAAGAGTACGGTGCAACGAGTAAGTGTGCAGACATTTTCAGACGTGCTAATGGTGACTGTGTGTTGAAAATTGCTCAAAGAAGAGGTATTGATGGCGTTGTGAGGGGTAGAATACTAGGGCGACTGGAGGCTGGTCAAACACAGCAGGTCGTAGCACGGGCCCTCCGTGTGCCAGAAAGTGTGATCTCACGATTATGGCAACGATTCCAGCAGACAGGAAACGTGTACAGGCGCTACAGTACGGGACGTCCACAGTGTACAACACCACAAGAAGACCGATATCTCACCATCAGTGTCCACGGAGTACTGCAGATAGCCTTGCTCGTGACCTTACTGCAGCCACTGGAACAGTTGTCTCCAGACACACAGTCTACAGACGACTGAACAGACATGGTTTATTCGCGAGTCCTGCAAGGTGAATTCCACTGACTCCTAGTCACAGAAGAGCCTGTAAAGCCTGGTGTCAAGAACACAGTACATGGTCATTGGAACAGTGGTCCCAGGTTATGTTCACAGACGAGTCCAGGTATAGTCTGAACAGTGATTCTCGCCGGGTTTTCATCTGGAGTGAACCAGGAACCAGATACCAAACCCTTAATGTCATTGAAAGGGACCTGTATGGAGGTCATGGTTTGATGGTCTGGGGTGGGATTATGATTGGTGCACGTACACCCCTGCGTGTCTTTGACAGAGGAGGTGTAACAAGTCAGGTGAATCGGGACTTCATTTAGCATCAGTACGTCCGCCTTTTCAGGGGTGCAGTGGGTCCTATCTTCCTCCTGATGTATGATAACGCACGGTCCCACCGAGCTGCCATCGTGGAGGAGTACCTTGAAACAGAAGATATCGGGCGAATGGAGTAGCCTGCCTGTTCTCCAGAGCTAAACCCCATCGAGCACATCTGGGATGCTCTCAGTCGACGTATCGCTGCACGTCTTCAAACCCCTATGACACTTCAGGAGCTCCGACAGGCACTGGTGCAAGAATGGGAGACTATACCCAAGCAGCTGCTCGACCACCTGATCCAGAGTATGCCAACCCGTTGTGCGGCTTGTGTACGTGTGCATGGTGATCACATTCCATACTGATGTCGGGGTATATGCACTGAAACAGTGGCTTTTTGTAGCACATGTGTTTCGGGACGGTTTTCTCAACTTATCACCAATACTGTGGACTTACAAATCTGTGTCGTGTTTGTTCCCTATGTGCCTATGCTGTTAGCGCCAGTTTTGTGTAGTGCCACGTTGTGTGGCACCACATTCATTGGTACGGCGCAAATCCGTCGTCTTGCAGGGGACCAGCTCCTTGACACCTGTGCTGCAGGACGGAGACAGGTTAGCGACGTTTCCAAAACGCTCTGGGGGACACTCACGTGGGCATCCATTGGTCCAGTGGAGCTTGTGCAAGTCCCATGACGGCCAATCAATATCGTTCACTGGTTGCCGACTACGTACAGCTCTTCATGTAGCAGTGGTATTTTTCAACAACTTAATGTCCCATGTCACAAGACCAGGGGTGTGATGGAGTGTTTCGAGGAACATAATGGCGATTTCCGGTTGATGTGCTAGTTCCCCTACTCTCCAGATCTGAACCCGATCGAGCACATCTGTGGTGTGATTCAACATGGTGTCAGAGCTCATTGCACCCTTCCTGAAACTTATGGGAATTAGGTGAATTGTGTGTGCATTTGTGGTGGCAACTCCCTCCAGTGACCTACCAAAGCCTCATTGTTTCCACTCCGCGACGTGTCGCCACTGTTATCCAGGCCAAATATGGACATAGTGCTTATTACGTAGGTGGTCCTAATCTTCTGGCTTATCAGTGTATGTTAACCATCTATAACAAACGTTCTTCTCACCAAAAATGAAACGAGCAGTAAAATTAATGTACTACAAGAGATGTGTAGATGACACTCTCCTACTCTTTAATGATAACAGCGGCGAAGTTGATGTCCTAGCCATAAAATCTCAGCAAATTATATAATAATATCTAATTGTCGAACTGTTGAACAATGCAAATAACGAAGATCACTTTGACATGTTTCCTAAGCCAACAACCACTGATGTCAGCATCAGTAACTTATCCTACCATCAGAACCATCATAAAATGTCTAGCTTTAGTTCAGTGCTTCATATGCAAAAAAATACCCCTCAGCCCCAACAAACAGCAAAAGAAAACATAAATAAATAAATCAAACCCATAAAATAAAAGAAAGCATTGCTGACAGCAAATCTGTGCAACAAACACCTAAAGCAACTGTAAAGGACACAAAATCAACAAAGTATGAAGTCATGTGATATTTAGGCTCTCTTTCTCATATAATTTGCATGTATTCAGAAAGAGAAATCGTAAAACCAGAAGTTCAATAATGAACTTCAACAGAGAGCTGTACCCACACTTCCACGCATTAGCATCCCCTAAAGAGATCAAGAATCTGTAAACTGAACTGTAGTAACTGTCCTAAATTCTACATGGCCCAAACAGGTAGAATATATGAAATGAGGTTCAAGGAGCACATGGGTACCGCACGACTGAACGACTTCAGCAAATCAGACATTGCTGTCCATCTAGCAGAAAATATCACACAATAGACAATACAGAAAACTACCTCAGATCTTGTGTCTCACAGGTACGGGTGGCGTAATGACACTTCTAGAGAAGTGAACATAAACATAAGAAAACTTTCCATGACCTCTTTCTGAATGAAGAACGAACGTCATCCAACAAATCCTTTCTAAATGATTTCCGAAATTTCCGAGAGATCTTTTCGTTTAAACCGGTATAATAATCCATTAGTTCCAAACAGCCCAAGTACTTTAAAAGCTATAACTTCACTTTTAAATTCATATCTAAATGATATCCATAGTCTAAAACAATGCTATGTATAATGTGAAATACAAACACAGATTCAGCGTTCAAACTTAGCTTTAACACTCTAACAGAAAACATATTTTATTGTGATAATGTACTGCACTCGTAGTTTGTTACTTTCTATACATAGCCTTTATATGTGTAATCCTAATCGTTGAACATATTAGAAAGTACTGTAAATAGTTTTACTTTTTTTTTCATTTTTTAAATTAACTCCTTTCTGCTAGCAAAGACATATTTTACTAAGCCCATACACTCTCGCCACATCGGTAACATAACATCTTTGCGCCCTTTGAAAACATCGTTGCCGTTACACATGAAAGATGGGCTATGCTTTGTAAATGTTTGTCGTGTGTACTGTCACTGAGCAGAGAACGATGTGCTGTAAACTGTTTCTCAAAGAGCTAAACACCACTCGCATAGTCCACAATCACAGATGCATTGATTTCAAAGTTCACTCCAAACCACTGGACGACTTCGTCACCCAGAAGCATCGAACACCACATTTCACGTTTTAAAGTATTTTATAAATGCTTTGACAGAGGTCATAAGAAATAAATCGATAGCAAGTCTTACCAAACAGTTAACAAAAACTTTCTTTCAATCCTAGTGCAGCAAACCAATAATGGATACAAAATGAGACCCCAGCAAGAAAAGAAAACGAAACGTGTAATAATCATTTGAAGATGGATTTGAGAAAAATGTGAAACCGGTCATGGTTTCATCCAAATATACCTTCTTAAATCATACTTGTGGCTGCCACTGTTTCAGTTATAAAAGTTATGGTATTACATCACAACATATCAGTTTTCGACAAAATTGCTAATGGTCATACTTCTTGTGATCTCTGTAGATTGCGTGTCTCAGTGCAAGAAGTTTGAATAGTGTGCAGTGAAAAATGTGGGTTTTCATGACTATTTTTGGTGCATATTAGACCATACGAAGAATAGCTAAGATATTTTTCTTTAAACTCAGGAGGCCATCTACATCTGCTTCCAATCCTGAGAAAATGGATTGTGTGCATAGCCTGCACTTTTATTTAACAATATAATCACTTTTTTTTTACTTTTGATTGCCTGTATTGTTAAAGTTCACTTCAGGTGATTATATCGGAATAGTTTTTTAAAGTCAAAGACGATGGCTGGTAAATAACTACACCACGGGCAAGTTGCACCAATTAGTCAGTTGATATTGGTGTAATTTATCAGAATACTCGTCGCCAAAGTCAGGTCCTGGAGCTTCTCATAACAAGAGTGGAAACTCAATAGTTCTCAGCTTTTAATTAGAACAAGCATAGTCAATGTTAAGTCTCACTTTCTGTTTCAAGTGAGACATGTAATCTGCTTGAATGATATATGTATACAATTAGACACGATGCCATACCCAAGAGAGAATCAGTTTGACATCTGTATGCTATGGCGGTTTTTACAGAATCTTCAAGCAGTCTCCTCTTCATTCATAGTAATCAGCAGAATGACAAAGATGGTAGCCACTGAAGAATGCCATAGAGTGCAAGTGACTGTTACTGCGCCAACGCTAATACCCTACGAACAGAAAAGTAATGTATCACAGCTCACTTCCGCTCATGTGCTAAGATACGGTAGGAATGAAACGTTAATAACAACTATAGTGATCTCCTAAACAGTTTGAGGTATCGAAACGATTTTTTGGGAAAAGACAGTACTCAAGAGATGAGTATTTTTACATATGGTTAACATATGGAACTTCATCATCTACGGTTATGGAAGAGTGACTAGAGATATAGTCAGTAAAGTAATGTAACTATCTAATGATCATCAACATGCGGGGAAACGAGAATTAATTTGGCTTTACAACAACATAAATGAAGATATAACGCGTTTTTTATTTTTATACCGCGACCGCGACTTTACATAAGCTATTGGCATGACTTGTCCACATTACCTCTTTTAATAAACCATTATTTCAAGACTATCGCTACTGTTGCTACATTAGAATGTTAATTAGGTGCTGTTGCGTAAAATCCGAAGTGTTTTGGAACAAGAAATAAACATCACAAGAAAAGAAATGTAGGTATTGCTCAAAACTTACCACTGATGAAGCTTCTCTGAAAAGGAAAAAGGCTAAGAAGTAGGACACATACATCCCTTCTTCTGTTGTTATTCCGACAGAATCCTGTTACATAGTGTATTGTAGCGGGTCGGGGTTTAATGACACCAGATATTGAGCGTCAGTAATAGAGGGGAGCAAAGGTCAGTACTTTGTCAGGGATGCCGGGAGGGAAAGCGACACTTTGTGGGCGGTGGAATGCCTTCTTTCCTTGGCTCAGTTGGTGAGTTGTGAGTGAAACGTTGGTGGGTCCACTATCAATTATTTATTGAGACATAAGACCCTTTAATGAACAGAGTGATACTATGTGTTTCAACTCGGTTAGTTCCTTGCAGCTGCGGAGCGGCGAAGTCGTATCGTGCAGATTAAAGTGACAGCTGATGTGGAGATGGCTTATGTTACAGTGGATCACCGGGCGTACCTATTTATGAAGGCACAAGGCTTTTAGGGAGTCCACAGCCGTTCTTTGGAAAGTTCGAAATGGACACAACAGGAGACATTACGATCTTTTTATGGAGGGCTGTAGTGCCATCCAGGTCATCCTTTTAGCAAAGGCACGGCGTAAATGCCTGGGAAAGAGGTTGCAAATATGAATCTTTTTTCCTTTACTGCCAAATAATTTTTAAAGTCGCTGATTAGACAAATGTTTGTATGCAGAGCAAGGGGCAGTCTGCCAGCTTCGAATGCAGCATTCCAGCTCTTGATTGGCTTACCGAGCTGGTGAGGAAAGCTAAGAGAAAGAGGACACTCTTGTACATGCCCTTCGCTAGTAAAGAGCTGCAGGTCTTTACCTAAACGGTGAGACTTGTGTCCTTTGGTAGTGTGGCACGCAGAGCCTGTGCCAGTCACCATCTGCAGTGTCAGAGCCACTGATTCTGTCATCACGCACACAACAAGTGATGCGTGGGTGTGCTTAGTTGTTTTGAGCTGCCCATCTAAACATTTGACATAATCCGTCACGAATAGTCGTGGTACGGCGTCAAATTGGTTTCCGAATTACCCGAACGCGAGACCGCGTACTTGCATTTCTTGGGCGCGCTCCATTAGCAGCAGATTGCTGCCGACCATGACTCCCCAGCCGCTGAGAGCATCGTGGTGTGCTGCCCTGACCTGCAGAAGGGTAAAGTATTAGCTGCTGCGACGTACTTGATAGTATCATAGTTTTTGGGCCATACCACGTGTAACGCCGGAAATGCATATCCTCGTATTTCCATCTATTGTACTATAACTTTTTTTCCCTTATTTTGTTACCTGAAGATATGACATTTCTGTATCTTTATGTATTGTAACTGTTTTACAATTTATATATATACACTCCTGGAAATGGAAAAAAAGAACACTTTGACACCGGTGTGTCAGACCCACCATACTTGCTCCGGACACTGCGAGAGGGCTGTACAAGCAATGATCACACGCACGGCACAGCGGACACACCAGGAACCGCGGTGTTGGCCGTCGAATGGCGCTAGCTGCGCAGCATTTGTGCACCGCCGCCGTCAGTGTCAGCCAGTTTGCCGTGGCATACGGAGCTCCATCGCAGTCTTTAACACTGGTAGCATGCCGCGACAGCGTGGACGTGAACCGTATGTGCAGTTGACGGACTTTGAGCGAGGGCGTATAGAGGGCATGCGGGAGGCCGGGTGGACGTACCGCCGAATTGCTCAACACGTGGGGCGTGAGGTCTCCACAGTACATCGATGTTGTCGCCAGTGGTCGGCGGAAGGTGCACGTGCCCGTCGACCTGGGACCGGACCGCAGCGACGCACGGATGCACGCCAAGACCGTAGGATCCTACGCAGTGCCGTAGGGGACCGCACCGCCACTTCCCAGCAAATTAGGGACACTGTTGCTCCTGGGGTATCGGCGAGGACCATTCGCAACCGTCTCCATGAAGCTGGGCTACGGTCCCGCACACCGTTAGGCCGTCTTCCGCTCACGCCCCAACATCGTGCAGCCCGCCTCCAGTGGTGTCGTGACAGGCGTGAATGGAGGGACGAATGGAGACGTGTCGTCTTCAGCGATGAGAGTCGCTTCTGCCTTGGTGCCAATGATGGTCGTATGCGTGTTTGGCGCCGTGCAGGTGAGCGCCACAATCAGGACTGCATACGACCGAGGCACACAGGGCCAACACCCGGCATCATGGTGTGGGGAGCGATCTCCTACACTGGCCGTACACCACTGGTGATCGTCGAGGGGACACTGAATAGTGCACGGTACATCCAAACCGTCATCGAACCCATCGTTCTACCATTCCTAGACCGGCAAGGGAACTTGCTGTTCCAACAGGACAATGCACGTCCGCATGTATCCCGTGCCACCCAACGTGCTCTAGAAGGTGTAAGTCAACTACCCTGGCCAGCAAGATCTCCGGATCTGTCCCCCATTGAGCATGTTTGGGACTGGATGAAGCGTCGTCTCACGCGGTCTGCACGTCCGGCACGAACGCTGGTCCAACTGAGGCGCCAGGTGGAAATGGCATAGCAAGCCGTTCCACAGGACTACATCCAGCATCTCTACGATCGTCTCCATGGGAGAATAGCAGCCTGCATTGCTGCGAAAGGTGGATATACACTGTACTAGTGCCGACATTGTGCATGCTCTGCTGCCTGTGTCTGTGTGCCTGTGGTTCTGTCAGTGTGATCATGTGATGTATCTGACCCCAGGAATGTGTCAATAAAGTTTCCCCTTCCTGGGACAATGAATTCACGGTGTTCTTATTTCAATTTCCAGGAGTGTATAATTGGTTTGTTTTGTAAACATTATTTGTATTTTTACGCTGGGTCTGGCCTAGGGAAAACTATGCTATCGAACGATTACATCGATGGGTCGTGTGGAGAACCAGAGTGTTTAGGATCTTTGGTAGTGTTAACTCTGCCGCGTGGAGCGCGGGCAGAGCATGGGAGAGTCTGGCGGGAGTTGGGCGGTGGAGCAGGTGCGTTGAGTGACGCTCCCGCGAGTTGCCGCGCTTTCAGGGTTTGGCAGCATGTAATTGCGCTCGACTTGCTATATACGAGGGCAGTTCAATAAGTAATGCAACACATTTTATTTTCTCGGCCAATTTTGGTTGAAAAAACCGGAAATTTCTTGTGGAATATTTTCAAACATTCCCGCTTCGTCTCGTATAGTTTCATTGACTTCCGACAGGTGGCAGCGCTGTACGGAGCTGTTAAAGTGGCGTCTGTAACGGATGTGCGTTGCAAACAACAGGCAGTGATCGAGTTTCTTTTGGCGGAAAACCAGGGCATCTCAGATATTCATAGGCGCTTGCAGAATGTCTACGGTGATCTGGCAGTGGACAAAAGCACGGTGAGTCGTTGGGCAAAGCGTGTGTCATCATCGCCGCAGGGTCAAGCAAGACTGTCTGATCTCCCGCGTGCGGGCCGGCAGTGCACAGCTGTGACTCCTGCAATGGCGGAGCGTGCGAACACACTCATTCGAGATGATCGACGGATCACCATCAAACAACTCAGTGCTCAACTTGACATCTCTGTTGGTAGTGCTGTCACAATTGTTCAGAAGTTGGGATATTCAAAGGTTTGTTCCCGCTGGGTCCCTCGTTGTCTAACCGAACACCATAAAGAGCAAAGGAGAACCATCTGTGCGGAATTGCTTGCTCGTCATGTGGCTGAGGGTGACAATTTCTTGTCAAAGATTGTTACAGGCGATGAAACATGGGTTCATCACTTCGAACCTGAAACAAAACGGCAATCAATGGAGTGGCGCCACACCCACTCCCCTACCAAGAAAAAGTTTAAAGCCATACCCTCAGCCGGTAAAGTCATGGTTACAGTCTTCTGGGACGCTGAAGGGGTTATTCTGTTCGATGTCCTTCCCCATGGTCAAACGATCAACTCTGAAGTGTATTGTGCTACTCTTCAGAAATTGAAGAAACGACTTCAGCGTGTTCGTAGGCACAAAAATCTGAACGAACTTCTCCTTCTTCATGACAACGCAAGACCTCACACAAGTCTTCGCACCCGAGAGCAGCTCACAAAACTTCAGTGGACTGTTCTTCCTCATGCACCCTACAGCCCCGATCTCGCACCGTCGGATTTCCATATGTTTGGCCCAATGAAGGACGCAATCCGTGGGAGGCACTACGCGGATGATGAAGAAGTTATTGATGCAGTACGACGTTGGCTCCGACATCGACCAGTGGAATGGTACCGTGCAGGCATACAGGCCCTCATTTCAAGGTGGCGTAAGGCCGTAGCATTGAATGGAGATTACGTTGAAAAATAGTGTTGTGTAGCTAAAAGATTGGGGAATAACCTGGTGTATTTCAATGCTGAATAAAACAACCCCTGTTTCAGAAAAAAAATGTGTTGCATTACTTATTGAACTGCCCTCATAGTTTCTGGCACGGTGTCACGGACGGGAAACATTGGCTGGTACACATCAAGAGCCCGTTTCTCCTGATGACCGTGTCGAGAAGAAGGCGCGCCAACATCCAGCTTCTGCAACAGCGACTGCTGACAATAAGTGGTTGTTACCACCTCCTCGATCGACGACTTCAAACCTTCAATCAACCAACAAGGAAGGATGAAAGCACGTAAAGGTTTAGAACTGTATGGCAGACCTAAGCTTTTCAAACTGTTCCATTTGCATCACAAAAATACAGCAACTTAGCATGAACCTTTGTTGCTCATTGTCCCAATTGCACTACCAAGCAGCGTCCCTTCCTTTTCCGAAATGAACCCGAGTGTCGTTGGAATTCAAACGCCACCACTAAAGTAATATCATTCCATTTCACTGCTTTAATTTTAAAGTTCAGTTAAAGCATTCATAGATGGCTACAAAACCAAACAGAACTATATTTAGATTACAAAAGCACAAATTAAGAGTGCGAGTTTTGTTACCGTATTTTAGCTTACCTGTGACTGCAGCTCAGCTTGGTACGTACTAAATTTTTCTATTGTTAATTGTTCAGAATCATTTAATTCAAGTTCAAAGTTAAATCTCTTATTTCTAAATTGCGTAGATTCAAGTAGCTTTTGAGATGATTGTTGAGGTAGCCCAAGACTAACCTTATTTTATTGTATTTCGTAGTGCTTCAGAAGCAAAGTTCACTATTAATTTCAGTCACTAAATTATTTTTCAATTTTCCGGTTTTAGTAATTCTTTTGCTAAGTTAAGTCAGAGTGTAGCGAAATTCATTACAACTGACAAACATGCAGTTTTCACACAACATGTGTCAACCTTCAGTTGCCACACTTTTAGTGCTAATTGTGTGTTCATTAAGCTTTCTTTTTCAGTTATTATAGTAGTTGTCCATAGGACTGGCGACAGTAATTTTCCCCAAATCTCAAATATCTAATTAACGCCAGTTAATTCTTAACGTAACGACCGCACATTTACTTCCTTCATTAACTTTACGCTTTTTCAAAATTAATTTCCACCAATTTCATTTGCATTTGCCTTTCATTTAGATGTAACCCTTCCTCCCTCTTTACCGACAGATTAACTTCGGTGACGATTGCTTTCCCCAAATTTCCATTAGGTGCACGCGGTTTAATTTTTCACTGTCATTAAGGTCGATAAGTGAGGGGGAGGTTACACACGGATTCACATGTAAGAAGTCAGGTATACCGATTAGCTCTAGTTAGTGTCGTGTGTTGATCCCCAGCTGATCACTTTGTTCACCATCGACCGCATATCCTTGGAAGCGTTTGTCCAATAAAAAAACGTTTGTGTCCGGGTCTTTAGCCATTTGTTTTTGTCTTGTGATGTTAAGAAAGAATAAATCTATTGTTGTATATATCTCAACTCCTCCCAGTGTTCTGATTAACATTACCTTTGCCATTTTTACTAAAGTCTTGACTACAATTGAAAGTTGGAAGCTTGCAAGGTATTTTCAGGTTGTGGACCCTACGTGTACACCACACGTGACTACTGACGGTAGCCAGTGAAACTCTCGACCTCGTTAAATTTTAAAGGACAAAAAAACCGTTTCTTAAAAATGATATAAAGTGATGGAGATGAAATCGCTATATGTTTAACTATGTGCTAGAAGCATATTTATTTACTGATTAGAGAAACTTGTCCGGTTTTAAATCTCTCTTTGATAATGCATTTACTGGTTACTGGAATTACGAGGTTTTCACACACAGATGGCGTTACGAGATTTTCATTGCTGACGTTCGCCATGTAAAGCGTTGCAAGAGGAGAGAGAGAAGATTATTGGTTAGACAAATAGCCACTTTAATAAACAAATGTAGTTGCAATAATGTATTCTCAAGGGCCCGTCTTCTCATTTTCGGGAAGGAAAAAAAGCTGAGCAACAAACATTACGAGAACGAACGTGAGGGGTCGGCCCTTACCAGACCAATAACTGATCGCTGTGTGTGTGTGTGTGTGTGTGTGTGTGTGTGTGTGTGTGCATACCTGCTGTAAAACATCGAGAGCTACCAACACCAGCGACCGCGTTCTTGTGCATCTCGTACATCCCGTCCCGTAAAACCCACTTTTTTTTAAGACTCTTAAGTCATGTACAAAACAGCTTTAAACTTACGATTACCTTACAAATGAGCTAAAGTGTTAAATATTTGACTAAACATCCAAGCGAGGGAAGTTTCAAAAAAAGGTTTGAAATTATCCTAAAAGTTTGCTGGACGTCACTAAATAATTAAAACCCAGAAATAAGCGTGAATTTCTATTCCCTTTATGACGTATTTCACGAGTTAAAGCTTTATTCTTGTACTGTTTCACGTTATATGATGTTATTCTCGAAACTTGTGTTTCACTTACGTACTGTAGACATTTGTCTGTTGGTTTGTGCACCTTCTGTCTGAGGTATTCGTTGGCCTGCGGGCTGCTTTGGGTCGCAGCAGCCGGTGTCGTGAAGTCAGAGCAAGTGCAGAGAGACATCACCGCCAATTGCTGCTCCAAGGAATGCGGCAGACGGAAGATTGCTTGAAGCTTAATGAACAATGGTGTAGAAGAGGACGTCGAAAGTGGATGTATGTTTTTAAGCTGTGTCTTGTTTGAAGTCTCTATCCCGGGGGTAACACCACTAACAATAACTGCTGAAAAAAATAGAAAAAGGAACCGGGACCGACCAATGAGAGAATAGTATCGTGTGGCGGGAGTTTCACATTGAAAATATTCAGTTTATCGTAACTTTACAGCAACAGAATTTTACGGAATTTCTTTTTCTTTTCCTATTCGTTTGAGGGATTCTCACTTCTTGGGCCTTGCTTAGGGCCGCGGGTTAGGAAGCCCTGATTTAGAGTATTAAATTCGGTAGAAAATTTCAAAATTGACCTTCTACAGAATTTTTGAGATTTATATCTAAATGCTTTGAGGTATCAAAATTTGAGTACAGAAGTTCACGCACCATAAACATAAAAAAATAACAGAAATCCGACGGCCACGTGGTCTCTTTCTTTGTCCCGAGGCCGAGTATCCGCTACCATGGTGGCATTGTGCGTTGCTCCAAGTGCGAAAACACCAGTTTAAGAAGCTCGCTTCCTCCTCACTCCTAACTTGAACTGACTTTAGCTGATGATGCAGAGTTTAAAAAGTGACATTTTATTAAAATGTAGGCAATGATTACATTAGGAAAACTGAAAAAAATTTCATCAATCCACGACAGCCGTTTCGAGGCCTTACAACCCGCTGTACATTCACTGGTTCCCTTTCAGTCGCAAAAATGGTAAATCTATTAGTGTATCAAAATTATGTCCTAAATGGGTGTCGCGCGGCAACTTCCTTACCTTAAAAGCCGGCCACTGTGGCCGAGCGGTTCTAGGCGCTTCAGTCTGGAACCGCGCTGCTGCAACGGTCGCAGGTTCGAATCCTGCCTCGGGCATGGATGTATGTGATGTCCTTAGGTTAGTTTGGTTTAAGTAGTGCTAAGTCTAGGGGACTGATGACCTCAAATGTTAAGTCCCATAGTGCTTAGAGCCATTTGAACCATTTTTCTTTAAAAAAATCATAGATAAGAAAGTATTTGTTGAATTTCATTTCCATTTCTTTACGTAAATATACTTATTTCATTAGGTTTAGAAAGTAATATACTTAAGGTGGTCCAAATTCTGCTCAGTGAAATTTGATAGTGGAAATCGGGAGTTTCGGCCCACTTTGTCCAACATGTCTGTGTATATGCTGGCAATGGCAACACGAATATTGTTCCGCAGTCCACCCAGATTCGGTGTACGACTGGTTTACACCAGGTATGTCGAACTAGTTAGGTTACCTGGACCATAATGTAAACAGAAGAGTACTTTTGGGCCGCATGTGATATACTTAACATTAACTGTCGAGGGGGGGGGGGGGGGGAGAGAGAGAGAGAGAGAGAGAGAGAGAGAGAGAGAGAGAGAGAGAGAGAATTAGAAGTATCAAAACATTACATAAAGGCAATTTTATGGAGTTATTTATCTTTTCTGACCCTGTGACAGATGCTCACTTCTTAGGCCGCAGTGATACTTGCTTTATGCCACATGCTTTGAACACCGCTGTTTTAGATCGAGCACGCTTCTCTTGGTTAGCCGGGAACCAACTGTGTAGTAGTATCGTGAAGTCAGTGGAGCGTCTGGTACTGACACTTTTCTTTGGTTCTTCATACACAGTCAGCGCTGCGAAGCAATCACTTTGTAATATTTCGGGAAACAATGTCACTTGAGTCTGTACTGGTAAGATGGAATCGATAGCCACGTCGTCAAGGACGCTATTACAACGACCGTAGTTCGAGCTGTTGAAGTGTGCCTTGGGTTTCCCGTTTAACCCTTTCACTCTGGATCTTAGAAACTATTCTTTCTTAATTTTCTTGTTTTTCTTACATTATTAAACCTGTACTGAGACAGAAATAAGTGAGAAACAAGTGTTACATGCATTAATTGAACACATACGGGGTGGTTTAAAATGGAACCATTGTTGCACGAAACGTCGTTACTTTTGGTGAAAAGGTAAAATCCTATTCCATTCTGCACTTCATCATAGGGCTACTTAATGGAGACCACACTTCCATCTGCTTCTGTTCCTTCTTTGTCCTACAGTGCCTTGAGGTGTCGTGTTCTGCTGGATGTTTTGCTTCTTTTCGGTGATTTTCAATTGGAACAACAGTTTGTTTGTTAATGGTGTTTTAGTCTCATCCTCTGAAACAATGCAAAACAACACTGACTTTATCGTTCGAATCATCTCCACCTTCACTGTTGCTCTCAATCTGAGTAGGCATCAAAAGAAATCCCTTCCAGGCAGCATGCCAGAATTTGCTCTTCCTTTATTCTACAAGAATACATCGTGTAGAACTCTAAACGCAACAACCTCTCACAGGTAGTTCTTGTATCCCGCCTGGAAGGGGGCGCGTGGGTCTGCTCCTGTAAACTGAAGGGTAGGCCGAATGTAGGAAGTGAGTAGGAGCAGGTAAGGTGAAATGCTTTGGTACTGCGTGTAAACTGAAACTCTTTCACTGGGGTATGAACATATACAACTGATAATACTTAACGTTGCGTACAGATGAGCACGTAGATGCGAAGCCGTACAGGTATCAACGCTATCTGCTACTAGTAGTTGGACAAACTATCATTGAAGTAACTGAAGTGTCAAAGACTGTAATGGCTTGTCCCCTATGAAGTAGAAACTATGTTGCTAGGTCGTCTCCTCGGAATCAAATGGGCTGAATCTGCAGCGGCGCTCGTAGAGCTGCACAGCGCCGGCTAGAGGGCGCTGTCGCCTGTGTCGGTGTCGTAATGCCAACCTAAAAACTTGCACCTACGCCGTGGCATCGTAGCTATCGATACCACAGTAGTCATGTTTCCCTTACAGCCGTAATGGTTTCAAAAGGAACCAGCGCAGCAGTTATGGTAATAAATACATTGTTGTTGTTGTGGTCTTCAGTCCTGAGACTGGTTTGATGCAGCTCTCCATGCTACTCTATCCTGTGCAAGCTTCTTCATCTCCCAGTACCTACTGCAACCTACATCCTTCTGAATCTGCTTAGTGTATTGATCTCTTGGTCTCCCTCTACGATGTTTACCCTCCACGCTGCCCTCCAATGCTAAATTTGTGATCCCTTGATGCCTCAAAACATGTCCTACCAACCGATCCCTTCTTCTAGTCAAGTTGTGCCACAAAAATACATAAATATAATTATTATTGCAATGCGCAGAGGATAAATTTGGCAAAACTTCCTGTTTATGAAAATGGCTCCTACGTTTGCTCGCCTAACTACTAAGATTAGAGACATATGAAGTTGTTCAAGCTGCAGCCACTATAGTGCAGCATCTACTGAAGACATAAAAGGTGGCTACAGACGTTGTTACTGTGCAAATGCCATGAAGTGGGAAAATTCCAGGTGGCTTCAAGATGAACTACATCATTTGAAAGGGTTAAGGAATGCAGTCTTTCCCTAAGTCAAATATTTTATTCGTGGCTTCAATGAAGTCAGCTGCAGTTGCTAATGATACCGTTTACCTTCCTAGACCTGTCTGTGTCAGTTTCTTTGGTGGTGTGCACGTCCAGCGCCCTATCAGAAAATCACAAATCTAAACAAACTTCCAGAGTGGAAGAAGGCTATCCTGCTCTGAATTCTCACAACCAAAATATAATTGGTGGCTAACATGGGTAACGAATTATATTAGTTCTTTCCACATTACTCTCCGTCGTAGAGTATCTCAGCGCTTTCGTTGCCGTAGTATAAAAAAGGCACACTGGCGAGGAGAACACAGGCAGCGACATAATCCGACTTCCCAGAAACTTGTCTCAGTGGAAGAGAGGTCAATAGGTGTCTCGACTTATCCGAAGACACTCGACCGTTTCTGGGAGAACGCCGGCCAAAATTTTCGAGTAACAGTATATTCCTTTCAGGGAGCAAACAGTCTCACCGAAGCCGTAGTACAGTGGCTAGTGACGTGGGTTCACAGTTTCGTGCCCTGTGTTACAAATACTATTATTATTTTTTTAAATTTATCTATCCATTTCCATAGTTTTCCAAACGTATACTGAAATAACTTGTCGTTATTCGACTACTAACTGTATGTCTGGTGAATAAATAAAAAAATAAATGAGTGGAAAAATTATAGAAATTGTTTTTAGTGAAATTCCTTTAGTATATCTCGATTAATAATCAATAGCGAGTTCCAGTTTCCGGAAACGTGATACGTTATGCATTGTTAGCCACGAAATTATTACCGGCGTAAATCTTCAGCAGTGGTAACGACTTTCCTTTTCCGAGTAAGATTCGTACGAAAAAGTGTTGCAGTGGCAAACCTGCCTTCGCTCGATGCTTTTGGTGCTCTAAATTGCTACATTTAGAATATTCCTACGATCGGTGTGATTCACGGGAAAGCACAAAATCTTCCGGAAAAATAAACATAAGAATAAAATATAACAAGTAAGAGTTGATATAAGGTTTAAATAGAACAATATGAAAATCAAAGAAGATCTGTATCACTGAAAATACCATACACTCATACAGGGTGGTCCATTGATAGTGACCGGGCCAAATATCTCATCTATCACTAAGCGAAAAATGTGGTCCAACTAAAACATTCATATTTATTTACGTACCACACGAATATGTAATAAAAATGGGGGTTCCTATTTAAAAAAAACGCAGTTGATATCCGTTTGACCTATGGCAGCGCCATCTAGCGGGCCAACCATAGCGCCATCTGGTTTCCCCCTTCAAGCTAGACAAGTTTCGTTCTTTGTAGTTTTTTCGTTTGACGCTTATTTCGTGAAATATTTGGCCCGGTCACGATAAATGGACCACCCTGTATAATAAATGTATGGCACCTACTGTGATGCGTAGTTTAATTTTACAGTTAATATAACGCCCTTGTACACCGTAACTTGGTAAGAAAGATTCGTGTAGTAACCTTTTACGAACATCGGTAGATAAATGAAACAATCTAAAATGAAAGGCAATAATCGGGTTTCGAACGAAGGACGCAAAACTGAAAGTTTACGGAGCTAGCCAATATGGTACCAGTTTGGCTAAGTGTACTGCTCGCTAAAAGTCACCAGTTACATCGAATACTTTGACGGTCATTTTCTCAGAAGCGGACGAGTATCTACGGATCAGCTGAGACACAGTTTCGCTTATTTTAGCTCCACTTCCACTGACCTTTGAAATCGGGTTATGGCACCTGCCTTGTTCGTGCGTAAAATTAGTCACTGCGGGGTGGTACTGACGCGTAGCGTTGCAGTTGCATGCATTTATTCCTTGTATGTATTAGATTTAAGAGACAAGTGTAGGGCCTTAAGTCTCATATAAATCATGACTCAGTACACCCACTGCACGTGTAGTGAACGGTTCAGCCGGCAGGTGGTATCTCGCTTTGTGGCGTAAGCAAAACTGAATTTTCTCCACCGCACACTACCACCGACGCTGCAGGCATTGCGCAGATAAATCAGCTGACGCCCCGTTTCATCACAGTGTGGCTATTCTTGACCTATCATGGATTACGTACTTTATATAAATATCGGTACTTCTTCGAAATACGTCCGTACTGTTCACCACAGCAAATTTTGCCGTCAACGACTCCCTCTAGTACTGCAGTAGTTATTCTCTGATGTCTTACCACACGTCCTACCAGCCTGCCCCTTCGTCTCCCAGCCGATTCTGCCGAGAACGCATCTACATCTACATCTACATCTACGTGATTACTCTGCTATTCACATTTAAGTGCCTGGCAGAGGGTTCTATGAACCACCTCCAAGCTGTCTCTCTACCGTTCCACTCTCGAACGGCACGCGGAAAAAACGAGCACTTAAATTTTTCCATGCGATCCCTGATTTCTTTTATTTTATCGTGATAATCATTTATCCATATGTAGGTGGGTGCCAACAGAATGTTTTCGCAATCTGAGGAAAAAACTGGTGACTGAAATTTCATGAGAAGATCCCGTCGTAACGAAAAACGCCTTTGTTTTAATGATTGCCACTCCAATTCACGTATCATGTCTGTGACACTATGTCCCCTATTTCGCGATAATACAAAACGAGCTGCCCTTCTTTGTACTTTTTCGATGTCATCCGTCAGTCCCATCTGATGCGGATCCCACACCGCGCAGCAGTACTCCAGAATAGGGCGGACAAGCGTAGTGTAAGCAGTCTCTTTGGTAGACCTGTTGCAGCTTCTATGTGTTCTGCCAATGAATCGCTGTCATTGGTTTGCTCTGCCCACAATATTATCTATGTAATCGTTCCAATTTAGGTTATTTGTAATCGTAATTCCTTAGTATTTAGTTGAATTTACAGCCCTCAGATTTGTGTGACTTATCGCGTAATCTAAATTTAGGTGATTTCTTTTAGTATTCATGTGAAAAACTTCGTACTTTTCTTTATTCAGGGTCAACTACCACTTTTCGCACCATACAGATATCTTACCTAAATAATTTTGCAAGTCGTTTTGGTCATCTGATGACTTTACAGGACGGTAAATGACAGTATCATGTGCAAACAATCCAAGACGGATACTCAGATTGTCTCCTATGTCGTTAATATAGATCAAGAACAATAGAGGGTCTATAACACTTCCTTGGGGGACGCCGGATATTACTTCTGTTTTACTCCATGACTTTCCGTCTATTACTACGAACTGTGACCTTTCTGACGAAATCACGAATCCAGTCGCACAATTGAGGCGATACTCCGTAGGCACGCAGTTTGATTAGAAGACGCTTGTGAGGAACGGTGTCGAGAGCCTTCTGGAAATCTAAAAATATGGAATCAATTTGACGTCTCCTGTCGATAGCACTTATTACTTCATGACTATAAAGTGCCAGTTGTGTTTCACAAGAACGATATTTTCTGAATCCCTGCTGACTATATGTCAATAAATCATTTGTTCGAGGTACTTCATAATGTTCGAATACAGTATATGTTCTAAAACCCTACTGCAAATCGACGTTAGTAATATAAGCCTGTAATTCAGCGGATTACTCCTACTTCCCTTTTTGGGTATTGGTGTAACTTAAGCAATTATCCAGTCTTTAGGTACGTATCTTTCTGTGAGCGAGTGGTTGTATATAATTGCTAAATATGGAGCTATTTTATCAGCATACTGCCTTTGTTAAGTGATTTAAGCTGCTTTGTTACACAGAGGATATCTACTTCTATGTTTCTCATCTTGGCAGTTGTTCTTGATTGGAAATAAGGAATATTTACTTCGTCTTCTTTGGCGAAGGAGTTTCGGAAAACCGTGTTTAATAACTCTGCTTTAGTGGCACTGTCATCAGTGACTTCACCGTTGTTATCACGCAGTGAAGGTATTGATTGTGTCTTGCCACTGGTGTGCTTTATGTATGACCAGAATCTCTTTCTACATCTACATCTACATCCATACTCCTCAAGCCACCTGGCGGTGTGTGGCGGAGGGACCCTGAGTACCTCTATCGGTTCTCCCTTCTATTCCAGTCTCGTATTGTTCGTGGAAAGAAGGATTGTCGGTATGCTTCTGTGTGGGCTCTAATCTCTCTGATTTTATCCTCATGGTCTCTTCGCGAGATATACGTAGGAGGAAGCAATATACTACTTGACTCTTCGGTGAAGGTATGTTCTCAAAACTTTAACGAAAGCCCGTACCGAGCTACTGAGCGTCTCTCTGCAGAGTCTTCCACTGGAGTTTATCTATCATCTCCGTAACGCTTTCGCGATTACTAAATGATCCTGCAACGAAGCGCGCTGCTCTCCGTTGGATCTTATCTACCTCTTCTATCAACCCTATCTGGTACGGATCCCACATTGCTGAGCAGTATTCAAGCAGTGGTCGAACAAGCGTACTGTAACCTACTTACTTTGTTTTCGGATTGCATTTCCTTAGGATTCTTCCAATGAATCTCAGTCTGGCATCTGCTTTACCGACGATCAACTTTATATGGTCATTCCATTTTAAATCACTCCTAATGCGTACTCCCAGATAATTTTTGGAACTAACTGCTTCCAGTTGCTGACCTGCTATTTTGTAGCTAAATGATAAGGGATCTATCTTTCTATGTATTCGCAGCACATTACACTTGTCTACATTGAGATTCAATTGCCATTCCCTGCACCATGCGTCAATTCGCTGCAGATCCTCCTGCATTTCAGTACAATTTTCCATTGTTACAACCTCTCGATACACCACAGCATCATCTGCAAAAAGCCTCAGTGAACTTCCGATGTCATCCACCAGGTCATTTATGTATATTGTGAATAGCAACGGTCCTATGACACTCCCCTGCGGCACACCTGAAATCACTCTTACTTCGGAAGACTTCTCTCCATTGACAATGACATGCTGCGTTCTGTTATCTAGGAACTCCTCAATCCAATCACACAATTGGTCTGATAGTCCATATGCTCTTACTTTGTTCATTAAACGACTGTGGGGAGCTGTATCGAACGCCTTGCGGAAGTCAAGAAACACGGCATCTACCTGTGAACCCGTGTCTATGGCCCTCTGAGTCTCGTGAACGAATAGCGCGAGCTGGGTTTCACACGACCGTCTTTTTCGAAACCCATGCTGATTCCTACAGAGTAGATTCCTAGTCTCCAGAAAAGTCATTATACTCGAACATAATACGTGTTCCAAAATTCTACAACTAATCGACGTTAGAGATATAGGTCTATAGTTCTGCCCATCTATCCGACGTCCCTTCTTGAAAACGGGGATGACCTGTGCCCTTTTCCAATCCTTTGGAACGCTACGCTCTTCTAGAGACCTACGGTACACCGCTGCAAGAAGGGGGAGGGGGGGGGGGAGGCAAGTTCCTTCGCGTACTCTGTAAAATCGAACTGGTATCCCATCAGGTCCAGCGGCCTTTCCTCTTTTGAGCGATTTTAGTTGTTTCTCTATCCCTCTGTCGTCTGTTTCGATATTTACCATTTTGTCATCTGTGCGACAATCTAGAGAAGGAACTACAGTGCAGTCTTCCTCTGTGAAACAGCTTTGGAAAAAGACATTTAGTATTTCGGCCTTTAGTCTGTCATTCTGTTTCAGTACCATTTTGGTCACAGAGTGTCTGGACATTTTGTTTTGATCCACCTACCGCTTTGACATAAGACCAAAATTTCTTAAGATTTTCTGCCAAGTCAGTACATAGAACTTTACTTTCGAAGTCATTAAACGCCTCTCGCATAGCCCTCCTCACACTACATTTCGCTTCGCGTGATTTTTGTTTGTCTGCAAGGCTTTGGTTATGTTTATGTTTGCTGTGAAGTTCCCTTAGCTTCCGCAGCAGTTATCTAACTCGGTTGTTGTACCACGGTGGCTCTTTTCCATCTCTTACGATCTTGCTTGGCACATACTCATCTAACGCATATTGTACGATGGTTCTGAACTTTGTCCACTGATCCTCAACACTATCTGTACTTGAGACAAAACTTTTGTGTTGAGCCGTCAGGTACTCTGTAATCTGCTTTTTGTCACTTTTGCTAAACAGAAAAATCATCCTACCTTTTTTAATATTTCTATTTACGGCTGAAATCATCGATGCCGTAACCGCTTTATGATCGCTGATTCCCTGTTCTGCGTTAACTGTTTCAAATAGTTCGGGTCTGTTTGTCACCAGAAGGTCTAATACGTTATCGCCACGAGTCGGTTCTCTGTTTAACTGCTCAAGGTAGTTTTCAGATAAAGCACTTAAAAAAAATTCACTGGATTCTTTGTCCCTGCCACCCGTTATGAACGTTTGAGTCTCCCAGTCTATATACGGGAAATTAAAATCTCCACCCAGAACTATAACATGGTGGGGAAATCTACTCGAAATATTTTCCAAATTATCCTTCAGGTGCTTAGCCACAACAGCTGCTGAGCCCGGGGGCCTATAGAGACATCCAATTACCAAGTCTGAGCCTGCTTTAACCGTGACCTTCACCCAAATTATTTCACATTTCAGATCTCCGTCAATTTCCTTCGATACTATTGCACTTCTTATCGCTATAAACACGCCTCCCCCTTCACTGTCCAGTCTGTCTCTGCGGTATACATTCCAATCTGAGTTTAGGATTTCATTACTGTTTACGTCTGGTTTCAGCCAGCTTTCTGTCCCTAGTACTATATGGGCGTCGTGACCGTTTATTAATGAGAGCAGTTCTGGGACCTTTCTATAGACGCTCCTGCAGTTTACTATTGGCACATTAATATTGTTATTCCCTGTTGCATTTTGCCTACTCCTACCTTGCCGCGTCTCAGGAGGCGTCTTTTCGGGCCTAGGGAGGGAATTCTCTAACCTAAAAAACCCCCATGTGCACTCCACACGTACTCCGCTACCCTTGTAGCCGCTTCCGGCGTGTAGTGCACGCCTGAGCTATTCAGTGGGACCCTACATTTCTCCACCCGATAGCGGAGGTCGAGAAATTTGCACCCCAGATCTCCGCAGAATCGTCTGAGCCTCTGGTTTAAGCCTTCCACTCGGCTCCAAACCAGAGGACCGCGATCGGTTCTGGGAACGATACTACAAATAGTTAGCTCTGATTCCACCCCGCGAGCGACGCTTTCCGCCTTCACCAATTCCGCCAACCGCCTGTACGAACTGAGGATGACCTCTGAACCCAGACGGCAGGAGTCATTGGTGCCGACATGAGCAACAATTTGCAGTCGGGTGCACCCAGTGCTCTCTATCGCCGCCGGTAGGGCCTCCTCCACATCTCGGATGAGACCCCCCGGCAAGAAGACAGAGTGAACGCTGGCCTTCTTCCCCGACCTTTCCGCTATTTCCCTAAGGGGCTCCATCACCCGCCTAACGTTGGAGCTCCCAATAACTAATAAACCCCTCCCCCCGTGTGCCTGCTCGGACCTTGCTGAAGGAGCAGCCACATGTCCACTCACAGGCAGAGCGGGCGATGCCACACGGCCAGCCTCCACATTTACCCTCCACCTCGTGCGCCGCGAACGCCGCTGAACCCGCCACTCCCCTTGGGGAGAGGGTGGCCCAACCGCGCCCGGTACCCGCGAAGATGTCTCGACAGCAGGGACAGTGGGTGAAGCATGTAACACCTGGGGTGTACCTTGCGACGCACCAGACTCCCCACTGCCGCTACACTCCGAGGCAGCAGCCTGTAGACGGCTGACCGCGGCCATCAACACGTCAGCTGTTCGCGAACAGTGGCCAGCTCCTCCTGCGTCCGTACACAGCAGTCACACATCCTATCCATCCTAAGAAATCAATTTACTGAAGAGAGTTAATCAACTTTTAACTAGACTGCTAATTCACTAAAGGCGGCTGATTATTGACTAAACAGTGATTGCTAGCCACTTCTTGTGGAAAACAATGAAAATAGCACTACCTGTCTCTGGACTGTATTCAAAACAAACACTAGCACTACTGGCACTGTGGCTGACTAAAGGGACTCTCTCTGACTGTATTCAAAAGAAACACGAAATCTATGGAACACTATTACTAGCACTCGACAATTAAAGCTTCCTAAAAGCAGATTTCGAGACAGAATTTCGTTGTGGAATTTATTAAAAGCATTTCGCATTGAAGTACGCGTCATATTTCGAACTCCTGTAAAACTTTGCCAATCTTGGGGATTTTGCGTTCTTTTAAATTTGGCATGCTTTTTTCGTTGCTTCTGCACCAACGATATGACCTAATCAGCCAACTAAGTTTTCAGCAGCCTTCTTTAAAGCAACATCTGAAACTCTTCGATTACAATTTTTCTGGTTTCCCCTCAATCCAAGATACATTTCCGTACAATGCTTTGCTTCAAACGTACGTTCTGATATATTTCTTCTTCATACTAACATCTAAATTTGAAATATTTTAGTGGGGAATTTTCTCTACGCCTGTGCTTGTCTGCTTCTTAGGTCCTCCTTGCTTCACCATTAAGGTCGTTTATTTCGTCCTTAAAGTCCTTTATTAAGCGACAAGTTCTGATGTTAAGTTTATTGTCTGTGTTATTTCTCCTAATATCAGCATTTTCCTCTTTTATTGTTTCACACTATATTCTGTTCTCTGGTGATTGTTGTTTCCATCAATACGACCTGAAATTTTTCCTCCGTGTCAATGTGGATGGCATCGTCATGAGAAACATGCATACTGGTCGTGATATTCGATTTCTACAACCGCTTGTACACGTATGTGAACAGTCTTAGAATATAAGGCAAAAAATGCGAAATTTACGTTGCTAATGTTGTTCTGGTTTTCATTCCAAGAACAGGACCAACGCAGTTCTACACACTAGTGTACCCTATGCAAGCTTCTTCATCCCTCCATAACAATTATTGCAGTTTACATCCAATTGAAGCTGTTTACTGTAGTTTTGGTCATCGTTTACCGTTCCCTCCCAACCCGTTCCCCTAACACAACACCACTATAGCAAATTAACGACTTCTTCATGCCTCACAAATTGCCTCGAGTTGTGTCAAATTTCTTTTCTCCCCGATTTCATTCAGACTTGATTAGATTAGATGCAATTTTTATCCTATAGATCCTTAGCCACCACTCGCGAATGTAGAATTTCGTAAAACAAAAAATACATGACCTCAAGAAACAAAAGAGGTCTAAGGATATCCCTTGCACAGATCCCAAGTTAAATGGTCTTCATTGGTGTGAAATAATAAAAAATACCTTAAACATATTTTCATTTCATAAGTAATATGTAGTTTTTCAAAAAACAAGCAAACATGCAGTTCAGTGAGCTTCATATGATAATTCTACGGCTATTGCAGTCATCAATCATCAAAGAAAAATTCTGTTTATGACATTTTTACGAGTACATTGATCACATTACTGAACTAAAGCTGTGTAGAAGTTATATTTTGTGTAAAATTCACTTTATTTGATATTAGGAATAACATATACACATCATTCGGCTCTACTAAGAAACACGCCAACTGAATAGAAGGACTTAGGTACCAAATAAATACTTTGTACTCTTCGTACACCGAACTTTATTAGCCAAGTTACGGAATATGTTGATCCATAAAACTGGACCAAAGTAAATGACACTTTGTGGAGATTGTTATTTCTACTACTGTCCGTAAAGTGAGCTGTTGGTTTGAAATAGAGGTATATTGTTAATGACAAATTCATTATAGATTAAATGCATTGCGAAGCTGTAGTTACCGTCTTCAGTTTCTTGAATAGGGCCATGTAGGAAGTCCCTGAGTTGACAACACGTCGTAATTCGTTTTACACGCATTTGGACTCGGCAAAGTTCAGCTTGAGCTTGTGAGTCAATCCAAAAGTGACTCAGTATGTCCATTGTGGAATGAAAAGAAGCGAAGCTACGTAGCTTCCTTCTTTTTGATATCGTCAATGTCTGACAAAATGTGAATTTTAAATAAGGATTTGTTTAGTTGCATCGTAGGTTCTGTGAAACGCTCCTCCCAGTTGAATTTATTATTTTTTTATAACTCCAAGAATTTAACAGTGTCAACATCTTGAATTTGTTTGTCGTTATATTTTAGACATATGCTTAGGGTAATTTTCTTGCAAGTTCTGAGTTCCATGTAATATCTTTCCAAAATTTAATGTTGTTATGATGACGAAGAACAAGTCGTCACCAATATTGACTGGTGACGAATGCTAAATAGAAACATATAAATCACAGCAGGTTTGTCAGTAACAATATATATTGTACTTAACTGGTTGTACAGGATTCTTCTTGGCTGCATACATATAATTATAAACAGTTAGCTATTGAGGCCTCACTTAGGCCATACGTTACTAAGCGCCTTGTTAGAGGTTGCTTCCTATCAGCTGAAGCCTACGCTACTTTATTACTTGACGTCCCGAGCAAGAGTGGACGAGAGCTCGCTAGAAAGTTGATACAAGCTAGTCGCGACTCGCGGGTCCAACGACACTAATACGGACCGCGGTCGATAACTGCAAACCCTCACAAGTGTGATATCGAACGCTGATACCACAAATGTCATATGGCTGTCGTGGAAACATTTATGAATATTCCCGAAAGTATCATGAACCATTTGTTTTAAAATTATACTTGAAGTGTTTTTTCATCTGCAAATAAAACAAACTTGGCAAATTATAATGGTACTGAAAGGTTATGAATATACACAATAAAAATTTTTCGTTTCTTTTAACGTATGTAACGTGTGTAAGGGTGCTGATAACCTAGACGTTGAACGCCTGGAACCACCAAACACACACACACACACACACACACACACACACACACACACACACACAGAGAGAGAGAGAGAGAGAGAGAGAGGAGAATAACCGTAAGATGGGACTATGTGATATCCCACACATCACTACACTAATTTGTAGTTGGATGAGAATTAATAGTTTAACACAGAACTCCGCTTTCGTCAGCCTCCTTTTCATGTCAGTCCCTATTACACCACAACATTCGAATTGAATTAGAAGGTGTTTGTTTTGCTCATTCAAATGCCTTTTACCTGAAATATGTACCATTGAATTGTGGTCTGATGAAATAAGTAAATTGTCGCTGTATTTGTAAGTAGCCTTCTCTGTATCAAAACATTTAAAAATGAGAGCAGTGACTTTTGACGTTATTACACACTGACGGAAAAAAATCGCAACAGCAAAACATACTTAATGTAGAGAAATGAGATTTCGGGAATATATTTCTCTAGGTAACGTGTCTAAGTGATTAATGTTGAAAGATCACAGGTTAATGAAACAGAGTGATAATCCATTGTAAATGTGGAATGCTGGTACATTAATAACCGCCAGAATGTTCAAAGCAAGCATGCAAACGTGCATGCACTGTGTTGTACAAGTATAGGATATCAGTTTGTGGAATGGAATTCTGTGCCTGTTGCACTTGCTCAGTCAATACAGGGAGGGTTAATGGTGTTTGTGAACGACGTTGGAGGCGTCGTTCGATTTTTTCCCATATGTGCTATACAGATCTGGTGATGGAGCAGACCAAGCCAACATGTCGACAGTCTATGTTAGGTTACAACAGTGGTACGTGGGTGAGCGTTATCCTGTTGGAAAACGCCCCTTGGAATGCTGTTCATGAATGGCAGCACAACAGACTGAATCACCAGACTGACGTATAAACTTGCAGTCAGGGTGCTTGGGATAACCACGGGGGTGCTCTTGCTGTCATATGAAATCGCTTCCGAGACCATAGCTCCCACAGTAGATCCAGTGTTTCTAGCTACAGACATGTTGGTTGCAGGCGCTCACCTGGCCTCCTGCCAGTCAACAAACGGACATCACTGACATCGAGGCAGAACCAGCTATCATCATAAAACGGAACAGACCTCCAGTGTGCCCTCCAATGACGTCTTGCTTGACACCACTGACGTCACAAATGACGGTGTCTCGGTGTTAGTGGAATGCGCTCTACAGGGCGTCTGGCTCGGATCTGTCCTTGGATAAAACGATTTATAACAGTTCGGTGAGTCACGGAGGTGGCAACTGTTGCTCAGATTGCTGCTGCAGATGCAGTACGATATGCCATAGCCATATGCCGAACCCGATGGTCTTATCTCTCGGTAGTGCCATGTCAGCCCGTACTCACCGCTGCCAACAATGATATGAGAACTTGTTCCAAATTAGTGAGGTGTTGATAATAGTGAAACGTCCCCTTTGGAAAATTAATGAATGACAGTGCTGGTTAACCTCTTAAGTTATTTGATTTTCAAACAGCTGAGCTGAACTGAACGTACTCATACATTTCTCTCTTTACTTATTCTGATCAACACTAAACTGACACATAATATTTTAAGCGCAACACAATCTGACTTTCAATAATCCCTACAAAAGAATGGTCCTGACTAACAATAACCTATACCTTTCATGAATCACTTACCTGACAAAAATCTTCGTTACTCGAACTACCGCAATACAGCGAGCGCCAATACTGCCAGCTAAATAAAAGATTCTAACTACTGAAGGCAGTAATTACTGATAGGCATAGTTAACAAATGTAAGATTTTGATAGAGAACAAACAATGTATTTACCTTAATAATGTTCAAAAGTCATTATATATATATATATATATATATATATATATATATATATATATATATATATATATATATATATATAAGTTCATGACATCCAGTGTTACAAATTTACTCTCTCTGATGGACACACGTCCAGATCGTCCGCTCTCAAAATTCTGCCATCTCTCTCCCCACATCGACCACTGCTGGCGGTCCACCTCCAACTGCACAACGGTACGCACTGTTCACATCCAACTGCCCAACACTACAATAGCAAATATTCCAACAATGCAAACCAGTCACAGACTTCACACAGCGCAGTCAGTGATTTTCATACAGAGTGCTATGTGGCGTTACCAATATAAAAACCTAAACAGCCAACTTACAATAGCGTCTTTGCCGCTTTAAATGCATTCTTGACTAACGTGAACTGAGCACGTCCAATGTCAAAGGTAACTTGAGCTCACGATCGTTATAGGTGTACTTAAAGGAAACCTGATTTGCTTCCTCCTAGTACGCTGCTAGCGACACTCTTATGCGACTAGCACGAAATTTCAATAGATCTTTCGAATGTAGAAATACGCACACCAAATTTCGTTTATGTCCCACAAACCCTTCTTGGTGCTGTGATTTGTTTCCGTCAGTGTATTTGTAGTCAGATGTCGCTTTTATATTTTCTACAATGTTCGAGAATACTGACAAAAGTAAAACTAGGCGGATGTTTGGCGGTATTTCTTTATCTGCTTTCTCATACAGAGACTTAACTTCAATGCATTTTAGCCATTTAACGAATGTATCAGTGACAAATGGCAATTACACAAATAAATTAACTCAGAAGGTTACTTTAGTCAATTTTATTGATATTCTATTATGTCTACAAGGTTTTTTTATATTTTTAAAATTTTACGGTTTACGTTACTTCTGGAGGTGTAGTGCGATTTAGATTTATAATCCTGAAGTTGTTAGTAATGTGTGGAGTTGGGGTATTCCACGGCAGCATCTTCCGAGCCTGTCAACCCCATATCTACGGTAACAGTTATGGATTTAGATTGTTCTTCTGTAGCAATACATGTCAGAAGCTGCTGGCCATTTCTGAACTGCCTGTAGTTTACGTGTCACTTTCATATAAGGCAAGCCTCCGGACCAGCCCGCATCTCGTGGTCGTGCGGTAGCGTTCTCGCTTCCCACGCCCGGGTTCCCGGGTTCGATTCCCGGCGGGGTCAGGGATTTTCTCTGCCTCGTGATGGCTGGGTGTTGTGTGATGTCCTTAGGTTAGTTAGGTTTAAGTAGTTCTAAGTTCTAGGGGACTGATGACCATAGATGTTAAGTCCCATAGTGCTCAGAGCCATTTGAACCAAGCCTCCGGACCCACCTTCAGACAAAACTTCCTAATATTCAAATTTATATCCTAAGCTAACAGTTTTCTCCTCTACAAAAATTCTTTTCTTTCTATTGTCAGTCTGAATTTTCCGTACTCTCTTCTTTGGCCATCGATCTGTGTTATAGAGAAGAAAATATGCTATATTTATAAACGGTGCGTTCGGAGAATGCAGACAGCTAATTCCATTTCCGTGTTGCTGATCAGTTAACAATTACAAGCAATTTCCTGACGATTACGGCCGCTAGATAGGCCGAACTGGACGAGAATCACGATATATGTCGTTATGGCTGCAACACAACTCGTCAGAAGCGACTGGTCGATTACAAAGAGACCTGCAGCGTCGTAGCTCAGTGAACCACGGCTCAGCTGGTGGGCGAACTCTCGTCGAGTGCGGCGCTCTGCGTCTGTCAAAGCCGTCAGCAGCTGCAGCTTGTTGGCCAGCACTTCTGTGCGGTTGGCCTCTTGGACGACCGCTTCACTGCTGTGCGCTATGCTGACAAGCCGTAAGACAGACAGCACTGTCCACAGCAGTGACGCAAACGCTACATGCCCTTTAGATTTGTTAACGAAAAGAGGTCCGATATCCAGTAAGTCAGCAGTCATCATGTACCCGATCAGTGCAATGTGTAGAAAGGAACTTGTGACTTCCACAAGGTTCTGTACACTGTACGCCGCGTTCACAGTTTTAGCCAGGTCGCTGAAAAAACAGTGCACTTTCGGCAAATGTTTTAGTGGAGTATGCGCATTAAATTTCAGACCTGATTTCGTTACGAATTTCTTATTACGTTTCATCGTCATGTCTAGTCTGTGCTTTCTTGTGAACAGACGAAAATAAACAGTACGTGGTTCACAATTAAGCTGTGGAAAATATGCTCTTGTAGAAATGTTCAGTGAGGACGACACAGTACTTCCGAGCTGTTCTTCAGAGTGTATGTCAAACGCCAGTAGCAGATATTTGTTCAACTGTTTGAATCTTCTGTACAGCATCACGTTAAAAGTGCAGAACTGCAGCGTAACGACATTGCGTGGAAAATAGGACAAACATTGTGGTAGCAGTACAGCGAGTTGATGATGGGCCTTCCATACAGAAAGACCTAACAAACAAGTTAAGTAAATGATGAGTCCAAGTACCGCTCGGCGCACAAGAGTGACAACGTTCAAGTTTTCTTCCACAATATTTTCATACAGTAAACCATCAACTGAAAACAACTTTCTACACGTGGCGTTAACGTCTTTTTGCTTCAGCGTTGTGCTTCTTACAATCAAGATCGTCACTGTAACAACAGAAAGGATCAAATTGCATAGATACACACGCCCAGTTAGGCTATTCACCTTGCTACGTAACCATGGAATTCGTGTAGATATCCCACAGGTTTCAGAAACCAGGAGCAATAAAGCTACGAAAATACCGTAGACTTTTCCAGTAGCTGATACTCTGAACTTGGTATTTCTGTGTCCAAAGGAAAGTGGAGCAGTCCCAGCAACGCTACATATCGCAATGAAGAATCGTAGCTGCCGATATACCGTTCGTTCTGCGTCCATCTTGAAGTAACTCTTCATGCTATAAAGCGAAAGGAAATAACTGATATCTCTTACAAATGGAGTCTGAAACCGTGTTGCTGTTACTTCAGGTAATGAAGGTTCGACCGTTTCACTGAATCAATAGCGTATATATGAATAATGGACACATGTTACATCGAGAACCTGTTAACGGATTAACGTTCTGCGGCTGCAAGAAAAATAATTCTTGACTGATTCGATTTCCTAATCGTACCTACTAGGAAATATAGTCAGACAACACGTAATTAAAAGACATGTCACCATGCTGTGAAGGACGTTTCAATAAACGGCCTCAATTTGTTACGCATAACCGACTATCATCGATGATATATGTTTCTACGATAAGAAAAAGAAAATGTGTATCTTAATGCTTCATGTGCAAATTCCGATTGAATGGGGCACATGCAGCTATCTTGAATTATTGCCAAATAAACATATTTTTCAAACATTGAAACGCTCTGTAGGATTTGTGTATGTAACATAATGGATCGGTAAAGATAAATTCGAGTAAATAATCTCTAGGTCAAGAAATTTGGCTGTAATGTGGTATAAGGGAAAATGAAATTGAAATAAGTGTGCGCTGTGACTATTTTGTGTATAAGGGGCAGTCAAATGAAAACTACACGGGTGAAGGAAAGTAGGTAAACGGTTTATTATTTGAAAAATAGGCGTAACTGTTAATACATTTATCCCACTGTGAGATGAGACGGTCAGTGCTTTTACAGATAAATGTTTGCGGTTGCCTACGGAGTCATGATTGTTCCTCTTCACGCAAAGAAAATCGATGACCGCAGGTGTCTTTCTTCAGGAATTCGTAATTATGGAAATCACATGGAGAGAGTGGGGACGGTATTGAAGATGTATGACTAGTCGAAACTAAAGGCACATCAGCTCTGGGGGGAGATGAAGACATTTTTCATTGACTGCAATGACTTTCTGGACCAAGGCGCCACGGTTGCGTAGACTCTTTGCAAATACTGAAACGCGCCATTCATGTTCAGATACCCAGGAATGTTGATGGTCGGCATGATTCTCTTACACATGTTGCCAAGGTTATTTCGACTACTGCAAAAGTTCCACTGGGAAGCCCTTACATATCCTCTACACATTCGTGGTTTCTCTCCAAACGACATCCATATTTTCGGAACCATGAAGTGAGACATTTGCGGTCATCGATCTGCTTCGGAATACGCAATGCCCGCCTGGGTGCAACCGTGGCGCCGTAGGCAACCGAAAACACTATTTTATGAAAGCGTTGACCACGTTATCTCACAGTGTAATAAACGTATTATCAGTTGTGGCGACATTTTTTGCGTCATCAGCCTTATGACTGGTATAATACGGGCCGCCATGAATTCCTCTCCTGTGCCAACCGCTTCATTTCAGAGTAGTTGTTGTGGTCTTCAGTCCTGAGACTGGTTTGATGCAGCTCTCCATGCTACTCTATCCTGTGCAAGCTTCTTCATCTCCCAGTACCTACTGCAACCTACATCCTTCAGAATCTGCTAAGTGTATTGATCTCTTGGTCTCCCTCTACGATTTTTACCCTACACGCTGCCCTCCAATCCTAAATTTGTGATCCCTCGATACCTCAAAACATGTCCTACCAACCGATCCCTTCTTCTAGTCACGTTGTGCCACAAACTTCTCTTCTCCCCAATCCTATTCAATACCTCCTCATTAGTTACGTGATCTACCCACCTTATCTTCAGCATTCTTCTGTAGCACCACATTTCGAAAGCTTCTATTCTCTTCTTGTCCAAACTGGTTATCGTCCATGTTTCACTTCCATACATGGCTACACTCCATACAAATACTTTCAGAAACGACTTCCTGACACTTAAATCTATACTAGATGTTAACAAATTTCTCTTCTTCAGAAACGATTTCCTTGCCATTGCCAGTCTACATTTTATATCCTCTCTACTTCGACCATCATCAGTTATTTTACTCCCTAAATAGTAAAACTCCTTTACTACTTTAAGTGTCTCATTTCATAATCTAATCCCCTCAGCATCACCCGATTTAATTTGACTACGTTTCATTATCCTCGTTTTGCTTTTGTTGATGTTCATCTTATATCCTCCTTTCAAGACACTGTCCATTCCGTTCAACTGCTCTTCCAAGTCCTTTGCTGTGTCTGACAGAATTAAAATGTCATCGGCGAACCTCAAAGTTTTTACTTCTTCTCCATGAATTTTAATACCTACTCCGAATTTTTCTTTTGTTTCCTTTACTGCTTGCTCAGTATACAGATTGAATAACATCGGGGAGAGGCTGCAACCCTGTCTCACTCCTTTCCAAACCACTGCTTCCCTTTCATGCCCCTCGACTCTTATAACTGCCATCTGGTTTCCGTACAAATTGTAAAAAGCCCTTCGCTCCCTGTATTTTATCCCTGCCACCTTCAGAATTTGAAAGAGAGTATTCCAGTGAACGTTTTCAAAAGCTTTCTCTAGGTCTACAGATGCTAGAAACGTAGGTTTGCCTTTTCTTAATCTTTCTTCTAAGATAAGTCGTAAGGTTAGTATTGCCTCACGTGTTCCAACATTTCTACGGAATCCAAACTGATCTTCCCCGAGGTCCGCTTCTACCAGTTTTTCCATTCGTCTGCAAAGAATTCGCGTTATTATTTTGCAGCTGTGACTTATTAAACTGATAGTTCGGTAATTTTCACATCTGTCAACACCTGCTTTCTTTGGGATTGGAATTATTATATTCTTCTTGAAGTCTGAGGGTATTTCGCCTGTCTCATACATCTTGCTCACCAGATGGTAGAGTTTTGTCATGACTGGCTCTCCCAAGGCCATCAGTAGTTCTAATGGAATGTTGTCTACTCCCGGGGCCTTGTTTCGACTCAGGTCTTTCAGTGCTCTGTCAAACTCTTCACGCAGTATCTTATCTCCCATTTCATCTTCATCTACATCCTCTTCCATTTCCATAATATTGTCCTCAAATACATCGCCCTTGTATAAACCCTCTATATACTCCTTCCACCTTTCTGCCTTCCCTTCTTTGCTTAGAACTGGGTTGCCATCTGAGCTCTTGATATTCATACAAGTGGTTCTCTTCTCTCCAAAGGTCTCTTTAATTTTCCTGTAGGCAGTATCTATCTTACCCCTAGTGAGACAAGCCTCTACATCCTTACATTTGTCCTCTAGCTATCCCTGCTTAGCCATTTTGCACTTCCTGTCGATCTCATTTTTGAGACGTTTGTATTCCTTTTTGCCTGCTTCATTTACTGCATTTTTATATTTTCTCCTTTCATCAATTAAATTCTATATTTCTTCTGTTACCCAAGGATTTCTATTAGCCCTCGTCTTTTTACCTACTTGATCCTCTGCTGCCTTCACTACTTCATCCCTCAGAGCTACCCATTCTTCTTCTACTGTATTTCTTTCCCCCATTCCTGTCAATTGTTCCCTTATGCTCTCCCTGAAACTCTCTACAACCTCTGGTTCTTTCAGTTTATCCAGGTCCCATCTCCTTAAATTCCCACTTTTTTGCAGTTTCTTCAGTTTTAATCTGCAGTTCATAACCAATAGATTGTGGTCAGAATCCGCATCTGCCCCTGGAAATGTCTTACAATTTAAAACCTGGTTCCTAAATCTCTGTCTTACCATTATATAATCTATCTGATACGTTTTAGTACCTCCAGGATTCTTCCAGGTATACAACCTTCTTTTATGATTCTTGAACCAAGTGTTATTAAGTTATGCTCTGTGCAAAATTCTACAAGGCGGCTTCCTCTTTCATTTGTTCCCCCCAATCCATATTCACCTACTATGTTTCCTTCTCTCCCTTTTCCTACTGACGTCGGTGGTGCGATGGTAATCGGTGTTACCACTGCAGCAAGGCCGTCCGCATCTTGCTGCCTATGTAGCGGAATTACTTAACTTTATCTACTTCGTGACCACCAATCCTGATGTTAAGTTTTTCGCCCATCTCATTTCTGCTCATTACTTCCGTCTTTCTTCGATTTACTCTCAGTCCATATTCTGTGCTCCTTAGACTGTTCATTCCATTCAGCAGATCCTGTAATAGTTCTTCACTTTCACTAACGATAGCAATGTCATCAGTGAATCTAATCACTAACATCCTTTCACCTTGAATTTTAATTCCACTCTAGAACCTTTCTTTTATTTCCGTCATTGCTTCTTCGATGTACATATTACTGAGTATGGGCGAAAGGCTAAATCCCTGTCTTACATCCTTTTTAATCCGAGCACTTCGTTCTTGATCTTCTAGTCCTTCTGTACCCTCTTGGCTCTTGTACATATTACTTGTCTTTGCTCGTCTTTACCTATAGTTTACCCATATTTCTCTCAGAATTTCGAAAATCTTGCACCCTTTTCCAGGCCAACAATTCCTATGAACTTGTCTTGATTTTTCTTCAAACTTGCTTCCGTTATCAACCGCAACTTCAAAACTGACACTCTGATGCCTATATCTTACCTAAAGCCAACTGATCGTCATGACAAGCATCTTCAATTTTCTTTTCCAGTCTTCTCTATATTATTCGGCAAGTATGATACATGAACTATTAGGCAGATTGCGTGGTAATTCTTGCATGTGGCACTTCTCGCAGTCTTCGGAATTTTGTGAATGATGTTCACCAACGTGAATGGTCGTTTTGTTGCCAGTTCCTCTGGTAGAACGTTTCTATTCCTTCTCCTTATTTGATCTTAAGTCTTTCAGAGCTCTTTTAAATTCTGATTCTAATACTGGCTCCCCTACCTCTTCTATACCGATTACTGTTTCTTCTTCTACCACGTCATCAGACAAGTCTTTCCCTCACAGAGGCTTTCAGCGTTCTCCTTCCTCCTATCCGCTGTCTCCTCTGCGTTTGACAATGAAATTCTCATTGCGTTCCTAATGTTACCACCTTTGATTTTAATTCCACAGAAGGTAGTTTTGACTTTTCTATAAGCTAAAGCAATCATTTATTTTTCGATTTCTTTGCATTTTTCATGTAGCCATTTCGCCTTAGCTTCTCAGCATTTCCTATTTATTTCATTCCTAAGTGACTTATATTTCTGTGTTCCTGAATTTCGCTGAACATTTTTGTACTTCTTTCTTTCATCTATCATCTGAACTACTTCTCCTGTACCCATGGTTTGTTCGCAGTTACCTCCTCGGTACCTACGTTTTTCTTTCCAACTTCTGTGATTGGCTCATTTCCTCTTCAGCTGAACTGCCTACTTAGATATTTCTTATCGCAGTATTTGTAGACTCACAAAACTTCAAGCGTATCTCTTAATTCCTCAGATCTTCTGCATACCACTTCTTTGAGGAATGATTTTTTTGACTAAACCCATAAATATCAGCCTGCTCCTCATCGTTACTAAATTGTCATGTGAATCTATATCTGTTGTTCGATAAGTCGCAGAATCCAATATCTGATTTCGGAATCTCTGCTTGACCATTCTGTAATGTAACTGAAAGGTTCCTGTATCTCCCGCCCTTATTAAAGTGTACCTACTCCTCTTGTGATTGTTGAAGAGAGTTTTCGCTCTTAGTGGCTGAAAATTATTCCATATCTCAATTGGTATTTCTCCTCTCACTCCTACCAAGCCTATATTCTTCAGTAACCTACTTTTCATTCTTACTAAATTGTGATCTGAATCTAAATCTGCTCCTGGGTACACATTACAATCCAGTATCTGATTTCAGAATCTCTGCCTGACCATGAAGTAATCTAACTGATATCCCCCCGCGTCTCCTGGCCTTTACCAAGCATATCTTCTCCTCTTGTGATTTTTGAATGGAGTATTGCTTTTAAAATAATAAACAGTTTACTTACTTTCATCCATCTGTCTCGTTTTTGTTTGACTTCCCTCACAAAGTGATGGCAGTTTACAAGGACGTCAACCAATGTCCCTGGAACTGTTTACAATATCTGAGAATCATAATCCTCAGGAAGAAATAAAAAAGGAAGAAAATTTTGATTCCAGGAGAAATGCGTCGTAAAGAACGTAATAGTGTCACACCTTGTGCATTTGGTAAGGTGTTGAATTTTCAACTTTCAGCTACCGACATTTACATATGATATTGTATGAGGAGATACTTGTTTAGATATTACAAAAAATAATAAATAAATAAGTAAAGATACGTAAAAGGTACACAGGGAGATTTGTCGACCTGGAAAAAGAGTTCGACAACATCAAATGGTGGAAGATGTTCGAAATTCTGAGAAAAATAGTGGTAAACTATAGGCAAAGACGAGTAATGTACAATATGTACAAGAGCCAAGAGGGAATAATAAGTGTGGAGGACGAAGAACGAGGTGTACGGAATAAAAACAGTGTAAGACAGGGATGGAGTCTTTCGTGCCTAGTGTTCAATCTGTACACTGAAGAAGCAATGATTTAAATAAAAGAAAGGTTGAAGAGTGGAATTAAAATTCAGGGTTAAAGGATATCAGTGATACGATTCGCTAATGAATTGCTATCCTGAGTGAAAGTGAAGAAGAATTATATGATCTGCTGAATCTAATGAGTACAGCATATGGATTGAGAAAAAGTAATGAGAATTACCGGAAATGAGATGAGCGAGAAACTTAAGATCAGGATTGATGGTAACGAAGTAGATGAAGTTAAGGAATTCTGTTACCTAGGCAGTAGAATAACCAATGACGGACGGGGCAAGGAGGACATTAAAGCAGACTAGCAATAGCAAAAAGAGCATTCCTGGCCAAGAGAAGTCTACTAGTATCAAACATAGGCCTTAATTTGAGGAAGAAATTTGTGAGAATGTAAGTTTGGAGCACAGAATTGTATGGTAGTGAAATGTGGACTGTGGAAAAACCGGAACAGAAGAGAATCGAAGCATTTGAGACACGGCGCTGCAGACGAATGTAGGAAATTAAGTGGACTGATGAGGTAAGGAATTAGGAGTTTCTTCGCAGAATCTTTTCTATTCTTCTGTTTATTATTCTTGTCAGCAACTCGGATGCATGAGCTCTTATACTGATTGTGCGATAATTCTCGTACTTGTCAGCTCCTGCAGTCTTCGGAATTGTGTGGGTGGTATTTTTCCGAAAGTCAATTGCTATGTGCCAGACTCATACATTCTACACACCAATGTGATTAGATGTTTGGTTGCCACTTAGTAATTCTGATGGAATGTTATCTATCCCTTCTGCCTTATTTGATCTGAAGTCCCCCAAAGCTCTCTTAAATTCTGATTCTAATGTTGGATCCCTCCTCTCTTCTAAATCGACTTCTGTTTTTTCTTTTATCAGATCAGACAAATCTTTCCCCTCATAGAGGCCCTTAATGTATTCCACCTATCCGCTCTCACTTGTTTATTTAATAATGTAATTCCCGCTGTACTCTTAATGTTACTACTGTTGCTTTTAATTTCACCGAAGGTTGTTTTGACATTCCTATATGCTGACTCAGTCTTCCGACAATCATTTCTTTTTCGATTTCTTCAGATTTTTCATGCACCCATTTCGTTATAGCTTTCCTGCACTTCCTATTTATTTTATTCTTATGCGGCTTGTATTCCTGTATTCTTGAATTTCTCTGAACATTTTTGTGCTTTTTCTTTCATCAACCAACTGAAGTATTTCTTGTGTTGCCCATGTTTTATTCGCAGTTATCTTCTTTGTACTTATGATTTTCTATCCAACTTCTGTGATTGCCCTTTTTAGAGGTGTCCATTCCTCGTCAACTCTACTGCCTACTGAGCTATTCCTTATTGCTGTATCTACAGCTTTAGAGCACCTCAAGCGCATGTCGTCGTTCCTCAGTACTTCTGTATCCCACTGCTTTGCATATTGATTTTTCCTGACTAATCTCTTGAACTTCAGCTTACACCTATTCACCACTACATTGTGATCTGTCTATATCTGCTCATAGGTACGCCTTACAATCCGGTATCTGATTTCGGAATCTCTATCTGACCATTATGGACTCTAAATGAAATCCTCTCGCATCACCCAGCCTTTTCCAAGTGTACCTCTCCTCTTGTGATTCTTGAACAGAGCATTCGCCATTACTAGCTGAAATTTATTACAGAAATCAATTAGCACTTTTTCTCCTCTCTCATTCCTTGTCCCAAGCGCATATTCCCCTGTAACCCTTTCTTCCACTCTTTTCCCTACAACTGCATTGCAGTTTCCCATGACTATTAGATTTTCAGCCGGCCGCGGTGGCCGAACGGTTCTAGTCGCTTTAGTCCGGAACAGCGCGCCTGCTACGGTCGCAGGTTCGAATCCTGCCTCGTGCATGCATGTGTGTGACGTCCTTAGATTAGTTAGGTTTAAGTAGTTCTAGGGGACTGATGACCTCAGATGTTAAGTCCCATAGTGCTCAGAGCCATTTGAACCATTTGAACTAGATTTTCAGCTTCCTTTACGTAATGTATTACCCTTTCAATATCCTCCTATAATTTCTCTATCTCTTCATCTTCAATTTGCCACCTGAACTAATGTTGTCGGTGTTGGTTAGCTGCCTATTCGGATAAGAATCACTTTTGGTAAGTGAAATGTCTCGAAGGTAACGGTCTATTGACATTCAGTCACCACTGATTCAGAAAATATCGTTTTTGTGAAACAGAACCAGCTCTTTATTTGCACGACATATGAGGGCTATAGACAGGGGTGTTCAAATTGATTCGATAGTTTTAGATTTCCATAAGGCTTCTGATATCGTTTGTCACATAAGAAATGCTTTTGACACTGTTCTTCACAAGAGATTTCTAACCATATTGCATGCCTATGGAGTATCGCTTCAGTTGTACGCCTGGATCCGTGATTTCCTCTCAGAAACATCATAGGACGTAGAAATCGAAGGAAAAACATCGAGTAAAACATGATCGAAATTGGGCGTTAACCAAGCAAGTGTTATAGGGCCTCTGCTGTTCCTAATCTACATAAACGATTTAGGAGATAATCCTAGTAGTTCTCGTACACTGTTTGCAGACGGAATTGTCATTTAGTGTCTAGTAAAGTCATCAGGAGATCAAAATCAACTGAAAAATGACTTAGACAAGATATCTAAAGGGTAATAAAAATTTCAGTTGTCTCAGTAAGCAAAAGAGTGAGCTCATCCACATGAGTACGAAAAGAAATCCGTTAAATTTCGATTACACGATAAATCACAGAAGTTTAAAGGCTGTCAATTCGACTAAAACGCCAACGGCCTTACGGTAGTTACAACGCCGGCTCCCGTGAAGTCACCGAAGTTAACAGCTGTCGGACTTGGCCAGCACTTGGATGGGACACTGCCCGGATATGTCGAGTGCTTTTGGCCGCCGGGCTACACTCAGCCCTTGTGAGGCTAACTGGGGAGCTTCTTGATTGAGGAGTGGCGGCTCTGGTCACGAAAACTGACAACGGGCGGGCGGAGTGGTGTGCACACCACATGCTCCTCCACATCCGCATCCAGGCACATCTGTCGGTTGGGGGTGGCTCGGTGGTAGGTCAATACCGTTGGTTCGGACGGAGTAGCGCGACCAAATACCTAGGAATTACAACTTTATGTGGAATGATCTCGTAGATCGTGTTGTGGAGAGGGCAAACCAAAGACTACATCTTAATGGCAGAGTACTTAGAAGATGCAACAGGTGTACTAACACTACTCCTGTTCGTTCTTTGCTGGAGTACCGCTGTCCTGTATGGAATCGTTACCACACAGGATTGACGGAGGACATCGAAAAAGTTCAAAGAAGGACAGTTCGTTTTGTATTATCGCGAAATAGGGGGAGAGTACCATGGATATGATAAGCGATTCGGAATGACAGTCATTAAAACAAAGACTTTTCTGTTTCGACAAGATCTTTTCATAAACTTCCAATAACTAGCTTTCTGCTTTGAATGGGAAAATACTGTGTTGTCGCCAACCCATATAGTGAGAAATGAGCATCATTACAAAAAAAAAAAAAAAAAAAAACCGCAGCTGTACAGAAATATTTAAATATTCATTTTCCCCACGCGTTGCTAAAGGAGAGGAACGGTAGAGAAATAGGCTGTATGTGATTATAAGAAACCTCTGCCAGGCACTTAAGTATGAACTGCAGATTAGTCACTTAGACGTAGATGAATGAACAAACACATCAAAGATATGTATCCGAGGGAGACAGAGCGATTTAATTTAAAACGTAATATTTCCCGCCACTATGGTGATCCGCTTTATTACTGATGAATAATGGACCGAAGAAGCCATTTTTCAGTTGAAAATACGCTACTCGCCATTAAATTTGCTATACCACGAAGATGACGTGCTATAGACGCGAAATTTAACCGACAGGAATAAGATGCTGTGATATGCAAATGATTAGCTTTTCAGAGCATTCACACAAGGTTGGCGCCGGTGGCGACACCTACAACGTGCTGACATGAGGAAAGTTTGCAACCGATTCCTCATACACAAACAGCAGTTGACCGGCGTTGCCTGGTGAAACGTTGTTGTGATGCCTCGTGTAAGGAGGAGAAATGCGTACCATCACGTTTCCGACTTTGATAAAGGTAAGATTGTAGCCTATCGCGATTGCGGTTTATCGTATCGCGACATTGCTGCTCGCTTGGTCGAGATCCAATGACTGTTAGCGGAATATGGAATCGGTGGCTTCAGGAGGGTAATACGGAACGCCGTGCTCGATCCCAACGGCCTCGTGTCACTAGCAGTCGAGATGGGAGGCATCTTATCCGCATGGCTGTAACGGATAGTCAACATCCACGAACAGCTCGACGACGTTTGCAGTAGCACGGACTATCAGCTCGGAGACCATGGCTGCGGTTACCCTTGACGCTGCATCACAGACAGGAGCGTATGCGATGGTGTACTCAACGACGAACCTGGGTGCACGAATGGCAAAACGTCATTTTTTTCGGATGAATCCAGGTTTTGTTTACAACATAATGATGGTCCCATCTGTGTTTTGCGAGATCGCGGTGAACGCACATTGGAAGCGTCTATTCGTCATCGCCAAACTGGCGTATGGGGTGCCATTGGTTACACGTCTCGGTCACCTCTTGGTTCGCATTGACGGCACTTTGAAAGTGGACGTTACATTTCAGATGTGTTACGACCCGCGGCTCTACCCTTCATTCGATCCCTGCGAAACCCTACATTTCAGCAGGATAATGCACGACTGCATGTTGCAGGTTTTGTACGGGCCTTTCTGGATACAGAAAATGTTCGACTGCTGCCCTGGCCAGCATATTCTCGAGATCTCTCACCAATTGAAAACGTCTGGTCAATGGTGGCCGAGCAACTGGCTCGTCACAATACGCCAGTCACTGCTCTTGATGAACTGTAGTATCGTGTTGAAGCTGCATGGGCAGCTGTACCTGTACACGCCATCCAAGTTCTGTTTGACTCAATACCCAGGCGTACGAAGGCCATTATTACGGCCAGAGGTGGTTGTTCTGGGTACTGATTTCTCAGGATCTATGCACCCAAATTGCGTGAAAATGTAATCACATGTCAGTTCTAGTATAATATATTTGTCCAATGTATACCCGTTTACCATCTGCATTTCTTCTTGGTGTAGCAATTTTAATGCCCAGTAGTGTAAGATTCTTTGCTACACGGTTTTATCTTTGATGCATTTTGTTTTATGGGAATTAAGCTGTGGTCTAATGTACTTTTCTGGAGCTAACGTTTCGTCTCCTAATGCTGGAGGTATTATAAGAGGCTATAAATCTCAAGCAGCAGTTTCTGTCTCAAAACACGCTCAGTAAGTCGAACTGTGCCTTGTGTGTGTGTGTGAGTTCTTAAGGGACCAAACTGCTGAGGTCATCGGTCTTAGACTTACACACTACTAGAACTAAAGTATGCTAAGAACAACACACACACCCATGCCCGAGGGAGGACTCGAACCTCCGGCGGTTGGGGCCGCAGAGTCCGTGACATGGCGCCTCTAACCGGGCAGCTACTCCGCGCGGCGAATTGTGCCTTGGACCACAGACCAATACCCATAAAACGTGATTCACTAAGGATGCAAACACCGATCTTGAAAGACCGTGCTGTATGATTAAACTTCGTCTGTACAGCTCTTGGCCTCAAATGTTCAGAATCTATCGATCAGGAAGATGTCATAACATAACGAAACCAACCTGTTATTTTGCGTGAACTGACGACGCTGCATAGCTAACAAACAGTAGATGGAATCGTTTCTACTCGATAACTTCGTTAATAATTCTGTCTGATCGAAGCTCTCTCGTTGCGTAATGTGATTACTTTGCCGCTTCGGTCCGCTAGGCTGTAAATTTATTCAGTTGCTAGTTCTCATATCGAGCAGAGAATTTCAGACCTTATGGATGAAAAAAATGAATCGTTGTTTAATGAGCTGCGGTTTTTCCTTGTGATCTCTAAAATTTTTGGTACTGTTCCGCTCTCTCTCGAACAGAAAAGCGGAAAATTTATCGTGTCAACAAGTGGACGAGTTTACAGTGTGTGTGTTGCTTTATTGCTCCTAGTTTCAGCTAGTTACGAAATTTCCGTACGAACGCCAGAGGTGTACAGGAACACAGATGTACTAATAAAATACGCGTACGCTGGAAATCTGATATTCGCTGCTGCCCCTGCTTTCGTCTCCGCGCTACGGAGCTGTACTGTACTGTGAAACAAAGAGACGTCGACATATTCTGCGCCAATATAATTTCAGCTGACACATTTCTTCGTAGAAGCAGATACGCAGAATACTGTGACATAGCAGTGAAAGTCCGTAAAGTCTTCTGGTTAGTGGTCATTTATTCAGTTTATCTGTATAGTCACTACACCTGGCTTATATTAGATCGATACAAATTTGATCTGTTGCTACTATTGTATTCCCTGTACACCGTGAGAAACATTGTCAATCTCCAGTTCTTGTCATTTAATGTCATGCTGCACAGAAAATTCAGGCAGTTGAACAAACAGCTGCTGCAATCTTTCAGTGTGTGTTCAGAAGACGAACTGAACAGCGAAATATCATCGACGCCAAATGTTTCTGTGAGAAACAGTACTCCACTAGTCTGCCATAAAGTGCTTCTTCAGGATGTACCTGGCCAGAGACCAGTAATTAGAAGGTATGTTTATATGCCGTACAGTATACCTATTATTGCCGGCCGCGGTGGTCTCGCGGTTCTAGGCGCGCAGTCCGGAACCGCGCGACTGCTACGGTCGCAGGTTCGAATCCTGCCTCGGGCATGGATGTGTGTGATGTCCTTAGGTTAGTTAGGTTTAACTAGTTCTAAGTTCTAGGGGACTGATGACCTAAGATGTTAAGTCCCATAGTACTCAGAGCCATACCTATTATTTTGGATGACCATTTATCATTTCAAAGTGTATGGAAGACACATTGTCTTTTGTGTGATTTGGCAAGGTCTATCAACGCAGCCTACAGCGTACAGAATCTCGCGGAAGTGGGGAGCTGCTTCGTGAACATTATTGTGCTCACGTACATGATCTTGGCCAACTTCCTGGACGTTGGACCACTGTGGGACGGTGAGCCGGCGGGTCACATTGTATTGATATACTTGCTGTTCATCGTGATGTCCGTCTGGAGGCTCTCGACCATAGCGTGCAGCAGCGAAGCGGTCGCACAGCAGGCTAACCACACACGGCAGCTGGGCGCCAAGCTGCTGCTGCTCTCCTTTGCACGTGACGGACGCTGCCACGTGGGTCTGCAGCTCTTCACACAACAGCTGTCTCACAGTCGACTCGCTTACAGTGCGGCGGGGTTTTTGTCGCTGGACCGGTCGATACTGAAGAACTGTGCTGCTGTCGTCACTACGTACTTGATTATACTAGTACAGTTCGGCTTGTCTGATAGGAAACAACAAACCATTGCAGCTCAGTCTTGAATAATACCTTCGTGTGTAAGATTAATATAAGCTGAGAGGTAAATGGATATTTTGTAATGGTTTCAGGATCGACATGAATTTCTTATATTCGAATCATTAATAATGCTTTGGGCTTTTTTGTACCTGTCACTGTGGATGTGAATAACAATTCAGCCAATTTTCTTTGTTGAATCACATGCTTGACGTCTTTGATAACATCTAGCACATTTTACAGAACTGCTGTGCACTATTAATTTTGTATAATTTCTGTTTAATTAATGTGGTCTTTTTTGTGTTGTCCTAATTAAAACAGTCATTCTAGAATTGTTAGTCCATTATATATGAAACACTGTGAATAAACAAAATGTGTTTATTATTTTTGTACACGTATTGTGATAAAAATATTCATCATCCGCATAAATGGTAGGATATTTGAGAAAGAGCTTCACTGCATTAGAAATAATATTCAACCAGTTGCAGAGTAGAGCCTTATTAACGCTTAACCATGGTTTCGACTGTTTTAAGATCATCGTCTTCGGAAGATATTGTACCTGTTAACAAGATGACGACATTGTGTGTGGAACAAAGTAACATTACAATAACCAAAACTACAGGAGATGTTAAGAAAAAAACTTTTTTGTAAAGCTTATTCACGTAGCATCACGTTATCTGCAGCCAATGTGGGAGTCGTTGACACTCTAGTACAAGTCGTCAACTTAACCACTATTTAAATACACTATATAAAAGTATTTGCCGTCTACTGCAGGATATTGTCTTAAAAGTATTTAAAATATGACACATTTGACGTTGTATACAACAATATGCAGTATGATACTTGAAAGACTTGTAAAAAACGCGACATTTAAATATAAATCGTGGCATCGGATTCTGTGGAGCGTCAATATGTCACGTTCAGAGCTAGCGACATGAGTCGACTGGCTGAGGAAGTGCAGACACTACCCTTAAGTCAGCTCTGGCAGCTGGCGCTCGTGCGCGTCCTGTATGCGCTTAGCTGCAATCAGCAGCGTATGTGATTTCACTAGCACATATTATTGACAGAAGTGGCATATTACTAAATAGTTGAAAAGAGGGAGAGGAGAGGGGATAAAAATGTGTCTTATGGCAAGTTCAGGTAAACAGAGCAGACTCTTTACCAAATGTACAGACAGCACATGTGCATGAATACATAATCTTAACAAGAGTAACTATCAAAGCAAAACCGCTTCAAGGAACAATGTCACTGTATAAAGCCGTCAAAACCATAGTCAGGGTCCAATAAACCTGATCTTTGCAGTTAGTTGGCTGTTGTTTCTAATCCATTGAATCTCTTGCATGCACAAGTGAAGCCATGTTCAAAGTCTTGTTTAAGAAAGAACATATTTTGATTTTGCGAATATATGTCAAACTATATATCGAAAGATATGTGGTTCAGTCATCAGTCAGTACTACAGTTCTTTTACTCGCTAATCGCTTCTTTCACATTTGATAAAGAACTGTTACTGTTAACGAGGCCACGTTGCACCGTAGGTACCTATATAACTTGCTCAGTAAGTTACGTCAAAGGTGAGAGCTAGGGAAGTGCTTACGACTTGCAATACGAACGTGCCAAGTAAATCGGAGTGGTGTTCAAACGAACCTTCAAACGAAGGAAGCGTTTAGTATCATTTTATAGATTTGAAATCTTGTTTTACACAGAGAAGCTAATTATTAAAATGACATCAAAGATTTTGTACATCAACATCTACATCGACACTCCGCAGTCCATCTTACGACGCGTGGCGGAGGGGACCCCTTACCACTACTAGTCATTTCTTTTCGTGTTGCACTCCTAAACAGAACGAGGTAAAAAGTATATAAGCTCCGTACGAACCCTAATTTCTCGTGTCTTACATTCATTGTGCTTACGCACATTGTATGTTGGAGGCAACAGAATCGTTCTGCAGGCACCATTCAAACGCCGGTTCTGTAAATTCTTCTCGATAGTGTTCCTCGAAAAGGAAGTCACTTTCCCTCCAGGTATCCCCATTTGACTTCCCGAAATATCTACGTAACGCTTCCATGTTGTTCGAAACTACCAGTAACAAATCTGGCCGAGCAACTCTGGATTGCTTCGATGTCTTCCTTTCATTCGATCAGGTACAGATCCCAAACACTCGAACAATACTCAAGAATAGGTGGCTCTAGCGTCCTATATGCGGTCTCCTTCACAGATCAACCACGGTTTCCTAGAATTATCCTAATAAAACAAAGTCGACCATTCGTCTTTCCTCCAATCCTCACATGCTCGTCCCATGTCATGTCGCTTTGCAGCGTTGCCCCTGGATATTCGAACGACGTAACTGCGTCAAGCGGTAAACTACTAATGCTGTATCTGAGCATTATGGGCTTGTTTTCCTACTCATCCGCCTTAACTAACTTTTTCTTTTTTAGAGCTTGCTTCATCATACCAACTAGAAATTTTTTCCAAGTCATTTTGTATCCTCCTACAGTCACCACGGCATCATCAGCAAACAACCGCAGATTACTGCCCGTCCTACCCGCAAAATCATTTGTGTTTACAGAGAATAACAGCGGTCCTACCACACTTCCCTGAGGCGCTCGTGATGAACATACGCTGACGAGTATTACTGGGCTCTGCAACTTCAGATATCTTCGAGACACTTACATATCTTTGAACCTATTCCATACCCTCGTACCTTCGTTAACAGCCTGCAATGGAGCACTGTGTCATACCTTTTTCAGAAATCTGTAGATGTGGAATCTGTCGCTCTTCTTCCATAGTTCGCTGTTTATCATGTCAGAAAAGGGCAAGCAGAGTTTCGCACGAGCGATTCTTTCTAAAACCATGCTGATTTGTCTACGCAAGCTTCTAGGTCTCCTGAAAATTTATTATATTCAAGTGAGAAAATGTTCAAGGATTGCAGACAACCGATGTTACGGATACTGGTCTCTAATTTTTGGGATCTTTGTCCTTATAAGCAGGAATCACCTGCCCTTCTTTCCAGTTGCTTGGGACTTCCCGCTGGGTTAGATATTAACGATAAACGTAAGGGGCCAATGCCGTAGAGCACTCTTTAAATAACCGTCTTGGATTCCCTCCAGATGTGGTGACATACTTATTTTCAACTGCTTCACTTGTTTATGTACGCCAGGGATCCTTATTACTATGTCATCCATACGGGAGTCTATTCGATGGTCAAAAGACGGTGTGTTCGTACGATTCTCCTGCGTGAACGATTTCTTGAACGTGATATTTACAATTTCGGCATTCGTTTTGCTATCTTCAACAGCCACACCATAATGATCAACAATTGACTGAATGGAAGCCTTAGACCCACTTCGCAATTTTACACACGACCAGAAATAATACATCTGAGATTTTTTGGGAAGATACTTGTCAGTGGAATACCAGTAATGGGACTGATTTTCTTTGCAAAATGTGGCAACCCTGCAGGCTTGTGTAGGCACAATATCTTTGACCTTGGTCTATAAGCTGCTTTGGTTCATCGACGCAACTGCTCAGTCGTGAGTTGTGCTGTAATACGTTAACAAATGTTTGTGTCTCTCGTCACGGAAATGGAACCACATAGTATTGCACAATGGTATGCCATTTCGTTTTGCATTAAACTGGGTGAAAACGCGACGACAACTTACAGTAAGCTTCAGAAGGCTTTTGGAGAGGAGGTTATGTCAAGAGCTCAAGTTTTTCATTGGCTTAAAATGTTTAGTGAAGACAGAACGAATGTTGAAGATGAAGACCGCAGTGCACGACCGTCAACCTCACGGACAGATGTCAACTTGGCCAGGGTGCATGAACTCGTACGATCTGACCGAAGATTAGCCATGAAAATGATTGCAGAAGAACTGAACATCAATTGACAAACGGTTCGTCTAATAATAACTGAAGATATTGGTATGAGAAAGATTTATGCAGAAATGGTCCCCAAAAGTCTCACACCACAACAGCGAGAAACACGGAAAAATGTGGCAGCCGATCTGTTAGAGCAAACGGAAATCAATCGAGAATTGTTGAGCCGTGTTATTACTGGTGATGAAAGTTGGTTTTTTCAGTACAATCCAGAGATAAAACGCCAAAGTTCGCGATGGTGCTCAAAGGGATCACCCAGACCAAAAAAAGCTCGCATGTCAAAGTCAAAAGTGAAGTGTATGCTTGTGTGCTCTTTTGATTCCATGGAATCGTTCATAAAGAGTGGGTGCCTCCTGGAAAAACTGTTAACCAATATTACTACAAAGAAATTTTAGAAAGACTTCGTAAAAGAATTCTTCGTATCCGTGCCAACATTGCTGATAATTGGATTCTGCACCATGATAATGCGCTATCCCATACTGCTCTGTCAGGACAGCAATTTTTAACCTCAGTACCACAGCCACCTTATTCACCAGATATCGCTCCATGCGACTTTTTTCTATTTCCAAGAGTCGAAACGGCGGTCAAGGGACACAATTTTCAAACAACATAAGATGTCCAAAAAGCTGTGACGAGGGTCTTGGAGGATATTACAGAAGATGAGTTGCAGAAATGTTACCATCAATAGCAGAAGCGCTGGAAAAAGTGTGTGCAATCAGAAGGGAACTACTTTGAAGGAGACAACACTAATTCCAAAACATACAGCAGACAGTCAGTGAGATAGGTACGACCAGTAATACATTACGTAGAAAACTGTCATCTTTACAGCAAGAAGTGACAGAAATGGAAAGTGTTTCACCCTCTAAAACGTCACAGCATACGCCACATTCTGAACATTTGACACACTCACACAGCCAGTATAACTTAGGTAATTTACAGAGCGTATGCGACTTAGATTCCCAACGTACACAGACAAACAGATTCTCATACAATCCTGAACCTGTTCAGACATTCAGAGCCGATAATTTTGATTACTAGCACTTTTTATCTGTTAGGGAATTTAAGGTGTTGAAAAATGATAGAACACAAATTCACCCCTTGGATTGGATACAACAATTTAGTTTTGCATTTCCACCGGCTTGGCCTGTAACGCAGAAACCAAAATTTATTTGCAGCTTTTGACCTCAGGGGATTCATTACACTTCGATGAATGTGTGCCTCATCGTGCACAGGGCTCCGAGCCATAGTAGTGCTATTTCTTCTGCTTTTCTGCACTGCTGCCTACTATTTTTCTATCCTTTTCTATCCTTTATATCTATCAAAACAACTCTTCAACTATCGATCTATCTAGGATTAGGAATGAGTAAAAAAACCCTGATATGATAAGTTTTACATGAAAGTGGCAGTTTTTCATTAAACACTCCCGAAATGACAAGAACTACCACCAGAACTTTAATAACAGACAAAATTTTAATCATCAGTATGTACAAAATTGTCAGCAATTGCAGACACATTTTGGCAACAATAGAGGTTTTTCCTAACAACAGCAACAAAACCAACCGGTTAGCATACCTAACCAACAATGTAATGTGCAAGGTCAACGAAGCTTTAATGTTTCGCCGCCTACACGTATAGCGTCGGCTCCGGCAAATAGTAACGCACAGCAACAAGGAAATCAGTACGTACGGAAAACACACCATTTTAACTCATATCGCAATGCGCCGTATAGAAATGACTATCATGACAGACGTAAAAGTAATGAGCACAATTTTCAGCGTACGTTTAATAACAGTCGGTATTACCAGCAGCAAAATCATCCGCAACAACATATTATCATGAATGAACCAGACAGTAGATATCATCCCGAACGTAATACGTCAGGAAGAAATAACAGAACAGTAAAAATAGTAGAAATGCCACAGCATCCTCCCGCAAATGACAGCGCGTCAGATAGAATTTGACTAGATACAGTACAGGTTGCATCTTCCAGCAACGTAAGCAATACTTTTGATACACAGAATCTTGTTCACGAAAATGTTATTACTTTTGACGACATCCGAGACACACTTTTACATGAAAAACCAGTTATACAGAAAACCATTTCCCACCCTGTTACTTAAGTAAAGACTGGATCATCAACATTTTCAGCAGTAATCGATTCTGGATCATCTTCTCTTTTAATAATAATCTTTCTTATAAAGATTACTTTTGACAATAATTCATCTGAATTTAAAGATTTTACTAATTTCTCCTATCCATGGTCATCCCGATTATCGTAAAGAAAAATCAGTTGTTTCTTTTTATACGTAACAAATCTGGGCTGTGCCAGAAAAATTTCTTATAGGAGCAGATATATGCGCGTTATCCGGCGACATAATTGAGGTAAGAATTTTCAGTTTATTCAGAATGACTTTTCAGGGCCATGACGCAGCATTGCTGACGTCCAGATTTACCAGTTTAGATTCACAGTCAGTTAATTATTGAAACGTTGTATGTAAGTCACAATTTTATTGAGAGGTTAGTCACACCATTTTTATTGAGAGGTTACATCGTCAATTAGCGCATCCTCAATTTTCTTTTCCATTCTTACTGTAGGTTATTTACTATTTTCGATCTGTATTTTCTAAACTAATAATACTGCAGAGATCAGCATAAAACTATCTCTAAATTCCTATGATTAACTTATTCTTGTTGTAGAGGATCATGCACTTCTCATCGTGACTGATGTTTCAAACCATATGCGGAATGGCTGCTGTGGTCGGCCCTCGGACAAATGAATCTATCCACAGAGTTCTGGTGAAGTAAACGACCTCATACCCCGCTAGTTTGGCAGGCGTGTCTGTCTGCTAGCTCTACTTATCAGACACGTGACTGTTTCCGTCGTCTGCAACCCACCCAAAGAACCACCGTGTAGCGTCCGCCAATCTTGTACTGTCTTCAGCCCAACCTAACCAGACCTAGCATCAGAGTACGCCGAGCGTCCACGAGACTCGGTCTTAAGAGCGTAAGAGCAGCAAGATAACCAGTAGTCGGCGTTCCAACCCGCCGCGCTGGCTAGCGAGCCTACAGGTGCACTCAGAGAATGCTGGTGAGCCTGCCAGTCAAGGTGCAGCAATGCCGTCATGAGAAGAACGTCACGGGTGCTCTGATTGCTCTGCAGATCTTCTCACGTTATTTTACAGAAACTGTTCGGTAAAAAAATGCTTTTTGAGTTACTTATAGCGTTACATGTCAGCTTCTTGCTGAGGTGCCCGTCTTGTGGCTAACCTTCATACTTACTGTGGCATTCGCTTTTAAGTAAGATACGGCGTGAAATTCGAGACATTTCCAATGAAAACTAGGAATGGGCTACGTTTCTGCATTTGGTGCACATTAAACCGTATGTTGCTGCGTATGAAACTTGGCTGACACATTGAATTTTTATTTATACTTGAGAGAGACTTCAGTCTGTCTCCAACTCGATTAAATGTATTTTATGTAAACGCTCACTTCCGATAGCACTTGCCCGACAGTTCATAACATCCCTCAGGTCTCCTAAACCGGTCAAGATAACGTAACGAGATTGTGACAAATAGCACGCAAGGAGGAGGGTATTTTGCCAGATTCTTAACGTACAGAACGTTCTTATCTATGGCGACATAGTAGAAGCCATAGTTTTTATTTTAGACAAGTTTTTTTTCAATCCAGTACCGTATTTTATAACAGTTATCGACAGCTAATGAAAAGACAATTTGCTCATATGAAAATAAATATTAAATTTCTCCTCGACTGTTACTACAAACCGAGATACTGATGTATTGCGTAAGATATTGACCTCACTGTTTGCGAATTTCTTGTTTAATAAGATGATCTCTTTCAGGATTCTGCCGCAATAGTTCCTGCATGGCGAGTTTGTGCAAATTTTTCTATGTTTAGGCAGAAGAAGGTAAATTATACATGCCAAAAATAGAAGTACAGCAGTTACTCGTAAATGACGATTCTTCTTCAAATTAGAAAAGGATAATAATTCAGGCAGACGCAAATCGCCAATTCTGTCGCAAATTTGGCAGAATTCCGTAACCTATCATATTTTTAACAGAGAACGACTGGAATGGAAAATCAGCAAAGGATTTTCTTGCTCGTCTTCACCTGAGAAGTATGAAAATAGTTCACAGAAAATAGTATCCCACATTTTTCCTATCCCCATTCAGAGTGAAGAAGTGAACTTCTTCACCTTAATTATCGTTTGATGTGTTTTTACAATAAATTTTAATCTTAATGAGTAGTCTCACCCGATTCGTAAAGTAATGACTATCTTGTTTTTGTAACCTCGTTATTCACTGATAAACACAAACCAAATTTAATTTCCTAATAGAATAATGCTGCATTTTTCCTGCAAAGTAGTACCTCTCATAACTCCGGACCTGTGAACTCATTGACTACATGCAGAGCCTTGCCAACTGTTCGCCAGAGTCGATATCCCTGATGAGTTTAAAGAAATTCACAGCAAGAACATTCGCTGCCTCACTCAGTACAGGGATAGGAACGGAAAAATGGTGTGCTGTTTGGTGTATTTTTTCATATGTCAGAGGTAACTGAAGTGTAAAAAGAAAATCCTTTGGTAAGTTTCAGTTCCAGCTGCTCATTTTTAGAGTTAAATTTGGTACAGGATTTATCTGAAATTGCGAGAGAATTACCGACTTATTTTCGTCTGACTTGTTAAACTTATTTTTCTTTCAGAGAAGTGTCATCAGTGACAGGCTTTGACACCATACACATTAATCTACTTGCCATGTTAATTTTTTCTTCCTTTGCCAAAACACAACAAAAATCGAAGAAATGGATGACTATCAAAGCAAAGGCGGGAAAGCGCTGTTGCCGCAGCTGAAGTACCTGGAAAATGCCTGCCATACACGGCCGCTTTATTGCGCGAATGGCAGGTGGTTGAATAAGTACTGCAGCACAACTTTGTTCTTCCGATTCTGAAAGTTAGATAAAAAATGTTTGTACCATCATTGTGTGGTTTGCTAATAAACTATCTTTCCTTTTATGGCTGTAATCATTAACTTTTTCAAATTAGATGTGATTTGCAAAAGAATCAGAATTTAATGTGGCAACCAGGTAAATGAATATATTACTCAAACCTCGTCACTGATGACACTTCAATTCCGTTGCAGTTTCAGGAGAATCGTGTACCCAATGTATCTTTACTACTGAACATCTGGGACTGAAACTTACCAAAGGATTTTCTCTTTAAACATCATTTACCTCTGACATACGGAAAAAGTACATAAAACTGAGTACCATATTTCCATTCCTATACCTGTAAAGAATGTGAGACTGAATCTCCTTACTACAAATATCTTTTTAATTCATCAGTGATTCTGACTATGAAGAATAGGCTTTGCAAGTCACAGTGTGTCCGCAGCTTCAGATATATTGAAGAGTTTTACTGGGTCAGTAACATGCAGCACTGTTCTATTAGAAACAATAAATTTCATTCATGTTTATCTGTGGATAAAAGGTTACAAAAAATTGATATCCATTATTTTAGTCGGCCGGGGTGGCCGAGCGGTTCTAGGCGCTACGGTCGCAGCTTCGAATCCTGCCTCGGGCATGGATGTGTTGTGGGGCGGCGAGTAAGAAATGAGAAAATAAGTTCGTTTATACTGGAAATTATTGTTTGTTTGCATAAAAGCCTGCTTGCTGTTTGTTGTTAATGCTGTCTTTCGCCGTTCTCAACACTGGCTCTCTATTTACTTTGTAGACCCCCAGAAAGCGATTTGACAAAACCTGAAGCCTGTAAATAGAGTTCCTAGTGCCCACTTCCTTGAGATTACAATTATAGCTGCAGCTTGTAGCTCTGTAGAGTCAGGAAGTTGTTCGGGATTTCTAATCAAAGACGACTTTCCAAAATAGTTGAGTATATTCTCAAAATCACAAATATACACACAAATATCCCTCCAACCTAACTAACAGAACAGTTCAGAGTCTATTGCGCCAATGCAACCATAAATGTCCGAAATAATTGTTGAAATGAATGCTCGCCATAATTTGATGAAATATCTCATCAAACGCCACGCTATATTAGTAGGAGAATGTCTGTCCCGCGACGGCACGTGAAAATACGACAATACGCACACTGAGGCTAGATAATGAAAATCATTCCCGAATTAACACTTTACTTGAAACGCTTTACTGGTTACGCGCATCTCGAGTAACAGAATACGGCACCCGAGGCTGTTAGTAGCACTGATACTGGCGCGGCGCGATTCCCGACACAGATGGCGTGTCATTCAGCGTCTGGAGAGAACTGGGGCCTTTTTCTCCTCGCACAGCGCTCTTATATATATATCCGCGGTGCGGACCGCTGAGGAAATGCTCGATCAAATCGGCTGGCTCGACTAGCCGCTAGGCTAGTAACGCACCACTTCAAGTTACATAATAAATTTTAGCTTCTCTTGCTGAAGGCCGATGAAGCTCCTAATTTAACTGTGCATTCAGCACGCAGGGAAGTATTGATAATAAATTTTTGACGTGGCTAACTTTAATAACATAGGCGAGAGAATTAATTTAATTGCACTGCACGCAGCAGATGGGCTCTGAACTGTCCCTTTTGAGATCCGCTATCGCTATAATTTAACAGATATTTGAAAGAAACTTTTTACAGCTTCATCATCATAGCGGACCTCCAACCTATTAAAATCTAAACATCCTAGTATGATTTATAAGCTCACTTAATCTATCTTGCTTCCTCTAGTTTTGAGATGAAAACCACAAAATCATGAATTTACACTAAAATCTTAATTTATGAAATCCAAAGTACTGTTTTTATTAAATCATTATGAAAGCTGAATCTAAATACAAATTTTGCAGTCTCTAGCTCTTTTCTGTGCCGCCAATTATTTTTATAGAAAAACGTCCAAATAAAGGAAACGGCTGAAGTTATCAAGCTGATAGTTAACACACATTAATTTATCATTATTCCAGACATACTAGGAAAGTTTTATGTCATTTGCTTGCTTTTTAAAGTATTGCGCAACATCTATGACGTCAGAGCTAGCAGACTGACTAACACACAATGGAAACTGATGTGAATTTGCTGCAGCGTGAGTAGGCTGCTTCCCTACAGTGTGTGATGTCCTTAGGTTAGTTAGGTTTAAGTAGCTCTACGTTCTAGGAGACTGATGACCTCAGAAGTTAAGTCCCATAGTGCTCAGAGCCATTTGAACCATTCCATTATTTTATAAACTGCTTGAGACTAATAATCAAGGCAAAAATAGGTTGTGAATATACATAATCTATATTTTATACTACAAACGGTAATGAAGATGAAGAAGTTCATCACATCACTCTAAATGGAGATAGGAAGAAAAATATGGTGTACAATTTACTGCAAACTATTTTTCTACTCCTCAGAAGATGAACAGGAAGAAATTCATTTGGTAAGTTTCCATTCTGCTATCAAAAATATGGCGGGTTACGGGATACTGCCACAACTGCAAAAGAATTGGCGACTTATTTTTGTCTGAACTGTTAACCTTTCCATAGTTCGAAAAGCATAATCATTTAAGAGTAATGGCCCCGTTTCTCTTGCTTTCATGTTTAATTTTGAGTCTTTCTTTCGAATCACAGTACAGTTTGCACAGACTCGCCTTGCAGCAGTTATTGGAATAGAATCCTGAAAGAATCTGTAGTACTAAACAAGAAATTGGTGACCTCAGAAGTCAGTAGTTTAGAGAATATCTAACTGTGTTGGCTTGCAGTAACGTAAGAGAATAAAATTTCGTGTTTATTTTGATACTGCTTAATTATCTTTCCATTAGCTGTCAATGGCTCTTAAAAATACAGTAATAGATTGCAAAAATTCAATTAAAACAATAGCAATATCGCCGCAGACACGAGAGTTCTGTATGCCAACCACTTGGCAAAATAGTCTCCTCTTTGTGTGCTGCCATTTGCCACAATCTCGTTTCGGTTTCTTGAGTAGTTTAAGAGATGTGAGGAATGTTACGAATATCGCAGTCTCACACGAGTGTGATCGTAACTGAATACACTACTTGAAATCCATTTTCTCAATATTAGAGACAGAGACCTCCTCCAAAATCTAAAGAAAAATCCAATATCTTAGCTATTTCTTATACACAGCAACATATGGTGTAATATGCACCAAATGCAAAATCATAGCGCTCCTATTTTTCATTGCAAGCTTTTCGAATTTCGTGCCATGTCTAATTTATATCCGAATATCACAATAAGTATGACCATTATCGAGATAGTGGGCACTCCATCATGAACCTGACATATAAAGCTAATAGTAACGCAAAAATCAACTTTTTCACCGTTTAGTTCCTATAAAATCTCATAGCGTCGCCAACTGGCCCTTCGAAAGCGTGCGGAGAATGTTTCATACATTCTCGCTGCCACATTAGATAACGAGGGAGTATTCCCACACTGGTTCAAACCGCGCCGTGTCAGGTCCCGCTACGAAGGCAACCCGCTTTCGTTACGTGGCCAGCCTCCTAGACTGGTGGACACGCTCACAAATGCGATTTCGTTTGGTGCCCAGATGGCTATAATGTCACGTTCCCTGCAGATTGTTCAAGAAGTAGTAACAAATATCGTTCTTACAACATGCTTCTTTCTTTTAAAAATTCTATCCACTCTACGTAGCCTTTGTCCAGAAAATGGTTTAGTAGTGAACGGATATATGCAGAACAAACTAGTTTCTTTTTCCTTTTTTAATTCATTTAGCAATAACTTGAATACTGCAAACATAGCTCAATTAAGGTGCATTTTACAATGTGGTTTTTCTAATTATAATCATGCTCTATCTGTTAGTCTTAAACCATAAGTCCACCTGCTTCGTCTATTTCATTGTTTGAGAAGACTACTTGTATAGATTGCGGAGTTCTATAAGGAGTTCTGAACTCTACGTATTGACTATTTCAAAATTCTGCGATAAGCCACAAGTTGACGCTTTCGAATATTTCGTTACCTACATTCTTTGTAAAAGACTACTGCTATAGTGTCTGTAGCCTATTCATGACATATTGTTGACAATCAGTTCAATACAATTATCAGTTTTTGTATTTTAACTTGAGACCTATGTCGGAGATTTTAGAATTCAGTCTCATGGGTTTCTTCCCATATTCATTAAGATGAATTTGAGAGTTACTTATCTTTTTACATTGCTCTGTTTGGCATTTCTCAGTTTGGTCTCTGTTAAAATCTATTATTTCTTTCTCTGCAAAAAAATCTTGTGACTTCATATTACAGTCATCTACACGTACAGCGACTAGCGTATACCCCTTAAAGGTTCTAATGAACATTGGCTTCTATTTCTCTAGTGCTGTCTTAAGGTTTGTTTTTAAATACCACCCCTGCGGTTAGCAACTTCAGAAAAGCTATGTTGATCAGAAGACGCTTTCTTTACCACTAACGGCTACGTTTACATTTTCGGGTTTCATCATCTCTGTCACTTCACATGCAAGTTTAGTCTGAAACATAACTGGCGTAATATTTTTCTTAATGGAGTGATATTATGCTGTAACCTTTATTCAATAAAGTATTTTCATCATCATTTAGTTCAGAATTTGTTACATCAACTACAATGAAATTAGAGTGGTACTGTTGAGTGCCAGCCACACTGTTTATAATATTAGCATTCTGAGGTTAGAATATTTTGCTCACTTCTTGTTAGGTCTTTTTTTCTATTTAATGAACTGAGATTTATTTCCATTTAGACTGAAAACGAGTACTAGGAGGCTAGTTACTTCGTTACAAATGTAATTCAGAGCTTCTCTACCTAATAAGTCTTCATTTTAATGCTATTCATGTAACTAGGCCTTAATCCAGTTTATCTGATTTTCGTCTATAATTAATCGTGTAAGGGCTGAGTGCCGATAACCCGTGATAAAATTTTTACGGTAGAATACATAAATCTGATTGTGTTTTTATTCTTTGTTCTAGTCAACACTTTTTTTTACTTTCGGTAATAAATATATCAAATGGATGGCCTTGAGGTAAAGCAAAAGTGTCGTTAGTATCAGACATTTTTGTGAATAATTTAAAACATTGCTTTTTTTTTTTCAAGTTTCCACAGCTTTATTGCTGACAGGAAGTAACACTAATGAGGTTAACGCATTTGCTGAATCAATAGGTAGTATTTACACAACAACGACTTACAATGGATCTAGAAGAAGGAAATTCCTTTATGTGTATGTTGACAAACAAATTTTCAATCTTTAGGAAATATACTTGCCAAGATCTTGTCATCCAAGGCACTTCCTGTTATACAACACGATTAAAAAAGCCCTTTCTCATATTAATGAATGCCGTCTCTTTAGTTTATCATTGGCTGTCATTGCAAAACGTAAAGAACGCAGTATATTAAAGCAAGTTCCAAGAGCCAATGGGTTTTCTGCAAATAACGTAATGTGGCCGTACAATATGCTAAACAAAGAAGAAGTACATTGCAGTTCAACTCACAACCACTCAGAATTATAGATAATAAAGAGTGAATGGAAAGCATTTCTATGAAATTTCACAGCAATGTCCCCGAAAATAAAGAAATGTTTTGGAGACTCTAATGTCAGTGTAGTTACCAAAATTGCAAAAATTGTGATCAGTATTATTTAAGCCAAAGTGCATATGAAATAAACAGTTTATTAGGTTCAAATACAGATAATATTTATGAAAATTACGATGTTGATGTGTATCCTAAATTATAATGAAAATGATATTAAAAGGAAGAAATTTTACTTCCAAGGAGCAAGCGTAATCATGTAAAATGCGCACCACTGTTAGTAATTTATTAATGTCACCAATACCAAAGTAATCACAACAGAACTTACTAACCAGAAAAAATAAAGGTATTGAAAACTATTGATAAAAATAATATTCCTCGTGCAGATCACTTGGTACAGGGGCAGAAATAATGACATAATGTACATTGTCCTCATGGAAAGAAATGTATAAGCTGTAAACAGAGAAACAAATGCACAGTGAAGCCCAACAACAAGACCATTTTACGTTGTTCAATCCTCAACTAGCTCGCCGAAGAGGTACCTGTATTCTGCGACCACATGACAGCGGTGCATAATAAATTCTGCTGTGTGACCACTGGAAAATATATATTGGCCAGAGGTAAGTAAAAAGTTTAGAAAATTCCAAACGGTTGCTGCTCTTCCAATTGCTCAACTGTTACCCTCTGGCTGGCGCACACTTGTCGTTGCTGGTGGACGCTTACTTCACTGCCATCGATTACAGGCTTCCTGTCTCATGTGGTCTGGGTGGCTGAGGTGTCGCCACAACATGGCCAGGGCTGCGCAACGCTAGCGCAGCAATCGTGAATTTAATATGCTCTGGAAGATCCACCACCGGGACTGGAAGACACCCACCACAGGTACGAACCCTTTACTCAATCGTTCAGAGTGGTACAGATCACTTAGTAAGCTTGGCAGTAGAGCTGATATATCGCAAGACCATGCTACTCAACAACAATCAACTTATCCTACGTTTCTAAACAGCCAGGAGGTTAAGGTAATTAGTCTTGGACATGCATCAGCGTCACCTGCGAAATGTGCACACGTCACGTACGCATATAGCCTACGTCTGTTGAGGGTGTTCCAGTAACTGGCTTATGGGAGTAAAGAAGCGAGTAGTCCTGCCTGGAAACGAAATTATGGCAACAATATAGCCGAAATTTTGCCCTCAGCCCTACACCACTTGGCGAAATTTAAAATAGAGATCCACTCTTCCACTTTCGACTACCAGGCGCTAGTGTGCCGTTTCCCTTGTCCATTAAGGACAGTTTTCAATTTTCCTTTTGGGTCCTTTTCTATTGCTCAACCAATTGATGGGCAACGTAACATCTGGGAACATACCGTCTATCGACCATAGGCGAAAAGGAAAGAGACTCATGAAAGTGGCCTTGTGTCTCTCATGCATCCGTGTATTGAAAGTATACACTATCCAACCCAACGACTGCTGTCAACCAATTACCGTGTAACCTGCTGATGGTAGGCGGCTAGAGTTTCGTTCAAATTTCTGTTCATTCTATCCCCAAAGGAAAGATTGGATTGTTGTGAAGTATTGGTAGAGTGCCTCATGCCCATACCAAAACCGAAATTTTGGGATGTTTGGGAAATAAAGCTGCTGCATGATCTGACTTCACTTTATTATTGTCACCTAAAATGGAATAAGTATTTCTAGTACTACAAATGGCTGTATATAGGGTAGCTCTCCTGGTTGGAAATAACTATGTGATACGCATGAAGGCATCTACACAACCAAAAATTTGTTTATTTCCGGCACAAGATCAGGATAGTGGGCCCACAAAATCAATAACTTTGTGGATCTTCAGAAGCCAGTACCCCTTACTTGGTATGCTAAGCAGGTTTATTTTTGAGGCACTTTTCTCGGAGTTGATACTGATCTTAATAACCTTGTCCATATCTTTCCATATGCATTGCTCCAGCACATTCTCAAGAACTACTTAAAACCCCCATGTGGCATCTCACTGGGTGTTCATGGAGATATTTAAACAAGGAAACGACTACATAAATGGGCCGACTGTCCTAGGCTGCCTGTCTCCTCTAATAGTACGACACGTGACATTTCATCAAATACAGTTAATTCTACTTGTCATGTGCTAGACGTTCTTTCTTTAATTTCTGGATTATAGACTTGGTAAGTTTCGATTCTCTTAAGGATTACTGGCAAAAATTATGCACACTACTCATCCTCATTAGGCTCAGCACCTTCTATGTCATGATCAAACTGTGCACTTAGGATACAGGCCACTTCATTCTCTGTTCCTCTTACATGACTAAACAAAATTTTTCGAGTTTTATGGAGGGAGGGTCTTAAAACCCAGCTCAGTGCCTGGTTGTTGATTTCCAGATGAAGTCTGAACTTTTCGTTGGCAAGTAGAAGTGCCAGAGCTAGAAGCACATATTACTGAATACTTCTTCTGAAGGTCATTTAAGGCTATGGACGTGTAGGCCACAGTGTATTTCCTTACCTCATCCTTCTGCAGCAATACTGCACCCAATCCGGAAAAGAAAGTGTCCATCTGGAGGATAAATTCTCTGATAAAGTCTAGAAGCCCCAAAACAGAAATAGCAGCAAAGGTAATTTTAAGATTTATAATGGCGTCTTGCTGGAATGGCGCCCACTCAAATGTATGGTTCTTCTTTCGCAACACACTATCGAGTTCTGATCTCTGCTCAAAATCTGGAAAAAAGTTCCCGAAGAAGATCGACATACGAATAAACAGGCCTCTCCTTAACACAGGAACAAGGAACAATGGAGCCAAATAAAGTGAGCTCTACCGTCTAATGACACGCTGGTCGAGTATTTCTTGAACTAACTCCTTCTGTTAAGCCACCCATGGAGCTAGGACGCTATCTTCTGACTGGTTTCTGGTCAATTATTTCAGCACTATATTCAACAACGGAGATTAAGACTTAGATGTGAGTACCTCCGGAAATTGTTCAACAAACTGACTAAGTCCTGTCCTCTGTTTAGACTCCAGATACCCCAACTGAATTTCTTGTTCATCCACTTTCTTATTCTGTCCACCTTGCAAACTATTTACGGTGCTGTTGACATGGTGGTAGAAGAAAAATTCTCGTTAGCGCAAAATTTAAAACAAAAATTTTTTTAGACCAATTAAGTCCCACCTTATCAACAAAATCAGATCCCAGAGTAAAATCACTAGATAAATCTAATACACTAAGTAAAATTAGCTATTCTGATTTTTTACTTTTAGGCTTTCCCACATGTAATCCGGGATGCCATTAGCTTGCCTCATAAGCATCCTTATTTTCAGTTAACTTATCCAGATGACAGGGCTGACAGTGTTGCAGAACTCATACCTCACTCATGGCCATTACCATATCTTCTGTGGTCAATAGTGCACTGATGTGTTCAATTTAAATTTTATAGCATACAAAGGGAAGAAGTGCTAGAACAGGTCTTTTAATGCAAGGTCGTAAGTGACCCAGTTTAGGGCATACTCCTCTCCTCCTTATTCATTCATCTGATTTGTAATTGGCCACTTTGGGAAATTCCTCTGAAAGTGTCCTCCTTGCCCAAAACGAAAGCACTGATCCTCTAAAGCCCATCTGGTGCACAACATCATAATCCATTACATCACCCTTACGCTGTTCCGCGCGAGTTTTTTCCATAACTGTCTCACCATCTTCTGTATCAGCTGGTCTCACCTCTTGTAGCATACATGTTGTACTAGGAGGAGGGAGGAGTATGGAAATGCCCCAAATCCAACTTATTACCAGTCCTAATGCAGCGTAACTATCAGCATTCAAAACAGCTTCCAGACGTCTCGGAATGGATAAATGCAGATACCGCATGGTTTTAAGGAATCATACTATTCTGCTTGCAAAATAGTGGTAAATTCAGGTAATGGCGTTGGAGCTGGATAGCGACCACGTACCCTTCTCCCCAAAGTAGACTAGAAAGGCTCAACAGTACTCAGATCTGGCGACTGTGGCAGCCAGGCGAGAAGCGACAATTTACAATTTATCCTCGTGCTCAAAACACCAATCCTGAACGATGTGGGCTGTGTGAACGGCGACCCTGACACTCGTGGAACATAGTTTCACTGTTGGGAGGCCGGCCGGAGTGGCCGTGCTGTTCTAGGCGCTTCAGTCTGGAACCGCGTGACCGCTACGGTCACAGGTTCGAATCTTGCCTCAGGCATGGATATGTGTGATGTCCTTAGGTTAGTTAGGTTTAAGTAGTTCTAAGTTGTAGGGGACTGATGACCTCTGATGTTATGTCCCATAGTGCTAAGAGCCATTTGAACCATTTGAACTGTTGGGAAACAAACATTGCACGATCGGATGGACCTTATCCACCAAACTGATCACATAATACTTGGCAGTATCGAGGCCTTGCAGAGTAATCGTGGGGATTACGACATGACTCCCCAAGTCAACACCGAACCATCGCCATATTTCACTCATGACACTCGGCCAGAACTTGCAAACGGTTTGCAGCAAGACTCATCCGACCAAATACATTGCTCTACTGCCCCATAGCCCAGGTTTTATGGCTTCGGTACCATGTTTTCCTGTGACGGGCATTTGCACCACTGATGAGTGGTTTCGGAATTCCAGGTCGCCTTGCTGTTCAGTTCTTACTGAACTCACTTTGTGTTCTTATGGTACTTACTGGTCTCGCGAGTGCGACATTCAGTTATGCAGCTGTCGTACTTCGTTACGATCCTCTTCAACACCTCTGTGAGACTTATTGGCGATTTTTCTCCGATTTCCCTGTACTTCGGCTGTCTAGTTTAAGGAAGCTCCACCACACGAACACCAACAATTAGCCAGTGAGCGCCGAAATCTGGCACTTACAAACACACAGAGTTTTGTTCCGATGACGCAACGTACTGAGGACATTCCGCAGGTGCTGTTCGTGTTCAAATACAATTGCGCAACGTATAGGCTTGACTAGCGTCTTCATCTACGAGGGTCACTCCAAAAGAAATGCACACTATTTTTGTAAAAATACAGTTTTCATTCTGCATGTGTGACAGTTTTACAGTGTGTAGATACATCCTTCCCGCTTGTTTTCAAACTTAGTTCAACCTATTGCCGTGAGTGACGCTGTCACAGCATGTCTTCAAGATAGCTGCTACACTTGACTTTAGTCACAAGCAATGTGCTGTCATAGAATTCCTGTGCTGTGAAAACGAGGCAGTGGGAAACATCCACAAGAGGTTGAAAAAGGTGTATGGAGATGCTGCTGTCAATCGCAGTACAGTTAGTCGGTGGGCAGGCAGGTTACGTGATAAAAGCGGGCACGGAAATATTGAGGATTGTCCTCGCAGCGGCAGGTCTCGTACTGCACATACCCCAGACAATGTGCAAGGAGTTAACGAATTGGTGACTGCTGACAGACTCATCACAGTGAACGAATTGTCACGCTACGTTGGGATAGCGGAAGGAAGTGTTTGCAGAGTACTGAAAGTGTTGGCGTTGAAAAAGGTTTGTGTCAGGTGGGTTCCCAGGATGTTGACAGTGGCTCACAAAGAAACAAGAAAAACGGTATGCAGCGAACTTTTGGAACAGTGCGAGAATGGTGGAGATGAATTTCTTGGAAGAATTGTGGCAGGTGATGAAACATGGCTCCATCATTTTCCACCAGAGACGAAGAGGCAATCAATGGAGTGGCATCATGCAAATTCACCCAAGAAAAAAAATTCAAATCCACACCTTCTGTTGGAAAAGTTATGGCTACGGTGTTTTTCGATTCCGAAGGACTCTTGCTTGTGGACATCATGCCAAGTGGAACCACCATGAATTCTGATGCATATGTGACGACACTGAAGAAACTTCAAGCTCGACTGAGTCGTGTTCGACCACAGCGGAAAAAGCAGGATGTTCTGCTGTTGCACGACAATGAACGGCCACATGTCAGTCAAGAAACCATGGAAGCGATCACAAAAACTCGGATGGACAACACTGAAACACCCGCCTTTCAGTGCTGACCTGGCTCCATGTGACTATCATCTGGTTGGGAAACTGAAAGAGTCTCTTCATGGAACAAGGTTTGAAAATGATGACTCCATTGTGCAAGCTGCCAAACAGTGGCTCCAACAGGTTGGTCCAGAATTTTATCGTGCGGGTATACAGGCGCTGGTTCCAAGATGGCGTAAGGCAGTTGAGAGGGATGGAAATTATGTGGAGAAATTAAAATATTGTTCCTAAAGGATATATCTACACACTGTAAAACTTTCAAACATGTAGAATAAAAGACGTATTTTTTAAAAAAACAGTGTGCATTTGCTTTGGAGCGGCCCTCGTATATTCAAGTGTGCATTTCTCGCGGTGTTTCCACATTTCCGTCACACCTCTGTACCCCACGTTCATTATAAGGTAAGCAGAATGCCGTCACGTTCTCCTTCACACTTTCTACATAATGACTCACACGTCCATGCCTCCCTTCTTCAGAGGGATAGTTTAGGTGAACCAGTTCCTGAAGTGCCCATTAACGTATGATTTCCGCACATGTCTTTGTCAGAAGACATTGATTGTCGTTCCTTCAGTTATGGGTCTTTGACGTAAGCCACTAATTCTCTTTCCTTCAGTTAGGGCTTCCTTAATCCACTGGAGGAGCCCACCACTTACCGTGATGGATAATAACTGGAGATGGTCACCCTAGCTCACTTCACGTACTTTATCCTGGGCCTGGGTACGGAAATACTTAATGTCCAGTGTGCCCTGACGTGTATAAGGCCAGTTGAGGATTATTGACTTTTGCAGTGACTTTACTTGGTCTACCATCACGTATCACTTTACATCCCATCCTACCATCACTTTCAGCTTAATACCAGCCTCCCTGACATTATAAAACAATCTCTTAATTGGTCCGCAAATAACCACTGCCCTCTCCCTGTGTAGATCAGTACCAGTTTTATCGTACTTTCCTTGACTAGCACACTCTCAGATCATTAATTCGACCAATATAATGATTCATTGTGTTCGAATTATTGACTACCAGAAGGGTCACTGCACCCAAGAAAAGGGAAACAAGCGAGGAAAACCGGCTCCAAATATAATCAATTGCTCCGACGGCTGCACTCACCACATCAGAATCAAAAATTCCGTCCACATCAGTTCCTAGGTGACCTGACACAACTGCCGGAGCATGGTAACACCTAATTCTCTACTGAGGACTATAACTTTATACTTTACCTCTTCCTCATGTTGATAAGCTGAGTCCTGTACCTCCCTCACTACCATTTTTGAAACACTACAAAATGAAATCGTATCCAGCAACAATCACAACCCTATCAAAAGCGGCACCAAAAGCTCAGATCAGTCGCTCTCGACTGACAGTGAAACAGAAGAATTTTGCTTGTAAGGAGAAACGGAGTGGTTGGCTGAGGTAAACACAAAAAATCGGCACCACTAATTTTATTAAAGTCATCGACATCAAAGCTTACGAAGTACTAGTTATGAACAAGAAAAGTAAATTTGTTTCTCTACCCACAAAATTTATAAAATTGTAACAAAATTTTTTAAAATAAGTAGTTTGGATCAATTAACGAACAGGATTTTGTTTACAGGTTTGATCAAATTCTACAGAAATCAGTATATACTGTGTCCAGACTAAGCGCCTGCAACTCTTGCTTCCCGCGAAGCAGACCGGTACAGCGAGCCCCGGACTGAGTAGGGGTCAGCCTTGCCGGTCGTCACGGAAACACAGACCCTTCCCAGAGACCACCAGGAGGCGTCCACGGCGCTGCAAGAGGTCGCTACAGCCGCGGACTTCTTTCCTTCCGCTCGACACGTGACTGTAAATAGAGCCAGCCATATCCATGCGTCAAGCAGTATTTAGGCTGGCGCAGGAGCCTGGAGAGGCAGTTGCCGAGCGAGCCCACTGTTGTCTTCGTAGCCGCCGTGTCATCGTCCACCGCCGCCAGCGTACCGGAGCCATCCTCGCAGGGCCTCTACTCTTCCTCTGACTCAGGTGACGGCAACATGGACTCCGCGCCGCTCTTCACGATACGCCCGGGGCTTGGTGAAGTTGTGTGGTTACTACAGACAGTTTATGTTTGGAAGAATCTCTGATTTAGTTATTGGTAGGCTTGGAGGATCAGTCCTACCTCACGAATATTGTTTTGTAAATTTTGAAGAAAGACTTTAAATAAAAACGCTATAACTCACACTCTGAGATTTTCCTATCCGCTGACGGCGGATATACACTCCTGGAAATTGAAATAAGAACACCGTGAATTCATTGTCCCAGGAAGGGGAAACTTTATTGACACATTCCTGGGGTCAGATACATCACATGATCACACTGACAGAACCACAGGCACATAGACACAGGCAACAGAGCATGCACAATGTCGGCACTAGTACAGTGTATATCCACCTTTCGCAGCAATGCAGGCTGCTATTCTCCCATGGAGACGATCGTAGAGATGCTGGATGTAGTCCTGTGGAACGGCTTGCCATGCCATTTCCACCTGGCGCCTCAGTTGGACCAGCGTTCGTGCCGGACGTGCAGACCGCGTGAGACGACGCTTCATCCACTCCCAAACATGCTCAATGGGGGACAGATCCGGAGATCTTGCTGGCCAGGGTAGTTGACTTACACCTTCTAGAGCACGTTGGGTGGCACGGGATACATGCGGACGTGCATTGTCCTGTTGGAACAGCAAGTTCCCTTGCCGGTCTAGGAATGGTAGAACGATGGGTTCGATGACGGTTTGGATGTACCGTGCACTATTCAGTGTCCCCTCGACGATCACCAGTGGTGTACGGCCAGTGTAGGAGATCGCTCCCCACACCATAATGCCGGGTGTTGGCCCTGTGTGCCTCGGTCGTATGCAGTCCTGATTGTGGCGCTCACCTGCACGGCGCCAAACACGCATACGACCATCATTGGCACCAAGGCAGAAGCGACTCTCATCGCTGAAGACGACACGTCTCCATTCGTCCCTCCATTCACGCCTGTCGCGACACCACTGGAGGCGGGCTGCACGATGTTGGGGCGTGAGCGGAAGACGGCCTAACGGTGTGCGGGACCGTAGCCCAGCTTCATGGAGACGGTTGCGAATGGTCCTCGCCGATACCCCAGGAGCAACAGTGTCCCTAATTTGCTGGGAAGTGGCGGTGCGGTCCCCTACGGCACTGCGTAGGATCCTACGGTCTTGGCGTGCATCCGTGCGTCGCTGCGGTCCGGTCCCAGGTCGACGGGCACGTGCACCTTCCGCCGACCACTGGCGACAACATCGATGTACTGTGGAGACCTCACGCCCCACGTGTTGAGCAATTCGGCGGTACGTCCACCCGGCCTCCCGCATGCCCACTATACGCCCTCGCTCAAAGTCCGTCAACTGCACATACGGTTCACGTCCACGCTGTCGCGGCATGCTACCAGTGTTAAAGACTGCGATGGAGCTCCGTATGCCACGGTAAACTGGCTGACACTGACGGCGGCGGTGCACAAATGCTGCGCAGCTAACGCCATTCGACGGCCAACACCGCGGTTCCTGGTGTGTCCGCTGTGCCGTGCATGTGATCATTGCTTGTACAGCCCTCTCGCAGTGTCCGGAGCAAGTATGGTGGGTCTGACACACCGGTGTCAATGTGTTCTTTTTTCCATTTCCAGGAGTGTATTAGTATACTTCTGGCGTGACCCACTGCTTACGAAGACAGCAATACCGCGGAATATACTTCGAAAAAGTAGACAATCCAGTCAGTTTAAAGCGACCACCTCCTTCCTATGTTCTATTCACTCACATTCGGCAGGTGACAGCACTAACAGAAGAGTGTGTATAAAGAGCGTCCGAGGGACACGGAAAAACAGTGCAGTCGCTGTCGTATCATGGAAACGGAGCGATTTAACTGGCGTCCAAAAGGGCTTTCGGCCCAAGAGAGGAAGCATTTCGGAAACGGCAAAGTTTGTAAGCTATTCACGTGCCACCGTAGTTAAAGTATACTGTGTATGGCAAAATGGCGCTCTCCAAAACTGGCGTCGGGGCAACTGTGGTGCACCCCGAAGTCAGACGACAGGGGGAAACGACGGCTGCAGAGACGTATGAGGACGGACTGACGTGCAGCTGCTGAGCAACAGACCGCTCAGATGCATCAAGGGGCTACCAACAGTGTCCTTCCTACGACCGTTCAGCGAACGTTGCCGCGTATTGGCCTCCGCAACAAGTGCCTGGTTGATGCCCTTATGCTGACTGCTGTTAATCACCGACGAAGGTTGGAATTTGCACTCCAGAACAGTAACTGGACGTCCGTTGAGTGGCGACAGGTAGGCTGTCCAAATGAATCACGGTTTGTGCTCCATCTGACAGATGTCAAATATCCACTACAATTGTCGGTAATTCCTAGACAGGATTAGGGAGCGTTATGGTCTGGGGAATGTGTTCGTGACATTCAGTGGGTAATCTCGTCATTTAGAAAGGCACAGTATACCAATACAAGTAAGTATCTATCCTTGGGGACCATGTTTACCCCAAAAACCAATCTGTTTTCCGTCAGAACTGTGCCGTGCGTCGAAATCTTCCGCAAAGTTTGGTATTTTTCGACTTTGAGCCTTTCTGGTGGAATCGCTGGTTGTGTAGAATCTCTTTGAGAGGCTTATGGTGCGAATGTGATCCGCGAGGCGGCGTGGCTCGAGCAGCGGAGGAGTCTTGAGTTAGCAGCGGCACGAGGAAGGTAGCGAGCGAGGCCGTGTGCTGGGAGCAGCCCGTGTATGTGCCGCATAAAGACATGGCCGCACCAAGAGTGGTAGCGAGGCCTAGTTGTGGTTGGGAGCCGTTGTTTGGGAGTTGAAATTTGGAAATGAGCCCCCCTTTTGCACGCAAGAGCGTTTCGGTTCCGTAATACTGGTGTTGCCCGAAGGAGATCGGGGGTTAAAGCAACGGTTGGAGGTCTGTACGGCCGTCTCTACACTGTCGCTGCGCCCTGGTTGTATTTACACACGAGTACTGGATAACTCCATGTGAAGTTGAGTAACTTGCCAATCTGTGTGTTTTAGTTGTTCATCTTACAAGACTGTAACGGAGTCTGCTCTTGTGTTGTGCCATTAGTTCCACTATTTCGTGACTGGCCATTTGTTCCTTTTAACCGTTCCTTTTACGGGGCTGTCACTGAGTTTGTCCTTATGCTGCCTATTACTGTACGCACGCGTGGGACCAATGGTAACTCATTTACGTTTCAGCTCTTATCACGCCAATTTAATGATGCGTATAATGTATTTACAGGAAGTGCTCGCAAATCTGACGTGTGAAATGAAATAAGATGGGCAGATTACGGCTCTGTTAACCCACTGAGGTAGCAGCTGATGAATTCTGATGCTGCAGATTTGTTCTCGAGTTAAGTAATCAGCTTTTGTAATTGAACTATTCGCGCCTCTTAATTTGGCCTTCATCTGAAAAAGTATGCACCTAAACTTGTTTGAAACTGTGCGGTACTCCGGTACAGTAAATGAGCAAGTTCTAAACTGTGGCACGAGAAGAACTGGCGTGCACAAAACTTCTTATAACGGGGTCCTGCGCCCACCGGATTAGCCGTGTGGTCTAACGCACTGCTTTCCGGACGGGAAGGCGTGCCGGTCCCCGTCACGAACGCGCCCCGCGGATCAGTGTCGAGGTCCGGTGTGGCGGCCAGACTGTGGATGGTTTTTAAGGCGGTTTTCCACCTGCCTCGGCGAATGCAGGCTGGTCCCCCTCACTCCGCCTCAGATACACTATGTCAGCCATTGCTGTGAAAACACTGTCTCCACGTACGCGCACACCATAATTACTCTACCACGTAAACATTTCGATGTACACCCGTCTGGTGTGAAACGTTCCTGGCGGAAGGGGGGGGGGTAGGGGTCCATTGGGGGCAGAACCGCACAATAACCCTGGGTTCGATTTGGGCGGCGGTAGGGTGAGTGGACTGCTTCTACGGCAGGGACGAATCCTCTCCGTTTCTAGATCCCCAGTTCCATACAATACAATACAAGGGAGTCACGCTGTGATTTGTTGTGTGTTTCAAATGCTTATTGTTAATCTGGACTTATCTGACTACTGTTTTAAGGTTTGAATTGTTGTCAGTTTGTAATTATAAATTGTTTTAAAGATTACTACATGCATTTTTGCAATAGACGCGGGCATTTTAAACTTTTATCACAAATAGATATCGAGGATGAGTTGAAATTTTTAAGTGGTGTTATAATTGCTTTGGGCCCAAATTTGGCACTCGTATAAAGGGGTTGAACAATGTTTTCTAACAACTATTGAGTAAGAATTATTTGTTAATAAAATCGTTTTAAAGGCTGTCTGAATTGGTGTTAGCTCGGCCCCTTACAACTCCTTCACAGCTTCTACCATATCTAGAACGATGGCATCTATGAAAAGGACAATGCAACATGCCACACAGCTCGCAATATACACGCATGTTTCGAAGAACACCAGACCCTCTCGGATCTGAACGCAGTCGAGAATCTGTGGGTCCACCCCGATGGCGCTGTTCGAATCATGGATGCTCAGTCGGTAAACCAAACTTAGCTGATCACAGCACTGGAGTCGTCATGGCTCCATAGCCCTCTCGGTATCTTCGAGAACCCCTCTGACCCTATTCCACGCTGCAGAAGATAGTTATTTAGGCTTTTGACGGGTGATCATATCAATGTGACTGGAAAGTTTGAATTGTAAGCAGTGCAAGGAATGTTCAGAGAAGTCCAAGAGTAAGAATGTACTATAGTGTTCAAACTCCCACCCACTCACCAAAAACGTATCCACAGTCAACCTTGCATTTCATGACGAGATGACAGCGTTGTTCAAGGAAGCCTGATGCGTGAAAAAAGGAGATTATATATATATTTATTTATTTATTTATTTACACGTCAAGTTCCGTAGGACCAAATTGAGGAGCAAATCTCCAAGGTCATGGAACGTGTCAGTACATGAACTTACAACATAAAAGTAATAACAGATAAAAATAAATGTTCATGAACCTGAAAAAAAGTCAGTCCATAAGTTTAAGTAAACGCTATCAGCAATACAATAAGAATCAGCTTAATTTTTCAAGGAACTCATCGACTGAATAGAAGGAGTGACCCATGAGGAAACTCTTCAGTTTCGATTTGAAAGCGCGTGGATTACTGCTAAGATTTTTGAATTCGAGTGGCAGCTTACTGCACACCTATTTTCACTAGAGTTAAGGAAGTCCGATCCAAATGGAGGTTTGATTTTTGCCGAGTATTAACCGGGTGAAAGCTGCTTATTCTCGGAAATAAACTAATATTGGTAACAAGAAACGACAATAAGGAATATACATATTGAGAGGCCAATGTCAAAATACCCAGACTCGTGAACAGAGGTCGACAAGAGGTTCGTGAACTCACACCACTTATTGCCGGAACCGCCCGTTTCTGAGCCAAAAATATCCTTCTAGAATGGGAAGAGTTACCCCAAAACACAATACCATACGGCATTAGTGAATGAAAATAACCAAAGTAGACTAATTTACGTGTCGAAGTATCACTCACTTTTCATACCGTTCGAATAGTGAAAATGGCAGTATTAAGTCTTTGGACAAGATCCTGAACGTGGGCTTTCCACGACAGCTTACTATCTGAACACCTAGGAATTTGAACTGTTCAGTTTCACTAATCACATGCCCGTTCTGTGAGATTAAAACGTCAGGTTTTGTTCAATAGTGCGTCAGAAACTGTAAAAACTGAGTCTTACTGTGATTTAACGTTAGTTTATTTCCTACAAGCCATGAACTGAGATCATGTACTGCACTATTTGAAACAGAGCCAATGTTGCACTCAACATCCTCTACTACCAAGTTAGTGTCATCAGCAAACAGAAATATTTTAGAGTTACCCGTAATACTAGAGGGCATATCATTTATATAAATAAGGAACAGGAGCGGCCCCAACACTGATCCCTGTGGCACCCTCCTCTTGACAGTACCCCACTCAGATCCCACATCACAGCCGTTATCAAAATTGTGAATAGTGACCTTTTGCTGCCTGTTGCTAAAGTAAGAGGTGAACCAATTGTGAGCTACTCCCCGTATTCCGTAATGGTCGAACTTCTGGAGCAATATTTTGTGATCAACACAATCAAATGCCTTAGTTAAATAAAAAAAACGCCAAGCGCTCGAAACTTTTTGTTTAGCCCATCCAGTATCTCACAGAGAAGAGAGAATATAGCATTTTCAGTTGTCAAACGACTTCTAAAGCCGAACTGTACATTTGATAGCAAATCGTGTGATATAAAATGATCAATTAACCTTACATACACAGCCTTTTTGATAACTTTTGCAAACACTGATGGCATAGAAATAGGTCTAAAATTATCTACATTATCCCTTTCTCCCTTTTTATAAAGCGGCTTTACTCCTGAGTACTTTAAGCGCTCAGGAAACTAACCGTTCCTAAAGGAAAAATTACAAATATGGCTAAATACAGGGCTAACATGTGCAGCACAGTACTTTAATATTCTGCTAGACAGTCCATCATAACCATGAGAGTCCTTAGTCTTCAGCGATTTAATTATTGACTCAATCTCCGCCTTGTCTGTATCACATAGGAGTATTTCAGACGTCAATCTCGGAAAGGCATTTGCTAAGAAATTTATAAGATTTCCTGTAGAAACTAAATTTTTATTTAATTCACCAGCAATGCTCAGAAAATGATTGTTAAATACTGAAGATATATCTGATTTATCAGTACCAGAAATATTATTACTGTGAACTGACTTTATATAATCGACCTTGTGCTACTGACCAGACACTTCCTTCACAACTGACCATATGGCTTTAATTTTATCCTGTGAATTAGCTATTCTATTTGCATACCATATACTTTTTGCCTTGCTAACATTTTTAAGCACCTTACAATACTGTTTGTAATGGGCTACTGTAGCTTGATTGTGACTACTTCTAACATTTCGATATAATTCCCTCATTGTTCTACATGATATCCTTATCCAAGTAGTTAGCCAACCGGGCTGTCCATTACTGCTAGTACCCCGTTTAGTACGTTCTAATGGAAAGCAACTCTCAAAGAGTATGAGAAATGTGTTATGGAAAGCATTGTATTTATCATCTATGGTATCGGCACTATAAACATCTTGCCACTCTTGTTCCTTGACAAGTTTTAAAAAACTCTCTATTGCTGTTGGATTAACTTTCCTACGTAGTTTTTAATTAAATATGACATTGGTTTGAGTACAAAAACCTTTTAGTGTTAAAATTTTTGCATCATGGTCTGAAAGGCCATTCACCCTTTTACTAACAGAATGCCCATCTAGTAATGAAGAATGAATAAAAATATTGTCTATGACTGTGCCACTGTTCCCCTGCATCCTAGTTGGAAAAAATACAGTTTGCATCAGATCATCTGAATGTAGGAGGTCTACCAACATCCTTTTTCTTGCACAATCATATACAAAATTAATATTGAAGTCACCACATAACTACTTTCTGGTACTTCCTACAATTGAATCAAGAACCCTCTCTAGCTTAAGCAAAAATGCTCTGAAGTCCGAGTTAGGGGACCTATAAACAACAGCAATTAGAAGTTTAGTTTCACTAAATTCAACTAATGCTGCACAACTTTCAAATATCTGTTCAGTGCAGTGTCGTGATATGTTTATGGACTCAAATGAAACACTGTTTTTTACGTACAGACCCACTCCCCCACCCCGCAAGGAACACCTTGAGAAACAGCCAGCTAATATGTAGCCTGGTAAAGGAAGCCTCTGAATTATCAAATTATTTATGTGGTGCTCTGATATACCAATAATTTCAGAGTTAACATCTATCAGCAGTTCACTAACTTTATCTCTAATACCTCTTATATTTTGATGAAATATGCTAATTCCTTCTCTACTTGGAAACATTACATCCTCTGGAGGTGAGCCCTTAGTTAGAGGCACTTCCTTTAAGCAGGTATACCTACCAGCTAACTTCAATCTAAAAAAGGTGCAGCTCTAACACCAACTACTACAGGAATTTTTCCATGAGTGACACCACCACCACCACCACCACCCACTACACTGTCACCTATAAGCTTAGCCAGCCTCCCCTTCCCACACCTATTGAGGTGCAGGCCATGCCTAGTGAAACCCCATCTACTGATGGACCCAACTGGCACCACTGAGATGTGACCCATGCCCTCTGCCACCAGTGCCCTCCCCAGCCACACATTAACGCGCCTAACAGCCGCATTAAGGTGAGGCCGATCATGACGCTGAAACAGTTGCACGAAATGTACTTTAGTGCCACCAGTTTGAGTGGCTGTCTGAACCAAGTCACCACTGACATCATATTCCCTGTCCCTATCGAGACTGTTCCCTGCCCCACCCACTGCCACTACCTGATCCTCCTTCGTAAAATTCTTACATAACTCCCCTATGCTTTCAGTCACCTGAGCCAACCCTGCACTAGGCTTCACAATGCTGGTGACCTGGTACTCACTCCCCAACACTTTCTGCAACTGCTGGCCCATACCTCTACCGTGGAAACTACCTAGCAGCAGAACCTTCTTTCTGCTAGACTTTGCAACTAACCTAGGCCTCCTAATTGCTGAGGACCGCTGCAAGTTACCTACATCTACAGCTACACGAGGCTCCTCTCCACTGAACTCTGACAGTTGGTCGTATCTATTGCATGTATGCAAAGTAAAACTGTCTCAATACCTCCTCTTCCTAGCTACCTTCTTGCAAACTACCAGTTCCCATTACCCACCACCCTTCACCCTCCTCGACCTATCTAGTTCCTCCTTTGCGCATTGTAACTGCACCTGAAGGGCACAGACCTTACGCTCCTGCTCCTCTATTAACTTGTTCCTACTACAGATTCTACATTCCCAGGAGAGGATCTCCCTAAAATGACCACTGGCTTCCCCACTGCATTCCCCCCAATGAAAATACTTTGATCAAATCCCACAACGTAATGCACTACTCACAAACCTACGACAGAGCCCACACTTTTCACTCATGGTAAAATTTTACAGTTACTGAAAAAAAACTATACGTCTAAGTTAGCAAAGTTCAGTTACACCTGTAGAACTATTTAAGAACTAGCAATAATGGTCTCGAAATTCTCTGCCTACTAAGAAAGCAGCTACTTGTGAAACGTCCCCTTAGAAAAATTATGCATGACCTAAACAGCCTACTTGTATTAATACTACTACAACACTGCCGATACCAATACCAGCAAAACTTCACAAAATTATTAGCTAAAACCAAAAATTAAAACGACCACTGTAACACTAAGCGAAGTTAAAACTCTGAATGAAAATTTTACTGAAATACTTCACTAGAAAGAATAACAAACGTCAGTTGAAAACTAAAGCACGAAATTTACTAAACGATTTCAACACACTGAAAACTCTATAAAACAGCCAGCGAACGATTACAAAAGTTTATTCGTTATTTCGCCACAAACGGCACACAACACCACAGAAATCTATTAAATTTAATAACTGTATTACAGAGCACAAATAAGTTTGTCAGTACTTAGCTTATAACCGCTACAGCTGCAGTGCACGCCGCAAACTGTAAACACACCACGGAGGCGCTAGGCTTAGACGAACGACGAAAGCACACTCACAAATAATAGACCACTCGAGTCAATAACACAGGAGGAAAGACTTATATTAATGAAAATCCACTAATAAGTTACTTTTACGGCAAATATTAACACAAATAAACTTTAAAATAAGTAAATGAAGTCTAAAATTTATAAAATATTAACGAGCTATTTCAACAGCAGTGCAGCACACGTGACGTCACATATGGTGACTCACATGTTTAGCAGTTTCAAACGGTTGCTGCTTCCCCAACTGAGCCTCCTCGACTCCCCATTACGTTTTAACCTAATGGATGAATTGTCTCACCGACAACACACAATGCCGCAAGACTGCAATGTCATTTGGGCCAGGAGGGGGTGAGCTGGAACTTTTTTTGAGATGAGATGGGTAGGGAAAGCTGGTTAAGTATTGGAAAGTGGCGTTCTTCTTGGGAAGAGTTTCTGCAGTTTGGGAGGGTAAGGCGATTTAAATTCCTTTGGAAAAGCTTTGGAGTGCACATATAGGAAGGGTGGGACGTGTTGGTACAGAGTGGCAGCTCGCTAGAGTACTCAAAAATGGGGTAGAGTGTAGGTTGCTGGAAATGTCGTTTAGATATAAGAGAGGTCTATATCTTTCAAATGTTAGAGAAGTTGTGTGAATTTGATTCAGTGTTGAAGAAGGCTTGCAGGCAAAGGAAGCCAGATGCTGAAGGCAAGGTGGGCTGTATAGTACTGTAACATATGGCGGGAGGGGTGAGGATAGATCGAAGGGCCTTGCTGAAGATTGACGTAAGGCAAATGGATCAGTAAAATGACGGTTCTCTGGGTTATTATTGAGTCTGAGGAGATGTTGGAGTCTGGTCTTCCACAGCTCCGATTAGAAACCTGAGTAAATGGTGCTGTTGTGTAAGGATGATAATGTTTCCAGAAAGAAGAATTTTCCTTAAGGTGATGGCATGTAATGGCATTATAGGCGGGCGCTGTTAATAAGAGTGGTTTTAATATTGTACGCTGTATTGGTGTATTTGAATCTGTTTGTGGTGTGGAGTATAAGTTTTGAAAATGGGTGACAAGGGGAGGGACGAAGGTCGTAATGCGATCATGGTCACAAGAGGCCTTGAAATGATCGATATTGGGGTTGTCATGGGTGGTGAAATTGTAGGTACGATGCGAACGGTTGCCTTTGCTCAGGTTGTCAGGAAGCAGCTGGTTGTTCTGGAGGAGTGGATAGTGTGGAGAATATTGTAAGTCAGTGGAAGATATTCTAATGTATACAGGAGTTTATTGACATTGTTGTATAAAGTTTTTAGGCGAATGTATGGGCAAACCCGGGTACCTTAATACACATATTGTGTACTATTGTCAACGATATTTATGTTCGTAAATGATTATTAATCTGATTTCTTATGTATTCAGCAACGTTCTACGAGTCCGGTTTCAGCTCAAAATAAACCGTATCGGAATTAAACGTAACAACTTTCATGTTGTTGTTGTTGTGGTCTTCAGTCCTGAGACCGGTTTGATGCAGCTCTCCATGCTACTCTATCCTGTGCAAGCTGCTTCATCTCCCAGTACGTACTGCAGCCTACATCCTTCTGGATTTGCTTAGTGTATTCATCTCTTGGTCTCCCTCTACGATTTTTACCCTCCACGCTGCCCTCCAATACTAAATTGGTGATCCCTTGATGCCTCAGAACATGTCCTACCAACCGATCCCTTCTTCTAATCAAGTTGTACCACAAACTCCTCTTCTCCCCAATTCTGTTCAATACCTCCTCATTAGTTATGTGATCTACCCATCTAATCTTCAGCATTCTTCTGTAGCACCACATTTCAAAAGCTTCTATTCTCTTCTTGTCCAAACTATTTATCGTCCATGTTTCACTTCCATACATAGGTGCAAAATATCCAGTTTTGTCCCACTCATGGTATAAACGGAGGTATCCATTTAAAGGAATGGAAAGAACTTGAAAACAAGGAAACATTTGTATTCTATTGCAAACACTTCTGTAAACACACAAAGACCTTTAAAATTACTACCGAATAATACCATAAATACCATAAGCGTGCGAAACTGGTTTTCCATAAAGAAGTTCAAATTTTCAAATATTGCCAAGTTTTCAATAATTTTTTCCAATAAAAAACAAAACTACCATCATTAAAAACTGAAATCGCAAACGAAGTAAGTGCCTTCTACCTAAACAATGGATCATTCCTCACGTGCGCATTAACGGCTGGGTAGATATTGTATCCATCCATCCTTCGGTAATCGGTCTAAATATAGTTTACTAGACTATTACACTTAATGCATGCTTTGTCTGAGCCTTCAACCTTTGGAGGAGTGACACAGTGAATGACGTAGGCGAACCAGATGTTCCAACAACCCCATCCAATCTGTCCGATGTCACTTCCGAAGTCCCAGGAACTGCTACCAACTAATTCTGTCGTTCTGAAAATTTTTCGGTTGTATGACATTGCGAAAATTTGTCTTGGAACACATTGGCTTCAAGGACGCCATCTTGAAACGTCTTTGGTACTCTTCTTCCTCTCGTGGTGCTTTGTATTGATGTTCTCTTTTTGTTTACTTAAAGTGTGGGGCAAAATCAGACCACGGTGTGAAACAGAACGAAACATGGAGTTAGAATGTTAGTATTTACATTATGTTCATTATACAAAACGTGCATAATCGAATTTATTATCAGGTAATATTTCTGTACAAACACTTCTCCAAGAAGCGCCAACACTGGAGAAAATTTCAGCGGAGACATTAAAAAAGCTTAGAAGGTAAAGGAGCAGGCATCAATCAGCCAAAGACGATTATCTGCAACTCCAGAAACGGCGGTTGCTAGTACTCTGGGAGTTATAAGACCAATCTCACACAGACATCTTTTAGGTAGAGTGTAAGAGTTATTGTCCGCAGCTCGTGGTCATGCGGTAGCGTTCTCGCTTCCCGCGCCCGGGTTCCCGGGTTCGATTCCCGGCGGGGTCAGGCATTTTCTCTGCCTCGTGATGACTGGGTGTTGTGTGCTGCCCTTAGGTTAGTTAGGTTTAAGTAGTTCTAAGTTCTAGGGGACTGATGACCATAGATGTTAAGTCCCATAGTGCTCAGAGCCATTTGAACCATTTTTTGTAAGAGTTATTACTGCTAGTAATTCATGGCTGATGCCACAGTATTGTCGAATGTGTTGCCGTACACGTGGTATGCAGCCCCCTACGAAACTGACACAACTGCAGTTGAGAACACGATGTAAAGCTCATCACACACTTGTCATTATTTTCTTAAACTACCGAACTACGCCAATGTGTGCTGGTGCTGCTGCTATAGACCGCGTTAATTTGATCACGACAGATAGATCACATATGGAAATGTGAAATACTATTTTCAACTACCTGCCCACCTGCCCATAACACTGTGTGCTGGCGCAAAAGTTAACTTACTGGGGAGCCCCTAGTCTTCTCGGCATGTGCTGGTGAGTAGAAAATGCTGCAACAGTGTGCTGCTGGACGAAAGTTAGTAGCAATGCGTTTTGGAGCTGAAAAATAATTGTAAACAATTATAAAAACAACAACAGACTTTAAATGTTTATGACTGTGTGCTGAAGTATAGTTATAAATAATTATAATAGGTAATGAAAGAAATAGTTGGAATACTGTCAGAACTTGCATTAGGAAATCTCCTTCATTTATTGATGGCGACCATTTCCGGACTTGAGTCCAGTCTCAAACAATCCATATTCGTAAATGACAGAGTACAGTTATGTATGCTTGCGTGGAACAACCATAGCGAATAATCCAAATGCTAATACAAATACTTAAGCATGTGGGAGACAATTTAGAATGAATAAAATGATAATTAAATAGACACCCTAGCTGCAAGCAGGCGTTGATACACTTCATTGGGGACATGTTGAAAATGTGTGCCCCGACCGGGACTCGAACCCGGGATCTCCTGCTTACATGGCAGACGCTCTATCCATCTGAGCCACCGCGGGCACAGAGGATAGTGCGTCTGCAGGGACTTATCCCTTGCACGCTCCCCGTGAGATCCACATTCCCAACATGTCCACAACACTACATTCGTAGTGCGCCTAATAGATGTTTGCTCATCATACTCATTACCGTGGCAGATTAATCTACCAAGTCCCGTACGAGTTCGGGCATAGCGTGTGCGTTCGCACAAGAAGGTCAAAGGCCGGGAACCAATATTTTTTAACTATATATATGACGGTAGTATCTGTTCCCGAAAGAACAGTTACCGTGGATGACCATGCAGCTTTGCTAGAAATGAAATGATAATTAAATAGACACCCTAGCTGCAAGCAGGAGTATGATGGGCAAACATCTATTAGGCGCACTACGAATGTAGTGTTGTGGACATGTTGGGAATGTGGATTCACGGGGAGCGTGCAAGGGATAAGTCCCTGCAGACGCACTATCCTCTGTGCCCGCGGTGGCTCCGATGGATAGAGCGTCTGCCATGTAAGCAGGAGATCCCGGGTTCGATTCCCGGTCGGGGCACACATTTTCAACATGTCCCCAATGAAGTGTATCAACGCCTGCTTGCAGCTAGGGTGTCTATTTAATTATCATTTCATTTCTAGCAAAGCTGCATGGTCATCCACGGTAACTGTTCTTTCGCGAACAGATATTACCGTCATATATATAGTTATTAGAATGAATAGTGACAAGAGAACACAACTGATTTGTCTTCGCACGGCCCTGTGTAACCTGTCTATTGTATGCTTAAGTATCTGTATTATCATTTGGATTATCTGCTGTAGCTGTCCCACACATGCATACATAACTGTATTCAGTCACTTATGAAGATGGATGGTTTGAGGTTGGACTCAAGTTGGAAACTGTCCATCATCAGTAAATAAAGGAGACTTCTAATGTAGCTCACGACAGTATTCCAACAACTTCTTTCACTAAAGACAAAATTGCGGACACAGTTTATCTTCTGCCGTAGTGGAGGTTTGTTAATTATAACAGACATATTTGACAAATACTTACTGAATGCTTGCCGATATCAATATTCAGTACTAGCAAATACTTACTGGCTGCCTACTTCTGCTCAGAATGTGTTTTTTGCCATACAGAGGATTAATGCAGCTACTGCTGACGGTGGTGGTGGTTGTGGTGGTGGAAGACTCGTACAGGTATTGATTGCACAAGTGACAGACACTTCACGTGGTGGCCTCGGAGCACTAAGCTCCACGCCATGGACGAAAAGCACAATAATCAAGTGTCATATTCCCCAAAGGATTTGTGGAAAGGGCGAAGAGGTGAAGATGTGGCGAAGAGGGAGACAGAGAGGATAGAAACAGAGAGCACAATGAAATAAGAGATCAACTATATAAGAGCCCAATTATAAAAGTTTTACTTGCTATCAGGGTCAGGGGAAATATAGATAAAAGGTCACAAGGTTATCCAGAACTCTCTTTGGTATTCTGCTGGCGTATTGCAGCACATTCGGATGCACCAACGATGATATGACGGTTGTCAGACGCTCTGCTGGAGGAATGTAACTCTTTACCAGAAGAAGCCTGCATGGGAGCACGTTGTAGAAACTGCAACACCGTCCGTGGTGGCCACACATCCCCTTGAGAACCATGTCCCGCCTTTTGCAATGTCCAGAAGATCATCATGAATCGCCATAACTTCAGGGTAATGATTGCCTTCGATTAAAATTGTCATTTATGTTCATCTCACTGCGTATTACTTTCAGTGACGTTCTGTACTGTGCTGTGCTTTGATATGCTACTGTACTGTAGCAGTTCTTTCTAATTATGGTCAAAGTTCATGCAGCTGTATTCATGAGAAAGTCACTTTCGTTCGTAAGTTTTGCACCCCGGTATACATGGAGATGGTACATCGTACTAAAATTATCGATTTTCTTTCATACGTAATTCTCGTGTTGAGCGAGGGAAAAATTACTGTCTATGTGGCGCTTTACGCGCCTCAATCTCTCTCGCCTTATTCTCATGATCCCTACGTTCATCGCACCGTAATAGTCACGTAGTATTCTTCGAAAACGGGCAATCCGCATTCACCCACTCGGGTTTTCGCGAGATCTACGTCGTCTTTCTTCCAAGGATTCCCGGACAAGTTTCCCGATGATTTCCATCACACTTTCTTTGCTATCCTTGCACCGCCTCTCTGAATTCGTTCGCTGTCTCTTGCCGTGCCTACTTGATACGGAATGCAGGATTGGCAACTGTAGTATGTCCAAAGCTGGTACTTTCCTGTACCTAGTAGCATCCTCATTGATCAACTTTATAGTTCCAATGGCCCGATTTGGCAAACTGCTTAGGTATATCCAAAATATTACAGATCCCACACCCGATGCTGCTTTAGTTTCTGTTGGACATTCGCCGTCCTATAAAACGTACTGGCTTCTATTACTAAAGTATTCCTCAGGCCAATCCCATTCTATGTTGCACTGCATTCGACGACGAAGGATCGTGTCGAACGCCTTTGGGGAAACTAGAAAGTCAGAATCTAGCCGTTCACTCGCATCTACTGTTGCCAAGACGTCTATGATTACAGCAACTTGTGTTTCACACGAGTGTTTTTTTTTGTAAGTCTGTGCTGTTTTTTTTTTTTCGGGAATGCCATAATTTTTTATCTTAAAATATGCTCTAGGACCGTACAACAGACGGACTTCGGTGTGAGTGGTGTGTAAGTCTGGCTTTCCAACTTTTATTCTTATTGTAAACACCACTGACCTGCACTCTTTTCGGTCGCAAGAGGTTACCGATAAATGAGAGCTGCAAAAAAAGCTAATCCCGAGCCGAGTTATATGTAAAACCTACTTGCGTTGGACAACTATATGGAGAAATGCACCCTCGAACATAAACACAGATACTAGCTAAGACTGCAACTTGCGCTGTTGTATTTGGCCACGAACGGCACACGTGCAATGTCCTCAAATAGTTGCGCATTTCACTGGTGGTTGGACAGTGTTCTGTGCAGTTGCGAGTTTGTCATGTAGAGGCAAAGTCAATTCGAACGTGGACGTATTGTTGATGCTCGTGTGGCGGGCGCTTACGTGAGGATGATGAAGTGTTTGTGGCGCACTCTACTGCGCGGTCATCAGCGCCCGTACAAAGTCCCAATTGTTTCACAGTCCAATTGTGCCACCGTCACGAACGGTGATGGTCATTATGAAATGATGAGGACAATACAAACACCCCGTCCCTGGGCAGAGAAAATCCCGAACCTGGCCGGGAATCGAACCCGGGACCCCGTGATCCATAGGCAGCAACGCTAGCCACAAGACCTCGAGCAACGGACTTGCGTGAAGAAGACGGCCGAAGTGTCTGGTGTTTCAAGAGGCGCCGTGTCGAAGATTGATACTGCATACAGGGAAAGAGGAAAAACATCATCTATAAAGTAACACCGCAGACGAAAGTGGGTGTTGAGTGATGCTGACAGGCGGTGAGAAATAATAAGACGACAGCTGCAACAGTCACTGCAGAACAGGAAGTCGCACTCGCGAAACTTGTCACCATCGATAAAACACTAAGGAAGCTGCAAGAGCAGGGAATTGTGGGAACACTTGGAACTCCAAGTGCATATGCCCGTAACTGGAAAACGTGGTGCCTAAGCTATTAAATGTGGGCTATGGGGTAATGATGGGGTAATAATGATCGGCCCAACGGTTACTCTGCAAGGTCGCATTACAAGATTGGCGATTTTGGCTTATCACGTCCGTTTCATGGTGCTATGTTTGTTCCCAGTGGAGACGCTGTTTTCCAGCTCACATCGTCCAGGACTGGTTTTGCGAACAGGAGGAGGAAGTGTCGCATCTCCCCTGACCGCCATAGTCCGCAGATCTCATTATCATTGAAAGTTTGTGGCTTACGTTGAAGAGAAGCGTGCAAAATCACTACCCACCTCCGTTCCCTTCACGTGAGCTTGCCTTTGTCTTACAGGACTAATGGTGTAAGATCCCAGGGAAATGTGGTAGGTACGGTGTTGTTGTCTATCTACATAAATGATCTTTTGGATAGGGTGGATAGCAATGTGCGGCTGTTTGCTGATGATGTTGTGGTGTACGGGAAGGTGTCGTCGTTGAGTGACTGTAGGAGGATACAAGATGACTTGGACAGGATTTGTGATTGGTGTAAAAATGGCAGCTAACTCTAAATATAGACAAATGTAAATTAATGCAGATCAATAGGAAAAAGAATCCTTTAATGTTTCAATACTCCATTAGTAGTGTAGCGCTTGACACAGTCACGTCGATATGAAGTGGAACAAGTATGTAGCCGGCCGGTGTGGCCGTGCGGTTCTAGGCGCTACAGTCTGGAAACGCGTGACTGCTACGGTCGCAGGTTCGAATCTTGCCTCGGGCATGGATGTGTGTAATGTCCTTAGGTTAGTTAGGTTTAAGTAGTTCTAAGTTCTAGGGGACTGATGACCACAGCAGTTAAGTCCCATAGGGCTCAGAGCCATTTTTTCAACAAACATGTAACGGCAGTTGTGGGGAAGGCGGATAGCCGTTTTCCGTTCATTGGTAGAATTTTGGGAGGACGTGGTTCATCTGCAAAGGAGACGGCTTATAAAACACTAATACGACCTATTCTTGAGTATTGCTCGAGCGTTTGGGATCCCTGTCGGATTGAGGGAGGACACAGAAGCAATTCAGAGGGGGGCTGCTAGATTTGTTACTGGTAGCTTTGATCATCACACGAGTGTTACGGAAATGCTTCAGGAACTCGGGTGGGAGTCTCTGGAGGAAAGGATGCGTTCTTTTCGCTACTGAGGAAATTTAGAGAACCAGCATTTGAGGCTGACTGCAGTACAATTTTACTGCCGCCAACTTATATTTCGTGGAAAGACCACAAAGATAAGAGAGATTAGAGCTCGTACAGAGGCATATAGGCAGTCATTTTTCCCTCGTTCTGTTTGGGAGTGGAACAGGGAGAGAAGATGCTAGTTGTGGTACGAGGTACCCTCCGCCACGCATCGTATGGTGGATTGCGAAGTATGTATGTAGCTGTAGATGTAGATGAAAGCTTTATTGTATGAGATGCTGGTTATATTTGTCGTAGTACGGAGTGATGTGCCGCGAAACTAGTGATCCTAATCTGCAATCCTGGATACGCTTAGGCAAAAAAGGATCTGGAATACTTATCTACTAATCCCTACTGCTTTTTTATAACATCCACAGATGCTGCTGTCGCGCGCCATAGGTGCAATGGCCACAATGTGGTTAGGTAAAGTAGGATGAATGTCTGTCCTGAAAGCATGTACAACAATTTCCTTACCCTGACGCAACGGAACCAAGCAGCACAGTATGGCCTTGTTAATCAGTATGTCACGTACTTGTTTATCTGTTGCGCCGGCCGCTGTGGCCGAGCGGTTCTAGGCTGATCAGTCAGGAACCACGCTGCTGCTAGGGTCGCAGGTTCGAATCCTGTCTCGGGCATGGATGTGTGTGATGTCCTTAGGTTGGTTAGGTTTAAGTAGATCTAAGTCTAGGGGACTGATGACCTCAGATGTTAAGTCCCATAGTGCCATTTGAACTAATAATCTGTTGCCTGGGAAGCTTGAAGGAAAAGATTTAAGTTAAACCTTGGGATTTATTACAGTTATCTGTACACGAATGAAGTTTAATAGCATAACAAACAATGTTCTGAAATGCTACTGTTCTTTAGAAAGTGCAGGCTTGACAAAGTAATCGGAATACGGGGGGGGGGGGGGGGGGGGGTTGTCTTTGTGAGAATAAGTGGAACTATTTTATAAGCTTGTACGCGATCCAACATGCTGCAACAGAGAAAAGCACTGCTGAGGGCAAAGAACAAGAGAGAAAGTTGTTCTAACTCATTCACAGAACTTTGTGTTGCTGATAAACATAAAACCTCGTTAATCGATTTGCACGGAACAAGAGCACGTCGAGAGATAAATTAACAGTAATCACAGTCGTTGAAACGAGACAATGCGCACACTGCTGAGCCTAAAACAGGCGGTAAGAAGAATTTAATTTACGGTTCACGTAAAAAAGACTTCACCGATTTCGAAGAGTTTGAGACAAAGAACCGTGACTACTAACAACCTCTGATCACAAGATAATCACTGCTGTAGCACGTCCCGTCCTCAGTTGCCTGCTCGCTACTCGGCCCCCGCGACAGGACACACTAGTTGTCGCACCATCCGGGCAATCACATCTCTGTCCTCCAGGTGCAACACGACGGGCTAGTCAGCTTGCGTCCAAAGTGTGTCCTATGAATTCGTTGTCTGCATGCTGTAATGGACAGACTCTCAAAAGAGCTCGAAACTTATACCGTGAACATCCAGCAAACAACGTAAACACACGCCCACGAATTCAGCAGGAACGATCGTTCCACCTACGTTTCCCAACTCAAGTGTGCCCCATGACAGAGAGGACTGTTGTCCTCTGCCACCACCTCTCTCTTTGTTTTTAGATTCCGCCCCCCCCCCTCCCCCCCCTCTCCCTCCTCTTCTGCCTGTGCATTCCAATGGTTCCGTCCTCCGTTCTGATCTCGGAGAGAGCAGAAAATTCGCCACAGCCTACAGCCAGACTAAGACAATAGATTTCATGCAAGACAGGGAGTGTTCATGAAATACAGACTGCTGATCACAAAGGGAGAGAAAGTGAGTATTACATAAAGCACGTACCTCTCAGATCACTTCCTTTAGGTGTGAGTTCGAGTAGCAAATGATAAAGATGAAAAATTAAATTGATAAAGTACCATATCTACATCTACATCCATATTCAGCAAGCCACCTGACGGTGTGTGGCGGAGGGTACCTTAAGCACCTCTATCGCTTCTCCCTTCTATTCCAGTCTCGTATTGTTCGTGGAAAGAAAGATTGTCGGTATGCCTCTGTGTGGGCTCTAATCTCTCTGATTTTATCCTCATGGTCTCTTCGTGAGATATACGTATGAGGGAGCAGTATACTGCTTGACTCCTCGGTGAAGGTATGTTCTCGAAACTTCAACAAAAGCCCCTACCGAGCTACTGAGCGTCTCTCCTGCAGAGTCTTCCACTGGAGTTTATCTACCATCTCCGTAACGCTTTCGCGATTACTAAATGATCCTGTAACGAAGCGCGCTGCTCTCCGTTGGATCTTCTCTATCTCTTCTATCAACCCTATCTCGTACGGATCCCACACCGGTGAGCAGTATTCAAGCAGTGGGCGAACAAGTGTACTGTAACTTACTTCCTTTGTTTTCGGACTGCATTTCCTTAGGATTCTTCCAATCAATCTCAGTCTGGCATCTGCTTTACTGACGATCAGTTTTATATGGTTATTCCATTTTAAATCACTGCTGATGCCTATTCCCAGATAATTTATGGGATTAACTGCTTCCAATTGTTGACCTGCTATAGTGCAGTTAAATGATAAAGGATCTTTCTTTCTATGTATTCGCAGCACATTACACTTTTCTACATTGAGATTCAATTTCCATTCCCTGCACCATGCGTCAATTCGTTGCAGATCCTCCTGCATTTCAGTACAATTTTCCATTGTTACAACCTCTCGATATACTACAGAATCATTCGCAAAAAGCCTCAGTGAACTTCCGATGTTATCCACAAGATAATTTATATATATTGTGAATATCAACCTAGTTGATAGGCTAGACTCTAATGATTGACGTCTCAGATAAATGGACGCCTTTCAGGTTTTTTTTTCCATATTTTTGGCCAACCCCAGTAAGTCGAATTCCATCGAGGTCCGGTGGCTTTTTCCATTTCCGTATCGTTATAAGTTTTCAGGTAATGCGGATGTTACTTAGGGAATCACTCATTTGTGAGTCTATACGACAGTCTAACATTGGTAACTTAGTATCCTCTTGCGTGAATACATTTTTAAATGTGGAATTTAAAATTTCTCCTTTGTGTCGGCTTAGGGCACTGGGCAGTGGCGTTTCCTTAGAGGAAGGGACAGTCACTTGTTAGCGAATGTTTCCACGGGTTCACTAGGCCGCTCATTAACTGTTTCGCTGTATTCTTGGAATTTCAGAATGTCGATGAGAGACGATTTTTATTTCTTCATCACAGTTATTCGGCGTAATAGAAAAAGTCTAAATGCAGCTGCACATACACAGCGAAACCGACAATCGTCCAGTTTCTATGACGTGTGAGCGGAGTCTCGGACCTATATTTCGTTGTGATTTATTCTTAGAAACACATGCGCCTCTAGCAGGTTACCAGTCTTAGTAAAATATGATGCAACAAACCATGCATAACACTAAACTAGTTTGAACGAGATGGCATAGTGGGTAGGAAGTGAGTCTCGCACTAGAGAATAGCCGGCTTCACGTCACGTCCATATTCCCAAACTCACGTGCCACACTTGTTCTTTCAAAAGGGTTGCGCTCAGCTCCATTACCCGTTAATGTCCGTTTCCAGTTTTTACTCCATCTGGAGTGATCGCGCTGTCAACAGGACTTTCAATTTTAATCTTGTTTCCAAGCTTATGAAACGCATAAATTATGATACAATTTTTTCAAACCATGCACATATATATTGTCTGATCTATCACTTTCAAAGGCTAAACCCATATATGATATGAGAATGTATGATGAATGTATCATGTATGTACTACACTCCTCCTAGACCACTGGAACGATTTCAACCAGACTTTGTTGCACGTATCACTGTCTGGAAAGAATCGCTGTGAGGCTAAGAATTACCTGCCTGTCGAACGGGTGTGGGGTGTGAATGAAAAACCAGTGTAGCCCATGACGAGCGAAAACTAAAAATTTATTCGTCCAGTGTTTGAAAGTGAGAACACTTAGTGACTTGCAACAAAGTTTGTATATAACTTCAAATTTTTACGTAACCCTTTCTCACTGACAATGGTCACAAAATGACAAAAGGAAAATTGTTTATCTCTTACTACATTTTCTCTGTTCATTCAGTAAAACTGCTGCATGAGGTATGTCGTTTCAATTTATTAGCTCTTCACTACTGACTCTATTCACAATAAATTTCGCAGGCAATATCCACATATGCTACTGAATTTACCTGCAAAATTATATCTTTGTAAGATACATAGGTCAGCAGATATGACGCCATAAACATTGAGATGCGTGAAAAACTTTCACATCATGCACGTCGTTTAAATTTGTTATTTATCTACCGTAGTGTATTCACAACAAATTTCACAGAGGATCCATACACGCCACTGAAAATGCGTGCAAAATTATGTCATTTTACGACACATGATTTAGCAGATATTGTGTCAGAAACACAGAGCTGCATGAAAAACTGACGCATCATCCATGACGTTTAATATTATTATGTCTGTGCTACTGACTCTACCCGAAACACTAACAGTTTGAATGTATCTGCAAAATTGTGCCATTTTATCATTGCATGACTCATTATTTAGGAGATATGCCGTCACAAATATTGATTTGTGTGAAACGAAAGCGCGGGGAGAAATTCGCTACAGATATTGGTCAAATATGTGTACAAATACGTGTAAAGTATGTTAAATTTATGTGTAATATATGTGACATGTCCGTACTCCGCCAAACCGCGAGTAAAAAACTCCTTCTAAACCCCTGGATTGATTCCATTACGAACTATGTGGAAATACATAGTATGGGGGTAAGAACCACCAGCTTGTTATTTGGGTGGGAGTGATAACTTGGAGAGAGAAGGTGAGGAGAAAGAGATGGGCGGAGAAGCAGAGTTGGAAATAGGGAATGGAGGAAGAGAAAATGACAGAGAGAGGGAGAAGAGGAAATGGACCAGAGAAAGGGAAGAGGATGAGATGGGTGGAGAGAGGGAGGGGGGGGAGAAATCGACAGGGAGAGAGAGAGAGGGGGGGGGGAGGAGTAGATGGAGAGAGAGAGGGTGGGGGGGAGAGCAGAGTGACAGAGAGACGATATGGACAGAGAAAGGGGTAAAGAGGAGATTAACAGAGATAGGGGGGAGAAGGAGATAGGGAGGAGGAAAAAGAGATTAACTTAGAAGGTGTGAGGAGTTGAACTTCGAGAGAGAAGAGAAGATGGACTTCGAGATGGGGAGGGGGGGGATGGTAGTGATGGACAGAGCTAGGAATAGGAACAGATGGAGATGGACAGAGAGTGAACAGAATAGGAGATGGACAGAGCGGGGAGGAAGAGACCAGAATAAATACAAAGGTGAACAATGCCGGGTACTCAGCTGGTATAAGGGTCGTTCCAAAAGAAACGAGGCGGAGTCTGGAATCCTCAAACCGGTGACAGGAGGTTAATATCGTGGAGTGTGTAACGAGGTGTGGTTCCAAACATAGCGTGGAGGTTCACAGACCGTCGCTAGAGGGCACGCGTGCACGTGACTTTACAGAGCTATGAGCAGCATGCATCAATCGTCCAACGCTGCCAGTCGCATTGCAAACAGTGACATGAAGGCACCAAAAGAAGAGCAAAGAGGTGTTACTAGTTTTCTGACAGCAGAAGGAGTAGGAGGAACGGACATTCGTCGACGAATGTCACAAGTGTACGGCAAACACTATGTTCGTTGCAAGGGTAAAGGGATGGCACAAGCGCTTCAGGGAAGGACGGGTGTCGTTAGCCGATGATGCACAGTCTGGAGCACCACAACTGCATTACCGATGACATCGTCCAGCTGGTGGATGCACTCATTACCCAGGACCGCCGAGTGACAGTGAAAGTGGTCGGATTGAGCGTCGGAAGTGTTCACACCATCGTGAAGGAACGACTGCACATGCGCAAAGTGTGTGCCCAATGGGTGCCTCAGGGTCTTCAACCGCACCATGAAGCATGTCAAATGGCCCATTGTGTTACTCATCTGCAACGCTGTGCTCGGGAAGGGAATGCGTTCCTGGCACGAGTGGTGGCTGGAGATGAGTCATGGTGTCGTAACTTCGAACCAGAATCAAAATGACAAAGTGTCCAGTGGAAGCCTCCAGGGTCACCTCCACCAAAAAAAGCCAATGCCATCCACACGAGTACAGGAAAGGTTATGCTGACATCCTTCTTTGACCAAGATTGCCCCTTTCTGATTCACTTCCTGCAGCACGCGACAACAGTGAATGGTGAGCGTTACTCGCAAACCTTGACCATCCTCCGTTAAGCGACTAAACCAAAACGACCGGGCAATTTCACTCGTGGGACCGTCCGGGGTGGCCGAGCGGTTCTAGACGCTACAGTCTGGAACCGCGCGACCGCTACGGTCGCAGGTTCGAATTCTGCCTAGGGCATGGATCTGTGTGATGTCCTTAGGTTAGTTAGGTTTAAGTAGTTCTAAGTTCTAGGGGACTGATGACCTCAGAAGTTAAGTCCCATAGTTCTCAGAGCCATTTGAACCATTTTCACTCGTGGAGTCGTCCTGCTCCACGCCAATGCAAAGTACGGCCAACACAGTCGCGGCGCTACCAAAATATATTAGATATGCCACTAGGTAACCTTTAATATTACGTTATTTATTTTTCAAACCTATTCTTAGTAATAAACTGTTCACTTTTATCCACTTGACTGAATAACGAATAGCGTTACATAACAGCTAAATAGACTTTTACAATTAATCTTGTGTGCCATTAATTTATAAGCAATACTCAGAGTTTTTCGATGTCTACTAGTAATGAGTTAGACATTCTTTGTTGCATGATAGCGTTTTGACCCTTGAGCCACGCGGGAATGCCTAACGGTCTAAGGCGCCTTACCACGATTGCGCTGTTCCCCCGTCGGAGGTTCGAGTCCTTCCTCGGGCATAGGTGTGCGTAAGTAAGTTTAAGTTTATTTAAGCAGTGCGTTGGCCTAGCGACCGATGACCTCAGCACTTTGGGCCCATAGAAACGTACCACAATTCCCAAATTTGACCGTTGTCGATATGCTGCCCATTACTAAGTGACCAGCAGCGTCTTGCATATATACATTGTCCGACAGAGAGCAGTGCAAATATCTATGTTACTCGCTTCTCATTTTATGTTATTTCAGGTTTTATCACATTAATGTTTACAAAGTAAATAAGCAACTCAGTAGCATTACGTAGCAGCTAAATAGGCTTTTAGAGTTAGTTCTGCCTGTGAGTTAGCTTGAAAGCAATAATTTAGAGCAAACAGCTAGACACAATTCATTACGTCGTAACCTCGTTGACAGCTATCGATCCTGAAAGTTTCTAACCAGCCAGTGGCGTCCTGTCCATGCAGCTGATGCTGTAGAGGGCAGTGCAGTTCCGAACCTAATGGCTTCCTATTTTACGATATTTTTCGTTTTAGTAGGTTATATTTTATAACGTAATTTTAAAATAAGGAAATTAATAGCATTATACACCGATGAAGTAAAATATTATGACCATCTATTTAATGGCGTGTAGTTCCACTTTTCAGACACAGTACAACAGAGGTTCTGCTTAGCATGGATTCTACAAGTCCTTGACAGGATTCCAGAATTGTGTGGATCTGGTGTCTACGCACACATCAAACAATTCCCGTAAATGAGGGGATGGTGGTTCACGGGCACGCGTCTGGCGCCCGATATGTGCTCCTATGGGGGCAGATCAGGCACGTTTGGTGTTTGCTGAGTTCACTATAATGCCCCTCAAACCGCTGTAGCACGATTCTGACCTCGCAACGTGGACAGTTATCCTGCTGAAAGACGTCACCGCCATAGGGGGAGACCTCAAGCGTGGAGGGATGGTGGTGGTCTGCAGTAATGCTGGCGTAGTTCATTGCTATCGTAGTGCCTCAGGGAACCACCACAGATCCCTTAGAGGCCCAACTCAGTGTTCCCCACAGAATAACTTCGCCTTCACCGACCTGCATCTGTGGCGTGGTGCATGTTTCGTGCAGCCATTCAGCAGGATAATCCATTGACCTGGTATGACAAGAAATGCGATTCATTCTACAGGCGAAACGTTTTATTGATCCACGGTGATGCTGTGCCCACTGCAGTCATAACTGATGATGACATTGCGTCAACACAGGAACACGCAGGGGTCGTGTCATGTGGTGCTCCATGTTCAACAATGTCCTCTGAACGGTGTGCTCCGAAACACTTCTGCCGGGTCGTGTCATGTGGTGCTCCATGTTCAACAATGTCCTCTGAACGGTGTGCTCCGAAACACTTCTGCCGGGTCGTGTCATGTGGTGCTCCATGTTCAACAATGTCCTCTGAACGGTGTGCTCCGAAACACTTCTGCCGGGTCGTGTCATGTGGTGCTCCATGTTCAACAATGTCCTCTGAACGTTGTGCTCCGAAACACTTCTGCCGGGTCATGTCATGTGGTGCTCCATGTTCAACAATGTCCTCTGAACGGTGTGCTCCGAAACACTTCTGCCGGGTCGTGTCATGTGGAGCTCCATGTTCAACAATGTCCTCTGAACGGTGTGCTCCGAAACACTTCTGCCGGGTCGTGTCATGTGGTGCTCCATGTTCAACAATGTCCTCTGAACGGTGTGCTCCGAAACACTTCTGCCGGGTCGTGTCATGTGGAGCTCCATGTTCAACAATGTCCTCTGAACGGTGTGCTCCGAAACACTTCTGCCGGGTCGTGTCATGTGGTGCTCCATGTTCAACAATGTCCTCTGAACGGTGTGCTCCGAAACACTTCTGCCTGCACCAGCACTGTGCTCTGACGTCAGATCTACCACAGATCGCTGTCTGTCTTGGATTACACAGTGGGGGATCCTTTGGCCTATAGGTTTGGTGATGAGACGTCGTCGTGGAATACCATACAGCCTGCTCGTTACTTCACTATCCTTCAAGCACTCTACGTAGGTGCTCACGACGGTAGTACTCCAACAACCGACCAGTATCGCCGTTTCAGAGATTCTCATTTCCAGCCGGTGCGCCACAACAATGTGACCTTTGTGAAAACCTCTTAATTTGTGGATTTCTGCATTTGCGGCTCATATCTTCTCTATAATGACTTCCTATTTGTCTCTTTTCCGGTTACATTCTTTCCTTTTTGCGTCACGTGCCCACAACACCACCTGGAGGTATTCAACCTCGTGGTGGCCAACGGTCATAATGTTGTGGCTCATCAGCGTATAACAGCCACATAAACTTCCAAAACTATTTCTGTGTGACAGCTTACTTCCAAGCAGTACTATAGAGTAACCAGTAAGGCATGCTTCATTACATCGTAACATATTTTTACATGTATATATATATATATATATATATGTCCACGTTTGTCAGTAATCAGTAGCGTCCTGTACATGCAGATGGTCCTGCAGAAGGTAGTCTAATAGCGATGTTACTTGCTTCTAACTTTGCGTTAGTTTTCGTTTTAATACGTCATTTTTTAACGTGAAAATATAAAAAAAGAAACTTAAGCCGACATTAAAATTCGATACAACAAGCAAGTTGGTAACAAAAATATTTTTTAGGCTCGTTACACACGTTAGTAAGCAACCAGTGACTCCTTATCACACATACTTTCCCATAGAGGGCAGAGTAAGTCATGAACTTTTTTACTGGATGCTATTTTATGTTCTGAGTCTTCCTTCGTAAATATAATAGTGGTCATTCTTAGAGTTTCTACGTTAGTAACTTAAGTTTGTGATGGTGGACTGGAATTCGATAGTAGGAAAATGAAGAGAAGGGAAAACTGTAGGTGAATATGGACTGCGGGAAAGTAATGAAAGAGAAAGCCGCCTGGTACAGTTTTGGACAGAGCACAGTTTAACCATCGCTAACACTTGGGTTAAGAATCTTGAAAGGAGGTTGTATACGTGGAAGAGACCTCGAGACACCGGAAGGTTTCAGACTGATTATATAATGGTAAGACAGATATTTTGGAGCACATTTTAAATCGTAAGACATTTCCAGGGCAAGGTGTGTACTCTGACCACAATTTATTGATAACGAAATATACATTAAAATTAAATAAATTGTAAAAAGGTAGGAAGTTAAGGATATGAGACTTGAGCAAGCTAAAAGAACCGGAGGTTGTTAAAATTTTCAGAGGGAGCATTAGTCAACGATTGGAAGAGGGGAAGGAATATAGTAAAAAGACGGATGGGTAGCTTTGAGAGATAAAACAGTGAAGGCAACAGAGAATTAAATAGGTAAAAAGGCAAGAACTTGTAGAAATCCTTGGATAGCACAGGATACACTGATTTTAATTGATGAAAGAAGAAAATATAAAAATGAAGCAGACGAAATGGGACTACAAATGTCTAAAAAATGAGACTAATAGGAAATGGAAAATGGCTAAGCAGGAATAGATAGACGACAAATGTAACGATTTAGGAGCATATCTCACTAGGGGAAAGATAACTGCCTACATGAAAATTAAGGAAGCCTTTGGGGCTATGTGAATATCAAGTGCTCAGATGTAAAACCAGTCCTAAGCAAAAAGGGAACACTTAGGGGTAGAAGGAGTATACAGAGAGTCTATACAAGAGTGAGCAGATTAATAAGCCATAGTCGCAAAACGCTAACACGAATGCTTTACAGAAGAATGGAAAAACTGGAAGAAGTCGACCTCGGGAAAGATCATTTTGGCTTCCGGATAAATGTGGGCACATGCGAGGGAATATTGACACTACGACTTGCCTAAGAACATTGCCTAAGTAAAGGCAAACCTGCATTTATAGCATTTGTAGACTTAGAGGACGCTTTTGACGTTGTTGACTGGAATACGCTCTTTGAAATTCTGAAGGTATCAGGGATAAAGCACAGGGAGCGAAAGGCTACTTATAACTTATACAGCAACCAGACGGTTGGCCATGAAAGGTAAGCAGTGGTTGAGAAGGGAATAAGACAGGTTTGTCACCTACTCCCCAAGATTTTGAGTTTGTACACTGAGCAAGCAGTAAAGGAAAGAAGAGAAAACTTTGGAGAAGGAATTAAAGTTGAGGGAGAAGAAATTTGAGATTTGCCGATGTCGTTGCAATTCTGTCAGAGACAGTAAAGGACTTGGAGGAGTAGTTGAGTGGTACGGGCAGTGTCTTGAAAGGTGGGTATAAGATGAATATGAACAGAAGCAAAAGAAGGATAATGGAATGTAATCGAATTAAATCAGGTGATACTAATAGAATTAAATTAGGAAACGAGACACTAGAAGCACGATGAGCTTTCCTACTTGGGCAGTAAAATGACTGATGATGGCCAAAGTAGGGAAGATATGAAATGGAGAATGGCAATGGCAAGAAAAGCGTTTTTGCACAAGAGACATTTGTTAACATCGAATATAGGTTTAAGTCTTTTATGAAAGTGTTTGTATAGAGCGTAGCCACGCATGAAAGTGAAGTATGGACGATAAACAGTTTAGAAAAGAAGAGAATAGAAGCTTTTAAAATATGGTGTTGCAGAAGAATGCTGAAAATTTGGTGGATAGATCGCGCAACCGTGATAAATAGAATTGGAGAGAAAATAAATTTACGACACGACCTGACTAGAAGAACGGATTGGTTGATAGGACACTTTCCCAGTCATCAAGGGATCACAAATGTAGAGGGTACAAATCATAGAGGCAGACTAAGGCAGTATCAGAATGTTGCAGGTTGCAGCAGTTACTCGCAGATGAAGAGGTCAGCACAGGACAAAGTTGTATGGAGAGTTTCATCGAACCAGTCTTCGGATTGAAGACCACAACAACAACAACAACAACAAAAACAACTCTTTTTCGTCAGGTATTCAATAAGCATTCATTCTATTGGTTACGAATGACATGCGGAGACGAGTAGACGAGTATCGGGTCGAACTTCCGCTTCTCCAGCAGTTGACAGCATCTAATGGCTTCTGCAGTACCTGCTTCGTGGATCCGTCTCCACACACCAACTTTGGGTATAACTTCGTTTCATTTTTATCGAATTGTTTGTATGTCCTCTATATTTATTGTAGTATATATCTGCAGCGTTAATAAGTAGTTCCAAAACAGAATTAATCAAAATGATGCAAAACTATTATACAGTTGCTGAGAAAGGAGGATTACATATTAATGATGAAAAGACAGAACATCTGGCCATATGTAAGAAAAACCAAAGTAATGCACTTTTGGCTGTAGATGATTCACTTTCAAAACAGTTGACCGCTTCAAGTACTTAGGGAGTCTGTTTAGTAACAATAATGGAATGGATATAGAAGTAGATGCCCGTTTAGCAACAGCGAACAAAACACTCTTAAGTTTTATCAAAATCTTACAGAAAAGATCACTTAGTACTAACTTCAAAATCCGCTTGTATCGGTCGACCATTATACCAGTACCATTATACAGGTGTGAACCATTAATATTCAGAAAGAAAGATGAAAAAAACTGTTAATCTCTGAAAGAAAAATACTAAGAAATATTTGTGGTCCAGCATATGATGAAGATAAAATGGAATTGAGGATAAGAAAAAATGAAGAATTAACTCTCGCATGATGTCTGGGGTCTTTTTAGACCACAAGGCTCGTTTAACTGCAAATAAGCAGTTTTAATGTGGTTGGAGACTATTCATCCTCCAGATATGCTTTTCACGTACTTTTTATTATAACTGGAAAAAATTTTAGAAGTTTGTGGTAAGTCCCCATGGGACCAGACTGCTGAAGTCATCGGTCCCTAGGTTTACACACTATTTAATCTAACTTCAACGAACTTACGCTGAGGATACACTCGAACCTTCGACGGGGGGAGCCTCGCGAACCGTGGTAAGGCGCCTCGGACGACGCGGCTACCCCACGCGGCCTTTATAACTCGGTTCAATATTTATGGTTATATCACAGTTTGTAGTACAACAATTTGAAATTTTTGCAGTGGGATCAGAATATACCCCAGGTATACAATATGTGATTTTCAGTAGTATGTATAAGTTTTGTTACGAAAATAAATATTGGCAACAGTGCATCTTATCAACTGACATTCATTTGTACATTGTTGTAAACAATGAATAGAAAATACATTCACATGCTTTGTTACGACAAATTCACAGTTTGAAATTGAGTTTTGTGGAAGGCAGACGTGGTGTATAGTTTATTCGTCATGGATAGTGATATACATTTTGCAAAGGGCTGCAGTCTCGATCACGCTTTGGCAGATTTACAGGTGAGTGATAGTGATAATGAATCAGTTTTTGGAAACGAGGATGACAGTGATGTTGATTGAGGAGATATGACAGAGAAAGATATACACGTCTGAGCTGAAGTGGATATGAGTGACTGTGAAGAAGATGATAATGGTATTCAAGTAACGAGAGCAAATACATTTGTGTCTAGAAGTGGACAGATAACACATTACAACCTGATGTGGGCAAGCAGGTTTCAAGGAATGTAATACGTGAAACTGCGCATGTTCCACGTCACCTTAGACCACAATTACAGACAAGGACAGATTGATTCAGACTTTTTATCACCAATCACATGCTGAGTGTAATGCATACCAATAATCATGCAAAAGATATTAAAATTCTGTAACCAACTCTTGAATGCTGGATTGAACTTGATCCTACACAGCTGCAGGCATTCTTTGGTCTACTAATAATATCTGGCTTGCATAAGGCATGTGGGAAGCCTTTTAGCGAATTTTTCTGAGAAGAGTATGGTTTACCTATTTTTCGAGCCACAATGAGTTTTTCAAGATTTCTTGATATTATGATGTGCCTCCAGTTCGATGATAAACTTGCAAGAGAAGAAAGGAAAGCTGCTTCTGGCTCATAAGCGGAACCTATACAGGCTGTGTTTGAAATGTTCGTTAATGCATGCATTTCGTCTTATGTCCCTGGACCTTATATTACAGTCGATGAGCATCAGTATACTTTCAGGGGACGGTGTCCATTCAACGTGTAATTTCCTTCGAAAGCTGGAAAGTATGGAATAAAAATGTGGGCTGCTGTAGATTGTGAGACCAGTGATGTCATTAATGCACAAGTGTATAGTGGGAAACCTGCTGATGTAAGGGAAATAAATCAAGGGAAACGAGTCGTACATGATTTAGTTGATCACCTGAAGGGAGGTAGGACCATTACCACTGATGACTTTTTTACTAGTTTTCATTTGGGACAAGAACTTCTTGCTAATAAATTGTCACTTGTAGGAACTGTTAGGGCCAACCAAAAAGAGATACCAAAAGAAATGTTGCCATCAAAACTGAGGCGTCCATTACCGACAACTTTTGGGTATGCACAGAATACTGTTTTAGCTTCGCATGTTCCTACACAAAATAAATCAATTTTGCTCGCTACTCTACACCAAACATTTAATGTAAGTGAGCATAAGCACAAAAAATCTGAAATAATAATGTTCTACAACTCAATAAAGTCACGAGTTGATACAGTTGACAAGATGGCTAGACCTTATTCAGTGAAACGTGGAACAAGAACGTAGCCACTTGCTGTATTTTTTGATATACTAAATTTAGCTTGTCTCAATGCTTACGTTCTGTATTGTAGAGCCGGCCGGGGTGGCCGAGCGGTTCTAGGCACTACAGTCTGGAACCGCGTGACCGCTACAGTCGCAGGTTCGAATCCTGCCTCAGGCATGGATGTGTGTGATTCCTTAGGCTAGTTGGGTTTAAGTAGTTCTAAGTTCTAGGCGACTGATGACCTTAGAAGTTAAGTTCCATAGTGCTCGGAGCCACTTGAACCATTTTTTTTATTGTAAATTTTTACATGATATGAGAAGTAAAACCTAGGAAAAGAACTAGTCAAATCTCACATTGAACGACGAATCCCGGCGTCCCAGTGCAGAACACAACGCGTTCGTTCAGCAATAATATCCTCAGGCTTCAAGGATCTTCTAAAGGAAAAACAATACGATAACCAGGAGGCCGATGTTCCAAATCTGAAAAGATGGTGGGTTTCCTGCCCGAGATCAAAGGAGAAGAAAGTGAATCAATATTGTGATCAGTGTCACAAGTTTGTCTGTAAAGAACATGCTAGGATAAATGCGTTGCGTTATGATTGTTCGTCATATGACACGGAGAGCGAGTAGGAGTGTATTTCTAATAAAATTCCATGTAATTGATGTTACACACAATTTTAATAAATTACAGTATTGTTACGTAGTGTGTGGGGTATGAATATTTGGTGTTAAAACAGTTTTTGGAACCAATCAAACTAAACGAAATATGTTTTCATTTTTCAAACAAGTGCAGTAAATAATTACGATTTATATGTAACTTAATTATATTGAGAAACTATGGAATTGTAATATCAAAATCGTGCATGTGTTTCTGAATGAACTATAATTTCTTTTTTAACATATTTCAAATTTTATCGCCATAAAGTTGCTTGACTCACTTTGGGTCAAAAAAGACCCCAGGCATACAATATGTTTTTCCAGAGCTGATACCATGCGAGGGTTAAGACAGCTGTACAAACGCCGTAACATCGTAGATGTGCTAAAGAAGAGAAGGTTGAACTGGGCAGGCCACATAGAATGACTAAAACAGACTACCTAAAATAGCATTCGGAAGTACAATAGATGGAACTAGAGGAAGAGGAAGACCCAGAAGTAGGTGGAGAGATAACGTACGGGAGGACACAAGTAGGATGAACACGAACACTGAATGGACAAATAGTGCACTCAACAGAAGGAAATGGAAGTGGCTTGTAGAGTAGGCGTATTGTCGATAAGGGCGTTGCCACTTGTGAATAAATAAAAATATATCTGAGAGTACGGTCTGAAGACGGTCCGCTTTGAACTGAAACCGGTTAACAATAAATGCGATTTGTGCAAGCTAGACTGTTTTTCTAAGCGTAATTGCGAAAAACCGGTAGTTGTTTTTCCCAAAATGTTTTCCAATATGTGTGAACAGAACAAGTTTGTTTCCAAACGGGACACACCACACAAACCGCAGACATTTGCGCTGTTAAAGTGATGTTTCCAGCGCAGTAGACTAACAAAGGTAAGTGGGAGTAAGAAATCAAGCGAAATGCAAGTACTCTGTGACGTGAAGGACTTCCAAAAGCTTATCGGTGAAATTCGGGTGCCCCTTGATAAGCTGTGTTTGTGTACGTTTCAATGAGATTTAAGATGCCTTTGGAGAGCCAGCCAGTTGAAGTTCCGAACTATTTCCGATACACACTTCTGCGAGACGATCACTGAGCTAATGTACACAAATACACAAAGAAAACTGTAGGAAACTGATGAGGTGTCCGGCTTGCTTTTATCAAATTCTTTTGCGATCGTTTTGCTGCACCTTGTCACTTCGTGGATAATTCGATTGTTCTCGCGAAATTTTTGCATCAGAGGGTTTATTGTGTAACGAGCACGAGGCTATATGGACTCGACCGTAGGGTTTCTCTTCGAGAATAGCGTTGTGGGTTGTGTTGGGTCGTGTGGTGGCTCCCCGTGAGGTGCCGCGAGTGACGCGAAGTGCGACGACAGGTGGCGGGGCAGTCGGCTGTAGTGTGTCTAAGGCCAATATTACACTGTCATACTTCTTTGACAAAGATTTGATCAAAGATATGATCAAATATTCGTCAAATTTGTTTGTCAAAGATATTTGACGTATCAGCTTTGACAAAGAAATATGATAGTGTAATACCTGAACTTTGTCAAATCTCGCCTGTCGTCAAATAAATATGATCAAATCTAGGGCCTCGCTGTAGATTTGATCATAAACGTCGCTTGTCTTCTGTTCACTGCAATGTGAAATGTTACCACTTGGAGAGCTAGCATCGCTTCAGCGTTCTGTTACCAGTAGCGTGTTTGTAAATGTGGCTGTGAAGTTTAATTCGTATGTGCCGTCAATTACAAAATTAAAGGAAATGTATGAAGCTGATGAGGCGCTTTACAACGTGGGGCACCCTGAGTGCAAAAATTAAGAAGACTGGAGAGGTACAAAAAACTTGCGGAGGTCATTAGCCGTGAGATACGGCCTGGGTGCACGGCTGACGACTTAAAAAAGAAAATTAATGGCCTCTGCTCAAGCTACTCTCACGAGAAAGCAAAAGTACATATCGATATACCATATCACATTGTAAAGTGCCTCATCAGTTTCATACATTTCTATTAATTTTGTAGTTGTGGGACACAAAATGTAATTATTACTTTGATCTACAATAAAAATAGTTCTTAATGCACATAAAGTTATTGAACATTTATTTATTTTCAGATATTGGTGCTTTAGTGCTTTATAAATTGCTTCACACGTTTTAAGTATAATTTTAGTTGTTGTGCAGTGTGGTATTCAAGTGCAGTACTGTAAGCTAGAGTAAGAAATCGGAGTATTACTGTCTTCTGCAGATATAGCAGTTCTTATGTGAGTATTGTGCTTTGTAATATGACGAGACACTTCGCTGAGCTAATACTGAAATGTCTGCTCATCCATTCTCAAGTAATTTATGTACGACTTGACGTCCTCCAGTACAAGCTCACGTAACAATTTTCGTTGAAAATTTTTATCGTCTCGTCGTAAAACTCACGGCTTCAACCAGGTACCTTTCCTTTTTTTCGCCCGCTTATCTTCCAATTGCGCACACACTGCAGTTGTGGTACATGCAACTGCTCCGCATAATAACAAGTTGTTGTTTTCAGCCATCTTGAACTTAGACGAAAAAATATGATAACAGTGTGATACCCCTTTTTAGCGCCACGTCAAATATCTATGTCAAACAAATTTGACGAATATTTTATCATATCTTTGATCAAATCTTTGTCAAATAAATATGATAGTGTAATATTGGCCTAAGATGGCTCTCGCATTTGTAATAGCGTGGTCCGGCTTGCCTTTTGCTATGGGCACGTGTGTCGCAAAGGGCTCTATTAACATCCTGAAGGGCAAATCCGGAGACTGTGAGCTACTTCGGAATTCTGTGGAGCAGATTCTTGTGAATTGGTGATACTGTGGCAGACTATTGCGGTAGTCTTGTCAGTTATTGTTACTCTGCTATACTGTCGCCACCGTGTTAATTCTAACTGGTCTAGACAGCTAAGCTATGTGCCTATGTACTTTCTACCGAGTTCTCTACAAAGCGATGAGAACTTTTTTACTACTTACACTTTCCCCGCGTCGTGGTTGTATCTGAAAGCCGAGTTACGTTTATTCTCATGTCAAAGTTTGGAAGGTGCTGTGACCTCAAGTTGGTCGTGTTTTGTTAACATTCTAATCTATAGCTAATACACGTAACAAGTGCATAAATGCCGTGCCTTATGTTTTAGTTATGTTGGTTGCCTGTGGTAACAAATCTAAGTTTCACGTATTCCTACCTAAATGTTCATCTTTGTTAACGCACCGTAAATGCCACCTTGATGACTGATGTTTTTTTAAAAACCCAGAAAGCAGCCATTTGACAGTGAGGCTTGTTCCTGCATGTGATTAATTGGAGTCAGGGTTTTAATGAGTTGTGTTGTACGCTAGTCAGTGTTTCAATTTATATGTTAAAAGCAAGTCAGTGACAATTATTATTTGGTGTTAGTTACAGAAAATTTGCTTTTTCACTCTGAGCTGTCGCTACTGTTTTCTTGGAAATACCATTGTTTCTAATGACATGCATCAGCTCCTATAGGTAGCTACTGTTTGAAAAGGCTGTGTCTGAAATTTACTTTATTTGGTATATGCGTTTTTAATTTTTAAATTTTAAAGTGTTCGCTAGCTGTAGTTATGTAATTATTGTTGCTCCTTTCAAAAACTTTTCACTGCAGTTTTAACGATTTATATGGTAACTGTAAGTTTATTCTTCTCGAACTGAATTACTCATGCGCGCAACTGTTTTCTAACTCACGTTTTAATTTGAATAATTATTACCCAAGCTTTATGAAACCCATGTCACTTTCGAGACCTTCTTTACTTGAGCTATACGTAGTGTGTAAGTAAAACTTGTCGTTTCGGCTTGGTTTCATATCGATCTCCATCACACTGTTAAGCTGTTACTTTTTCTAGCACAATGTCATCATAAATGACAATACTAAGTATATAGCATGTGTTATTCATCCTGTGAAATTTGAAATAATATATCTGCATTTTAACATCAAAGTTCAAAATTCTGTGTAATAAATTATTTTAAGCAAAATGTGTATTGTAATTACGACAGAGCACTGCACCACTTCCTCCTGGTTCCTACCACAATAATTGTATTGAAGACTGATGACAGCTGGAAAGGTAAGGTGATTCCACGTTAGTGTAGTAACGCTAATAATGACAGTGAATGCAAAAGTAATTCATTCGCAGTGTACCAAAACTGATTTTCGGTAGTTATCATATGTTCATATTGTTTTTTCTCTACTAACGTTACTCTAACTGAGTGATATTGTTGTAGGGAATAAACGTCACTCGTCATATAACCTACCAGCTCAGTTTCTACAGGAACAGCTGCACAGAGGAAGAAAGGGAGAATTGTATGTTATGCTACTGACGACGATTTCTCCAGATGCAGATCGATCTGTGCAAAACTAGAGAACAGAAGGCAGACAAAACGTCCAAACAAAAAGAAACCTATAACAAACAAATACAAGCAACAAACACAGCAGAACGGAAGAAAAGTGACAAGAAAAAAAACCTTAACTGTACATAATACAATATTTCGCATCTGACGTTCTCAGTTTCCAGCACTATGGACACAACAAGAAAAAGGAAATCCCCCTACTTTCGTTAAGTGATTCGGGACATCCTCTGTAAACTTAAAGTAGGTTGCAAGGGCCGGGTCTGAGTTGCGTTCTTTCCGAATGTAAGTCATTTCGAAACCTCTGTGTCGCCGTCTCGTCCGAGGCGGGCGTTCTGCGTAATAGTGTTCGTTGTTGCCGCCAGATGTCTCTTCAATGCGGAGTACTCACAGAATGCGCGGAGGTCTTCATCGTGGTAGCATAACTCGCCGCTAGATGGCAGACTTGCAGAAGAACCATGTGCAGCAAGCCGCAGTCATTTCCGTTAGGCGCCGTGTTTAATGTGAAGTTAACCGGGCGCTGCGTAGGAAACTGATTACAGAGATGATTCATATACATTCGGAGAGTTTTTTCACCAATTGTTAAAATTTATTTTGAAATACACGAAGATATCTTCCATTACTACTGAAAGCTATCAAGCAGCCTGTAAATACATTGTAGATGTTTTACTCACCCCAGAATAAATTCCTACGAATATTCCTACGAATAAAGCAGAAACCTTTTGAAAAGTTATATTCATACTACAAAACCGTAAAAAAGTGAAGGAAGCACGGATTTCAATATCACGTCATATCTTGCGAGTAACAATTACGGCTTCTTACTGTAGTCTTTAATTGCGGCACCATAAATAAACGCATTTGTTATTCTCGTGTAACCTTCGAGTCAGGTTTATGCACTTCCGTGTTCTAAGAATAAGGATAAAGTAAAACATGACATGCTGTCTGTGAACTGTCGACCATTCTTCTCCTACTGGTAGTAACAGTATCGCAATATAGGTTTTAATGTATTTCTTTCAGTTGCTGGGAATGCATTGCGAAAAATCATCCCCAAGATAATGCTCCCAGCTACTGTTACATTTTGTCTGCGTAATAGGAATTCTAACGTTTCTGTTCGAACATTTCAAAATTTCATGACTCGCTAATATCCCGTCTGTTGTTCACTATCCTTTGTGATTCTCTTGATAATAAATCTGGATTCACCATATGGCGAATTTGAACTCGCAGTAAGAAAAGCAAAAACAAATAAAAATAATTTTTCATTAATACCACTTAATGTCAAGTGCCGAAAGAGAGAATTCAAATCGTGTTAACTTGAAACATTGTATGTTCAACACAAAACTAATTTTTCCATTTCACTCTTTCCCTCCCCCCCCCCCCCCCCCCCCCCCGACCTGCCGAGTACTTTCAGTTAACCACAGCGAAGAAAAAGATATGAGTGAATGTCTACAATTCAATAATATAGAATAGTTTGTTATTTTGTCCAACAGGGTGCTCGGACATAGGGCATCCGCAGCTGTTTTCATAAGTTTTGTTAAGTAGCACCTGCAGATACATTAAATATCAAATTATTTACACGATTCGGTTTCGTCCGAAAGGTCATTATCATCTAGTCAGTCTCCTCACCTGTTGTGACTGGTCGCTTGATAATGGCCTACATCTACATCTACATTATATACTCCGATAGCCACCAACCGGTGTGTGACGGAGAGCACAATGCGCGCCAAAGTCATATGTACCAAAACGCACCGCGTAAGGACTACAATTTCCGGTGCTCATACTTCTGGCTCTATTGGCGATAAATAGTAGGGTCAAGTGTTTTGGATAGCCCTCGGGATAGGCACCATTTGAACACCGAATAGAAGGATCGTCTTAGTGTCACTAACCTACACTAAAGAATGAAAGTATGAATACATATATACTTCCTCCTGATTAGGCTAATAAAGGAAGTCGGTTGGTTCTTTTTACCTTTGATGCGATGTCTGGTGGGCTCAATTGTACTTATGGAGGCACAATTAGTTCATGTGCGGTTTCTCGGAAAACCCAAATAACAAGTTTTTTCACCATATTTTCGCAACCACCAGTGGACCAAAACTCAGGCGATGACTCCAAGATGCCAATGCACAGCATATGGCTGAAATTTTTACCATATATACCTAAGATCCCCCTCTCAAGTTACCTTGAAAATTTTATTGATATCTTTACCCGTTTACAAGATATAGAGATTCAAAGTTACATTGCTTCTGTAAGTAAAAAACGCAAGTAAAATTTATTACATAAATTGACTGACGGCTATATCTGTAATATGCACTGATTTAAATTGACCGGTATACCCGAGATGAATCAATGTTCATAAATGTTTCGGGTATAATTCGTACAAACTAAATTACCTGTAGGTTTAAAAATTGTCGAAAACATGATTTTTTGGTACCTAACCCCAGACACGGATTCCAAGGTGGCTATGCACAGCAAATGACTGAACTTTTTACGATATATTCCTAAGATTTCCATCTCGAACGACATTGAAACCGTTCTTCATATCCTTATCCATTTCGCACATACGGATGTTGAAAGATACCCAACGCTTACACGTAAAATATGCACGTAAAAATTAAATAGATTGATGACGAGTAAAGCAGTGATAAAGTTATGATTTAACTAACCTGACTAGTATACCAGAATGAATGAGTGAAGGAATGATGCATTTGAGTAAATTCATGGGCGGTTCCTGAGGAAACCACAAAAAAAAAAAAAATCTTTTCACCTTTTTTCGTCGTCAGCAGCGACCGGTAGCTGAGTGGTCAGCGCGACCGAATGTCAATTCTAAGGGCCCGGGTTCGATTCCCAGCTAGGTCGGAGATTTTCTCCGCTCAGGGACTGGGTGTTGTGTTGTCCTAATCATCTTCATTTCATCCCCATGGACGCGCAAGTCGCCGAAGTGGCGTCAGATCGAAAGTCTTGCATCCGGCGAACGGTCTACGCGACGCGAGGCCCTAGTCACACGACATTTATTTAGTAGCGGACCAAAACCCATTCGCGGATTCTAAGTTGGCTGTGCACAGAAAATGGCTGCAATTTTTGTGATATACTCCTAGGATTCCGGTGTCAAACAACTTGGAACAGTTTCTGGATATCTTTAACCGTTTCCGAGACGGAGAGGTTCAGAATTATCCAACTTGTGCGTGTAACATGGCGTGTGAGGAGAAAATGTAGTTTATAAAGGAAAGTGGCGCGGAGAAATATGATGTAAAGTGTCTCAGTTATCGTCAGATGGATTCTGGGAACTCGGCGTTGAAGTACTGAAGGTTATGCAAAATTTTTGTGCACGTAGAGGCCGGTCTGAGGCGTAAAATTAGTTTTGGCTTATATGGACAGGCATGAGCGATTTACGGCAATGGACTAGCGGGTGTAGTGAAAGACAGTTAGGGCAGACTGTGGGAATGTGATGTGAGTTGTATGTCAAAAAGAGCGAGAATATATTCGCTTGCCAATAGGTTTGCGAAAATTTTTAAAAGTGCTGAGGATGGTAGAATGAGGCAATTGGTGTCTGACTTTGTGCTCCGACAGGAGCATTTTTCCTCTGGTCGGAAGTTATTTTGCTTTTTGGAATTCATTAGCTGTTACTATAACGGCTTGGGGGCAAACACGTTAACAACAGTTGCTTCACTTTTAGTTCTAGGACAATAATACTAAGGCCTGTCTGAAAGCTTGAGAATCAAGGAAGAAGTACAATTGATCGAGAGCTACGATTGTGATAGACGGCGTGAAACGCAAACATACTTTCTTCAGCAGCCACTTTTAATTCGCGGATTCCTGGAGTGTTTCTCTTGAAAAACTAATTTCTCTTCTCGCTACATGTAGATGCCGATGACGATTCCTTGTGCTACCTCTTTTCGAGGTGGTCGTGTGAGTATATTCTCCCACTGTGTCCTATTGTTCTGCGTACCGTACACACAATTTTATCGTTATCGTACACTCAGCTTTATCGTTTACGTCGCTTTCTGTAAGAAATACAAATTCTGTCTTTAATTTTTCATTAATTGAAGACTTCCCTGGGGAATGTTCACCCGACATTGAACTTTCTGAGTTCCATTCACATTCGCAGACTACTAACAATAGCAGATAGTAAGTTTGTGCGCTGAGTAGACCATCTGCCGACTTTCACTTCCAAGTCAGAAAAGTTGTCAGTTGTTCCAGCCGGCAGACTTGAAGTTCTGTCATTGAGTGAGTGAAATCTGCGAACAATGCGTTTGAACACAGACGTAGGGCAAGCGTGTATACACGCCAAACAATATTCAATAAGCGCCACTAACACACGCTGCGTCGCTCACACTCTTCACAAAATTAATTTCCATATGGCTACAGTCTCCCGTTACCAGAAGTGGTTTAAGTGATGTTCCTTTACACCTCCCTTCGTTTAGGTTTCACTTGTCTCGAGGGCCATAAAGTGGAAGGTCGCAAGTTAAGGGTGGCGGTAGGCAATAACTACTTTCCTTTCAACATATCTGTTACTCTTTCCTTAGGCATAACATGAGTCAAACCAAAAGCTGTATATACTGTGAATATATATGTTCCTACAACGCTCTACTTCTGAAAAAATTGTTTTTCACAAATATTTAATGAAATGAAAAATATTATTGCACACATTTCACTTGAATACGTACTTTTTGCGCATATGGAGTTGCCATTTCATAAAATGTATTGGTTTAGTGTTCCTGTCATTCTAAAACGTACGTCACATTACTGTTATACTGATTTGTGTACCGAACGATGTTATTTAAAATGCTATCATATGCAACATTACTTCTATTACCTGTATGTATGAACAGTAGACCACATTATGGAGTGTGGTGGAGAGTACATTGTATGCCATTGTCACTTCTGCCCTCTCGTTTTACTTTCATAGTTTTTTCGGAGGATATACGTAAGACAAAGCAATATACAGATTTTTTTATGGAAGTAACCTCACGAAATTTTAACAGCCATCCACACAGTGATGCACAATGCCTCACATCTAGATTTCACCTCTGAAGTTGACTCTGCATAACGCTGTCGCTCTTAGTATACGAACCACCGATGAAACGCGTTACTCATCTTTGGATCTTCTCGGTTTCCTCTACAAATTCTGACGAGCTATCTTCAAGTACCGACAGAAAGAGCCTCTTCTCAGTTACCTACTTCGTGGATGAACTACATTCACTGAGATTTCTGCCAATGAATTTCAGTCTGGCATCTGCCTTCCGTTTCCAGTCGTTGCGAACATTTGTGCCGTCCGTATTAACAGTCCAGTAAATAGTGTTTTTGGAGCAGTAAATTTTCATTTACCATTGCTAGGAACGGAACCATAAGGAATACAAAATTCGTAGTTTAGGTAACGGAAAGAATTATTCTGGTTGTGTGAGCGTCTTCTAAATTAGTATTTTAATCTTCTGCTGATCTGACATATCCCTGTTTCGGACAATGCTACAGTCAGAAATCAGTAAATAATTCTTAATCACGAGCAGAACAATCGAAAGTCATTATTTACACTTATCAAAACGTGGCAGGGAACAGGAGTCTGTAGGCACGTGAAAATTACATGCTCCTGGATCGGGGTTCCCAGTCTACGTACTACGGAAATCATTGACGTGTAGCAAAGCAGTACTATCTCTGGCGGGGTGCATTCCTTTGTCATCGCGTTGTACGCTAGCCTGATCACGGAGCGCGGAAGATAGCCGCAGGCGCTCACGCACGAGGGGAGCGGCGTCGATGACCCTACGCAGCTGGTGGCTCCCTCTTGCGCTCCGACCATCTGTTAAATTGGAAACGCTATCAACCACTCGCGGTTTTATGAATATTTTATCTCATTTCTCGCTGGTGTGGGCCCGAAGTAAATGGGTTCCTATTCTGGGGACCGGTAACAGCTTCGACTTTGTCAACACTCCCCCCTCCACAAGGAGTGCTTAAGATAAGGAGCGTGCTTGACGGCAACTGAGAGGGTGCGCCGTGCTCGGTGGAGTCCTGGCGGCAGGCAGGTAGGTCTCACAGCCTGTACCACAGCCTGCTGCCGCTCTCCGCATCGCCAGAGTAATCGTTATGAAGCTAATGCACGAATTGATTAATCACGTATACTATTACCGCATAATCGGGTATGATGTTATTAATGGCGCCAATGCTCGTGCAGTTCTGTCAGTGAAAATTACAAAACTGCGAGGGTCACTTCAAAAGTCCTGCTAACGGAGCATGCGCGACCGTTACGGAGACGCGATCAAGCTGAAATTCATGTCAGAGAGAGACATTAGGCATGAGAGCAGGGCATGTGTTTACTGTTTCGCGTGGCTGTGTCGTAAATAATTCAGTTTTACAGTCAAAGCTGAAACCGAGTCAGATAGTATTACGCGTAGTGACCAGCGTTCCTGCATCAAAATCTAATTCCTGCGTGAAAAGAACCCAACGGAAATTTACGACGCGTTGAGAGATATGTGTGGGAATAGTGTAGTGGAGCGTAGCACAGTGTCATGGTGGCGTCGTTATTACTGTCTCTTGCACGAAAAGTAAGGGGAACTTGTACGATACGTAAGAGGAACATTATATCAGCTCGTTTACGAGTAGGTCGGAACTGAGGGCAACCCAACAAATGGCTGGCATTCAACTGCAACAGGCTATACCCCTCACGTTATTTTTAATGGGATTTTGAGAAAGGATCGATGAAAAGTATGTAAGCAAACTGGGTATGACGCCAGAATATCTGCCACTTCAGTTTACGGAATCATAACTGAAAAGTTGAAGATGAGAAAAGTTATGCATGGTGGGTTCCGAACGATACGAGGAAGAGCATAAAGCAGCTCACAAAAGAATCGAGAAAAATTGGTTCAGCATTCTCTAACAGAAGGAGAACAGTTTCTGAAAAAGATCTGAAGTCTCAGTCATCACACTGGGAACTTTCCGACTCCACACCCGAAAAAATTCCGCCGCCAACAATCAAAAGTGAAACTGATCATGATATTAGCGTATGACACGAATGGAGTCACAGGTACAAACGGAGTGCCCCAGGGGGCTTCTGTAACAGGCGAGTACCACTAGCTGTTTCTATAAAATGTTTTGCGCCTGTAAATTCGCCCAAGAAGGTCCTAGTGGAAGTGGTTTGCCATTGCCTTCCTCCGACCGTAATGGAGATGAATGATGATGATGACGACGACACAACACCCAGTCATCTCGAGGCAGGGAAAATCCCTGGCCCCGCCGGGAATCAAACCCAGGACCCCGTGCTCGGGAAGCGAGAACGCTACCGCGAGACCACGAGCAGCAGACATAAGAAGAAAACATCTTAAAATATTATTCTACTAATTGAAATTAATACAGAATTAGTTTTCGTTGAAAGAAAGCGATAGTTTTTACCGAAAACACCAATGACCCAAATAATTACTCTAATAACTGTTTAAAAATCTGCTATGTTTCGATTAACCATCTTTTGAACAGAATTATTTCTAATCACGACCCACCGGACAAGCTGGTAACACAGCCACACATGCCTTTAAATATAGGATACTCAAAAGTTTTAATGGTGCATTCTTATATTTTAATGTGCTTTACTGACACGCAAGACAATTTATGTAATCAATTATCCAAGGCGAGACGTCATCTGTTCTAAAAACATTTAATAAGTAGAACTTAAAATTTATGATATGCCTATACATTTTAGTACAGTTCACAGTTCAAGTAACTTGATAGCTGAATTAGCGTGCCACAAATACACTACTTTTATTTTTCTTTCTTTCACATTAAACTAAGTTTATTAAATTTGCTGAAGAAGTGTGCCATACGAGAGCAGCGCCAAGATTCACGTACAGTCATGCCATGATTTTACCATACCTTCTGAGCACGGTGGAGATACGTGGTACGTGTCACAGGCTCAAAGCCGGTGTCAATAGGCCGCGAACAGCCAATGTCCCCAGGCCGCTCTTTGCGATTCTTCATCCACGTGAGTTCCCCTGTACTGCTTACGCTATTCCTTGAACACCCATTTCTCAATTGGCACCGCCACTTAGAAAACCGGAAGTTCGGTCTGAGAGAAGCGGCCAAAGATCACAAGCAGCAAGGATTGCTAGCGGACGGCACACCCTTGAACAAATAAATAATCTACAAAGCAAATGCAAAGGTGTACGAAACAGTTGCGCACTATCGCCTGGTGAATAAAATGCCAGCGTACAAATATCTGACCAGCCTTGAGACTGCATTGAACACTTCCTTGAAATTAGAGTACGACATGTCATTTTTAACAGAGAAAATCTGGCAGTCTTAGAGGACCACAGCTGTTTACTATATATGAACTAAGGCGTGATATGAAGTGGGATGATGAGGTAAAATTAGTATGTTATGTTCCATTAGGCGCGTACGGAGGCTTATAGACATTCATTGTCTCTCACTCAATAAGCGAATTAATGTGCACCGTTCATTGTATAGTTAGTTGGAGAGCATATGTACGTATAGGATATTAGGGGTATAGCGGAAGATATTCTGATTATTGATATCTTAATATGCACCCACTTCAGTGTGTTAGTTGGTTTTCCTCTGTGTGTAACAGTCTTCTCGTAAACGTGTCACATAATTTACTACCGGACGTTTTCTGCACTGTCGTAACAGCACCACTCACTGGACTACGCCCGTCAGTATAGACTAAATGTTTTACGTCCACACGTCCACACTTCAACTCCTGACCTACAGCCAAGGGAAAATAAGCATTAATGGCTCGCTCCCGCCACACATGTTTGGAGGTAGTAACCAATCTCAAAACATCCTACCCCTAAGAGCTATAATTATAGGTCTGGAAATGAAGTAAATACTGTTGTTCAGTACACTGTCCAGTTACCAGTAAAAATATCTCCCGTTAACACCGTGTATTTAGAAGCATGTTGTTGTGCAGGAGAACTTCATCTGGAGGAAGAGAACGGCCCCTCCAGCAGTCACAGCTGGCGGGAATCGAAGAGACTCCTACGGCAGGTATGGTGCCACCTGCAGGTTTGCTTGGATGACTACAACGCCTGCAGTACTGCGCTGTGGGAGTCAACGGGAAACCCCACATCATATTCATCATTTCCGCAATTGTCCTGTGTTTTGTTCAAGTGTTTTGTCTATTTTCTGACATTGTTCAGTGTTTTGTCCAAGTGTTTTACATGTGTCTTTCCAGGTTTTATTCTTGTTTTGTAACAGCTCTAACAAAGATGGATTATCAATTTTCCCATTTATGTTTACTGAATTTCCAACGACAGAGTGTATATTGTCGGTAATAGATGTCGACTAGTGTATCGTTTGATTAAAGGAAATGGAAGCAAAATCCCAAATCGACCATGTGAGCAACTTATTGTTGCGAAATTTGGCATGGTCGCCTTCCGATTCGTCTTCTGGAATTCTTTGTCCGCTGTTGAAAATTTATTGTGCAGCGTTGACTAATAAAGAACTCGTTTGTGTTGGAAAGTTATTTGCATTCTCACTAATGTCAAGAACATTATTTGTGTGTAACGAATTTCTTCTTCTTCCGTATCCGGATGCACCAATTATACGAGGCCTGTTCAGAAAGTAAGCTCCGATTGATTGCCAAATTGAAACCACAGTGAACATCAGAAATGTTTTACTTGTAACAATTAGCTACACCTTTCAGCTACTTCTCTACGTAGTCGCCGTTCTGACTTAGACTTTTGTCATAGCGTTGTACCAACTTTTCAATAGCCTCATCATAGAAGGCAGCCGCCAGTGCTTTCCGCCAATTCTCCACGCTGGCCTACACCTCGTTGTCTGTGTCAAAATGTTGTCTTCAAAGACAGCGGTTCATGTGACCAGAGATGAAACTCAGGGGGAGACAATTGCGGACTGTATTGTGGGTAATCTCACATTTCCATTTGAAAACGATGCAGGAGCATCTTCATTGCCCCTGCAGAATGCGGCTGAGAATTGTGTTGAAGAAGAAACAGCACGACAGTTATGTAATGTTAGCTGCATAGCTTCAGGCGAAATTTCTCACCAGGCCCCCGTACTTGGCGGCAGACACTATTTTCTAGACATCTTTACGCACTCACTGCGTGCTCAGAAATGAGAAGAGCGACGTGATGCTAACTGGGGTTATACTAGAGACACTACCCGACACATCTGTGCAAAGCTTTATCGGATTTTCATAGTCGTTTCCATTTCGCGACCGATCGGAGCTTACTTTCTGAACGCCCCTCGTATCTTCCCTTCCCAGTACTTAGCAACGTAGTTTGCTTTGTCATTGACTTTCAAAATATCATATTTAGTGCATGTTATAGACATATCTGCGCAAATCAATAGGTGGTCCAAGTCCTGTATTGCTCCGCATTCACACCTATCGCTATCACTGTAACCCCGTTTAAATAGGTTTGATTTGCACCCAGTTACTCCAGTGCGCAGCCGGTTTAATGACCTCCAAGTTGTAAAAGGTAGTTGAAATCCTGCAGATCCCTCCTCAAGTAGTTCCATTGTGGAGTGTGGCACCATTTCTTCCCAAAGAGACAGCAGCCTTGCGACGGGCTCGGTGGCGAGCTCTTCAGTAGTTTCGATGAAACTCCTGCGGGATTTCAGCCGGACGCGTTGTTTCCGGTGCATATGCATCGGGTGTCGAGGATCATTCTTTTGTTTTGATCTTTCGATCTCGGCGGCTACTTGTCTGCGGATAGTGGGTGGTGCTATGCCTATGATGGGATACATGATGTCTGTGGGAGTTGGTTTGAGGCATCCTGTGGCAATACGTACAGTTTCGTTTATGGCGACGTCAACTTGCTTAGTGTGAGCAGAGTTCCTCCAAACTGGCGCCGCATATTCCGCTGCTGAGATACTCAGCACCAGACCCGTGGTGCGCAAAACATGTGGTTGAGCTCCCCACGATGAACCTGTTAGCTTCCGCAGTGTGATATTCCTGGCACAGACCTTTTTTTTTTAGTGTTGTGACAGTGCTGCTTAAAAGTAAGTGCTCTGCCCAGTGTTACTCCAGGTATTTTGGGCTGTTTGTATGTTTCAGCTCTTCCCCTTGCCACATGACTCGAAGTTTCCGTTTGGCTTGTTTGTTCCTAAGATGGAAGGCGGATTCTTGAGATTTACTAGGGTTTGGTTTGAGATTATTGCCGTCGTAATAGGTAGCAAGTTCTGTTAAGGCTCCTGTGAGATTCTCCTCCACTTGTTCAAAGATTTTATCCTGAGTGGCTACTGCTGCATCATCAGAATATATGAATATTCGTGTCTGGCGGCTGATGGGAAGATCATTGGTATAGATGTTAAATAATATTGGAGCCAAGACACTACTCTGTGCAAGTCCATTTTTCTGTGTCCTCCATCGGCTGTTTTTAGTTTGTAAGGTTACATAGTAGCGTCCTGTAGCATGCATTGCACGAACATAGAAAGGGTGTAGTCCTTAGTGACATTATACACTTACTGGGTAAGCAACTTTTGGTTAACTGTGTCCTGAGATCCAGGAATGCGACCCCAGTTACTTCTCCTCTCTGACAGCTGTCTTCGATGTACTGTGTGAGATTAAGGATTTGGCCACAGCATGATTTTCCTGGTCGAAATCCAGCTTGTTCGTTAATGAGGGCTTTGTCCACATAATCAGCTATGCGCTTGAGGATCATTCGCTCCAGCACTTTAAATAAATGACAAAGCAGTGAGACAGGCCGGAAATTTTTAGCTTCAGCTGGGTCTTTCCCTGGTTTTAATAACGCAATAACCCGAGCTTTCCTCCACAGTTTAGGAATTTGCATTGTTGTGATACAGTTATTCATTAGCTCTAGGATCCACGCTTGTACTCCCGGTCCAAAATGTTTAATTTGCTCAGATCTCAGATCGTCGAGGCCAGCGGTCTTATTGTTTTTCAAATCGTTGATGGCATCTTGTAGCTCCTGAATGAAGAACGGGCGAGCTAGGAAGCTAATCTCCTCGTTCAATTTTCTTTTAATTTTGCCATTCCTGATCTTCCTTTTAGTTTTTCCGTTCATGAGTAGTTGGTGAGCTATCTGATCAGGTGTAATTTGGTTGTGGTTCTGTTGGGTCGTTGTTGAGACTTTTGACCAGTTTCCATGCCTTCCTACTGCTGTGCTTCATGTCCGTCCCTTGTAGGAGGTTACACCACTTTTCCTTTCTCGCTTCGGAGATACCAGACATCAGTACCTCACCTGCCTGGATCGTTTCCTCTGAGAGGGGGTCCTTATTGTACAGTTCTTCATACTTTTTCAGAGCTTCCTTGCTGCTACCATTGAGTCCAGCGATATACTGGGTGCGGCACCCTCTAGGTATGCGCCGTCGAGAGATTTTCTTGACGAGGTCTATAAAAGTTTCATATGATTGTATCTCTGGTTTAATTTCCAAGATCTCCTTATCAAGGTCCTCTGTGAAAAGTTCCCAATGAGCTTTTTTGAAATTGAAGCGTCTCTTGAAGGGCATTACATCTGATTTGATTACTGCAGTAATGCAGCAAGTTATTGCTCTGTGTTGCGATCTTGGAATTGGGTCCTCGATTTGCTTTACAGTTTGCAGGGATACCTTTTCGGAGACAAAGATGTTATCTGGGTTATATCCTCGTTTCCATCTTCTGCTGTTAAATGATGCAGGCAACTTTGGGTCATGTATCAATTTCAGTTTAGCCTGGTCTGCCCAGATCTCCAGCATTTCGCCATCGCCATTTGTCTCTTTATAACACCATGCGAGACCGTGACAGTTAAAATCTCCTAGTACGACTTTAATGTTCTTTGAATGGAAATTTCCAGGCTCCGTAAATTTGAACCTCGCACTGGGTGGTTTGTACACGGATGTTACAGTACATGAATGTAGCTCAATAGTTAAAATTTCTATATTTTCTTCGCAGGTCAGAGCACAGGAGCATACGTCTAAGTTCGGTTTCACAAATATAGCACTTCCGTACCTTTCGTGTGGTCTCTCAAGAACTAATTTCATGCCCTGTATTTTTGGTCTATGGTTAGTTGGTGCTCTGTGTGTTTCTTGTAACACTAAAACATCACAGTTGTTACGTTTGCACATGTCAGATAATAAAATTTCTTTATTTACAGATAAGCCTTCAATATTGCAGGAAGTTCTCACTAGTGATGGTCTTGATAAAGGCCTTTTTTGAGTCTCTTCGGAGAGTTGTTTTGTCATCTTTGGTTTTGGTGCTCCGGTGTTTGCAGGTCTGGCCGACTAGGTCGTTTCCAGGGGACGCCCGATTGCTTGTTGTTCGAGTGGTGACCGCAATCTTCGTGGAGGCTCCTGCAGTGTCCCCCTGTGTAACGAATGTCGTGCCTGTTCTGTTTCATTGATAACTGAATCATTACTTTGTCACGTAGTTTGCGGTCTAGTAACACGACGAAATACTTTAGCTAGCCATAATTTTGAAATGTACAACTGAATAGCCCAACAAAATTTCTTTTTTTTGTTAAACAACCGAAATTAATAAATTTTTTTGAGTAACAGAAATTAACTGCGAAAAATGTAGGGAACAGTGAAATATTTCACACAGTTTATACTATTGCCTGCCTACGCAACAAAGATCTTAGGACTCAAATTTTTGTAAAAGAATAATTCTTTTCTCACAAAGTCATACACAAAATAACAATGAACTAGCCATAGCTGAAATAAAAAATACAAACGTTAGTACGTATATGCGTAGTGGTGATTTGTTTTCGAGAACCTGTGTTGCACTCTAACATCGTAATCATAGAAAAACCAGAGGACTATCCCACGCGAAAAAGGTCGATATGTATAAGGTTTATATAAAATATCGTCTGTACGTGGGAAAATTGAGTAAATTGATTTCAACAACTTTTTCCTCATGTAACGTGTACTTTACATAACATTCTCAATTGCTGAGCAAATCTGACTATTCGTTGGCCCTATGTTGCGAATGTGAACACTGTCGTGAAATAAAGCTTTAAACTTCATTAAATGTAAAATTTGAAATAAAGAGAGTGTATCTAATTAAATGGCAGAAGAAAGCAGTTCTGTGCTCAATGAAAGCTATACACCTAAAACTCAGTACCGAAGTACATTGTGAACGATGTGTGATATAATGCTCGACTTGGAATATCGACAAAAATAAATTAGTGCTCTACTCGGAAGAAAATAACTGTTTGAAATTACCTGTACTGTTCAATGAAAATCAGTCTGCTTTCTAGCACGACACCTGACAATCTTGACCACACACTGTTTGCTCAACAATGCAAGATGAGATCTACCCTGAAATAAAAGTGACTTACGTCTTTGTCAGCATATTGTTTTGTGTTTGAGGTACTGACGTCCCCGAAAGCAAATACAAATCAGCAGATGCAGCAGATAAAGATAATTAATCTAATCTAATGTTTTTTTTTTTTTTTTTTTGCTTATCAGAAACAGTCTGTAACTTCGTGTGGCGTAAGGTGCAATGCATACATTACAAAATATTCACAGCTTTACTATGAATTGTGGAAGCGGGTTTTACTGTAAAGAAAATCATGTTCAAGATATCAAACTCTGATTACTGACGATAATACTGCACAACATAAGAAGACTCTAACAATTAGAAAATACTCTCGTTCAAAGAAACTACAAATATACCTTTAAAATTTCTCCCAAATCTTCTCCGTCCTTAAAAAGAACAGAAAAATATTATAAATGAGCTCTCACCTCCGTAATAAAGTGTTCCAGTTAGTTTCTCACAATTCACAAGCAACAGATCTCATTCTCTGGAAAACTCAACTGCTCGTTACTAAAGCCTCAAATAAGAATGCACCAGCGCTGCACGACTGACTGACCAGCGAGTCAACTGCAGATGAAACTAAACACCAAGTCATGTATCTTATTCACTATTCATGCAGTGCTCTCATCCATCTTTGCCGCAGTACAGTGAAGGTGAATTATTTACGACAGCAGAAAACGTAAGAGAACCTTACAATAATTGTACTAGATTGGATTGTTTGGGGGAGGAGACCAGACAGCGAGGTCATCGGTCTCATTGGATTAGGGAAGGACGGGGAAGGAAGCCGGCCGTGCCCTTTCAAAGGAACCATCCAGGCATTTGCCTGGAGCGATTTAGGGAAATCACGGAAAACCTAAATCACGATGGCCGGACGCGGGATTGAACCGTCGTCCTCCCAAATGCGAGTCCAGTGTGCTAGCCACTGCGCCACCTCGCTCGGTCAATAATTGTACTCATATTACACCTGTGTCTGTAGCAAATTTCGTCGTGCACTTTGATTTTTACGCACTCTATATTCATGATGGCATATCTGCTGAACAATGTGTCGTGCAGTGTTACAATGACACAATTTTGCAGATGCGTCCATACTGTATGCGAAATGTGTAGCGGGTAGAGTCAGTAGTACAGAAGCAATAAATTAAAACTTCCTGCCTGATGCGACAGTTTTACAGCATGAACAGAGAGAAGGTAGTAACACAACAAACATTTTTCCGTTCATCATTCTGCGGAGGCCGTCAGCGAGAAAAGTTTTCGTAAAGTTTTAAAATTCTGTGCAACCTTTGTTGCAAGTCACTGAGTGTTTTCAATGTCAAATTCTGGATGAATAAATTCTTGGTATCTGCTTGTCATGGGCTACACTTGTTTTTCACTCACACCGCAACCCCCTTGGTAGGTAGGTAACTCTTAGTTCCACAGCGATTCTTTCCAGACAGTAAGCCTGGTTGAAATCGGTCCAGTGGTTTAAGAGGAGATGTGGTACATACATACATAAATTCTTATATTATGTACGGATTTAGCCTCTGAAAGTGGCTGTTCAGAGAAGTAATATGTGCACTACCTGAAAAATTGTTACACAGTTTAAGCTCTTCACAAGCTGTGAAAGAAGATAAAAATTGGAAGGTCGATCGGCAACGAGATCACTCGAGATGAAAGAAAGACTTGAAATGAACATTAACGAGTAATGAAACTGACTGTGGCCTTTTGATGAAACGATTCTGACCACTGAATCAGGCAAAGTGGATGACCAGAATGGGACTATCCACTAGTGTGAGTCCAGCTTGCTAAACACTACGTTAAAATTACTAAGGCTGGTGCAAAGTAGGAAAAGCAGCAGGGGTAGACGATATAAGAACTGAGCAGATCAAGAGCTTTGGTCCTCCAAAGAGTAACAGATATCATAGACCCATTACTGGTCGCGCAAGAAGCAGGATTCAGACAAGGGAAGAGCTGCACAGCGCAGGTGTTGAAGCTGACACAGCATATAGAGGACGGCTTAAGAAGGCGGCAGATCACAGGAGCTGTGTTTACTGATCTCTCAGCAGCCTATGACACTGTCAAAAGGCGGCCGTTGTGGCCGAGCGTTTCTAGGCGCTTCAGTCTGGAACCGCACAACCGCTACGGTCGCAGGTTCGAATCCTGCCTCGGGCATGGATGTGTGTGGTGTCCTTAGGTTAGTTAGGTTTAAGTAGTTCTAAATTCTAGGGGACTGATGGCCTCAGATGTTAAGTCCCATAGTGCTCGGAGCCATTTGAACCATTTGAACACTGTCAGACTATTGTTGCTAAAGTTATAAAACCTCACCAAGGATTACCAACTAACCTGTATGATTAGAAATTTACTACAGAATCGAAGATATTTTGTGGAATATCAAGGACGAAGAAGCAGATGGAGGCAACAGAAAAACGAGTTGCCACGGGGCAGTGTGCTGGCATGCACTCTGTTTAATATATACACTAACGACCAACCGTTACCAGAAGGAACACAAAACTTGAATGCAGATGACCGTGTAATCACAGCTCAAGGATGTAGCTTTGAGAGTGTGGAGCAGAAGCTCACTGGTGCTTTGAAAAATTGTGTGTGTATGACAGGGACAATCAGCTGAAACCAAATCCATCTAAAACCCATACCTGCGCTTTGCACCTTAGAAACAAGCAGGCTAGCAGAACTTTACAGATAGTGTGGGAAGGAACTTCTCTAGAACATTGCAAGACGCCAAAATACCTCGGGGTCACTATGGACCGTACTCGCACGTACAAGGAGCACTGCTTAAAAACAAAGCAAAAAATGGCTGCCAGGAACAACGTTGCCAGGAAGCGGACAGGAACAACATGGTCAACACAGCCAAACACAGTGCGGACACCCGCATTAGCCCTATGATACTCTGCAGCTGAGTACGCTTGCCCAGTATGATGCTGATCCACACATGCCAAGAAAGCTGATGTTGCTCTGAACGAGACATGTTGTGTAATCACCGGTTGTCTGAGAGCCACACTCGTGGAAAAACTGCACTGCTTACCCAGCACAGCCCCTCCGGACATCGGACGGGATACAGTAGCACAAAATGAAATGAAAAGGCATTAACATCCGAAGCCCACCCACTACATGGCCATCAACCGGCACTGCAAAGACCTCTGTCTAGAAAGAGATTTCTTCGCAGCACAGAAGCACTCGCTGACACTCCACATCAACACTGTGAGAAGAGATGGCAGGCCAGATGCTAGCATCTGATTCCACACGAAGCTCTTCCCCCAGGACACACAGAGAAATGGTCCACATGGAAATCAGCTAATCGCCTGCATACCTATGTCACAAAATCGAAGAGCAACCTGCAGAGGTGGGGCTTGCAGGTGGACTCTCGAAAGTGTGACTGTGCAACTGCAGTGCAGACATCATCATATCTGCTGCAACGCACACATTACCTCCAACTGTGTGCACTATGGAAGATCTTGTAAATTTTGGGCATCCATTGTGTAGTTAAATTAACCAACGTTTGTTTATATATATATATATATATATATATATATATATATATATATATATATATATATATATATATATATATAAACCATAATGTACGTAGTAATGCAGTAATGTATGCAATAATGTTTTAGTTAGTTTCTGACACGAAATAATATAAAACTAAGACTGGTAACCCGCAAGAGGTGCATGTGGTCCTAAGAATAAATCACAACGAACTACGGATAGTATGTAGTAACAGACAAGTGTCGTCATTTCACGAACTCCACTCTCAAATCTTCCGAATGTCGCTGTGTTAATGCACCTACGTTAGATTTTGTCTTGCACCGAAAGAAATAAAAATTGTGTCTCATCGAAATACTAATGATCAAAGCAGACAGCGAAGCAGTTATTCACAGGAGAGGATACTAAGATACCAATCTTACAGTGTCTTGTAGCCTCACAAATGAGATATGTCCCCATTAGCGTCCGCAATATGGAAGAACTTATAACGATACTTAAAGGGAACAAGGTACCCGGCCTCGATAGGAATTCACTTACAGGGTGTGGAGAAAGATATTGAAACAGCGAACAAACTACACTGCTTCCAGCTGTCTCTGAATGTATTAATACTAGTCCTACTGGTTTTCTGTGGAATCTTACACCATTCTTCATGCAAAGTCGTGGCAAGGGAAGGTAACGATGATGGAAGTACATAGCGATCATGCATCCTTCTCTCCACAATAGACCAGAAAAGATAAATAATATTGAGATATGTGGACTACGGTGGATAGGGGAGGCGCGAAAATTCATCGTCGTACTCACAAAACCAACCCTCATCGATGCGAACTGTGTGAACAGGGATGCTGTCGTCTTGGAGAGGAAACGGTGTACAATACGATGGACTTGATCAGCCAAAATGGTCAACCATTCTTGGCTGTAATCCGACCTTGCAAAATAAACGTGGGGCACATGGAATAACACGATATGGCTGAGCAAATCATCACCAAGACCGCCGTTGCTACGGTCGCAGGTTCGAATCCTGCCTCGGGCATGGATGTGTGTGATACCCTTAGGTTAGTTAGGTTTGCGTAGTTCTACGTCTAGGGGACTGATGACTTCAGATGTTAAGTCCCATAGTGCTTAGATCTATTTGAACCATTTTTAACCTTAACAAACCCCCCCCCCCCTCCCCGTATTTAGGAACATAAAACCAGTCAGATCTTGGAAACAGTCTGAAACCATAACCATCCGACCAAATGACTTCCTTCCATTACCTCATTGTCCAGGTTTCATGTATCCGGCACCACGTTTTCATGTTACGGGCATTTGTATTTGGAATTTCAGGTCGTTCTGCATTTCCCTGCCTATGCAGTTACCTTCGGTTGTTTTAGTGACGAGAGGGTTCCGACAAACGACATACAGTTCTGCAGTGACTTTTGTAGGAGTCTTCTTATCATTTTTTGTCACAGTCCTCTTCAATGACCGTTTGCCACCATCACTGAACACACAGTTTAGTCGGTGGTGTTACTTAGTAGATGACATTTTTCCACTTTCAGTGTATTCTTACATACGGTGCCTCTTGAAACACGAAACGCTGTGGCAACTTTCGTCACAGAAGCATTCACCGTACGACCACCAACAACTTTCCCACTTTCGAAGCGTGTTTGCTCCGACATGTTGCACTCACAACTGCACACAGCACTGTCTGACCCTGACTGGCAGTCGCAACGTATCGAGGACACTGCACATGTGCCGTTCGTGGTCAAATACAACAGCGCAACCTGCAGGCTTCTCTAGCAGCTGCTTTTATGTTCAGTCGTGCATTTCTCACCATGTTTCCAACTATTTATCCAACCCTTGTAGATTTTACACAGAATTCGGAGCGGGATTAGCTTTTTTTCCTAGCCCATATTTTCGATAGTCTCTTGCGCTGGAAAAGATCTCTGGTAAGTCCTGCTTACAAAAGGATAAAAAGTCCGTCTCTTCCTGCTTCCCAGCTCTGGGAAAAATTATGATGTTACCTGAAAAAATCAGCACGGACTCAGAAAAAACCACTCATGTGAAATACAATTTGCTGTATCCATACACGACGTCTTGCATACAGTAGATGCGGGTGAAAGGATCGATTCTGTCTTCTTAGCGCCCTGAAAGGAGGTCGACAGGGTCCTTCGTAATCGACTATAGTCCAAAATGCAATGGGCTTGCCTTGAGGAACATTTGAGGAGTAGAACCCCGTACCTTATACAGGACGGTGAATGTCCCACAGAAACTGAAGTATCATCGGGTGTGCCCACTGAAGCGTAATAGGACCAGAAATATTTTGAATATACGTAAACGATTTATCACATCGGGCCAGTAGCACTATACGTTTGTTTGGTGAGGATGTTACTAGGTACGGGAAATTATTAGCCTTGGAGATACTATGTTGTCAGCCTTAGACTCCGTAATAAGTTCAAAAATGGTTCAAATGGCTCTGAGCCTATGGGACTTAACGTCTGAGGTCATCAGTACCCTATAACATAGAACTACTTAAACCTAACTAACCTAAGTCAGCACACACATCCATTCCCGAGGCAGGATTCGAACCTGCGATCGTAAAGGTCTTGCGGTTCCAGACTGAAGCGCCTAGAACCGCTCGGCCACTCCGGCCGGCTCCATACTAAGTAGGCATGGCAGCAGACAGTGAACGAATTCAGAGAAGCTCTGCTAGGATACTATCGAAAGTCTAACGGAAATGATCGGGAAAAGGGAACGGGAATTCATGGAGGAAAGACAACGTGGATCTGGCGAAAGCCCTGGTGGGTAAATGCGGATAACCACTATTCGAAGAACACTATGCGACCATGATGCTGCGATCAACGTAGGGATAATGAGAATAAGATGAGAATTATTAGGGGGCGTACAGAGGCACATACACTCCTGGAAATGGAAAAAAGAACACATTGACACCGGTGTGTCAGACCCACCATACTTGCTCCGGACACTGCGAGAGGGCTGTACAAGCAATGATCACACGCACGGCACAGCGGACACACCAGGAACCGCGGTGTTGGCCGTCGAATGGCGCTAGCTGCGCAGCATTTGTGCACCGCCGCCGTCAGTGTCAGCCAGTTTGCCGAGGCATACGGAGCTCCATCGCAGTCTTTAACACTGGTAGCATGCCGCGACAGCGTGGACGTGAACCGTATGTGCAGTTGACGGACTTTGAGCGAGGGCGTATAGTGGGCATGCGGGAGGCAGGGTGGACGTACCGCCGAATTGCTCAACACGTGGGGCGTGAGGTCTCCACAGTACATCGATGTTGTCGCCAGTGGTCGGCGGAAGGTGCACGTGCCCGTCGACCTGGGACCGGACCGCAGCGACGCACGGATGCACGCCAAAACCGTAGGATCCTACGCAGTGCCGTAGGGGACCGCACCGCCACTTCCCAGCAAATTAGGGACACTGTTGCTCCTGGGGTATCGGCGAGGACCATTCGCAACCGTCTCCATGAAGCTGGGCTACGGTCCCGCACACCGTTAGGCCGTCTTCCGCTCACGCCCCAACATCGTGCAGCCCGCCTCCAGTGGTGTCGCGACATGCGTGAATGGAGGGACGAATGGAGACGTGTCGTCTTCAGCGATGAGAGTCGCTTCTGCCTTGGTGCCAATGATGGTCGTATGCGTGTTTGGCGCCGTGCAGGTGGGCGCCACAATCAGGACTGCATACGACCGAGGCACACAGGGCCAACACCCGGCATCATGGTGTGGGGAGCGATCTCCTACACTGGCCGTACACCACTGGTGATCGTCGAGGGGACACTGAATAGTGCACGGTACATCCAAACCGTCATCGAACCCATCGTTCTACCATTCCCAGACCGGCAAGGGAACTTGCTGTTCCAACAGGACAATGCACGTCCGCATGTATCCCGTGCCACCCAACGTGCTCTAGAAGGTGTAAGTCAACTACCCTGGCCAGCAAGATCTCCGGATCTGTCCCCCATTGAGCATGTTTGGGACTGGATGAAGCGTCGTCTCACGCGGTCTGCACGTCCAGCACGAACGCTGGTCCAACTGAGGCGCCAGGTGGAAATGGCATGGCAAGCCGTTCCACAGGACTACATCCAGCATCTCTACGATCGTCTCCATGGGAGAATAGCAGCCTGCATTGCTGCGAAAGGTGGATATACACTGTACTAGTGCCGACATTGTGCATGCTCTGTTGCCTGTGTCTATGTGCCTGTGGTTCTGTCAGTGTGATCATGTGATGTATCTGACCCCAGGAATGTGTCAATAAAGTTTCCCCTTCCTGGGACAATGAATTCACGGTGTTCTTATTTCAATTTCCAGGAGTGTAGTTAGTAATTTTTCCTTCACTCACAACAAGAATGGAGTAGGAAAGAAAATCGATAATATTAGTACGATGTACCTTCCGTTATGTACACTGGTGTGCAAGAATTAAGGACAAAAGTAACTTTCTCATAACGTGTCACTGCCAAGTACGGTAGCTCGATGAAACATGAACCATACGTAGTAGGAATTGGTAAAGCGCAATATAGTGTAGAAGGTAAGTGAGAGAAATAAGTAGTGAGACGAACACAAATGAAATTTTCATTCAAAGACAATAATTACAGTGAAGTCATCGCGATTCATAATGGTCCTGGGGACATCACAAAAGGTAGCATGTGGTTGTTAATGGGATATGTGGCCACCATGGACGGCACTGGAGTCTGCAACGTGCTCCCATGCTGACCACCACAAGGTTTGGTAAAGAGCTCTCCTGGTGAAGAGTTCCATTCCTCTACCAGCGCGTCTGATAGTTGCTGGACGGCCGTAGGTGTAATGGAATGTGCTGCAACGCCTCAGTCGGATATCAAATAGAGCTGTGGATGACCTTGGGACCTTTTGTCTATCTTGACATCTGAGCCTGATAGCAAGTACAGCTTATTTAGTTGGTCTCTTACGTAAGTGGACTCTTACGTAATTGCGCTCTGTCTCGACCCTGTCTATCTCTCCCCCTCCCTCCCCTCCCACTTCAATTACCAGGTAGTCAGTGGCGCTTGAGTATGTGGTTTTCTTTCAGTGACGTCGCCCTTGGTGCCCCGAGGCCTCCTCATGGGGTATCTGTCAATTGTGGGATCAACGTCAGAGCCATCATCCACCATCACCATCATCAACAGCAGCACCAGTACCAGCATAAAATTGTGATGTTGCAAAAAAAAAAAAAAAAAAAAAAAAAAAGACATTTTGAGCAACAGCAGGCTGCCAGTAAGTAATTGCTAATATTAGTATTTGTCAAATACCGACATCGGCAAGCAGCCAGCAACTATTTGTCAAATACGTCTCTGATATTGTTGCTATTATAAACTCCAGCACGGTAAATGGTTAAGTGGGTACGGAAATTTGTCTTTAATAAAGAAATGGCTTCAATATCATTGTAAGATGGATAAGAAGTCTCCTTTAGTTATTGTTGGCGACTAGTTTCACACTTGCGTCCAATCTCAAACCATCCATCTTCGTAAGTGACTGAATACAGCATGTGTAACGACTATAGCAAATAATCTAAATGGTAATACAGATACTTAACCATACAGTTGACAAGTTACAATGGGCAGTGCGAAGAGAACTCACTTGTGTTCTCTAATCACTGCTCATTCAAAACTGTCTAACATACGTTTAAGTATTTGTAATACCACTTGGATTATTTACTATGGTTTTTCCATGCATATTATGTACACATACGATTAACTGTATTCGCTCGCATACGAAGACGGATGGTTTTAGAATGGACGCAAGTCCGGAACGAGTCACCATCAATAAATAAAGGAGACATAAAAATGTAACTTACGACAGCTATTATAATCGTCTATAATTGCTTTTCAGGACCCAATGCCAATGTTGCTAAATTTTTTTCCAGCAGCACATTGTTAGAGCGATTTGCATTTTCTGTTCACCAGCACATTTCGAGAAGACTAGGAGCTCCACCGGCAAGTTAACTTTTGGTGCCAGCATGCAATGGTGTGGGCAGGTAGTTGAAAGAGCAATAGTTATTCCTGTATATTAGTCCATCTCTCGTGATCCATTTAAAGCAGTGTGTACACCTGAGGCAGCAGCACCAGTACACAAAGTATAGTGCGGTAGCTGAAGAAAATAATTATAAGTGTGAGGTGGACTAAAGGATTAATAACGCAATTCGAGTGCAGTAGCAGCATTATTATACGGTGTTTTTCGCTGCAGTTGTTTCAGTTTCGTGTGAAGTTGCATAACATCTGTACGGCAACCGGTTCGACAATACGCTGGCTGCAGCCATTAATTACTACCAGTAATAACTGTTACACTCTATCTATAAGGGATCTCTGTGAGACTGGTCTTATAACTCCCAGGCAAGTAGTAGTCGCCATTTCGGTGAGTTGCAGATAATCGTGTTTGGCTAATGCTTTTCTTTTAGAATTTTTTAATGTTTCAGCTGGAATTTTCTCCAGTGTTGGTGCTTTTCGAGGGGGGTTTGGAACAGAAATATTATCTGATAAGAAACTCGATTAAGCATGTTTCTCAGCGTATTCAACTTTTGTATGATGAACATAATGTAAATGCTAACATTCCAAAGCCATGTTTTGTTTAGTTTTCCACCGTGGCCCTGTTTTTCCCTGCACTTTAAGGAAAAAAAAGAGAGCCTCGGTGCAAAGCACCACAAGAGGAAGTACCTGTACCTGAGACATTTTGAGATGGCGTCCCTCAAGCCGGTGTGTTCCGAGACAAAATTTCTCAATATCCTACAAAAGAAAAATTTCCTGAACGATAAAGTGAACTGGTAGCTGTTCCTGGGACTTCGGTAATAACATCGGAGCAATTGGTTTCGGTTGCTGGAACATGTGTTTACCAACGATATTCTCTGCGTTTCTAATAACTAGTCCAAAGATTGAATTGGTAGAACTTACACTCAACACCACGAACAGATTAAAACACACCAATGACAGGACACATTATTAAAGCCACTATTTTGAAGAAGTGCAACACAATGTCCACCCATGATTCCATCACATACCATCACTAAAAGGAAGGCCCTTACTCCTTTCTGGAAAATTTATCACCCTTACATCATCATGCCTTATTTTGGCTTCTAGTCTGATCCGCGAAATTCCTTCAGACTCCTAGTCTTCCTCAGTTCCAATAAATGATCCAAAGAACTGTCATGCTACTGATCCATCACCCTTAATAAAACACGGTAATACCTTGGACTGCCACTCTTCCCAAAAATGACACGAAAACCCTGCCTACTATCCATCCAAAAGAAAGCATGCAATAGATGTAAATATTAAGACGACTAACAGGCCAAATATAGGGACTGAAACCTTTTTCTGATCTCCATACCTACAACACCTTCATCAATATGAGAATCTTGCATGGATCTCTGCCTCTTGAAAGGTGGCTACGCTGAGTCACAGCGCCAGAGACTGCGCCAAAGATTATTATTCCGCCGCCTCACTGGTGCAGTAGTAGTACAGAGGATGACGAGGTCAGTTGTTGTTCTGTTGTGCGAGAGGGTAGATGCTGTTCGGTTGGTATAATGTATAGATGGAAGAAGTTGCAATTGTCAGAGTGTATCGGAGAAGATGGGTTTTTGATTTATGATGCTAGTGTAATGGAAAATTTTCGTCAATGTATAATGAGGTAAAAAGGTATTACAGTTTTCTTTAATGACAATGCCTTTGAATTTAAATTCGGGGAGTTTGTTGGACAGGGGAGTGCGGTAAACTCATCCTGGTGCTGTTCGAAACAAGCGTATATACTGCGAGCTGTGTGGCATGTTACGTAGTCCTGGTCATAGATGCCATCGTTCCGACGAAAAACAAACTGCTTTTTGGTGTGGACGTCATCCCCAAGGATAGATGCATACTTAGGTTAACGCTACGTGCTTTTAAGAACGACGAGATTACCCAGCGAATGTCACGAAAACATTCCCCAGACCATAACGCTCCATACTCCCAGGTGAGCGCTTCTGACGATTGTTACAGGATGTTCGCCGACTGTCAGATGGAGCATAAAAAATGATTCATCTGAAAAGGCCACCTGTCGCCACTCAGTGGACGTCTAGTTTCGGTTCTGGCGTGCAAATCCCAGCGTTCGTCGCCGATTAATATCAGCCAGCATAAGCGCACGAACCAGGCACCTGCTGCGGAGGGTCATATGCAACAACGTTCGCTGAACGTTTATAGAAGGGATACTTTTGGTGGCACCTTGGTGCATCTGGGAGGTCAGTTGCTCAACAGTTGCTCGTTTATTCGCCCGTACACATTTATATAACAGAATCTTAACACATGTGTGAGAGAAATGTTGTACGAAGCAGCCAACACCATTCCCATTATTTTTTGTTATTATCATATGCATCAGTTACAACAACAAACATTCAGCCAAAAAATGCATATTTGCAATTATTTACGATAGATATACATTCAGCAGTCCAGACTACACGTGAATGTCAGAGGACTCTTTTCGATCTAGCGCCTCGTCGAATGCTTCATGTAGATCCTTGATATCACCAGAGAAATGTCTCTTATGACATTTGTTTATAATGTGGCTCGTTGTTGAATACCGCCACAGTCACACGTGCTGTTAGTGCAAAAGCTCCACCTGCGCATGTTATATTTGCACATAGCTTATCCAGCCCGGAATCTACTCAACAGCATCCGTACCATCCTAGGTTGTTGAAAGTCCGAGTATTGGTAGCCAGCTAATAGACCTGACTGTGTCAAAAAATGGTCAAATGGCTCTAAGCACTATGGGACGTAACATCTGAGGTCAGAATTCCCCTAGACGTAGAGCTAATTAAACCTAACTAACATAAGGACATCACACACATCCAAGCCCGATGCAGGATTCGAACCTGCGACCGTAGTAGCAGCGCGGTTCCAGACTGAAGCGCCTAGAACCGCTCGGCCACAAAGGCCGGCTGACTGTGTCACTGAGGATACTCAAACACGCATTAAAATGAAGGTTAACGATGTTCACGTGGGCACTGCAGACTGAAAATGGTGCGCAGTATTCTGCTCCAGAGTGTATTCCTCTGTTGACGGACTATACGGAACAAAACTATGACCTGGGTGCCATGAGATTCACGACCCTCAAGGAACACTTTGTGTTAAATAATTGATTGTTAAACATTTCCATGTTACTACAGTGCGTTTGGCGTTTGTGTCCTAAGGTAAAGCAGAAAACAGGAGTTGGAAACATCGCGAGAAGCAGGTACGCATGCGACAGCTTGCACTACCTGATATGTCACAAAACGCCGCTCGCGAAGACCAGATTTTTCCGGGGCTCGAACCTCAGATTGTATTTATGATAGAACGGTTGTGTCACCGGTGTTCTGGATAGCCCTTGGGCTAAGGAACACTTTTATATATAAAAGATGTATCGCCCAACTGTAACAACCCCATAATTCAGGGTCAAAGTCTGAATATTACACACTTCCTCCAGCTTAAGCAAATAGAGGTAAACAGTTGGTTCTTTTTGTATTATATGTGGTTTATAGTGCGCCTTGAGGGACTTATAGGGGCACCACTTCGTTCCTGGGCGGTTCCTGAGATAAACCGAAAAAAATTGTTTTTGGGTGCCGAAACTCAGTCGCAGATTCCAAGATGGCTGCGCACATCAATTGGCTGAAATTTTTACTATATGTTCGTAAGATCCCGGTCTCGAACAACCCTGAAAATTTTCTTGATATCTTTATCCGTTTCCAAAACACAGAGGTTCAAATTTACCCTACTTGCACAGATAATATATGCATGTAATATACAGTGTGAGCCCGCATCTCGTGGTCGTGCGGTAGCGTTCTCGCTTCCCACGCCCGGGTTCCCGGGTTCGATTCCCGGCGGGGTCAGGGATTTTCTCTGCCTCGTGATGGCTGGGTGTTGTGTGCTGTCCTTAGGTTAGTTAGGTTTAAGTAGTTCTAAGTTCTAGGGGACTTATGATCACAGCAGTTGAGTCCCATAGTGCTCAGAGCCATTTGAATCATTTTATACAGTGTGAGGCGAAATATAGTTTATAAAACGGCGCAGCACGAAGAAATATGCTGAAAGGTGTCTCCGTTATCAACAGAATGGTTCCGGAAACCCTATGTTGTAGCTCTGAAGCAGATCCACAATTTTTGTGCACATAAATTCTGCTCTGAGGTGTAAAATTAGATTTGTGTTATTTCAATTTCACATAAGCAAACTATCAAAAATTTACTTACCCATAAAGTTATTTTCATATGAGTGACAGTCCCTTGTGTAGCAGGAAAAGAACGGGAGCAGCGGAACATTGCTGCTATCGGAGCCCAAAAACGGCTATTATGCTATTATTTTAAAAGTCTCTGAAAAGTGGGGTACCAGCGGCCTCATTCTACATTCCTCAGCACCTTTAAAATTTTTCCCAAAAATTTTGGCTTGCGAACGTAGTCGCGCTTTTCTATGCTGAAAGAAAAGGGGACAGTGGCAATAGGAAAGAGACATAAAAATAATAAATACTGGCACAGTGACAGTGGAACTTAATTGACGGTGATAAAACAGTGCTTGGAAAAGAGTGAAGGAGACAGCGCCAGTGGGAGAGGAATAAAGAGAAGGAGGTAATGGAAGTGGGTGAGAGCCAGTGATGATGAGAGGCTGGTACTATCACAATGACAAGGAGCAGGAGATACGAGGGTCACTTCAAAAGAAATGCACACTATTTTTGTAAAAATACAGTTTTCATTCTGCATGTGTGAAAGTTTTACAGTGTGTAGATACATCCTTCCCGCTTGTTTTCAAACTTAGTTCAACCTGTTCCCGTGAGTGGCGCCGTCACAGCATGTCTTCAAGATGGCCGCTACACTTGACGTTGGTCAGAAGCAACGTGCTGTCATAGAATTCCTGTGCTGTGAAAACGAGACAGTGGGAAACATCCACAAGAGGTTGAAAAAGGTGTTTGGAGATGCTGCTGTCGATCGCAGTACAGTTAGTCGGTGGGCAAGCTGGTTACATGATGAAAGCGGGCACGGAAAATTGAGGATTGTCCTCACAGCGGCAAACCTCGTACTGCACACACTCCAGACAATGTGCAGAGAGTTAACGAATTGATGACTGCTGATAGACGCGTCAAAGTGAACAAATTGTCACGCTAAGGTGGGATAGGGGAAGGAAGTGTTTGCAGAATACTGAAAGTGTTGGCGTTATAAATGTTTGTGCCAGGTGGGTTCCTATGATGTTGACAGTGGCTCACAAAGAAACAAGAAAAACGGTATGCAGCGAACTTTTGGAACAGTACCAGAATGGTGGAGATGAATTTCTTGGAAGAATTGTGACAGGTGACGAAACATGGCTCCATCATTTTCCACCAGAGGCGAAGAGGCAATCAATGGAGTGGAATCATGCAAATTCACCCAAGAAAAAAAAATTAAAACCACACCTTCTGCTGGAAAAGTTATGGCTACGGTGTTTTTCTGTTCCGAAGGACTCTTGCTTGTGGACATCATGCCAAGTGGAACCACCATAAATTCTGATGCATATGTGACGACACTGAAGAAACTTCAAGCTCGACTGAGTTGTGTTCGACCACATCGGCAAAAGCTGTTGCACGACAATGCACGGCCACATGTCAGTCAAAAAACCATGGAAGCGATCACAAAACTTGGATGGACAACACTGAAACACCCGCCTTACAGTCCTGACCTGGCTCCATGTGACTATCATCTGTTTGGAAAACTGAAAGACTCTCTTCGTGGTACAAGGTTTGAAGATGATGACTCCCCTGTGCACGCTGCCAAACAGTGGCTCCAACATGTTGGTCCAGAATTTTACCGTGCGGGTATACAGGCGCTGGTTCCAAGATGGCGTAAGGCAGTTGAGAGGGATGGAACTTATGTGGAGAAATGAAAATATTGTTCCTAAAGGATGTATCTATACACTGTAAAACTTTCAAACATGTAGAATAAAAGATGGATTTAAAAAAAAATTGTGTATATTTCTTTTGGAGTGACTCTCATATATAGTGATAGCGAGAAGAGTCAGCAGCAGTGGGAATGAATGACTGAGACAGCAGCAGCAAGCGGGAGCAAGAGGGACACAGTGACAGTGAGAGGATGCAGTAGTAGCAGGTCAGAACGAAGGAGAATGTGGCTATGAGACAGGAGACAGTGACAGATACAAAAAAGATATGACGACAATGAGTTCGGCTGAATGAGTGAATAGGAATGGGTAATCGGGAGTGGGTGTGTATGAGCGACTTACAGCTTTGAATTAGTAGTTGAGAGCGAGTTGCAATCAGGGAAGCCTCTGGGAGTGATATCTAATTTGCATGTTAAAAAGAGTTTGAACGTCAAAATTTTTGAGAAAAATTTTGAAGGTGCTCAGGAAGGTAGAATTAGGCAGCTGATATCCCACATTTCAGTAAGAGTGTTTTCAGACAGGACAGTATTAGCTTTTGTTGCTCTCTGATAGGACCATTTTTCCACTGGTGCATCTTTCAACACAAATGCAAATGCTAGTCAGGCCTGCAGGTTGCGCTGTTGTACTTCCCCGCGAACGACACCCGTGCAATCTCCTCAATACGTTGGAAGTATTGGAAGTGTCAGTGGTGGTCATAAATGTATTCTGTGGAGTTGTGAGTGATTAATGTCGGAGCTAACCGAATTCGAACGTAGGTAAACTGGTGGTGCCCGTGTGATGTGTTCATCCGTAAACAAGGGAGCCGAAGTGATTGGTGCTTCAGGAGGCATCGTATCTACTATTTATAACACATGCAGGGAGAGCGAGAAAAATAACATCCACTTAGTGACAATTTGTATACTTAGTGAAAGCTTTTGACAATGTTGACTGGAATAATCTCATTCAAATTCTAAAGGTGGCAGGGGTAAAATACAGGGAGCGAAAGGCTATTTACAATTTGTACAGAAACCAGATGGCAGTTAGAAGAGTCGAGGGGGATGAAAGGGAAACAGTGGTTGGGAAGGGATTGAGACAGGGTTGTAGCCTATCCCCGATGTTATTCAATCTGTATATTGAGCAAGCAGTAAAGGAAACAAAAGAAAAATTCAGAGTACGTATTAAAATCCATGGAGAAGAAATAAAAACTGAGGTTCGCCGATGACATTGTAATTCTGTCAGAGACAGCAAAGGACTTGGAAGAACAGTTGAACGGAATGGACAGTATCTTGAACGGAAGATATATGATGAACATCAACCCAAAACAAAACGAGGATAATGGAATGTAGTCGAATTAAGTAGGGTGATGCTGAGGGAATTAGATTAGGAAATGTGATGCTTAAAGTAGTAAATGAGTTTTGCTATTTGGGGAGCAAAATAACTGATGATGGTCGAAGTAGAGAGGATATAAAATGTAGACTGGCAATGGCAAGGAAAGCGTTCCTGAAGAATAAAAATTTGTTAATATCGGGTACAGATTTAAGTGTAAGGAAGTCGTTTCTGAAAGTATTTGTATGGAGTGTAGCCATGTATGGAAGTGGAACACGGACGATAAATAGTCTCGACAAGACGAGAGTAGAAGCTTTCGAAATGTGGTGCTACAGAAGAATTCTGAAGTTTAGATGGGTAGATCACATAAGTAATGAGGAGGTATTGAATAGAATTGGGGAGAAGAGGAGTTTGTCGCACAACTTGACTAGAAGAAGGGATCGGTTGGTAGGACATGTTCTGAGGCATCAAGGGATCACAAATTTAGCGTTGGAGGGCAGCGTGGAGGGTAAAAATCGTAGAGGGAGACCAAGAGATGAATGCACTAAGCAGAATCAGAAGGATGTAGGTTGCGGTAAGTACTGGGAGATGAAGAAGCTTGCACAGGATAGAGTAGCATGGAGAGCTGCATCAAACGAGTCTCAGGACTGAACAACAACAACAAGTGACAACGAAGACAAAAGTGTGTGTTGAGTTGAGTGATCGCGAAAGACGGTCACTGAAGACGATTGTGAGGAAAAATAAGAGGACGACAGGTGCAGAACTGGATGCCGCACTCGTGAGTCCTGTCAGCACCAAGCAATACGAAGGGACCTCCATAAGCAGGGAACAGTAGCACGAGCTGGAATTCCAGAACCACTCATCACTGACGCAAATGCCCGTAACAGGGAAACTTTGTGCCGAAATCATAAAAACTGAACTGTGGAGCAATGGAAGGGACTCTTCTTTCACATTGTTTCCAACTGCTGGCCGAGTTTGCGTTCGAAGAATGAAACCTTCAGGGGGTTTAGTGATGATTTACACAGCCATACTGTGGTATTCCGCGGATCCCAATAGTTACTGAGCCAAGTGGTTTTACTCCCAAGGATTTTGTGACCATTTTCGCTGAGCAGGTCCATCCCGTACTACAAAGTTTGTTTCTCAATGGTGATGCTATGTCCCGAGACGACAGAGCCGTTGTTCACACAGGTCGCATCGTCCAGGACTGGTTTCCTGAGTACGAGGGTGGACTGTCGCGTATCCTCCTGGCCAGCGCAGTCACCGTATTTCACTATTATTGAGTCTCTGTGGTCTGCCTTGTAGGGTAGGATGCGTGATCGCTGTCCACCACCATCATCTTTACGTGAACTTGCCACTATTTTACTGGAGGAATTGTGTAAGGTTCGTCGCGCAGTCATGGACTGTGCGGCTGGTCCCGGGGGAGGTTCGAGTCCTCCCTCGGGCATGGGTGTGTGACTTTGTTCTTAGTATAATTTAGGATAAGTAGTGTGTAAGCTTAGGGACTGATGACCTTAGCAGTTAAGTCCCATAAGGTTTCACACACATTTTTTTTTTGTCTAAGGTTCCCTCGAAAACCATAGAGGACCTGAATTTGTCTATTACGAGACGATTGGAAGCTATTCCGAATGCCAACGGGTTTCCTGCGCTGTAAGACGCACGATGTCCTATGTTTTTGGTGTTCCATATTCTTATCTAAACCCTGTCCCAATTTGGCCTCTGCTGTAGAGGGTGTAATAAAAAGGTACGCCAAATTTTCAAGTCGTTTCTCATAAAGAGTAGAGGAAAGGTATGTTATATGGACATGGAAACAGAAATGGTTCATATCTGTATCAGAGTTAATTTTCGAGCACTCTTCGTAGTGCATTAATCATGTTTATAACAGCAGAATGTATCAACATACCGCATGAAACTGGTTTCTTACGGGAAGCGTTCAAAAGACTCTCTTGCTAACACTTGGTTAAGTTCATCGCCTTCTAAATAACAGAGTGTGTGTCAGGAGGACAGATGGATGTGAACCAGTCTCCTAATCTCGCTATACTCCTACCTAAACCCTCTTATTTGGGGGGGGGGGGGGCACTGAAAGTTCCTGTGTATCAGAGACACACAACAAAGCTGCAACTCGGACGGTGAACCGCGAACCAAGAACCATGAAGCGGGTTATTAGTTGGCTAGTTATACAGATATAGTGATTGCCCCAATCTAATGAATGTGATAAGTCACCGAAGATCCCAGCTGTGGATAAAATAATAACTCGTGAAGAGAAATGACCTCGCAAAAGTGTTGTTTATGCCGTCAGTAGCTCCAACTTGCCGGACACTTGTTTCTGGATTAAGTTGTGCGCGTCGCTGATGTGAGGTTCTGAACAGACAAGACGGGCTGCTGACGCAACTATTTTCGTAAATTCTACATTTATGAGCCCTTCTTTTTTCTACACATTGCAAAACATTAGATTTACATACTTAGCTTTACTTTTAGACTGGAAGATGATCCAAAGTGATCAAAACATACTATATGATTAAAAATGTGCAAATGAGACCAAACAATAAATGAGAGTTATGTTAAAGCTAATTTTACACATCCATTGGTCAGTGTACTGTGTTTTGAATCTGCGGTCAGTGTTTTAAATACGTATCTGGTGGAGGTAGGGGCGAGAGGAGGGGTAAAGCTGAATATGTACAGCTCATGACTATAAAAGTACTTTCCTTCAAATGATTCTACGAGGGTTCCGATTTTACCGATTGAGGAAAAAAGTGTCCCTTATTACGGGAGACAGCTCTCCTGAAAACCGGGAACGCTCCTGTGTACATTTATCTGGAATGTAAAATAATTGCTGAGATAAAGTGCCACTTCATCTGTGTCTAGAACGATCAATACTTAGCGGTGTAGGGTGTAAAAACGAAATAGAGGAGGGGAAGGGGAGAATGAAGGGATACTGGTGGGGATGCGATGAGTTTAAGAAAAGGGGGTTATGTAAAATTACTGAAAGCATAATTATGTAAAAATTTTCGTTAAAATATTAGTATAATAGTACGTACAATGGGTGCGTGAAACGTAAACTGCATAAAATAGCAGAATTATGAAACGAAACGACTGAGGCTGGGAAAAGATGCTAAGGTGAGGTGGGGGAGGGGGGGTTAGTGGCAGGGATCCTATGGGTGTAACAAAAAAGGCTCTTGTACCAGAATCGAAAAAGTCAGTTATATTAAAAATCTTTCATTAAAACATTGAAATCGTAGAGCAATGGATGTGTAAAATTGCGAAAGGGGAAAAAAATAGTAAATTATAGAAGTGGAGATAAAGTAGCTGACACTGAATTAGTCTCTTAAAATATTAAAATTGTGAAAGATTGACAGTTGTAAAACCATCATGTATTATTCTGAAAGCATAAAAACCAAAATTGTATAAAAAAGTCTCGTTAAAAAATATAAAATGTATAGGACAAAAAATAGTGGTGCATAAATAGTGAAAGACATAAAAATCGTAAAATTGTAGTAGTGGAATAATGTAGAGTACCAAGAACTGCTTTAAGTATCAAACTTTAAAACGTTTAAAGCATGAACCGTAACAAGTATGAAACGATGGATTAGATGTTGGAACTATGAGCAGAAACTGAAGTTACAGGGAACAGGCTGCGACAGTTACGATTGCTTCCGTTTTGCAGGAGGCCTGCGTGCACAGCTTGTAATATCGAAGCACGCTGTTGGAACTGTTCATAAGCATTTGGAAGAGCTATAGTACGAGCCAAATTGAGACCTCCTAAGATTATTGCAAAATATTGAATTTGTTACACATCTCACGCAAGAGCCTGGCAACACACTGAATCAACACAACGTTTTTAGTAACAGTTCATTTTTACAAACTTTGAAGGCCTCTTCCAAGCGCCTACCCAACGAGAAGAGACAGCGGTAGCGCAGCGGATCAAACACGGCATAGGGATGAAGCACATGAGTGAGAAGTCGTGTGTCTGAACGTCGGGCGGACTACCGATTTTTCATTTTAACCTAGCCATCACAGCGATGTCAAAAGTCGCCAAAAACGACACGTGTTTCGGCTAGCATGTTAAACTGTTGGTTCCCGTTCCCCGGTTGGATAACTGGGGCAGGTTAGGGATACGTAAGCTGCAGAAGTGGCGTCCAATAGAAAGACTCTATAGGCTATTTAAAAAAGACCGTACTAGCACGATTAGAGCTCTAATCGCGCTTGTAGGTCTTTTTTAAATAGCCTATAGCAGGGCTTCCCAACCTTTTCAGCTGGTGGACCCCTTCTTCAGTCGAAAATCCATGGCGGACCACTAGTCAGTCAAGAGCACAGTAACTTTAAATTTCAGAGCGAAACCCATGGGAAGTGAAAGCTTATTAATGCAAGTGACATGTTCCCAATGACCTCCCCCCCCCCCCCCCCCCCCCCGCGAAGTATCAATAGTCTTTGGTTTAGAGATGAATGAAAACAACTTCAAATTAACGATCCAATTTGAATTCCCACTGTATCGAGACACTTACTAGTGGATTTACTCCCTTTGTTCAACACACCATAGCCTGATTAAAATCACCTGGTAACTGTCATTTCACACGTTGGAGCTGCTTTCCTCGAAGAGCAATCAACGTCACGTCCAAACTGTTCGCTGTTGACAAGCTGCCGCTTGTGATCTGTTCACTTCCACTGTTTGGCTACTGTTGAGTAAGGAGCATGTGTGTGTGTGTGTGTGTGTGTGTGTGTGTGTGTGTGTGTGTGTGTGTGGTTTTTCGTGAAATCCGAAGAAAAATGTTCAAATGTACACTCCTGGAAATTGAAATAAGAACACCGTGAATTCATTGTCCCAGGAATGGGAAACTTTATTGACACGTTCCTGGGGTCAGATACATCACATGATCACACTGACAGAACCACAGGCACATAGACACAGGCAACAGAGCATGCACAATGTCGGCACTAGTACAGTGTATATCCACCTTTCGCAGCAATGCAGGCTGCTATTCTCCCATGGAGACGATCGTAGAGATGCTGGATGTAGTCCTGTGGAACGGCTTGCCATGCCATTTCCACCTGGCGCCTCAGTTGGACCAGCGTTCGTGCTGGACGTGCAGACCGCGTGAGACGACGCTTCATCCAGTCCCAAACATGCTCAATGGGGGACAGATCCGGAGATCTTGCTGGCCAGGGTAGTTGACTTACACCTTCTAGAGCACGTTGGGTGGCACGGGATACATGCGGACGTGCATTGTCCTGTTGGAACAGCAAGTTCCCTTGCCGGTCTAGGAATGGTAGAACGATGGGTTCGATGACGGTTTGGATGTACCGTGCACTATTCAGTGTCCCCTCGACGATCACCAGTGGTGTACGGCCAGTGTAGGAGATCGCTCCCCACACCATGATGCCGCGTGTTGGCCCTGTGTGCCTCGGTCGTATGCAGTCCTGATTGTGGCGCTCACCTGCACGGCGCCAAACACGCATACGACCATCATTGGCACCAAGGCAGAAGCGACTCTCATCGCTGAAGACGACACGTCTCCATTCGTCCCTCCATTCACGCCTGTCGCGGCACCACTGGAGGCGGGCTGCACGATGTTGGGGCGTGAGCGGAAGACGGCCTAACGGTGTGCGGGACCGTAGCCCAGCTTCATGGAGACGGTTGCGAATGGTCCTCGCCGATACCCCAGGAGCAACAGTGTCCCTAATTTGCTGGGAAGTGGCGGTGCGGTCCCCTACGGCACTGCGTAGGATCCTACGGTCTTGGCGTGCATCCGTGCGTCGCTGCGGTCCGGTCCCAGGTCGACGGCCACGTGCACCTTCCGCCGACCACTGGCGACAACATCGATGTACTGTGGAGACCTCACGCCTCACGTGTTGAGCAATTCGGCGGTACGTCCACCCGGCCTCCCGCATGCCCACTATACGCCCTCGCTCAAAGTCCGTCAACTGCACATACGGTTCACGTCCACGCTGTCGCGGCATGCTACCAGTGTTAAAGACTGCGATGGAGCTCCGTATGCCACGGCAAACTGGCTGACACTGACGGCGGCGGTGCACAAATGCTGCGCAGCTAGCTCCATTCGACGGCCAACACCGCGGTTCCTGGTGTGTCCGCTGTGCTGTGCGTGTGATCATTGCTTGTACAGCCCTCTCGCAGTGTCCGGAGCAAGTATGGTGGGTCTGACACACCGGTGTCAATGTGTTCTTTTTTCCATTTCCAGGAGTGTATGTAAAGTCTAACTGCTGAGGTCATCAGTTCCTAGTCTTACACAGTATTAGCCTAAATTTAACTTCCGCTAAGGACAACACACACACACACACACACACACACACACACACACACACACACACACATATGCCCGAGGGAGGACTCGAACCTCCGGCGGGGGCGCCCGCGCAATCCACGACGACACGGCGCCCTAGACTGCGCAGCCATTCCGCGCGGCTGTGAAGGAAAGAGGCAGACCCATGATTCGGAATGCAAACACATCACGAAAGAAAAGAGGCCAAGGAATTGCCTTTAAAGGACTATTGTAACATCTGTTGTGCAATGTGTGGGAATACATTCACCCAGTTTACATGCGTTTCCAAAACCGGATTTCGTAAGCCGATGTCCCAGTTCCGCTTTTGGCTGGTCAGGTAAACACTTCAAAATCGATTCTGGAAATCTGCATTTATAAAGCCGTTTTCCAGTTCCACAATCGATTTTCGTGCCCATGTAAACAGCTAGGAAAGCCTAGTTATTTTTATGTCTGTCAGTCCATAGCCGGCAGCTAGCAGGCGGCATTGCAACAGAGTACTGTCAGTTGGTAGTTGGCAACTGGAAGACGGCGTGGCAACAGAGTACTGTCAGTTGGTAGCTGGCAACCGGAAGGTGGCGTGGCAACAGAGTACTGTCAGTTGGTAGTTGGCAACTGGAAGGCGGCGTTGCAACAGAGTACTGTCAGTTGGTAGTTGGCAACTGGAAGACGGCATTGCAACAGAGTACTGTCAGTTGGTAGTTGGCAACCGGAAGGTGGCGTGGCAACAGAGTACTGTCAGTTGGTAGTTGGCAACTGGAAGGTGGCGTGGCAACAGAGTACTGTCAGTTGGTAGTTGGCAACTGGAAGGCGGCGTTGCAACAGAGTACTGTCAGTTGGTCATTGGCAACTGGAAGGCGGCGTGGCAACAGTTTGAGCCACAGCTGACAACTTCAACCACTACTTGGACACTGTATTGTGGCAGTCAGCCTCGACTGTAAACAAATTAGGAAAACAAACAAACAGACTCTCTTATTTCTATATAAGAAGACAAATCATTTCACAGAACGTAAGACTTTTTTTCTCAAAGGAAACAATTCTGGTTCAAATGGCTCTGAGCACTATGGGACTTAACATTTGAGGTCATCAGTCCCCTAGAACTTAGAACTACTCAATCCTAGCTAACCTAAGGACATCACACACATCCATGCCCGAGGCAGGATTCGAACCTGCGACCGTAGCGGTCGCGCTGTTCCAGACTGAAGCGCCTAGAAGCGCTCGGCACCCCGGCCGGAAAACAATTCTGGCAGAGGAGGTTTACCTTTTACAAGGTGGTACGTGAAAAATCCTCTTTTTTTTACGCTCGCAACCAGTTCCCACAATATAGTGTCAGGGCAATAGCAAGTAATTGTAATTGAAGTATAGGCAGGCCATATTTTTAACTGAGAGGACGGAATATATTATAAAGAAAGGAAATTAGCTTTGGAGATCATTTTAATTTTCGTAACAAAAATATCAATGCCAACAGAATTCAATTACTAATTATTTTTTAAATAATAGAAGACAGAAACAAAATTCCTACAGAGTTATAGTTCAGGTACGTTCACTGAGCACCTACGAAGAAAAATGCTTTCTTCTTTACTATAGATGAGTCTGTAGGAATAATAATGCAATCCTAATGAGACGGTTGAGGGTGCTTCTTCTGACACAATTTTGAAAAGTTGAGTTCAGTTCTTGACAACTGGAGACGGATGTCTGGTTCCGCATCTAGACAGCTTCGGTACTTAGTTTTGTGGGCAGCATAGATCGAGAATCCAGATTAAGACATGTATGTTGTGGCAAACGGAAGAAGTACACGTTTTGTATTTTCAACAAGGGGGTAATATTTCTTGTTATCCAAACGGATCCAAAAGTGTGAGTAACCGTCAATGTCAAAACTTGATTTAAAGGTAGCGTCTGTGGAAATTTCTATCAACAATTGATATTCATTTGATGATAGAATGTTCGGCTTTTTGGAAACAGTGAATGGGTTTACCACCCATTCTTATTTCTGCAGCTTCTCATCTTCAGCTGTTGGAAAATAATACTCCAACAAAGACATCAAGCTTCAGAGATGTTTCAGGATTTGATGAAACAAATTCTTCCCAAGCGCCAACGTTTTGTTTTTCAAAAAATACTTGAGAAGAAGAAAACACTCGACCTCCCCCTCCTCGACACTCTCTGCCCAAAAATTGATTTTCCTCTTGAATGCTCGAACTTTGTTGATAGCAGTGACCTTTGTTTCACTTTGCCCTTGGAGCGAAATATTCATTTCGTTCATTTTGGAGAAAATATCTGACAAATAGGCACGTATACACTGCCAATTTTCGTCATTAATAAGGTCTGCTAATTGGGTGTTATGCTCCAAAAGGAAAGCTGAGACTTCCACTCTTAATTCGTACAACCGAGAGAGTGCATTCTCACGTGAGAGCCACCTCACTTCTGTGTGGAGGAGCAGGGAACGATGAAGACCTCCCAATATCTTCACACAGTATTGTGAAAAGTCTTGACTTCAACGGCCTTGATTTTATGTAGCTAATGATTTGAATGGATTCGTCTAAAACTTTCTTGAACGAAAGAGGCATTTGTTTTGTAGCTAAAGCGTATCTGTAGAGATCACAATGACTACTGCTGCAATTCTTGGCGTTTTCTTTTATTTTCGTTATTGCTCCGACTGTAGGACCCGTCATAGCTTTCGCACCATCTGTGCACACATCTATGCAATTAGACCATGAAACTTCGTTAGTCCTTAAAGAATCATCCAATAGACGGAATGTTTCAGCACCTGTTGTGTTGGCAGGTAGTTGTCTGCACAATAAGAGGTCCTCCTCAAAGCATCCACAATATTCGTAACGGACAAAAGCCAATAAAATCGCTAATCCTGCAACATCAGTGGATTCATCTATCTTCAGAGAAAATGAATTGTGCTGGATGCGAGAAACAAGAGTGTCTTTCGCATCATTTGACATGCCAACAATGTGTCTCTTGATAGTATTGTTTGAAAATGGCACCGAAGATACAAGCTTTACTGCCTTCTCGTCTAGCATGCAAGAAGCAATATCATTAACACACGGCTTTATGAGATTTTCTGCAATGGTATGGGCTTTGCCTGTTTTTGCCACTCGATAACTAACCAAGAAAAAAGCTTTCAATGAATTTTCATTAATTGTTTTTGCATGAGTTTTCATGCAATGCTGAGAAGCAGCTAGTTCAGCACTCTTCCTTTTGAAAAAATCGATGTCTTTAGCCTGGAAATCCGGGTGAGTACCTTCAAAACGACAGCGCAATTTAAATAGAACCATTGAACTGTTCAGAAGGACTCGCGCACAAATTACACGCTGAGCTTTGCCCTCCCTTGTCTCCATAAAGCCCATTTCTAAATAGCTTTCGTTGTACTTACGCTCCTTGGTTATTCCACTTACACAGGATATTGCAACCAATGGAGTACTTGCTGCGTTTTCACATAATAAATCCGGTTGTGGAGCTTCTTGTGATTGTTCTCACTTTGGTCGTCCTCCCTCCTCATTCATATCAACTGGAAACTTCCCTTGTTGTGAAGGCGATGGAGAAACTGCACCCTTCTTCAAAGATCCTGACTTCAGCCACCGACCCATGTTAGAAGTAATAAACTGGTCAAAAATCGACTTATGAAATAGGTAGTGCACTGACAAGACAAGTTTAACATTTAACGATGCCTGGGGCCGCATACGTGCCAGCGAGCGCTGTGATTGGTCGACAAAGCTCGCTCCGCGCATGCATAAAAGGTTTCGGCGCATCTAGCGCCGTGAGCCGGCGCACAAACGACCCCCGTATTGTTGCGAAACAGTCGATCAGAGAAGCCGCATTCTCCGGCACTAAACTATGTGTACATTCTCACTTAGGAACCGCTAAGGCTGCTTGGGAATACGACCTGAAGTAAAAGTACACATGTTTCTCAGACGAAAACAAAAAGTGATGAATTTGATTTTGACATTTTTATTGAATAATTGTACTCATTATTGTACACGATTTGGTGAAAGGTGGCCGCGGACCCCCTAGAAAGAGCCGGCGGACCCCTAAGGTGTCCCCGGACCACACGTCGGGAAGGCTTGGCCTATACAGTATTTCAGTATTTCATAAAGGACGAAATGGCATCAAATGCTTGCCATACAATTACAGGAATCACTTTTTACAATTTTATATCATATTTACCTTGAAGACGAGAATAACTTTTTGTTCATATTAGTTAAGCGGCGCCTTATACTTTCAGAGAAGTGTAACACCTAATTAGAGATACATTCCAGTGAAAACTGACGGCTAATGCGATGCACGTAGACGTTCAACGGCTATACGTTTATGGCACTGAGGGACAGGGCGTTTAACTAATTTTGGCAGGATTCACTTTGGTGTTTACAAAGAGTGTAAATACAAGTGTTCCAGTCCTTGTACTGGTGACGAGTGCAGAGCTTGCTGTGTCCTGAGCGAATCAGGTAGTAGGACGACTGTTCGGTGTAACAGCTGTGTGTTCAGAAGTTATTGACAGGACAGGAGGAGTTAGCCAGGTCGCCACGCCCACGCTGCTCCCGGCAGGTGCGCGCCTGCACCTTGCGGTGTCCAGCAGAACACTCTCCATCAAACAGGCCGTGGTGCTGGCAGCGGTCCGGCATTAGTAGCACAGGGCGGCTGGAGGGGGAAAGAAGTGGCTCTTTGATGGAGCACGTATTGTGCGCTGCCTGTCTCTCTAAATCACTCTTTATTATGCCTGCCTAATGTAAATATAGGATCACAGAAGCCATTTTTATGCGCTTATTATACAGCCGTAACTTAGAAATGTCGGCGATCTCTTTGCTGCGCTGCGGACGTATATCTTTCGAGAAGTGCAGCGGCACTAATCTCTGACTGCTCGCTCTATGTGACTGTGTGTGCGTGTGTGTGTGTGTGTGTGTGTGTGTTGGAGAGAAAGGTTAGACGGGGGGATGACAGACAGTGGCGAAGCCAGGCGACAAAAAAAAATTGTTCTTGCGCCCTCCTCAAAGGAGAGTTATATTGGTACCATAAGCAAACATCTCTCATTCAGGCTGGATCCCGCTTGACGCGTATAAAAGTTTCGCTGCGGTCCGGAATAAAAATACGTCGCCGCTGACGCATTCATTAAAACAGACGGTGGGCTCGCTGTGTTAGTGGAAGCAGCAGCCGCCCAGGAGGAAGTTTGTAACGGACCGCTGTGAATTCCACTAACTTCGTAGGCGTGGCCGCTCTTCTAGGATTTACAGCGTGGCGGACGCCAAATTAAGATGGTGGAAAGCGACATCCCGCAACGGAATCGTGGGCGTTAAATTTAAGGTTCATTACGCTAACCAATATTGCCGCAGTACGAACACACTGCTAATATATCATTATTCTAGAGTGGAGAGTTAAAATCTGCTACTGTAGCGGCATCCAGCAGCAATAAGGTGCGATAATGGGCTTGGCCGCAACAGTCTGTATAGCAGAGTGATTTTGGTGTTGTATGTACTCTAGCAGGTCTGCGTCGCTTACAACCCAAGCGTAAAATTTCTACTTCCCTGTTGTTGTAATACAAGTTGTAGTATTAGTAGTAGAAGTAACAGTAGTTTTATTAATCTACAGTTAACCTTTAGTAGCATTGTAGATGTTTCTGATATTAAGTTCCAAGTACATTAAAACGTGATTTATGTTACAGGTGTAGTTTTTTAACGAAGATGATGAAAAAATTGAAATGGCACACGCTTGAACAAAGATGTGAATACTCTCGTGAAAACCTACTTATAAGATTGCAATGTTGTTGTTGTTGTTGTTGTTGTGGTCTTCAGTCCCTTCTTCTAGTCAAGTTGTGCCACAAATTCCTCTTCTCCCCAATCCTATTCAATACCTCCTCATTAGTTACGTGATCTACCCACCTTATCTTCAGCATTCTTCTGTTGCACCACATTTCGAAAGCTTCTAATCTCTTCTTGTCCAAACTAGTTATCGTCCATGTTTTACTTCCATACACGGCTACACTCCATACAAATACTTTCAGAAACCACTTCCTAACACTTAAATCAATAGTCGATTATAACAAAATTCTCTTCTTCAGAAACGCTTTCCTTGCTCTGCAAACTGTCTACATTTTATATCCTCTCTACTTCGACCATAATCAGTTATTTTGCTTCCTAAATAGAAAAACTCCTTTACTACTTTAAGTGTGTCATTTCCTAATCTAATACCCTCAACATCAACCGACTTAATTCGACTATATTCCATAATCCTCGTTTTGCTTTTGTTGATGTTCATCTTATATCCTCCCTTCAAGACACCATCCATTCCGTTCAACTGCTCTTCCAAGTCCTTTGCTGTCTCTGACAGAATTACTATGTCATCGGCGAACCTCAAACTTATTATTTCTTCTCCATGGATTTTAATACCTACTCCGAATTTTTCTTTTGTTTCCTTTACTGCTTGCTCAATATACAGATTGAATAACATCGGGGAGAGGCTACAACCCTGTCTCACTCCCTTCCCAACCACTGCTTCCCTTTCATGCCCCTCAACTCTTATAACTGCCATTTGGTTTCTATACAAATTGTAAATAGCCTTACGCTCCCCATATTTTACCCCTGCCACCTTCAGAATTTGAAAGACAGTATTCCAGTCAACATTGTCAAAAGCTTTCTCTAAGTCTACAAATGCTAGAAACGTAGGTTTTCCTTTCCTTAATGTAGCTTCTAAGATAAGCCGTAGGGTCAGTATTGCCTCACGTGTTCCAATATTTCTACGGAATCCAAACTGATCTTACCCGAGGTCGGCTTCTACCACTTTTTCCATTCGTCTGTAAAGAATTCGTGATAGTATTTTGCAGCCGTGGTTTGTTAAACAGATAGTTCGGTAATTTTCACATCTGTCCACACCTGGTTTCTTTGGGATTGGAATTATTATATTCTTCTTGAAGTCTGAGGGTATTTCGCCTGTCTCATACATCTTGCTCACCAGATAGTAGAGTTTTGTCAGGACTGGCTCTTCCAAGGCCGTCAGTAGCTCCAATGGAATGTTGTCTACTCCGAGGGCCTTGTTTCGACTCAGGTCTTTCCAGGATGCGATTTGTGCTTTTACCAGTGGGGGGGGGGGGGGGGATGTCTTAGGGGGTTAGTAGAATTACATGAATTACATATGTTACTAGCTTGGACCGTGGCGTTACGCATGGTTAAACAGCTATTTATAAATAGATGTTAATGCTGAAACTCACTATTGACGCGTATGCACTATCAGATAAGCCATCCCTTGTTATATCTTTAAAAGTACATTACAGGTAAAGCTCATTTACAAAAGCATCTACATACGGGTACAGATATACGAGGCGAATTCAAAAAGTAGAGGCACATTTGTGGAAAGTTGTACTCATTCTGATGATAGAAACCTGAAACATATTAATAGTAAGACTTATTAAAAACTTTCAGTGTTCGGTTCCACAAATTTAAATTATATGTAAATGTTTACTCCAGTGCGTGGGAAATAAACATCCGAGGTTGGGATGCATAAACTAAAACCAGAGGAGGGGATTGTCTGATGCAGAGGGGGGGAAATGCACCTCATCCCCCCCTCTAAATCGCACACTGGGTCTTTCAGTGCTCTGTCGAACTCTTCACGCAGTATCATATCTCCCATTTCATCTTCATCTACATCCTCTTCCATTTCCATAACATTGTCCTCAAGTACATCACTCTCTTATAGACCCTCTATATACTCCTTCCACCTTTCTGCTTTCCCTTCTTTGCTTAGAACTGGGTTTCCATCTGAACTCTTGATATTCAAACAAGTGGTTCTCTTTTCTCCAAAGGTCTCTTTAATTTTCCTGTAGGCAGTATCTATCTTACCCCTAGTGAGATAAGTCTATACATCCTTACATTTATCCTCGAGCCATCCCTGCTTAGCCATTTTGCACTTCCTGTCGATCTAATTTTTGAGACGTTTGTATTCCTTTTTGCCTGCTTCATTTACTGCATTTTTATATTTTCTCCTTTCATCAATTAAATTCAATATTTCTTCTGTTACCCAAGGATTTCTACTAGCCCTCTTCTTTTTACCTACTTGATCCTCTGCTGCCTTGACTACTTCATCCCTCAAAGCTACCCATTCTTCTTCTACTGTATTTCTTTCACTCATTCCTGCCATTTGTTCCCTTACGCTCTACCTGAAACTCTGTACAACCTCTGGTTTAGTCAGTTTATCCAGGTCCCATCTCCTTAAATTCCCACCTTTTTGCAGTTTCTTCAGTTTTAATCTACAGTTTATAACCAATAGATTGTGGTCAGAGTCCACATCTGCCTCTGGAAATGTCTTACAATTTAAAACCTGGTTCCTATATCTCTGTCTTACCATTATATAATCTATCTGATACCTTTTAGTATCTCCAGGGTTCTTCCAGGCGGCTTCCTATTTCATTTCTTACCCCCCAATCCATATTCACCTACTATGTTTCCTTCTCTCCCTTTTCCTACTACCGAATTCCAGTCACCCATGACTATTAAATTTTCGTCTCCCTTCACTATCTGAATAATTTCTTTTATTTCATCATACATTTCTTCAATTTCTTCGTCATCTGCAGAGCTAGTTGGCATATAAGCTTGTACTACTGTAGTAGGCGTGGGCTTCGTGTCTATCTTGGCCACAGCAATGCGTTCACTATGCTGTTTGTAGTAGCTTACCCGCATTCCTGTTTTTTTTTTATTCATTATTAAACCTACTCCTGCATTACCCCTATTTGACTTTGTATTTACAACCCTGTATTCGCCTGACCAAAAGTCTTGTTCCTCCTGCCACCGAACTTCAACTAATTCCCACTATATCTAACTTAAACCTATCCATTTCCCTTTTTAAATTTTCTAACCTACCTGCCCGATTAAGGGATCTGACATTCCACGCTCCGATCCGTAGAACGCCAGTTTTCTTTCTCCTGATAACGACGTCGTCTTGAGTAGTCCCCGCCCGGAGATACGAATGGGGGACTGTGGTGTCACCACCAGACACCACACTTGTTAGGTGGTAGCCTTTAAATCGGCCGCGGTCCGTTAATATACGTCGCACCCGCGTGTCGCCACTATCAGTGATTGCAGACCGAGCGCCGCCACACGGCAGGTCTAGAGAGACTTCCTAGCACTCACCCCAGTTGTACAGCCGACGTTGCTAGCGATGGTTCACTGACAAATTGCGCTCTCATTTGCCGAGACGATAGTTAGCATAGCCTTCAGCTACGTCATTTGCTACGACCTAGCAAGGCGCCATTACTAGTCACTATTGATGCTGTAAAACATGTACCGTCAAGAGCGATGTTCACCAATTATGGATTAAAGTTAAGTATTCCAGCACCTACGTACATTTTTGGCTATTCTCATTTCCGTGTCCTGTTCCAGACCTCACGCCAGCCTGCGTGAGCTTAAACGCGTGCCTTTCGGCTTCCTCCTAGTGGATTGGCTGTCTTGCCAATCCACAACAGGGACTATTTTACCTCCGGAATATTTTACCCAAGAGGACGCCATCATCATTTAACCATACAGTAAAGCTGCATGCCCTCGGGAAAAATTACGGCTGTAGTTTACCCTTGCTTTCAACCGTTCGCAGTACCAGCACAGCAAGGCCGTTTTGGTTATTGCTACAAGACCAGATCAGTCAATCATCCAGACTGTTGCCCCTGCAACTACTGAAAAGGCTGCTGCCCCTCTTCAGGAACCACACATTTGTCTGGCCTCTCAACAGATACCCCTCCGTTGTGGTTGCACCTACGGTACGGCTATCTGTATCGCTGAGGCACGCAAACCTCCCCACCAATGGCAAGGTCCATGGTTCAAAGGGGGGGGGGGGGGTGGAAGATTGCAATAGAGAACTGAAAGTGCAGAATATGAGTATATACTATAACCAGCTACATATCGCTTCCGTCCGGATGGCGAAGACGAGATCAGACTAATTACAGCAAACATTGTCCACACGCTCCATACTGTGAATGGAATGAGGAGAAGCCCTGATAACTGGTACAATGGCAATTACTGTTTGCCATGCTCTTCGCAATGGTTTTCAAAATGTGGTTGAAGATGTAGATGGCACAGGTAGACGGCCGTGGCCTTACAGTAGGTACCATCGCGGCCTGAAGTAATGTAAGGGAACTACGGAAAACCTATGTCAGAATGACATGAAGGGGATTAGAGTCTCTGTCATCCACAATGCAAGGCCACTCTGTTAAATTGCGCATAACATTATTCTAAAACGTTGTTTCGTTTATCCACTCTTACAAATAGCTTATTTCTTAATGGAAGAAGCGAGTAATACACTGTTAATTAATTTCCTAACAATAACCACGCACATTACACACACTATCAAATGACATGTTGACAATGACGATTATCATACATTTTCTGGCCTGCTAAACAATCGTACTCAAACGTGGAATCGTAAAGCGGAAGTAATACCTGGCGTTCCACAACAAAATGTTGCAGGCTCTCCGCTGTTGCTGATACATATAAACGACGTAGGTAACACTTTAAGCAGCCCTCTTAGATTGTTTGCAGAAGACGCAGTCATCTACAGTGGTTTAAAGTCATCAGATGATCGAACCCTATTGTAAAAAGATTTAGACAAGATATCTGCATGATGCGAAAACAGCAACTGACTCTGAATGATGAAAAGTGTCTAGTCATCCAAATGAGTACTAAAAGAAATCCCCTAAATTTCAGTTACGCGATACACCACATAAATCTAAAGGCTGTAAATTCATCTGAACACTTAGGGATTACAATTACGAATAATTTAAATTGGCACGATCACAAAAAATAACATTGTGCGGAAAGCAAACCAAAGACTGCGATATATTGGTGGAGTACTTACTGCGACAGATCTTGTAATATTTCTGGCTTTGCAGCCGTCATATTCAGGTAGAAGAAGCTCTCCTTAGAGCCGCTGAGAAGGCAGCGGTGGCAAGATGGTGTGAGGTACCGATGACTGAGGGTATCTTGAGGAAGACCGTCTAAATCGTGGTCCTTTGCTTCTGCATTCGGTAGTTGCGCGCCAAAATGACGATCTAAGTTTTTAATATTAGACAAACTAAACATCGTATATGCTTGCATTTCAAAATTAAAGCGTCTCTCAATAGCGTACTATTATTCCCTTATTTCACAAGTATTAATAACCAACAGAATCATAAACAACTGCAGAACTAAAAGGCAGCCGAAGCACTTCAGTGATCTTAGGATCGCACCGGACTTGGATGCCCGGGAAAGTGGTTCGGCTGTAGGATCAGAGCTGGTTCGGCAGTCCGGAAGACAGAGATGTTGTCTACAGCGGTTGGTTAGTTAAGACTTTATTAGCAATCTATGGTTATGTGGAACATATAGTTGAGAAAAGCGTGACTGTAATTATTGAAATATGCAGTTCATTAATTTGTTGAAGAAAAGAAATTATTTGTGACACTAAAGTGGGATGTAATTGTGCAGTTTCTCGTGTTCTGCTAATAAAAAGCGAGTAACATCCCGTATAAACAACCTGGTCGGAAATTTAATTATTTCTAAAATAACAGTTCCTCGCTAAGAGTTTGTTTCAGCCTCAAGGTAACAGATCCAAGACCTATGTGCTGTTTTCTGCGCAGGGGACAACAACTGTAGAAGACTGCAGGTTGGTGAACGTTTATTAGAACTTACACATCTTACTCTGGGCGGTGGAAGCAGACACCTCGCGTGTACTGAAATTTCAGTACAAATGAGATCAGTGATAGGTCATCTGTGATAACACAGAGGAGGTGCGAAGGAGAGAAATATTTTCTAAGGGAAATGGGTTTATGATACGCACGTCTACCGCTCCCTCTCTCTGTCTCTCATTACTTGCTGTAATGTGCTAAAGGGAGTGCTTACACCACGCTTATCCGTCCTCTTCTGGAGGATTACTGTGTGATGTGAGATCAGTACCTCATGAGACCGACAGAGGACATCGATAAAATTCAAAGAAAGCTACCTCGTTTTGTACTGCCTACATCAAAGGTAGCGACTTCTGCTTAAGCCCGAATCTAGGGAGGGGCAAACAGGCGTAAGTGCCGCGGGCGGCAATTTCAAGTGACGCCAAATTCATATTGTTGAAGAAACAGCTTGTTTCACAAAGATTATAACATGCAGTGCACGTTGGTCTATCATTATTCATTTGATTCTGAAACGCATCCCAGTTGGTTTTTCAACATTTTAACACATTCTAAACTGATTTCTGAACGAATCATAAGTTGAAACTTCCTGACAGATTAAAACTGTGTGCCGCACCGAGACTCGAACCTGGAACCTTTGCCTGGAACCTTTGCCCCTGCTCTACCACTTGCCCGCACTTTCCCGCGAAAGGCAAAGGTCCCGAGTTCGAGTGTCGGTCCGGCTCACAGTTTTAATCTGTCAGGAAGTTTCATATCAGCGCACATTCCGCTGCATAGTGAAAATCTCATTCTGGAAACATAAGTTGATTTTTGAATGCATGTGCGGGAATCCCCGTCGCAGTTAGACATAAAAAACTTACCCGCAGACGAAAGTGGACGGGGCCATTCGCTCTTTGTTTATGTGGTTGATTTGAGAGTGCGAATGATAACCGTTGTTATAATTATCAGCAAAATCCATACTCTCAGACTACCAGAGTCGAAATAAATGACTAACAGGCATAACAGGTGAGAAAGAATACATCTTATCTTCTCGGATTATGCAAGAAAATGAAATTTTTACAGAACATTTTTGCCACATCGCTACACTATTAATGGTTACTCTGCAGCTCCCGGTTAGCACCGCGTAAGTTATGTTCTCGGAATAGCGCGGAAAACGCGTTGTACGAACCGGTGAATAAACGTGGGATAACTGAACCTGTGATTCTGACAGGGTTAGTAAAGGTAACCGGAGAATAAGTTTTGACAATGGCACGAATAGTTACAGAATTAGTGATGACAATATTCTTTATTAGAACGAGGTAGGAGAAGAAACGGGGACATCACATAAATCATTTGGAAGAATATGACGATTCCAGATTTATATAACAATTTCGTACTACTACTTTTCGATCTCATGTTTGAGAAACTGGAGCGTACGAACGAAGTGTGAAACTATTTCCTAACATAAAACTTTTTGCTTATAGTAGGCCTAATAGACATTTGATATGGTACTTGGTGAATTATGTTCTGTCTTGTTATTTATATAACTGAAGTACATAAAAATGACCATTTGTGCCAAAACAGTCTTGGTTACTTGGCGTGTTTTACAATTGCTGCAGTATTAAAAAGGGCTATTTCGTTTTATCTATCTGATAAAATATAGACGTAACCAAAGCTAGAAACCACACCAGTCGTGGGTAATTCGTATTAACTGCTTTTTCAGTATTATACAACGACGTTTGACGTGCTTTCATGGTTGTCTCTTTGCTGGTTTTGTGTTTCCGTATTTAATTTTGTATCACAAAAAAGAGGAAGATTTTTGCTGACAGACAATAATGAGTGGAAACATCCTGAAGAGTTCTTAGTCTCCCGGTTACAAATAATCACATCCAGTATTAATTGTAAGTTTTACTTAAGGGGGTAGGATATCAAACCGACTGGAAGCACTGGGAGCACGAGAGGCACCATAGAACGCTGTAATTTCGACTGTGCTGAATACAGGTTTGTTGGCTTCCATTACAGAATATACACGTTTGAATTCCACAGAGCGAAATACACCGACATGCGGTAGAAGAATGCTGTGTGAAGAGGCTTAGCACTGCACTTTGCCACAGCTAAGAGCGAATAACATGTCTTACATTTCCTCGAACATACATGGTTCACATATTAAACTCTTTGGAAAAATCGGTGTTTAAAAAATCTTTGATGTCCTGTCTAAAACACTCGAGAGGGAGAGCGGGCCCCACTATCAATTTTTTTCCCTGGTTCGGAAATATCTTAGATCCGAGGCTGTTTCTACTCTCTTACCTGCCGGTATGACTTTTCTTACATCGTCACTTCTCATTAAGAAATTATGGGTCTGCCTACTTGCATGTAACAGATGTAACAGCAGTTGACCGGCGTTGCCTGGTGAAACGTTGTTGTGATGCCTCGTGTAAGGAGGAGAAATGCGTACCATCACGTTTCCGATTTTGATAAAGGTCGGATTGTAGCCTATCGCGATTGCGGTTTATCGTATCGCGACATTGCTGCTCGCGTTGGTCGAGATCCAATGACTGTTAGCAAAATATGGAATCGGGGTGTTCAGGAGGGAAATACGGAACGCCGTGCTGGATCGCAACGGCCTCGTATCACTAGCAGTCGAGATGACAGGCATCTTATCCGCATAGCTGTAACGGATCGTGCAGCCACGTCTCGATCCCTTAGTCAACAGATGGGGACGTTTGCAAGACAACAACCATCTGCACGAAGAGTTCGACGACGTTTGCAGCAGCATAGACTATCAGCTCGGAGACGATAGCTGCGGTTACCCTTGACGCTGCATCACAGAGAGGAGCGCCTGCGATGGTGTACTTAACGACGAACCTGGGTGCACGAATGGCAAAACGTCATTTTTTCGGACGAATCCAGGTTCTGTTTACAGCATAATGATGATCGCATCCGTTGACAGGTGAAGCTGTCATCTTGAGATCTTTAAAAACGTTCTTAATTGTACCTCACCTTCCACTGCGCGTTCATTACCATTTACATGTTAACATTTTAATCGAGAGTGTTGCACAGCCGGCCACGGTGGCCGAGCGGTTCTAGGCGCTTCAGTCCGGAACCGCGTGACTGCTACGGCCGCAGATTCGAATCCTGCCTCTGGCATGGATGTGTGTGGTGTCCTTAGGCTAGTTAGGTTTAAGTAGTTCTAGGGGAGTGATGATCTCAGATGTTAAGTCCCATAGTGCTCAGAGCCATTTGACCCATTTTTTAGTATGTTGCACATTCCACATGGGTTGATGAAAAATAAAATTACAAGTACGTTTGTCACAAGGAAAAATATACAGAGATGAAATGCAACTTGTGGAACTTGGCATGTGTACATACGCAGCACTCCTTTGATGCTTGTGAGTTGTTAAAATCCACAATATATAATAAATGTGCACATTTTTTCCAATGTTGACCTTTACGCGACGAGTGAAGCATGTGTTGGAACCTTCTCCCTCGAAATACGTAGTGCAACTCAATATAATAAACGAACAATGGAACATGACGTATAAGCAACAAAGGTTTTACCAGTCGAAAATAGTTTTGAACGTGATCTTGGTTGTAAGAAATTTCATTTCGCACAGTCGAATTACACTGACCGGTCAGTCTTTCGGAGCCAGCAGGCCACATGTTCATGACATGATTGTCTTGTAGGCCGAAATTAATATTTTCTAGGTTTTGAATAAAGAATACGTTCAACTTCGATAGCTTCTTATGTTTAGTTGGTAACAGTGTTGAAAACTTGTACCGATGAAATAATTGCTCCTTATAAAGTTTTAAATAAACTGTGGGCCACAAGGGAAGGGAAGGGTTATCTCACTTGAAGATGTGCCGTGTATAAGGCCCGAATTTTGCGGATAGCTGCGGAGTTTTGCAAAAGTGTAGACATGATGTCTGGCCGTTACAATTGTCACTCGGACCAAAACAGTGTTCTGTGTAATTGTGAGTGCATTCATTATGTCGGAGCTAAGTGTTTTCGATTGCGTTCAAATTGTTGGCGACCGTATGATGGGTGTTTCCGTAACCAAGGTAGCCGAAGTGTTCGATGTTTTAAAATGCACCATATCGAAGACTTATATCGCATACAAAGAGGAGAAACAGCATCTGCTAAGTCACAGTGCGGACGATAGCATGTATGTGAGTGATCGTAACGGTATGTCACTGAAGAGGACCGTGAAACAAGAAAGAAGATGTCAGCTACAAAAGTTTCTACAGAACTGAATGTCTCACTCGCGAACCGTATCAGCATCAAACAACACGAAGGGAGCTCCACAAGCATGGAATTTCTGAGCGAGATGGAATTCAAAACCACTCACGATTGGTGCAAATGCCAGCAACAGGAAAACGTTGCCCCGAAACCATGAAATCTGGACGAACCAGAGGAGGAAAGTAATTTCGTGAGACGAGTCTTGTTTCATACTGCCTCCAACTTCTCGCAGGGATTGTGTCATAAGAGTGACTTGGACAGCCATATAGTGGCGTTCCATGGGCCCCATGGCTACCCTCCAAGATCGCGCTACTGCCAAGGATCATGTGACCATTTTAGCTGATAAGGTTGAAACATCCCCTCAGAAAAATTTATGAATGACAGTGCTGGTAAACCTCTTACGTTATTTGATTTTCAAACAGCTGAGCGGAAATATATATATATATATATATATATATATATATATATATATATATATATATATATATATATATATATCCCTACCAAAGAATGGCCCTGACTAACAAAAACCTATACCCTTCATGAACCACTTACCTCAGAAAAATCTTCTTTACTCGAACTACTGCAATACAGCGAGCGCCAATACTGCCAGCTAAATAAAAGATTCTAACTACTGAAGGGCCGGCCGGTGTGGCCGTGCAGTTCTAAGCGCGTCAGTTTGGAACCGCGTGACCGCTACGGTCGCAGGTTCGAATCCTGCCTCGGGCATGGATGTGTGTGATGTCCTTAGGTTAGTTAGGTTTAAGTAGTTCTAAGTTCTAGGGGACTGATGACCTCAGTAGTTAAGTCCCATAGTGCTCAGAGCCATTTGAACCAACTACTGAAGGCACTAGCTACTGATAGGCATAGTTAGCAAATGAAAGATTTTGGTAGTGAATAAACAATGTATTTACCTTAATAGTGCAGTTCATGACATCCAGTCTTACAAATTTCCTTTTTCTGGCGGACACACGTTCAGATCGTCCGCCCTCAAAATTCGGCCATCTCTCTCCCAAGATCCACCACTGCTGGCGGCTCACCTCCAACTGCACAACGTTACGCGCTGTTCACGTCCAACTGCCCAACACTACAATAGCGAATAATCCAACAATGTCAACCAGCCACAGATTGCACACAGCACAGTCAGTGATTTTCATACAGAGAGCTACGTGGCGTAACCAACGTAAAAACGTAAACAGCCTACTTACATGGTCTATCCCATGTTACGATGTTTGGTTCCTCAGTGGCTGTGCTGTGTTCCAAGACGGTTGGATCCCTGTTCACACAGCTCGCATCGTCAAGTATTGGTTCTGTAAGTACGAGAATAAATTGCCGAGTCTGCGTTGGCCATCGTAGTCACCAGATGTGAATATTCTTAACCGTTTCTCGTCTACTTTGGAGAAAAGGGTCGCTATGCTTCTTCTTCATTGTTGCTTGAATTTGCCAATACTCTGTAGTGAGAAAACCATACAGGGCCTGTATATATTCATTCCGAGACGACCGAGAACTGTCTTGAATTACAACGAGTTTCCTACATCGTATTAAGGCACGGTAATGTGTGTGGTGTTTCCGTATTTTTGTCCACCCCTATAGCAGATCCTTCGGGCCGTACGCTGTCAGGAGGCGCTGCAGTCACACGGCCTGGTTTTACAAGGGCAATTTAGCAGTTACCAGTAGTGAATTCAAAATAATAATAATCTTTAAGATTATGTACGCATGACTGTGCAGTTCTTTAGAAACGCTCAAAGCAATCGATGTTTTAAAATGCACCATATCGAAGATTTATATCGCATACAGGGAAAGAGTAGAAACAGCATGAAAATGAATTTTCCGACCTTTCGAGAATACGTTCGTCATAACTGTGCTTGCAAACCAAAATTAGCGTATCATAAACTGGTACAAAGGGTTTATTTAACGTTCTCTTCAACTTTCCCCTTCTATACATTATTACGAATTTGAGGCTCAGATTGTCGACGTGGTGTCTGCTTCACATTGTTAACGAAGTTCCGGTAAAAGTCATTCTTGGAATTACTGCTTACATGAAGGACGTTGGCCGATAAGTGATATCGACGACCAGAGTACTCTGCAAGTCTGCCAGCTGTTAGTTTGAATTCAGGTTGGTGATAATCTGGTTCATTTAGTGCTGGTTTTGGGTCTCTATTTTACGTTCCCTTCACAAATTTTAAGTTTAGCCATAAAGTTCCTTTATAGTATGACTGGCAACCATGTTTCACCTCCTTTCAATAATGTTAACTTCTGTGCTTGTGCTTTTGACAGTCTCCTTCTGAGTCGCCATCACAGTTTTCCGTTTAATGTCAATTGTTATAAGAACGACGTGAGGTTTGTTTGAACACGGCTTTAAATTTTTGAACGTTACTTTCAGAAAGGCACGAGGGAGAGTGGCTGTAGAATACGGCTGACAGCATGGATGAAAACGACGTTGACACATATTGCAATAACGAACAACGTGTATTTTTTATGTAAATGTTCTGTGCGTGTTTTGCCTCTACAGGACAATCGATAATGAACTATGGAGGCAGTGACTGTTGGAATCAGTCTGTGAGTTTGTGTTCAAAAGGATGGAATGTGTTATGTGAAATTGTTTTCTCATACCCTTACAGTTTGTGTAAACCGTAAATGAGGTGGTTACTTATCCATCCAACCAGTGCTTAAATAGCCTAGAGGTGATCGCCTGGGAACGACATGGGATCGAGTGGAGACAGTATTTGCCTGTGCTACATCACAGTCTGTACAAATCACGGCATAGCTGCCTTACCAGTTTAAAAATTTTGTTGCTGGGGAGGGATACAAAACACCAGACAAGACTGGAATATATTGTTTGACTAAGCAGTACTTTTCTTGAGGTGTAACAAGTGCTGATAACGGTCATTGTGCTTGGTACGTTTTGTGTCTTGAGCAATTTTTATTATGTTGGGAAAAATTATGTAAAAATCAAAGCGTACAGCCTCTTTAAGTGCTTAAATTAGTGAAACAAAATTTTATTCGTCGTCCTAGCGTGAAGTGCGCAATTAAAATAATATCTTTAAAAGTTGAGTACGCATACAAATTTACACGATTTCTCTGCAGTTCACACTACAATGTTTGGCAGAGGGCTCACTGGACCACTTTCAGGATATTTAACGACCGTTCCGTCCTCGAGTAGCAAGTGGGAAAAATAAGTGCCTCACTTTTTCGTTATATGTTTACGATAGTCGGGCTGCCTGTGGAGGTGGAAGGCAACAAACTATTTTGGTTTTCGGAGGACAAAGTTAGAGATTGAAGTTTCGTTAAAAGATCTAGCTGCAATGAAGGAACCGCAATTGCTTTAGTCATTGCCACCCCAACTAGTTTATCATGTCCGTGGCACTGTCCCCCATATTTCGCGACAGTACCAGGAGACTTCAAAAGCAATTTACACATTAGAGTGCAAAGCCAAGTAGCTTTCATCGAATGCTGCTCCACACTTCAAAGTGACACAGCTACCTGATTCTGTTTTGCAACATAAAGTCTCTGCATGCAACGATGGGAACGTTCTGCATGTCGCTGAGTTCCTCGACGACAGACGTCAGCTGCTAGGTCACGAAGACATTAAAGAACCATTGGGTGAAGGCCCTCTTCGACTGAAAATCTGGTTGCCGCAGATGTTCTTTCAGCCTGCTGAAAAGATAGAAATCGTACGGTGAAAGATCTGAACTTCACTATAAACGTCACCCACGTCTGTGCGGCCTTGATCAAATTGTTCGTACCATTTCACAACGGGTGGGCACGAAATTATATCTGCTGCATTTACCGCGAGAATTTGACGGTGAATCTGTTAGAGAAGTAAGCGTCTTGCCGAAATGAATCCTACTGTCCAACTTACTTCAATTTGGGAGCCGGGTAATCTATGAGCCGTCAGTCTTTTGACCGGTCTTATGAACCCCGCCACGAATTCATGTCCCAGCCAACCTTTTCATCTCCAACCTTTTCATCTCAGAGCTCAACTGCAACCTACGATCTCAATTACTTGTTGGATCTATTCCAATCTCTGTCTTCCTCTACAGTTTTTACCATCTACAGCTGCCTGTGGTATTACAGAAATTAATCCTTGATGCCTTAATAGATGTCCTATCATCCTGTGCCGTCTCCTAGTCGATGTTTACTACATATTCCTTTTTTCGCCGATTCTGCGGGGAACTTACTCATTCCTTACCTTAGCAGACCACCTAGCTTTCAACATTCTTATGTAACACCGGATCTCAAATGCTTCGATCATCTTCTGTTCCGGTTTTGACTCAGGCCATTCTTCACTACTGCTTCAAACGTACATTCTCAGAAATTTCTTCCTCGAATTAAGGCCTATGTTTGGTAGAAGCAGACTTCCCTCGGTCAGTAATGTTGTATTTGGCAATGTTACTATGCTTTTTGTTGTGTCTAGCTCATAAAGCATAGACACAATGAGGTAGCTAGGTGCACGCTAAACTAACGCAGACGGGCTTGAAGTTCTGGAACATAAGACTTATTAATGAATAAGAAGAAAAGTACGTAGATGTTACTTAACTTTTATTCTCTTGTTGGAATACATCTCTTGAATAGTAGTAAGCTATAAGCACTGATACAAATGGCGCCTTGCTAGGTAGTAGCTATGGACTAAGCTGAAGGCTATTCAATCTGTCTCTCGGCAAATGAGAGGAAAGCTTCGTACGTCTGGTCGCAAGCTATGTAGTCCGTACAACTGGGGCGAGGTCTAGTCCGTGTCTTGTGACCTGCCCTGTGGTGGCGCTAGGTTTGCGATTACACAGTGGCGACACGCGGGTCCGACATGTACTACAGGACCGCGGCCGATTTAAGTTACCACCTAGCAAGTGTGGTGTCTAGCGGTGACACCACATTCCTCCCCCGCAAATCGGCGAACGGTCGTGAGATAAGGCTTCCGCCCGCCGTGGGGAGGACCCCATGTTGACGTATGCGATGAGGTGGGGAGCCTAACAACAGGCGAGGCCGTGCCACCCGCACCCGGCCATTCGGTCCGAGGGGAGCTAGGAAACGCCTGCAAACCTAGTCCAGGGTGCACGTCAACATGAGGTGTATGCGCACGTAATGATACAAGAGGGGCCGAAGGGTCGACCGCCATGTGGTCGGAGCACCCGACGGGCGACGACGACATCTGGTCCGGAGCGGGCAAGAGGTCCATGGCGGAGGACGGCTGGGCACGGGAAGCGAGCGGCGGCGCGTGACCCAGGGAGGCGCCAGGCGGTTGCAGCGACGCGTCCACTGCGGGCGGCGCCGGCGGCGGCTGCGGCGGCTGCTGCGGCGGCTGCGGCGGCGGCGCGACGCCATGGGGCAAAATGGAAGGCAGCGTCGGTAACACCTGGGGATGAGGCGAGCCAGTAGATGGGTCCCCAGGGCGCTGACCTGACGGCACCGTCGCTGAAAGCAGACGGGGAGCGGCAGAACCCAGGCGACGACAGAGGCGCAGCTGATTGAGATGCCGACGCACCTCACCAGAGGCCCCCAAAACCAAATACATCGCGCGGCCGAGGCAGCGAAGAATGCGCCCTGCGAGCCAACGCTGTGAACCGCGATAGTTGCGATAATAGACAACGTCGCCAGGAGCAAAAGCAGGAGTCTGCCGCTGCACAGGAACCTGATGCGGCGGATGCAGCAAAGACATCAGGGTGCGATGAGTACGACCATGGAGCAATTCAGCCGGCGAGCGACCATCGCGGGGCTGAGAGCGATACGAAGACAAAAAGAGCAATAATGCGTCCTCCCGAGAATGCGACTCTTTCAATTTCAACATCTGTGACTTGAAAGTCCGGACCAATCGTTCAGCGGCACCGTTGGACTGAGGCGAAAACGGCGCAGATGTCAGATGTTGAATACCATTGGCCTGGCAGAATGACTGAAATTCTGCGGACATGAATTGTGGACCATTGTCGGAAACAATAGTCTGCGGAAGACCTTCAATGCAAAAGATAGCAGACAAGGCTTGGATTGTGGCAGAAGACGTCGTGGAAGACATCCGGACAACAAAAGGAAAATTACTGAAAGCATCGACCACAACCAACCATCGAGCATTCCAGAATGGACCAGCAAAATCGATGTGCAAGCGTTGCCAAGGGGAAGTGGCTTGCGGCCATGCAAAGAATTTCCGCGGCGGTGCGGATTGTTGTTCGGCACACGCCACGCAAGAGGAGCACATATTTGTAATCGCAGCATCGATTCCGAACCAAGTACAGTGCTGACGAGCAAGTTGTTTCGTACGCACGATACCCCAATGTCCTTGGTGAAGAAGCTTTAAGACAGAGGACTGTAACGAACGTGGGACTACGACTCGGGATTGATCATTATCGGAACGCAACAACAAAACACCACGTCGTACAAAAAGTCTCTCCTTGTGAGCAAAAAAACGGCGAACCAAAGGATCTTCGATCCGTGACTTTGACAAGGGCCATTGCGTAGCAACAAAACGCAAAACAGTAGCAAGGACAGGATCAGCAGCTGTGGCTGTAGCAACACGACGAAAATCAATCGGAAACGATGCGACCACGTCATCGGCTTCCGAATCAATGAACATGCAAGCAAGTTCGGAAGAATCGAATGCTTTATCCTCAGCAACAGGCAAACGGGACAACGCATCAGCGTTGCCGTGCTTAGCAGTGGACCGATACAAGATATCGTAGCGGTACTGCGAGAGAAAAAGAGACCAGCGAATGAATTTCTGCGCTGTACGTGGAGGTACAGGCTTGTTCGGATGAAAAAGCGATGTCAAAGGTTTGTGGTCGGTGATGATGGTAAAGTGACGACCATACAAGAAGTCATGGAACTTGGTAACACCAAACACAAGAGCTAACGCTTCCTTCTCTATCTGTGAATAATGTCTTTGCGCAGATGAGAGCAATTTTGACGCAAAGGCAATAGGGCGATCATGCGAGCCATCGTTGTGCGCAAGCACAGCACCGATCCCGAAATCCGATGCATCTACCATCAACAAAAGGGGTTTCCGGGGATCGAATGGCGTAAGGCAAGTATTTGAAAGTAACGCCGATTTCAACTGGCGAAAGGCGCGTTCGCATTCCGTCGTCCAGACGAACGGAACACCTTTACGGCGTAAGCGATGAAGCGGAGCTGAAATGGAAGAAGCATTGCGCACAAACCTGTTTGGAATTAATGCTAAAAGAAAGCAGGTGTGGATGCACACCCTAATGGCAGTCTTTTGAAGCGATACAAGCCAAGATGCGTGTTAACCACCAAGACGCGCTGAGATTCTTCGTCCACAGGTATTTGCAAGTACGCATCGGCGAGGTCCAATTTTGAAAAGTATGTTCCCGGGCACAGTTTGTCAAAAAGATCTTCCGGGCGGGGCAAAGGAAAAGTTGCAGTCACAAGTCGTGGATTCACAGTTGCCTTGAAGTCCACACAAAGGCTCAATTTTCCGGAAGGTGTCGGCAAAATTACTAAGGGTGAGGCCCAGAGAGAAGCCTGCACACGTTCAATTACACCTTGAGATTCTAAATCGTGGAATGTTCTTGCGACCTCATCACGCAATGCGTGGGGAACATTGCGCGCTCTGAAAAATTTCGGTTGCGCGTTGTCTTTCAATTCCAAATGTGCTTCATAGTTCTTAGCGCAACCAAGGCCCGGTGCAAAAATGTCTGCAAATTCTTCACAAAGACTAGAAACACTGGCGGAAGGCACAGTCTGATTCACTGATAGGACCTGATTTACTATAGACAAATTAAACAATTGAAACAAATCTAAACCAAACAAGTTCACTGCAGTAGAAGAACGAAGAACGTAAAATGATACAAGTTTTGTTTGTCCCTTGTATGTTGCAAGAAGGCTGCACTGTCCTAACACAGGTATATGCTGTCCTGAGTAACTAGTTAACTTAACATTTGCGGCACGCAATGGCGGTTGGCCCAGTTGTTTGTACGTGTCGTGATTGAGCAATGAAACTGCAGCTCCGGTATCGAGCTGGAATGATATCACTTTGCCTTCAAAGTCTAAGTCCACAAAAAGTTTATTGTCCTGCTGACGACAAGAGCGACCGTCACGTGCAATTTGAACTGATACAGGTACAGAAGCACTTGCGACTTTACGGGATTTCCGGCGACGTCGACGCACACTTTTGGTGGGACGAACACAGTCACTGTTAGCTAAAGTGTCACTAGACGGGTGGGAATGAACTACATGAATGTCCATGGGCGAAGGTCCACGAGCCCGATTGTCCTGGGTTCGATTCCGGCGCGAAGCAAAAGGCCTGGAATTATTGTGATTGTCTGATCTAAGCTTTTTCTGGCAAACACTTTGAACATGTCCTTTCGTTTGGCAGTAAAAGCAAATAGCTTTGCGTGACGGGCAATTTTCACGCGAATGTCTAGTTGCACACCGCGGGCATGATTTCACTGCATTTGCTTGCTTACGCGGCGCACGTGGTTGCAAGGTAGGCTGCCGCTGCTGTGCGGACGGGCGCGAGGGCCGCGTAGCGTCCCGGGCAGCGCGGCCGGCGGGCCGGTTAATGTGACACACGGCTGGCGAAGTTTCAAATGATGCCTGAGCAAAGTCAAGTGTGTCTTGCCTATCCAATATGTCTATCACTTGTTGAAGGGAGGGATTTACGAGTTTCAAAATCTGTTCCCGTATGCGAACATCAGAAACGTTCTGTGCTATTGCATCACGCACCATAGTGTCTGAATAAGGGAGGCCACAGTCACATTCAAAGGCACACTCCCTAGTAAGTCCTTGCAAAGTTGCTACCCACTCCCTATTAGTCTGACCGGCCATACGTTTTGTACGAAAGAACGTATACCGTTTTGCAACTACATTTACTGTTTCTTTGAAATAGGCATCTAAAGCAGACAAAATTTCCTCGTAGGTCAGAGTTGCTACGTCGCGTCGGGGAAATAATTTCACTATCACACGGTAGGTAGACACACCGACACAAGAAAGCAAAAACGGCTGCCGCTCTTTACCTTGAATTCTGTATGCTGCTAGGTGAAAGTTGAACTGGCGAGACCACTCTTGCCAGGTCTCTTCGGCCGCCACGTATGGCCGAAAGGGAGGTGCAGCAGCGTTTTGTGGCAGCGGTAGCGAAGAAGCGGCGGCTGCCGCATCGTTTTGCAGCGCACGTTGACCCTGGACGAGCTGTCCAAGGGCTTCCAATAACGCCTGCGTCTGCTGATTCTGCAAGCGAAAAAATTCGGACAGTACATCTGGAGAATGTGGCGAAGCCATGACACAAACGAATTAATACATCCCATCCTCGTCGCCAAATAATGTTGTGTCTAGCTCATAAAGCATAGACACAATGAGGTAGCTAGGTGCACGCTAAACTAACGCAGACGGGCTTGAAGTTCTGGAACATAAGACTTATTAATGAATAAGAAGAAAAGTACGTAGATGTTACTTAACTTTTATTCTCTTGTTGGAATACATCTCTTGAATAGTAGTAAGCTATAAGCACTGATACAAATGGCGCCTTGCTAGGTAGTAGCTATGGACTAAGCTGAATGCTATTCAATCTGTCTCTCGGCAAATGAGAGGAAAGCTTCGTACGTCTGGTCGCAAGCTATGTAGTCCGTACAACTGGGGCGAGGTCTAGTCCGTGTCTTGTGACCTGCCCTGTGGTGGCGCTAGGTTTGCGATTACACAGTGGCGACACGCGGGTCCGACATGTACTACAGGACCGCGGCCGATTTAAGTTACCACCTAGCAAGTGTGGTGTCTAGCGGTGACACCACACTTTTTATGTCTCCTTGTTGCATTCATGATGATTAATTTTGTTAGGTAGCAGAATTCCTTAATCTCGCCTACTTCGTGGTCCCCAACTATGTTGTTAAGTTTCTCGTTGCGATCTTTAATATTTTCCCGGCGAATTGAATGTTCAAACAAATTTCGGGCTTCAAGGCGGTCGTCGTTTAATTCGTCGCACTATATTTCGACTGGACACCTTCCAGTCATCTTCAAGTGCACAGTCGAAGATTGACGAAGACTTGTTCCTTTGCATCATCTACAGAGCTCTGCGGCTATTCCGCGCATGCGTCAAAATTAATTTGACAGACGGACCACACTTCCCGGTGGCAACGCCCTCGCTGATGAAACCATGGAACTCGGCTGTCTGTCCTCTGTGTCACGGCGCGCAATCTGTCGTGTTCGATAAGAACAAATTTGTGTGGTCTGTCTGTCAACTTGAATTTTGTCGCATGCGCGGAATAATCGCAGCACGCTATACATAGGAAAAGAACACGTCGTCGACAGTCTTCGATGGGTCATCTGAAAATGACTGGCAGGCGCACAGTCGAAATATCGTGCGGTGAATTGAAGGACGACCGGCTGCAAGGCAGAAATTTGTTTGAAAAAGTTTCTCACTGTTCTCATTTATGTTGCTTCTTATTACTTTTGCCTTTCTTCAGTTTTCTCTCAGTCCATATTCTGTACTCATCAGATTGTTCATTCCGTTCGACACATCCTGTAATTCTTCTTCACTTTCAAGCGTCACGACAGAGCAAATGTTGCCAGGCTGCATTACGATCGGCACGGCAACGTAATCATTAACACCCAAACTCAACATTGTTGTTGTTGTGGTCTGCAGTCCTGAGACTGGTTTGATGCACCTCTCCATGCTACTATGTCCTGTGCAAGCTTCTTCATCTCCCAGTACCTACTGCAACCTACATCCCTCTGAATCTACTTATTGTATTCATCTCTTGGTCTCCCTCTACGATTTTTACCCTCTACGCTGCCCTCCAATACTAAATTCGTGATCCCTTGATGCCTCAGAACATGTCCTACCAACCGATCCCTTCTTTTAGTCAAGTTGTGCCACAAACGTCTCTTCTCGCTAATCCTATCAATACCTCCTCATTAGTTGTGTGATCTACCCATCTAATCTTCAGTATTCTTCTGTAGCACCACATTTCAAAAGCTTCTATTCTCTTCTTGTCCAAACTATTTATCGTCGATGTTTCACTGCCATGCATGGCTACACTCCATACAAATACTTTCATAAACGACTTCTGACACTTAAATCTATACTCGATGTTAACAACTTTCTCTTCTTCAGAAACGCTTTCCTTGCCATTGTCTCTACTTCGATCATCATCAGTTATTTTGCTCCCCAAATAGCAGAAATCCTTTACTAATTTAAGTGTCTCATTTCCTAATCTAATTCCCTCAGCATCACCCGACTTAATTCGACTACATTCCATTATCCTTGGTTTGCTTTTGTTGATGTTCATCTTATATCCTCCTTTCAAGACACTGCCCATTCCGTTCAACTGCTCTTCCAAGTCCTTTGCTGTCTCTGACAGAATTACAATGTCATTAGCGAACCTCAAAGTTTTTATTTCTTCTCCATGGATTGTAATACCTACTCCGAACTTTTCTTTTGTTTCCTTTATTGCTTGCTCAATATACAGATTGAATAACATCGGGGATAGGCTACAACCCTGTCTCACTCCCTTCCCAACCACTGCTTTCCTTTCATACCCCTCGACTCTTATAACTGCCATCTGGTTTCTGTACAAATTGTAAATAGCCTTTCGCTCCCTGTATTTTACCCCTGCCACCTTCAGAATTTGAAAGAGAGTGTTCCAATCAACATTGTCAAAAGCTTGCTCTAAGTCTACAAATGCTAGAAACGTAGATTTGCCTTTCCTTAATCTAGCTTCTAAGATAAGTCGTAGGGTCAGCATTGCGTCACGTGTTCCAATATTTCTACGGAATCCACACTGATCTTCCCCGAGGTCGGCTTCTGCTAGTTTTTCCATTTGTGTGTAAAGAATTCTCGATAGTATTTTGCAGCCGTGACTTATTAAACTGAGAGTTCGGTAATTTTCACATCTGTCAACGCCTGCTTTCTTTGGGATTGGAATTATTATATTCTTCTTGAAGTCTGAGGGTATTTCGCCTGTCTCGTACATCTTGCTCACCAGATGGTAGAGTTTTGTCAGAACTGGCTCTCCCAAGGCTGTCAGTAATTCTAATGGATTGTTGTCTACTCCCGGGGCCTTGTTTCGACTCAGGTCTTTCAGTGGTAAACTCACCGTATGGCTGCTGTTTTGAAATGGTTGCTTTGGAATGACGTTTTCTTGTATGAAAAGTGCAAAAATTGTTGTCATTAACATCCGTAATTCACGACAGGTACAACAGTGTCTCTGGGTCGCTCGAAATGGGTCCGCGGATCGCAGTGCGATCTACAGGTCACGACCCGTTTACAGCGCGAGCACCTCCTGTCAGCTGCGCTCTTGCTGCGGACGCGCATTTCGCTGTCCCACGCTCTGGCGAGCGGCGCAACCGCGCAGGCCCGGCACACAGGTCTGGTATTTACGGTACGCACCTCGCCGGCGCTGCACGCGATCGCGTCGACGCCCCAGCGAGTGGCAGGGCGTGGCGGCGGTGCGTAGGCGGGAGACGCACGCCAGATAGCGCCGCCACCGCCTCCCGCCCCGCTCCACCGCCGTATAACTCCCGCCCCCGCTTCCAGCGCACTGCACCTCCCAATCTCGGCGGGCGCCCCGACACGCTCGCTCCGTGTAAATCATACGGCCTCAATAAAACGCAGCAGGCAGTGCGCGGCTCGGGCCCCGCCTGGAATATGGAAATAACACAAACTTCTAAGCGGCACGACTGCTTCGCGGCACCGACCAGCTGCAGTTTAAAGAGTCGTTCTGAGTTATACGGCCGGCAAGCGCGGCGCGACGTCCACGGGCAAAGTTGCGAGGCCGGCGGGATTATTTGCATAAACAGTTATAAAAGGAAACGCGCAGCCTCTTGTCCCCGAGCATTATTCGCCCAAATCTCCTCCGAAGGCTTCCCCTCCCCTCCTCCTCCCCCACTCATTCCTCCTTAGGTTACCAAAGACGGTCGCTACTGCCGCCCCCAATGAGATTAAAACTCCGGCAAAGATATTGTCGAGAACGAGTCGCAGCGACAATCAACAGCAGGCGGCGAAAAGCATTTCAATTTAGTTTAACTGGACGAAACCCCCGCGCCTTAAACGTCGTAACTATGAACAATGGTCGTAATCTCGAATTACTCTAATGAGGCAAGCGAAATATGTCGGGGAGAAAGTGTGTGAAGTTCTCTGCAGCGACACCGTATTAGCCAAGAGAAGTTGGATGAAATATCTGAACATCAGCCTTGTGCGGCGTAGGGGCACATGAAGCACCTAAACATTTCACATCTGCTACACACTGGTGGCTACTAGGATTTTATACCACCTACATCAAAAACACGTTTCCAGTTCGTTAAGAGATGCTAGGCAGGAGTTTCGGTCCCTCAGGAATTCACACCCGACTTAAAAAGTTTGTAATAGACACTACAGTGGTTCATGTCCTGCGATTTTGGATTTCATCAGTGTAAATTAATACAATCTTGGGCTAAGTGACTGTTTCCTTGGTTCATAGGAGAATATTTTATTCATAGACATCCGAAACCCGCGTAACATTCTGCCACTAATATTATTTAACTAATCGGTTTTCGGGTGTTACGCCTTCATAGGGTATGAAGATAAATATCTGTGGCAGTGAATTCTGCGAGATCAAAGATTTAAAACCTGGTGCATTGCATGAGTCAACTGAATGGTTCAAATGGCTCTGAGCACTATGCGACTTAACTTGTTTGGTCATCAGTCGCCTAGAACTTAGAACTAATTAAAGTTAACTAACCCAAGGACATCACACACATCCATGCCCGAGGTAGGATTCGAACCTGCGACCGTAGCGGTCGCTCGGTTCCAGACTGTAGCGCCTAGAACCGCACGGCGACTCCGGCCAGCAACTGACTTTCAGATATTATGGTTATTAACTTTCGATTTAACGCTAAATGGAGAAGAATTATTTCGATAAAAATGTGGAGTAAAAACTATTTACCCTACATAAAATATATGATACATCGAGTTAATTAACTAAATGAGAGATCACAACAACGGTTCAGAGAAGAAAATTAAATTCAAAAAAATAGAGTAATCTATGGTAACATGTTTCAACGCCATGACTGAACAAGATAATATTGTCTTAAACATGTATAACATTACGAATAATGTTCACCATGAGAATAAACTGATGAGTGAAACAAATGTAATTGTATAAAGTGAAACTACACTCCTGGAAATGGAAAAAAGAACACATTGACACCGGTGTGTCAGACCCACCATACTTGCTCCGGACACTGCGAGAGGGCTGTACAAGCAATGATCACACGCACGGCACAGCGGACACACCAGGAACCGCGGTGTTGGCCGTCGAATGGCGCTAGCTGCGCAGCATTTGTGCACCGCCGCCGTCAGTGTCAGCCAGTTTGCCGTGGCATACGGAGCTCCATCGCAGTCTTTAACACTGGTAGCATGCCGCGACAGCGTGGACGTGAACCGTATGTGCAGCTGACGGACTTTGAGCGAGGGCGTATAGTGGGCATGCGGGAGGCCGGGTGGACGTACCGCCGAATTGCTCAACACGTGGGGCGTGAGGTCTCCACAGTACATCGATGTTGTCGCCAGTGGTCGGCGGAAGGTGCACGTGCCCGTCGACCTGGGACCGGACCGCAGCGACGCACGGATGCACGCCAAGACCGTAGGATCCTACGCAGTGCCGTAGGGGACCGCACCGCCACTTCCCTGCAAATTAGGGACACTGTTGCTCCTGGTGTATCGGCGAGGACCATTCGCAACCGTCTCCATGAAGCTGGGCTACGGTCCCGCACACCATTAGGCCGTCTTCCGCTCACGCCCCAACATCGTGCAGCCCGCCTCCAGTGGTGTCGCGACAGGCGTGAATGGAGGGACGAATGGAGACGTGTCGTCTTCAGCGATGAGAGTCGCTTCTGCCTTGGTGCCAATGATGGTCGTATGCGTGTTTGGCGCCGTGCAGGTGAGCGCCACAATCAGGACTGCATACGACCGAGGCACACAGGGCCAACACCCGGCATCATGGTGTGGGGAGCGATCTCCTACACTGGCCGTACACCACTGGTGATCGTCGAGGGGACACTGAATAGTGCACGGTACATCCAAACCGTCATCGAACCCATCGTTCTACCATTCCTAGACCGGCAAGGGAACTTGCTGTTCCAACAGGACAATGCACGTTCGCATGTATCCCGTGCCACCCAACGTGCTCTAGAAGGTGTAAGTCAACTACCCTGGCCAGCAAGATCTCCGGATCTGTCCCCCATTGAGCATGTTTGGGACTGGATGAAGCGTCGTCTCACGCGGTCTGCACGTCCAGCACGAACGCTGGTCCAACTGAGGCGCCAGGTGGAAATGGCATGGCAAGCCGTTCCACAGGACTACATCCAGCATCTCTACGATCGTCTCCATGGGAGAATAGCAGCTTGCATTGCTGCGAAAGGTGGATATACACTGTACTAGTGCCGACATTGTGCATGCTCTGTTGCCTGTGTCTATGTGCCTGTGGTTCTGTCAGTGTGATCATGTGATGTATCTGACCCCAGGAATGTGTCAATAAAGTTTCCCCTTCCTGGGCAATGAATTCACGGTGTTCTTATTTCAATTTCCAGGAGTGTATAAGGCACGTGAAAATACTGTAAGGGAAATAAAGTAAAATATAGGTTAGAAGTGGTGAGAAGGGAATAACGGAGCCTTTTCTGATCATTCAGTAACAATTCTGGGCAAGTAGCAATATGTTTTTTAATTTCTATTTAATTTCCATTACTTCCAGTTGAACCATATTCCTCCCTTTGTGGACGTTGTGTAGGACTTCATGTTGCACCTTATAAACGTGACATCCTTGAAGCAAGCTGTCTACAAACTGTGTTGACTTCATTGTCCAACTCTCCTTCAAGGGAGTTGATATTACCCTGGCAGACTGGGCGGTACAGACTTTATCACAATTATAAGTGATGTTGTATATTCAACGCTTTCAAAGAGCTGAAGTGCTATTCTCGTCGCTACGCAAAATGTGTCTGATAGTACTGCCCACATAAAATGGTGTCCCCTAGGAATAATGCTTATGAAGCAGCAAAAACATGGTAGCTTCAACAAATTTCATATACTAAACCATCTAACGTTCATTTCAGTGTCACAGTAAGACCTAAAACAGTTGCACGACTACGCAACTCGTCATAGATCAGTACATCACTTATGGAAAAAGATAGTTTTCCCTACCGTCTAAGAGAACAAAGAACAATATGCTTTGGCCGGCCGGAGTGGCCGTGCCGTTCTAGGTGCCACAGTCTGGAACCGCGTGACCGCTACGGTCGCAAGTTCGAATCCTGCCTCGGGCATGGATGTGTGTGATGTCCTTAGGTTAGTTAGGTTTAACTAGTTCTAAGTTCTAGCGGACTGATGACTACAGCATTTGACTCCCATAGTGCTCAGAGCCATTTGAACCATTTGAACAATGTGCTTTGAAGACAACATGTCACGCGCTGCAGCCAGAATTTCTGAACGTCGTGATTTGGAATTTAATTGGACATGGACATCATTCTGGGTAATCTCCACTCATAAGCTGCGTTGATTCACGAAACATAAGCATTGAGAAGTACGAGACCGTTACGAACAGGATGCAAGCAACAACATTCCAGAAATTTCCTTGAGACACATATCAGGTGAAACTGGAAACCAAAGCACCTGGGTATCCGAAGTTGTTCGAAGATGCCTCGCCGTAAATAGCCGTTCATCGTCCTGTTGACTGGAGGATCTGCCTGAAAAGGTGTAACATCTCGGACTCAAAACCTCCCTGACATAACGTCTTCTGTTAAACTTGCTCTCAATACTTTGGAGTTAAGATCGCATGCCTGTCTAATGGTGCCTCAAAACGATCAAACTTAGCGTATGTCCACTATGTGCTCAGTAGTGCAGACTGACACAATGTCACCGCGGTGCCGTGTAACACGGACATGGTTGATGGAAAGGTGACATTAGGTTTAGCCCTGACTGTCTGAGGATGATGATGATGATGTTTGGGTTGTGGGGCGCACAACTGCGCGGTCATTAGCGCCTGTACAAAGTCCCAATTTTTACACAGTCCAGCTTTTTTACCCAATCCAATCTAGCCACTGTCACGGATGATGGTAATGATGAATGAGCCGGCCGGTGTGGCCGTGCGGTTCTAGGCGCTTCAGTCGGGAACCGCGTGACCGCTACGGTCGCAGGTTCGAATCCTGCATCGAGCATGGATGTATGTGAAGTCCTTAGGTTAGTTAGGTTTAAGTAGTTCTAAGTTCTAGTGGACTGATGACCTCAGATGTTAAGTCCCATAGTGCTCAGAGCCATTTGAACCATTTTTGATGAAATGATGAGGACAACACAAACACCCAGTCCCCAGACAGAGAAAATCCTCAGCCCGGCTGGGAATCGAACCCGGAACCCCGTGATCCAGAGGCAGCAACGCTCGCCTCTAGACTACGAGCTGCGGACTAACTTCTTCTTCTTCTTCTTCTACTACTACTACTACTGCTTCGTTAGGACCCTTCAGGATCACGTATGACTTGTTTTGCGAGTCTTCTTTCTTCCCCATACCTCTTCATTCTTTCGCTTCTTCTGTTCCTTTCTTCTTCTGTTAAGACAGCTTTGATTTTGGCGTCCGGCCACCTGCGACCATCCACCAACCCTTTATATTACTCCCTGTCCTGTACTATTGCCTGCAGATTCCTTTCTTTCATTACTACAGACTTCCAGCCTTCTCTGACTTTCTTCACCCAGTTGCGTTCCATATCTTCTTAGTCAACCTCTCCTCGTCCATCCTCATGATGTGCCCAACAAATTGTAACCTCCTCTTCCGTATCTCGCTCGATATGGGTTCAATATTTTCATAGAGTTCCGGTCGTGTCCTGTGTATCCAGATATCCCCATGGCTTTTGGTGCCCCATATGTCTCTCAGAGTTATCCGCTCCTCCTCCTCCAACTGTATACAAGCTCTCTTACCTAGTGTGATCGTTTCTGATTCATACAGAGCAGCGTTTGTTACAGCTGCTGTGTAATGTCGCAGTTTGGCATTCCGTGACAGATTTTTCTTGCCATATGTTGTTTTCACCGCATACCGAAGCTTCTGCAAAAGCTGTGCCATGTCCACTGCGCTACTGTTGCTCTGAACGCCACCAGTTATCTTCTCCCCTAAATAGCGAAAACTGTTGATATCTCAACCGCTTGGCCATCTATCTTCCAATCCAACTCAGTGTTCAATGTCTTCGTCTTCTTATATGCAATCTTCAGTCCGACCTTATTTGCTGTTTCGACTAGATTTTAGTGCTGTCTTTGCCTGTTCTTCAGTTTCATTTAAGAGTGCCATGTCATCTGCGAATACCAGGCAGTCCACTGTTGCATTATGTTTAAACTTGTACCCTATTTGCATACCTTTGATCTTCATGTTACTATTTAGTTGTTTCCACTGTCTCACTACTTCGTCCAAAACCAGGTTAAATAAAATTGGTGACAGTCCGTCCCCTTGCCGGACTCCTGTTTTAATTTCGAAGCTGTTTGACAGCGTACTTCGATGTCTGATCCTGGAAGTAGTGTCGCTTAACGTTCCCTTTATTATTGCGTGTGTTGTGGCATCCAGTCCTCTATCTTCTAACACATCAAGCATAGTACTTTTGTCAACTGAATCGTAGGCCTTTTGGAAGTCCACAAATGTCACTATTGTCTTTTTTCCTTTCCTGTGTCTGTGTTTTATTATCCTTTTTATTCCAAATATCTGTTCTGTACAGTTCCTCCCTTTTTTAAAGCCACACTGGTACTCTCCTATTGTCAGCCCCAGTTGTTCTTCAACTCTGTTCAGCGAGATTCTCGACAGAACCTTGTACTCTCTGTTTAAGACACAGATGCGCTTGTAGTTATCCAGAACTTTCGTGTTTCCTTTCTTATGTAGTGGTATTATATCGGCTTCTTACCAGTCTATGGGTATCTTCTTATTTCTCCAGATATCCATTATTGTATTGTACATACATCTTTTTATTTCAGGTCCACCCCACTTGATCTCTTCAGCACAGATACCATCATTGTCTGATTACTTGTTGTTTTTGAGGTTTTTAATTGCCTCTGCTACTTCTATCCTGGTGGGGGCATTGTCTAGACCCTCGCAGAAAATTCAAAGATATTCTCGTCGTATGCAAAGTACGCTAGGAGGAAGACACAATAATGCCTTCTCTGCGCGATAGCAATGCAAATACTATCGACGACAGTGCTACTAAAGCAGAGTTATTAGTAACTTCCGAAATTTCTTCACAAAGGAAGACTAAGTAAATATTCTAGAATTCGAATCAACAAAAACTTAGAAGAAGGTTTTCTCGGAATAGTGAAGCAACTTAAATCACTTAATAAAAGCAAATGTTCCGATCCAGAATGTATACCAATTAGGCTCCTTTCAGAGTATGCTGATGCAATAGCTCCATAGTTAACAATCGTATACAACGACTCGCTCGACGGAAGATCCGTACCCAAAGACTGGAAACTTGCACAGGTCACACCAGTATTCAAGAAATGCAATAGGAGTAATCCACTAAATTACACTCATAAATCATTAACGTCGATATGCAGCAGGATATTGGAACATACATTGTGTTCTATCTTTGTGAATTTAGTCGAAGAGGACGGTCTATTGACACACAGTCAACACGGATTTCGAAAATATCGTTCTTGTGAAACACAACTTGCTATTTACTCACATGAAGTGTTAAATGCTGTTGGAAAGGGATTTCAAATTGATTCCGCATTTCTATATTTCCAGAAGGCTTTTGACACTGCACCTCACAAGCGGCTTGTAATCAAATTGCGTGCCTACGGAATATTGTCTTAGTTATGTGACAGGGTTTGTGATTTCCTGTCAGAGACGTCACAGTTCGTAGTAACTGAAGTAATCGACGGAAAGTCATCGAGTAAAACAGAAGTGATTTCTGGCATCCCAAAGGTAGTGTTATAGGCTCTCTGCTGTACATTATCTATACAGGGTGTTACAAAAAGATACGGCCAAACTTTCAGAAAACATTCCTCACACACAAAGAAAGAAAATATGTTATGTGGACATGTGTCCGGAAACGCTTACTTTCCATGTTAGAGCTCATTTTATTACTTCTCTTCAAATTACATTAATCATGGAATGGAAACACACAGCAACAGAACGTACCAGCGTGACTTCAAACACTTTGTTACAGGAAATGTTCAAAATGTCCTCCGTTAGCGAGGATACATGCATCCACCGTCCGTCGCATGGAATCCCTGATGCACTAATGGAGCCACGGAGAATGGCGTATTGTATCACAGCCGTCCACAATACGAGCACGAAGAGCCTCTACATTTGGTACCGGGGTTACGTAGACAAGAGCTTTCAAATGCCCCCATAAATGAAAGTCAAGAGGGTTGAGGTCAGGAGAGCGTGGAGGCCATGGAATTGGTCCGCCTCTACCAATCCATCGGTCACCGAATCTGTTGTTGAGAAGCGTACGAACACTTCGACTGAAATGTGCAGAAGCTTCAACGTGCATGAACCACATGTAGTGTCGTACTTGTAAAGGCACATGTTCAACATTATCTCCCTTCAATATGGCCAACTGGCGGTGAATTGAGGAAGTACAGTACATACTGACGAAACTAAAATGAGCTCTAACATGGAAATTAAGCGTTTCCGGACACATGTCCACATAACAACTTTTCTTTATTTGTGTGTGAGGAGTGTTTCCTGAAAGTTTGGCCGTACCTTTTTGTAACACCCTGTATAAACAAATTAGGAGATTATCTGAGCAGCCGTTTTAGATTGTTTGCAGATGATGTTGTCATTTATCGTCTAGTTATCAGAAGATCAAAACTAATTTCAAAACGATTTAGAAAAGATATCTGTATAGTGATAAAATTGGCAATTGAACGTAAATAATGAAAAGTGTGACGTCATCTAAATGAGTGCTAAAATAATTCCGTTAAACTTCGGTTACACGACAAATCAATCAAATCTATAGGCCGTAAATTCAACAATCCAGGGATTACAATTACGAACAAGTTAAATCGGAAAGAACACATAGTAAATGGTGTGGGGAAGGCGAACCAAAGATTGCGATTTATTGACCGAACACTTAGAAGATGCAACAGATCTGCTAAAGAGGCTGCCTACATTACGTTTGTCCGTCCTCTTGAGGAGTGCTGCGTCGCGGTGTGGGATTCTTACCAGGTAGGATTAACGGGGCACATCGAGAAAGTTCAACGAAGGGCACCACGTTTTATAATATCGATAAACAGGGGACAGAGTGCACGGACATGATACAGGACTTCGGTTGGACATTATTAAAACAAAGGCGTTTCTGGTTGCGGCGGGATCTTCTTAGTAGATTTCAATCATCAACTTTCTCCTCTGAATGTGAAAATACTTTGTTGACGCCGACCTACACAGGGAGAAGCGATTATCTTAATAAAATAATGTCAATCAGAGCTCGCACGGAAAGATATGTATGTTCGTTTTCTCTCGGCACTGTTCAAGAGTGGAATAATAGAAAATTTTTGTGAATGTGGTTCAATAAATCCTTTGTCAAGCTCGTAAGTGTGATTTTCAGAATATCTATGTAGATGTAGATGTGTACATTAAGAACCATCAGGATTATCAGTAGAAGGAATAAAGCGAATTAAAAATCACTTTAGGAGGGAAAAATTATTGGATCTGCTCTGAACAGGTTAATACAGAAACGGACAGAGCATTGAGGACAAAAAAATGTAAGGATTAACAAAGAATGAAACAGTGGCACAGAATACGGAGGGCGAATTTTCCAAGACTGCAGCTCACAGAGCCTGACACAGTACTTGAAGATATCCAGTCATTTCACAGTAAGGTGTTGTACGAAACCACACACGTGCCGACAAGATTTGCCGAACTCGTGTTCTTTTTTTTTTTTTTTTTTGCTCTGCATACAACGACACTGATTTTTAGCTTTTTAGATTCCAGGTAAATTAATCACATCATGAGGCGTATTATAACATAAAGCTATTATGATTGTTAAGAGAAACATTTTAGAGGGAAAAGTGGGTACTTTTGTGCGTTTATTTAGTGATCGCTTTTCATTACCAACATAGTAGAGCAGCGAGGAAGGTGGAACACGATGAGTTTTCCGAAGCTTCCAACCGAAGAAATTCAAGCTGGCGGGTACAAAATTGCGTAGTGCCTCTCACAGGGTAGATTCTGGGAAGAACGAGGTCATCCTTTGTCCCGAAATAGTGTCATACATTTCCCCTCGACATGGAGAAGGAAATATTGTTTTGGCTGCAATAGATGCGGCCCCTGGTGGAAGATAATTTAAATGCTCAAAAATAAAGAATAAAAAAGAATGTGTTCGTGACAAAGGGCCAAGTCCCTAGCCGGTCGGACTGGAGGAGTATGAAACTGTGGGTCGGCGCCATTTTGCGCCATGAGCACAACAAACAACTGGATCCTGTCTCATTTAGGGAAGACCGGGGACAAAAGTAACATTTTGTATATTGTATTTTTTTTATTAGCTTCCCGTAAATGTATGAAACAAAACGAACTATTCTGTGTGTTCGGTGTGGCTTTCTTAACACAATTAAATTTAGTTTCCCTAAAATTACAAATAATTTGTATTTGTGAAATTAATTTTAAAGCATCAATGTTTTTGTTACATTTGTCGCTGTTACTTGGGACGGTAGTAACACTGGTAGTGTACTAAAGTAACATAATAAGTAAAACTTCATTTTGTCGTAAATGATCTATAGAGTAACGTAAAGTAACGTGTCATTACAAGACATTAAACAAACATCAATAAACGGCGGAAAAACATAAAACTTCAGTTATATTTGCAATTTGCAAATTAACTGAAGTAGCTCTTAATAATGCTGAATGAATCCAGGCATTATGATTAAATATTCGTGACTCAGTTAAACAGAAGAGTAATTCATGTCTTAAGCTCTATCCAGATTCGCAGTTGTGACACACACACATATCCCCCCCTTTCATACAAGCAACATGAGACCAACCCTTACATTCCCAACAATGAATCCACTTCTCTTTGAATCCAATTTGGCAGTAAGATATGAGACATACAAGGCAGTTTAGGTTTCTTCTTCTGTTGCGCTCTTGGCCTGCTGCTTTTAAAATTTAACTTCTCCTTCGCTTTTCTCGTCAGCGAACGTGCTCTTAGCTCTTTTTCTAAAGCCAATTTCTCTGGAGTATCGGTCAAACTTGCAGACTTTCTCCTCTTCCTCTCTTTTATTTTGCCTCGGACTTGCTCTTGGGAACGGCCGAATAGCTTCAGGTGAAAAGGCTGGGCGAATTGATGGAGATGACTGTAAACCATTAGGCCCCCGCATTGCAGGCTTCGACACTTGGATGTGATTCCTCGCATCTTGCTGCTGGATCAGCATTAGATATGCCCACAACTTCAGATGGTCCGCTGAAAATCGCTAAAGGTCCTGCCAAGGACATGCTTTCCTTTTCATGATCGGAAGCTTGTGGCGCTGCGACATCAATGACAGCAGATGGGGCAAACTCGGTTTCACAGAACACAAACCTATTGAATGGTACCTTGTCTACGCAGTTAAAGCCTGCTGCAATGTTTTTGGGCGTTACAGTAAGCGGATGTGCTTCCCTTACAACTGAAGGGATTTAGTAAACTGACATGGTCTTTCCTGGATTATTCCTGATCCAGCTCTCGGCAAAAGCATTGACCATCGTTTTAAATGAACCTTAAACTGAACGGTCTAGAGGCTGCATCCTGTGCGTACAGTGTGGTGGGAATGACAACATAATAATCCACTTGCTTTTGAAAAGATTCGGGCTTCTGGTGGATATATGAGATCGTGATTTTCAAAAAGCAGCAATCATTTGTGCTCAGGAGTTGTGTGGTGTCACCACCAGACACCACACTTGCTAGGTGGTAGCTTTAAATCGGCCGCGGTCCATTAGTACATGTCGGACCCGCGTGTCGCCACTGTCAGAGATCAGACCGAGCGCCACCACACGGCAGGTCTCGAGAGACGTACTAGCACTCGCCCCAGTTGTACGACGACTTTGCTAGCGACTACACTGACGAAGCCTTTCTTTCATTTGCCGAGAGACAGTTAGAATAGCCTTCAGCTAAGTCCATGGCTACGACCTAGCAAGGCGCCATTAGTAACTTCATGTATCTACAGTCTCATTTGTATCGTCAAGAGCGATGTACAACTATGATGGATTAAAGTTAAGTATTACAGCAGCTACGTACTTTTCTTTATAGCATTCATTACGTATCCTGTTTCAGACCTCACGCCCATCTGCGAGAGATTAACGCGTGCCTTTCGGCTACTTCAGAGTGGCGTGGTTGTCTTACTACGCCACAACAAGTTGGTTTAGCAAATTCTACAAACTGCTGCAAGAACACCAAGAATTCGCCTTCCTGCATATAACCACTCGCATTTCCTGCTCCAATGCAACCAATAGGACCATCTCGAACAAAATGGTCATGACACCGTAAGCGTGGGAACACAAAGAGAGAGGGAGTACTTCTTCCCTTAGCATTGATAGCAATAGCACTTGTGACCAGGGTGGCCTTTTCCGCCGCAGCAAGGGAACCTGCCTGCTTTATTCCCCATTTAGCGACAATCCTGTTTGGCTTCTGGGCAGTGCTCATACCTGTCTCATCCATATTCCAGATGTCCATGGGCTCGAACTTGTATCTCTCCTTAGCCAGGTTGTCAAAAAAGTTCACATTTGTTGGATTAAACTCGTTACTCGAGGGAGACTTGTGGCTTGAGACGACCGAATGGACAAATGTGGATTCCTCTTCATGAATGCTGAACACCAATAGGAACCAGCAGTTTGGTTACCTACCCAAGTCGATGGAATTCGTATATAGTTTACTGTTGCCAGTTCTTGAGCTAATTTACGGATATCCTTAGGACAAAGTATGTAAAATGTCGCTGATGCATTAATCACATGTTCAGCTATTATCTTTTCTTCTCCATCAGAGAACACTCGTTTTACCGTTCTGTAACCGACCTGAGGCATCAGTGTGCGGCCATCACTCACACACTGCTCTTTCTTTTTAATGTACCGATGCAAAGTCACATGGCACACATTCTGTTTCTTTGCTGCTGCTCTAACACTTATGTTATAATTTATAGCATCATCTGCCACTGTGTGATACACACATGTAGCAGTTAATCCTCTTGTAGTCCTCCTAACTCGTGTCCGTAATTACCTGTAATATTTATTTATTTATTTAACGTGATCAGATTAGGGCCATCAGGCCCTCTCTTACATCGGACCAGTGTTCCACACATGCAGCATTTCTCACATCAGAGTTACATCATGACAGTAGGTTAAATAAGAAAATTAGATTACTCTAGAGACAATATGAATAAAGAGTAATGACTCAGACCTAATAAAGTAAATGCTGGCAGTTTTTTTCAGCAGGTGCTATACATACAAATTATGATAAAAGAAATAATAATAACAGTAAAAAAATCAAATAATAATGATAAACATGAGAAAAATTGGCAATAGTAATTAAGATTTGTGCAGATGTACATTAATATCTTGTTGTGTAAAGTAGATGTTTACTAGTATAGTGAGTTTTGGGGAAGGTAGATTTAAGGAGGGGGGGAAAGAGAGAAGTAATAAGGTGAAGTGCATTCGTGTACAGAGGAATGCATTACTATTGCTTAAGTAGATACGTCATTAACTGTTTTTTGAAGCCGGACATGTTTTTAAGTTCTCTAACATATCGAGGGAGGTTATTCCAGAGTCGGGTTCCCGCTACTGTAAAGGACTTGGAGTAGGTGACAGAGCGATGCAGTGGAACAGAGAGGATTTTATTATGATGGGAACGTGTGTTTCTGTCATGTTGTTCCGACATAAGCGTTAAGGGCGAGGAGAGATATGAGGGACAGTGTACATTTATAAGGCAGTAGATGAGACAGAGTGTACGGAAATCTCTGCGTTTGTCTGCACGCAGCCAGGACAATTTTGCATATGCTGGTGAAATGTGATCAAAAAGTCGAACGTCACAGATATATCGGACGCAGGAGGTTATTCCAGAGTCAGGTTCCTGCTACTATAAAGGACTTGGAGTAGGTGACAGAGCGATGCAGTGGAACAGAGAGGATTTTATTATGATGGGAACGTGTGTTTCTGTCATGTTGTTCCGACATAAGCATTAAGGACGAGGAGAGATATGAGGGACAGTGTACATTTATAAGGCAGTAGATGAGAGTGTATGGAAATCTCTGCGTTTGTCTGCACACAGCCAGGACAATTTTGCATATGCTGGTGAAATGTGATCAAAAAGTCGAACGTCACAGATATATCGGACGCAGGCATCGGACAGTTCCAGACGTCGGGAATTTTCCTGAGACCGGCCTTGTAGGATAATATCGCTGTAGTTAATGATTGCGAGTATAAGCGTTTGTACTAATTTCTTTTTCAGATCGAAAAGGAAGAGTTTTTTATATTTTTGTAGGACATGAAGGGATGCAGATGCTTTTTTGCACACTGCAGTTACTTGCTCTGTCCAATTTAGATTTTCATCTATTATTACTCCCAAACTCTTTGCTGAGGGAGAGAAGTTAATGTTTGTTCCATTTAGGATAAGAGATGGTACGGATTCCCGATGTTTTGGGCTAATGAGCTTAGAGTGACCAACAAGTACCGCTTGGGTTTTAGATGGGTTTAGTTTTAGTCCTATGTCCTGTGCCCATTTTGATAGTGCATTGAGGTCAGTATTGAAATTTTCAATAGCTTTCTTAAGATTGCTTGGTTTCGCACTTAGATACAACTGAAGGTAATCAGCATACGTGTAATATTTGCAATAGGTCAGAACCGATGACACATCATTGACATACAGAGAAAAGAGTATAGGACCTAATACTGAGCCTTGGGGAACGCCTGTCACTACCTGCCGCAATTGTGATTTTATATTCCCGGACAGGACGCGTTGCTGACGAGACGTCATGTATGAGCGAAACTATTGCACTGCACTTGTTGAGAAATTTAGACCGCTAAGTTTGGCTAGTATGATGTCGAAGTCGACAGTATCAAATGCTTTGCTGAAATCTAAGAAGCAAATGATAGTAGCTTCTTGTCTGTCCATGGCAAGTTTCAGGTCATCTGTCACCTTTATCTGTGCGGATGTTGTGCTTCAATGTTTACGGAAATCTGATTGGTATTCGTCTAGTAGGTTGTTAGCAGTTAGGTAGTTGGTGAGCTGGTCATGGACTATATATTCTAAGGCCTTTGATAGTGCAGGAAGAAGGCAGATGGGGCGGTAGTCAGAGGGTGCTGTGGCGATGTCCTTTTTAGGTTCAAAAAATGGCTCTGAGCACTATGGGACTCAACTGCTGAGGTCATTAGTCCCCTAGAACTTAGAACTAGTTAAACCTAACTAACCTAAGGACATGACATACATCCATGCCCGAGGCAGGATTCGAACCTGCGACCGTAGCGGTCTTGCGGTTCCAGACTGCAGCGCCAGAACCGCGCGGCCACTTCGGCCGGCTGTCCTTTTTAGGCAGTGGCTTAATTTGTCCCAGTTTCCAGGCCTAAGGGATTAATGAATCGTTGAAAATGTCTGTTATAGAGGTCAGTAGTTAATCAATAATAAGTTTTTCCATCGGTATAGTGTTACCATCATGTACAGTAGATGCTGATCTAATCCGCATTACGGCTATCTTGACAGTATTGCAAGTGATGTGCTGTAGATATAATTTTTCTTTGCTACAATCGTTCTCCCCATCAAGTAATCAATGATTCTGTTTTTTTTTTTTTGCGGTTCGATTGTGGTTGTAGGTAATGTGAAGAATCGGTTTAGTTCTTCAGCTGGGACCATGGGATTTTCTGCAGCTTTTATTTTGCCTAAACCGAGACTACGGAGATTTTTCCAGAGGATAGCTGGTCTACATCTATTGTCAGCTAATGTACGGGCATGCCTGAGCTTAGCGTTTCTCACCGCTTGACTGACTATGTTTCGTTTTTGCTTGTATACAGTATGATTTTCAGGTGTAGGGTAATAAAATAAGTAAATAACGGATTTGTTGAGTAAAACATTGTAGCAATGTCTCCTAACAGTATTATACGTAATTTACTGATCCTACAGAGAGAGAGAGAGAAAAAAAACTGAGGATGTGAGTCTCTAATACAATTTTCTCAACGGCAGGGACGGAAGTAACAGTGTTACTTTCGTCCCTAGTGGTGATGTTACTTTCGTCCCCGACCACGCTTTTCTGCCAAATTCCTATTTTTGGCACAATCTATACGAATAATAAAAACATTGATAACGGTGGCCTAAAACTGAGAGTTTTACATAGTTAAATTATTATAGTAGACTTACATTTACAGCTTTCGGTTGTTCTTATCACAAGACTAAGAGAATTGAGAAAATTTACTCGGGGCACTGAAAAAACGTTTCATTGCGTCACACGCTACAATTACTCGCCAATAACGGCCAGCGACTGGTAGGCAGTGAGGAACCTTCAAGGGCATGCAGTGTTTGAATCACGTGATTTTCGGAGCTACATATGAAGGTGGAGGGGGAATGCTACTTTTATCGCCTCTTACTTTTGTCCGCGGTCGGCCCTACGAACATCTTTAGTAATGGGCAAGAAACTGCTTTTTCACTTGCTTCCATGCTGTTTCCAAATTTCATGTGTGTGTGTGTGTGTGTGTGTATGTGTGTGTGGGTGTACTCCAGCCCAGGGTGCATTTACTAATTTTCGTTTTCTAGTAGAATTTACCAAGTACTCCGCCACAAACTCATTAAAAGAAGCTATCTATTTAGCTAATAAGCTGTTAAGAGGAACTATCTATTTTCGAACCATGGTGGCGTCAACTTCCATATCGATTTCCTTTGTATCAGTACTTGGCACTCCGCAGGTCATTTTGGCGATCTTCCCGAACTTAAAAGTATAACGCACTTTGTAAAAACTTGACTTTTTGGAAGATCTATTCAGTAGTACACATAGTACAGCAACTTCTACAATTAACTCCCATCTTTGTGCCATCTACTTTGGGTAACTGCAACCACTAGCAGACGAGAATGCCGCTACGATTCGCCGCAAGTACAGAATAGTGAGCTATGAGTATTTTAGGTATACAGTACAGTTATTAATGCATTTCTTCGAACATCGGCGGACGCAGCGCGTGCCTTATAGAGTCGAGTCTAGCGAACTGGCGTATAGTCACTTGCGAGAAGAATTCGTCTTGCCCACAGTCTGTGCTTGTGAGGGTTTACGAAAGTTTCTGCTTTGGTTTCACGATTGTCTCTATACTCGGGGAAATAAGACAGAATCCTGAGTTCAATATCCATTTTTTTATCTTACGGGGAAATATCTATGTACCAAATACATTGCATCGTACTCTTTAATAACACAGGCACTGCTATTTCGTATTTATTAGCCAATACCAGAGCCCTGGACTCTCAATATGTACCACCTTCCTGGACGGGGATATACGAGAAACACGAGTGCAGTTTCACAAGGAAGACGACATAATTTCTTGTTGGTGTGATGAATGGTAACTAGCTCTAAATGTAGATTTATGTAAGTTAATGCGGATGAGCAGGAAGAACAAACCTATAATGTTCGGTTCCAGTATTGCAGCTAGTGTCCTGCTTGACAGAGTCAAGTCGTTTACGTATCTGGGCGTAACAATGCAGAGCGATATGAAACAGAACAGGCTTGTGATAACTGTTGTAGGGCAGGCGAATGGTAGACTTCGGTTCTTTGGGAGAATTTTAGGAAAGAGTGGTTAAACTGTAAAGGGGATCGTGTATAGGACGCTGGTGCGACCTATTCTTGAATAGGGCTGACGTGTTTGGAATCCGTACCAGGTCGGATTGAAGGAAGACATCGAATCAGTTCAGAGGTGGGCTGCTAGATTTGTTACCGGTAGGTTCGAACAACACGTAAGTGTTACGAAAGTGCTTCGGGAACTCAAATGGAAATCTCTGGAGAGAAGGTAACGTTCTTCATGAGAAACACTAGGCCTACTAAGAAAATTTAGCGAACCTGCACTTAAGCTGATTGCCGAACGATTCTACTGCCGCCAACATACATTTCACGTAACGACCACGAAGAAGAGATACGAGAAATTTGGGCTCATGCGGAGGCATACAGACAGTCGTTTCTCCCTCGCTCTATTAACAAGCGACACAGGAAGGAAAAAGACAAGTAATGGGTCAGGGTACCCTCCACCAAGCACCATACGCTGGCCTACGGAGTATCTATGTAGAAGTTAGGGTGTGGTCATAAGTCGTGCACGGATAGTCGAAGCGGTTGAAGGCGACCGCTCGCGTAAAGGGAGAAATCCGTGTTCGAGTCTCGATCCGGCACAAATTTTCACTCTCATCATTCTAATATATAGCGAGAAGTCCTTCATATTCGCAGCTGCAATTACATGCCCTGTAAATACCCATGAATTTATGGTCATAGCAGTGCCAAATACAGCAACAGAAAGGCACAAGATAACGATTGGGAAAGAATTCCAAGTGAAATATCGGAGATGGTGCAGTATTTGAAATTTATGTAATTAATTTTCAGAATAGAAAAAAGATATAGGATTAAGTAGACAAACAATTCTTTATATCTGTTTACTGATTTCCGGGATGTACTTTAATGTAAAATTCTTCACATCCATAAAGATAGGTACATACTTCGTCCTGCAAGGTAATGCTACTCTTGGACTGAGCAAGAAGTACAGAGCCGCTTTCTCAGCTTCATAGCATTTCTCGGAGGTCTCTTTTGGTTTACTGGGCTTTGAATTAAGTTCCCAATAGGCTGGTCTGTGTCGTGTTACACAGATGACTTGGCTTATAGGTCATCGTGAATCAGCATAAAGTCACGTAACACACAAACAGTTTGAACTATCACATCGATTACATTCGTCATTATTGTTGAGTGGTACTTAAGTAAATAAATTAGTGAAATCAAAGTGAACTAGAAATTAGAATATAAATGAAAAACTTGGTTTAGTTTAGAGAGTTACATACTCGCAAACAGCGGGCCGAACAGCAGAACAGAAGAGACAATGACCGTGAAGTCAGCAGGTTCCACATAAGCGGGCGCTGTCGATTCAGCCGTCAGGGCATCGCCCGACCGGCTCACGTGTTTCTCAGTTGTCGTATGTGAGCAAAGGCTCTCGCCTACATCCCAAGAGGCAATGACCGACGTAAAGAAGATTCTTCGAGAAGCTATTCAACGTGACAGAAGAGGCAATGACTGGCTCACGTGTTTCTCAGTCGTCACATGGGATCAAAGGCCCTCGCCTACATTCCAAGAGCCAATGACCGACGTTGAGAAGATTCTTCTTCGAGGAGCTTCTCAACGTGACAGAAGAGGCAATGACCGTGAAGTCGTTCACCTCCAGTAAACTGAAGTGAATAAATACGCGAGACGCAGTGGGCCAGACAGATGAAGACGGAGACGGAGACGGAGACGAAGAAGTAGCAGTAGTTTTCAGTCAGTGTCGGTGCTGAAGACCGTCATGCAAGAAGAGTCTACATCATGCTCAGACGCACCAAGTCCGCCGCTGTAATGGAATAGCAAGCAGCAGCCGCGGCGGCAGAAGACAGAAGTTAAAAGGTATTTGAAATCTGATTTTTACGTACCCGGGTGACTCGTGAGGACGGGAAGGAGACGGCCTCACATCAGTAGTCACCTGTGAGCTGGGATGAAGACCTGACAGCCGAAGACTGGGAAGCGGGAGTCCGTGGTTCGAGTCCGGGACACTGGCCTTCCCCCGCCGCGCCGCTCCGCTGGTCGACGCACAACACACGCGGCCGCTTAGAGAAGAGAAACACTGGGACGCCACATCCAAGGTATCACCATCCGATGCACGACTTCGCTCGCAATAATTAAACCGGCCACCTCGCGCTGCGCGTCTCCCGTCAGCTGGGCGAGACGGCGACACGAGATACACACCGCTACGCGTAATCAGACGCTGCCGCAGCAGAAGACTTCACAAACGACACAGCTGCCGCTCTCCGAACCAGAATATTCCGTAAGATACAGTTGTACAGATCTTCAATAAAAGTTATCTTATGTAAAATGATGTTTCATTCGACCTCATACCCGAGCCAAGGAAGAACCCACCCTGCCCACATGTTGTTAAGAGAGAAAAGTTAATTTATTTAATATTTTCACCCTGACAGAATGCTTTAGAATGCTCATCCTGACAATTGACTTGCATCAAAAGAGAAAACCCAGTTACATTTAGTGACAGAAGTGTCACATTTAGTAACACAACTGTTACATTATTTGCTGGGCCATGCAATACCTGGAGGTACAATACTAACATGGGAAAGGAGCATTGTACACCGTGGCGTCCGCGGATAAATAAAAATAAATGAAAAGAGACTTCATTGTATGCAAATTAGACAAAGGTATAACATTAAAAATGATAATTAAAATTTGCTTTGAACGACTCCAGTGGTGGTCCACATATACTGAAGAGCCAAAGAAACTAGTACACCTGCCTAATATAGTGTAGCACAGCGCGAATACGCGGAAGTGTCACAACATGACGTGGCATAGACTCGAATAATGTTTGAGGTAGTGCTGGAGGGAAATGACACCATGAATCCAGCAGTGCTGTCCCTAAATTCTTAAGAGAACGAGAGGGTGGACATCTGTTCTGAATAGCACGTTGCAAGGCATCGCAGATACGCTCAATAATGTTCATGTCTGGAGAGTTTGATGGCCAGCAGGAGAATGCTGGAGCAATTCTGGACGTGGGGGGGGGAGGGGGAGGGGTGTCGCATTGTTCTGCTGGAATTGCCCACATCCGTCGGAATGCACAATGGACATGAATGGATGCAGGTGATCAGACAGGATGCTTACGCACGTGTCACCTGTCAGACTCGTATCTAGACCTATCAGGTGTTCCATAGCACTCCAACTGCACACGCCCCACACCGTTACAGAGCCTCCACCAGCTTGAATAGTCCCCCGCTGACATGCAGGGTCAATGGATTCATGAGGTTGTTTCCACACCCGTACAGGTCCATCCGCTCCATACAATATGAAACTAGACTCATCCGACTAAGCAACATGTCGCCAGTCATCAACAGTCCAATGTCAGTGTTGTGTCGCGCAGTCATCAAGGCTACACGAGTGGGCCCTTGGCTCTGAAAACCCATATCGATGATGTTTCGTTGAACGGTTCACACGCTGACACTTATTGATAGCTCAACATTGAAATCCGCAGATATTAGCGGAAGGGCTGCACTTCTGTCACGTTGACCGATTCTCTTCAGTCGTTCTTGGTTCCGTTTTTGCAGGATCTCTTTCCGGCCTCAGCGATGTGGGAGATTTGATGTTTTACTGGATTCCTGATATTCACGGTACGCTCGTCAAATGGTCGTACGGGAAAATCCCCACTTCATCGCTACCTCGAGATATAGTGTCCCACTGCTCGTGCGGAGACTACAACACCGCGTTCAAACTCACTTAAATCTTGATGACCTGCCATTGTAGCAGCAGCAACCGATCTAACAACTGCGCCAGACACTTGTTGCCCTATACAGGCGGTGCCTACCGCAGCGCCGTATTCTGCCTGCTTACATATCTCTGTATTTAATTATGCATGACTGTACCAGTTTCTTTGGCGCTTCAGTGCATAACGAAATACGATCACTGCCCTTACTAATGAGTGCAGTTTCTGTAACAAAAATGAATGTATGTGCGACGAGAAAAATTCTTTTATTAGTGTTATCTTTCGTAACCACTCTCTCGCAGTAGTCTCATGTGCGGACAGCTACAAATGCTGTTATAAACAATAAAATTATTAAAATATACAAATTAACAATTTATAATAAGTGCATCAGTGATTACACAAGTTAATGAATGAATTAACGCAAAATTATTCTCTTTACCTGGAGTTACTTATCTCTTCTTCGTTTGGTGCTTTATACAAAAACGGTTTTACATAAATGCTTGTGTTCGTCACCTAGCAGGAAATTACTTGTGTAATTTCTTGTGCAATGAATCATACATAACAACGGCTATTAGAGTGTCGTTTGGTTGTGTGTCTACACCAGAAAAAGTGAAGACAGAGGCTAAAAAATCTGCACAGTACTTGAAATATTAAAGGATGAAATTAAAACAGCGATAAGTTAAACTGTCCCTTTCACTTCTGTTCAGATACATTTCTCAGTGAAAATTTTAGAAATATTTAATAAAATTAACAGTTTCTTGTGTTCTGATATTACACAGACCTTTAGTTCACTAGAAAGTCATTATTTGTTTTGTGACAGGATAAGCGTCATCTGCAGCAAAATAATAAACAAATTTATAGTCTTGTTGCTGTAAATGTGTACGTTCCAGAAGCGTGACACCGCTTCACCGAAGACTTCCTGTACAGTCAGTCGGGGCAACTTTGCACCAGTTTTTACCATCTTTTGAAAATATTGGGCGCAATAGAAATTACACATCGCAACAGATATTGTAACATTTTGCATCTGTAGTTGTTGAGTGCTTGGAAAATTGAAAATATATACTAACAATGCCTTATATGAGTGAAATTTCAGGTTTAATGCCGGTACACAGTTACACAGTCATTCAGGATAACTTTAGACTAGTCTTAAAAAACAAAGAATGTTTGCTATATCTAATGGTCTGGGTGAATTTAGATGATTCCAGAAGGAAATCAGGTGCTCATAAGAATTAAAATCAGTGTTAATTCAATACTGCAGGTTTACTTCGAAATATAAAAATATTTTAATCAACCTGGCCTTGTTCAACTTAAATCACTGTTGCCAGGGTGTCCTCTTCACAACCAACGCAATTAAAGGCTGTCACAATATTATGAGCAGTCCGCTGGGTTCCATAGTTCCCAGCAACGATCGACAGTTTTCTCGCAGATTTCTTGAGTTGTCGATGGCAAAAAAATCAGGCTGCAGGTGTTCTCATATTTCCTTTGACGTTTCAGGCATAATTATTGTAACGGTAGTGAGTCCTCGAAAGAAAGAATGGTAACTCGGGATGGATATTTAACTCTTTTTTGAAGATTTTTAAAGCTCCACGATCGTCCATTAGTACCCTAGGAAGTGTAACAGCTCTTTAGAGAGTGGGTTTTCAGAAACGAATATTAGATTAAATTCTGTAATACGAAATCACCCAAGAACCAAAAATCGGTAGTTGTGTTTCGAAGTAACAGTTAGTTAAAATTTTACAAAGAGTAGATATTTGAAATAGAGCAACGCAAAGTATTAGGAAAGGAATCCAAGGAAGACGTAACAGAGGTGCGTTTTGTTTTGAATATAATATGTAAACCAATGCACTGCATTGTTAGCTCTCTTGAGTCTTTGTTTTCAGTTGTGCATGTTCGCATTCTTCTGTGGTAGTCGGAAGTTAGAGATTATAAGCATAATTAAACATCATTCTGATAACTGGATTAGACGCTGGAGTGGTGGATAATACACTCCTGGAAATGGAAAAAAGAACACATTGACACCGGTGTGTCAGACCCACCATACTTGCTCCGGACACTGCGAGAGGGCTGTACAAGCAATGATCACACGCACGGCACAGCGGACACACCAGGAACCGCGGTGTTGGCCGTCGAATGGCGCTAGCTGCGCAGCATTTGTGCACCGCCGCCGTCAGTGTCAGCCAGTTTGCCGTGGCATACGGAGCTCCATCGCAGTCTTTAACACTGGTAGCATGCCGCGACAGCGTGGACGTGAACCGTATGTGCAGTTGACGGACTTTGAGCGAGGGCGTATAGTGGGCATGCGGGAGGCCGGGTGGACGTACCGCCGAATTGCTCAACACGTGGGGCGTGAGGTCTCCACAGTACATCGATGTTGTCGCCAGTGGTCGGCGGAAGGTGCACGTGCCCGTCGACCTGGGACCGGACCGCAGCGACGCACGGATGCACGCCAAGACCGTAGGATCCTACGCAGTGCCGTAGGGGACCGCACCGCCACTTCCCAGCAAATTAGGGACACTGTTTCTCCTGGGGTATCGGCGAGGACCATTCGCAACCGTCTCCATGAAGCTGGGCTACGGTCCCGCACACCGTTAGGCCGTCTTCCGCTCACGCCCCAACATCGTGCAGCCCGCCTCCAGTGGTGTCGCGACAGGCGTGAATGGAGGGACGAATGGAGACGTGTCGTCTTCAGCGATGAGAGTCGCTTCTGCCTTGGTGCCAATGATGGTCGTATGCGTGTTTGGCGCCGTGCAGGTGAGCGCCACAATCAGGACTGCATACGACCGAGGCACACAGGGCCAACACCCGGCATCATGGTGTGGGGAGCGATCTCCTACACTGGCCGTACACCACTGGTGATCGTCGAGGGGACACTGAATAGTGCACGGTACATCCAAACCGTCATCGAACCCATCGTTCTACCATTCCTAGACCGGCAAGGGAACTTGCTGTTCCAACAGGACAATGCACGTCCGCATGTATCCCGTGCCACCCAACGTGCTCTAGAAGGTGTAAGTCAACTACCCTGGCCAGCAAGATCTCCGGATCTGTCCCCCATTGAGCATGTTTGGGACTGGATGAAGCGTCGTCTCACGCGGTCTGCACGTCCAGCACGAACGCTGGTCCAACTGAGGCGCCAGGTGGAAATGGCATGGCAAGCCGTTCCACAGGACTACATCCAGCATCTCTACGATCGTCTCCATGGGAGAATAGCAGCCTGCATCGCTGCGAAAGGTGGATATACACTGTACTAGTGCCGACATTGTGCATGCTCTGTTGCGTGTGTCTATGTGCCTGTGGTTCTGTCAGTGTGATCATGTGATGTATCTGACCCCAGGAATGTGTCAATAAAGTTTCCCCTTCCTGGGACAATGAATTCACGGTGTTCTTATTTCAATTTCCAGGAGTGTAGATTATTTTGGGATACTGGGACAGAAAATAGTTGGACCTTATCATACTAATGTCTCTGCCGATCGTTGTCAAGGCGATTCTGCTAATAGACGAGACGTGAGATATAGTGCCCGTGAAAGGACTAAATTTGTCCTGAACAGACATTGAAAGAACTCGAACTTGTAATTAATATCGTGTCGTGAGATTTAAGAAGCTTAGACATCGTAAAGCCAGAGATATCTTTATTATTTATCAGATATTAATGGTAAAGGGCAGTTTCATGGGAAATCATATCTTTGGTGATAGCAACACGAAGGAATGTGGTACGGACTGACTGTTATTATACCGAAACGATACAGACTAGGATCAACTCCTTCATTGATTCCCCAGTGCCATCTCCCTGTTGCGGCCACATGTAGTAAGCGTCGCTTCACGCAGTGTAGAATGGTGAAACAGAAGCACGCCGGCGACTGAGGCGTTGCGAAGTAAGCAGGCACAGATAGCCTTGCTGACAGCAGCAGTCTACCAACAGGCTGACACAAGGACGCACACAGACCGAGCACCGAGTGAAGCCTGGAGAGTGGAAGTGAGGCCAGCACGCTAAGTTATGCTGCAATTGTGTCAAGAAAACAGAATATATACGAGACTTTCTCCGTGTTTTCCCAAAAGTCAGCTAGTACATAGACAATTATATCTGTGAATATTCATGGGTTACTGAAAGAAGCTGATCAACCTGTTACAAACAGATAATAGGATTTAAATAAGGCATATTGACTACGAAGTTTCGGTTAAAATATGTGGAATCTTTTTTAGGAGATCGAGGGCTATTCCCGCTTCTGCCCCTTGGATTGAAGAGTTTTTAGCAAACAGAACACAGCATGTTGTTATCAATGGAGAGACGTCTACAGACGTTAAAGCAACCTCTGGCGTGCCACAGGGGAGTGTTATGGGACCATTGCTTTTCACAATATATATAAATGACCTAGTAGATAGTGTCGGAAGTTCCATGTGGCTTTTCGCGGATGATGCTGTAGTATACAGAGAAGTTGCAGCGTTAGTAAATTGTAGCGAAATGCAGGAAGATCTGCAGCGGATAGGCACTTGGTGCAGGGAGTGGCAACTGTCCCTTAACATAGACAAATGTAATTTATTGCGAATACACAGAAAGAAGGATCCTTTATTGTATGATTATATGATAGCGGAACAAACACTGGTAGCAGTTACTTCTGTAAAATATCTGGGAGTATGCGTGCGGAACAATTTGAAGTGGAATGATCATATAAAATTAATTGTTGGTAAGGCGGGTACCAGGTTGAGATTCATTGGGAGAGTGCTTAGAAAATGTAGTCCATCAACAAAGGAGGTCGCTTACAAAACACTCGTTCGACCTATACTTGAGTATTGCTCATCAGTGTGGGATCCGTACCAGATCGGGTTGACGGAGGAGATAGAGAAGATCCAAAGAAGAGCGGCGCGTTTCGTCACAGGGTTATTTGGTAACCGTGATAGCGTTACGGCGATGTTTAATACACTCAAGTGGCAGACTCTGCAAGAGAGGCGCTCTGCATCGCGGTGTAGCTTGCTCGCCAGGTTTCGAGAGGGTGCGTTTCTGGATGAGGTATCGAATATATTGCTTCCCCCTACTTATACCTCCAGAGGAGATCACGAATGTAAAATTAGAGAGATTCGAGCGCGCACGGAGGCTTTCAGACAGTCGTTCTTCCCGCGAACCATACGCGACTGGAACGGGAAAGGGAGGTAATGACAGTGGCACGTAAGGTGCCCTCCGCCACACACCGTTGGGTGGCTTGCGGAGTATAAATGTAGATGTAGATGTAAATGAAATTATTTGGGAAACAAAAATGAGAAAAAACAGACTAGAATCCAGATTGCTATGTTATTCCAGGGTAATAAATAAAATCACAGTCTTTGGATCTGTCGTGGTTAAAGTGTATTAAATATCTCTGGAAATTCAAAACGAGATCAATTTTCAACTGCTAGTTCACACAGTTAGATTAACAATGTAATTCAGAGATGTTTTATGCCACACCCACAAGGCAGGGAAAGGGAATGGTTCTTAACAAGCCGGGACAATATATACACAAACTTTTGAGATGAGTTCCGCTGACGGAGGGGGGAGGGGGGGGAGGGGGGGGGGAATGGCGAAGCGATATCTGTGCAGTCGCGACGACGGTGGGTGTGCGGACATAAATCATTATGCTGGCTAAAGCAAAAACACTTCCGTATTATGAAGAAGATGTGCTGTCACGTCACTAACGCCGAATCACTTCAACAGGCACCGCTTCACACCACGCATGTCACGCCAATGCCATATAGCCCACTTAGGGGCTTTTAATAAGTAATGCATCACTTTTTTTTCTCAACCAGTTTCGGTTAAAAAATATGGAATCTTTTTTAGGAGATCGAGGGCTATTCCCGCTTCAGCCCTTTTAGTTTCACGAACTTCCTGTGCGTGGCGGCGCTATACAGATCCTTCAAATTGGTGTTGTAACGGAGGTGCGTTCTAAACAGAGGGCTGTCATTGTGTTTCTTTTGGCGGAAAACCAGAGCATCGCAGGCGTTCACAGACGCTTGTAGAATGCCTGCGGAGACCTCGCAGTGAACAAAAGCACGTCGAGTCGCTGGGCGACACGTCTGTCTTCGTCGCAACAGAGTCGAGGAAACCTCTCCGATGTCTCTCACATGCCGGCCGGCCGCACGCAGCTGTGTGGTCCCTGCAGTGCTGGACTCCAGCGTGTTCGTCGCCACAAAAATGCGAACTAACTTCTCCTTCTGCTTGACAACGCAGGCCTCACACAAGTCTGCGAAGCCACGAGGAGCCCACAAGACTTCGTTGAACTGTTCTTCCTCATCCACCCTACAGCCAGGATCTCGCACCTTCCGACATCCTGCTGTTTGGCCCAAAGAAGGATGCACTCCGAGGGAAGCAGCACGTGGATGATGTGGGACGCTGACTACGAAGTCGACCTGTAGATTGGTAGCATGTGCGAATACCGGTCATCCCAGCAAGGTGCCGTAAGAGCATCGCACTGAACGGGGGTTGATAAGAGAAATAGAGTTTTGTAGCCCAAAGAGTGGGAAGTAATATGGTGTATTGGAATACTGAGTAAAACCAGCCTGATTTCAGAAAAGAAAAATGTGTTGCGTTAGCCGGCCGAAGTGGCCGTGCGGTTAAAGGCGCTGCAGTCTGGAACCGCAAGACCGCTACGGTCGCAGGTTCGAATCCTGCCTCGGGCATGGATGTTTGTGATGTGCTTAGGTTAGTTAGGTTTAAGTAGTTCTAAGTTCTAGGGGACTGATGACCTCAGCAGTTGAGTCCCATAGTGCTCAGAGCCATTTGAACCATTTTGTGTTGCGTTAGTTATTGAACGTCCCTCGTAGCTGCCATGCACTGCGACGTCACTTATCATGCGAAGTCTGTGGGCCTCATGCACCGAAAGCCTACCAGAGATCGCTGTGTGGTCGAGTACCTCCCAAGGAATGTCTTCATTATAAACAGCAGCGAAATGTGAGAACAATAAATTATTTAAATTACCTGAAAACGGTAATAAAACGTATCGAAACATGAGAAAACTCTACTAACTACATCGCAGGAAATTCATCTACATCTACATGACTCTCCGCAAGCCACCTAATGGTGTGTAGTGGAGTGTACTTCTGGTACCTCTATCTGGTGCCTCCAACCCTGTTCCACTCGCGAATAGTGCGTGGGAAGATAGATTGTCGGTAAGCCTCTGTATTGGCTCTAATTTCTCGAATTTTCTCCTAGTGGCCAACTCACGAGGTGTGTGCGGGGGAGCCGGCCGCGGTGGTCTCGCGGTTCTAGGCGCGCAGTCCGGAATCGTGCGACTGCTACGCTCGCAGGTTCAAATCCTGCCTCGGGCATCATGGATGTGTGTGATGTCCTTAGGTTAGTTAGGTTTAAGTAGTTCTAAGTTCTAGGGGACTGATGACCACAGCAGTTGAGTCCCATAGTGCTCAGAGCCATTTGAACCATTTTTTTCTGCGGGGGAAATAATATATTGTTCGAGTCCTCCTGAAAAGTGCTGTCCCGAAATTTCAATAGTAAGTCTCTCCGTAATGCACAACGCCTCTCTTGTAACGTCTGCCAGTGGAGTTTGTTCAGCGTCTCCGTAACGCTCTCTCGCCAGCTAAACGGTCTCGTGACGAAAATCGCCGCTCTTCGTCCGATCTCCTCTATCTCCGCTATCAGTCCTACCTGATAGGGATCCCAGATAGATGAACAATACTGAAGAATCGGGCGAACAAGTGCCTTACAACCCACTTCTTTCGGGGATGAGTTCCATTTCCTTGGGATTCTTCCGATGAATCGCAGTCTGGCGTCTGCTTGTCTCACTATCTGTTTTATGTTGTCATTCCACTTAAGGTCGCTCTGGACAGTTACGCCTAGATATTATACGGCAGACGCTGTCTCCAGCTGTTTGTCATCAATAGTGTAGCTGTACAGTAGTAGATTTCATTTCCCATGTATGCGCAATATGTTACATTTATTTACGTTCAGGGTCAACTGTCAGAGCCTGCACCATTCATCAATTCTCTGCAGGTCGTTCTGTAAATTCTTACTATCTTCTGCCTTTGCTACTTTGGTATAGACCACTGCATCATGTGCGTATGGGCTTAAACAGCACCTGGCGCTCGCTACTAGTTCATATATATATATATATATATATATATATATATATATATATATATATATATATATATATATATATATCAACGGTCGTATCACACTTCCCTGTGGTACTCCGGATATTACCTTTACATCTGTCGATTTAGTTCCGTTAAGAGCGACGTGTTGAGTTCTATCTGCAAAAAAGTCTTGAATCCAGTCGCAGGTCTGCTCCGATACTCTGTAAGCTCGTATTGTTTTCATTAAGCCGCAATGCGGGACGGTGTCAAATGCCTTATTGAAATCAAGGAACACGGCATCAGCTTGAGCGCCGTTGTCCACTGCCCTGTGGATCTCGTGGAGGAACAGAGCGAGCGGAGTTTCGCAGGATCTCTCTTTGCGGAATCCACGTTCATTTTTATAGAGATGTTCGTTTTCCAAAAGCGTCGTAATAAATTTAGCCTAAATGCTCCCCGACTATTCAAATAGGACTGAAACTGTCAGTGTCATTACAGAAACCTACTACACAAATACAGAAAGGAAAAACATTTATTCGACATTAGCGTTTAGCTGCCACCGGACAGACTCAATCCAGTGGTGGTTATATTCATTCCACAACAGACACTGCGAATAGTTTTCTATACATTCGTAGCAGCGACGCGTCAACATTTCCTTGAGTTGTAGGACGTAAAAATTTACGCACAGGTCGTACAATGCGACCGTTTTTAGGATTTGCATCTGAAATAACGCTCTGAGGATTTGGGAGAGGTTGCGCGCACTCTCTACGGTCCGTGCGTTTTTACATGCCGATGCAGGTCACGTCGCACGGCCGAAGGAAACTCCAGTCCCGTCGTAAAACTTTTTCATCGCCTTTACAGGCTTTCACAAGAATGCGCGCAGCAAATAACGTCCTTTCCGTGCGGACCTGTCCCCCGCAGCGACTCAAGAGCTGCTCCGAGAAGTGGCTCGTAACATAAAATAAAACTGTCCGGCCTCTCTCCCGAGCAAATAATGCACAAGTTTTATTGTGTCGCAGCTGCTTCATCCGTGTTGTCGAGCTAAGTAAATTAGTTTACCGTTAGTACGGTGTAAGGACAACAACAGCAGCAGCCGAATGGATAAACAAACATTGTCATCAGCTCTGAAGTAAATAGGACTGAAGAGCGAAAAATCGTCCGTTTCTTCTCACACATTTTTTTACGAACGTGACTGGATAGTGACGGAGGCTGAAGAAATGAATTAAAATTTGTGCCACGGACGGGACGCGAACCGTGTCTCCTTGCTTACTAGTTAGAAATGCTGACCATTACACCACGTCAGCACTACGCTCAACATTGCTGCACGGATTACCTGGGTTCGAGCGCCGGCCGTGGCACAAATTGTAATTCATTTCTTCAGCTTCCGTCATTATTGTAGATAAAGATGAGACTTAGATGTGTTGGAGAAAATATAATTATAGGGAATGGACAGCCTTGACCAAATGAATCTTGTCATTACAGACTTTTGAGAAACTCCAGTGCAGATTGAGAAAGGGATTTTTCTTTGTGTGTTTCTGTGTTAAGGTATTTTTTACTTAACATTATTTGTTTATCTGAGATATGTTACTTTTATTTGTGTGCTATACACTACTGGCCATTAAAATTGTTACACCACGAAGATGACGTGCTACAGACGCCAAATTTAACCGACAGGAAGACGATGGTGTGATATGCAAATGATTAGCTCTTCAGAGCATTCACACAAGGTTGGCGCCGGTGGCGACACCTACAAAGTGCTGACATGAGGAAAGTTTCCAACCGATTTCTCATACACAAACAGCAGTTGACCGGCGTTGTCAGGTCAAACGTTGTTGTGATGTCTCGTGTAAGGAGGAGAAATGCGTACTATCACATTTCCGACTTTGATAAAGGTCCGATTGTAGCCTATCGCGATTTCGATTTATCGTATCGCGGCATTGCTGCTCGCGTTGGTCGTGCGAATCGTGCAGCCACGTCTCGATCCCTGACTCAACAGATGGGGACGTTTGCAAGACAACAATCATCTGCACGAACAGTTCGACGACGTTTGCAACAGCATGGACTATCAGCTCGGAGACCATGGATGCGGTTACCCTTGACGCTGCATCACAGACAGGAGCGCCTACGATGGTGTACTCAACGACGAACCTGGGTGCACGAATGTCCAGACGTCATTTTTTCGGATGAATCCAGGTTCTGTTTACAGCATCATGATGGTCGCATCCGTGTTTGGCGACATCGCGGTGAACGCATATTGGAAGCGTGTTTTCGTCATCGCCATATTGGCGTACCACCCGGCGTGATGGTATGGGGGTGCCATTGGCTAAACGTCTCGGTCACCTCTTGTTCGCATTGACGGCACTTTGAACAGTGGACGTTACATTTCAGATGTGTTACGACCCATGGCTCTATCCTTAATTCAATCCTTGCGAAACTCTACATTTCAGCAGGATAATGCACGACCGCATGTCGCAGCTCCTGTACGGGCCTTCCTGGATGCAGAAAATGTTCGACTGCTGCCCTGGCCAGCACATTCTCCAGATCTCTCACCAATTGAAAGCGTTTGGTCAGTGGTGGCTGAGCAACTGGCTCGTCACAATACGCCAGTCACTACTCTTGATGAACTGTGGTATCGTGTTGAAGCTGCATGGGCAGCTGTACCTGTACACGTCATCATAACTCTGTTTGACTCAATGGCCAGGTGTATCAAGGCCGTTACTACGGCCAGAGGTGATTGTTCTGGGTAGTGATTTCTCAGGATCTATGCTTGAAAATGTAATCAAATGTCAGTTCTAGTATAATATATTTGTCCAATGAATACCAGTTTATCATCTGCATTTCTCCTTGGTGTAGCAATTTTAATGGCCAGTAGCGTAGTTGTGCACGCACCTTTGTCATTTAAGAAACTGGTGGGAATGCAGGAGGACGGCGTACGTTGTCTTCTATCAGACAGATTCCCAACAACTAATAATAAAATGAGATTTATTAAATACGAAGAAATATTTAACTTAAATCATGCTGCTTCTTGTGAATTGTGGAGCACAATTATATGTTTTAAATTATTACAAGTCCTCTAAAATATTAAGGCACTGTCGTGGTGCCTCTGAGTGACGCCTACATAGAGTCCAGAGCTGGCAAACGCTACCTACGGAGTCTGAGTCTCGCAGACGACGGACGAACACTGCAGTTTGTGGACTGAAGCCTGTACAGGACTCGGCACACCGAAGAGAACCGTCCCCCGTAGCTCGGTGCTCCTGCATTTCACGAGGCATCGATCAGTCGCTGTCCATAGACGTGATGCCCACGGGTTGGCAGTTGCAGCTCCTGGCGGACCTCGGTATAGTTGGTACTGCCAACCCAAACACCTGCCGCGCTGTGGGTGTTTCGAGCGCGCCTTATCGACTGTGGTGCGGTACTCTCGGAGTCGGGAGTGCCATCACCACAGAAATTAATATCGATGTGAAGTTGTGAGGACATAGTACATCCTACTCCTTGTGGTTAATAATCTTTAAATGATGGCCCATGTGATCGGATATAAACAGAGTGTGAATGTTCCCACCTTTCGCCATACGAAGACAAGTTACGCACCATAGAATGTTGTCCAACATGGTCGTTTTAGTGGTCCAGGTGATGTGGGGCGGCATAATGTTGCGTGAGCCTACTGACCTCCAGATATCTGGACACGGTGCACTCAACGGTCAAGTTTATTCGGACACAGTATTCCGTCCCTGTGTGCGTCTTTTCAGGGGTGCATTCGTCCGTGACGTGGTTTGTATGGATGATAATACGTGACCGCATCTAAGAGCGCAGGTGGAGGAGCTCAACGTACGATAGGATATTCAGCGAACAGACTTGCTTTCCCGTTTCTCCGACTCAAGTCCCATCTACCACGTGTGGAATACGTTGGAGAAACGTATTGCAACCCGTCCACATGCCCCAAGGACCATCGAGCGGTTGTTAACCAGGGTTCAGTTCCGGCCGGAACCCGCTGCTACTTCGTTCCAGAATCTTCCAGTGACTTTTTTTTAACTAACTAGAACAAGTCGGCACCGGAGGTTTAAAATAGTCATGTCTATTAAATTGCAAAGTAACTATAACCTGCCACTTCGTCGGCGCTGTCGAACGTGACAGTGGGTGAGCAACGTCATGCAGGGGCAGCGGAGTGGTGAGATGAACTGTGCGTTATTTTATTCAGCGAACTAAACTCACGATACGGTGATCTTCATTGTTCGCTGAATAAAATAAAATGGCATTTGTATGGCTTGTAGCTCTTCCCCTATTCAAAGGAGGAGTCTTTGGTCACGTCTAGAAGTGTGGTGCCATCTCGTGTTGTGTGTCTCAATGCGAAACAAATAACGTAAGAAGTGCTTGAAAAAGAGCGTCCGTAAATATACTCTTGCGAAATCATGTTTTTCCGTTTCATCATTTATTCCATAGCTACTGATCGCAGTATTCTACTTTCAAATTAATGCGAGCCTATTCATTTAACGTCTTGTGCAGTTGTTCTCGTAGCATACCTAAAAAAAAATAACCCCGCCCGAACAGGCCATGAAGGCCACACGGTACCGGGGGGGGGGGGGGAAACGTTTTATCCATTTATATTTATCTTGCATCGCTCTACCAACTCGGGGCCAACGCACCGATCAGCTGCTATGGTTGAATGACACACGGAATCAACGTTTCGTGACGATGTATTACGGGGAATTCCGTGTTCAAATGTGTTGCTTAGTTGTAGTAATGGATATAAACTTAAATCAATCCAATGCTAATACAAGTCAATAAACAGAAGGCCTTTAACGCATTTATTGAACATCTAACTCCATGTGTTATGTCACATCTTATTCTGTTTTTCCTAACTCTTCGGAAACTCGTATTTGTACGTGACCGCGATGGCCGAGGGATATCTTCATCGTCTTTCATCGTTAAACGTTCATTAATTACTACTGGACGCAAGTTCAACGTTTAGCTACAATGCAACTAGTTGGACGTTATGGCTCGCAGCAGTTTCCAAGACGACGCTATACTCAGGAAGACTACCCACTTATGCCGATATGTTACCAGCAGAACCAGGGCGCAAAGGGACGTTGCCAATGGAACAGATGATAGCACCTGTTGTTTGTATTAAATGTTGCATTTGATTGTTTCGGTTATTAGAAATTGTGTTCTTCCTAACCCTGAATTTAGGAATAGTATTCTGTAAAACTTATTTCTCGTTGTTAAGTTTTATCACGTTTTCAAAAATTGCAACTTGTGTGGCTGCACGGTAGTATGGTTGAAGTGGTGCGTTCCAGCATCTAAAATTTTGCGATTTAAGCAGCATTGTCAGTTACTACAGGAAGTTCTTGCCAGCTTTGTGGCCACCATGAAAGCTCGTCCGAACGCACGAATTGCCGTTCGTGGTGATAACGCACCTTATTAATAACCATAGACCGCATTTCGTAATGTGCAGGGGACGATCACAAATCGCGCTGACTTCAGTGTATTATTCCCTTTGAATAAAACTGTCATTTCTGTTGTCTCTTTGTGTATCTCTTTCAGTTGCATGTACTATATTGTAGCCCAACTATATTTTACCCCAAGTATTCAGTGAGCTGTGTTACTCTGCAATGACACTTCATGCGAATTTTACTTTCGTCTTCAGATTTTGCACACCGGTGTATCCGGTTTCCATAAACAGCCACACATCACAGCGATACAGCAGTCATTTAGCTTCATCAATAATTGTAACGGCGAAGGGCATGATATTCTTGAAAGAGGAACCGGCTTACTGGATACAGCTTCAGATATGGTCGTACCACACTCGCTGCCTTCACAGTTATTCGATTGTCGTTGTTTACTTGGATACATCTATGATGACAGAAAACATAAACAGTAAAAGCAAATCAATAATAAAGTGTCCCACGTATTCGTTCAAAACGTAACGTGCATTATGTTGAACCACTATACACATTAAAGACCTCCCTTTCATATTTACTGAAAAAAATTGTTTTACAAGCATTCTCGGAGGTACAGTTACTTCTGCAGTTGTTATATTCATGTAATGGTTTTGCAGCTGTTTGCGTAAAATCAGATGGTGACAACCCAAGTCACCAAAACTGTGTACAGCGCTGAAGATTGATGTATGTTAATGATATAATTTTTAACTATCAGTATATGTAACGACAACATAGTTTGGAATAATGAAATTTCGGGAATACATTCGTCTAGGAAACATATTTACGTGATTAAGATTGCAAGGTAACAGGTTAATTTAAGTACAAGGCAAGCCATTGCAAATGTGACATTCTGGTACATTAATAACCGGTGTAACAGGCAGTATGTTCAGTGCAAGAGTGTAAACGCTCATGTATTATATTATACAGGTACCAGATGTCTGTTTGAGGGCTGGAATTCCATGACTGTTCTGCTTGGTCCTTCAACACAAGAATCGTTAATGCTGTTTGTGGATGACACGCCAGTTCTCGGTTCAAAAATGGTTCAAATGGCTCTGAGCATTATGGGACTTAACATATGAGGTCATCAGTCTCCTAGAACTTAGAACTACTTAAACCTAACTAACCTAAGGACATCACACACATCCACGCCCGAGGCAGGATTCGAACCTGCGACCATATCAGTCGCGTGGTTCCGGACTGAAGCGCCTAGAAGCGCTCGTCCACAGCGGCCGGATCGAGTTGTCGTCCGATGTTCTCCCACATGTGCTCTATTGGAGACAGATCTGCTGATATAGCAGGCCAAGACAACATGTTGATAATCTGAACAGCAATTTCGGTCGCATCAGTGGTATGCGGGCGAGCGTTATCCTGTTAGAAAACACCCCTTGGAATGCTGTTCATGAAAGGCAGCACAACAGGTTGAATCAATTGACTGACGTACAAATTTTCAGTCAGGGTGTGTGGGATAACAACGAGAGCACTCTTGCTGTCATATGAAATCACACCCCAGACCATAACACCAGGTGTAGGTCTAGTGCAGGGCGTAAGAACTGGCCGGTTTTGAGCGCGAGTACTCGCGTCTGCTCAGGCACGTGCTCGCGAGCAAGTGCAAGGTCGCGGAGTAGAGAGGGAGGGGAGGGAGGGGAGGGAGGGGAATTGCGCGCGCACGTTTGAATGTGATCTCGCGTTCTTAGCAGATTTAACTAACCATCTGAATGCTTTGAACATTTTACTACAAGGTAGAGATCTGCTAATTACTCATTTCATAGATCGAATACGAGCTTTTAAAATGAAATTGTACTTTGGGTGAGTCAGCTGGAAACAGGAAACCTAGCTCATTTTCCTAAATTATCATTCATGCAAGATGTTCACAAAGACTGTGAACGTTATTCACATAGTTTAGTTGATCAGCGCTTTCAAGATCTGACAGCACTAGACAATGATTTTGATCTGTTCTCTCCATATTCAGCGAATATTTAATAGATTCGTCCTGAGCTGCAGCAAGAAATTATTGACCTGCAGTGTGACAGAGAATACAGAGACAAATTTCAGAACAATAAAAACATTTTGGAATTCTACAGACACTTCCCTCAGGATAGATTTCCTCGTTTGCACAAACTGGCGGCTACAATAATATCAATGTTCGGTTCCATCGTATCTTTGTGAACAACTGTTCTCTGCAATGAAGTGTAACAAGACGCGCCTGAGAAACGCACTGTCTGATCGAAATTTAAACTGCACGCTGCGCCTAAAATGCACAAGAACAATTACTCCGAACATAGACGCAATTGTAAAGGAGAAAAAGTACAAGATAACCGAGAATCCCACACTTCAGTGACACCTTTTATTGTGTAACAGTTCACAAATTAATGCGAATATAGAGGCATACACTAAGCTAATAAAATTATGTGGCACGTGTACATTCTCCTTTATTTGTTTCATTTGTCGCAGTAATAATTCGTGAGCGATATCCCTGCAGGTGGCCGCGGATTTACATTGACTGGCGGCAGCTGTTGTGTGCCCCACGTGACTCTCCTCCCTCGCCGCTCTGGTCCGGTAGTGGGGGTAGCGTGCTCGCGCTGCTCCGTGCTCGCGCCTTGCTGCTCACAGCTTGCTCCGCGAGCACGTATGTTGTGAAGCCCTGGTCTAGTGTGTCTAACACACAGACAGGTTGGGGGCTGACCTTCAACGGGTCTCCTTCTAACCAACACACGGATATCATTTGCACCAGAGCTGAACCGCCTTTCATCAGCAAACGCAACAGACATCACCTCGTCTTCCAGTGAGCTCTCACTTGACACCACTGAAGCCGCAAATGGCGATGGTTGGGTGTCAACGGAATGACCGCTATGAGCCACCTGGCTCGGAGCTGTCCTTGAAGTGATCAGTTTGTAACGGTTCGTTCTGTCGCTGTGGTGCTAACTGCTGCTGACACTGCTGCTGCAGGAACAGTGAGAGCCGGCCGGTGTGGCCGAGACGTTCTAGGCGCTTCAGTCTGGAACCGCGCGACCGCTACGGTCGCAGGTTCGAATCCTGCCTCGGGCATGGATGTGTGATGTCCTTAGGTTAGTTAGGTTTAAGTAGTTCTAAGTTATAGGGGACTGATGACCTCAGATGTTAAGTCCCATAGTGCTCAGAGCCATTTGAGCAGTGGGATGCGCCACGGCCATAAGCCGAGCAACGATGGTCTTCACATTCTATAGTCCCACGTCGCCGTCTTGAGCCCGGTCTTCTTGCGACCGACCATTCTCGTGAGCGCCGCTGCCAGAAATCATGTACAGTGGTTACATTCTTGCCAAGTTTTTCTGCATTATAGCAGAAGGGATATCCGGCGTCTCGTAGCCCTTATTACATACACTACATGGCTCAAACTCAGCGATGAGTTGACAATGACGTCTTTGTCGCCTTAAAGGCATTCTTGTCTAACATTAACTCATAAGTCCTGTATCAAATGTTAACTAACGATAAAGATCGATACAGCGTGTATTTAAAGCAAACCTGAATTGTGTCTTCATAGTAGCGCCGCTTTTGTGATGCAGGTGTGAAATTTGAATAAAATGGCTCAAATGGCTCTAAGTGCTATGTGACTTAACAAAAAAAATTGTTCAAATGGCTCTGAGCACTATGGGACTTAACATCTGTGATCATCAGAACTACTTAAACCTAACTAACCTAAGGACATCACACACATCCATGCCCGAGCCAGGATTCGAACCTGCGACCGTAGCAGTCGCGCGGTTCCGGACTGAGCGCCTAGAACCGCGAGACCACCGCGGCCGGCTGTGACTTAACATCTGAGGTCATCAGTCCCCTATACTTAGAACTACTTAAACCTAACTAACATAAGGATATCACAACACCCGTGCCCGAGGCAGGATTCAAACCTGTGACCATAGCAGCAGCGTGGCTTAGGATGAACCGCCTAGAACCGCTCGGCCAAAACGGCCGGAACGAATTTCGAATAGACGTAATATTTCAGGTGCAGAAGCACAGCTACCAACTTTCGTTTATGTCGCACAACTATCTCATTCTTGGTGTTGCGATATTTTTTTCCATCAGTCTGTTTCGAGAAGCTGTCCAGAGTTAAGAAAATCATTCTTATGTACTTAAAGTTCAATAGGTGTGTTTTCATTGCAAAGATTATCAGTGGGAGTGCCGTTTTGTCAAAAGTATCGACAAAACTAAACCGCTACGTAATTTTAATACCCTGAACGAAGAACGGGAGCTTGACTGGGAAACAACGCACATAATCAGTTTCTCTGGAAATTGATATTAGCTGAATGTTAACCAGAATATCATCATACAATTCGTAGCACTGTTAGAGGTTGATGAACGACGCTTCTGCCTGCTGCAAGATGTTGCAACACACGCCAAACAGCACAATGATAACGTTCTTTCGGAGACACACCATTTCACATGACGTTTGGCCGCCTAGATCACCAAATTTATCTCCCCCCCCCCCCCCCCCCCGACTTATCCTTTCGGGACAACTGAAAGATATCGTGTATAAGAACAACAGTCACCCGGTCGACCAACTGAAGCACAACACCAAGGAAAAAATATCCCGTGTCGTGTGCTCTGAACGATAGCGTTAGTGGTTCATTCTATCTGTGGATACTGTCAGTGCAAGGCATGGGAGCCGCCGCTTGCAAGAGTGAAACCCCAGACAGGACACGAACCCAGTGACGGCGTAGTATAATATAATAATGTCGTGTGACGAGGGCTCCCCGTCGGGGAGACAGTTCGCCTGGTGCAAGTCTTTCGATTTGACGCCACTTCGGTGACTTGGGCGTCGATGGGGATGAAATGATGATGATTAGGACAACACAACACCCAGTCCCTGAGCGGAGAAAATCTCCGACCCAGCCGAGAATCGAACCCGGGCCCTTAGGATTGACTTTTTGTCGCGCTGGCCACTTTTTGTTTCGTTTTGTTCGATATTGCTCGTAGCGTTTGGTCTGGGCGGACGTCACAAGACATCCGGTTTAGTGGATAGTTGATTCTTTCACTCAGTTTTTTTTTTATTACAGAGAGCATGCAGCCCTCTGACCGAACACGCTGAGGTACCGTGCCGGCAGCCACTCAGCTACCGGGCGCGCACATGGCGTAGTAGTAACTAGCCATTAGTGGGCAATGATCGCACCAGAAGAGAGATCCAGGCACTACTCTCGACCTGCCTTTATAGATTTACTTTTGCCGGAACCTTCTCTTACGCTTAACACGGAATCTTTTCTGATAGCTAGTTCACGGGCTGTTCAGAGAATTAACCTTTCAGCTTTGAGAGATGAAGTCAATATTCCTCTGATATTATATTTCTTCGTGAAAATTGTTACGATGGTGAAGCTGATTCTTTTCCTCGCACGAAACATAGCTTCAGCACGTTATTAGATTACAGGGTGTTTATACAGGGTGTTTCAAAAATGACCGGTATATTTGAAACGGCAATAAAAACTAAACGAGCAGCGATAGAAATACACCGTTTGTTGCAATATGCTTGGGACAACAGTATATTTTCAGGTGGACAGACTTTCGAAATTACAGTAGTTACAATTTTCAACAACAGATGGCGCTGCAAGTGATGTGAAAGATATAGAAGACAACGCAGTCTGTGGGTGCGCCATTCTGTACGTCGTCTTTCTGCTGTAAGCGTGTGCTGTTCACAACGTGCAAGTGTGCTGTAGACAACATGGTTTATTTCTTAGAACAGAGGATTTTTCTGGTGTTGGAATTCCACCGCCTAGAAAGTGTTGTTGCAACAAGACGAAGTTTTCAACGGAGGTTTAATGTAACCAAAGGACCGAAAAGCGATACAATAAAGGATCTGTTTGAAAAATTTCAACGGACTGGGAACGTAACGGATGAACGTGCTGGAAAGGTAGGGCGACCGCGTACGGCAACCACAGAGGGCAACGCGCAGCTAGTGCAGCAGGTGATCCAACAGCGGCCTCGGGTTTCCGTTCGCCGTGTTGCAGCTGCGGTTCAAATGACGCCAACGACCACGTATCGTCTCATGCGCCAGAGTTTACACCTCTATCCACACAAAATTCAAACGCGGCAACCCCTCAGCGCCGCTACCATTGCTGCACGAGAGACATTCGCTAACGATATAGTGCACAGGATTGATGACGGCGATATGCATGTGGGCAGCATTTGGTTTACTGACGAAGCTTATTTTTACCTGGACGGCTTCGTCAATAAACAGAACTGGCGCATGTGGGGAACCGAAAAGGCCCATGTTGCAGTCCCATCGTCCCTGCATCCTCAAAAAGTACTGGTCTGGGCCGCCATGTCTTCCAAAGGAATCATTGGCCCATTTTTCATATCCGAAACGATTACTGCATCACGCTATCTGGACATTCTTCGTGAATTTGTGGCGGTACAAACTGCCTTAGACGACACTGCGAACACCTCGTGGTTTATGCAAGATGGTGCCCGGCCACATCGCACGGCCGAATTCTTTAATTTCCTGAATGAATATTTCGATGATCGTGTGATTGCTTTGGGCTATCCGAAACATACAGGAGGCGGCGTGGACTGGCCTCCCTATTCGCCAGACATGAACCCCTGTGACTTCTTTCTGTGGGGACACTTGAAAGACCAGGTGTACCGCCAGAATCCAGAAACAATTGAACAGCTGAAGCAGTACATCTCATCTGCATGTGAAGCCATTCCGCCAGACACGTTGTCAAAGGTTTCGGGTAATTTCATTCAGAGACTACGCCATATTATTGCTACGCATGGTGGATATGTGGAAAATATCGTACTATAGAGTTTCCCAGACCGCAGCGCCATCTGTTGTTGAAAATTGTAACTACTGTAATTTCGAAAGTTTGTCTGCCTGAAAATGTACTGTTGTCCCAAGCATATTGCAACAAACGGTGTATTTCTATCGCTGCTCGTTTAGTTTTTATTGCCGTTTCAAATATACCGGTCATTTTTGAAACACCCTGTAAATGGATATCGGGGTTTTAATGCTTTATAATATTTATTATATCAAACTTACAGTTATAAATGGTATGTCAAATGAAAGAGCAACTCAAACAGTTTTACCAAGAACCTTATAAATGTTCAATGTGAGCACCATTTGTCACAGAGCACACATAAAGTCTATAGCCGAGTTCTTCCCAAACGTTGATAAGTGTGTTTTCAGTGATTGTAGCAACAGCTGCTTCAATCCGGTTTCTTAGTTCAGGGAGGTCTGCTGGTAGTGGAGGCACATACAGACGATCCTTGATAAAGCTTCAAAGGAGAAATCGCATGGCGTTAGGTCGGGTGAACGTGGAGGCCACGCAAAGCAAGTCCCGTAGTTGGGTCCCTTGCGGCCTATCCAGCGTTTGGGAAGAACTCGGCTATAGACTTTATGTTTGCTGTGTGACAAATGGTGCTCACGTTGAACATTTATAAGGTTCTTGGTTAAACTGAGTTGCTCTTCCATTCGACATATTATTTATAACTGTACGTTTAATGTAATAAATATTATAAAGCGTTAAAACCCTGATATTAATTTATAAACACGCTGTATTAGGATCTAGCTAAATGTGGCATTACAGACAGAAAGTTCATTATTCCCACCTCAATAATCAAAGCACTTAAATCAATAAAATAACAGTTATGAGGAAAAACTGTGAAACTTCGCATGACGGATACTAGAAAACTCGCTAGGGGTGACGCGCAGGCAGACTCTGAGCTCTGACGTCACCGTGAACCCTGTCACCATGCCGCACAAGATAGAAGCTTATAGACGCACGGCGAACACATGTTTAAGTCATACGCATGTATGAATGTTATCAAGGTGTGCCACGTTTTAGTACAGTATTATTATTTTTATTGTCATCAAAGTCTACATTAGATACGCTATTTTTTTCTACGGTCAGTGAAATGCTAGTGTAAAGCCTCTGATGTACTCAAATGAACGGTGCTTTTGTGAGCAAACTACCAGATTTTAGTCCATAACTGTAGTCAAGTGGATTATGTAACAATTTTAAGACATGAGGCGCCTCACAAGAAGCCACGCTTTCCTTTAGTTATCAAATATAATCTTTGGGTTCCCTACGAGTTTTCTTCTGTTTGTTGGCCCTATATCACACACAAATTCTCTCACTTTAAATTTGTCATTTTCTATTACTTGAATCGTTTCAGTCAACAAGTTCTCAGTAACAGTTGGGTTAAAGCTACAAGTAATGGACTGCTTCCATTTTTGTGTCAAACTTCTGATGACCATAGCTTGGGCATTGTTATGTGGTTCTCTGATAATATCCAATCCACAGCCTGGTCAAAATAAATCGCTTTTCACTTCCATTTCATCAAAGATACAATAACAACTAGGTCTTTCTGCAATTTTGTTGATGACTCTGAGTTTTCAGAACACAACTGCTTACATCAGTAAAAAGTCGTGAAAGGCTAAATTGCTTGAGTCCTTTTTTAACAGTGACTTGACTAGGAAAACAATATTTCGATAGCTCCCTGACAAAAGATTACGCTTTATAAGATACGCAACATAAAGTCGAGGCCTTTGCAATGTCTTGTCAGTCAGAAAAAGAGCCCCAAAACACTTTTCAACATGTTTTAATTTCATTAAACCAGCACTAAATCTAGAGAGACTATCCTGTGAATCTTCATTCTGTTGATTAAGATTTGATTCCTGTTTTAAAATTTGTGATTTTTGGCTTAAGTAAGCATTGTCGCATTCACAGCAGTTTTGTTTCACGGTTTGCGTTTTGTCTAGTAATAATTTCTTCATTAGTTGGTACTATATCTACATGTTCAATATCTTCTACTTCTATACGGGAGCTTCGGTTTGTGGCGCACATTTCTCTCATTACCAGGCTTTTGCTACGTCCTAAATCAGCACTGGGGTATAGTAATTTAGAAATGGAACAGCATCAATCTTCAACTTCCGTTTCGAAGGAATACTCAAAAGTTCACCTTTCAAATACCTTTCATAATCCGAATCAGTAGTATGTATTGAGCACACGCGAGCATTTTTAACTGAAAACGAATCAGCATTTTACAAGTAGTTATCGTTTTTCGTTTCGTCTTATTGCCTCTTTTAGAAAACACGTGAAACTTAACTCTTGACTTATTTATTTGTCTGCTGCGGTTAGTACAACTGGATATCGTACAACAAACTATTATTTTTCGCTTAAAAACTTGCTCTAAAAATTTTCTCTGTGCACTGGTAATTACGGTGTAACTTTGTACACAGTATACAGTCACTAATAAAAATTCACACTACCGAAGAAACCTTGTTGTTGCTCGTAAACGGAATTACTGCGCACTTCGTTATGGCAAATGCGGGCTACTGAACGCTGGTTAGGTTCATTCTGACACCAGCGCCGCGGTTTGCTGCTGCGGAGACACTTCGCGATTCCCACCGTGTATTCTAGTATCCATAGTTCACACCAAGTTGGTTGTCGATTTGGTCTTTTACGTTTTTTCTGCAGTCGCATAAATTTTTCTGATGAACGAAATAAATTAATGAAATACGGTGTACAGCAAACAAGTTATGAGAAATTATTTTCCCTGTCACACGTTTTGTTTATTTATAGCATTAATTAATGAAAGTAGTATATTATCGTGAAATACTTTGGCTCTCTTAGCCAAGGTGCAGGCTGGCATTCCGTGCAGCAGGTGTTTAAAATGGGTGCGCGAGGCACCCGAGTCGAGGCCCAAGGCGGGAGATTAAAGCAATATCCATAACAGAAAATGCGGGGGCGGAGAGCGTGTTAAGAATAAACAGGCCGGGAGGCGGAAGGGGGGCCAAGGCGAATCCAATCTCTGGCCGCCCCCGGATGCTATCTGCTCCTCTCCAGCCCTGGGGCGTAAGAGCTACGGCTTGCTGCCTGTGTATCTCGTGTCGGCACCACAGCCCCTGGAAGAGGCTGCATGATTGGCTGCCGTAAGTAACAACCTGAGGAATATTTTAAGATTTCAAGGAAATACCATTGGTTTCAGAAGGAATCAAACATAGCTTAACAGTAATACCAAGGACCATTCTGACAGAAAGTATCTAATGAACATACTGTGAGGCTTTCATATGTTTTCTGCCATTGTAAATAATTAATCTTTGCTGTACTGGGGCAAAGATAAACGAGCGCGCTGCAGGAGGAGTGAATAAGATCCTTGACTCTGTGTTGAAGTTTATCTTTGGTTTGCTTAATCGCCTGTCAGATGTGCATCGCTGGGGCGTACTTATTTGAGACATAGTAGCGAGCAGGTGAGTTTTTCAGAGAAAGAGACATGATATTTCTCACTCCAAGAAAAATTGTCTTGAATGATTTATTATGGAGATCAAAACTTGTATAATAACATACGCTATTGATTCTATTGATGGAGACGATTTTTTGGAGGAATTTTTCAAAGTAACCAAAGTTCGCGAAAGAATGAAATGTTTGTTAGTCAGAGCCACCAATTGAAGGAAAGTTTTGTCCCTAAGATAACTAACAATATTCATTATTAATGTTAATTTTATTAACTGTTTTCATTATATCAGATATAATGGTGTAGGTTGTACTTAGAGAATTTCATAATTGTTGGGTCTTCTTATGTTGTACAGTATTTTTTGACAATAATTAGAGTTTAATTTTTCAAGATTGGTTTTCTTTAAAATGGCACCCTCTTTCATCATTCTTAATAAAATTTTGGATAATTTGTAGTGTGTGCATTGCACCTTACCCCACGCGAAGCCACAGATTGTGTATTAATTTACAGAGAACAGTTCAGGCAATACCACACAGTTATTTTCTACCGAGTTAATGAGTATTTTATTATATGGATAATTCACGTCAAACTTTGCACATCATGTTACACAACTTTCATTATGTACTTTAGTATTGAGTTTCAGTTAAACATTTTTCCACTGAATATACAGTTAGTCAGTTTGGCATTTACTCAGATTAGTTTTCATCGTTTCAAATTCAGTATTTCACTAAGTTTAAGTTTTTGTTTCACGACACTTTCCACGTCTGCAGCTCAGGGATACCAACATTGCTCAGCAGTTGAATACGATATCTAAAGAACACGTCACACGAGGAACAAGTTTTTGAAAAATAATGTTCATTGTTTTCATTTATAGGTAATTTTTTATAGGGAGCTTACAGTATATTCTTTTATTAGTGGCTTACAAGCAACACCTATGTGAAACTCATGGCTTTTGATACACAGGCAAATGGAGCGAGCTCATGACATTTCCAGGCACACAGTTGCTGCTTGCGCAAACGGGGCTGGACAGGCATAATTTATTGTTTCTTTACTTTTATTTCACCATACTCTACCCAATTTAATCCCTATTGCAAGCTGATTAACACACATGTGGCACAATGCTGCAATTTAATATGTTCAAAGTATAATCTTGCAGTTATTCGTAAAAAGAATATTTAACATAATGAAATAAGCACAATAAAAAGAAACGCAACTGGTATGAACCCACTACCAGCTAAGAAACTAAACCAAATTCATGTGGTAATATACCACTTGACAGAAAGTGAAGCAACTGGAAGACATGTATCTTTGTACAAGAACACGCCGCCGGCTGGTATGCAAATGGTTACATTCGCAGTTCTCTGTGGCCGGTGGAACAACCACCAGAGTGTATTTGTGTTGTTAGTGTTCGGTGTTGTTACGAGGCTCTGTTTGGGCATATAAGGGACGTGAACAGCGTCATATGCTGAGGGATCACTGTGTGTGACGCGTATTCGGGTGAGACAGCGTTATCGGAAACTGACAGAGTTTCAGAGAAGATTGATTCCGGGTCCCTGAATAGTCGGCTCGTAGAATAGTGCACTATCCAGATTTGTAGAGCTTTCTGATGGTACAGCGACATGATGTGGGACTGCTTTGGAAAATGGCGGTAGTATACCCATCGTCAAGGTTCCAGTCGATTAAGTTTTTCTTTTTGTACGAAGAATATATTCTCATTAATGCTTCGATATAGACAGTCTGTTGTACATATGTGTGTTTTCCTTTCACAGTAGTGTAAGGAAAAAGAAAATTTCTTACACAATTTCTAGTTGTTCAGTATTCTGTAATAGCAATTGTATTCTGTGACCTCATAGTCGAAGTTTATATTAAAATGGTCTGTCGCTAGAACAGTAGAAGTATAAAATTTTTCTCTCGTTTTTTTGTAGGAGCGTGCCTTGATGCTCACTCCCGTTTGTCTTCTTCTCTAGTGTGTCGTAACGAACAGACGTACTACGTTTATTTGCAGTCAAATAACTTGTTTTCTAGCTTAGAGTACTTAAAAAGATATCCACGTAACGTTAGTATAATTATACTTAATCTGTCTTCTCTTAGTATGGCTGGTTACATGACTTTTGGCACTTGGTACTATTTTTCAGACTGAAACCAGCGGAATCCACAGATCATTGTGAAGAGACTGAACAACTGAACGCGTGAAGCGTTCAGTGATTAACTTGTCTTTGTTCATAGAAGGCAGCGACCCTGAGATTAAATACCGATCACTTTAATGTATCTTGCACACATTTGATGCAAGAGATGTTTCGAATGATTCGGTCGTTCGTCCCTGTTTAATGAGGCTGTCGGTCTTTGCCTACGCCACATGCCATCCCCAGCTTTAATACACTCCTGGAAATTGAAATAAGAACACCGTGAATTCATTGTTCCAGGAAGGGGAAACTTTATTGACACATTCCTGGGGTCAGATACATCACATGATCACACTGACAGAACCACAGGCACATAGACACAGGCAACAGAGCATGCACAATGTCGGCACTAGTACAGTGTATATCCACCTTTCGCAGCAATGCAGGCTGCTATTCTCCCATGGAGACGATCGTAGAGATGCTGGATGTAGTCCTGTGGAACGGCTTGCCATGCCATTTCCACCTGGCGCCTCAGTTGGACCAGCGTTCGTGCTGGACGTGCAGACCGCCGTGAGACGACGCTTCATCCAGTCCCAAACATGCTCAATGGGGGACAGATCCGGAGATCTTGCTGGCCAGGGTAGTTGACTTACACCTTCTAGAGCACGTTGGGTGGCACGGGATACATGCGGACGTGCATTGTTCCGTTGGAACAGCAAGTTCCCTTGCCGGTCTAGGAATGGTAGAACGATGGGTTCGATGACGGTTTGGATGTACCGTGCACTATTCAGTGTCCCCTCGACGATCACCAGTGGTGTACGGCCAATGTAGGAGATCGCTCCCCACACCATGATGCCGGGTGTTGGCCCTGTGTGCCTCGGTCGTATGCAGTCCTGATTGTGGCGCTCACCTGCACGGCGCCAAACACGCATACGACCATCATTGGCACCAAGGCAGAAGCGACTCTCATCGCTAAAGACGACACGTCTCCATTCGTCCCTCCATTCACGCCTGTCGCGACACCACTGGAGGCGGGCTGCACGATGTTGGGGCGTGAGCGGAAGACGGCCTAACGGTGTGCGGGACCGTAGCCCAGCTTCATGGAGACGGTTGCGAATGGTCCTCGCCGATACCCCAGGAGCAACAGTGTCCCTAATTTGCTGGGAAGTGGCGTTGCGGTCCCCTACGGCACTGCGTAGGATCCTACGGTCTTGGCGTGCATCCGTGCGTCGCTGCGGTCCGGTCCCAGGTCGACGGGCACGTGCACCTTCCGCCGACCACTGGCGACAACATCGATGTACTGTGGAGACCTCACGCCCCACGTGTTGAGCAATTCGGCGGTACGTCCACCCGGCCTCCCGCATGCCCACTATACGCCCTCGCTCAAAGTCTGTCAACTGCACATACGGTTCACGTCCACGCTGTCGCGGCATGCTAGCAGTGTTAAAGACTGCGATGGAGCTCCGTATGCCACGGCAAACTGGCTGACACTGACGGCGGCGGTGCACAAATGCTGCGCAGCTAGCGCCATTCGACGGCCAACACCGCGGTTCCTGGTGTGTCCGCTGTGCCGTGCGTGTGATCATTGCTTGTACAGCCCTCTCGCAGTGTCCGGAGCAAGTATGGTGGGTCTGACACACCGGTGTCAATGTGTTCTTTTTTCCATTTCCAGGAGTGTAGTTAGATGGTGGTCGGAAACGAAGCCAGTTCGGGTGTCTTTTTTGTAATGTAATCTTATTGAACTTGTATGTTGCCTTCAACTATATTAACCCTAGATGGAGCGTACAGATGCACATTACATTTTTGTCACCATCTTAAATGATGTGTTATCTTCTGAGCCGATCGTGCTCATAGTAAAAATGGACGCAATACTTGTTATTAACCCGAGCTGATCCTCTTCTTAAGGAACTTTCTCAATGCTCCCGTGAATTTCTGTATTAAAATACGGCGTCATTCGAGGGAGCAGTAGATTACGCGTCATCGAGCACATTTCTACGTCACAAGAGAGTATGGCTTTATTGTGCACTGTGCGCCAAGCACGTCGTAACTGAAAAGGTAGGGACCAGGGCACGAAGTTGCTGGAGCGGGGTGATGAGCCGCAATCTGAGGATGTAGGACGTAGTAAAAAAAAGTTATTTGACAAAACGAAGATGCAAACACTGGTAAGAACACAGTTATAGAATAATATTATCGTTAGCAACCGGCGGTACACTCATGGTTAAAGAATTAATTTAAGCAAACAATTCTGGAAGGTGTGCAAGATAAACTGCCTCACGTCCCAAAACTTTAATAAAAAACGGTATTAGTGCAGCAATGAATTAACTTCGCCATTAAAAGAGAAAAAGTACTAGGGGCGTTTGAAAAGTCCGTGCAAAGTCCTATAGATGGCACCACCGGCGCGTATCGAGGTCATATTTAATTAGTATCTACTGATGTAAGTTGAATTTTGAATATGGCAAGATAACAGTCCCTTACGAATGTCAGTATGACAACACAGTTCATTGCAAGCCATAAGCTTTCAAACTGTTCAAATGTAAATTGTCTTAACAGCAAAAGCCTCTATCACAATTGAGCAACCTGATTAATAACCAAAGAATCTGCAGCTTGCAGAGAAAAGCATAAAAACGACAACGGGTGATCATAACATAATGCAGCAGCCTGCAAAGAGTAAACACAAATTAGCACCCTAATGGCATTCAACGTCGGCTGCCCGTCTGGACTCCGTGCGCGAGACCCGACCGGAAACCACATCCAGCACAGACTGTACAATGACAATGGCTTCAATAACACACACAAAACCAACATTTATATGCAGTTCACTTAAACAAATCACCACAACGGTAAAGGACAGGAGCGTCAAGGTAGAAAGCAAATGGAGGTAAGATTCTGCTCAAAGTTTCTTAAATTCTGTATTGTGAAACAAACTACAGCTACAGTTGATGTTAATTCTGCCGTTAAGACAGCTTTAATCAAATTAACATTCACAAAAGGTAATCTGCAGAGCCACTCAGGACTTTGACCTTGGAAAGAACAAAAGCTGCTCACAGTTTTAACTACTAAGAACATCGCTCTCTGAAAGCACAAGGTTTTCAACAAGTTACAACCGCCCACAGGCAGAAAGTGGGACATCAAAAGCCAACTTAGGCGAGGAATTCACTGACAAATCTTGAAAGTAACAATTCACTCAGATAAGATACAAATTCACTAAACATCGGCCACGACTGACAGCAAAATCAACCAGCGTACAAGTCAGCTAATTCCACTCGCGATAAAGAGTGATGCATTCTCAACACTCAAGAGATTTGGAAGAACACTCCTCGAACAAACAGAGTACCCACACTGAGCAATAACGGTTTGAAAACGATCCACCAGACACGTAGCTCCACATTTGAAAATTAATATAGCGAGCAGCCGTAGATGTAAAAGCCATGCCAAACTCTGCGTATCTCGTCACAGCCTATGTTTGCTGGTCACTGCAGCCACACTTCAGTTCCGATCGTCAACAGCTATAGGAGTCACAGTGCCAAACCAGTGCGGCACCGCAGTACGCCACGCGCAAGCTGAACCCCTGCGATGCCCCGTGCAGACTCGCTCCGTACTCCTCCTCGCTGCAGAACCTCGGGCCGCCCATATCAAGGGATAGCTCGCAAGCCAGCGCGCCGCAAAGCAAATCGTTTTGACAGATGATACTCCGCGAAAGCAAGAGCATCGCAGGAAGTAAGCAAGAGCATCGCAGGAAGTCACGGCACGGTAAGCCCTTGAGGTTTGAGCTTGTCATCCGAGAATAATTAATGGACTGCCTGCAACGCTTTTGGGGCTAGCAGCACTCAGACTGGGGAGCTACGCTGCCTAAATAAGACTTCCCAGTATCGATGTCAGGGGTGTCCATAGTGTTGAAAGTAGCAGGTTTCTTTCAACATCACAATACAAATGGCTGCGTTTGTGACAGTGCCGTGACCCGGAAGCACTGACTGCTGTTGAATGGCGTCACACTATTTTCAACGATGAATCGCGAATCTGCACAGCTCTGGATGAGCATCGTCAGCGAGTATGAGGGAAACCTGTGGACAGGTCCCTTTCTTCAAATGTGCTGGAGTCACACAGCTGCGTTACTGCTAGCGTCATGATGTGGCGAACCATTGGATATGATTGCAGAAAACGCCTGGTAATAATACAGGAACTCTGAAGGCACAACAGTATGTCACGGACATCCCTGATTCTCACGTGTTACCGCTATTGCGACAGTACAGTGGCCCCGTTTTCTCAGCCGTACAATGCACACGTGGCACGTTTCTCTGCACTGACTGGGAGATGTTACGGTACTCCCGTGTCCAGCAGAAACCCCCAGACCTGCCCCCCATAGAACATTTATGAGACCCACTCGGGAATCAAACCATCCCAGTGCCAGCATCCAGGGTATCAGGAACAGCTGAGGGACAGCGTGTTGCAAGAGAGGATATAAACGTTTATTACAGCTTTACCGATGCAAACGGTGCGTGAATCCAGGACAGAGGGAGTGCAACGTCATACTGGTAAGTGGGCTCATGTTGGCAAGTTTTTTGTCAATTTGACTGGACTTTGTAATCGATGAAATAACATTAAGTACCCTCTCAACCTATGAAGTTCCATTTTGTTTCCTCTTCCGTTTCTCGGCGCTTCATTTTTTTGTTAGGCAGTGTACAAGGTCTGTTCCAAAATTTCCAGAACTTTGTCCACAATTTTTTTTCACTTTTACCTTTTACTTATTGTGCATGATCTCCTTCGAAATACTCTCCCCCACAATTGATACACGGCTCCCAACGCCGTTTCCACTTCCTGTGAAGCAGTCTTCGTACGCCTCTTGCTGGATCGCGCGATGCACCGTCTGTGGGTTTTCTTTTACATCGTCTATCGTTGCAAATCTTCATCCTTTCAACGGGGTTTTCAGCTTTGGAAATAAAAAAAGTCCGCAGGGCCAGATGTGGAGAGTACGGAGGATGGGGCAGCACAGTGATTTCGTTTTTTGTGCAATAGTCATGCATCAACGGGGATGAATGTGCGGGCGCGTTATCGTCACGAAAATGCGATGAATTAATTGTCTCGCCACATTTCACGCCGTTTACTTCTCACATTATCTCGCAGGCATCGCAACACGTCCCGCTACTTCCATCGATTAATAGTTAGTCCCTGTGCTGCGAATTCATGATGTCGTCCCTGACGTGAGCGTGGTGGGTAAATGCCCAAGGACGTCCTGAACGAGGGTGATCTTTAACTTCAGTCCGGCCGTTTCTAAACCGTGTGAACCATTCATAACACCGCCTGCGGCCTAAGTACTTATCACTGGAGCTTCCTGCGTCATTTTTTTGTCTTTCTGTAAAGGTTTTCACAAGCTTCGCGCAAAATTTATTGCTCCTCTAACTCTGCCATCTTGAAATTCGCAAAGTGTTCGAAACAAAGTTCTACTCAATACAGCAACGAACAATAACTAACAGACATACAACAATGAAACTTCCGGTACTTCCACATTAAATACAGGCGTGTGAAGGGATGCCAACAGCATTTCGCTCCAACACACCATTGGCGGCAAATTACGAATGTTCCGGAATTTTTTAAGCAGACCTCGTATTGTATTTCTCTAGGACACACGTTATGGATTTCATGACTGTGTTGGGAAGACTGCGAGTATTGACGACCGTTTCAGTGAGTCCTAAGCTAAGAAACTACGGTAAATGTTGTTATGAGAAGCAGAGGCGATTCTCTTACTATGTTCCCGCTCATATGTATTTATTGCTTTAATTTATTTTCCATCGATTTAGAGGCAACTGCGGAATCTCCCTCGAGCATTTTAGCACTCTTATCGATGTCACATACCAAAAGTATAGCCGGCCGCTGTGGTCGAGCGGTTCTAGGCGCTTCAGTCCGGAACCGCGCTGCTGCTACGGTCGCAGGTTCGAATCCTGCCTGCCTCGGGCATGGATGTGTGTGATGTCCTTAGGTTAGTTAGGTTTACGTACTAAGTCTAGGGGGCTGATGACCTCAGATGTTAAGTCCCATAGTGCTTGGAGTCAAAAGTATATCCTGTTGATGTATGCAAGCAGCTTCTAATGTGGGAACTATAAGAAACATTGGGTTTTATCTTCTAATGTGGCAGCTATGATTTAGTTCTCAGTTCCGTTTTACTAAAGTACTACAGGACTAATAAACCCATGCACTGAATTGCGGAAGGTTACTTACAGTTCCGATGGGAACGAGTGGAAGGATGGGAAGAGTGTGTGCCCTGAATGCAAGCAGTAGTCTCAACTGAGAAGCCAACACTGTACGCCAGATACTACACACAGGCGCTGGACTGAATTAAAAAGACACCAAAAACACTACACATTTATGTCCAATAATGTGTAATAAATACCTCAAAGCAGCTTCCAGCCGTCTCAAAATGGATAAAAATAGGTCCTATCCGATTTTCAAAAGAATCTTATAGAATTCTTCTTGCAAAACAGTGGAAAGTTCAGGTAACGACGATAGGCGTTGATAACGATATCATACAATTCTGTAAAAACTAGACTACAAAGGTTCAATTATACTGAAATCTCGTGACAGTGGTTGCCAGGGGAAATGCGTCAGTTCATCCTCGTGCTCACAAAACCTATCGTGGACAATATTTTCTGTGTGAACAGGGGACCTTCACCTTGGAACACAGCATCACCATTGGGGAACAAACATACTACAGTTGGATGGATCTCGTGCTCACAGAACCTGTCCTGGGCGATACGCGCTGTGTGAACAGCAGCCCTGTCATTCTGGAACACAGCCTGTCCATTGGGCAACAAACATAATACCATGAAATAACCGTGATCAGACAAAATGGTCGCGTAATTCTTGCCAGTAATGTGACCTTGCAGAGTGTTCATGGGAGCCGTGAATACCACTATATGGCTGCACAAATCATCACCCAACCGCCGCCAGATTCGCGAGTTGATTGGTTGGTTGGTTTGAGGGATAAAGGGACCAGACTACAGGGTCATCAGTCCCTTATTCTTGACGCTAACAAGGCTCAGGGTAAAAATAATTCCCAAAGTACGTTTGGGAAAGTAAAAGAGGGAAAAGGAATGCGGAATCACACCTAAAAAGAAAACGAATAGCTTGATCAAAAAACGGGGAAAACGTACACCAGTCAAAAGTATGGTTCCTGAAGAGGGGCAGCAGCCTTTTCAGTAGTTGCAGGGGCAACAGTCTGGATGATTGACTGATCTGGCCTTGTAACATTAACCAAAACGGCCTTGCTGTGCTGGTACTGCGAACGGCTGAAAGCAAGGGGAAACTACAGCCGTAATTTTTCCCGAGGGCATGCAGTTTCACAGTATGGTTAAATGATGATGGCGTCCTCTTGGGTAAAATATTCCCGAGGTAAAATAGTCCCCCATTTGGATCTCCGGGCGGGGACTACTCAGAAGGAAGTCGTCATCAGGAGAAAGAAAACTGGTGTTCTAGGATGAGAGTGTGGAAAGTCAGATCCCTTTATCGGTTAGAAAATTAAAAAGGGAAATGGATATGTTAAAGATAGATATAGTGGAAATTAGTGAAATTCGGTGGCAAGAGGAACAAGACTTCTGGTCAGGTTAATACAGGACTATAAATACAAAATCAGATATCGGTAATGCAGGAGTAGGTTTAATAATGAATAAAAAATAGGAGTGCGGGTAAGCTCCTACAGACAGCATAGTGAACGCATTATTGTGGCCAAGATAGAGACGAAGCCCACGCCTACTACAGTAGTACAAGTTTATATGCCAACTAGCTCTGCAGATGATGAAGAAATTGATGAAATGTATGATGCGATAAAAGAAATTATTCAGGTAGCGGAGGGAGACAGAAATTTTGTAGTCATGGGTGACTAATTCGACAGTAGGAAAAGGAAGAGAAGGAAACGTGGTAGGTGAATATGGATTGGGGCTGGGAAATGAAAGAGGAAGCCGTCTGGTAGACTTTTGCACAGAGCATAACTTAATCATACCTAACACTTGGTTCAAGAAACATGAAAGACGATTGTATACATGGAAGAGGCCTGGCGATAGTGGAAGGTTTCAGATAGATTATATAATGGTAAGACAGAGATTTCGGAACCAGGTTTTAAATTGAAAGACATTTCCAGGGACAGATGTGAACTCTGACCACAATCTGTTGCTTACGAAATGTAGATTAAAACTTAAGAAACTGCAAAATGGTGGGAAATGAAGGAGATGGGGTCTGGATAAACTGACAGAACCAGAGGTTGTTGACAGTTTCAGGGAAAACATTAGGGAACGATTGACAGGATTTGGGGAAAGAAATACAGTAGAAAAAGAATGAGTAGCTTTGAGGGATGAAATAGTGAAGGCAGCAGAGGATCAAGTAGGTAAAAAGACGAAGGCTAGTAGAAATTCTTGGGTAACAGCATGTATATTGAATTTAATTGATGAAAGGAGAAAATATAAAAATGCAGCAAATGAAGCAGGCAAAAAGGAATACAAACGTCTCAAAAATGAGATCGACAGGAAGTGCAAGATGGCTAAGCAGGGATGGCTACAGGACAAATGTAAGGATGTAGAGGCATATCTCATTAGGGGTAAGATAGGTACTGCCTACAGGAAAATTAAAGAGATCTTTTGAGAAAAGAGAACCACTTGTATGAATATCAAGAGCTCAGATGGAAACCCAGTTCTAAGCAAAGAAGAGAAAGCAGAAAGGTGGAAGGAGTATATAGAGGGCCTATAAGAGAGTGAGGTACTTGAGGACAATGTTATGGAAACGGAAGAGGGTGTAGATGAAGATGAAATGGGAGATATGATACTGCGTGAAAAGTTTGAGAGAGCTCTGAAGACCAGAGTCAAAACAAGACCTCGGGAAACTTCCTGGCAGATTAAAGCTGTGTGCCATACCGAGACTCGAACTCGGGACCTTTGCCGTGCTCTAAGTTTGGAAGGTAGGAGACGAGGTACTGGCAGAAGTAAAGTTGTGAGGAGGGGCCGTGAGTCGTGCTTGGGTAGCTCAGTCGTTAGAGCACTTGCTCGCGAAAGGTAAAGTTCCCGAGTTCGAGTCTCGGTCCGGCACACAGTTTTAATCTGCCAGAAAGTCTCTTATCAGCGCACACTCCACTGCAGAGTGAAAATCTCATTCTGAAGACCCCGGGAGTAGACAACATTCCATTACAGCTACTGACACCCTGGGGAGAGCCGCTTTGACAAAACTCTACCATCTGGTGAGCAAGATGTATGAGACAGGCGAAATACCCTCAGACTTCGAGAAGAAGAATATAATAATTCCTATCCCAAAAAAAGCAGGTGTTGACAGATGTGAAAATTACCGAACTATTAGTTTAATAAGTCACAGCTGCAAAATACTAACGAGAATTCTTTACAGACGAATGGAAAAACTGGTAGAAGCCGACCTCGGGGAATATCAGTTTGGATTCCGTAGAAATGTTGGAACACGTGAGGCAATACTAACCTTACGACTTATCTTAGAAGAAAGATTAAGAAAAGGCAAACCTACGTTTCTAGCATTTGTAGACTTAGAGAAATCTTTTGACAACGTTAACTGGAATACTCTCTTTCAAATTCTGAAGGTGGCAGGGGTAAAATACAGGGAGCGAAAGGCTACTTACAATTTGTGCAGAAACCATATGGAAGTTATAAGAGTCGAGGCGCATGAAAGGGAAGCAGTGGGTGGGAAGGGAGTGAGACAGGGTTGTAGCCTCTCCCCGATGTTATTCAATCTGTATATTGAGCAAGCAGTAAAGGAAACAAAAGAAAAATTTGGAGTAGGTATTAAAATCCATGGAGAAGAAATAAAAACTGTGAGGGTCGCCGATGACATTGTAAATCTGTCAGAGACGGCAAAAGACTTGGAAGAGCAGTTGAACGGAATGGACAGTGTCTTGAAAGGAGGATATAAGATGAACATCAACAAAAGCAAAACGAGTATAATGGAATGGAGTCGTATCAAATCGGGTGATGTTGAGGGAATTAGATTAGGAAATGAGACACTTAAAGTAGTAAAGGAGTTTTGCTATTTGGGGAGCAAAATAACTGTGATGATGGTCGAAGTACAGAGGATATATAATGTAGATTGTCAGTGGCAAGGAAAGCGTTTCTGAAGAAGAGAAATTTGTTAACATCGAGTATAGATTTAAGCGTCAGCAAGTCGTTTCTGAATGTATTTGTATGGAGTGTAGGGAAGTATGGAAGTGAAACGTGGACGATAAATAGTTTGGACAAGAAGAGAATAGAAGCTTTCGAAATGTGGTTCTACAGAAGAATGTTGAAGATTAAATGGGTAAATCACATAACTAATGAGGAGGTATTGAATAGAATTGGGGAGAAGAGGAGTTTATGGCACAACTTGACAAGAAGAAGGGATAGGTTGGTAGGACATGTTCTGAGACATCAAGAGATCACCAATTTAGTATTGGAGGGCAGCGTGGAGGGTAAAAAACGTAGAGGGAGACCAAGAGATCAACACAGTAAGCAGATCCAGAAGGATGTAGGTTGCAGTAGGTGCTGGGAGATGAAGAAGCTTGCACAGGGTAGAGTGGCATGGAGAGCTGCTTCAAACCAGTCTCAGGACTGAAGACCACAACAACAAGCCTAGGGACTGATGACCTCAGCAGTTTGGTTCCATAGCAACTTACCACCACCACAACCATTCAAATCAGTGGCGGCTCATAACGATATAATCGCAAGTATCTCGCCAACAATTCGTTGTGGAGGTTTGTTTACAGCAACTTTCATAGTTCAGTTATCGTGTACTTCACCCTTATCGGTTTCACCATTAATAACAACAAGGAAAAGTAGAAGAAGGTAGTAAAACCACACAGCAGATGGTCTGGGCTGGCTGATCGCTAGAATAAAAGAGGATGAGTCCGCCTCTCTGCAACACACCAAGACAAACAAATGGAAAGAAACGGTGACAGAAATTAAAATGGAGGGAGGGTGGAGGTCTCGGAGAGAAGGCCAAATGCCCACCCTTAGATGGTACGATAAAAACTCCCTCATTAATAAAACCTAAAACTAAATCTGCCGTTGAGGCATTGTCGCGCAACAGCAAAGGTAGGGTGCTGGGAAGGTTACATGTCCGCTGGAGAGCGGCTAAAATTGAACGATTGCGAGATTTTGTCCTGCAGTGACTTTTGCAGCTGTTGTCCTCTCATTTTTCGTCATAATCCACTTCAATGGTCATCTGACACGATCACTCAACACAAACTTCCGTCTGCCTTGTGACTTACCGGATGATGTTTTGTGCTCTTTCGTTGCATGCGGTATAAATCTTCGATACGGTGCTACTTCAAACACCAAACACTGGGGTTACATTGATTATGGAAGTCCCCACCGTATGAACTCTAACACTTTGCCCACGTTCAGAGTCACTTAGCTCTGTCGTAATGCACTCACAACCGCACAGAGCAATGTTATGACCGCGACTGACACTTACTACGTATTGAGATTGCACAGGTGCAGTTCACGGTCAAATACAACAGCGCATCCAGCAGATTTGGCTGGCTTCCTCATTTATGTTCAAGCATGAATTTCTCGCGTTGTTCCATACTTTTGTCCAACGCCTGTAGATTCCACAACGTTGTGTTACCGTCAGTACGTTATTATCCAAATTAGTCGTCATTCTTCTGTGTGATGGGCAGGAGAACCGCCACGACAATGACAGATATGGTCGCCCACTAAATTCGCTGCCGAAAACGCAAGAAATCACGGCCTTTCTATAACATACGGTTCTCTTTAGTATAAGATGTTCGTGGAAACGAGTAATTGTTGAAACGTTACAGTGTACAAATCTTTTTATTACTGACATGATGTTCCACTGAGACTTCGTCAAAGTACGACAAACAATTTTCACAGCGACGTTCGTCTTCAATTAGCAACTTGTGACCACCATGTGACAAGCAGTGATCCTGTTGTTCTGCTGCAGGTTCTCCTTGTTACAGCTGCAAACATAAAAGACAGCAACTAATATACAACAAGTTCTGGATAATAGATGTTTTGGATATGGATACAAATCAGTAAATTTGCTAGGATCTAGTAGTATATCTATAACATTGTGCTGCTAGACTTAATCCAACTCTCTTAGAACATGGCAAAACTGCGACCAAGTACGCTGATCAGCCAGAACATTACGACCATCTACCTAACAGCCGGCATGTCCACCTGTGGCACGGATAACAGAGGCAATTCGTCGTGGCCTGGAGGCAGTAAGGCCTTGCTGTATAGCTGGAGGGAGTTGGCACCACATCTGCACACACAAGTTATGTAACTTCTGCGAATTCCGGAGAGAGGGCCGATGAACTCTGACACCAAGTTCAATCACAACCCAGATGTGTTCGATCGCCACTCGGTTCCTCGAACCACTCCATCACACCCCAGGCCTTACGACATGGCGCATTATCTTGTTGAAAAATGCCACTGCCGTCGGGAAAGACGATCGCTATGAATGGGTGTATGTGTTCTGCAACCAGTGTGCGATACTTTTTGGGCATCATGGTAGCGTGCACAAGCTCCACTGGACCCATGGATGCCCACGTGAGTGTTCTCCAGAGCGTAATGGAGCCGCCGCCACCTTGTTTTCTTCCCGTAGTACAGGTGTGAAGGAGGTGTTCCCTGGAAGACGACGGATTCGCGCCCTCTCATCGGCATGATGATGAAGGTATTGTGATTCATGAGACCACGCAACACTTTGCCACTGCGCCAACGTCCATTGCTGATGGTCACGTGCCCATTTCAGTTGTAGTTGCCGATTGTGTGGTCTGAACATTGGCATATGCATGGGTCGTCGGCTGCGGCGGCCCATCGTTAGGAATGTTCGGTGTGCTGTGTGTTCGGACACACTTTAGTCTACCGTGCCTTAAAGTCTGATGTTAGTCCCGACACAGTTCGCCGCCTGTCTTGTTTAAACAATCTGCCCAGCTTATGACGTCCCACATCTGTAATGAGGAATGGCCGCCCAACCCCATGACTTCTGGATGTGGTTTCAACTTGGTTTCGCCACGTGTTCAAGACACTCACCACACCACTCCTCGAACGCACGACAAGTCGTGTATTTTACGAAATTCTCGTTTCGAGCATCCGGGCCATCACAATCTGCCCTCGGTCAAACACAGATAGACTGCACCGCTTCCCCATTCGCCGGCTTCTGTGGCCGAGCGGCTCTAGGCGCTTCAGTTCGGAAACGTGTTGCTGCTACAGTCGCAGGTTCGAATCCTGCTTCGGGCATGGATGTGTGTGATGTCTTTAGGTCAGTTAGGTTTAAGTAGTTCTAAGTCTAGGAGACTGATGATCTCAGATGTTAAGTCACATAGTGCTTAGAGCCATTTGAACCATTTTTGAACCATCCTCATTCTACACACGGACAGCACTCTAGCACTTTCATTGATACTACTTGCACCATGAGTGTGTTTGACTTGGCAGCCATTTCTCGCCAGGTGAAGCTGCTATCGCCTGGACGGGTTTATATCGACAGTAGTTCAGTGGTCATAATGTTCTTGCCGAACAATGTAAATAATTTTAACAGTCTGGACAGAAGAAAACTTAAACTATAGTTTCAAAGTTTATTAACCTACGTTAATAATAAAGTATATGTGAGTTGTCAATTTTGGTATAACCGTAATTACAAATTGTCCTCATCAGCACACTCTGACACCCTCACATTTACATACGCGCATGTAGAGGAGCATTTCTAGATTTCTTCAAAAATGAGAGTAGCGCACATTCGAGTTTTAATGTATCTTCATACATTGGTCCATAACATGGAACATGAAACAGCATTTTCGTTTGGTCCAAGGGTGAAGTGATAACAGTAACTTGATATTCGCAATTTCCGAGATTCAGGTTGTAAATAAGATTTTCTCAGATAGTGGACATGTCGTGGTATTACAGTTTAAGAACAAAAAGCAAAAAATCATAGGTACAGGCATTTGCGTAGTTACAAGTCTCGTTTCAGAAGGACATGGCAGGTAATTGGCCGTGACCTTGTAGCAGGAATCAGCCTAGTATTTTTAACGATTAATTTCTAGAAATCAAGGAAAACAATGAGGATGGAGAGATCGAGACTGAAGCTTTTGTCTTCTCCGACACATCAGTCTGTTCGAAATACTATGATTTGATTCCGATTTTCTCTAGTGTACAACAATGTTTTGATTTTACAATCTGGAAAGACTTTGTTTTGTAAAGTAAGCAGCTAACGCTACGCTGTTCATTGATCTCAAAATACTGGTCACCCCACACGTAACACGCAAATATATTCATAGTGTAACTCAACGCTCACTATCAACTGATCAGGTCTGTGATGACGATGTTTGGTTTCAGTTCAGTGTACCACAGCTTCTCATTCGCTTGCCTCAAACACAGAGTCAACATCCCTCCATTTTAATGAGATTTTCAGTTCAGAAATAGAATACAGACTGATAAATGCACGCAATACAAGGTCAGACAAGCAAGGACAGAAGATTAGATACGAAGCGATTTTTTTGAAAAATCCTGTCAGATTATAGATTAAGGAAAACTCATAATACGACAAGATGGTCGGACTGCTAGCTGTGGAAGAATCGCTGGAAATGGCGACTAGAGAATTACAGGATTTGAGGCATCCGTTAAGGAAGTCGTTAGTGTTCCATGTGGGGACAAACAGTATCCCCACGGACCGATCTGGAGCGGGGTAGCATTATAAGCGAATCTCTTGAAGCGTATCCGATTGTTCTTAGAAGCACCCTAATAAAAACTTCCTTTTATTGTGCTTGTCTAGATACAATGTTTTTGGGAATATAAGCTCCAGCTGAAGATTTATTCGTCAGGACACATTGTTTCAAATTACTAACTTATGGCTATATTAATCCTTTTTTCTTGCATGCCTGATGTGACTCGTTCCTCTCACCATAGCCAGATGCCAGTCATTCACGCGTTATGCGACTGTCAAAGACTGTGGACGCACCTAACATCGACCCTACGAACTCTTATTTTGTGGTGAATTCCGTGCGCATTTTCCATCAACGTCTACGCAAATCTCCTTCTCTTCCCTCCTCTCCAATCTCGAATTAACTCCAACACATTAGCTGTACGACATGAAAACTCCTTCATAAATTTAATTGCTAGTTACCTGTCCTCTGGCCCGCATCTCGTGGTCGTGCGGTAGCGTTCTCGCTTCCCACGCCCGGGTTCCCGGGTTCGATTCCCGGCGGGGTCAGGGATTTTCTCTGCCTCGTGATGGCTGGGTGTTGTGTGCTGTCCTTAGGTTAGTTAGGTTTAAGTAGTTCTAAGTTCTAGGGCACTGATGACCATAGATGTTAAGTCCCATAGTGCTCAGAGCCATTTGAACCATTTTGAACCTGTCCTCTATTCCTATCTGAGGTAACATGGAGGGTGCGATACTAGGCCCATAAACACGGATGGGTAAAACAGAAGTGTAACCCTTTCCCTTGTGTATAAGCTTTTTTAATTCCCACCCCATCCCCCAAAAAAGACTGAAAACTTACAAGACAGTGATGGAAATGTTATGTTGAAAATGTGAAGTTTGAAATTCTCCAACACTGAGTTAATGCTCTGCTTGTAATTGCCTTAGACCTTCCATCCTTCCATTGCATTCTGAAATTATTATTCCCTTTACGACGGGTAGCCATGAAGTGTGAATTATCACTTCAAAAAATGAAGTTACGTCATTGTTTTATTGTTTGTTTGCAAGGACATATCTGCAGTTTCTGTTACACTTTGATATTCCTGCGCTGCAGTCATGGACTGTGCGGCTGGTCCCGGCGGAGGTTCGAGTCCTCCCTCGGGCATGGATGTGTGTGTTTGTCCTTAGGATAATTTAAAACTTCCTGGCACATTAAAACTGTGTGCCCGACCGAGACTCGAACTCGGGACCTGTGCCTTTCGCGGGCAAGCGCTCTACCATCTGAGCTACCGAAGCACGACTCACGCCCGGTCTCACAGCTTTACTTCTGCCAGTATCTCGTCTCCTACCTTCCAAACTTTACAGAAGCTCTCCTGCGAAACCTTGCAGGACTAGCACTCCTGAAAGAAAGGATATTGCGGAGACATGGCTTAGCCACAGCCTGGGGGATGTTTCCAGAATGAGATTTTCACTCTGCAGCGGAGTGTGCGCTGATATGAAACTTCCTGGCAGATTAAAACTGTGTGCCCGACCGAGACTCGAACTCGGGACCTTTGCCTTTCGCGGGCAAGCGCTCTACCATCTGAGCTACCGAAGCACGACTCACGCCCGGTCTCACAGCTTTACTTCTGCCAGTATCTCGTCTCCTACCTTCCAAACTTTACAGAAGCTCTCCTGCGAAACCTTGCAGGACTAGCACTCCTGAAACAAAGGATATAGCGGAGGCATGGCTTAGCCAGAGCCTGGGGGATGTTTCCAGAATGAGATTTTCACTCTGCAGCGGAGTGTGCGCTGATATGAAACTTCCTGGCAGATTAAAACTGTGTGCCCGACCGAGACTCGAACTCGGGACCTTTGCCTTTCGCGGGCAAGTGCTCTACCATCTGAGCTACCGAAGCAGAGTGAAAATCTCATTCTGGAAACCTCCCCCAGGCTGTGGCTAAGCCATGTCTCCGCAATATCCTTTCTTTCAGGAGTGCTAGTCCTGCAAGGTTTCGCAGGAGAGCTTCTGTAAAGTTTGGAAGGTAGGAGACGAGATACTGGCAGAAGTAAAGCTGTGAGACCGGGCGTGAGTCGTGCTTGGGTAGCTCAGTTGGTAGAGCACTTGCCCGCGAAAGGCAAAGGTCCCGAGTTCGAGTCTCGGTCGGGCACACAGTTTTAATCTGCCAGGAAGTTTCATATCAGCGCACACTCCGCTGCAGAGTGAAAATCTCATTCAGGATAATTTAGGTTAAGTAGTGTGTAAGATTAGCAGTTAAGACCCATAAGATTTCACACACGTTTTTGAAATGCCTGCGCCACAGTACTGTCGCAGGCCGTTGGTGGAACTAGAACGACAGCACCACTGAAAAACTGCACCATCGTATTACACAGCCACAAGGTAATGCGAGGGTTCCGTTACGGCCAGATACATCTGAATGCTGAAGAACGAAGTGACAGACCTCCTTTTTGTGAAGAACCGAAAATCACAAAAGCAGTGGGAGCTCAAGTGCTAGAAGTTCGGCCGTATCAATTTCCAGGCGACACTGGAATAAGTGAAAATCGGTCACGGATTTACTTGCAACATCTAACAATATATTTTGACCATGAGAGATGTCGCCTCCCGCCTGTTTCCGACTGAAAGCAGCAGGGGAAACGTTTAAATCGTGTCAGGCGAATCTGGACTATCTAGATTACTTCTCTGGTCGCCTAATTGCCGCAGATGAGTGCTGGATGTATCAATATGATTCCCAGACAAAGGAGCAAAGCAAGTACCTGAAACATGTGGCTTCATCACTGCCGAAGGAGGCGATGGTTCTGTCATCAGCAGACAAGGGACTACTATGGAGCGGTGCTAACAGATAATGCCCGTAAGGAGCAAATCATTACAGAAGCAAACTGCCGAAACTTCCTGAGGCTATCAAGACGAAGTGGCGCGGTGAGTTGTGGAAAGCAGTGTTTCCGCTCTACGACAACGCTCCAGATCATTCCGCATAGAGTGTAGTCACATATGCTGTTTGATTGGTCTTTTAGATTTTGTCATTCTCACACCACTGTGTTCGTGTGACATGACACAGGCCTTGTTAACTAAAAGAATGAGAAGCTGTCAGCGTCAAACATTGATGCATAACCTCATTGCACGCGCGCGTACACACACACACACACACACACACACACACACACACACACACACACACACGCGCGCGCGCGCGCGCGCGCGCACACGCACACGCACACGCACAAAGGAAGACTGACTCTCCAGCAAACCTAAAGCTCCTCTGAGATTATAGGCGATATAAAGGGCACAAAAAAGAGGTGGAAGACAGCATGAAAGTACTTAATAATACACAGTCCAATCACATTTATGTGACCACATGTCAAAACCCTGAATAATCGCTTTTTGCATCGCGGACATGCACGAGGAGAGTGTCAATGACATTCTGGAAGGTACGCGACAGGGATGTGGAGCCACGCTGATTCAAATGCTGTGCTCAGCTGTGGTAGGTTTCTCGGTTGTCGATCAATGCCACAAACAGCCTCGTTCGGCTGGTCCCCCTGGACACTCGATTGGGTTTAAATCTGGGGAGTGTAGTAACCGGAAGAGAACAGTAAACTCGTCTTGTTGCTCTTAGACCACGCACATGCACTGCAAGCTGTGTACCACACAGCACTGTCCTGCTGGTAGATGGCATTGTGCTCAGGAAAAAGAAACTTCGTGTAGGGGTCAGCATGTTCCGAAAGGACAGATATATATTTGTGTTGATCCATCGGGTCTCCCAGAATGACGACACACAGGGAACGCCCTCCAGCCTGGGCCCATCCTACGACTGGTGCAGGGTGTTTCCTTTCAGACGTTTCATGCCGCACGTGTCAGCAGTCTTCTGTACGACGCAGCATGAAATGTGAGTCATCTGAAAAGGTCATCTCCGTGGACGTCCCGATGCGGTATTGGTGTGCAAATTCCAGCCTTCGTCATGGGTAGCAGCAGTCAGCATGGGTGCATGAATCAGGTGCTTCCTGCAGAAGCCCACACGCAACAACATTCACTGAACGGTCGTTGAGCAGACACTGGGCAGTCAGTTGTTCAACAGTTGCGCGTATATTCACCTGTGCACATCTCCACAGCCGTCGTTCACCCCTCTCATCTATGACACATGGCACACTGCAGTGGCCCCAGTGCTGGTTTTGCGTAGCACTGTTTTGCTATGCACGATGTGCTTTAACCATGGCTGTAAGAAAACAATTTACAAACTTAGCCCTTACCCACTGACTCCAGTAATCATACTGTTTTGGACGTCAGATATATCGCTCTGTTTCCATATCATGACAACAACTGCACTGTTTGCCCCATCCCCCGATATACTATATACAGGGTGTTACTAAAAGGTACGGCCAAACTTTCAGGAAACATTTCTCACACACAAATAAAGAAAAGATGTTACGTCGACATGTGTCCGGAAGCGCTTAATTTCCATGTTAGAGCTCATTTTAGTTTCGTCAGTATGTACTGTACTTCCTCGATTCACCGCCAGTTGGTCCAATTGGAGGAAGGTAATGTTGACTTCGGTGCTTGTGTTGACATGCGACTCATTGCTCTACAGTGCTAGCATCAAGCACATCAGTACGTAGCATCAACAGGCTAGTGTTCATCACGAACGTGGTTTTGCAGTCAGTGTAGTATTTACAAATGCGGGGTTGGCAGATGACCATTTGATGTATGGATTAGCACGGGGCAATAGCCGTGGCGCGGTACGTTTGTATCGAGACAGATTTCCAGAACGAAGGTGTCCCGACAGGAAGACGTTCGAAGCAATTGATCGGCGTCTTAGGGAGCACGGAATATTCCAGCCTATGACTCGCGACTGGGGAAGACCTAGAACGACGAGAACACCTGCAATGGACGAGGCAATTCTTCGTGCAGTTAACGATAACCCTAATGTCAGCGTCAGAGAAGTTGCTGCTGTACAAGGTAACGTTGACCACGTCACTGTATGGAGAGTGCTACGGGAGAACCAGTTGTTTCCGTACACTGTACAGCGTGTGCAGGCACTATCAGCAGCTGATTGGCCTCCACTGGTACACTTCTGCGAATGGTTCATCCAACAATGTGTCAATCCTCATTTCAGTGCAGATGTTCTCTTTACGGATGAGGCTTCATTCCAACGTGATCAAATTGTAAATTTTCACAATCAACATGTGTGGGCTGACGAGAATCCGCACGCAATTGTGCAATCACGTCATCAACACAGATTTTCTGTGAACGTTTGGGCAGGCATTGTTGGTGATGTCTTGATTGGGCCCCATGTTCTTCCACCTACGCTCGATGGAGCACGTTATCATGATTTCATACGGGATACTCTACCTGTGCTGCTAGAACATGTGCCTTTACAAGTACGACGCAACATGTGCTTCATGCACGATGGAGCTCCTGCACATTTCAGTCGAAGTGTTCGTACGCTTCTCAACAGCAGATTCGGTGACCGATGGATTGGTAGAGGCGGACCAATTCCATGGCCTCCACGCTCTCCTGACCTCAACACTCTTGACTTTCATTTATGGAGGCATTTGAAAGCTCTTGTCTACGCAACCCCGGTACCATATGTAGAGGCTCTTCGTGCTCGTATTGTGGACGGCTGTGATACAATACGCCATTCTCCAGGACTGCATCAACGCATCAGGGATTCCATGCGACGGAGGGTGGATGCATGTATCCTCGCTAATGGAGGACATTTTGAACATTTCCTGTAACAAAGTGTTTGAAGTCACGCTGGTACGTTCTGTTGCTGTGTGTTTCCATTCCATGATTAATGTGATTTGATGAGAAGTAATAAAATGAGCTCTAACATGGAAAGTAAGCGTTTCCGGACACATGTCCACATAACATATTTTCTTTCTTTGTGTGTGAGGAATGTTTCCTGAAAGTTTGGCCGTACCTTTTTGTAACATCCTGTATACCCTCCCCTGATAGTGCTGCCACATGTTGCCTAAGAGTGATTACTGCACATTTACGTCGAACATAGATGATGGTCACATTAATGTGACTGGCTCGTTCATAAGAAGAAAAATTTTGAGCAACATGCATTACCTACCAGTCATCGGGGTTGTGCTCTGGGTCAGCATAGAGGTAGCACTTCCATAGGCGTAGGAGAAATGGCGATGTCCAGTTGTCGTCGGACCCTCTCAGTTGCTGGTCAGCAGCAGCTAAACTATGGAGGCTCGAACTGGAGGTAGTCACGCTTGTAGTACGATGAGGATGAAATGCCACTGCTGTCTGGTTCAGAGGCAGAAGAGTATTGCAGCCAACTGTCACTTGGCAGATCAGAGCTGTGCTGGATGGGTGGCGCTCCTGCCGCCATCAGAGAAGAGAGAGAATCTGAGCCACCGACTTGGCGTTGTGCTGAATGGCAGCACTGCTGTGCATGGGGAGGTTGTGACGGTTGTGTAGATTGTACAGAAACGGCCTGAGGTGCCGGGTGTGCTCCATTTCCAGCTGACGGCGACAGAGGAAAGAAATTATACCGCCTATATGGTTCTGCAGATAAGATTTGGTCATCTTGAGGTTGTGTAGTAGTCGAAAATACGTGACCTAAATCGTAGGCTCTATTCTTCATTAATAATTCTGGCAGCAAATCCGTGTTGTGGTGAATTTGGGTGTCATGAATAAGTTGCTGAGAGTGGCGTGGAACTAACCTACTGGTGGACGAAAGAACGTTGTATGTTGCCGTCGAATGGCAGTCAGCTGGTTGCTGCACAGTATTATGTCGATATGTCTCCTTTGAGGGAATATGCTGGTCTTCAGGCTGTGAAAGAGGATTATGATGAGTCGCCGTCGACATCCAATACGTTTCAGTCATCGGAGATGACTGTGGGCCATAAACATTCTGGTCAGGGTCGGTAACTGATTTCTGCAGCGTACGTCTGACGTCCCTTGGCCGGGAAGAGTAACCTTGCTGAATATGTTCTTGACGTCTTGCAGACTGTCTTTCACTGTTTTGCACACTATCGTGTTGTTCTCTAAGTAAATCGTTTGCGGTATTTTCTGTCCGTTGCGGATTTAAGGAGCCACTCCACACAGGCCACATGTCGGGTATATGTGAGTTGTATGCCATAAACAAGGGTTCATATGGCTTGCTCAGTAGATCGTATAGCATCTCTCTAGTCATCTGTGATGTGCGCACGTGGTTGCTTGCAAATGTCTCCCCTGCAGATACCGTCTTCTGACGCGGTGATTTCTGTAATTTTGTTTGAGCATCATCTATTAAGTTATTCATCTTTTTTAACGGCTGTATGGTCCTGTCTGCCCGTGTCCTCTCAGCGGATTCTGGTGCGTACGACGAGAGCCGAAGGCGACACTGGCTGCAAAGTGTTGAGGGAGCATCCGACCGAGACTGTTGATCTGTTATCTCACTGGTATAGGCTGAGGAATTTTGCTGCAGGGAGGGTGCGTTCTTGATTTCACTCACATCACTATTTCTCTGAACCTCATACTTCTTGCAAGGGCGAGTCCCTTCAGACTGACGACCCTTTTCTTCACACCGAGGATCGCGGGACGAATTGGGATACTCGGATGTGAGCAGTGCTGGCGGACTGGCCGTACAACTGTTGGCTGAGTTTCTCTGAACGATGTACGACTCTGGGAAGCGGTCGTACTCGGTGTACTGGTGCCACGGTGATGGGCGGTCACATTCAGGGCAAACAGCAGCTGTCGTCGTCCCAGTGCTTGTAGAAGTCTGGCGCTCTGACTGCGACGGCCGTTCTCGCTGTTGGCACGGCACATCTGAGGACTGCTGCAAGTCGCTGTATTGCTGGCGGGAGTTGGCTGACAAACAACGACCACATTCTGAGCATACGGTCCGAAATTCTTTGCTTCCAGCAGACGCAGAGTGTATGTTCCTCTCCGTCGTGGCATCGTCTCTTCGGCGTGTCAGCTTTGTTGAGGGTGACTGCGGCTCTGTTCTTTGGCGATCTGGCGACAGGAGGCTGTTGCATATTTTAAGTGGGTTGTATGACGTGGGAACTCCATTGTCCGATGGGATGGCAGAGACAGACGATACGACAGAGGGCGCTGACGTCTTTCGCTCAGTTGACATGCAGCTCGAAAACTGCTTTAGGCGCGACTTGTACGCTTCTCTTCGTCCGCTTTCTGGCGAATGTGGAGAGTTGCCTTTACTGCCTTTTCCCTGTCGTAAGTCTGGTCGTGGGTGCGCTCTAGGAAGTGGCTTCGTAGCAGTCGTACTTGGCGGACGCGGCATTTCTACCAACAAGTCTTCCGCTTCTGACAGCTTGCGCCACGCGATCGACGGTGTTATTGGCGGGTCGCCGGCTGCCGGGGACAGCAGTCTGCCACCGTTGCCGTCTGAGCTGCAGCCTGCGAGAGAAGACGCCAGTTGTTCGGTTAATGCTACAAAGATATGTGGACTGTGGTCAACATATGGGGAGAGTCCGAAGGAAAAGTACATGCTCTGAGGTGCGATAGCGATTCTCAACAATAAACTTCCTGTTGACATATGCGCTATGTCGCACGGTTTCAGAAATAGAACACATTTAATGAATATCGTAATTTATTTTCTGTAATATTCAAACATTGTCATTGTTTACAACGTACCAAAGTACTGTAGCCGGCCGCTGTGGCCGAGTGGTTCTAGGCGCTTCTGTCTGGAACCGCGCTGTTGCTACGGTCGCAGGTTCGAATCATACCTTGGCCATGGATGTGTGTGACGTCCTTAGGTTAGTTACCTTTAAGCAGTTCTAGGTCTAGGGGACTGATGACGTCAGATGTTAAGTCCCATAGTACTCAGAGCCATTTGAACCAGAGTAGTAGCCGCGAGGGATTAGCCGAGCGGTCTAGGGCGCTGTAGTCATGGACTGTGCGGCTGGTCCCGGCGGAGGTTCGAGTCCTCCCTCGGGCATGGGTGTGTGTGTTTGTCCTTAGGATAATTTAGGTTAAGTAGTGTGTAAGCTTAGGGACTGATGACCTTAGCTGTTAAGTGCCATAAGATTTCACAGGTTAAGTAGTGTGTAAGCTTAGGGACTGATGACGTTAGCAGTTAAGTCCCATAAGATTTCACACACATTTGAACATTTCTTTGAACCAAAGTAGTGTAGAAGAAATTGAGGCGAACAATTTGATACCAGACACTTGTTGTCTATGAAGTCGGGAAACTACCTCAAATTGTCCTTCTAAAACTACCTAAGCTACAGTTCATGCACGTCACATGAGATTTACAGTATCCTCGTGCTCTCTTCGAGAAAAGTACGAGGCGTTTTTTTTTTAAGTAAGTACCGTTTTGAAATAAAAAAAAAGACTTGCTACGATATCTCAATAATTTAATTTTTACATGAAGGCCTGTACCTTAATCTATGCACTGACGCCATTACAGAATGATTCTTCCTTGTTTACGTTGCGTACTGAGTGTTTAAGATGCCTCCGATAATCGTGAGTCCCGCCGACTGTGATGTACGGGCTGTTGTAAGATTTCTTAGTGCTAAAGGCCTAAAAGTGATAGATATTCATCGTGACATCTGTGCAGTTTACGGAGAAAACATTACGAGTGATGGAATGGTAAGAAAGTGAGTGAGACCATTTAAAGATGGCCGCACAAATGTGTATGACGACCAACGGAGTGGGCGTCGTTCGGTCGTTAATGAAAGTCTGGTGCAGGAAGTGGACAATAAGGTGAGAGAAAATAGAGCTTTATGATTTACTCCTTGCGGGATGAGTTTCCTGATGTTTCTCGTAGTGTTTTGTGTGGCATTGTGACCGAGCACTTGAATTACCGAAAATTGTGCGCACGTTGGGTACCGAAAATGTTGACGGATGTGCACAAAACCAAACGTTTAGACAGTGCATTGACTTTTCTTGGGCGGTACCACAACGACAGTGACGATTTCTTAAGTCAAATTGTTACGGGCGATGAAAAATGGGTGGCCTACGTCACCCCAGAATCAAAGCAACAGTCCATGGAAGTTGAACAAGGGCATCGTTTTGGAGAAAGGCAATGCCTGTCCGCATGTGGCGAATCAGATCAAAGATCTCATCAAATCTGTTCGATGGGAAACTCTAGATCATCCTCCGTACAGCCCCGATCTTGCGCCCAGTGACATCCATTTGCCGCGCGGGGTTAGCGGAGCGGTCTAGGGCGCTGCAGTCATGGTATGTGCGGCTGATCCCGGCGGAGGTTCGAGTCCTCCCTCGGGCACGGGTGTGTGTGGTTGTCCTTAGAATAATTTACGTTAAGTATTGTGTAAGCTTAGGGACTGATGACCTTAGCAGTTAAGTCCCATAAGATTTCACACACATTTTTTTGACTACCATCTGTTCCTGCACTTGAAGAAAGACCTTGACGGGCAGCGTCTTCAAGACGATGACGAAGTCAGAACAGTGGTGATGCAGTGGTTAACAAGTCAGGCGGCAAAGTTGTATGAGGAGGGTATTCAAAAACTGGTACAACGTTGTGACAAGTGCCTCAATATTGACGGAAATTATGTAGAAAAGTAGATTAATGTACAGGCTTTCGTGTAAAAATAAAATTATTGAGTTATCTTAGCTTGTCTTTTTCTAATTTCAAAACGGTACTTACTTAAAAAATACGCCTCGTATTAGCTGTAGACAGAAAATAAATATGACCGTCTGTGCAGGATATTTAATGATGTTTAATTTTGAACTGCGACACATTTTCGCTAGAGGGTGCGGTTTTCGAGTTACTGAAGAAAAGAGTGCAAGAGTGATATTAAATGTTTTCTATCTCAGAAACCATTCGGAATAGGGCATATATCAATATGAAGTTTTTTGTCGAGAATCATTAACGCTATCACCCCTCAAAGCTTGTACCTATGCTCCTGACTCTCCACGCGCAGTTTCGACAGGTACATACCTATAGGTAATTCACTCCTACTTCAGTGCCCAAAATTTAACCGTAACCGGGAAAAAGAGCAATGGACACAGAAAAGGAGAGGAATATCTTTACGCAAGACATCCCCGTAATGTGGAATTGTGCTAGTTGTACGGGAAAGACGAATATTGCAATCAAATAACAGCACCAAATGTACATTTGGTACCAAGCCTGTTTTCCATTTGTTATTTGAACAAGTTGCAACGGAATAAGTTATATGAAAATGTATGTAACAACAAACATGGTGGAAACTAGCATAATGAAATACGAGTAAGTATTGTTATATAGCAAATTGTCCACCACTTAAGAATGTACCATGAACTTAGAAGTTTACTGTCGTGCAAGTAGGTCTGACCGGCACATGAGACTTATGAAGAGGAGGTGGAGGATGAGATCACTGCTTAACGGCCCTTTCAACAACGAGGTCATGAGAGACGGAGGGAACGTCCTGGGATTTGCTTTGAAGCGATTTAGGGAAAACACGGAAAACGTAAATGAGGATGGCCGGATGCGGGTTTGAAACGTTGTCCTCCTGAACGCGAGGGCATTGTGCAAAGCACTGCGCGAACTCGCTCGGTGAGAGACATAAAAGAAGTTGGGCTTAAACAGGGGAGGGTCTGTTCCATAGGAGGACTGGAGAAGGAAGCTAAGGGGAACAGGAGGGAAGCAAATGATAATGACAAAAGCACTGGCATGTATGACATTAAAAATATTTACCCACACACATAAGAGTATGTGTTGTAAAGGTTAATATTGCGAAAATAGTAAGGACAACAAACGACACTCAGAAAATCCAAGACAAAAAATGTGTCGAGCTTGCAAAAACAACAATGGCCAACAGGTGGAATGAAGGAAATGCATATCTGCAGGCAAACAAGATGTTTGCACAACATGAAGCTTGAGATACCGAGCGTGGCCAGTTGTTTACAATAAGTGTCGAACACTTATGAAGTGTGACGGCTCTAGATTCATTCATATTACAAAATATCGAACGGATTCTGAAAACGTATCGTGAAAAAAAGTTTTTAAATGTTCTTGTTCGTTAAGAATTTTGATCTTAATTTGGTGGTCATGAGGATAAATTATCACCAGAGATAACATTTTCATCCTAAGCAGACTGAAGCCTTTTGAAACGATTTTCGACGTAATGCTTCAAAGGTGGCATCTATGTAATTTTTTAGGAATGTGGGACCGTAGGATAAACATCAGAATGAATTTTGCAGTAGCGTTTCATATGTCATAAAATGTGATCTCAGGGCTTTAGATTAGCACATCTTCGTAGTCCACTACTACCCTCCACCCGGGACCGGACCTGTGGGTCCGGCCTGTGTGGCCGAGCGGTTCTAGGCGCTACAGTCTGGAACCGCGCGACCGCTACGGTCGCAGGTTCGAATCCTGCCTCGGGCATGGATGTGTGTGATGTTCTTAGGTTAGTTAGGTTTAAGTAGTTCTAAGTTCTAGGGGACTGATGACCTCAGATGTTAAGTCCCATAGTGCTCAGAGACATTTGACCCATTTTTGGGCAAAATGGTTCAAATGGCTCTGAGGACTATGGGACACAATATCTGAGGCAGGATTCGAACCTGCGACCGTAGCGGTCGCGCGGTTCCAGACTGTAGCGCCTAGGACCTCTCGGCGACACAGGCCGGCATTTTTGGAAATGTGGGAGCCTTCTTCTTACTTAAAGTTTATACTTTTTTTGTCCCCTCAACTGGAAGCACATTTATGATAAGACATGTCAGTCTAGTCTAGTACATGTATCACTGATAAAGGGAATTATACTTCAAGAATGTCAGTTAGTTATTTTTTTAAAAATCATCGATCTCTTTGAAAGAGATAATTACCATTATTTTGCATTCTTCATCAATGACGCAAGTTATTAATAGGTTAGACTTTTAACATTGACGAGCAAACCTAGCGTGACTTGACCGTAATTCTATATCCAAGCTCCATCTCAGGTAGCCCTGTTCACGTATCGCACCCGACTGTATCTCGACTGTAACGTCACCCCAGACACTTGCTCTATTTAAACTCCAATACCGGACTGCCGCCTAGAAAGCGTCACCTCGCAATGCGGTCTGTACTTTTTTTTTTTTTAAATAATTGATTTCCTGAGTCAGGTTTCCTCCTCAAGCTTCTTAATTTATTATGACTTTTGTAAATATTTATAAATGCATTAGCTGGCTGAATTTACTACGCCACTACAGCCAGCCTGGTTCTTCACCGGTGATACGTTCCTGACCTACGTGGCAAACTGCCTGCCCAGGAGGGTTTCTAAGCTCTCGGCGCCCATCTAAATTTAAACTGGGGTGGGACTAGGAACGATATGTTGGCCAACCGCGAAGAACAATTCTGCAAAAAGCCGTAATAGCGGCTGTGACTGCAGGACGAAATGAACGATAGCTGCAGACAAATGCCTGCAGAAGTGCAGCTACTCCTTGAGACTGTAACTAATCACGAAAGTGTGCTTGGTCTATGCAGAGGACGCCGCAAGTGACTGTGCAGAACACAGTATTATTGAAAGATTTGTCAGAAAACACAAAGAAATTTGCCTCATATGAAAACCGTGTTATTTGCGCAACGCAGATGTCCAGACACTCATGCACGGGATAGGAAATAAAACTGAGGGTAGCCAAACAGAAGCTGAAATGCTGAACTTCATTTTCAAACGATCCTGTACAAAGGAAAACAGAGGCGTATGGTCTCAGGGTAGTCCTCGTGTCACAGCAAAGATGAGGGAAATATGTACAGGGTGTTTCAAAAATGACCGGTATATTTGAAACGGCAATAAAAACTAAACCAGCAGCGATAGAAATACACCGTTTGTTGCAATATGCTTGGGACAACAGTACATTTTCAGGCAGACAAACTTTCGAAATTACAGTAGTTACAATTTTCAACAACAGATGGCGCTGCAAGTGATGTGAAAGATATAGAAGACAACGCAGTCTGTGGGTGCGCCATTCTGTACGTCGTCTTTCTGCTGTAAGCGTGTGCTGTTCACAACGTGCAAGTGTGCTGTGGACAACATGGTTTATTCCTTAGAACAGAGGATTTTTCTGGTGTTGGAATTCCACCGCCTAGAACACAGTGTTGTTGCAACAAGACGAAGTTTTCAACGGAGGTTTAATGAAACCAAAGGACCGAAAAGCGATACAATAAAGGATCTGTTTGAAAAATTTCAACGGACTGGGAACGTGACGGATGAACGTGCTGGAAAGGTAGGGCGACCGCGTACGGCAACCACAGAGGGCAACGCGCACCTAGTGCAGCAGGTGATCCAACAGCGGCCTCGGGTTTCTGTTCGCCGTGTTGCAGCTGCGGTCCAAATGACGCCAACGTCCACGTATCGTCTCATGCGCCAGAGTTTACACCTATATCCATACAAAATTCAAACGCGGCAACCCCTCAGCGCCGCTACCATTGCTGCACGAGAGACATTCGCTAACGATATAGTGCACAGGATTGATGACGGCGATATGCATGTGGGCAGCATTTGGTTTACTGACGAAGCTTATTTTTACCTGGACGGCTTCGTCAATAAACAGAACTGGCGCATATGGGGAACCGAAAAGCCCCATGTTGCAGTCCCATCGTCCCTGCATCCTCAAAAAGTACTGGTCTGGGCCGCCATTTCTTCCAAAGGAATCATTGGCCCATTTTTCAGATCCGAAACGATTACTGCATCACGCTATCTGGACATTCTTCGTGAATTTGTGGCGGTACAAACTGCCTTAGACGACACTGCGAACACCTCGTGGTTTATGCAAGATGGTGCCCGGCCACATCGCAAGGTCGACGTCTTTAATTTCCTGAATGAATATTTCGATGATCGTGTGATTGCTTTGGGCTATCCGAAACATACAGGAGGCGGCGTGGATTGGCCTCCCTATTCGCCAGACATGAACCCCTGTGACTTCTTTCTGTGGGCACACTTGAAAGACCAGGTGTACCGCCAGAATCCAGAAACAATTGAACAGCTGAAGCAGTACATCTCATCTGCATGTGAAGCCATTCCGCCAGACACGTTGTCAAAGGTTTCGGGTAATTTCATTCAGAGACTACGCCATATTATTGCTACGCATGGTGGATATGTGGAAAATATCGTACTATAGAGTTTCCCACACCGCAGCGCCATCTGTTGTTGAAAATTGTAACTACTGTAATTTCGAAAGTTTGTCTGCCTGAAAATGTACTGTTGTCCCAAGCATATTGCAACAAACGGTGTATTTCTATCGCTGCTCGTTTAGGTTTTATTGCCGTTTCAAATATACCGGTCATTTTTGAAACACCCTGTATTAGCGTCAGTGATGTTGACAGCCAGCTAAAAATACTGAAGTTTTTTGTGCCTCTCTGGTGGAATCCCTGGTAGTGCAGAATCTCTTTGCCAGAGAGGCTTGTGGTGCGAATGCGGTCCGCGAGGTGGCGGGTGACGGGCAGCGACGGTGGTCCTGAGCCAGCAGCGGCACGGCGAAGGCGGCGACCGGACCCCTATGCTGGGAGCAGCCCGTCTATGTGCCGGGAGAACGACTTGGACGCACCTGGAGTGATAGCGAGGCGTGGTTGACCTTGAGCGGCGACGTTTGCAAAGCTGTACTTTGGAAAATAAATCCCCTTTTGCATGCAAGTGCGCTTCGGTTCCACAATACTAGTGTTGCCCGAAGGAGATCGGGGGTTAAAGCGACGGTTGGAGGTCGGTACAGCTGTCGCTGCGACCTGGTTGCGTTTACATCTACATCTACATCTACATTGATACTCTGCAAATCACATTTAAGTGCCTGGCAGAGGGTTCATCGAACCACCTTCACAATTCTCTATTATTCCAATCTCGCGGAAAGAATGAACACCTACATCTTTCCGTACGAACTCTGATTTCGTTTATTTTATCGTGGGGATCGTTCCTCCCTATATAAGTCGGTGTCAACTAAATATTTTCGCATTCGGAGGAGAAATCTGATGATTGGAATTTCGTGAGAAGATGCCGTCGCAACGAGAAACGCCTTTCCTTTAATGATTTCCAGAACAAATCCTGTATCATTTCTGTGACACTCTCTCCCATATTTCGCGATAATACAAAACGTGCTGCCTTCCTTTCAATTTTTTCGATGTACTCCGTCAGTCCTATCTGGTAAGGATCCCACACCGCGCAGCGTAATGTAGGCAGTCTCCTTAGTAGGTCAGTCACATTTCCTAAGTTGTTGTTGTTGTGGTCTTCAGTCCTGAGACTGGTTTGATGCAGTTCTCCATGCTACTCTATCATGTGCAAGCTCCTTCATCTCCCAGTACCTACTGCAGCCTACATCCTTCTGAATCTGCTTAGTGTATCCATCTCTTGGTCTCCCTCTACGATTTTTACCCTCCACGCTACCCTCCAATACTAAACTGGTGATCCCTTGATGCCTCAGAACATGTCCTACCAACCGATCCCTTCTTCTAGTTAAGTTGTGCCACAAATTTGTCTTCTCCCCAATCCTATTCAATACCTCCTCATTATTTACGTGATATACCCACCTAATCTTCAACATTATTCTCTAGCACCACATTTCGAAAGCTTCTATTCTCTTCTTGTCCAGCCCGCATCTCGTGGTCGTGCGGTAGCGTTCTCGCTTCCCACACCCGGGTTCCCGGGTTCGATTCCCAGCGGGGTCAGGGATTTTCTCTGCCTCGTGATGGCTGAGTGTTGTGTGCTGTCCTTAGGTTAGTTAGGTTTAAGTAGTTCTAAGTTCTAGGGGACTGATGACCGTAGCTGTTAAGTCCCATAGTGCTCAGAGCCATTTTCTTCTTGTCCAAACTATTTATCGCCCATGTTTCACTTCCATACATGGCTACACTCCATACAAATACTTTCAGAAACGACTTCCTGACACTTAAATCTATATTCGATGTTAACAAGTTTCTCTTCTTCAGAAACGATTTCCTTGCCATTGCCAGTCTACATTTTATATCCTCTCTACTTCGACTATCATCAGTCATTTTGTTCCCCAAACAGCAAAACTCCTTTACTACTTTAAGTGACTCATTTCCTAATCTAATACCCTCAGCATCACCCGATTTAATTCGACTGCAGTCCATTATCCTTGTTTTGCTTTTGTTGATGTTCATCTTATATCCCCCTTTCAAGACACTGTCCATTCCGTTCAGCTGCTCTTCCAAGTCCTTTGCTGTCTCTGACAGAATTACAATGACATCGGCGAACCTCAAAGTTTTAATTTCTTCTCCATGGATTTTAATTCCTACTCCAAATTTTTCTTTTGTTTCCTTTATTGCTTGCTCAATATACAGATTGAATAACATCGAGGAGAGGCTACAACCCTGTCTCACTCCCTTCCCAACCACTGCTTCCCTTTCATGCCCCTCGACTCTTATAACTGCCATCTGGTTTCGGTACAAATTGTAAGTAGCCTTTCGCTCCCTGTATTTTACCCCTGCCACCTTTAAAATTTGAAAGAGAGTATTCCAGTCAACATTGTCAAAAGCTTTCTCTAAGTCTACAAATGCTAGAAACGTAGGTTTACCTTTCCTTAATCTTTCTTTTAAGATACGTCGTAGGGTCAGTATTGCCTCACGTGTTCCAACATTTCTACGGAATCCAACTTGATCTTCCCCGAGGTCGGCTTCTACAAGTTTTTCCATTCGTCTGTAATGAATTTGCGTTGGTATTTTGCAGCTGTGACTTATTAAACTGATAGTTCGGTAATTTTCACATCTGTCAACACCTGCTTTCTTTGGGATTGGAATTATTATATTCTTCTTGAAGTCTGAGGGTATTTTGCCTGTCTCATACATCTTGCTGACCAGATGGTAGAGTTTTGTCTGGACTGGCCCTCCCAAGGCCGTCAACAGTTCTAATGGAATGTTGTCTACTCCCGGGGCCTTGTTTTGAATCAGGTCTTTCAGTGCTCTGTCAAACTCTTCACGCAGTATCGTATCTCCCATTTCATCTTCATCTACATCCTCTTCCATTTCCATAATATTGTCCTCAAGTACATCGCCCTTGTATAGACCCTCTATATACTCCTTCCACCTTTCTGCTTTCCCTTCTTTGCTTAGAACTGGGTTTCCATCTGAGCTCTTGATATTCATACAAGTGGCTCTTTTTCCTCCAAAGGTCTCTTTAATTTTCCTGTAGGCAGTATCTATCTTACCCCAAGTGAGATAAGCCTTTACATCCTTACATTTGTCCTCTAGCCATGCCTGCTTAGCCATTTTACACTTCCTGTCGATCTCATTTTTGAGACGTTTATATTCCTTTTTGCCTCCTTCATTTACTGCATTTTTATTTTTTCTCCTTTCATCAATTAAATTCAATATTTCTTCAGTAACCAAAGAATTTCTACTAGCCCTCGTCTTTTTACCTACTTGATCCTCTGCTGCCTTCACTACTTCATCCCTCAGAGCTACCCATTCTTCTTCTACTGTATTTCTTTGCCTCATGCCTGTCAATTGTTCGCTTATGCTCTCCCTGAAACTCTGTACAACCTCTGGAGGAACGAAATGAAATGTCTTATGTTGGTAGGTCGTGTGACTTTATTTGCAAAATCAAGAAAAACTAACAATAAATTTGGCAGTGCGAGCACGCTGTTGGTGTCAGCATGACGTTGCAGTACTCGGGGCTTGGAATGATGAAGACCCAGGTTGGTTCAGGAATATAAATAACTGGAAGTCACGGCACTATAGATTTCTACAATTTATGTGCATTGCTTCCACACGAAATTACTTTTGCAGTACAGTTATAGAGATCTATAAGTCAATGGCGTATTTTCCGGTGAGAAAGAGCGATGGTAAACAGTGTTCGCTACATCAGTTCATTGAAACTGAGTCGGGTGCAAGTTTTGCAACGTTGATAAATTTTTCTACATTGTTGAAGTGGATACTACAGTTAGAGTAATTCCGCGAAAATGTGAATTTGGTCCACGTAAAATGAGTTTATTGCAAGGAAAACAGTGGATCATCTGCAATATTTCTTTCCCTGCACTACTTGAAACAGATGATGTCGACACAAAGTCCGGAGAGAACGATCGTCACATTTAAAAGCGTTAACGTCCTCTGGCTTTGAAAGTAGTGTTTACCGGCTGTTTTAGTATTTTTATAAACGTCGTTGCTAAGGGCAAGTAAATGAAGTAGTGCAATGCAGTTTCTGTTATGAATTAACATCTTCATCAGTAAGTCTGCATCTACATCTACACAGCCCACTCGCGCTCGGAGCCCCTTCTCTATGGAACGCCACGCAGACATCGCCTAGTAGCCGCTCCAACATCATCATCATCGTTGATGTTGTATGAGCTGGACTCTTATTTTTTCCTGCATCACTCGTAAGAAGACTTCGAACGTTCTGAGAAACACAATTAAAGTAAATCTTCTTTTGCTGTGTTACTTATTCACTCAGGAGGTTCAGTTACGGTTAACATGGACACTACAAAACGATTTCGAAACTAACAGGCAGTGATCTGCGCGCTGTACAGCAGTTGCCCCGCGTGGTGACTCTAGTGTTCGTTGCGCGAAGCGTATCTGCAACACATGCTTTCGTGAACATGGTCCACAAAGTCTGATATGTGCTGAAAAAGTTCTACTCCTATCTAGCTTTCCTACGACGACAGTTGCCGGGTCTAGTGAAGCAGGGGATACTACCCGTTGGCTTTGACCAATGACGTCAGAATTGGCCAGAGAGCATTTATTACACAGATGAGAGAGCTGACAAGACATTCAGAAACAAAAGGAATACGAGAGATGAAAAATATAGTTGACATATATCAAGGCAGGTAGTATTTTCACGTTAAGGATATCGCGTATTTGTATCGTATCATTTCTGTAGAAAATGAAGGGGAAAAAATGTATGCAAATATTAGTAGCATAGAATACCTCACGTCACATATATATGGGTTGTTTCTTTCGCCTGTGCTATCACTAAAAGTCTGTTCTTACGTAGGTAGTAGTACTACCGATGGCAGAAGGAGCTACGTACATAATATTTGTATTCCATACTTCCGTTGACCTATATATATGTACACTGCTAACGAAAACGTGAAACTGGACGTACGTCACATTTGCAACCTGTACCTCAGTTGAACTACGCGAAGAGGCAATAAGACGACACATACACAATTTGTATCCCGTACTTCACTATGGGGTACAGGTTTTTTTCGCCTTCGATGCTAATAGTATCGACTGAAAGTTACAGTTTTGATCACAGCAGTGACAATAGTATTTGATTCTTTAGTTGAGCTATACAGCTATACACAACATTTGTATCCTGCTCTCCAGTTGACATATGTAGGTAAATCTCATCAATGTTACGTATGTCGTTGTTTCCGAATAAGTAGTGTCAGTGTAAAGGTCAACTGAAGGACGGGATACAAATTTTAGTTGTGTCGGGCGTTTCGCCTTTAATGTTACTAGCGCAGATTCGAAAAAATCGTATTGATAGTAGTGCTGGAAAACGAAAGAAGAATGACAGTGTCGAAATTTCTGTTACGTACTGGAGTACACGAAAACATACGTAATGGCGTAATACAACAATGAATTACGTCAAAATAGTCAAATGAAGTAAAAGAAAAAAATGGAAAACTGAACTTACCACACGGGAATTCTTAAAAGGACCGAAGCTCGTCTAGAAAGACATCAACAAATCACTTACCCACATACACAACAAACAAAACATTACGAAAACACACACAGACACACCTACACACACATACACGCTCAGACAAACACATTCACCCCCAACCCCGTATCCTCATGTGAAATTAGCTAACATATTTCGGACGGTGCATTTGCCCAATACGTTTAACAAAACATTTAAACGGGCAATATGTTTGGAGAATACTACGCCTCCGTCAATATTCGTCTAAGTGACTTTGAAGTGTGGAAATGCGGCGTTTCCCCTTCCCTACAAGAGATTTCACAGCTGACCAATAACCCTCTATGCTATTTGTGCAAGCCCCTGTGGATAATGATCTGAACTCAATATTGTGATTAACTACGAGATGCTGATAACCCCTTTCCCCTAAATCCCTATATGAAGAAAAACCATCTGAAATTATAATGGAACCTTCTGCAACGTGGTATTCAATTAAGTTGACCAAAACTCCCTTCCTTCGTTTGGGTAATGCTTTTAAACACTACATCGTCACACTCTTGACCTGAAACTACAGCCCCCCCCCCTCCCTGTTGTACTTCCTTTTGCCAAAATGCGACTCGTCAATTTCGACCATAACACCCGGCGCCCCCCAACGGCCTCCTATATTTCACGTATTCCCCACAAACTTCCCTACAAAGAGAGTACCAATCCACAACCGTACGCTTACACACACGACATTCATGGACACACAACCTCACAGGATATCTCAAACACCAACAGTACGTGATTTTCATAATGTCTCTCAAGGCGAGCTTAGATTTTTCGATCCACGTCCCTCGTCTAATGGACCGCCACAACCGATCTTTGCTGCTGCGCCATAAGAATAAGTCGTGAGTAAGGGGACGAGATACACTTGTGAGGCGCATATGAAGGGCTTATTTCAATAATGGTACAAGTCCATTTTTGTTCATTTTGAGATACAGACTCCTAACGTTATTTGAGCGCTGGAAAATCTGCAGTTGGGATACCGGAAATATTCAAGCATATGGCTTCTTGCTAAAGATGAACCTTTCTTTCTCGGCATCGAAACCAACATGTCTACGCCCATAGCCTCTCTCAAATGATCCAGGTTCATCGGAACAGATAAATCCATACCTACAAACGAAAATGAGATACTAAAAATTGTCCTAAAATAAGGAACTAATATTCCAAATTACCTCAATATCACGAAGAGTGAAATTAAGTACCGAATGAATTGCAAACAACCAGTTATTTAAATAAATGCACACGAAGAATATTTTGAGCAATATGTAGCGATCTCTTTTAAAACCACATTCAATTATTTTAATGTATGATGATAGCGCTTATCTGGAACACAGAACTGTTTTATTATCTATGGCTGAAAGTGAAGACATTCTTCTAATAATTTACGGGTATGCAGCCGGATCCCGTCTACATTCTGCCACTATATTTCGAACCAGAGACTTCCGGCCATCAGTACACAACTACTGAAGAGCCCAGGTGCAGTCGCGGTATTTATGCCGAATCTCGCGCATGCGAAATGTACTGGCATCCTACAGCGCATGCGTCAGGTGTGGACATCCGCGGCATAGCCGAGTTGTATGTGCTGCCCTCGGTGGTGAAAGTAAAAGATCATCTAGTCATTGAGTATCGAATGACGTCGTCGATTCCGCTGTGATTGTATAATTTTATTAACAGAATTCCAATTTTTATCCAGCTGAAAGCCGTTGTCACGATTTATAAGATTATCGGTAAGACGTATTTCCATTGATTCTTTGATAACAGAATCCCAAAATCCGGAAACCGGAGCTAAAATTTTGGTTCCATTGTATTCCATTGAATGTCCCAAAGAAATACAGTGGTCTGCTACAGCCGATTTTGACGGTTGCCGCAGACGGGTGTATCTTTCATGTTCTGTACGTCGTTCGTGGACAGTTTTTGTCGCCTGGCCCAGATATGCAGAGCCACATTCACAGGGATTTTGTAGACGCCTGCTTTCTTCAGTTGTAAATCGTCTTTAACGGATGCAACCAGGGCCCGGTTCTTTGCTGGTGGACGGTAGCTAACATTGATTTTATTTTTCTTCAGTAATCTGCCTATTTTCGACGACACATTCCCAGCATATGGAAGGAACGCAGTTGATTTATAGTTGTCATCAGGTCCTCAGTGGGTTGCTTCTTTTTATGACAGTTGCGCATGGCCTTCCTTATTTGGCGTGAAGTGTAGCCATTCTCTTTAAAAACCTTCTCCGAGTGTTCTAATTCTGCGTGGAGGTTTTCATCATCCGGTATTACATGCGCTCGATGTATTAAGGTACTGAGAACATCGGCTGTTTGTGCTGGGTGATGACAGCTTGACGCCTGGAGATACAGATCTGTGTGAGTCGGTTTCCTGTACACGGAATGTCCTAATGAACGATCATTTTTACGGCGTACTAGCACGTCTAGAAATGGTAAAGTGCCATCTTTTTCAATCTCCGTCGTGAATTTGAGTTTCTCATCTAATGAGTTTAAGTGACGAAGGAATTTCTCCAGTTCCTGTCTGCCACGAGGCCATAGAACCAAAGTATCATCTACGTACCGCCAGAAGACCGTAGGCTTTAAAACAGCAGACTCAAGTGCTTTCTGCTCATAGTCGTCCATGGAAAGGTTAGCTACCACAGGCGACAAAGGGCTCCCCATGGCGACGCCGTCTGTTTGTTCAAAGATTTCGTCATTGAATAAAAAGTACGTTGAGGAGAGTGAAAACATTATTATCTATGAGTAATGTACGTCGTCATTGGTCAAAGCGGACGGGTTGTATCCCCTGCTTCACTAGACCCCAGTTGCCACTCCGTAGCCCACCTCTCTTTACCGTTGTGTACGAGGTCGTACACAAGAGTACCGTTGTCTGTCATCCAGGCCCATATCTACTCGGTGCCCAGTGTGGTTAGCGCCACTGTTGCTGGTAGAGACGATCGCTAAGTGCACTACATCTTACAGCCTGTGTACCACAAACCATATACAAACTTAATGCCGTGTTGTTGCTAATGTGCTGTATACGCACAATAAGAAGAAATTTCTTTTTTACCATCACTCACGGTACTGCACTTCTACCGGGCAGCAACGCGTACAGGTTTTCTCTGAACCTCTGCTGAAATAAGGTGCCTACCGCACGGGCTGCTGGTGTCCAGCTGGTGCGGAGGCGACGGCGGTGCGCCATCTGGCTGCTGTTGGTGGTGGTCTCCGCGGCACCCCGAGGTGTCCGCTGCTGGGCCTCTCCCTCCCCCAGAAGCGCAGAAGAAGTCGTCGTAGAAGCCGAAGCGGCCGCTGTCCGACAGCAGCGCCGCCCTCTGCCGGGGCGACAGTTTGCGAGCCAGGGCGCCGGCCACGTAGCCCCCACCTGCACCGCAAATTTCGTTTCCACGGAAATTTCCGACGACAATGATCAGTCGGCGCAGCGTCCATCTGTTGTGAACGAGAAGCCGTCGCGGTAGCTACCAACTAGCAAAATAGAGAAAAGATTTCGAAAGTAACAGGCAGTGAGCTCTGTCCTGTGTGCTCTGCAGGAGTTGCTCCACGTGGCTACACTTCTGCTCGCTGCACAAAGTCTATCTGCAACGCATGCTTTCGTGGGCACTGCCCACAAACACTAGTTTGTGCTAAATACACTACTGGTCATTAAAATTGCTACACCACGAAGATAACGTGCTATAGACACGAAATTTCACCGACAGGAAGAAGATCCTGTGATATGCAAATGATTATCTTTTCAGAGCATTCACACAAGGTTGGCACCGGTGGCGACACCTACAACGTGCTGACATGAGGAAAGTTTCCAACCGATTTCTCATACACAAACAGCAGTTGACCGGCGTTGCCTGGTGAAACGTCGTTGTGATACCTCGTGTAAGGAGGAGAAATGCGTTCCATAACGTTTCCGTTATGGAAATGGAAGAGGATGTAGATGAAGATGAAATGGGAGATACGATACTGCGTGAAGAGTTTGACAGAGCACTGAAAGACCTGAGTCGAAACAAGGCCCCGGGGGTAGACAACATTCCATTAGAACTACTGACGGCCTTGGGAGAGCCAGTCCTGACAAAACTCTACCATCTGGTGAGCAAGATGTATGAGACAGGTGAAATACCCTCAGACTTCAAGAAGAATATAATAATTCCAATCCCAAAGAAAGCAGGTGTTGACAGATGTGAAAATTACCGAACTATCAGTTTAATAAGTCACAGCTGCAAAATACTAATGCGAATTCTTTACAGACGAATGGAAAAACTGGTAGAAGCGGACCTCGGGGAAGATCAGTTTGGATTCCGTAGAAATGTTGGAACACGTGAGGCAATACTAACCTTAAGACTTATCTTAGAAGAAAGATTAAGAAAAGACAAACCTACGTTTCTAGAATTTGTAGACTTAGAGAAAGCTTTTGAGAATGTTGACTGGAATACTCTCTTTCACATTCTGAAGGTGGCAGGAGTAAAATACAGGGAGCGAAGGGCTTTTTACAATTTGTACAGAAACCAGATGGCAGTTATAAGAGTCGAGGGGCATGAAAGGGAAGCAGTGGTTGGGAAAGGAGTGAGACAGGGTTGTAGCCTCTCCCCGATGTTATTCAATCTGTATATTGAGCAAGAAGTAAAGGAAACAAAAGAAAAGTTCGGAGTAGGCATTAAAATCCATGGAGAAGAAATAAAAACTTTGAGGTTCGCCGATGACATTGTAATTCTTTCAGAGACAGCAAAGGACTTGGAAGAGCAGGTGAACGGAATAGACAGTGTCTTGAAAGGAGGATATAAGATGAACATCAACAAAAGCAAAACGAGGATAATGGAATGTAGTCATATTAAATCGGGTGATGCTGAGGGAATTAGATTAGGAAATGAGACACTTAAAGTAGTAAAGGAGTTTTGCTATTTAGGGAGTAAAATAACTGATGATGGTCGAAGTAGAGAGGATATAAAATGTAGATTGGCAATGGCAAGGAAATCGTTTCTGAAGAAGAGAAATTTGTTAACATCGAGTATAAATTTAAGTGTCAGGAAGTCGTTTCTGAAAGTATTTGTATGGAGTGTAGCCATGTATGGAAGTGAAACATGGACGATAACTAGTATGGACAAGAAGAGAATAGAAGCTTTCGAAATGTGGTGCTACAGAAGAATGCTGAAGATAAGGTGGGTAGATCACGTATCTAATGAGGAGGTATTGAATAGGATTGGGAAGAAGAGAAGTTTGTGGCACAACTTGACTAGAACAAGGGATCGGTTGGTAGGACATGTTTTGAGGCATCAAGGGATCACAAATTTAGCATTGGAGGGCAGCGTGGAGGGTAAAAATCGTAGAGGGAGACCAAGAGATGAATACACTAAGCAGATTCAGAAGGATGTCGGTTGCAGTAGGTACTGGGAGATGAAGAAGCTTGCACAGGATAGAGTAGCATGGAGAGCTGCATCAAACCAGTCTCAGGACTGAAGACCACAACAACAACAACAACAACAACGTTTCCGACTTTGATAAAGGTCGGATTGTAGCCTACCGCGATTGCGGTTTATCGTATCGCGACATTGCTGCTCGCGTTGGTCGAGATCCAATGACTGTTAGCAAAATATGGAATCGGTGGGTTCAGGAAGGTAGTACGGAACGCCGTGCTGGATCCCAACGGCCTCGTATCACTAGCAGTCGAGATGACAGGCATCTTATCCGCATGACTGTAACGGATCGTGCAGCCACGTCTCGATCCCGGAGTCAACAGATGGGGACTTTTGCAAGACAACAACCATCTGCACGAACACTTCGACGACGTTTGCAGCAGCATGGACTATCAGCTTGAAGACCATTGCTGCAGTTACTCTTGACGCTGTTTCACTGACAGGAGCGCCTGCGATGGTGTACTCAACGACAAACCTACGTGCATGAATGGCAAAAAGTTATTTTTCTGATGAATCCAGGTTCTGTTTACAGCATCATGATGGTCGCATCTGTGTTTGGCGACATCGCGGTGAACGCACATTGGAAGCGTGTATTCGTCATCGCCATGCTGGCGTACCACCCGGCGTGATGGTATGGGGTGCCATTGGTTACACGTCTCAGTCACCTCTTGTTCCCATTGACGGCCCTTTGAACAGTGGACGTTACACTTAAGATGAGTTACGACCCGTGGCTCTACCCTTCATTCGATCCCTTCGAAACCCTACATTTCAGAAGGATAATGCACGACCGCATGTTGCAGGTCCAGTACGGACCTTTCTGGTTGCAGAAAACGTTCGACTGCTGTCCTGGCCAGCACATTCTCCAGATCTCTCACGAATTGAAAACGTCTGGTCAATGGTGGCCGAGCAACTGGCTCGTCACAATACGCCAGTCACTACTCTTGATGACTATGTATATGACGGTAGTATCTGTTCCCGAAAGAACAGTTACCGTGGATGACCATGCAGCTTTGCTGGTAATGAAATGATAATTAAATGGACACCCTAGCTGCAAACAGGCGTTGGTGTACTTCATTGGGGACATGTTGAAAATGTGTGCCCCGACCGGGACTCGAACCCGGGATCTCCTGCTTACATGGCACGCACTATCCTCTGTGCCCACGGTGGCTCAGATGGATAGAGCGTCTGCCATGTAAGCAGGAGATCCCGGGTTCGAGTCCCGGTCGGGGCACACATTTTCAACATGTCCCCAATGAAGTACACCAACGCCTGTTTGCAGCTAGGGTGTCCATTTAATTATCATTTCATTACTCTTGATGAACTATGGTATCGTGTTGAAGCTGCATGGGCAGCTGTACCTGTACATGCCATCCAAGCTCTGTTTGACTCAATTCCCAGGCGTATTAAGGCCGTTATTACGGCCAAAGGTGGTTGTTCTGGGTACTGATTTCTCAGGATCTATGCACCCAAAATGCGTGAAAATGTAATCACATGTAAGTTCTAGTATAATACATTTGTCCAATGAATACCCGTTTATGATCTGCATTTCTTCTTGTTGCAGCAATTTTAATGGCCAGTAGTGTAACTTCTGTTGGCGCCAGAACTCGTCCGTGCAGATCTTGAGACATTATATGAGTCTCGTACACCTTACTCTTCATATGGCGCCACAAGGAAAAGTCGAAATGAATTAAATTTGGTGACCGTGCTGGCCAAGCAGTTGGTACACCTCAGTGTGGCACCTTCCACTGTAACATTGGTTCAGAAGCCTCGTGTTAAATGTGCTGGTGCCCTACTACTTTGGAAAAACATTTTCTGGCTGAGTGACAGTGGCAAATGTTCCAATAGCTCTACCAGTGCCTTATGCACTCGTCCTCAGTTTTTGTAAGTGAAGCGGGAGATTTTAAAACCATACAATCTGTAAACTAATCTCTCGTCCAAATGGTACATTTTCGGGTATGTGTTACGTACCAAAAGCATATCTAGTAAGACCCCTCTACAACCACTAGAAGTCTGTAATAGTATCTGTGAAACACCCCATATTTTACTAAACATTTTCTTTATTTCAGTGTGAAATTACAAGTTTCCGTCGTGGTGTGTAAGTAAATTTGTGATGACAGATTTAGGTGGATCTTTATCGCAATGGTTAACTCAGTAATTTCCATTCCTGGGTTAAAAGCTAGCTCTGTCAGCCTGCTGTGGGTTACGACTGCATATTGGTTGCAGGCGGTATAACACCTCCCTGGTTAACAGTATCGAGTGAAAAATGTGGCTACTGTGTGCAATGGCATGGTGAAATGCAAAGGCCTGCATACCTACGCCCTCAGAAAGCCGGACACAGCAATGCAAACCTGTCCACGGTGTTGTTTGCAACGAAGCGTATGCGATACCTGAGGTAGTTACGGAAACTGCAACGTCTCTGGGGACACCGAGGATAGCTGAGAACGCAGAAACGATATAGATATGTATCTGCAGACTGTAAATTTTTTGTTTGTAACGTGATATCTGCGGTATTTGGAAGGGTACTGTGTCAGAAATTTACATGGGACGCACTATCACGGCACTGTTAAGCGGCATAGGAGCCAGGTGACCAATGGGAACTCGGTTTTATGGGTTTCGCTAAGACAAGCAACTAAAAGAGTAAGAAGGTATTAAGCGATTAAGCGTGTTCCAGTAGACGATCATTGAGGCAGCGCGGGTCATCGGCGTTAGGCGCGACTTCTACGCCGCAAGCGTAAAATGATGCCGCGCGGGGTAGCCGCGCGGTCTAGGGAGTCTTGTCACGGTCCGCGCGGCTCCCCACGTCGGATGTTCGATTCCTCCCTCAGGCATAGGTGTCGTCCTTAGCGTAAGTTAAATTTAGTAGTGTGTAAGCTTCGAGACCGAGGACCTCAGCAATTTGGTCTCACAAAGACTTACCACAAATTTCCAAATTTATCCGTAATATGCAAAGTTCGTATTGTTGTGGGAGGAAAGGATGTAACTAGTACAACGAAAGACGTTGGCAGTTCTTCCTGGAGCTGGCAGTTCTTCCTGGGACAGCGGAAAGGTACAGTGTTGGCAGCGAAATATAAAGTAGCTAGAAAACTCATAATTAATGTATGGATTGGCGGAAGGACATCTGTTCGGTAGAAAACTGGAGGACGTGATGATTTTGATATGGTAACTAACTTTCAGGAGGAGCTATGAGTATCTAAAGGATTGACTGGGACCGCTTTCAACTGTGAGGTTTCAAAGTGTGTAGAAGTATGAAGACGTTAATTAACGGAGTTTAATAAAACACCATCTTCTTTAATTTACACTGCTGGCCACCGTAAATGTAACACCCTGAAGGAAGCATCCGAATCAAGTGAAATTTACACCATGGGTTTGCAGCGATGAGATATGCAACTGATTAGAATTTCAGCGCAGACGCACATCAAGCGCGCCTGTGTCGCCACCTCATAGCGCCATTTAAGGCTTGGCGATTTCGACGAGTGTACGTTCGGCACGTGTGTTTACCTTGTGGTTGTTTCACAAGACGATCAGTTATGCCTCGTAGACAACAGCGAACATCGTTTGATCAAGTATCCGAGTTCGACAGAGGAAGGATAGTGGCTTACCGAGATTGTGGATTATCATACAGAGAAATCGCTAGTCGTGCTGGACGAAACCAAACAACTGTAATGCGGATATGTGACCGTTGGATGCAGGAGGGTACGACGGACCGACGTGGTCGATCGCATTCACCTCGGTGCACCACTGTACGTGCTGATAGGCAAATTGTGCGCATGGCAGTGACGGATCGCTCAGTGACATCCCGAACCGTAGCACAGCACATTGCGTCTGTAACGCATCATCCAGTGTCTGCGCGTACCATTCGACGCCGTTTACAGCAGAGTGGTCTGTCCGCAAGACGTCCATTGCTCCGTCTACCATTGACGCAGAACCACAGACGTCTCCGTCGCCAATGGTGTGATGACAGACGGATGTGGACGGCAGAATGGAATGACGTTGTCTTTACTGACGAGGCACGCTTCTGTCTGCAGCACCACGATGGTCGGATTCGAGTGTGGAGACACCGTGGAGAGAGGATGCTGGACAGCTGCATTATGCACCGCCACACTGGTCTTGCACCGGGTATTATGGTATGGGGCGGTATTGGATATTACTCTCGCACGCCTTTAGTACACATTGCCGGTACTTTAAATAGCCGGCGCTACATATCCGAGGTGCTGGAGCCAGTTGGCCTTCCTTACCTTCAGGGCTCGGCCACAGCCATATTTCAACAGGATAATGCGCGACCACACGTGGCACGCATTGTCCAAAGGTTCTTCGTCAATAACCAGATTGAATTGCTTCCCTGGCCGGCTCGCTCTCCGGATCTTTCGCCGATAGAAAACATGTGGTCCATGGTTGCTCAACGAGTGACCCAGATTACATCCCCAGCTGCCACACCAGATGATCTTTGGCAACGTGTTGAAGCTGCTTGGGCTGCTGTACCCCAGGAACACATCCATCGTCTCTTTGACTCAATGCCGAGACGTGTGGCAGCGGTGATCTCCAACAATGGCGGCTACTCTGGCTACTGATTCTGGCAGGAGCCACATGTCACAGACGTCTGTAATCGTAATCATTTGATACTTGGTCAACATGTTATCTACAAAATAAATTTTGTTGTGCTACCTCTTGTCTTTCTTGGTGTTGCATTTACGGTGGCCAGCAGTGTATATTGACGTGTCATTAACAAACAGTAAGTAATTTCTGATTTAAGTGTTTAGCAGGTGCTTTGTGCTGACGTTTCTGTTTAGTGTGTTCCATATTCCCTGTGTGTGATGGATATAAATAACCCATTAAAAATCAGTTATCACACGGGGTAAGCTTTTATAGGGTGTTTGGCGACCCACTTAATTTCAGTTAGAGGGACTGTTGGTGCGGCGAGGCGGGGTGGTGGTGGGGGGTAGGAAGTGGCAGCTGAACATAAATATCTTGGTTTAGGTGACTAAATAAAGAAGTGGACGGCCATAACTTGTAATGGTGCTCGTAACAAAAGGCCTAAAATTTTCTTTATTTTCCTTACTCTATATCAAGTGTAGTCTGTGATATTTTATTAAGACCCTTAATAATCTTAACACTCCTAATAATTACTATACTTATTCTGTACTACTACTGGATTTAACTGCAATTTTGTAGAATTTACACCAACGCTGCAATGTAGATGATGCCAAGAAACCTTGTAAAAATACAGTATTTCAGTTTTGAGTGCAGCAGAGTTTGTTGGCGGTCAGTTCTGCTTTGAACACAAAGTATATCTCTCGCAGCACATTTTTTGCTAACGTTATTTTAAAGTCCATAACATGCCATCTCTTATTGATATAGTATGTGAAGTAGTTTTGTGTAAGAAACTCAATCAACGCTTATTTCAGCACGGTCTACAATTGGCTGTCACCAATAAATAGTACCAGTTGGAATACGCGATGGTTGCACTAGAATCTATGCAGCAAGTACAATGGCAAGTCTAATGGAAACTTAAATAGTTCGTTACACGTGAGTCACTGTATAATAGTGGAATACAATTGCATGATTTTCTGATGTAGCCTCCTTGAGATTCAACCGACTCCTCCGACACACAGGAAGTGTACGGAGTCGTGAGGAACGTTGTGATCGTGTGGGCAGCTACCTCTGCACCATCCGTTACATTTCTTTATTTGAGTGAAATGTCTTTCCTCCGATCGCTTCTTTGAATTGCCCTAACACGTGGTACTCACTTGGTGTGAGTCTGGTAAATATGGAGAATGTGGAAAAGTATCAGAGTGAAGGACATTGATGGTCGCAAGTGTTGCACAGACCCTATGAGGAGGAAATTTGTCATCTTGCAAATTGATAACTGCAGTCAAACGACCAGTCAGTTTGATCCGATTGTAGGCAGAAAATGATTTTTCAACGAATCGGAATATGTCTCATTTGTGATGGTGTTTCCCCAAGGCATGCAGTCTTCCAAGACAACGCGTCGTTTATCCGAAAAAGAGTAGGCATAAAATTCCCAACTGATGGCTGCATCCAGAACTTCTTCAGTTTTGGCGAGATGCCTGGCGCCATTACTGGCTAGCTCTCTTGCTTTCGTGTTGGTGGTGGTGGATCCAGGTTTCATCTCTTGTAACGTTACTCGCAAGGATACATCACTTTCTGCATCACAGAATCGAAAAAACCCTTCACAGATGTCGAAAATTCTCTCTTGACTGTTTCTGTTCTGAAGTGAGATTCCGTGCTACCTAACTTGTAAACATTTTGCGAAAACGTCACGGTTAATCTGAAGCGCTGCTCCAGGCTAACGCTCGGAGTTGCGTTTATTTCATCGACCGCTAGACGCAGATTGTGTATCGCAATGGTTTCGGCAACTAGTTGACTCTGGTGTCATAATACAGTTTTCGTGACCTTTGTGCGGACTACCTCCAACAAAAATCACTAAATTTCTCAATTCCTACTTCACTCAGACACTTGCTCCAGTGATGAACATGCCCCACATGGCTGGACTTCCATTCGCCGATGAATTTCAGTGAGTATCGTACCTTCAGTGGTCACATACTTTGTGACTGAAGGCTTCTCTTCATTAGTGCTTGTCGCAAGCGGGGCAGCTGCTGTAACCTACCTTCTTCACACTGCTTCGCTTGTGTGCAATCTGCTGCTTCCTGTTGGGCGTTCTTCGAAGCACTGCTAACTGTACTGCCAACAACGAAGAACAGAGAATGTTTATTACGTTTTTAATGTTTCTATTCGACTACCACTCGTAGTTACTCACAAGCGTCAAGCGTTTTACACAGCCAATGAGCGTTGCTTCTCCTTCGCACGAGAAGAACGAAAATGAAGGAAAATTATGGTTTAACGTCCCTGCCACAAGACTGTCACTAGGGACGGAGCGCAAGCTCGGATTGTTTCAAGGGTCGGGAAGGAAATCGACCGTGCCCTGTCAAAGTAACCATCCCGAGGTTTACCCGGAGCGGTTTAGGAAAATAACAGGAAACGATGGATGACCGAAGGTGGATTTGGAACGTCGTCTTCCCGAATACGTGTCCCCTGAGCTACCCGCTGCGCCACGTCGCTTAAAAAAAAAAATGGTCCGCATATTGTAACGATCAAACCAACACCACGTCAGGATACAGTATAACTAAAACGCTTTATCCAGACAGCAGTTCCCTGTGTGACATATCTAAGAGGGTCTACAGTGGCATCAGCACAGTCTAGAAGGTGGGCAGACTTGTGAAAACCCACGGAAGTGGTTCTCAAGTGGCGTCCCTTGCGAGAAAACTGTCTTAGATTGTGCCTGAAACCCTGGACGACAACGTTAGGCGACTATTTCAGTGAATTTTGATAGATGTCGAGTCTTTCGTTGTGACCCTTCTGTCATAATAATTGCAGTATTACACGGTAGGAAAGTGTAGGTTGCTTGGGGTGGTGAATGTGGTGCAAAGCACGTACAATATGTATATCTTGGGTGATGTGCGAGGAAGAATACAAAATAAACGGGACGGAGCTGAAGAAAGAAGCAGACCCGAGGAGATTGTTGCGTGCATGAACCACGTCGATCATGAGCAACGCGTTGCTCACACCCAAACCTCGAGATCTCAGACACTCAGGCTGGTACCAAACGTTTTATATGTATAGAGTATCAACCAAAACACTGATTTAGTTCCTGCTGTGTGCTGTCGTCCAGTAGAACATGTGTGAATGGTAATTAAAAGCAACACCAAAACTACAGAGTACGGCAAAAGCGCATCTTGAGGTGCAAATCTCAATATTTGTGGTAGGTGAGTTGGTAGGGCGCCAGATCGTCGTACTGGAGGTTCCGAAATCCACTGATGCCTTTTTTTAGGAGCTTACGAGTGAAATTGATACGAGAACTGTAGTGTTGGCAGAAGAGCCAACACCGTGTTGCTAGAGGAGGCCGAAATGCACGCGTTTAATTACACGCAGACTGGCGTGAGCTCTGGAACAGGTCAGAGAAATAAGACTAGCAAAACAGGAGGTACTGGTAGAATACTTAACTTTAATCCACAATCGGTGTACATCTCTCTTGACTGTACATAATTTCCATTTCAATATACACTGGTAATGGCGCCTTGCTAGGTCGTAGCAAATGACGTAGCTGAAGGCTATGCTAACTATCGTCTCGGCAAATGAGAGCGTAATTTGTCAGTGAACCATTGCTATGAACGTCGGCTGTACAACTGGGGCGAGTACTAGTAAGTCTCTCTAGACCTGCCGTGTGGCGGCGCTCGGTCTGCGATCACTGACAGTGGCGACACGCGGGTCCGACGTATACTAATGGACCGCGGCCGATTTAAAGGCTACCACCTAGCAAGTGTGGTGTCTGGCGGTGACACCACAAGAACATTTTTGTAACAGGTAAAAAGGACGTTCCGGACTTGTAGCAGAGTTCTTTTAGCAATATGCTTTCACGTTGTTAGTTGAAAGTAGCAAACGTATAACGTATATTTGTAATGGCAACAGAACAGCTACCTACAAAAATGTACTCTATACGTTTCAACTAACGAAGTGAAAGCCGACTGTGAAAAGAACATTTCTACAAACTCAGAAGTGTCCTTTTTACACGTCACAGAAAGGAACTGACGCTCTACCAACTCACCTACAAGATATATTGAATTTGCGCCTCACAGATCCGCTTTTGCAGTACACCGAAGTTCGGGTGCTATTTTTAATTACGATTTGCAGATGTTCTACTGGACGACAGCACGCAGCTCGAAAGAAACGGTGCTTTGGTCGATACTGCATCGGCACGCAACGTTTGGTACCGATCCGAGTGTCTGACATCAGGAGGTTTGCGTGTGAGAGTCGTCGGCAGCTGGCGAAGCACTGATCCTACTCAGAGGCAACAAATTCGTAAAAAGTTAGGAGTTCGAGGGGCGGATGAAATTAGTCATCATATGTGCTAACGAAAACCGACGACATTCGAGAGACACAATTCAGAGCAAAGCGGACGTCAGGGTTATATCCATCATACTGAATTCTTCTTCTTATTCTTCTTCTTCGTGCCTTATCCCATTGGTATCTATGGGATCGACAATGTTATACGTGTTGGGGCAATGTTAGTGGACGTTGGTGGCCGGATGTCCTTTCTGACGTCACCAATGCCCCTCCCCCCTGTCATCGGGAAAGAATCTGTGTACGCCGTCGTCTGCGTCTAGAGTAAATCTGTGATCAAGTGTGAGAATGTTTCTCTAGATATCTGCGTAGTGTCTGTCTGAAGCGGGGGGTACAAGCCTGGTATTTACGAGGGTCACTCCAAAAGGAACGCGCACTATTTTTCGAAAAATACAGTTTTCATTCTGCATGTGTGAAAGTTTTACAGTGTGTAGATACATCCTTCCCGCTTGTTTTCAAATTTAGTTCAATCTGTTCCCGTGAGTGGCGCCGTCAGAGCGTGTCATCAAGATGGCTGCTACACTTGACGTTCGTCAGAAGCAACGTGGTATCATAGAATTCCGGTGCTGTGAAAACGAGACATTGTGAAACATCCACAAGAGATTGAAAAAGGTGTAGGGAGATGCTGCTGTCCATCGTAGTACAGTTAGTCGGTGGGCAAACGGGTTACGTGATGAAAGCGGGCACGGCAATATTGAGGATTGTCCTCGCAGCAGCAGGCCCCGTACTGCACACACTCCAGACAAAGTGCAGAGAGTTAACGAATTGGTGACTGCTGACAGACGCATCACAGTGAACGAATTGTCACGCTACGTTGGGTTAGGGGAAGGAAGTGTTTGCAGAATACTGAAAATGTTGGCGTTATTAAAGGTTTGTGCCAGGTGGGTTCTCAGGATGTTGACAGTGGCTCAGAAAGAAACAAGAAAAACGGTATGCAGCGAACTTTTGGAACAGTACGAGAATGGTGAAGATGAATTTTTTGGAAGAATTGTGACAGGTGATGAAATATGGCTCCATCATTTTTCACCAGAGACGAAGAGGCAATCAATGGAGTGGCATGATGCAAATTCACCCAAGAAGAAAAATTCATACCTACAGCTTCTTCTGGAAAAGTTATGGCTACAGTGTATTTCGACTGCGAAGGACTCTTGCTTGTGGACATCATGCCAAGTGGAACCACCATGAATTCTGATGCATATGTGACGACACTGAAGAAACTTCAAGCTCGACTGAGTCGTCTTCGACCACATAGGCAAAAGCAGAATGTTTTGCCGTTGCACGACAATGCACGGCCACATGTCAGTCAAAAAACCATGGAAGCGATCACAAATCTCGTATGGACAACACTGAAACACCCGCCTTACAGTCCTGACCTGGCTCCATGTGACTATCATCTCTTTGAGAAACTGAAAGAGTCTCTTCATGGAACAAGGTTTGAAGATGATGACTCCCTTGTGCACGCTGCCAAACAGTGGCTCCAACAAGTTGGTCCAGAATTTTATCGTGCGGGTATACAGGCGCTGGTCCAAGATGGCGTAAGGCAGTTGAGAGGGATGGAAATTATGTGGAGAAATGAAAATATTGTTCCCAAAGGATGTATCTACACGCTGTAAAACTTTCAAACATGTAGAATAAAAGATGTATTTTCAAAAAAATAGTGTGCATTTATTTTGGAGTGACCTTCGTATTTAAATGAATGGGGGAAACCACCTTAACGCACAATGAGGTTAGCAGTTACTGCGGGGATTTAGAAAAGTAAGATTCAGCATGCTGGCAAAGAGTTCTCGAAATCGGGGCAGTTGCAAGCAGGACCAGAGAGCCATAGAAATAAACTCGTGAAAACCCGAATGGTCATCCTCACGCTCACCAGCAACGACAAAAGGTACTGTGGTGTCACTGCCAGACACCACACTTGCTAGGTGGTAGCTTAAATCGGCCGCGGTCCATTAGTACATGTCGGACCCGCGTGTCGCCACTGTGTGATCGTAGACCGAGCGCCACCACACGGCAGGTCTCGAGAGACGTACGAGAACTCGCCCCAGTTGTACGACGACGTTGCTAGCGACTATACTGACGAAGCCTTTGCTCTCATTTGCCGAGAGACAGTAGAATAGCCTTCAGCTAAGTTCATGTCTACGACCTAGCAAGGCGCCATTAGCCTTAGATAGCTTGTATCTAAAGAGTCGCACTTGTATCGCCACAATCTCCAGATGTCTCATCAAGAACGATGTATACAAAGGAAGGATTAAAAGTTAAGTAGTCCAGAAGATACGTATTTTCTTTATAGCATTCATTAAGTCTCCTGTTTCAGACCTCACTCCATTCTTCGTGAGTTAGCGCGTGCATCTTGGCCGCCTCTTTCAATTAGTGTGCGTAGTGTTGGCAAGTCTGCCGACACAACAGGTACGAAGGTAGTCTTTGTCCTTGGAAAAAAAGTACTAGTAGACAGCAAAATTTTATCAGTGGAATGTGCAGCTTCAACAGACCGAGCGACGACAGCCAACTGCTTCCTGAGCGGGAACAGTTTGCTAGGTGACGACGACATATCTAGGGACGCACACCAACTGTGTCACTAATCCGGATACAATATAGACGCTCGTTGGTGGAAAACAAATTATGTACCAGGACGAGACAGCTTCCATTGATAGAACCGAAAGACTGATGTTGAGGCACACAATTCTCCAGGGTATTCGCAGCGACAGTTTTTCAACGCGATTGGGGCGGGGTACCCCTCTCCAACAGAAACTCTGTCGTGAGCATCGGCCGCTCTAATATATCAGCAAATATTTGTTTTACATAAAACTTGAAACTCCGTATCTACGTGCAGTAATTGCACCTGGGCATCAGATGACAGGTAAATTCCTAAACGCGTCATATCAGTAATGAAGTGATTCCTTGCATGGCGTTTGACTTTGGCATTGCGAGACTGTCAGCTTGATGGAGGGAAATGGTCGTCCGCCTCCGGCATGACTTTACGTCACGTTTGTATGACTGAAACTGAAACATTCTCGAAATTCTTGGAATCCCTGAAACGAGATCTTACCAATATTAATAACAGGCAAAAAGGGTGGAGATGGTCCATTCCAGGAATACATAATCAAGTTCGTACGGAACGCTCAGTGCGCGAGTCCTGCTCGTACCCGGCCAGTTGTTTTACTTTTACTTTACACATTGATCCAGTTGCGTGCAAAAGAAAACGTCATGAGTCATGAGGTGCAATATAAATACACTACTGGCCATTAAAATTGCTACACCAAGAAGAAATGCAGGTCATAAACGGGTATTCATTGGACAAATATATTATACTAGCACTAACATGTGATTACATTTTCACGCAATTTGGGTGCATAGATCCTGAGAAATCAGTACCCAGAACAACCACCTCTGGCCGTAATAACAGCCTTGATACGCCTGGGCATTGAGTCAAACAGAGCTTGGATGACGGGTACAGGTACAGCTGCCCATGCAGCTTCAACACGATATCACAGTTCATCAAGAGTAGTGACTGGCGTATTGTGAAGAGCCAGTTGCTCGGCCACCATTGACCAGACGTTTTCAATTGCTGAGGGATCTGGAGAATGTGCTGGCCAGGTCAGCAGTTGAACATTTTCTGTATCCAGAAAGGCCCGTACAGGACCTACGACATGCAGTCATGCATTATCCTCCTGAAATGTAGGGTTTCGCAGGGATCGGATGAAGGGTACAGCCATGGGTCGTAACACATCTGAAATGTAACGTCCACTGTTCAAAGTACCGTCAATGCGAACAAGAGGTGACCGAGACGTGTAACCAATGGCACCCCATACCATCACGCCGGGTGATACGCCAGTATGGTGATGACGAATACACGCTTCCAATGTGCGTTCACTGCGATGTCGCCAAACACGGATGCGACCATCACTGTGCTGTAAACAGAACCTGAATTCATCCGAAAACATGACGTTTTGCCATTCGTGCGCCCAGGTTCGTCGTTGAGTACACCATCGCAGACGCTCCTGTCTGTGATGCAGCATCAAGGGTAACCGCACCCACGGTCTCCGAGCTGATAGTCCACGCTGCTGCAAACGTCGACGAACGGTTCGTGCAGATGGTTGTTGTCTTGCAAACGTCTCCATCTGTTGAATCCGGGATCGAGACGTGGCTGCACTATCCTTTACAGCCACGCGGATAAGATGCCGGTCATCTCGACTGCTAGTGATACGAGGCCGCTGGGATCCAGCACGGCGTTCCGTATTACCCTCCTGAACCCACCGATTCCATCTTCAGCTAACAGTCATTGGATCTCGACCAACGCGAGCAGCAATGTTGCGATACGATAAACCGCTATCACGATAGGCTACAATCTGACCTTTATCAAAGTCGGAAACGTTATGGTACGCATTTCTCCTCCTTACACGAGGCATCACAACAACGTTTCACCCGGCAACGCCGGTCAACTCCCGTTTGTGTATGAGAAATCGGTTGGGAACTTCCCTCATGTCAGCACGTTGTAGGTGTCGCCACCGGCGCCAACCTTGTATGAATGCTCTGAAAAGCTAATCATTTGCATATCACAGCATCTTCTTCCCGTCGGTTAAGTTTCGCGTCTGTAGCACGTCATCTTCGTGGTGTAGTAATTAAAAAGTACAAAAAGCATCGACTTCTCAATATAAACCAAAGTAAATCTTTTCATATTTAATATGTGAACTGCAATATTAGCTACCAACGTACGTTGCCACCCAGTGTCATATGGATTACTGCTGCACATGTGACAATGTGTTTCTCGCATCTGTGCATTAAATGTACAGTTTTTCGGAAGGTAATATGCACCTTTTAATGCTATATGTGTTCCATTTTGAGAAGCGAAATACACTACTGGCCATAGAGTTGCTACACCACTAAGATGACGTGCTACAGATGCGAAATTTAACCGACAGGAAGAAGATGCTGTGATATGCAAATGATTAGCTTTTCACAGAATACACACGAGGCTGGCGCCGGTGCCGACACCTACAACGTGCTGACATATGGAAAGTTTCCAACCGATTTCTCATACACAAACAGCAGTTGACCGGCGTTGCCTGGTGAAACGTTCTTGTGATGCCTCGTGTAAGGAGGAGAAATGCGTACCATCACGTTTCGACTTTGATAAAGGTCGGATTGTAGCCTATCGCGATTGCGGTTTATCGTATCGCTACATTGCTGCTCGCGTTGGTCGAGATCCAATGACTGTTTGCAGAATATGGAATCGGTGGGTACAGGAGGGTTATACAGAACGCCGTGCTGGATCCCAACGGCCTCGTATCACTAGCAGTCGAGATGACAGGCATTTTATGCGCATGGCTGTAACGGATCGTGCAGCCACGTCTCGATCCCTAAGTCAACAGATTAGCAGTCGAGATGACAGGCATTTTATGCGCATGGCTGTAACGGATCGTGCAGCCACGTCTCGATCCCTGAGTCAACAAATGGGGACGTTTGCAAGACAACAACCATCTGCACGAATAGTTCGACAACGTTTGCAGCAGCATGGACTATCAGCTCGGAGACCATGGCTGCGGTTACCCTTGACGCTGCATCACAGACAGGAGGGCCTGCGATGGGATACTCAATGACGAATCTGGGTGCACGAATGGCAAAACGTCATTTTTTCAGATGAATCCAGGTTCTGTTTACGGCATAATGATGGTCGCATCCGTGTTTGGCGACATCGCGGTGAACGCTCATTGGAAGCGTGTATTCGTCATCGCCATACTGGCGTATCACCCGGCCTGATGGTATGCGGTGCCATTGGTTACACGTCTTCGTCGCCTCTTGTTCGCATTGACGGCACTTTGAACAGTGGACGTTACATTTCAGATGTGTTACGATCTGTGGCTCTACCCTTCATTCGATCCCTGCGAAACCCTACATTTCAGCAGGATAATGCACGACCGCATGTTGTAGGTCCTGTACGGGCCTTTCTGGATACAGAAAATGTTCGATTGCTGCCCTGTCCAGCACATTCTCCAGATGTCTCACCGCCGGCCGGCGTGGCCCAGCGGTTCTAGGCGCTACAGTCTGGAAGCGCGCGAACCACTACGGTTGCAGGTTCGAATCCTGCCTCGGGCATGGATGTGTGTGATGTCCTTAGGTTAGTTAGGTTTAAGTAGTTCTAAGTTCTAGGGGACTGATGATCTCAGAAGTTAAGTCCCATAGTGCTCAGAGCCATTTGAACCATTTTGAAGATCTCTCACCAATTGACCAATTGAAAACGTGTGGTCAATGGTGGCCGATCAACTGGTTCGTCACAATACGCCAGTCACTACTCTTGATGAACTGTGGTATCGTGTTGAAGCTGCATGGGCAGCTGTACCTGAACACGCCATCCAAGCTCTGTTTGACTCAATGCCCAGGCGTATCAAGGCCGTTATTACCCCCGGAGGTGGTTTTTCTGGGTACTGATTTCTCGGGATCTATGAACCCAAACTGCGTGAAAATGTAATCACATGTCAGTTCTAGTATAATATATTTGTGCAATGAATACCCGTTTATCATCTGCATTTCTTCCTGGTGTAGCAATTTTAATGGCCAGTAGTGTATACGCGCACGGTGACATATAATGAAATTGGAAAGTCCCATACCAAATGCCTGTCAGTTTCCAGCAGGAAATGTAAAGGCCCTAAATGTTACAAGAGCACTAAAGTTTCCGTTACTTCTGTATTTTTTGGATAGGGTCTGCCTTCAACAAAACACAATTTTGTTTTTAACCCAAAAATGTTTCACTGCAGTTGTAGCATCTTCAGTGGGCTTTTATTTTTTATCTTTTTACCACAAGTTGTGGTTTTTCTGATGTGTTGTGTTTCTACAGTGACCATTTTGTTCGGCAGTTTGTCATCTGCAACCACTTATACATTTTCCTTTTAATCATCTTCATCACCCTATCCAAAAACATACGTATTGTTAAAACAAACACGGAAGAAAAGAGCTTCAATCCCAAGATGATTGTTTCCGTTACTGTTTGCAAGGACAAAACTACAAATTGTATAGTTAAATTCGTTCTTTATGTGATATCAAAAATTATTCTATGTAGACGGGCGTCTTTAAACGAATCGTTACAGTCTTGTGCTAATATGATAGTTTGCGGGCTCATACATTGTCACAGTAAGTAAGGAATCCTGAATCGCAGACAAAACCAGTCGAAACCTTTTACCTAATTACAACATCGTAGATGGGGTAGACTACAGAAAAGCGTGAGATGTACCCTGAAAAACCAAGAGTTGTCCGTTCAGACGATATTGAGGTCACTGAATCTGCTTCAGTGGCTAATTTAGCCGCAGCTACTATAGGAGGTTATTAACAATCACTTCTGTTTTCTCCATATGATCAGCGATTCTGCTCGTTTCAGCTTACATAACTCTATCGTAACTGACTGTCAATATCTTAACATAATCGAGATCTAATAGTGGTAAAATATTGCGTTGTAATAAATCAAATGTGAGCATAAGTGATTACTTGAGTTTATTTTTTTCCATGGACCATAAATTATGCTGGAGTGGGACAGTTGCCGCAGATCACTGCTCGATGTACACCGCGACATTCGTCTGCAGTCATGTGCCTGTCACCGCGGGTTTTCAAAAAGTCGCCCCAAATCTCACGCAGCGCCTTGTCCAAGTAATTCAGTGATGTATCTGCAAATATGAAAAATTCATCATAAGAAATCAGCAGTTATTAGCAGACAGAAGCATAGTCTACGTTCCTAATCATACCACCATGGGTAGTCATAAAAATTAGGAATTACTCCAAAATGTGAAGTTACGAAATCATTTATTTCGTTTGGGTTCAGTGACGTTGCCTACATATTTCTGTGAGAGCCTGGAAAAATATTTGCATTGTGCTCTATCTACCCCATCGATAATAAATTGAGAAATACACAAAAAATGATCCAATTCTGCTATCTTGTGAGTCCTGAAACGGGATATATTCGGAGTACAAACAGCCTATGGATTCTCTGTTATCAGAAATATCCCATCTCCAGCAGTAAGAAAATCAGATCCTCTCCTGGCGGTGTGCAACAACATTCTTAGGAATCCTCAGCTACCCGTCCATCGAGATATTGCAAAAGCAGAACGCCAACGCTTTAAATCAATGGAGCCATCATGACACACAGTAAACGATCTTGTTGGATCCTCTTTCAGTGACACCCATCCATGGAAGATCCGTGGGAGCAGTCATCCGTAGTCAACATACGTCTAGTCAAGAACCCTTCTTCTTCTTCTTTTTCTTCTTCTTGCCTTACGGCCTCTGTAGGACCATGGGTAGCCCCTTCATGGACTGCATTTTCCTCTTCTTCTCCCAGAACCTTTTCATTCTTTCTCTTCTTCTCTCCCGCTCTTCTTCCGAGACCTTCAATTTCCGTTTCTCCTGGCGACTTCTTTGGTGACATTCTAATCTTTTCCTGTATTCTTCTCTGTCATTGATCTCCGACATATTTGTCAAGAACCCTTCCTAGGGGATACAAGCATTTAATCTCCCAAAACGTCAGTGAGGGATCATGAAACGGGCTCGAACCGCACAAGGCACGTGTGGTTGTCTACTGCACAAGTGGGGATGTGTTAGCTCTGCAAATTGTGACTGTTGCGCCTCCACACAGTCAACCTACCATATCGTTTCTGACTGCCTTTTTCGAGAATACTGAGGAGTGATGATGGACATTCACCACGCATCGAATGCAGCGATAGAATGGTTCAGGCAAATAGATCTGGAGCTTTTAATTGTGCACATTTGTCAACAAATGCGGGATACAAGGTACATTAATTAATTAAAGAGACAAACTGATGTTGGAAACAGTCTCTAACTACTTCTCAACACAATTTCCGATAACATTGATACATTTGTCCGAAAGATGAACAAATTTTTTTGGTACCTGATGCATATGAAATCTTCACTTTGTGGTCTGAGCTACTTTCCGAGAAATTCTTCGACCTCCCGGGTGTTGGTGAACTTTTTTCCACGTAATGTCTCCTGGATTGGACCAAACAAATTAAGATCCGAGGTCAGGTCGTCGCTGCGAGGGCGAACATTATCGTTATCAGTATTATGCCTTATCTATGAGATCAACAACGTTTTTATGTCTTTGCTGCTTTTATTTTCTTCATTAGCAAGCCTGAGTAGTAGGCACTGTTTGTTACAAGCTGATCTTCCGAAGTGTATAAATGTTTGGGTGAGCTGCTACAGCAGACTAATGATGTATAGTTTAAAATAGCTAGCTGACTTAAGACGGACAATTTTCCATGAAGTCTTTTCCATTACCACGAACCAGCACGGTTTTAGCAGGCATCGCTCATAAGAAACTCAGTTTGCCCTTCTCTCACATGATATACTGGAAACAATGGATGAAGGTCAAGAGGCGGATTCTGTATTTGTAGATTCGGTGCCCCATTGCAGATTGTTAACGAAGGGACGAGCATATGGAATAAGTTCTCGTATATATATATATATATATATATATATATATATATATATATATATATATATATATATATATATATATATATATATGTAGATTACTAGCATCAGACAGTAAATACAAAATCCAAAACTATGAAGAAGCCAGGATTGCACTTCGAGCAGTGCAGGTGTTTCGTATGGTGCAGATCGAAGAGCTACCACCGGGGTGCTGAGCAGACCATATATTGACGACGAGGTCCTTCTTTTCGGTTCGTAAACGACCACCACCCTAGGCAGAGTAAATAAGTGTATGGTGGAAGTCTCGCTTCCCGCGCCCGGGTTCGATTCCCGGCGGGGTCAGGGATTTTCTCTGCCTTGTGGTGACTGGGTGTTGTGTGATGTCCTTGGGTTAGTTAGGTTAAGTAGTTCTAAGTTCTAGGGGACTGATGACGATAGATGTTAAGTCTCATAGTGCTCAGAGCCATTTGAACCAATTTTTTATGGTGGAAGTCGAAAACGTTCTAAGTGCCTTTTTTTTAACAAAAATGTGTCTTCAGTGCCGTTTTGTTCTCTATACCACATTGCACGGTAGTTACAACGAAAACAACTATCTCGTGTTCCGAATCCTACAAGAAGCACAGGAACGTTCAAGGTAGAATGAAACCATCTTCACGTTTGCTGAAAAGTCACAATGGAATAAATGAAAACGAATAAATCGATGCTTGGGCTAAGGACACAGCATACACCTTATCAGTGAAGCACAACGGAGTACCATATTATGACTTCCCATGCACCATCACTTCCCCCATGAACCATGGACCTTGCCGTTGGTGGGGAGGCTTGCGTGCCTCAGCGATACAGATGGCCGTACCGTAGGTGCAACCACAACGGAGGGGTATCTGTTGAGAGGCCAGACAAACATGTGGTTCCTGAAGAGGGGCAGCAGCCTTTTCAGTAGTTACAGGGGCAACAGTCTGGATGATTGACTGATCTGGCCTTGTAACATTAACCAAAACGGCCTTGCTGTGCTGGTACTGCGAACGGCTGAAAGCAAGGGGAAACTACAGCCGTAATTTTTCCCGAGGACATGCAGCTTTACTGTATGATTAAATGATGATGGCGTCCTTTTGGGTAAAATATTCCGGAGGTAAAATAGTCCCCCATTCGGATCTCCGGGCGGGGACTATCCAAGAGGACGTCGTTATCAGGAGAAAGAAAACTGGCATTCTGCGGATCGGAGCGTGGAATGTCAGATCCCTTAATCGGGCAGGTAGGTTAGAAAATTTAAAAACGGAAATGGATAGGTTAAAGTCAGATATAGTAAGAATTAGTGAAGTTCGGTGGCAGGAGGAACAAGACTTTTGGTCAGGTCGTTACAGGGTTATAAATGTTGTTGTTGTGGTCTTCAGTCCTGAGACTGGTTAGATGCAGCTCTCCATGCTACTCTATCCTGTGCAAGCTTCTTCATCTCCCAGTACCTACTGCAACCTACATCCTTCTGAATCTGCTTAGTGTATTGATCTCTTGGTCTCCCTCTACGATTTTTACCCTCCACGCTGCCCTCCAATGCTAAATTTGTGATCCCTTGATGCCTCAAAACATGTCCTACCAACCGATCCCTTCTTCTAGTCAAGTTGTGCCACAAACTTCTCTTCTCCCCAATCCTATTCAATACCTCCTCATTAGTTACGTGATCTACCCACCTTATCTTCAGCATTCTTCTGTAGCACCACATTTCAAAAGCTTCTATTCTCTTCTTGTCCAAACTGGTTATCGTCCATGTTTCACTTCCATACATGGCTACACTCCATACAAATACTTTCAGAAACGACTTCCTGACACTTAAATCTATACTCGATGTTAACAAATTTCTCTTCTTCAGAAACGATTTCCTTGCCATTGCCAGTCTACATTTTATATCCTCTCTACTTCGACCATCATCAGTTATTTTACTCCCCAAATAGCAAAACTCCTTTACTACTTTAAGTGTCTCATTTCCTAATCTAATCCCCTCAGCATCACCCGATTTAATTTGACTACATTCCATTATCCTGGTTTTGCTTTTGTTGATGTTCATCTTATATCCTCCTTTCAAGACACTGTCCATTCCGTTCAACTGCTCTCCCAAGTCCTTTGCTGTCTCTGACAGAATTACAATGTCATCGGCGAACCTCAAAGTTTTTACTTCTTCTCCATGAATTTTAATACCTACTCCGAATTTTTCTTTTGTTTCCTTTACTGCTTGCTCAATATACAGATTGAATAACATCGGGGAGAGGCTACAACCCTGTCTCACTCCTTTCCCAACCACTGCTTCCCTTTCATGCCCCTCGACTCTTATAACTGCCACCTGGTTTCTGTACAAATTGTAAATAGCCTTTCGCTCCCTGTATTTTAACCCTGCCACCTTCAGAATTTGAAAGAGAGTATTCCAGTTAACGTTGTCAAAAGCTTTCTCTAAGTCTACAAATGCTAGAAACGTAGGTTTGCCTTTCCTTAATCTTTCTTCTAAGATAAGTCGTAAGGTTAGTATTGCCTCACGTGTTCCAACATTTCTACGGAATCCAAACTGATCTTCCCCGAGGTCCGCTTCTACCAGTTTTTCCATTCGTCTGTAAAGAGCTCGTGTTAGTATTTTGCAGCTGTGACTTATTAAACTGATAGTTCGGTAATTTTCACATCTGTCAACACCTGCTTTCTTTGGGATTGGAATTATTATATTCTTCTTGAAGTCTGAGGGTATTTCGCCTGTCTCATACATCTTGCTCACCAGATGGTAGAGTTTTGTCATGACTGGCTCTCCCAAGGCCATCAGTAGTTCTAATGGAATGTTGTCTACTCCCGGGGCCTTGTTTCGACTCAGGTCTTTCAGTGCTCTGTCAAACTCTTCACGCAGTATCTTATCTCCCATTTCATCTTCATCTACATCCTCTTCCATTTCCATAATATTGTCCTCAAGTACATCGCCCTTGTATAAACCCTCTATATACTCCTTCCACCTTTCTGCCTTCCCTTCTTTGCTTAGAACTGGGTTGCCATCTGAGCTCTTGATATTCATACAAGTGGTTCTCTTCTCTCCAAAGGTCTCTTTAATTTTCCTGTAGGCAGTATCTATTTTACCCCTAGTGAGACAAGCCGCTACATCCTTACATTTGTCCTCTAGCCATACCTGCTTAGCCATCTTGCATCTCATTTTTGAGACGTTTGTATTCCCTTTTGCCTGCTTCATTCACTGCATTTTTATATTTTCTCCTTTCATCAATTAAATTCAATATTTCTTCTGTTACCCAAGGATTTCTATTAGCCCTCGTCTTTTTACCTACTTGATCCTCTGCTGCCTTCACTACTTCATCCCTCAAAGCTACCCATTCTTCTTCTACTGTATTTCTTTCCCCCATTCCTGTCAATTGTTCCCTTATGCTCTCCCTGAAATTCTCTACAACCTTTGGTTCTTTCAGTTTATCCAGGTCCCATCTCCTTAAATTCCCACCTTTTTGCAGTTTCTTCAGTTTCAATCTGCAGTTCATAACCAATAGATTGTGGTCAGAATCCACATCTGCCCCTGGAAATGTCTTACAATTTAAAACCTGGTTCCTAAATCTCTGTCTTACCATTATATAATCTATCTGATACCTATTAGTATCTCCAGGATTCTTCCAGGTATACAACCTTCTTTTATGATTCTTGAACCAAGTGTTAGCTATGATTAAGTTATGCTCTGTGCAAAATTCTACAAGGCGGCTTCCTCTTTCATTTCTTCCCCCCAATCCATATTCACCTACTATGTTTCCTTCTCTCCCTTTTCCTACTGACGAATTCCAGTCACCCATGACTATTAAATTTTCGTCTCCCTTCACTACCTGAATAATTTCTTTTATCTCGTCATACATCTCATCAATTTCTTCATCATCTGCAGAGCTAGTTGGCATATAAACTTGTACTTCTGTAGTAGGCATGGGCTTTGTGTCTATCTTGGCCACAATAATGCGTTCACTATGCTGTTTGTAGTAGCTAACCCGGACTCCTATTTTTTTATTCATTATTAAACCTACTCCTGCATTACCACTATTTGATTTTGTATTTATAACCCTGTAATCACCTGACCAAAAGTCTTGTTCCTCCTGCCACCGAACTTCACTAATTCCCACTATATCTAACTTTAACCTATCCATTTCCCTTTTTAAATTTTCTACCCTACCTGCCCGATTAAGGGATCTGACATTCCACGCTCCGATCCGTAGAATGCCAGTTTTCTTTCTCCTGATAACGACGTCCTCTTGAGTAGTCCCCGCCCGGAGATCCGAATGGGGGACTATTTTACCTCCGGAATATTTTACCCAAGAGGACGCCATCATCATTTAATCATACAGTAAAGCTGCATGTCCTCGGGAAAAATTACGGCCGTAGTTTCCCCTTGCTTTCAGCCGTTCGCAGTACCAGCACAGCAAGGCCGTTTTGGTTAATGTTACAAGGCCAAATCAGTCAATCATCCAGACTGTTGCCCCTGCAACTACTGAAAAGGCTGCTGCCCCTCTTCAGGAACCACATGTTTGTCTGGCCTCTCAACAGATACCCCTCCGTTGTGGTTGCACCTACGGTACGGCCATCTGTATCGCTGAAGCACGCAAGCCTCCCCACCAACGGCAAGGTCCATGGTTCATGGGGGATACAAAATCAAATAGGGGTAATGCAGGAGTAGGTTTAATAATGAATAAAAAAATAGGAGTGCGGGTTAGCTACTACAAACAGCATAGTGAACGCATTATTGTGGCCAAGATAGACACAAAGCCCATGCCTACTACAGTAGTACAAGTTTATATGCCAAATAGCTTTGCAGATGATGAAGAAATTGATGAAATGTATGACGAGATAAAAGAAATTATTCAGATAGTGAAGGGAGACGAAAATTTAATAGTCATGGGTGACTGGAATTCGTCAGTAGGAAAAGGGAAAGAAGGAAACATAGTAGGTGAATATGGATTGGGGGGAAGAAATGAAAGAGGAAGCCGCCTTGTAGAATTTTGCACAGAGCATAACTTAATCATAGCTAACACTTGGTTCAAGAATCATTAAGGAAGGTAGTATACCTGGAAGAATCCTGGAGATACTAAAAGGTATCAGATAGATTATATAATGGTAAGACAGAGATTTAGGAACCAGGTTTTAAATTGTAAGACATTTCCAGGGGCAGATGTGGATTCTGACCACAATCTATTCGTTATGAACTGCAGATTGAAACTGAAGAAACTGCAAAAAGGTGGGAATTTAAGGAGATGGGACCTGGACAAACTGAAAGAGCCAGAGGTTGTAGAGAGTTTCAGGGAGAGCATAAGGGAACAATTGACAGGAATGGGGGAAAGAAATACAGTAGAAGAAGAATGTGTAGCTCTGAGGGAAGAAGTAGTGAAGGCAGCAGAGGATCAAGTAGGTAAAAAGACGAGGGCTAGTAGAAATCCTTGGGTAACAGAAGAAATATTGAATTTAATTGATGAAAGGATAAAATATAAAAATGCAGTAAATGAAGCAGGCAAAAAGAAATACAAACGTCTCAAAAATGAGATCGACAGGAAGTGCAAAATGGCTAAGCAGGGATGGCTAGAGGACAAATGTAAGGATGTAGAGGCTTGTCTCACTAGGGGTAAGATAGATACTGCCTACAGGAAAATTAAAGAGACCTTTGGAGAGAAGAGAACCACTTGTATGAATATCAAGAGCTCAGATGGCAACCCAGTTCTAAGCAAAGAAGGGAAGGCAGAAAGGTGGAAGGAGTATATAGAGGGTTTATACAAGGGCGATGTACTTGAGGACAATATTATGGAAATGGAAGAGGATGTAGATGAAGATGAAATGGGAGATAAGATACTGCTTGAAGAGTTTGACAGAGCACTGAAATACCTGAGTCGAAACAAGGCCCCGGGAGTAGACAACATTCCATTAGAACTACTGATGGCCTTGGAGAGCCAGTCATGACAAAACTCTACCATCTGGTGAGCAAGATGTATGAGACAGGCGAAATACCCACAGACTTCAAGAAGAATATAATAATTCCAATCCCAAAGAAAGCAGGTGTTGACAGATGTGAAAATTACCGAACAATCAGTTTAATAAGTCATAGCTGCAAAATACTAACGCGAATTCTTTACAGACGAATGGAAAAACTGGTAGAAGCGGACCTCGAGGAAGATCAGTTTGGATTCCGTAGAAATATTGGAACACGTGAGGCAATACTAACCTTACGACTTATTTTAGAAGAAAGATTAAGAAAAGGCAAACCTACGTTTCTAGCATTTGTAGACTTAGAGAAAGCTTTTGACAATGTTAACTGGAATACTCTCTTTCAAATTTTAAAGGTGGCAGGGGTAAAATACAGGGAGCGAAAGGCTATTTACAATTTGTACAGAAACCAGATAGCAGTTATAAGAGTCGATGGGCATGAAAGGGAAGCAGTGGTTGGGAAAGGAGTGGGACAGGGTTGTAGCCTCTCCCCGATGTTATTCAATCTGTATATTGAGCAAGCAGTAAAGGAAACAAAAGAAAAATTCGGAGTAGGTATTAAAATTCATGGAGAAGAAGTAAAAACTTTGAGGTTCGCCGATGACATTGTAATTCTGTCAGAGACAGCAAAGGACTTGGAAGAGCAATTGAACGGAATGGACAGTGTCTTGAAAGGAGGATATAAGATGAACATCAACAAAAGCAAAACCAGGATAATGGAATGTAGTCAAATTAAATCGGGGGTTGCTGAGGGGATTAGATTAGGAAATGAGACACTTAAAGTAGTAAAGGAGTTTTGCTATTTAGGGAGTAAAATAACTGATGATGGTCGAAGTAGAGAGGATATAAATTGTAGACTGGCAATGGCAAGGAAATCGTTTCTGAAGAAGAGAAATTTGTTAACATCGAGTATAGATTTAAGTGTCAGGAAGTCGTTTCTGAAAGTATTTGTATGGAGTGTAGCCATGTATGGAAGTGAAACGTTGACAATAAATAGTTTAGACAAGAGGAGAATAGAAGCTTTCGAAATGTGGTGCTACAGAAGAATGCCGAAGATTAGATGGGTAGATCACATAAGTAATGAGGAGGTATTGAATATAATTGGGGAGATGAGAAATTTGTGGCACAACTTGACTAGAAGAAGAGATCGGTTGGTAGGACATATTCTGAGGCATCAAGGGATCACCAATTTAGTATTGGAGGTCAGCCTGGAGGGTAAAAATCGTAGAGGGAGACCAAGAGATCAATACACTAAGCAGATTCAGAAGGCTGTAGGTTGCAGTAGGTACTGGGAGATGAAGAAGCTTGCACAGGATAGAGTAGCATGGAGAGCTGCATCAAACCAGTCTCAGGACTGAAGACCACAACAACAACAACAATGCACCATCAGGATCCGAATTAGAAACCAGTGAACTGGCAAGCTACACTTGTCAAACGAAAGTATGAGAAGAGAGTATGTGACAGTGATCCTCAATCTACAAAAAATATCATTAACATGACAAATGTAATTACACCAGGATCTTCTGTATGACAATAATACACTTTAGATTACATGACCGAGTGTGTCTAACTCAAAATGGTCACCTAACCCTACAGTGTCTATAGGTCCGAGGAAGTTCACAATCTTTCTTCTACTGCTCCCGAAGACGGCAAAGGCCTACCAAATTAACAAGAGCAATAGTTTTGTCGGGGAACGAATAACCGAGGTACGGAGAATCTTATTACGACAAACCATGTAACCACATAGAAGGTGTTTCAGAATTCCTATCACTGACGTCTAGGGCTTCTAGAGGGAAATTCCTACACGAAGTTTTGATAAGGAACCAATGTCTTCGCCGGTCGGTGTGACCGAGCAGTTCTAGGCGCTTCAGTCTGGAACCGCGCGACCGCTGCGGTCGCAGGTTCGAATCCTGCCTCGGGCATGGATGTGTGTGATGTTCTTAGGTTAGTTAAGTTTAAGCAGTCCTAAGTTCTAGGGGACTGATGACCTCAGATGTTAAGTCCCATAGGGCTCAGAGCCATTTGAACCATTTTTTGAACCAATGTCTTCCATTGCACCATTCGAATTTAAAACAAGTTTGTAGAGCCAGTCACTTTCAGATCTATCGATTCACGTTTCGCACATAAAATCAGAAGCGGGCGCTTTCGTCAGTCTTAATTATGAGCTTAATTCTGAGTTGTCATACCAGTTCCGTCCGACTGCACCAACGACTGCGAGAAACTTGTCCGCCCGCGATTTTGAGGGCTGTGTGCGATGCTCACAAGCTGCACATTGCCACCAATCCTCTTTTTTTTCGTATCCGCAGTGTTTACAGCCCCCTCCCACAGAAATCACGCCATCCTGCGCAGTCCTTGATGATCACACCCCATGCTGTCCGCTGACATAATAGGGAAATTGGGCTGCACTGTGCAGGAGTTCCACTCACAGTGATTGCCCTGACATCGAAGGTTTGACCAAAATACATGTTTGTAGCTGGAATGTTGAGTCTAATAGTGCACCATGGATCATGTGAAAAAGGGGAGTGTAAATATGTATGGAACACACATGGAACACCCCTCGTATTTCTTTCGGTTGTTTCCGACTACGTTCCGAGGAGTTAGTGTTTCTGTTACATTTCTGTCATAGTGGAGGGTCTTTCCCTTTCTGTTGTATACCACTCAACTTGTTGTGGTTCGCTGATTCCACCTGTGGACTCCAATGTCGGATATGTTTTTGGCAGCAGGTACCGGTCAGCCTGTGAATGGAAGCTACTTCTGGCTGGAATGCTCTCGGTAGTCCGTCATCCCTCAGAGCAGTAACTGGTAACAGCATGTAATTTCCCACGCTTCCTTGCCATTTTTAAATTGTTTTCCTTTTTTTTGTTTTTCAGAGTTATCAAAGAAACTTGGAAATGTTGTATGTAAGGAAATAAACGGTTCTAGTAATATGTTTTTGGGGGCCCCTCCAATCACGTCCAAGAATTACTGTGTGCTTAATAACGAACATTCTACTCTCTAAAACTCTTTGATCCACTTAAGTGCCAAACGAAGTATGGAGAGTCTTCTCGAAGCACTGTGGTCGTTTTCTTAAAATGCTGGTTCATTCACAGCCCTTGGAAAAAAAAATATGTACCACGAAACTTATCGTCCATCTTCTGTTCCACTGAAGCGTCTCTTTCTGTTTACTAATACACACCTCCATAGCCGTTGCCGGCAATGCTAGCACGTATGATGCCGTTCGTCTCGGAAGCACCCGACGCAAATTTCGGTGTTGGAAGAAATCTGCATCATCAGCATTTGGCCAGCAACGAATAGGAGGGTGATGACTTAAAGCTTCTGATCACCAGAAGTGGTGCAAAATACGCAGATTCAATTCGAAATCTCTCCGCGTTCTTTCATGGAGTGAGGCAATGTGGCTCTGTTAATGGTTACAAATATACCCTGCATTTCCAAGGATAAGTCATGCGCCTGTTGGTTCTAAAAATAGAGCAATATAGCATTCAAAAAAATCATGTTATTAGCTAGGCTTTTCAGGGTAATATTACGTTTTACTTACGCTTTTTAATGGTTTTGACTACGAATGTTTTTTTAAAAAAGAAATTGCTAATGAGCATATAACACGTAATAGTATTAAGTTACATACACTGTATAACCAATCCCCCGCCTTTATGTCATAGCGTCAATTATGTCAGAGGTTCGCACTGCAGCCATCTACTACACTTTGCTCCTAGTACCCACTCATCAGTACAATTTACGCTTTAGCCGTATCGCTTTTAGGTATTACGCGATCCCAATAGGTTTAACCATGGATTACCGCTTTTAGCGTGCTATCCGTTTCTGTCCTGAGAATGAACGAGGAACTCGAAGCAATCGCTTTTCAGCTCTAAGCAACCGCTTTTCAGTGCCATACCGGTAGAAAAAAACAACAAAAAATCTGTGAGCCGCACCGTGAACATTAAAAAAGCTGTCAGTACACACCTCTCACTGAATATCTGGTACTTTATGGCAGTACACACCTGTTCTCAAGCCACTGAAATTCTGTAATGTCTTAATTTTCTTGTACAGACCACATGAAGATGGTAAAGATCACATGAAGATGCGTCTCTATTGATGCGAAACCGGTAGTGACTCTTTTAATAAAAGTATTTTAACAGTCAGTCTTGAAGATTTTGTTCACCACGTGGAATTTTGGCTGCGGTTGCCTGTTCTTTAAAATGATGTGTTCAAAACTGCATCTTTGCCATTAACTAATGAGATAGTACTGAAAAACTGATAAAGTCAAGGCTCTCGACTCTAATTTTAACAGTGTTCGCACATACATAACGTGCACTATATGACGTTACAACTTATATACCTGTAACCTTCCCCGTGAAATATTCCAAAAATCTTTCTACAAAGAACAGTTCTTTACATTTCTACACTAGAGGCTAATGGCAGGCAGCTTACGTGCAATCGTTCCGTTTCTGCCCCTGTCGCAAATTACACGAGCGTTCTGGACGCCTCAGGGTATGTTCATCAACGCTGGTCCTAGAGGTTCTTTAATCCAGATGGTGGTTCCAATTCGGACCAGTCTGAAACAGAAGACATTTAGAGTAAAACCCTAACAGACACCTTTGGTCACGTTTTAGCGTAACACTGGAACTACAAGTATTATGGTAGCACGTATACAGCTAGTTGTGTTGCTAAAGAAGCGACAAGACTACGTTTGGTAAATACTCTCATGACTTAAAGTTAAGCATCAGAGGAATAAGAAGAAACTGTAGTGAGAAATTGTGAGAATTCACCACAAATGACTGTCCAGTTTTCCAGAAGTGCCAGTGTATTTCCGGCACACACATGTAAGTACATCAAACAACAATACATTGCATTAGCGCCGTTATGCCCCCGCAATTTTTGCTCTACTGCTGCATGAAGTGCGCAGTCGCTCGGAGTACCAACGACGCTAGATAGCTTTTTTTTCGCAATTCTGAGAAAAGCATTTTCTTTGAGGAAACTTTTGGGGAAACGGAGAGCATGGGGAAACTTTTGGGGAAAAATTTCGGGAACTATTTTATCTGCCTACCCTTAATACTAATGCCGTCTCTGATATTTTACCTTAAACAACACATATTTAGTTTTCTAAATATTCATTAGACGTCATTCTCTCTTTAAATCAATCGATACACCTTTTTGTTTGTGGGATATCCCTTCGTGACATCATTACGCTGTGTACATCCCCATTTTCTGCCGTTTCATGGTCGTATCGAGTTCTGGTGAGCCAGTGTATTTCCGTCGTTTTAGTTGAGGGTTGCACTTGATGGGTTTTGTGTTACTGCGTACGTCCCATGAATACACACACATAAAAAAAAAAAGTTTTGAATCACCTAGGTTCCGAGAGTTCCGGAATCTGTACGGAAAACTGGAATAGAGATCATCATAAACATCATTTCCGCCCTTTGTATTGCCCATCAAAACGACACATTGCGTGTTGTACTACCATACAGCGAGACCTTCAGAGGTGGTGTTCCAGATTGCAGTGCACACTGGTACGTCTAATACCCTGTAGCACGTCTTCTTGCATTGATGCATGCCTGTATTCGTCGTGGCATACTATCCACTAGTTCATCAAGGCACTGTTGGTCCAGATTGTCCCACTCCTCAAAGGTGATTCGGCGTAGATCCCTCAGAGTAGTTGGTGGGTCACGTCGTCCATAAACAGCCGATTTCAATCTATTCCAGGCATGTTCGATTGGGTTCATGTCTGCAGAACATACTGGCCACTCTAGTCGATCGATGCCGTTATCCTGAAGGAAGTCATTCACGAGATGCGCACGATGGGTGCGCGAATTGTCGTCCATGAAGGCGAATGCCTCACCAATATGCTGCCGATATGGTTGCACTATTGGTCGGAGGATGGTGTTCATGTATCGTACAGCCGTTACGGCGCCTTCCGTGAGCACCAGCGGCGTACGTCGGCCCAACATAATGCCACCCCAAAACATCAGGGAACCTTCACCTTGCTGGACTCGCTGTACAGTGTGTCTAAGGCGTTCAGCCTGACCGGGTTGCCTCCAATCACGTCTCCGACGATTGTCTGGTTGAAGGTATATGCGACACTCATCGGTGAAGAGAACGTGATGCCAAGCCTGAGCGGTCCGTTCGCCATGTTGTTGGGCCCATCTGTACCGCGCTGCATGGTGTCGTGGTTTCAATGAAGGTCCTCGCCATGGACGTCGGGAGTGAAGTTGCGCATCATGTAGCCTATTTCGCATAGTTTGAGTCGTAACACGACGTCCCGTGGCTGCACGAAAAGCATTATTCAACACTGCGGCTTTGCTGTCAGGGTTCCTCCGAGCCATAATGCATAGGTAGCGGTCATCCACCGCAGTAGTAGCCCTCGGGAGGCCTGTGAGAGGCATGTCATCGACAGTTCCTGTCTCTCTGTATCTCCTCCACGTTCGAACAACATCGCTTTGGTTCACTGCGAGATGCCTTGACACTTCCCTTGTTTAGAGCCCTTTGCTGGCACAAAGTAACAATGTCGACGCGATCGAAGCGCGGTATTGACCGTGTAGGCATGGTTGAACTACAGACAACACGAGCCGTGTACCTCCTTCCTGGTGGTATGACTGGGACTGATCGGCTGTCGGACCCCCTCCATCTAATAGGCGCTGGTCACGCATGGTTGTTTACATCCTTGTGGGGGTTTAGTGACCTCTGTGAACAGTCAAAGGGACTGTGTCTGTGATACAATATCCACAGTCAACGTCTATCTTCAGGAGTTCTGGGAACCGGAGTGATGTAAAACTCTTTTTGATGTTATACTGTTTCAAATATTGAGGAACTCTTGAAACCGCGTCAGTATTGGTTTGGTATATTATAATTACATGTAAGATATTGTCCGATCGGCTGTTGAGAGATTTCAGGAGGAGCAATAAAAAACTTAGGCACGGATTTTATGTTATGATAGTACCGTAGTGAATAGAAGTGTCGAGTTGTAAAAATAAAATATAGGTGGGCCACTGAAGAAAAATCAATAGAACTATGAAGACAGCATGAAGGAGGCAGTTTTAATTTATGTAGGCTACTACAAATTTTTTATGTGTACGATAATTTTACAGCCCTGAACACTTAAATCCACCTCTTCAAGGTTCCAACACTGATAACAAACAATAGTTTAAAGAAATGCGTATGGTTAAGATATTTTGGGAAAAGTTGCCGAACTGGTATTATTTTGGAGAATTTTATTCATCTGCTATGGGGCAATTTCGAAAAATCATGCTGGAAACATTGCAGAGCACTTTAAAACGCGTTGTTGTTTTTGTGGTCTTCATTCGCAAGACTGGTTGATTCAGCTCTCAATGCTGTTCTATCCCGTGCAAGTCACATCGACTCTCCGTGGTTATTGCAAACTCCAATTCTATTTAGTACCTCTTCATTAGATCTTCGACCTACCCGTCTGATATTCAGCGTTGCTCTGTAGCACCATATATCAAAAGCTTCTATTATCTTCTTGGCTATACGGTTTTCCGTCCAGGAGTCATTCCCGCATATTTCCAGATTCCAGAGAAATACTTAAGAAAATATTTCCTAACACTAAAATTTTATTCACATGACACAAACGCTGTCCTAGTCTTCTCCTGTCTGCATTTAATATCCTCTCTATTTGGCCATCGCTATTTATCCTTCTGTCCAAATAGCAAAACGCATCTGCCAGTTTCAGTGCCTTATTTGCTGATCAGATTCCCTAATTTTCTTCTGACTTAATATCAATACATTCAGTTATTACCCAACGGCATAAAAAATCTGTTGGGATTCTGTTTTGCGGGGTACCATCTTCAGCTTTTGTTAACCATCGTATAATGTTCGTCGTAGAGCAATGCTAACTTGACCGAGAGAAATCACTACATAAAAAGACTTATTTCTGGCCGCTATATCACAACTTAATCCAGTGAGATATTAAAAAAAGGCTACATTTACACTCCACTCACTGATGGGCCAAAAACATACGCCCAATGTCCAGAGGTAGATTCAATGGCGCCTGAGTGTGTCGCGGCCACCTGTCGCGAAATAAAAAAAAAGCTCTGCCCGAACAGACCATGAAAGTTCAACGTTACCGACCTGCCGCCGTGTCATCCTCAGCCTACAGGAGTCACTGGATGCGGATATGGAGGGGCATGTGGTCAGCACACCGCTCTCCCGGCCGTACATCACTGTACGTGATCGGAGCCGCTACTTCTCAGTCAAATGACTCCTTGACTCCTCAGTTTGCTTCACAAGATCTGAGTGCGCGCCTCTTGCCAACAGCGCCCGGCAGTCCGGATGGTCATCCATCCAAGTGCTAGCCCAGCCCGACAGCACATAACTTCTGTGATCCGAAGGGAACCGGTGTTACCATTGCGGCACGTGTCGCGATAAGGAAAACATAAAAGCGGCGCAGGGACGAATAGTGAATATTTATAACTGCGATACGGGAGGCAGATGGGGAAATCCAGTATCATAATTGAGTATGACAAAGGGTATATGGTTACGATCTCGCTCCTGAGAACAAGCGTCTCGGAAACGGCGAAGCTGGTCGGATGTTCACGTGCTACTGTCGCCACAATCTTTCGAAAGTGGTTCAGGAACCACGAGTAGGCGACAAGGTGTTGGACATTAACGCTCCATCACTTGGAAGCTGCAGGATTGCCGGCACTGAAAAGCAGGACAGGCAGCGACCTGCGGCCGAAGTGACGACAAGCAACAGCGCTGGTGGAGCCACAAGTGTTTCGGAGAACAGTGTTCGGCGCACGTTCTTGAACACAGGACTTCACAGCAGACAGCCAACACTCGTTCCCAAGTTGATTCCACAACATCCCCAATTATGAATGTAGTGAGTACGGAATTATCGAGGTTAGACCGTGGGTCGATGGAAACGTGTCGTCGGGTAGGATAAATCACGTTTCTTGTAACACCAGATGGGTGGCCTTATGCGGATACGCCAGCACCCAGGCTATCGACAGCCCGAAAAATGCACCACTCTGCGGACACAAGCCGGTGAGGGCAGTATCATGCTATGGGTCGCATTCAGTTGGGATTTCGTCGGACCCGCGTTTGTTAGTAATCAAAGCCACCGTCACAGATGGGGACCTCGTCAGCATCATTGCAGACCACCTCCCTCCTTTCCTTGACGATGTCTTCCCTTATGGAGATGGCATCTTCCAGTAGAACAAATGCCCGTGTCAAAAGGCCAGAAGCGTCCTATAATGGTTCGAGGAATGTGCTAGTGATTTCACGTTGACGTCTAGTCCAACAAATTCGCTCGATCTGAACCCGATGGAACGCATCTGCGAAGCTATCGGGTGCCAGCTACGAGCCCACAGACCATCAGTCAGTAATTAGCGGGTGTAAGATGACTTGCGTATAGGTATCTGGTACCCAATACATCCGGAAATCTTCCAAGGGCTTGTACAATTCAAGCCGCGCAAAACTGCAGCTGTATTATGTTCCAAAGGTGGTCACAATGTTTTAGCTGTCTGTGAAAAACTGTCAAGTAAATTGTAACTGACGGAGATACTTCCATTATACTATATATCGAAGCTTCCTGCCGCTCCATTCTCGGATGGAGGGCTGGTTGAACGACTATTCGTGTACCTCTGTGTGAAGTCTTTATTTGCCTGGTTTTATCTACACGATCTCGTTTAGGGGGTGAAGATTATTCGTAGATTCCGTACTGACTGGCAGTTCTTAGCGTTTTGCTAGCAGGTCTTCAAGACATGCAGAACGTAAAATTAGAGAAAAAAGTCTAGATCGAGATGGTTATTTTATTTAAAATGACCAGTTTCGGCATAGTCTTAGGCCATCTTCAGAATAACACCATCAACTGAAGCTGACGATGTGTAGAACAGTCAGTAGACCTCAGTCGCTGAAACTGTTGAGTACAGAGCACTTTCAACGATTGACGTCTATTAACTGTTCTGGAGATCATCAGCTTCGGCTGCTGGTACTGTTCTGAAGATGGCCTAAGAGTAGGGCGAAACTGGTAACTTTAAATAAAATAACCATAGCTAATTTTAGATAGTTTCAAGATCACTGTTTCCAAAAAATGTTACCAAATATTTTAGATCCAGAACGTTTTCTTTCAGTCGCCTATTAAGTTTTTGGAACGGTTTAGTTACACACTCGGTGACAGTCTAAACCTGTGACCATTTTTAACACATTGGGACACTACAGATGTCAATAATTACCGGCCAGTATCCTTGCCTACAGCATTTTCAAAAATTGTCGAGAAAGTAATGCACTCAACGGTGGTTAGCTCTCTCAACAGTAGTGGGATGTGTGGTAAGTCACAGTTTGGATTACAAAAATGCTGTTCCACTGAGACAGCAATATATAATTTCACTGACCACATACATTACTGGCTATTAAAATTGCTACACCAAGAAGAAATGCAGATGATAAACGGGTATTCATTGGACATATATATTATACTAGAACCGACATGTGATTACAGTTTCACGCAATTTGGGGGCATAGATCCTGAGAAATAAGTACCCAGAACAACCACCTCTGGACGTAATAACGGCCTTGATACCCCTTGGCATTAAGTCAAACAGAGCTTGGATGGCGTTTACAGGTACAGCTGCCCATGCTGCTTCAACACGATATCACAGTTCATCGAGAGTAGTGACTGGCGTATTGTGACGAGCCAGTTCCTCGGCCATCATTGACCAGGCGTTTTCAGTTGGTAAGAGATCTGGAGAATATGCTGGCCAGGGCAGAAGTCTAACATTTTCTGTATCCCAGAAAGGCCCGTACAGGACCTGCAACATGCGGTCGTGTATTATCTTGCTGAAATGTAGGGTTTCGCAGGGATCGAATGAAGGGTAGAGCCACGGGTCGTAACACATCTGAAATGTAACGTCCACTGTTCAAAGTGCCGTCAATGCGAACAAGAGGTGATCGAGACGTGTAACCAATGGCACCCCATACCATCACGCCGGGTGACACGCCAGTATGGCGATGACGAATACACGCTTCTAATGTGCGTTCACCACGATGTCGCCAAACACGGATGCGGCCATCATGATGCTATAACAGAACCTGGATTCATCCGAAAAAACGACGTTTTGCCATTCGTGCACCCAGATTCGTCGTTGAGTACACCATCGCAGGCGCTCCTGTCTGTGATGCAGCGTCAAGGGTAACCGCAACCATGGTCTCCGAGCTGATAGTCCATGCTGCTGCAAACGACGTCGAACTGTTCGTGCAGATGGTTGTTGTCTTGCAAACGTCCCCATCTGTTGACTCAGGGACCGAGACGTGGCTGCACGATCCGTCACAGCCATGCGGATAAGATGCCTGTCATCTCGACTGCTTGTGATACGAGGCCGTTGGGATCCAGCACGGCGTTCCATATTACGCTCCTGAACCCACCGATTCCATATTCTGCTAACAGTCACTGGATATCGACCAAGGCGAGCAGCAATGTCAGGATACGATAAACCGCAATCACGATGGACTACAATCCGACCTTTTCCAAAGTCGGAAACGTGATGGTACGCATTTCTCCTCCTTACACGAGACATCACGACAACTTTTCACCAGGCAACGCCGGTCAACTGCTGTTTGTGTATGAGAAATCGGTTGGAAACTTTCCTCATGTCTGCACTGTTGTAGGTACCACTAGCGCCAACCATGTGTGAATGCTCTGAAAAGCTAATCATTTACATATCAAAGCATCTTATTCTTGTCGGTTAAATTTGGCGTCTGTAGCATCTCATCTTCGTGGTATAGCAATTTTAATGGCCAGTAGTGTAATAGAGTCTTTAAATAGTAAAATGTCACCAATAGGAATTTTTTGTGACTTATCCAAAGCATTTGATTGTGTGAACCATGACATTGTGTTACAGAAATTACAATTCTATGGTATAAATGGAACAGCATATGAATGGTTTAAGTCTTAACTACATAACAGGAAGCAAAAAATTTCAGTATATTGTCTAAGTGATTTAAGGAAGTTCCCCACCTTATCTAGCTGGGGTGAAATTACATTAAGTGTTCCACAGGGTTCGATTATGAGTCCCCTTCTGTCCTTTATATGTGTGAAAGACCTCCTTTCTTATCTGAAAGAAGAAGTTAAACTGACACTGTCTGCTGATGATACAAACATCATTATTAATCCAGTAAAAGGGAACTCCATTAGCAAATGAAACAAATAATGTCTTTGGAAAATTATTGATTGGTTTTCTGCGAATGGGCTAGCTCTGAACTTTGAAAAAACACAGTACATCCAATTTTCTACTGCAAGAAGTACAGTTCCTTTAATAAGTATAACAAATGAACAGAATTCAGTAGCCAGGCTGGAGCATACAAAGTTTTTGCTTGTACATATAGATGAGAATCTTAATTGGAAAATTCATATTTTGGATCTCTTAAAGTGATTTGGTTCAGCAACTTTTGCAATCAGAGTAATTGCTAATTTTGAGGCTACAGAAATCTGCAAGGTGACATACTTTCCATACTTTCGTGGTAACTCAACATTAGGCAAAAAGTATTCACTGCTCAAAAGAAAACAGAATAGTGTGTGGGGCTCGTAGCCACACATCTTGTAGGCATCTGCTTAATAGGTTAGGAATTCTTACAATAGCTTCACAGTACATTTACTCAGTAACGAAATTTGTTCTCAGCAACATGGACTAGTTTAAAAACAACAGTGACATTCATGATTAGTACCAGAAGAAAGAAAGACTTACAGTATCCTCTACTTAATCTATCTTTTGCACGGAAAGGGGTAAAATATGCTGGTTTAAAAGTTTTCGATAAATTACCAAATGAAATAAAATGTTTGTCAGACAGCAGTAATAATTTCAAAAATAAATTGAAATCATATCTCCTTGACAACTACTTTTACACCATAGATGAATTCTTGAATATGAATAGATAAATCTATGGGTATAATATCTGCATGTTACGCCATTTAAGGGAATGGGGTAAGTAATTGAAATTTTAAGCTCAAAGAAAACCTTTATTCATGTGTGCATTTATTATGCAGTTGATACGTTCCACATCATAAAGGTTACCATGAGATTGATCAATGGAACACGTAACTAACTAACTGCTATTTGTGTTAAGTACAATAGTTTCAGTTAGTTCGACCTGGGAGGAGCCGATACACTAAAGCAGCACTGCAGTATGGGCAGTTGGATACAAGCATCATTCCAATGCGTCATAGTCAGCGATTTACTTCACCTACAACCGAACTCATGTGGTAGTACCACTTCCTATCGTTACACATCGTTTCTCTCCAAAATTTGTGTTACTTGAGTGACTCTGGTTGTGGTACAATACGTTAGTCAAGGATACCATGCCTTTTTGTTTCGCGAAAATAACAGTCTTTGCAGAAGGAAGTGGATATTAGTTCAGTTATTATGGAATAGAATTTCATCATATATATTTGCATGTCCTACGAAATTCTTGAGATCGCAGCTAATACTGTCCACTAAATCATTTACGTGTAATATGAACAGCAACGATTCCGCTACACTCCCATGTGGCATATTAGATATTACTTTCATCCCAGATAGCCTAAAGGTTCCTGTCTGTTGTGAAATTTTCTATCTTGCTGCAGAAATGGGAAGGTATCCCATACAGAGGTAGGGTTTCCTAGTAAGCGTCATTGTAGCACTACATAAAAAATAATCAACTTGGTTTTGGAGCTCTAGTTTTAGCCGGAGCCATGTTTGCAGACAACATTGTGGGAATTCGGGTCTGGCTATTATGTAAACCACTTTTGTCTGTAAATGCCAAAACATGTTTTAGCACCGGAACCCAGCTATGTAGAAAACAACAACCGGATAAAAGTACCCACAGATGGTGGACTGTAGTTGCTCAAAAACGTTTGGATATATACAAACAACATTTGTATACATTCTCACGATTATGAATGAAAAGTTTCCAGAAACAATGAATCAACTTCGTTTCGTTTACCCATGTCACTCAATTCATTGTGTGTGAAAATCGCTAATTGAGTTTCCTATAATCGACGTTTCTGAAGCAAAGTCCCCATGTAAAAGGTTGCTTTGTTCGAGGTAGTTCATAATTTCTTTAAATCTTCACCCTCAAGAATGAAGCAAGCAGTATTCGATCCGACACACTTAAGAGTTCATTTATATTTAGTCTCATACTAACATCGCTGCTACTGATGTGGAGGCAGGGACACTTTGAGAATGATCGACATAACATTTGGCACTTGGCCCCTCTCGCCTCCCCGTTGACCTCTTCCACAGATACTATTTGCTATTACTTGGGCTCTTCGTAAGTCTTGTAAAAAGAGATCTGAGTCTAGAGGTCTTGGATATTGGTTGTTCTTTTCTTTTTAAGTCTTGTAAAAATAAATCTGAATCTAGCGATCTTGGATATGGGTTGTTCTTTAAAGTCTTAAGTACGTGTGCACTCCTCTGAAATAGAAATTTAATGACAGCGATAATGCTAAAAGAAAAAGCTATTCATTTTCATTTAAGGTAATTCTTGAGATCTTCAAATGCTTTTAGTGAAATCAGGAAGAACTAGACCCATTCCACTGTTCTGCCTTCAGTAAAACTTGCTGTATATTGAACTGAGTGGAAAGTATGAAACCATAAAACTTCTGTTACTTTTTAGTTTAATAGTGGAAATTTTTAATTCTTTAACCTAAAAATTATTTCACTTTGCATCGGTGAAAGGGGTATGCAAGAACAAAAAATATTGTCTATCTTTGTATTGGTTTTTTAAACATGAGACACTGTTTAATTTCCCATGTTACATATGAAGAAAACTCACCAGTAAATTAAAACACGTAGCGTGCTGGAGCAGTATTGTTTTTCTTGTCAAGGTCGGCCTCATGTGAAATTTGATCGGGACTTCATTTAAGGTTCATGTGTCTAATACTTTTATACTAACAATATTCACCATTCAAATCCCACGCGGGGTAGCCGCGCAATCTAGAGCACCTCGCCATGATTCGCACGGCTCCCCACGTCGGAAGCTCGAGTCCTCCCTCGAGCACGGGTGTGTGTCTTGTCCTTAGCGTAAGTTAGTGTAAGTTAGATTAAGTAGTATGTAAGCTTAGGGAACCTTTGGAGAAAAGAGAACCACTTGCATGAATATCAAGAGCTCAGATGGAAACCCAGTTCTAAGCAAAGAAGGGAAAGCAGAAAGGTAGAAGGTGTATATAGAGGGTCTATACAAGGGCGATGTTCTTGAGGACAATATTATGGAAATGGAAGAGGACGTAGATGAAGAGGAAACGCGAGATATGATACTGCGTGAAGAGTTTGACAGAGCACTGAAAGACCAAAGTCGAAACAAGGCCTTGGGAGTAGACAACATTCCATTAGAACTACTGATAGCCTTGGGAGAGCCAACCTTGACAAAACGCTACCATCTGGTAAGCTAGATGTATAAGACAGGCGAAATAAACTCAGACTTCAAGAAGAATATAATAATTCCAATGCAAAGAAAGCAGGTGTTGACAGATGCGAAAATTACCGAACTATCAGTTTAGTAAGTCTCGGCTGCAAAATACTAACGCAAATACTTTACATACGAATGGAAAAACTGGTAGAAGCCGACCTCGGCGAAGATCAGTTTGGATTACGTAGAAATGTTGGAACACGTGAGGCAATACTGACCTCGGGGAAGATCAGTTTGGCTTCCGTACAAATGCTAGAACACGTGAGGCAATACTGACCCTACGACTTATCTTAGAAAATAGATTAAGGAAATGCAAACGTACGTTTCTAGCATTTGTAGACTTAGAGAAAGCTTTTGACAATGTTGACTGGAATACTCTCTTTCAAATTCTGAAGGTGGGAGGGGTAAAATACACGGAGCGGAAGGCTATTTGCAATTGGTACAGAAAACAGATGGCAGTTATAAGAGTCGAGAGGCGCGAAAGGGAAGCAGTGGTTAGGAAGGGAGTGAGACAGGGTTGTAGCCTATCGCCGATGTTATTCAATCTGTATATTGAGCAAGCAGTAAAGGAAACAAATGAAAAATGATGAGTAGTAATTAAAATACATGGAGAGGAATAAAAAAAAAACTTTGAGGTTCGCCGATGACATTGTAATTCTGTCAGTGACAGCAAAGGACTTGGAAGAGCAGTTGAACGGAATGGACAGTGTCTTGAAAGGAGGATATAAGATGAACATCAACAAAAGCAAAACGAGGATAATGGAATGTAGTCAAATTAAGTCGGGTGATGCTGAGGGAATTAGATTAGGAAATGAGACACTTAAAGTAGTAAAGGAGTTTTGCTATTTGGGGAGCAAAATAACTGATGATGGTCGAAGTAGAAGAGGATATAAAATGTAGACTGGCAATGGCAAGGAAAGCGTTTCTGAAGAAGAGAAATTTGTTAACATTGAGTATATATTTAAGTGTCTGGAAGTCGTTTCTGAAAGTCTTTATATGGAGTAGTATGGAAGTGAAACATGGACGATAAATACTATGGACAAGAAAATAATAGAAGCTTTCGAAATGTGGTGCTACAGAAGAATGCTGAAGATTCGATGGGTAGATCACATAACTAATGAGGAGGTATTGAGTAGAATTGGAGAGAAGAGGAGTTTGTGGCAGAACTTGACTAGAAGAAGGGCTCGGTTGGTAGGACATGTTCTGAGGCATCAAGGGATCACTAATTTAGTATTGGAGGGCAGCGTGGAGGGTAAAACTCGTAGAGGGAGACTAAGAGATGAATACACTTAACAGATTCAGAAGGACATAGGTTGCAGTAGGTAGTGGGAGATGAAGAAGCTTGCACAGGATAGAGTAGCATGGAGAGCTGCATCAAACCAGTCTTCGGGCTGAAGACCACAACAACAAGCCTAGGGACTGATGAACTCAGCAGTTTGATTCCATAGCAACTTACCACCACAACCACCATTCAAACCAGTGGCGGCACATAACGATATATTCGTAAGTATCTCGCCAACAGTTCGTTGCAGAGGTTTGTTTACAGCAACTTTCACGGTTCAGTTATCGTGTACTTCACCCTTATCGGTTTCACCACTAATCGTAATGATACAAGTTTCACACAAATCTTGACTTGTGCTCCTCCGGCGCCCTTCTGAGCTTAGGAACCCAAGCAGCCGCTCGTGTCGCTTGGGCGTCAAATCGACTGCGGTGGGCTTTCCAGCTGTGGTTCACCGATCCTTTTGTAGGTACCGCAGGTACCGTGGGACTTCCGACCAACCAGTTATGCGCCGTGAGCTTCCCGACCAGAGCCTCCGCTACTGCTGATTGACGCCGATCGTCTAACAGCACCTGTTTATGTTGTCACTGTTAGTCAGTCAATAGCCTTGCCTATAGCCTTAGTTTCCAGACAGTTTCGTAGACCTAAACTGCTTGGGTTCTATGCACTGCGAAATTAGGAAATAATTACAACAACGAAACGGAAGAGGTGCCTTCGCGAGGATGGTCATCGCTAATGGATACACAGAACATGTGATGAGTACGCGAACTGGTTGTGAATGAATTGCGAATGGAGTGAATGCCGAAAAATTTTAAAAATTACAAATGGCAGAATTATGGCTGAACAACCACATTCTTGCCAACCTCACGAAGAAGATGTGTAGATTAAGAAACGGATGCATAACTGCAGGAAAGGAGTCCGCGAAGGAAAGACAGTCCATGTTTTACAAATCTTTAAAGAGAAATTTCAAGACTTGATAGATGAAGGTTTAGATTTCCTCAGAAATACGCCAAATTACGAGAACTCCAAGACTGCGTTGTGTAAAGGAAGAAGGGAAGATACTGGGACGACCCAGAATCCTGGCACAAGTTAGGAGATTCAACTGAGCGAAGATATTTGGAAATTATCCGAAGGTAACAGCTTTTTGAAAGTTGACGATGAGTCTGTTACTGGCAAAAAAATCCCTGTGTTCGGCTGTGAAGTAGCTTGGAAAATCTCTCCCGCACGTTTATAAAGACATATGCAACACGTATGCGGCCCGCGAGCACGCGACCCCTGATGTCACAGCTTTCACATTCGTACTCGTGCCAGAGATAGTCTCCTGTAAATATGCTAACTAATTTAACTGAACACATGTGACACCAACATGACCCATCTAACCTACCAATTACCTAAGCACTTAATTTCATTTCAATTTTAATCATATTAAATAAATAAATTTACAATTTCAGTATTCAATAACCAAATGAGAAATTCCATATTTTCCCACTATGAGAGCAGTGTTCATTCATGACCTAGCACCCCCCACCCCTGGAATGCTGCCCTCCTATTGGCTACAGCATTAGTCACGTGCTTCAACTTGATAGAACCTAGGACTTGGAATCAATTTTCACGAATGCCACACCCACCTGGACTTGGAATCAAAAAGTTAAAGTCTCCAACACGATCCTCAACCGACCGCCACATCCCCCTACCAGCCCATTTTGTCAGGCTAACGTGCACTAACGTGTAGTAATGTGCATAGTGCGTAATGTAATTCAAGAAGGTGGGGCGAAATGGCTGGAAAACGACTCCCTCTATTATGGACAAAAGTTTTTATTTTGCAATAAATGTCTCCACCCCGAGATCTAGATTCCAACTAACGTAGTACACACAACAAGGTGTGTACAGAAAACAGAGCAAACGCTGATACAGTCGAGTACAGTGCATTTGGGCTAGGTGTTGGCAGTTGTGCTACATCATTTACAGGCAATTTTAGAACACAGAACGAGATGTTAAGTTGTGATCACATGCATAGATCTGATCTATAATCGATAGAATTGTGAAGAATGAGGAGGGAATAGGTATAAATTGGCAGAATATAGACCGAAATGATGTGAAATTGAGGAAATACTTACCTGTCTTCTGGTTCGCGCTGAACAGTTTGTACATGGGGACAGGCGTGCGGCAACAGGAGAATCCAGGAAAACGTCGACATCGAAATGCGGGGAATAATGGAGGAAGTCAATGTTTTTCCGCCGAGGTAGTATTATACTGTATGTCTGTTGAGGTACCAGTGATACACACAAGTTGACTACTGCATCTGATGCTCTTCAGGAGGACAGAGAACGATTCACATCTAAACATACTTGCATCTGGCTTAAAGGATAACAGAGAGTGGATGGGGTGATCGATTGAGACAGAGATGTAATGAGGTATGATTTAATGGCTGACTGGTTCATACTACAGAAGTAGAAGTTTCTGTAGGTCAATTTTTTTCCAGTGTTCTGTCCGCACGCATCAGTCGCGTGACATAGCCCACGTTCTACTCGTATTCAGCCACGTGTTCGGTATGCAGTTTAAAGCACTGTCTACTTGTGATCGTTAGCGGTAAACCTGTCAGTCATCAGAGGACTTCCTCCTCATGTGTGATGAAACTTGACACATTCCTCTAAACGAACTATGATTTATGTGATGTATTCCATCCCCCCTATCGCATCTTTGGTGTAAAATCGACACTTTAGCGTCATAACTAAGTTAGCTACAGGAGCCTGTGAGGCGTTGCAATCCCCGCGTACACATTTGCCTGACAGATGTCCTGCTTACAGAGTTAGTGATGGACTGACTTGAAATTTTCACATGTCGGACGCTGCTGCTATGCGTTTATTTGTTTCCGTGTAGGATGTATTCCCCGCTACTAACGATCCTTTTATATAGGTCTGATGTACGCACTGTATAATTTCTGAACGGTGTTCGGATGTGAACAGTGGACATTATATGTCTCAGGAAAAGCTATATTGTGCTCCTATCACGCAGAGCAAGTGTTTTACGATTCGATAACCTAGTTTATCGTAGAGAAATCTGGAAGAAGGTTGTGTGTCATTAACAACGCTACATTCGATATGTCTGATGGGTCGGAAGCTCATGTGATCCAACATTTTAGGCCGGTTTTAAGTGCAGAACGTTGTGGCATTAGGAGTGCGTGTGTTTATGTTCTCTCTTCCCAATACTTTCCAGGTACCGATCCTAGACTCTAGAACAGTAGTTTAGAGTCGATAACTTGATTGATTCAGGTAAAAATGCGTGGAACTTCATCTGTGTGGAGCTCTATCGCCTATAAAAATGATTCCTTTTTTGTTCTTCTTAACTGTCTGCTATTAAATGACGGCAATTTGAAATCTCTTACTATACACTGATAAGGAGTGCTAAGCTCCTCGACATGGTCGTATCTCGAGAAATCTCTTGCACTTGGACGAGTTGGGACTCGAAAATCTCCATTCATTCACGAGACGTGGAGTGTAGCGGTCTTCTTCTGGTCGGTTGCAGTTTAATTCGCTAATGGTGCTGCAGGTCTGGTTAGTCAATGAAGTGTGAGGAGGGTCTTTCTCTCTCTAATTTTACCCTAAGACAACGAGAATGCTTTGTGACTCCCATACACAGAGAGATAGATCGTAAATTAAACACTATGCTCGAGGTGATAGAAATATGTTGAGCGCTGCCTGGTATACTTGGATGATTTATGTGTTCGAGAATTAACACTGAATAGACATACTGCACTGTCATCTATCCATGTTCTCAATGATACTCGCAAAGTGGAGACGGGCTGCTTTAGTTGTGATACTGAAATTGGGGAAAGTGGCTATAACATGATTGGCCGGTGTTGCAGTTATTGTAAAATTCTTCGCGCTATGAAATGTGATAATTATTATTAGAGTACATCGATAGTGTTTTTTCCATCCCATCCGTGTACTGGTTACCACATAATGATTGACACATATCGCTTGTTTGAGTTGGGGAACAAGTTTTGGTGGATGGGCAGCAACTTCTTGGGGATTGCTAGTAGCGAAACAGTGATCGCATACATGAGTGCAATATGAGGAATCAGTCGAAAGGGAACGCAGAGTCGTCAGCTATTTCGTCAGTGTGAGAGACGAGTCTAAATGTAGAGCTCGTGAATCACTTTCGGAGTGTAGTTTGGTGACCTATGCCAACTCCGTAAAACTTTACACTTTGCTTATGTTGTAACTGTCTTTTATTTAAAATCATCCAGTGCTGTGCTATCCACAGTAAGAATATGATTTACACTGTGCAACGTCTAGTTTCCTGCGAGAGGCCGTCGATCAGAACTTCTTAATGTCAGTTTAGAATCTGGCCCAGGTCTCGAAGTCGTGGCAGAAAAAAGGAAATATTTGACATTGTACAAAGGCGTGTTAGAAAACAGTGTTTGAAGCAAATCAACAGAAACAGAGGGAGCGTCTCATACAATCATTCGCCTAGAGTATAGGTGATCAGACCTTAAAGTGGCACCTGCCGCAGTAGCAGTTTGAGGTGATACACTTGGTAAACGGTTAGCAATGCGTGGATGGCTGCACGCTGCGGTATTCTGGGGAAGCATTGCGAAATCTCTTTCTCCACGCTGGAGCACCATCGCAGCCTTGCGTAATCGCGTCAGCATCGGTTTCTAGGTGACTTATATATGGGATGAAGTTAGTGAAGTTCTATAGTTCATAATTTTTCTCTGTTGAGGGGGGGGGGTAGAGAACAAGGATGATAGCATGCTGGACTGATTGATTTGAATGGATGCGGATCTGTAGTACTTATATATAGTTTGGGGACGTAGCACACTGCGCGCATTTCCGTCGAATGGACAAAACACGGTGCTGTTGCACTAACTCAGGTCGTTCTGTTTCTACACGGGTTGCAGAAGGTGGTGGGTATAGTTTTCTACGACTTCTGCTCAGTTCCGACTTAAAATGGAACGATCACATGCGCTAAGCTGTAGAAATGGGATCAGGTGCAAGATGCGTAGGTTGTATGTTGTTTGGCTGGAATTTTACTGTAGCAGCTAGGCTCGCGGAAGGTGGCTCATTTCGAGATATGGGAGTGTGAGGAATATGAGTCACTTGTGGGTGTGATCAGCTGCAGGCATGTGCTTGAATAGACAGACTGTATTTGAAATTATTTACATCATTTCTAGCGGATAGCGTAACACTAGAGATCTGACAAGCTAGTGTACATTTTTCTTCTTACGACCTCAATCGGCACGTTATCTACTACTAATGTTTGTGCTCGTTCTCAGTGAGTCGATACATCGCCGAAGCTGTGATATGGTATCGAGAGAGAATGCGCTACAGACACTATAGAATTATCTAGTTGGGGCGGTATGAGGGAGTCTCAAATACCGCTTACATATCACGTTCCTTAGCCGAACCACTTTCAAAGTTCAGTGATTTTATTACGAGGTAGCATCGTGGACCGATAATACGCGTTCTCCGTGACGGTATTTGTCCAGAAAAAAAACCACCTCAGTCAGACTTCACGTCGTACCTCGATTTGTGAAGCGGGTATAGGTTTTAACATGGATACTTGTGTGCACCTGTAGAAGCAAGACTGCTTGTGACAGGAACATGCAGCAATTGGTGCGATCGATTTTTTTCTTTAACATCTAGCGGATTACGTCTCTCTTTCTAAGACACAGTGGTAGGACTCGTAAGAAAAACCTAATAGACATGCACATCTAATGTTGATTTTCGTTCAGTATTATTTCGTATCGTAGGCATTCAGTTACTGACGGAGTATTATACTCAATAGTAAGGGATGCGTCATATGTTCGCATTTGAGCATCAGGTTTTATAAAGTATGTGTTTGTGGGAAGGATATGACTATGTACAGTCGTAAGGAGGGTATGGATTTGACTTGGAGTATGGTGATAGCAAAGGGAAGAGTATGTCCAGTCGTAAGGAAGGTACAGACATTTATATTTCGAGAGCCACTGCCGACAGAATGGTGTATTTCCGATACTTCGCTCATTGTTGAATGACGTTCAATTGAGACCGTGATCGTAAGATGGGCAGCTTTCGTGATCAAGGGAAAATTTGAGAAGATGGTGCGTTTGCGCTGGACCGTTATTCCCTTCCATGTAAATTGCTTGGTTGACTGCTTCTGCACATTTCGGCCTTTATTTAGTTGAGAGAAGATCGATTGTGGTGTGTGGAAGACACGTTTGCCTGTTCTCTAGAAAAGGGAAAGACCTCAGTTGGCTTGTAAATTATAGGGATGATATGGGATCTGTTACATCACAGACATTGGTATTCGTGGGTGGAAATATCATTTTTCATCTCTTTGTTTTGGGTTACTCAGTGGTCTAGAGCACACTCGACCTAGCTTAAAGTCTGGGGTTTGTAAAGAAATAATTTCCAGTCTATATCTTTGGAATTACGTTGCTTGAGCGATTGGGCTGTGCTTGATATCGAGAAGTACCGCGAAATTGATATAATATTATGGCGAAAATAGGTGTATTCTTGTAAGCCCAGACTCTGGAGATGGGTGTAGAAAAGCAAGCAAGCAAGCAGGCAGGTCTGGACCAGGAACAGCAACGTGTTTGTACCGAGGGGAAATGAATGTGTCTTTGCACATAAGATCTGAGAGTGACTTCAGTTGAGTGAGGGCTTTCTGATGTGATTTTGTATGGCCTAGGATAGGAATTGTATGTTTACTTCATTGACACAGTACACGTTGATATATTCCTGAGTTGGAGATCAGTTTCACGCCCTAATATTCAAGCTCCTGGCAAGAGTGGGAGGACAGTGTAAATGAGTAGGTGGCTTTACGTATTTGACGATATGTATGGCAGTTTGCAAGGTTTAGTTGTCAGTGCAATGTGGCGAACAGTGTAAAATAGTTTATTGGGGCTGAATGTCACGTCTGTAGAAAGAAAGAAAGGGTGGATGGTGCTCTTTTAGGACTGGGGAGCATCATGACATATCGCCTGTGTGAGTGTAGGCATACGATAATTTTTTCGGGTGCTGCACAGATATAAAAGATAACTGCCCTGTTTGTGTAAAATTTGTATATGTTGTATTGTAAAGTTACTATGATTTATGTTTTGGCATGACTAGAGAGGAGACTGTGTGTCCTATCATGAGGGATGTATAGATTCAGCAGCGTCGGGGGTGGCTGAGCGGTTCTAGCGGCTATAGTCTGGAACCGGGCAACTGCCATGGTCGCAGGTTCGAATCCTGGCTTGGGCATGAATGTTTGTGATGTCCTTAGTTTAGTTAGGTTTAAATAGTTCTAGGTTCTAGGGGGCTGATGACCTCAGAAGTTAAGTCCCATAGTGCTCAGAGCCATTTGAACCATTTTTTATAGATTCAGCACATCAATAACCGTAAGGGTATGACAGAGATTTTTTATGTGGAAAATTAAATATGCTATAGATACTGGAGCAAGGTCGTCAAGAGGAGACATTAACTGTACACTGATCTGTGTCAGACTGTAGCAGCAATTGTAATAGCCAGCTGGAGTGGCCGAGCGGTTCTAGGTGCTACAGTCTGGAACCGCGAGACCGCTGCAGTCGCAGGTTCGAATCCTGCCTCGGGCATGGATGTGTGTGAGCTCCCTAGGTTAGTTAGGTTTAAGTAGTTCTAAGTTCTAGGGGACTGATGACCTCAGAATTTGAGTCCCATAGTGCTCAGAGCCATTTGAACCAATTGAATTGCAATACTTAATTGTAGTTACACTGGTAAATATCTTCCTGGCTTCCAATATTCTTGTGAGTCTAGTATGTATTTTATGATCTGTAGGCAACTTTCGGGCTTTAACTGTGAATGCAATTTAGCTTTGCGTGGAAAATAATTTTACCTCTGAAAGGTCCAGAAAGTATAGGTGGATGATGCTTTGATACCAGGGGATATCAGTAATTCATCTGGTAAACTCTATAAGAGGCAACCATAATGCTCAATCCTTTGTGCTGGGATAGGAGCCACTAAGTAGCGGTGAGAACATTTGTGTATGTTGAGAGCAAGAAGGCTCTGAGCACTATGGGACTTAACAGCGGTGGTCATCAGTCCCCTAGAACTTAGAACTACTTAAACCTAACTAACCTAAGGACATCACACAACACCCAGCCATCACGAGGCAGAGAAAATCCCTGACCCCGCCGGGAATCGAACCCGGGAACCCGGGCGCGGGAAGCAAGAACGCTACCACACGACCACGAGCTGCGGGCTGAGAGCAAGAAGGGGAACATGTTAGGGTCGCTGGGGAGAATGCATTCCATGTTATTTTCGTAAACAGGTTCTGTTAGGGTAAGAATTTCCGTGCTTACAAGCTGAGGCATGAAGAAAGCGAGGGTTAACTATTTCTGTGACATTATACAATTCCCGAGAGGACGACTTGACTCTTATTTTTTACATAGTCATGTGACATAAGAGTAAGATTGAGAAGGTTTTAGATGGCGAGTGGCTACGCAGACGTTTCCTGGCCAGGCGAGAGCCACGCTGGCGTGGGTACACACAGCTGAATGCAGCTCGTATGTTCTGTTAGATGGAATCAACCTGTGCTATTCTGCCATCTGCAGTAAAGACGTGTGCTGTCCAGAGGTGTCTAGCATATGGGGGCTGCGCCTTGTCATTCTGTGACGACAGTATAGGGGAAACTGTATAGACTGAAGTTTCACCTGCATCGGATGGCAAATGTTTTGCATTTGTGTGATAAATGTATTCGATCACTAAATAAAATGTTCCAAAGTAAATAGAGTGCACTTCTTCCTTACTCTCCCCAGTAGCCCAGTGGAGTCTGAGTAATTTTCGCACGATTTTCCTCCTACTGACCATCATCTGGGATTAGGCCACAGGAGGGATGACAGTACCCTGTGGTGGCAGTAACGTGTACTAGGTCACTTGAAGTCTAGATCTCGTGGTGGAGACATTGATTGCCAATAAAAGCTTTTGTCCATAATAGAGAGAGTCGGTTTGCCGTCATTTCGCCCATCATTGTGGATTAAATAATGCACTATGCACGTTAGTACACGTTAATGCACGTTAGCCCGACAAAATGGGCTGGTAGGGGGATGTGGCGGTCGGTTGAGGATCATGGTGGAGGCTTTAACTATTTGATTCCAAGTCCAGATGGGTGTGGCATTCGCGAAAATTGATTCCAAGTCCTGGATTCTATGAAGTCGAAGCAGTAGCTAATAGGAGTGCAACATTCTAGGGATGTAGGGTGCTAGGTCATCAATGAACACTGTGCTCATAGTGGGAAAATGTGGAACTTCTCATTTGAGCATTGAATATTGAAATTGAAAATTTACTTATAGAATATGATTAAAATTGAAATGGAATTATGTACTTCGGTAATAGATAGCTATGATGGGCGATGTTGGTGTAACACGTGTTCAGTTAAATTTGTTAGCAAATTTACAGAAGACTATCTCTGGACCAAGTATGAAGTTGCAGGCTTGAGGCTGTGACATCAGGGGTCGCACACTCACAGGCCGCATATGTGACGTATATGTCTTTATAAACGCGTGGGAGAGAAAGCAGTCGATCTTGGATTAAGTAATGGGACTGTGCAGTGGCTGTGTGTTCTAGAGCATATGGCGAATACACTGGTTGCAGCCATGTTGAATAACGATACTTGCGTCATCACCCGACGTAACGGTAGCGCCCTCTGGCGGTGGTGATGTGTACTAAGTCAGTTGGGGTCCAGACTCAGTGATGAACACACCTGCATGGAATTGTTTAAATAATAAAGACAAGTCCTTTTTTACCACGAATCCTTAGGAGGAGCTGGCGGTCTGGCGACTGTGATTAGTAAAAGTGTCTTTTCTTTCGCACCATTTTCTTAGCTTACTAGATACATAGGAACTGAATTTTGTTTTGGCGAAAATTAAAAGTTGATTCCAGTTCGTAGGATGACGTGGCGGTCGGGTGACTTAGGTTAGTGGAGGTATGTCAAGCGAGCTATTTTGCAGCGATTTTCTTTGTTTATTAGAGATAACAGTGGTGTGATGCATTATCCTGTTGGAATTCAAACTTGGTGTCAGTTTGTAGGAGCAGGTGGCGGTCGGGTGACTTAGGTTAGTACGAGTGACCTATCTTCCCGCAATTTTCATAGGTTGTAGCGAAACCCCAAGTGACCTTTGTTTACTGCAAAAATTCAAACTTGGTGCCAGTTGGTAGGAGGAATTGGCGGCCAGTTGACTTAGGTTAGTGGAGGTAGACCAAGTGAGATATCTTCCCGCCATTTTCCTTGCTTAGTAGAGATAATAGAGGTGCAATGCATTATCTTGTTGGAATTTGAACTTGGCGCCAATTCTCTGAGGGGGGGGGCATCTTCCCGCCAAAATCCGCCATTTTGAATGACGTCATGGCCGCCATCTTGGATGACGTTATCGTCGCCATCGTGGATGACGTCGTCGCTGCCGTATTGGATAACTGTACTTTGGGGTGGTACATACTTCGTTCCAATACTCATATATATAGGGAACTAATGTTAGCAAAATTGTTGACGAAATCTTAACCAATTTACTTGATACTTTTACACAATACTCTAATTAAAATTGAAGTGGCCAGAGGTTATGCCATTTATATACAAGGGTAAACGTCGTTAGCAAAATTCTCGAATGTTCTTGGCTCATTTACTTCCAGTTTTGATACTATAATAAACGTTCCGGCAGACATAGGCTACATACTTTTATAATACATAAAAATGTTCATATATATATATATATATATATATATATATATATATATATATTAAATAAAGGGGAAATACTGTTAATAAAAATCTCGAAAAGATTTTGACTGATTTACATCAGATTTTTACAGGACACTAAAAAAAATTTGGACATAAATAAGCTACATTTTATTCGTATCTATAATATACAAATATACACATAATGTACAACAGCGATACGTTATTAGCAAAAATCTGGAAACTTTCTCGTCCGAGTTGCTTAAATTTTTATTCGGTACTCAAATAAACGAATAGATGAACATAGTCTATATATTTTTTTGTACCACAATGAACAGGTTTTCTGTTATAGCTAATTGCAACAAATAAAATGCTGTGCTGTGTAAATGTGAGTTTTCATTTTCTTTTCTGCAGTTAGTTTTAACTATGATAGCAGGGCGTTTAATGCATTGGACAAACTGTTTCTCGCATACATATTTGTTTTCCTTATATATACTTTTAAACAAAAATTATTTACACAGCAATAAGCTGTTTTGTTTACTTCGTCACCATCGCTTTAAACCGCTTGCAGGATACCTGTGACTCATCAACATTTGACCAGAATACTAGCACGGAATCTGAATCGTCCGAAAGTGTGTAACCCTACGCGATCTCAGATTAAAATTACGTGGAATACTGTCACTGAAGCCATTGTCCTCACAGATCAGCGGATGGAGGGGTCTCTCTTATGTCTTGCAACCAATGACCCCATACGATTTACCTCTTCATTCTAAGCGACCTCGATTCCCAGTCAATGTTGCGCTACAGTAATAATAAACGACAGACAGGGTCAGAGAGAAAGCGAAGAGGAGATTGACGCAGAGAGAGGGAACGAGGAGATGAACGGAGAGGATGGGGGAGGATATGGAGAGAGAGAGAGAGGAGGAGGAGGAGGTGATGTGTAGAGAGAGGGGGCAGAAGAAGGCGATTATGACGTATATCCAGTTCCCGGCCATATTTAGCTAAGGGAACCATTGCTTGGTTCTCTATTATATAATATAGAAGGTAATCAGCCTATAAACACAGAAATTACCCCAGTAAACACCTTTTCATCTGCTGAGTTCATCCCATTAAGAATACCGTACTGAGTTCCATCTCCTAGAAAGTCGTGAATACAGTGGCAAATCTGGCCCAATACTCGGGAAGCTCGTAGTTTTGTTACCTTAACAACAGCGCTGGGCTGTATCGAGTGCCTTCCGGAAGTCAAGGAACGTTGCATCATCTTAGGTCCATTAGTCTACGGCGTTGTGTGTTTCATGGACAAACAGACAGAGCTGCGTTTTCCGGAATCTCTGGGTACGGATTCCATTTTGGTTTTATAGAGGAACGTAAGCTCATAACATTTTCGACAATTCTACAACAGATTCATGTCAGCCATATAGGCCTAGACCTACCTGCATCAGTTGGACGACCCTTCTTCGAAACGGAAATAACTTGTACTTTTCTTCCCCAATCGCCTGGTACCCTTCGTCGTCAAATGGCCTACGACATACTACTGCTAGAGGGGGAACAAGTTCTTTCGCATAATCTCTGTAGAATCTCTTAGGTACCTAAGCCGCTCCACATGCCTTTCCACTATTGAGCGACTTTACTTGATGTTCAGTGCCTGCCATTTCGACGTCCGTACTGTGATTGAAATTAGGAAACGTATTACGATCTTCCGCGGGGAAACCATTTAGCAATACTAATCTCAGCATTTCAGCCTTCTACGTGTCGTCTTCAGTTTCGCTGCCATTATGGTCTGAGCGACTGAAGAGGTGATGTCGACCAGCTTACTTTGCGAGTACTCTCTTAGGATTTAAAGGTTGGCTACAACGCGCATACATAAGCTCTTGAATCTGAGACGCACGGATTAATTAGTGGCAGTTTGGAAGCCAGTATAGGAGCCCGCCTGCTTTGGTACGCACGTGTGTTGGGATTTGGTATTGAGTTGATATTTTTTATAATTTGCAGCGAGCTTATTAATTTAAAGAAAAAGGTTTGTGTATGTGCGTAGCAGCAGACAGTAATTTTGATAATGATAGGAGTTGAATTCTTAAGGGAAACCATTGTTAGGCGAATATATTAAGTATTGATTTTTGTCATTGATTTCTTTTGTAATTGTCAGGGAATTGTTTTACTATGTATTTAATTGAGGAGTATTTCAGTCTGTCTCAAAAGTTTGATTAATTTGTATATTGCTTTAATACCACTGGAGGCAGATTTACATACAAAGCGATTGTTGAAAGAGCTTCTAGCGTTTTGTTAATCGAATGAGGAAGAATCGCTTTCAGAATATAGTTTTTGAAAAAAGGAATTACTTGTTTGGGTTATCATTTATCGAGTTTAGATTTGACCAAACCCTTTCTGTTGAATTATATGTAGTTGTAGTAAGCAGCAGCAGCCGCAGCAACAGCAGGAGCCGCCATAGAGAACAGGAATTGCACTCAGCATGAATAATGCGTTTCTTTATGTTTTTGTTAAATAGTGGAATGCAGCAGATCAAGCAGTGGCAGCAGAGAGACCAAGCAAGTTATTTGTTGTGCACAGGACCAATTAAAAAAAATAAAGTTTCGGCGATCTCTGTAATAGTAAAGTTAACAAGAGTACAAGCACGAGATTTTTCAGTAGAAAACACGAGATAAGAAGACAGAGCTCGCGACTTTCAACTTAACTAACACCAAATTTATCAGGACATCATTTTAAATATCTATAGTTAATAATGACGTTGTAAGATCATTACTTTACTCTTTTTCGTACAGGATGAAAAATACATTGTTCACTATTTTTTAAATGGCTACAGAAAGACATGGTAAAAACACACAGACAGGAAAGAAGCTAGAAACGCAATCGCGCCCGCACACAGGAAGCACATGGTCACACACACACAAAAGCACACACTCGATGAGAACCATCTCCAGAAATGTACGAATGTCTATAGCTCATAATGGCGGGCACTGGCCACCACTGCACAGAATCCTCTAATATAAAATATAAATTACTCATTAAAGATCTACTTACTTGGCACCGGGCAAAGTGGGGAACCCTGGCGTCGATGGCAGCTCTACCTCTGCGCAGACCTGCAAAGTAGAAAAGAAAAGAAAAGCCACTCTTACCGAACACCGAAACATTGCACTGCGGCCTATGTGAGACAGCGGAACTTCGTACACTATAGTTCAAACCTAAAGGTCTGTGTAAATGTCCCACGGAGAAAATTCCTTGATACGTAGATGATATTTTACGGTGTAATGGGAGGAAAACATGAGAAATACAGCACCATTGTTCTTCGTATGGCAGTGGACGGTATACTTAAAATTAACGTAAGCAAAAGTAAGCTATCATCTTCTGTTCAAAAGTAATGCTGTACAGTCATGGAGGTCTTATGATAGTCCTTCCTTAGTTCGTATGCGCTCTATTGTGATCTGGAACAACGTCATATTGTTAACTCATTCAATGTGTTCTGTAGATCCAGTGAAGGACTGAAGAAATATATTGTTAGATAGAAGATCTTGTCAGGAATTAATTATGCTGGCTATATTGAATTTCATCAGATTTCTGTATTCCATTTGCTTACATGGAAAAAACAAATTGTAATAAAAACTGATACTTAAGTGAACTGCTCTTTCAACGGAAGCCGTACCAAGCTACTATGTGCACAATTCCCACAACAATACACTGATAATGGAAATATAAGACTGTGTCTAAATGTTTTTTACAGACTAGGTAAGTCTGTATATAGAACATTGTCATTTATCACACATCTGGTGAAGAATTTTAATCCTTGTCTCTAGAAATCGATAATTTGTAATAGTTGTTGCAATTAAAATCTTTATTCCTTATGGAGGTGGAACACTGACATTTTGACAAAAGTTTCAGAAATGACTGCCCTTTGTCGCCCTTTGAGATGTTAGAAATTTTTCGTTTTTCATTACCGAGTCATAATCCTATAGCATGTATTTCTTCGTCTTTGCTTGTAGCACTGTTAGTTTTCGTTGTGTAGCTGTGGCTAATATCGAAAAAATTGAAGCGATTAAGTACTGAAATTATTTATAGTGCTGGAATTATTTAAATCGTGAAGTCTATCTGCTGATATTACTTTTAGTTATTTTGTGTTCATGGGATCTATCTTGGTGCACAAATCATTTTCGGAGGCATAGCTTACGTTTTCCAATTATGTAAATTACGCAGTACTACACAAAATTCGCATTGCTACCTCTGTAAATGTAAATTACGCAGTACTACACAAAATTCGCATTGCTACCTCTGGAAACCCCCCATGAACCATGGACCTTGCCGTTGGTGGGGAGGCTTGCGTGCCTCAGCGATACAGATAGCCGTACCGTAGGTGCAAACACAACGGAGGGGTATCTGTTGAGAGGCCAGACAAACGTGTGATTCCTGAACAGGGGCAGCAGCCTTTTCAGTAGTTGCAAGGGCAACAGTCTGGATGATTGACTGATCTGGCCTTGTAACAATAACCAAAACGGCCTTGCTGTGCTGGTACTGCGAACGGCTGAAAGCAAGGGGAAACTACGGCCGTAATTTTTCCCGAGGGCATGCAGCTTTACTGTATGATTAAATGATGATGGAGTCCTCTTGGGTAAAATATTCCGGAGGTAAAATAGTCTCCCATTCGGATCTCCGGGCGGGGACTACTCAAGAGGATGTCGTTATCGGGAGAAAGAAAACTGGCGTTCTACGAATCGGAGCGTGGAATGTCAGATCCCTTAATCGGGCAGGTACGTTAGAAAATTTAAAAAGGGAAATGGATAGGCTAAAGTTAGATATAGTGGGAATTAGTGAAGTTCGGTGGCAGGAGGAACAAGACTTCTGGTCAGGCGCATACAGGGTTATAAATACAAAGTCAAATAGGGGTAATGCAGGAGTAGGTTTAATAATGAATAGGAAAATAGGAATGCGGGTAAACTACTACAAACAGCATAGTGAACGCATTATTGTGGCCAAGATAGATACGAAGCACACACCTACTATAGTAGTACAAGTTTATATGCCAACTAGCTCTGCAGATGACGAAGAAATTGAAGAAATGTATGATGAAATAAAAGACATTATTCAGATAGTGAAGGGAGACGAAAAAGTGTAGGAAAAGGGAGAGAAGGAAACGTAGTGGGTGAATATGGATTGGGGCTAAGAAATGAAAGAGGAAGCCGCCTGGTAGAATTTTGCAAAGAGCACAACTTAATCATAGCTAACACTAGGTTTAAGAATCATGATAGAAGGTTGTATACATGGAAGAACCCTGGAGATACTAAAAGGTATCAGATAGATTATATAATGGTAAGACAGAGATTTAGGAACCAGGTTTTAAATTGTAAGACATTTCCAGGGGCAGATGTGGACTCTGACCACAATCTATTGGTTATGAGCTGTAGATTAAAACTGAAGAAACTGCAAAAAGGTGGGAATTTAAGGAGATGGGACCTGGATAAACTGAAAGAACCAGAGGTTGTAGAGAGTTTCAGGGAGAGCATAAGGGAACAATTGACAGGAATGGGGGAAAGAAATACAGTAGAAGAAGAATGGGTAGCTTTGAGGGATGAAGTAGTGAAGGCAGCAGAGGATCAAGTAGGTAAAAAGACGAGGGCTAGTAGAAATCCTTGGGTAACAGAAGAAATATTGAATTTAATTGATGAAAGGAGAAAATATAAAAATGCAGTAAATGAAGCAGGCAAAAAGGAATACAAACGTCTCAAAAATGAGATCGACAGGAAGTGCAAAATGGCTAAGCAGGGATGGCTAGAGGACAAATGTAAGGATGTAGAGGCTTATCTCACTAGGGGTAAGATAGATACTGCCTACAGGAAAATTAGGGAGACCTTTGGAGATAAGAGAACCACTTGTATGAACATCAAGAGCTCAGATGGAAACCCAGTTCTAAGCAAAGAAGGGAAAGCAGAAAGGTGGAAGGAGTATATAGAGGGTCTATACAAGGGCGATGTACTTGAGGACAATATTATGGAAATGGAAGAGGATGTAGATGAAGATGAAATGGGAGATACGATACTGCGTGAAGAGTTTGACAGAGCACTGAAAGACCTGAGTCGAAACAAGGCCCCCGGAGTAGACAACATTCCATTGGAACTACTGACGGCCTTGGGAGAGCCAGTCCTGACAAAACTCTACCATCTGGTGAGCAAGATGTATGAAACAGGCGAAATACCCTCAGGCTTCAAAAAGAATATAATAATTCCAATCCCAAAGAAAGCAGGTGCTGACAGATGTGATAATTACCGAACAATCAGTTTAATAAGCCACAGCTGCAAAATACTAACACGAATTCTTTACAGACGAATGGAGAAACTAGTAGAAGCCGACCTCGGGGAAGATCAGTTTGGATTCCGTAGAAATACTGGAACACGTGAGGCAATACTGACCTTACGACTTATCTTAGAAGAAAGATTAAGTAAAGGCAAACCTACGTTTCTAGCATTTGTAGACTTAGAGAAAGCTTTTGACAATGTTGACTGGAATACTCTCTTTCAAATTATGAAGGTGGCAGGGGTAAAATACAGGGAGCGAAAGGCTATTTACAATTTGTACAGAAACCAGGTGGCAGTTATAAGAGTCGATGGACATGAAAGGGAAGCAGTGGTTGGGAAGGGAGTAAGACAGGGTTGTAGCCTATCCCCGATGTTATTCAATCTGCATATTGAACAAGCAGTAAAGGAAACAAAAGAATAATTCGGAGTAGGTATTAAAATCCATGGAGAAGAAATAAAAACTTTGAGGTTCGCCGATGACATTGTAATTCTGTCAGGGACAGCAAAGGACTTGAAAGAGCAGTTGAACGGAATGGACAGTGTCTTGAAGGGAGGATATAAGATGAACATCAACAAAAGCAAAATGAGGATAATGGAATGTAGTCGAATTAAGTCGGTTGATGCTGAGGGAATTAGATTAGAAAATGGGACACTTAAAGTAGTAAAGGAGTTTTGCTATTTAGGGAGCAAAATAACTGATGATGGTCGAAGTAGAGAGGATATGAAATGTAGGTTGGCTATGGCAAGGAAAGCGTTTCTGAAGAAGAGAAATTTGTTAACATCGAGTATAGATTTAAGTATCAGGAAGTCGTTTCTGAAAGTATTTGTATGGAGTGTAGCCATGTATGGAAGTGAAACATGGACGGTAAATAGTTTGGACAAGAAGAGAATAGAAGCTTTCGAAATGTGGTACTACAGAAGAATGCTGAAGATTAGATGGGTAGATCACATAACTAATGAGGAAGTATTGAATAGGATTGGGGAGAAGAGAAGTTTGTGGCAAAACTTGACCAGAAGAAGGGATAGATTGGTAGGACATGTTCTGAGGCATCAAGGGATCACCAATTTAGTATTGGAGGGCAGCGTGGAGGGTAAAAATCGTAGGGGGAGACCAAGAGATGAATACACTAAGCAGATTCAGAAGGATGTAGGTTGCAGTAGGTACTGGGAGATGAAGAAGCTTGCACAGGATAGAGTAGCATGGAGAGCTGCATCAAACCAGTCTCAGGACTGAAGACCACAACAGCAACCTCTGGAAAAGTTTCTGCAATGATTTGTTGACGTTTTTTAGTTCATTAATTAACATGACTAGAAAACATGAACTCTGTTTTACAAAGTGATTTCGGCACCAGGATTATTTCCACCGATGGACTACTTGTGTTCGTTTCCAAACACCTTAAGTCATAATTAAGCTTTTATATTTATTTTTAATTTGCAGGGATTTTCAATTTCTTACTTTATGTCAGCACACAGGTTTTTGAATGTTTCTAAGGGAACAGAACTCTATTGTTATTTTATGATACTACTTGAAAGCTATTTTTATTTCTCGTACTGCCGTGGTGTAAACTGAAATTCTTCTGAAGTTACTCAGCTGCAAAAGGAGTAATGATGTAATGTGTTTCTAAATGAATTTTATTTCGAGATCTTAGAATATAACTGTCTACTATATATATGCTTATGTACGTCACACATGTCTTCATATTTTTAAAACAATAACTCTTTAACTTTAGCTGCGCTACCTCTGGACAAGAAGGAGCAACCGAATGAATCAACACCGATCAACACAGTGAAAGATCGCCGAATGCGCCGAAGTAAACTGCATGGTCAGCTTACCACTGTACTGATTTAATTTTAGCTTTTTGGTTCGGGTAGTATCCAAAGACGCTTTTAATATCCACTTATGGTTCTAGAAGGTTACATTTATTCGTTTAAGACTACATAAACTGTTCATCGTGGAAGTAAGATCTGATCGTTAAATTCTCATTACGTTGCATTTGGTATGATTAATTCATTTTGTACCCTTGTATAATATGCCGTGTCACTACCAAAATTTTGATACTTTGCACCTTATTTTAAAGGCAGTGTAAGGTAATTTACGTAGTTTAAGAGCAAGAATTCGCCCAGCTCTTAACTTAGTGGGATGATATAATTTATGTTCCAGTGTCAAAAGTTTGCTGTTATTTATGTGATGTACGTTTCCATTAGAATTCTCTGCTTTCTGTCATAAAAGTGAGTATCAGTTCAGGCTAGAGTGAGGCAATTAGGACCATCATAGTTTTTCAGTCATATTAATCCTACCTACCCAATCAACTCCTGGCTACCTCACTTAACAAGTCACACGGATAATATTTCTTGCCCATATCTACTAGAACTTTACTTGTAAAGTAGTGTAATGGTTTATCAGTTGGGCGTTCTTACAAGTCCCAAACTGTGAGAGGTACTAACTTTGCTTAGTAAAGTAAGTATCGTTATATTGCAGTCAAATATGAAACACTGGGAGGAACAAAATACGCCTGAAAATTTGAAATTTATTGCTTGTTTCAAATTCAGTTTAGATATGTGAAACTACGGTGTATTAAGGTGTGTTAGGAGATACGTACCTACTTATCATGTCATTGATTGATTGGAAGGCTACTTCATTAGAGGAGGAATTTGTTTTGAAATATCGAAATTGGCTTCCGATGTAACTGAATCTCTTACTTTCTGGAACTGAGAAGCTTCATAATTTGTGCCTATCACTTCTCTACTACTCTTGCATCACATCATGACGAACATTATTTTATAGATTATGGCAGCTTCTATTTTCTGAAATATTAGTGACTAAGGAACTACAACCATCTATGGAAAAGAAATTATTGATTCAGTATATAGTTTCGTTGTTGCGGTTTTTTCCTAACAGGTTATTCATAAAAAGTAATCCTCTGTTTTCCTAAGCTATCACAGACAAAATAACGAATTTTACTTGCTCCGTCACACAGTTTATCGGAACTGGTTGTATGAGACTGATTAGGTCTTCCGTTGTGTTAGGTTCAGTGGAGGCAACAGTGTCTCAGCTAACAGGAGTTGTAAGTTCGTGGATCTGGTGTCCCTCAGAACTTTACTCTCCCAGAAAATCTCCGAAACTTCTACGCTCTAGCATCAGACCGGCATGTCGTCATTTTAAAACAAGCTTGAGCACAGAGTGGGCATGACTGATACGGGAATCGAGCATGCACCAATGAAAGGAACCGTGTCATCATTTGCCGTAAGTCGTTTAAGGGCACAATGATAAATGTCAATTTCGATTACCTCCGTCCTGCCGAATGCATGTCCAGTGTCTGTTGTAGACCTGACTTGAATGGCACCAATGAAAGCATGAACGTGCTTGTGAACTATAATCGCTTTTGGTTGGACAGCAAAATCAATTTTTTGTTCGGATGTGAAGAGCACGTTTCTCTGTAATTGCATAGCAGACTAAAATATGTTTCAAAACTTGAATTTTAATCCAGATTCTGGGCTGTCAAGAGTGTCTTGGCTGCCCTGATAGTGATAGGATTACCCGCGGAAGGTTAAGTTACAGCAAGTTTGATTGCTGGTGAGGCAGCTTTTATGTCATGGAATGAGTTTAACAAAAGTCACACTTTGCTACATAGTGGTTTACACATTATTAGATTATAATGTTAAAGTTTAAAAGCGTCAGAACCACCTCATAGTATGATGTTATTAACCAACTTCAGCAATACGTCCAAAGGATCCTCAGTTATCGCTTCCGCTGAATAAGCTTTTTCCACTCATTTACTCTCCAAGGCGTGCTGTGTGCGTACACACTCATCTTTCGTTACCCCGCATGTTCTCCTAGAGCTTTCTCAACTACTTTGGCCTTCATCAAGCAAAATCATGTACGATCAGTGCTTCAGAATGTTCTTTTACCCACTTGAACCCTTCTTCTTTTACGTGCAGTCAGTTTCACTCCACTGAAGACGACTATGCTTTTTTTTTGTCCAGCCTATGTGTAAAGGGAATAGGAAGTAGGAACATAGCACGGTATTACTTATGCTTAATGAGAGAGTATTTAAGCGTTGAATAACTTGATTTCTTATGAAGGAGAAATATGAAGAAATAAATAAATTGGTTCTGCATATGGATGTAATAAAATATGAGAAAATAATCTTAATATCAGTAAGGCTTGAAAAGAAACTGAAATGCTACTTTTACAACATTCATTACCTGCGAATCTTCAGATAATGCTGGCTGAGGATCCACACCCAAAGACCCCGCATCCAATGGTGTGTACAGGAAGGCTTTCATTGAGGTACGCCCGTCATTGGCTGTCTTCAGATGCCTGTCCACGGCCACAGTGCGACCTTGGGAAGCTGCTGGCTGGGTTTTCTTAAGCGCCGGATTCAACCTGCGTGACGCCTGATCTGGTGGTACTTCACTCACAGGCCTTTCTGAAGCTGCTAACACTTCACGTAGCAAGGAAAGCCTCGGGTACAACCTCTGAGATTTCTGATCTGGTGGAGGTTCGGCCACATGCCTGTCTGAAGATGGTAATTCATTTTCTAGCCAATCACATAGCTCTTGCAGCGCAACCGATGTCTCATCCAGTGGTGGTTGGGGTCCTATTCTCTCTGATGCTGGTAACTCTTCACATCCATGAAAACGGTCCTCTGGCGTCGCATTTGTACCAAGCGCCGGATGCAAATCGTCCAATCTCTGATCCGGTTGTAGGTCTGCCGCAAGCATTTCTAAAACTGGTAACGCTTTATCTAGCAACGAAAGCCTCGGGTACAATCTGCGCGATTTCTGATCTGGTGGGGGTTCGGCCACATGCCTTTCTGAAGATGGTAATTCATTTCCTACCCAATCACATAGCTCTTGCAGCGCAGCCGATGTCTCATCCAGTGGTGGTTGGGGCCTTATTCTCTCTGATGCTGGTAACTCTTCAGATCCATGAAAACGGTCCTCTGGCGTCGCATTTGTACCAAGCGCCGGATGCAAATCGTCCAATCTCTGATCCGGTTGTAGGTCTGCCGCAAGCATTTCTAAAACTGGTAACGCTTTATCTAGCAACGAAAGCCTCGGGTACAATTTGCGCGATTTCTGATCTGGTGGGGGTTCGGCCACATGCCTTTCTGAAGATGGTAATTCATTTCCTACCCAATCACATAGCTCTTGCAGCGCAACCGATGTCTCATCCAGTGGTGGTTGGGGCCCTATTCTCTCTGATGCTGGTAACTCTTCAGATCCATGAAAACGGTCCTCTGGCGTCGAATTTGTACCAAGCGCCGGATGCAAATCGTCCACTCTCTGATCCGGTTGTAGGTCAGGCACAAGTTTTTCTAAAATTGGTAACGCTTTATCTTGCGAGGAAAGCCTCTGGTACAATATGCGCTTTTTCTGATCTTGTGGGGGTTCAGCCACAAGCCTTTCTGAAGCTGGTAACGATACATCTAGCGAGGAAAGCCTCCGGTAGAATCTGCGCGATGTCTGATCTGTTGGGGGTTCGCTCACAAGCCTTTCTGAAGATGGTAAAGCATCTGTTGCCAAATCACGTACCTCTGGCTGCGCAGCTGATGTCTGATCCGGTGGTGGTTGGGGCCCTATTCTCTCTGCTGCTGGTAACTCTTGCGTCGCATTTGTACCAAGAGCTGGATGCAAATCGTCCAATCTCTGATCTAGTGGTAACGCTTCATCTGGCAAGTCACGTCTCTCAGGTGACACAGCTGCATCTGGCCTGAAGAATTTAGTCTGAGGTACCGACAGTTTAGAAGGCTGCGGAACCACCAGTTCATTCACCACTGGAGACTCTGTACTGTCTTGTGTTTGCTCTGAGTTTGCGGGCTGGTGACTGGGACCGGCGACAGTCACACTGGGTAATGTTCCTTTCGATTTACTTTCTCTCGATATCGCAGTTTTGATTTGACTGGCATCTTCGTATTGGTTGGAGCACTGTGAGGGAATGCGCTGTGCTGATTCACATGGGCAGTAATCAGACGGCTCAGCTGGTAACAGGTCATCTTCTTCAGACAGCAGGCGCCACGCCTCTGACGGCGTCAGAGGCAAGCTCCGTTTGCTAGAGTCCCGACCGCTGCTGCCATCGTCTCGCTCCCTCGGTGAGTTCTCACCTGTTTGGTGAAAAAAAAAAATGCCCTTCGTCATTATTCCATAGACTTCTAGCATGATCTACATTACTAAATACATATCATTCAATGTTCTGGTACACATGTAGACATTAGTAAAGGCCTGCTAACAATGAAAATCTTTAGACTACTTTGTACGTCAATGCGACTGTTTTAGCTCCTCTGGCAAGTCTTTGTTGCTGGGAAAAGGGTCAGTAATGCACCAGCAGTAGTTGTAGCAATTTTATTTTTTGATTCGGAGATCACTTTTATAAGGATATCGGATATGACATGGTAGCAGAAACAGGTCAAAACAAAGAAGTCACTAGGACCTGGTGGAGTCCGAATTCAGGGTGCACTCTTTGGAATTTGTCCCATACTTAGCTGGCATTTGTCGCAAATCTATATCGCGAACGAAAATTTCGAGCACACAGAGTACGTTCTCTGATATTTGAGTGAATCCAAGACTTTTCCGTTAACACAACCCAGTACGTCGTCCTCTGGCGTCGGTGATCACTGGAGAAAAAGGCATCGTTAAGAGTGTCCCAAGGAATTGCAATAAGACTGGTCTGTAGGTCTCCATATACAAACATTGTCTGCCGCATAGGGTGAACAGCAATCTATGAACTGGCGTATATGGACGGTTGTAGGGAAGGTGAATGATCGACTTGGATTTATTGGGAGAATTCTAGCATACTGCAGCTCGTCATACTGATCATTTGTTCAACCCACTCTTGAATACTGCACGAATGCTTAGGATTACTACAATGTAGGATTAAAGAAAGACACGTTAGCAATTTAGAGGCGTACTCCTAGATTTAGCAGCGGTAGGTTCGATCAAAAGGCAAGTGGTACAGAAATGTTTCTTGAACTGAAATGGGATTCCTGAAGAACATAAGACACTATTTTCGCAAAACGCTATTAAGAGAATTTAGAGAACCGGCATCTGCGACTGACTGTGGAACGATCCTACTGCCATCTACGTACATCTCGCACAAGTACCCCGAAGAAAAGGCAGAGGTCAAGGATTGAAGGGAAGCGTACAACAGACATCCTCTTTCCCTTTCTTCATTTTCTAGTGGATCAGGTAAGGGAACGACTAAAAGTGTTAAAAGGCCATGCCAGTCACCCTATGGTAACTGGAAAAATGGGTAATTTAAAGTGGTTGTGGTTGCATTGAAGTTTAAGGATCAGAAAATATTAAGATACTTATTGGCCTAGCTTGACGAGGAGGGGGAAAATAGTTGGCCATGGCTTTATGGCTGATCCTGTGCCAACCCGAATTCTGCCTGAAGTAATTTACAGAAACCACAGTGAGTCTAAATCAGAATGGCTGGATAGAGATTCGAGCCGTAACCGCACAAATATACGGCCAACCTGTCGGAAACAGCGCCTCCTACGTTATTTAACAGCGTAAAGATCTAGCACTACTCTATTCATTCATATCACGTACGAATCACTTCAGGGGTTATACGACCCGCCGCATCCATGGCATTTATATGGCATACATGTCGCCCAGGGCTCTGAAAACGACGGGCACCTCAGGGAGCTCAGCATTGGTTTGCTGGCTACGGACTTGGCGAACCTGAGTTTCCTGTTCTGTGGACGGCGAGCGCCGCCAGTCTTCTGTGGGCGTGCTTCAGTGACGACGGTGCGGTGCGCTGGTGGAACGTTGTGTGTCACAGGAAACGGGGATCTTGGCTTAACCGCCCGTATCACGAGGAGGGTAGAAATCTCTACAGAAAAAGTTTTACTGCACGCCAATAGCATGCATGGCTCTTGAGGCGTAACAGTCGCTAGCGGCAATAACTGGGAAACGTGCGGCGCCTCACATGTGTGAAGAGTACCCAGGTAAGCGGTGCTCTCTGTCCGTGATGTCCCTATGTCCCTAGCTGCTCGTGGAGTCGACCAGATGGCACCCTCGAACTTGCCCAAACTACCTCCCAGTGGAATTGGTGTACAGCTGGTGGGTATCAACTCCCAAAGGAACGAGAGGGATCTTGTCGTCTGCAGTCCTGATACAGGAATTATTCCTAACAGTTCAGTTTATAGTAACAGAACGCTCGTTGATAGAGAGACTGTATTTTTAATAATTAAAAGAAAAGAGGGCACGTCTGAAAAAGCTTCACCTTTCTACATGCAAAAGGGTTTAGCGGGCACTGATGACACCCTAAAATCTGTAAAGCGGCTCAGGAATAGGACAGTGTTGGTTGAAACGCGTGGTTCCCAACGAGCAACAAACCTCCACACACCTTAAGGCCCCTGGGAAGATATTAGACAAACGAAGCTACCACAACACCTTGAATTAAAGCAAACGTGTGGAGTCGTACTGAGACATTATAGATACTTCAAAAGAAGAGCTGAAGGATGACTGGCACTGGTTGCTGACACTGCAGAGTTTCCAGCACTCCAGTACGCCACACCCCCGTAAGCAGAGCAGTACTGTGACTGCGGTGCAAAAAAATCAGATCGCTCCAATACTTTCGAGTACAGCCACTGCGATTGGCTGTTTCGTTCTAATGCCCACTAAAATATTATGCAGTGATTGATTGTTTCATTTTAACACCACGGTGATGTTGTCAGCGGAAGGGTTGCCGAAGTGGTATTGTTAAGATGTGGCTTGCTGCACGATGATAATGATGGCGCCATTGATAAGGGGACGCGCTTAGCGCCATCTTGGATGGTGACGTCATTGTCCCAACATACAGGCCACTCACACTAGCACTTTCTAGCTTCTTCGTCGGCGGTGTGGCAAGGTTTAACAATACATGCAAGTGCAAAATGAACAAGACTCAGCGTGGATATACCTACTACAGTAATCCAAAAGGGCTGTGTTCAAAGACAGAAGTTAATATTACTACCTATTATGATCTGTTTTGCCTTATTTTATTACTACGATAAATGTTTTGTACCCACATTTACTGGTGTTTAGCGTCTTGAAAGTAGGGCATGGCAGTCGACCATGGCCTATCTGGCTCTATGCTCTTTGAGCCAACAAGCGTGACAACATATTATCTGCTTCGCGAGGTTTTGATGCAATGAGAGAAGGCGCGGAACGCAAACTCAGTAGCAGATCAGATCTTGTATACTGTTTGTCAGGCTGAGATCTACAGCAGGAGAACGAAAAATAATTGCCCAATTTACTACTCGAACTTTAAGATTGCCAATCAAAATATCTACGGGTGTACTGCCGGTCTACAGTGTCCAACGGGCACAATATTTCGGCGATCATACATGTCGCCATCATCAGGTGAACTGACGGACTGAGCTCCTGTGAACGTGCCGGCACGGAGATCCGTACACTATGGCTGCTCAGGGGGAACTGGGTTCGGTCGCGGCGGCGGCCGATTTAAATACCCTCCGCCCGCGGCGCGCTCACTCCGCCGTCCGCGCCCCGCGCCACGGTCGCGCGGTGGAACCGATTGCGACGGCGTCTGAGATGACGTCACTGTGATGGCTCTGTCCGCCGTGGTCGTCAGAACTATACATTTGCTCGATTTACTCTTGATTAACCCAATCGCTGGTTCCCAAGCCTTGCTAAGATTATAGCCACAGTCACGGTTTATGAGGTCGTCATTGGTGCGAATTTCGATGGCCTCTCTAACATCGCTGTCCCAGTATCTTGACGTCTGTACCAGAATCCTCGTGCGTTCATACTCCATAGCGTGATTTTCCGACAAACAATGTTCAGCGACCGCCGACTTGCTCGGATACATCAGTCAGTGTGCTTCTGGTGTTCACGGCATCGATCCTCGACGGTACGCATCGTCTGACCAATATACGACTTGCCACATTGACACGGAATCTGGTACACGCCGGCCTTCCTCAAACCGAGGTCATCTTTGGCGCTCCCCACCAGTGCACGAGTTTCATTCGGAGGACAAAACACAGTTCCGACCCGGTGTTTCTTCAAAATGCGGGCGATTTTCCCCGAGAGTGCGCCTGTATATGGGATAAACGCAGTGCCTACCTCCTCCCTCGTGATTTCATCCATCTCCACAGGTTGTGCTGTAGTGGGTGAGCGGAGAGCACGTTGAATCTGCCACTCTGAGTACCCATTTTTTCGAAATACAGTTCTCAGATGTTCCAATTCCTGGGGTAGACTCTCTGCGTCAGAGAGGCTTGGGAACCAGCGATTGGGTTAATCAAGAGTAAATCGAGCAAATGTATAGTTGTGACGACCACGGCAGACAGAGCCATCACACTGACGTCATCTCAGACGCCGTCGCAATCTGTTCCACCGTGCGACCGGGGCGCGGGGCGCGGTCGGCGGAGTGAGCGCGCCGCGGGCGGAGGGTATTTAAATCGGCCGCCGCCGCGACCGAACCCAGTTCCCCCTGAGCAGCCATAGTGTACGGGCCCACGTTCACAGGAGCTCAGTCCGTCAGTTCACCTGATGATGGCGACAGGTATGATCGCCGAAATATTGTGCCCGTTGGACACTGTAGACCGGCAGTACACCCGTGGATATTTTGATTATCAAATACGCCGGGAGAAACTCAAGAATCACTTTAAGATTGCCAATTACCACCACAGAAATGACCATTAAAATGTTGTCGGAAAGCTAAAAGTGGAACAAGACTTTTGACTTCAAAGAAAGATTTAATCTTGATAACCCAAGTGAACATGCTCCAAAGTGAGTTGAAAAACATATTACTGCTATCCATATGCATCTTGCATCTTGCATTGCAAGGAAATGATACCGTCTAGGTCACCTGTTGGATTACAGGTTTCGATCTTCAATAAAAATCACCTTTAGATCCGTATAAAAGGTAGCAGGAGAAAATGAGGGGCAACTGTACAAATATGAGATTATTGTGATGTAATAAAGATAGAAACAATTGCACTGCAAAATTCAAAACCACATACCAGTGGCTCGCCCCACTATCAAACCTAGATGGCGCCTTCTTGTGAGTACTTTCCTTTGTCTTCCGTAAACTTGTACATTTCTAATCTTTTGTTGCAACAATTAATAAGTATCACATCTCATATTTTCACAGTATGTACTTTTAGTTTTTATGTTCTCTGTGCTACTACTTCAAAATTTTAGCGTATCTTGAAAGCGGATGTTATATACGTGGGACCGCTGTAAACATACACGTCTCCACAGACTATTGCGGGACCGATATCATAACTTCCCTTACGTCTTCATCTGTACAGTATTTAGTGAATCTTTGCCGTAATAACAAGTTGCTATTTCCAGTAATATGTATGAGTTTCTATACGATATTTTACTTTCACCATGTCACTGTTTGTATCTTTTCAATGTCACTTTGTTATCCCTCCCATTTTTCCTCCTTTCTCATTGCGTGGATCTGATTGCAACCTGTGTTATGGCTCGCAACCTGTAATCCAAAAGAAACACAGCAAATTATCCAGACGGTGTCGTTTTTAGTGTTTCTAACCTCGATCGGTAAAAACGGAACCCTTATAGGATTATTTCGTCCTCTGTCTGTCTGACTGCCTGCCCGACCGTTAAGACCCTTCTTTCTCAGGGACGGTTTGAGGTGTCATGTTGGCGTTTATGCCACGTACGAAGATCTACTATCACTTGACGGTTTAGAAAATGTTAGCTTCTAGGCCAATGCAATCAAAAGATACGACCATTTACCTTGCGTGTTTCAACTGTTTCAAACTCATTTACCAAAACGTATAGCGTACTTACCGTTGACTCAGAATTATGAAATTTCACATGGCGCAAGGTTCTACAGTACAAGTAAAGGTTAACACCCGAAAACTGTTAATTTGAATTGTATCACATAAAAATACGTTTCTGACATTTTTGTCCGTCTCTCTGCCTGTCCGTCAGTTAAGATCCCTTTCTTCCAGAAATCTGCAGGAGTATCAAGTTCAAATTTATGTCACAAACTAAAGTCTACAGTCCTTTTGCAGTGTCATAAAGGTAAGGTTCTAAGTCAAAGCAATGCAAAAATACGGCTGTAAGGAAAAAAAAAACCTTTTTCTCAGGGACTAGCAGAAGCATCTAGTTGAAATTTATGTCACAAACTAAGGTCTACAGTCCCTTAGCGATGTAAATAAATTGAGTTTCTAAGTCAGTGCAGTCAAAGGATACCGGCACACATGTCACATATTGTGATACACGCTAGCTCACTCATCAAAATCTACAGATGAAACTACGACGGCATGCTGGAAACTAATGCATCTGAATATTTTATTTGAAAACTCTAAAAGCATTTTCAATAAAACAAACGTTATTAACATTCTACATATTTATAATTCATCTCTATGTATTTATTTCTCAACACAGCGACCTAATCGGCGGATATATTTCTCGTTGTAGTTGGCAGAAGTGCCAACACCGTGTTACTAGAGGAGGCCGAAATGCACGCGATTTAGCTCACGCAGGCTGGCGTGAGAAGGGAAGGACTATACTGACGTGAGGTCTGGAACATGATAAGGATTTAGAATTTAGAAAGCGGACGTAGCTAGTGTGATACTTAACTTTAATCCATTAATGATGAACGTCGCTCTTGACGGTACATGATTCACAATAGTATCTGTTCAGAATACATTCTCATACATAGTAACTGAATATGGCGCCTTGTTAGGTCGTAGCAAATGACGTAGCTGAAGGCTATGCTAAACTGTCGTCTCGGCAAATGAGAGCGTATGTAGTCAGTGAACCATCGCTAGCAAAGTCGGCTGTACAACTGGGCGAGTGCTAGGGAGTATCTCTAGACCTGCCGTGTGGCGGCGCTCGGTCTGCAATCACTGATAGTGGCGACACGCGGGTCCGACGTATACTAACGGACCGCGGCCGATTTAAATGCTACCACCTAGCAACTGTGGTGTCTGGCGGTGACACCAAATTTCTCCTAGAGAGAGAGACCAGTTTTCTGATACCTTCACTGTAGAATGTTTGACTTTGCTGACTGAACAGGAAACTCACCTCTGCTTGCACCACTTCTTCATTGTCACAGTGAAGCCGTGGGAGACGTTCTTTAAGTTCTGGAAGCAGCTGAAGGTCGGAAGGGGCCAAGTCGCGACTGTAAGGAGAGTGATCGATGACAGTAAACGGAAGGTGTCGCATTGTCATAAATGTCGTAACGCTCGTGTGTGGTGTGGCATTTTCATGCTGAAGGAGAGGCTGCTCCATGTGTGGACGAATTGTCAGACGTGGAAACACGATTACAGCACGCTGTTTCTCGCCCGTCGGCATAGTTACATGATACAAAGCTATGCTACAAGGGGTCCTCTAGCGGCAGAGGGCGTAAAATGTGTAGCAATGACGAATGAAGGTGTAGACTATCAATAACGTTTGTTTAGTTTAGAAAAACTTAAAGACCACTCACGTAAAAAATTTGGAGGCATTACAGCACTCCATTTTATCTACATGTACTTTAAAACCGAAAGTTCGCGAGATCGAATCTCAGTCGGAACACGAAGTATTCAGCCTTCTTTTCGTCCTAGCCTTCAACTCTGAATGATGTGAGGAGTCGCCAGAAACAACACGTGGTTCCTATTCCACTTTTTTTTTCCTTTATTGATTTTCATTTCCCCCCGAAGGGGGCGGGCTGGCAGCAGCTTAGGACGCTGCTCTACAGACTACAGACTTTTTTAAAAACGGAAGAAGAAAAGAAACAAGAAAAACAGGCGATAAAACGGTGACTCAAAGTGTAAAATGGCGGAAAAATGCGGAAAGTTAAAACAGAAAGCAAAGGGGTTGGCAATGTTCATAAAATACATGGAAATCAGACAAGTAACATAGTAGACACACAATTAAGAAAAAACATGGCGACAATCTGGTTTCTGTTTGCAACAGATAAAAAAAATAATCACACCCAGCGACAGTATGACGGCCATTCGCAACACTTCCCAAAAGACACACAACACGGAACACTCACTGTAAAACACTCACTGTAAAACACTGCACGAAAATGGCGGCACAAAGATGACACTCCCAAGCCAAGGGCAAATGGGGGGGGGGGGGGGCTGGATGAGGGGGAAAAACAAGGAGGGAGGAGAGGTGCAAAAATGGTTCAAATGGCTCTGAGCACTATGGGACTTAACATCTATGGTCATCAGTCCCCTAAAACTTAGAACTACTTAAACCTAACTAACCTAAGGACAGCACACAACACCCAGCCATCACGAGGCAGAGAAAATCCCTGACCCCGCCGGGAATCGAACCCGGGAACCCGGGCGTGGGAAGCGAGAACGCTACCGCACGACCACGAGATGCGGGCAGGGAGGAAAGGAAAAAACGAAAAAGGGAGGGGGAACCAAGGAGGGAGAGGACTCATAAGGGGGGAGGGGGGCAGGGCAGACGCGAGAGGGAATGACAAAAGGCAGAGGAGGGAAATGCAAAAGGACTCGGAGGAGAGAAGAGGGCAGAGAGAGGGGAGGTGGGGCAAAAAGAGGATGGAAGGGGGGGGGAGAGGGAGTCCGGGAAAAGGACAGAGGAAGGGAGGGGGAGTGAGGTTCAGAGTTCCCTATTCCTCGTTCAGTTGTAGGTCTCTTTTGCCCAGTTGGATAACTGGGGTAGGTTACACTCAAGCCACCGAAGGGGCTTTCAACGCAAATACTTGCACTCTATTACCGATCCACAAGAAATAATAGTTACTGTTGTCAGTGCACATACACTATGTGATCAAAAATATTCGGACACCTCCGAAAACATACGTTTTACATATTAGGTGCATTGTGCTGCCACCTACTGCCAGGTACTCCAAATCAGCAACTTCTGTGGTCATTAGACATCGTGAGAGAGCAGAACGTGGCCCACGGAACTCGCATACTTCGAACGTGGTCAGGTGATTGGGTGTCACACGTGTGATATCTCTGTATGCGAGATTTTCACACTCCTAAACTTCCCTAGGTCCTCTGTTTCGGATGTGATAGTTAAGTGAAAACGTGAAGGGACACGTACAGGCCGACCTCGCGTGTGGACTGACAGAGACTGCCGTCAGTTGAAGAGGGTCATAATGTGTAGTAGGCAGACATCTATCCAGACCATCACACAGGAATTTCAAACTGCATCAGGATCCACTGCAAGTACCATGACAGTTAGGCGGAAGGTGAGAAAACCTGGATTTCATGGTCGAGCGGCTGCTCATGAGCCACACGTCACGCTGGTCAATGCCAAACGACGCCTCGCTCGGTGGAAAGAGCGTAAACATTGGACGATTGAACAGTGTAAAAACGTTGTGTGGAGTGGCGAATCACGGTACACAATGTGGCGATCCGATTGCAGGGTGTGGGTGTGGCGAATGTCCGATGAACGTCATCTGCCAGCCTGTGTAGTGCCAACAGTAAAATTCAGGAGCGGTGGTGTTATGGTGTGTCGTGTTTTTCATGGAGGGAGCTTGCACCCCTTTTGTTTTGCTTGGCACTATGACAGCTATTTTAAGCACCTTCTTGCCTCCTGCTGTTGAAGAACAATTCGGGGATGGGGATTTCAGCTTTCAACACGATCTAGCACCTGTTCGTAATGCACGGCATGTGGTGGAGTGGTTACGCGACAATAACAGCCCTGTAATGGACTGGCCTGACCTGAATCCTACAGAATACGTTTGGTATGTTTTGGAACGGTGACTTTGTGCCAGGCCTCAGCGACCGACATCGATACCTCTGCTGAGTGCAGCACTCCTTGAAGAATGGGCTGTCATTCCCCAAGAAACCTTCCAGCACCTAATTGAATGCATGCGTGCGAGAGTGGAAGCTGTCATTAAGGCTAAGGGTGGGCCAACACCATACTGAATTCCAGCATTACCGAAGGAGGGCACCACGAAATTGTAAGTCATTTTCAGCCAGGTGTCATGATACTTTTGGTCACACATTGTAATTAATTTTGTACGGGACCGTCAGAGGGCGAGTGTAACTCGCATTTCTCTCGTCTTTGATTACAGTCACAGCGGTCACTGGTCCAAGAAACACGATGTCCTCTTTAAGAAATTGTTTTTCTCGCACATCGTCTTCGGGAGAAGAGGTAGGAAAAAGTGACGATGGTACTACATGCACACATCTCCATTCACGTACAGTGATTGCTGGAGTACTAATGAAGAAGTTGATGTATTTCACGTTAGTCTGTTTCAAAAGCTTTATAGCTTAAAAATCGTGAATGGGAAAGCACATCACCGAATCGACACGGGTTTTACTTGCACTGGTGTACCGACGCGCTCGCTACTGTCGCGGTGGTTGTCGCGGCGGCCGCCAGGCGTCTCACCTGCTTCTTTGTCGTCCGGCTGCCGGAAGAAGTCGTCGTAGAAGCCGAAGCGGCCGCTCCCGGCCAGCAGGGCCGCCCGCTGCCGAGGCGACAGTTGGGAATCCAACGCGCGGCCTGCTCCGGAATCTCTGCGTTTCCCCGGAAATCTCCGACAACAATCACCCAAGTAACGCACGAAAACATAAAAGCGAAAGACTCTATTCTAATATCCACTTCAGTTATCAGAGGGTTTACTATTATTTTCTTCCAAACGGCATCGAACACAGTCTATTCACTTAATCAGCAGAGGCTGCAATTGTTTACGGCGTACCTGACACCCATCATATTCCCCCCACTCCCGACCTCCCACACCGTCACATTTACACTGCACTCATCTAATCCACATCCAGACTCACCGTTTAATAGAATGTAAAGTGAAAAGTGACATTTATATCCTTATGTTTCGACGGCAAAAGGCCTATCTACGAGGGACGTTCAATAAATATTACAATACATAATGAGATTTTCACTCTGCAGCGGAGTGTGCGCTGATACGAAACTTCCTGGCAGATTAAAACTGTGTGCCCGACCGAGACTCGAACGCGGGACCTTTGCCTTTCGCGGGCAAGTGCTCTGCCAACTGAGCTACCGAAGCACGACTCGCGCCCGGTACTCACAGCTTTACTTCTGCCAGTACCTCGTCTCCTACCTTCCAAACTTTACAGAAGCGCTCCTGCGAACCTTGCAGAACTAGCACTCCTGAAAGAAAGGATATTGCGGAGACATGGCTTAGCCACAGCCTGGGGGATGTTTCCAGAATGAGATTTTCACACTGCAGCGGAGTGTGCGAGTCTCGGTCGGGCACACAGTTTTAATCTGCCAGGAAGTTTCATTACAATACATATTTTTCCGGTCATGTTTCGGCTTAAAAAATTCGGAATTTGTTGTGGTACATCGTGGAATATTCCCGATTGAGCCGCTACAGTTTGATGAAGATCCGATAGGTGGCGGCGCTATAGATTGCCTTCCAGATGGTGTCTGTAACAGGGATTTGATTAGATTCAGTTTGCGTTCTATAGACCCAAACATGATATGACTGTTGTGGGTGTGGAACATGTCAGAAAGTATAATATAAAAAACATAAAACATATGAATATAATGCTTACTACACAGAACATTTGTCAGGAGGTAAGTCTCAAACCATTTCGCAGCATTGCCGGTGACGCCATAACATTCTAATTTACTTAATAGAATGCTGTGATTCACAGAGTCAAAGGCTTTTGGCAGGACACAGAAAATGCTAGTAGCCTCTAATTTATTATGTAATGAATTAAGTACATTATCACTGTAAGTGTAAATAGCTTTTCTACGTCAGAACCATTAAGAAACCCAAACTGTGACTTCGACAATATATTACACTCCTGGAAATTGAAATAAGAACACCGTGAATTCATTGTCCCAGGAAGGGGAAACTTTATTGACACATTCCTGGGGTCAGATACATCACATGATCACACTGACAGAACCACAGGCACATAGACACAGGCAACAGAGCATGCACAATGTCGGCACTAGTACAGTGTATATCCACCTTTCGCAGCAATGCAGGCTGCTATTCTCCCATGGAGACGATCGTAGAGATGCTGGATGTAGTCCTGTGGAACGGCTTGCCATGCCATTTCCACCTGGCGCCTCAGTTGGACCAGCGTTCGTGCTGGACGTGCAGACCGCGTGAGACGACGCTTCATCCAGTCCCAAACATGCTCAATGGGGGACAGATCCGGAGATCTTGCTGGCCAGGGTAGTTGACGTACACCTTCTAGAGCACGTTGGGTGGCACGGGATACATGCGGACGTGCATTGTCCTGTTGGAACAGCAAGTTCCCTTGCCGGTCTAGGAATGGTAGAACGATGGGTTCGATGACGGTTTGGATGTACCGTGCACTATTCAGTGTCCCCTCGACGATCACCAGTGGTGTACGGCCAGTGTAGGAGATCGCTCCCCACACCATGATGCCGGGTGTTGGCCCTGTGTGCCTCGGTCGTATGCAGTCCTGATTGTGGCGCTCACCTGCACGGCGCCAAACACGCATACGACCATCATTGGCACCAAGGCAGAAGCGACTCTCATCGCTGAAGACGACACGTCTCCATTCGTCCCTCCATTCACGCCTGTCGCGACACCACTGGAGGCGGGCTGCACGATGTTGGGGCGTGAGCGGAAGACGGCCTAACGGTGTGCGGGACCGTAGCCCAGCTTCATGGAGACGGTTGCGAATGGTCCTCGCCGATACCCCAGGAGCAACAGTGTCCGTAATTTGCTGGGAAGTGGCGGTGCGGTCCCCTACGGCACTGCGTAGGATCCTACGGTCTTGGCGTGCATCCGTGCGTCGCTGCGGTCCGGTCCCAGGTCGACGGGCACGTGCACCTTCCGCCGACCACTGGCGACAACATCGATGTACTGTGGAGACCTCACGCCCCACGTGTTGAGCAATTCGGCGGTACGTCCACCCGGCCTCCCGCATGCCCACTATACGCCCTCGCTCAAAGTCCGTCAACTGCACATACGGTTCACGTCCACGCTGTCGCGGCATGCTACCAGTGTTAAAGACTGCGATGGAGCTCCGTATGCCACGGCAAACTGGCTGACACTGACGGCGGCGGTGCACAAATGCTGCGCAGCTAGCGCCATTCGACGGCCAACACCGCGGTTCCTGGTGTGTCCGCTGTGCCGTGCGTGTGATCATTGCTTGTACAGCCCTCTCGCAGTGTCCGGAGCAAGTATGGTGGGTCTGACACACCGGTGTCAATGTGTTCTTTTTTCCATTTCCAGGAGTGTATTTGCGGTCATAAGCTTAAGGAGACACTTGAACACAATGTTTCCAAAATTTTTGAAAAAGCGGGTAAAAGTGAAATTGGTCGATAGTTTGATGGTATCTCTTTATCCCCTTGTTCTAAAGAGGCTTAATTAAACTCAGCAGCTGGCCATGCTGGCCGAGCGGTTCTAGGCGCTGCAGTCCGGAACCGCATGACCTCTACGGTCGCAGGTTCGAATCCTGCGTCGGGCATGGGTGTGTGTGATGTCCTTAGGTTAGTTTGGTTTAAGTAGTTCTAAGTTCTAGGGGACTGATGACCTCAGAAGTTAAGTTCCACAGTGCTCAGAGCCATTTGTTAAATTCAGCATATTTTAGCCAGGAGGTGTGTTTAGAAAAAGAGAGGTGTCACTGAGTTTCTTTTGACGGCAAACTAGAGCGTCGCAGATATTCATAAGTGTTTCCGATATGTTTACGGAGATCTGGCAGTGAACAAAATCGCGGTGAGTCGTTGGGCGAGATGTCCGTCATCACCCCAAGGTCGGGCAAACCTGTCCAATCCCTTGTGCGCATGCACGTCGCACACTTCTCTCGTACCTGCAGTGTTGGAATGTGCGGATACTCTCATTCGAGGCGATCGATGGATCGCGGTCCAGCACCTCACTTCTCAGTTGAACGTCTGACAAGTCTGCGCACCCTAGAGGAGCCCACAAACTGTCATTGGCCTGTTCTTCCTCATCCACCCTACATCCCGGATTTCACACCTTTCGATTTCCATCTGTTCGGCCCAATGAAGGGTCTTTCCGCGGGAAGGATTATGTGAATGTTGGGGAGAGTTTTCTTGGCAACAGAGGGATAATAATAGGATGTGCTGGAAATAATACCAACCTGATTTCAGAAAAAAAGTGTTGCAGCACTTATTGAACGCCGCCGGCCGGTGTGGCTGAGCGATTCTAGGCGCTACAGTCTGGAACCGCGCGACCGCTACGGTCGCAGGTTCGAATCCTGCCTCGGGCATGGGTGTGTGTGATGTCCTTAGGTTAGTTAGGTTTAAGTAGTTCTAAGTTCTAGGGGGACTGATGACCTCAGATGTTAAGTCCCATAGTGCTCAGAGCCATTTGAACCATTTGATTTTATTGAACGCCACCCGTACCTGTAGTAAATAATATAGCGTGTTCAGTCAGTCGCAGTGAAGAGGACCGCCGCAAAGATGGTAGAACCGTCTATTCCACAGCTATTTTAGTGTTTTATAATAACGCAGTTGTAAGGGTTCAAAATTTAAAACAGCAAATTTTAAATCTGATTTGGTCGCCTCTGCTCCTTGGGTGGTCAACTTTATGTTAAATAAAGCCTTATAAATGTGTTAAATGTGTATGTGTATGTTGTGTGTTTCATGTACTTTTTTTTTTGTAAGTTTGTAGTAGTGGAGGCAATGTAATACAGTCGTACAGTTGCGAGAAGATGGTTTGCGACAAAGCGGAACTCAGAGCCGTACGGAATAAGCAACCGCGCAGCTGTCCACACCAGCATCAGTGGGCGGCCGCATGTAATAACAATTTGATTGATAAACGTGGAGGAGACGCTGTTCGTTTGCTTTGAAAATGGTTCAAAATGAAATTAACATAGGGGTTACGGTCTGTAGGGTATTGGCTTGAGAAATGTGTAGTTCAGGCGGCCGCAAAAATTGTGATAGCGCGACAACGATTTGTTGAAGTCGGCTTTGCTCATCCGGTAAGTCACGTGGGACCATCCGACCGCCGTGTCATCCTCAGTGGAGTGCGGATAGGAGCGGCGTGGGGTCAGCACTCCACTCTCCCGGCCGTTATGACGGTATTCTTGACCAAAATCGCTACTATTCGGTCGAGTAGCTCCTCAATTAGCATCACGATTCTGAGTGCACCCCGAAAAATGGCAACAGCGCATGGCGGCCTGGATGGTTACCCATCCAAGCGCCGACCACGCCCGACAGCGCTTAACTTCGGTGATCTCACGGGAACCGGTGTATCCACTGTGGCAAGGCCGTTGCCTCTATCAGTACGAGGCAGTATTATTTTTTCATAGGAGAGTTTATTTATGTGGATAGGTATCGAGAGTTCGAGTGTCGAGATCTGAGTCTATTAAAGGTTAATTTGTGGGCAATTCTCTATGATTAACTCAGTAATACTGGGTGCATTGGAACTGCTGTTGAACTTTTGTGTGTTTGACGAGGTTAAATTGATTTGTTTGGAGGTACTTAGTTCGGATAGGAGATCAAACTATTCCGAAGTAATAAAAGTAGTGCGTCTATCTACCTCGCTCAGAGTTACTTGAGTCGAAGCTTTTGGATACATTGTGGTATTGTTGTGGATTTGTAGGCACGTGTGAGATTGTAGCTCCGCTGTTAGGTTAAGTGATTTTGTTTTTTCATAAACTGTGAACAAGTGGGCGGAGTGTTGTACGCAAATAGCAGTTGATGATTGATTTAATTCTGGGGCTCAGATTTCAAGTTTTGGCTGGTTGGTTGATTGATTTTGGGGAGGGAACCAAACAGCGAGGTCATCGATCCCATCGGATAAGGAAAGGATTGGGAAGGAAATCGTCCGTGCCCTTTCAAAGGAACCATCCAGGCATTTGCCTGAAGCTATGTAGGAAAATCACAGAAAACATAAATCAGGATGGTTTGAATCGTCCCCCCCCCCACCCCCCTCCGAATGTGTATCCAGTGTGCTTACCACTGCGCGACCTCGCTCGGTATTTCAGGTTTTAATTGAATAAGTGACCACTGAACCATCTGAGCAAATACAGTTAGAGCATATACTTTGAACAGAAAGGTACGAGTGGCTTAAATTAGCGCCATTAGTTTACACGATGTATTGGTCCAACGCCTAAACCGACTCTGAAGCCTAATCTGTTAAAAGACAGCCGGCCAGTGTGGCCGAGTGGTTCTAAGGCACTTCAGTCTGGAACCGTGCGACCGCTACGGTCGCGGGTTCGAATCCTTCCTTGGGCATGGATGTGTGTGATGTCCTTAGGTTACTTAGGTTTAAGTAGTTCTAAGTTCTAATGGACTGATGACCTCAGATGTTAAGTCCCATAGTGCTCAGAGCCATTTGAACCACATTTTTTGTTCACACTTCTTCCCTCTCAAAATATAAAATATTCTGGGTTTTCATCTGGGAATCTGGTGTCCAGGGGATTACGACAAACTCGTTCTGGTGCCCTCAGAACCACGTACGTAGCTAGAATCTGTGCGAAACGCATTCTCCTGCTGGTACATGCCATCATGCGGAGGAAAAGCTGCATACTGGGGTAGACTGGTCCCAGAGGACAGATACGTACTTGAGTTGATCATTGTGACTTCCAGGATGAGGAGATCACACAGAGAATGCCACCAAAACTTTCTCCGGAACGTAAAGCTCCCTTTCCGGCATGTACTCTTCCGACGATCGGAAGGCCATGTGTCAGATGGAGGATAAAACGTGATTCATCTAAAAAATCCACTTGTCGATACTCAGCCGACTTCCAATCGCACGGTTGGCGTGCAAATTCCAAACTTCATCGCCGGTGAAAAGCAGTCAGCATGTGTGTATGAATCAGGTACCTGCTGCAGAGGCCCATACGCAGCTACGTTTGCTGACAGGTCATTGAGCAGACACCAGTGGTAGGCCGTTCGTTCATCTGGGCGGTCAGTTGCTCAGCACTTGCATATCTGTTCACCCGCACACATATCCGCAGCTGTCGCTCACCCTTGTCATCCATGGCCCGTGGTGCATCACAGATGCCTCGGCGCCTGTTCTGGATAGCACCATTTTGCCATACACGGTATACTTTAACCACAGCATTGATCAGTTTACAAAGTTAGCCGTTTCGGAAATGCTTCTACCCTAAGCCCGAAAGCCAACGACCGTGTCCATTTGCAGGCGGGGAAAATCGCTGCGTTTCCTCATTGCGTCAACGACTGCACTGTTTTCCGTGTCCCCCCGACACGCTTTATACACTCCTGGAAATTGAAATAAGAACACCGTGAATTCATTGTCCCAGGAAGGGGAAACTTTATTGACACATTCCTGGGGTCAGATACATCACATGAACACACTGACAGAACCACAGGCACATAGACACAGGCAACAGAGCATGCACAATGTCGGCACTAGTACAGTGTATATCCACCTTTCGCAGCAATGCAGGCTGCTATTCTCCCATGGAGACGATCGTAGAGATGCTGGATGTAGTCCTGTGGAACGGCTTGCCATGCCATTTCCACCTGGCGCCTCAGTTGGACCAGCGTTCGTGCCGGACGTGCAGACCGCGTGAGACGGCGCTTCATCCAGTCCCAAACATGCTCAATGGGGGACAGATCCGGAGATCTTGCTGGCCAGGGTAGTTGACTTACACCTTCTAGAGCACGTTGGGTGGCACGGGATACATGCGGACGTGCATTGTCCTGTTGGAACAGCAAGTTCCCTTGCCGGTCTAGGAATGGTAGAACGATGGGTTCGATGACGGTTTGGATGTACCGTGCACTATTCAGTGTCCCCTCGACGATCACCAGTGGTGTACGGCCAGTGTAGGAGATCGCTCCCCACACCACGATGCCGGGTGTTGGCCCTGTGTGCCTCGGTCGTATGCAGTCCTGATTGTGGCGCTCACCTGCACGGCGCCAAACACGCATACGACCATCATTGGCAGCAAGGCAGAAGCGACTCTCATCGCTGAAGACGACACGTCTCCATTCGTCCCTCCATTCACGCCTGTCGCGACACCACTGGAGGCGGGCTGCACGATGTTGGGGCGTGAGCGGAAGACGGCCTAACGGTGTGCGGGACCGTAGCCCAGCTTCATGGAGACGGTTGCGAATGGTCCTCGCCGATACCCCAGGAGCAACAGTGTCCCTAATTTGCTGGGAAGTGGCGGTGCGGTCCCCTGCGGCACTGCGTAGGATCCTACGGTCTTGGCGTGCATCCGTGCGTCGCTGCGGTCCGGTCCCAGGTCGACGGGCACGTGCACCTTCCGCCGACCACTGGCGACAACATCGATGTACTGTGGAGACCTCACGCCCCACGTGTTGAGCAATTCGGCGGTACGTCCACCCGGCCTCCCGCATGCCCACTATACGCCCTCGCTCAAAGTCCGTCAACTGCACATACGGTTCACGTCCACGCTGTCGCGGCATGCTACCAGTGTTAAAGACTGCGATGGAGCTCCGTATGCCACGGCAAACTGGCTGACACTGACGGCGGCGGTGCACAAATGCTGCGCAGCTAGCGCCATTCGACGGCCAACACCGCGGTTCCTGGTGTGTCCGCTGTGCCGTGCGTGTGATCATTGCTTGTACAGCCCTCTCGCAGTGTCCGGAGCAAGTATGGTGGGTCTGACACACCGGTGTCAATGTGTTCTTTTTTCCATTTCCAGGAGTGTATGTCCTCCACTGCTAGTGCTGCCACATGCTGTCAGTGGGTGGTTGCTGCACGTCGGCGTCACACACAGGCGGTGTGACTGGACAACGCATAAGCAGGACGGAGTCGCCAGTAGCAACACGACAAACGTTGCAATTATGTCGTTCACTTTTTTCTGGATTTTTAGTAAATTACTGTGGTGTCACCGCCAGACACCACACTTGCTAGGTGGTAGCTTAAATCGGCCGCGGTCCATTAGTACATGTCGGACCCGCGTGTCGCCACTGTCAGTGATCAGACCGAATCCTTTAATTAAAATCATTAATAACTCTTTAGTTGATTTACCCGCACCAACAAATATTTCATTTTGATGAAATTTTGGGTCCCTTTTCTTCTTGACTTCCTGCTGCTCGCCACCACCCGGCAGGTCTCGAGAGACGGACTAGCACTCGCCCCAGTTGTACGACGACGTTGCTAGCGACTACACTGACGAAGCTTTTCTCTCATTTGCCGAGAGACAGTTAGAATAGCCTTCAGCTAAGTCCATGTCTACGACCTAGCAAGGCGCCATTAGCCTTAGATAGCTTGTATCTAAAGAGTCTCACTTGTATCGCCACAATCTCCAGATGTCTCATCAAGAACGATGTACCACAAGGATGAATTAAGTTAAGTATTCAAGAAGCTACGTACTTTTCTTTATAGCATTCATTACGTATCCTGTTTCACACCTCACTCCATCCTTCGTGAGTTAGCGCGTGCATCTTGGCCGCCTCTTTCAATTAGTGTGCGTAGTGTTGGCAAGTCTGCCGACACTACAATTACAAACATTACATTTCAGTTAACTTTCATCTTGTAGCAGATTTGTTTTACCATTCGGAAGGGGTCTCTATGATTTCCATAATATGAAAATTCGCGTCATTTTGTTTAAACAAAATCAGGTCCTCATCTGTTAAGTCGATTACAGTCTCTAACAGAGACATTCTTTCTCCCACCATTTTTGATAATATTTCTTTCTTTAATACCAGTGTAATCTGAGAATTGCTTTTCTTTTCCGTAGACACAGAAAATTAGTTTTCCAAATTAGTGGATGAAAAAACATTGAAAATCCAAAATATTTTCCTTCTGTTCATGAAGTTTTCTCTTAGTGACTTTTCTACTTGAGTATATTCACAGACACACGGGATAACTACATGTAGTAACATGTAGACCCCATTCAGGTTTCATGTGAACTCTCCAAGGAGTGATACCGAAGTGAACATGTTATATGTACAAATTAGTTCCATTGAGCTCTCGGTGGCGGACTTCTACGGGCGCTGGCCGTCGCTCTACTCATACTTAACAGCCGTGGCGCACACAGCGTCCGTAGATGAGCGATCATTAGATCGCCCTGTCACCAACTCGTGCGCCCCGCATATAACAAACAGAAAATATAATTTCCTTAATACAGCTACAAACACATACTATTATTCATTGACATAATTAATTGCTACTATCGGACGTCAGTTAGGCAGGAAAAGGCAACGGTGTTCCAATTAGTTTTTGAAACACTACAAAATGTGTAATGGTTGGCAGACGACACGGACGAACCATCTCTTTACTTCTTTGCCTCCAGTAAAAGTAGTAAAACAGTGCATTCGCCAGTCTTTAAATTTGTATGTTGTAGGCACAATAAAGTGATTGCAGAGGTATAAGTAATCCACACAAATTATAAAAATTTATGTGTGTGTGTGTGTGCGCGCGCGCGTATGTTCCACCTCTCCTCATAAATCGCTAGGCAATGGCACCCCATACCATCACGCTGCGTGATACGCCAGTATGGCGATGACCAATACACGCTTCCAATGTGCGTTCACCGCGATGTGGCCAAACACGGATGCGACCATCACGATGCTGTAAACACAACCTGGATTCATCCGAAAAAATGACGTTTTGCCATTCGTGCATCCAGGTTCGTCGTTGAGTACACCATCGCAGGCACACCTATTTGTGATGCAGCGTCAAGGGTAACTGCAGCCAGGGGCTCCGAGCTGATAATCCATGCTGCTGCGAACGTCGTCTAACTGTTCGTGCAGATGGTTGTTGTCTTGCAAACTTCTCCATCTGTTGACTCAGGGATCGAGACGTGGCTGCACGATCCGTTACAGCTATGCGGATAAGATGCCTGTCATCTCGACTGCTAATGATACGAGGCCATTGGGATACAGCGCGGCGTTCCGTATTACCCTCCTGAACCCACCGATTCCGTATTGTGCAAACAGTCATTGGATCTCGACCAACGCGAGCAGCGATGTCACGATACGATATACCGCAATCGCGATAGGCTACAATTGTAGGTAGGCTGTTTAGGTTTTTATATTGTTAACGCCACGTAGCGCTCTGTATGAAAATCACTGGCTGTGCTGTGTGCAATCTGTGGCTGGTTTGCACTGTTGTTGGCTATTGTAGTGTTGGGCAGTTGGCTGTTAACAGCGCATAGCGTTGCGCAGTTGGAGGTGAGCCGCCAGCAGTGGTGGATGTGGGGAAGTGAGATGGCGGATTTTTGAGAGCGGATGATCTGGACGTGTGTCCATCAGAAACAGTACATTTGTAAGAATGGATGTCATGAACTGCTATACATATTACGACTTTTGAACACTATTAAGGTTTGTTCTCTATCAAAATCTTTCATTTGCTACCTATGCCTATCAGTAGTTAGTGCCTTCCGTAGTTTGAATCTTTTATTTAGCTGGCAATATTGGCGCTCTCTGTATTGCAGTAGTTCGAGTAACGAAGATTTTTGCGATGTAAGTGATTTGTGAAGGGGATAGGTTAATGTTAGTCAGGGCCATTCTTTTGTAGAGATTTTTGAAAGTCAGATTGCGTTGCGCTAAAAATATTGTGTGTCAGTTTAGTGTTGATCAGAATAGGTAAAGAGCGAAATGTCTGAGTACGTTCAGTTCTGCTCAGCTGTTTGAAAATCAAATGACGTAAGAGATTTATCAGCACAGTAATTCAATAATTTTTCTAAGGGGACGTTTCACAATCCGACCTGTACCAAAGTCGGAAACGTGATGGTACGCATTTCTCCTCGTTACACGAGACATCACAACAACGATTCACCACGCAACGTCCGTCAACTGCCGTTTGTGTATGAGAAATCGGTTGGAAACTTTCCTTATGTCAGCACGTTGTAGGTGTCGCTACCGGCGCCAAGCTTGTGTGAATCCTCTGAAAAGCTAATCATTTGCATATCACAGCATCTTCTTCCTGTCGGTTAAAATTTCGCGTCTGTAGCACGTCATCTTCGTGGTGTAGCAATTTTAATGGCCAGTAGTGTATTTTCAACATGTGCATATTGAGCAAAAGGACGCGTAAAAAGCTCGTCCTAAAACACTGGAGCGATTTCAATCAAATTGGTGCACATATTAGTTATAATGTGGAAAGAAATGCAGTCGGGGTAAGAATCACCAGTCTCCTATTGGGCTGAGTGTGATAACGTAGAGAGAGAAGGGAGTATGAGGAGATGGATACACAGTGTGGGGGAAGGAGGAAATAGGCACATATAGGAGGAGGAGGAGATAGGCTAAGGTAGGGTTAGGGTTAGGGAACGGACAGTGAAAGAGCAAGAGATGGAGAGAGAGAGGAGGAGGTGGACACAGAAAGGAAAGAGGAGATGAAGAGGGAGATGTGACAGGAAGAGATGGACAGAGGGGGAAGATGAAATGGACAGTGAAAGGAGGCGGAGAGTGAACAAGACTGGGGATGAGGGGATGGACTGAGAGGAAAGGACCAGACAGACTGAGGAGGGGAGGAGCAGACTGACAGAGCGAGGAGGGGGGATGATATAGAGAGATGGACAGACATTGGGGAGTGGAGGAGGTGTACAGAGAAAGGAAGTGCTGCAGATTGAAGGGGCAGATCAACTGATAGAAGACTGGAACAAATATGTGCCCAGGCAACACCCGATAGACGGCTAGTGCATGATACTCTGCTGTTTATTGGTGCGGCCATGCTTGTTGCGACTGTGAGGAAGAAACCGTTGTATCTGGTGGCTGATGATTTAAATGTGTCATCATTTCTGCCAGAGTATTTCGTGAGGACTCAGCTGTATTCGGGCTGCGAATTTTGTGTGAGTCTCTGGCGTGTCGCAAAAACCGCCAGGTTGCTACGCCACACGGCAACCCCGCCGTCGGCTTGGCTGCCAACTCAGCGCTTGCGACTAGATGATGTTGCCGCTCCGCCATTTGCAGCGCGACTTGTAGGGGGACCTCGCGTTCACCGGACGAAAGAACAGAGGGCTTGTAAATTAGCAAGAGAGGTCGTTCCTGCCACGAACCATTTGCTGCATCCCTCAGTGTCACTTGCAGCCAATCAGGAGGAAGTGTACCTCCGCCTGCGGGTGTTAAGGACCGCGTTCGCGATGATCACGGCAGTTACAAAGCAGCCAGCCCAGAAGAACTCGGCAATGTGGTCGCAGGCCTGTTGGTGTTCTGTTAGAATCATTTGGCAAGCCTGTAGAAACTGTGAACTCGTGCAGATCGTAACTTACGTGTTAGTCTGTTCCATTGAGGTCCGCTCAACGAGAGCGACGGCATAAACATTTGGTAGTCAAACTAGTGGAGAACGAACTCTGATTGTAGAAGTTTCATTCTGTTGGCTCCTCAACCAGGACCGAGCGAGGTGGCGCAGTGGTTAGCACACTGGACTCGCATTCGGGAGGACGACGGTTCAATCCCGTCTCCAGCCATCCTGATTTAGGTTTTCCGTGATTTCCCTAAATCGTTTCAGGCAAATGCCGGGATGGTTCCTTTGAAAGGGCACGGCCGATTTCCTTCCCAATCCTTCCCTAACCCGAGCTTGCGCTCCGTCTCTAATGACCTCGTTGTCAGATGGCAGAAAAACGTATGAGGGAGAAGTTTTCTAAAGATTTCTTTACTGGTTGCCGAGCTGCCTGTCTGTAATTTTGTGACAGAAGAAGTAAAAATTTCGTCTCTCACTAGATGGCAACGCCGCGCGGTGTAGCCGCGCGGTCTGGAGCGCCTTGTTACGGTTCGCGAGGCTCCCCCTGTCGGAGGTTCGAGTCCTCCCTCGGGTATGGGTGTGTGTATTGGCCTTAGCGTAAGTTAGTTCGAGTTAAATTAAGTATTGTTTAAGCTTAGGGACTGATGACCTGAGCAGTTTGGTCCCATAAGATCTTACCACAAATTTCCAAATTATTTTACTAGATTGCAGCCGACAGCTACCACAGGCTTCCATTTGAAGGACGCACACTTTACCAGTGACCTCGCGGACAACTGTCGCACTGAGCGCTCTCTTTGCCCTAATGAAGGACAAGACAGATAGTTTGCACTGAAAAAAAAAAAAGGACAGTGGTTTTTGTTCTGTCTTGGAGCGAGATTCCTACACTTAGACACATAAATTTTCTAACTTTATGTCATCCCTTAAGTGACCCATTCAGATCAATTAATCTAAGTGACAAGGAAATATGAGGTAAATGTAGAAGGATAATTCTCTTCCCTTCAGGAAGTAAGTCAAAGATCACAGTGTGGCCAAATATGTTAAGGAATGTCATCTGTGTAGCTAGAGGCAGCTAAATTTTATCTTGTGCGTCTTCCACTAGCTTTTGACAGACATAGAGCAGGCAGTTGCATAGTTAACCAGCTGGATAGGACAAGGAATTTTATTTGCGTTTGTGGAACTAGGGATTGAAGCTAAATCATAATTATGAAGAGTTTTCAGATTCACCGACTGCAGCCCACACACAGCAAATTAAGATTAGGGGGAATAATTAGAGTTGACCATTTCTACAATAGCTGTTGTATTTTAATTTTTTTTTCTTATGTGTATCGCAAACTGAAAAGCTTATTTGCCGGATCCATTTGAACAGCAGCTGTTTACGCGTCATTATAGCTCATACTTAATCTTTGACAGGGTAAAAGTTACTGAACCATATGTTAGTTGTGTTGACACCCCATGAGCCTACACATTGCACACTACATAGGCACCTCATGTCTGGTAAACAAATCATTTACACTGTCTATTATTCATTTACCTGAATGTAAATTCCTGTTTGAACTAAATCCCTTTGGTTAAGAATTGTTTGCTGCAAAGCTTAATACTAACTGCAGTTTTAATGATAGATAAATAGAGTCCTTGAATAAAAGAGGAGATAATGATTCTAATTAACGGAGCACGGAATGACTTAAGTCGAAACAATGCATTTGAAGTAGACGACGTTCCCTCAAAATTATTGAGATCCTCTGGACAAAATACCATGACAAAACTATTACATCGAATATTGTGAGCGTGTGGGTTGATCTGAGATTCTCTTATTCTGTGCAACGGATTAATCTGAGATGTACCCTTTACTCTGTGGCTCCTGCAAGATGCAATTTGCACCCCCACACTACTACAGAAGTCAGACAGACGCTCCTAACGTTCTAAAGAGAAATGCCTGAAAAACTTTCAGCAATAAATATCTTCTAGAGTCGTCCACTGTAAGGAAATGACACGAAAATTCACAAAATTTCTTATGTAATTAGTGGGATACTTGGGTACTGGAATAGTGCTAGTTAGTGTAAGAAAAACATGAAACTAACGAAAGTTATTATTTATTTTGCAAAAATTCTGAGAAATCACAGTGGCACTTTTAGTTATGAATTGAACAAGTTATATCCTGGTTCTTTTCGGAATGTGAAGTTACCTCTCAAGGATAGGATTCGCTAATGAAATTTCTATACAAGGTTTAAGATGGTTGTTCACTTGGCAGAACGGCTGAGAGGAGCGCCTACTCAACCTGAATAATTATCCGTTAGAATGTTGCTAGGTACGGTTGAGGCTGTCGCGTGTGAAATGCAGTGAAGTGTACTGTTGTGGAGGAAATATGGGGCTCGCAATAGCTGTAGCGCACAATACCGTAAGCTGCGATGACTGTTGTCTGCGCCGCTCGCTGCTGACAAATAAGATAACTGTCGTTCTATCTGGATTGACCTTCGCCAATCAAACTCTCCCTACGCCTTGACGAAGTCAAGGATTCCTATTCGCCCCTAGTCTAACTACTGGCGTGGTACACCGGTCAGATAACCAGTCCACCGCGATGCCACTCAAAAATTCACTCGCAGGCGTTTAACTATAACTGTCCATTCGCACAGCACGAGAAGTGTGTCGGCCAACACAGTGAACAACGCTTAATCGCAAGGACACAATATGGAGTCGTACTTCGATTCGCTCTCGACAGAGGTGCTCTCCCAGCGAAGTACTGAGGAGAGACGTGTTCTTCGCTCCAAGAGCGACAACGGAACGGCGCCTCTCCACGCCAGACATGAAGGGGTATATCTTTTGGTCTCTTCCATTACTCCTTCAGCTCAAGGCGTCAGAAAAATTGTCTGCCAATCAGCATTGCTCTTCTAAAACGGAAGAATGACGTTTCGTTTAAGGCGACAAATCTGGAAACCTGTAGTATCAGCATTTGGCGTTTGCTGTCTCCCTGTGAAAATCTCTGAAACTGTGTGCTATGTGTTAAGAATGCGTAGGCTGGCCGCTCCCACACAATGTAGCGGAATTTGCTTTTGAGCCGAACACGGGGTCGTTCGTCCTTTCCCTCGGGCGAACACTGTCCGCTCCATGGGCGGTCACCAGCCAGCATAGATAGGCTGGGTCGTCCTCTGAAGGGACCGGCATCCCATTGTGCGGTTGTCTCTCTCGAACTAAAAGCTCCTGTGACCGTCGTGTCTGGAATGTATGTGTGTGTGCCAGCCTCGAGTATTTCAATCACAGTGCGCACTTGCAATTTATTAGTTATTTGCATATTGTTTACTCTAATTCATACAACATTGACTTTATCTTATCGAGTTTGGGTTTGAATGAAGCGTCTTGATGTGCGGAATATGATTGTGAGGGCGGAATATGTAAGCAATGAAGGTCAGGAGACCACGACGTCTTACAATATGCAAGGCATATGCTGTGGGAAAAATACCCTCAGACGTCAATAAAAACGTAATACTTAACAAGGTGGCAGCGGTTGACAGATGAGACTATTACCGAACTGTAGGCCTAGTAAATCATGGTTCCAAAATACTGACACAAATTATTTAAGGATGTGTCACAGAAAAAACTAGAGAACGCAGTGTAGATCAATTCGGATTCTGGAGAACTTGTATGAAACCCAGCCTGTGGTTGAAGGGTATGGAGGGTAGCAGCTGTTGAAAAGGCAATGAGTGAGCGTTGGAGTCTAGTCCCGATGTTATTCTATCTGTGCATTGAGCAGCCAGTCAAGGATTCCAAGGGGAAATTAAAATTGAGGGCGAAAAACAAAAACTTTGAGTTTTGGCGATGACATTGCAATTCTGTCACTAACGGGAAAAGACTTAAGGGAACAGCTGATTGGCAGGATAGCGTCGAGGAAAGAGGTAATATGATAAATATCAACAGAAGTAAAGGCAGTATAATGAAATGTAGCCGAATTAAACCAGGTGACACTGAGGCATCAAGGAGTCGTACTGTGGTAATGGATGGAATTGTATGTGGGGAGGGGAAAGAACAGGTGAGAAAGATCACGGTTTGAATAACGCAAGAAAGTCTAAAGGCCAGCAGGTTGGACCAGTTATTTAGAGATAATGTACTTGTTGAACTGGCGTAGAGAAACACATCAACTAGCCTTCGGACTGAAGACCACAACTCCAACAAGGCCAATAACATGAAAAAAATTCTCTTATGAAGTCTTTTGTTTCCTCCAGTAATCTAAATGATCTGATGCATCTCGTCATGACAGCCTCTCCTGTGCCTACGTCTCCATTTGCACTAAACGTTTTCAGTTATACGATGCACATATTTCAGTATCTGTCTTCCACTACAGCTTTTGTCCTCTAAGACTTTCTCTAGCACCATTGGATGTTCTATCCAACTCTCTTAAACTTGTTCTTTCACCCTGTTTTAGTTAATATCTTACATGTATATCTTTCGTCGTCGTTTCTGCAGCTAAGCACCTCATTTTGTATCAGAAAATTTTCACCATTCTTGTGTAAAACTACACATGAAACGAGACGACTCTCTTCTTTTCCAGTTTACAAATGAAAACATAATTGCATTACAAAAATTTACAAAGGTGAAAATTTTGGTTAACAATTTTCGAATGAGCCATTACAATAGTTGAATAAATTAGGCACTTCCTAGTATGATAAAACATTCAGGAACAGCCATAATCTCGGCTTTCGGCAGTTGTTTTGATCTTCTGCAAAGAGGAATTAACATGTGAAGTCGAGGTAGTGCATCGAAAGTAGGGTACATATAGGAATGAGTCTACGAAAACGTGTCATACATTTGACAGCGTTCATGCAGGATGTGCTAGCTTTCAGTAAAATTCTGAATATTGGAAGATAGGTGCCAATGAACTCGTTATTGATTAAATTGTGGCACACAGAACAAGGGCAATGACCGTCATTTCGCTTGTGTGCCAGACGATAAGATTTGTTATGCAAATTATCTACGGAATTAAATGGGGTGTCTTCAGGCCCAAGCGGCATAGGCCGCTGCCTGGGGTGCCAAGCTGAGCCAGAGGTGCCATAATAGTGAGATTTGTATGCGGGACCATCAGAATCAGTAGTCGCCGCATGCGGTGGCCCTGTCACCCACATGCAGGCTTCGTATATTGTGCATACCGCAGCTGGTAGCTAAAACTGGCGTGGATGAGAATACACGAATGGAAAGGGGGCAGAGGATGGGGGAGGGGGAGCTTATGATATGTCGCTTGGGTGAGAAATTTTCTCTGACCAGCCCTGGGAATTATCGCAATGACTGTAGCAAGCAACCAATTACAGCAGTAAGCAACGAGATGATCCCGTACAACAATGAAGAGTTCGCTGCATGACTGCAAAAAGTTATGATTGCCAGCCGATACAACACGGTCTTTGAGCTTTCACAAGGCAGGCAATATTACTTTCAGAGCAGTTCGGACTCATTCTGCATGTCATCAGAAGATCAAGTGAAATTAAAATTTGGGTCCCGACTGAAGACTGATGGACCTCTTACCGATATTTTCGGTTTCCTCCGTCTGAAGTGCACTGCATGTTGACACGGCCATTCGTCAGATGCAATTCACTTTCACTGCCAAAGACTATCAGCGATTATGTTGTAATTAATAAAAGTACATGATGCTATCCGTTATTTTGATTATTGCAAAGAGAATGACAGTATCGCTCAGTGAAGACATATTTCACGCAATAGACTATCAGCGTTTTACGTTCCTCTTTAAATGTGCTGATGACAGTTGTTTCTTCGTTCCTGTTAGTAGGAGCACAAATCGGATTTGCTCCGCATACACTTGCAGGCCCATTTTTTTGCGAGTCTTTCAACCCATTTTGCATCCTTGATTTGAAACCTTGCCAATGAAGTATTTTTAAGAAAAATTGTTTGTATGTTCAAAACGATAAGAAGAAGAGAATGTCACATCTCTTCATAACATTCACAGGATAGCCGCGGGTGATGCTGGAAAATAAAAAAGAAGTAAATCGCGTCTGGAAAATAAATTTCACTAACTGTAGTAATTTGAGCTTACGAGCGTAATTGCTGTTGTGGTGTCACCGCCAGACACCACACTTGCTAGGTGGTAGCATTTAAATCGGCCGCGGTCCGGTAGTATACGTCGGACCCGCGTGTCGCCACTGTCAGTAATTGCAGACCGAGCGCCACCACACGGCAGGTCTAGAGAGACTTACTAGCACTCGCCCCAGTTGTACAACCGACTTTGCCTGAGATGGATCACTGACAAATACGCTCTCATTTGCCGAGACGATAGTTAGCATAGCTTTCAGCTACATTTGCTACCACCTAGCAAGGCGCCGTATTCAATTGATAATTAATATTATGAAGCTTGTACCGTAACGAGAGATGTTCTACAATTGTGGATTAAAGTTAAGTATTCCAGAAGCTACGTACTTTTCTTTATAGCATTCATTACGTATCCTGTTTCAGACCTCACGCCAGCCTGCGTGAGTTTAAGCGCGTGCCTTTCGGCTTCCTCTCATTGTGTCTAGGCTGTCTTGTCTAGACACAACAGTTGTGTCATCTGTTAATTTGCTCCTGGATTGATAGACATGCAGGGCAGTTATATTTTGTGTTCTCTTGAAGTGACCATTTTGTATAGTGAAACAACTGTACCGAAAAAGAGAGCAGGGGATCCGCAAGTCTACTTTATATGAATTGCACACAAACCAGGCGAGACGCAATTCAGGTGATTCGGATATCTTTTCGCATGGTACCACATTGTGTTACTTGGCCGTAGCAACGAATTTCGTATAGTTGAATATCACACCAACGTACTTAGCTGATATACAGTACTTTTCCCAGTGTAAAAGAAAATTTCGTTGAGTATATTTCGTATAAAGAATTGAAAATTGTTTGATAAAATCCATAAAACACTTCTCGGCGGACTGGCACATCTCAACTCACTGGCACGACAGCAAAAACATTTCTCTCATAGAATATGCAGTCAAATAAGGTAATTATACGCATATTCAAATAGAAAATATTGTAACATGAAGCACCAGTTGTGTAGTTATCAAACGTCACAACCATAAATGTTTAAATTTCAGTTCATTCGGAACTGATGTACGTCTTCAACATCAGTATGTGATGTTCAAAATGGTTCAAATGGCTCTGAGCAGTATGGGACTTAACATATGAGGTCATCAGTCCCCTAGCACTTAGAACTACCTAATCCTAACTAACCTAAGGACATCACACACATCCATGCGCGAGGCAGGATTCGAACCTGCGACCGTAGCGGTCGCGCTGTTCCAAACTGTAGCGCCTAGAACCGCTCGGCCACCCTGGCCGACAGTATGTGATGTCTCCTCACAAATATACTCCAGTATTTGTTTAGGTGTTGAAATAAAAAAGCCTCTCAGTGTTATCTTGAAGAATTTCTTCCCACGCATGGAACTTTTATCGCCCCAGGTAATGAAGACAGCTAGTCGGACACCAGTATGAAAATACACTATGTTACACAATTGAAGGGTCACTTTTTCAAAACCAAGGAAACTGTCTTCCATTGGAAAGCAGAAGTTTGGGAAATTTTGTTCGAAAGTGTCTACGGTCTCCCTCTGTAACGGTGCAAAAGCATGTCAAACTGTGACATCACCCGCGGGCTCGGCAATGCCTTAAACAGCAGAGTGACGACACATGCGAATAAAGGCCACAAGTCAGAGGCTCGTGATGTGATGTTAAACGTGGATGAATGATGTCACATAGGTACCAAATTTCGCCACAATTTAGTCCAACGCCACCGGAAACGTATCACACGCTGGAAAGGTTGTCACACGACCTTTGACCCACATTTCACTCCTTCTTTTGACGCCTCTGCGAGGGAGGTCAAATAACCGCGACACCCAGAGTTGAGCTCACGCGGTATTCGTATGGGTGGCCGAGAAAAACAATTCAGACACATTGCCGATCAGAATCGACGTGCAATGTCTCAGACAGTGGCATGAAAGGCGCCAATGAAACCGTCCCTTTCCTAGAAGCGTTGATTCCCACATACAGTGTGTCGCAAAAAGAATAACCCGATTTTAACTTGTAATAATATTGAGACAAATGTCTCTAGGCAACTGAAACACCGCTAGATGTAATCGGCATGGTCTAAAGTTTCAGAAAAATCTGCTAGATGTCTCTGACCTGGAGCGTGAAGCCAGTCTCGCGCAATATGGCGTCCGCGCAACAGACGGCGTATTTTGTTATTGAATTTAGTCGTACTCAATCAGTGATTGCAGTTCAGAGGGAGTTTCATATTCGATTTCGTGCTAAACCACCACCACCAAAGAACATTCGACGGCGGTATAAACAGTTTGAAGAAACAGGATGCCTCTGTAAAGGCAAAAGTCCCGGCCGGCCACGCGTTCCTGAACAAACAGTGGAACAAATCCGACGAGCATTTGAGCGGAGCCCCCGAAAGTCTACGCGCCGTGCTAGCCGAGAACATGCGTTACCGCGCATGACAGTGTGGCGTGTGCTACGGCGTCGTTTACCCTCAAACCGTACCGATTACAACTGGTGCCAGCTCTTCGAGATACTGACAAAGTGAACCGACTAGACTTTAGCAATGCTATTCTAGAGGACATGGAAGATGACACTTCTATGTCACGATTGATATTCAGCGATGAGGCAACTTCCCATATTGGCGGTAAGGTTCACCGTCATAATGTGCGTATACGGGGGTTCGGAAATCCTCACGAAACAATTGAACACGAACGTGATTCACCAAAAGTTAATGTTTTTTGTCCTGTTTTGCTAAGCAAGGTTTATGGATCCTACTTTTTTGAGGAAGAAACCGTAACAGGACAATCATATCTTGCAATGCTACAGACCTGGTTAGTCCCACAACTTGACTCTGACAATTTAATCTGTCAACAAGATGGAGCACCACCGCACTGGCTCAACAATGTGCGCAGTTTCCTCAATGCCAACGTGCCTCAACGGTGGATGTGGCATACAGGACCGCGAGACCAGGCTTTACACTCTTGGCCTCCTAGGTCCGCTGATTACTTCCTGTGGGGATATGCTGTACAATGTTTACGTTCCTCCCTTACCTCGTGACACTGATGAACTAAAACCCGGAATATCAGCTGCTGTAGCTTCATTGACAGAAGACACCTTACGCTCAGTTTGGGATGGATTCGGCTATCGGCTAAATGTTGTCCGTGCAGCCATTGGAGGACAAATTGAACATTTATGATGGATTTTTATAGACGTCTGTCTTTTCTGAGTAATTTAGTATGCAATTTGTTTGTGTTAAGCCCTTCTTCCTAATAAATAATTCTATTTAAAATCGGGTTATTCTTTTTGGGACACCCTATATTTCGCGTTCGAAAACGACGGTTCGCAGTGCGATGCCCAACAGGGTTGTGTTCTTCACAACGTTTGACACTGACCACACCCCACGGCTGATTCATCCCTTCCCTAAGGGCATTGTGGGGCTGTAGCTCCATTTGAAATGATCAGAGCCACCTGAACCGTTTCGAGTGTGGCGTGACTGCAAGTTTGAGGAGGTACACTGGGTAACCACTGGCACCGTTCAAAATCATTCGGCGACATTCGAGCGTTATCAGAAGCAGCAAAGGGAGCTTATGCTTTTGCAGCCCTCCTGTTTGACACTCTCCTATGACATGGTGGTTGGGAAGGGGGGGGGGGGGTTGGGGCGGTGCCATGCAACTCTGACACATACCGTGAGTAAAACGGCAAGGGTTCCCTCCTGCTAGTTCGACAACAGCCTCGAACCTCGGTGTCATCCACACAGCTTCGGAGAGCATTTTAAAACGTACCTGTAGAGAGACTTCACCACCCATTCAATTGACTTGCACTCTGCTGCTACTGCAGCCCCCGACGGCAGGCGAACCATCTGGTACCTCTTTAAATTTCGCATGGCCGCAAGCATGTGTAGAGAAACTGCTGTTTGACGCGCCACAATGTGCCATGCTTTTGCAACATAAGAGAGGAAGGTTGTAGGCAGCTTTGAGCCGAATTTCAAAATTCAATGTCGCAATGGGGCACAGTAACGCGGTTTCAAAAAAGTGACCCTTGAATTGTATTGCATGTTGTGTATATGTCTTTTCAACTAATCCCCGACGTGCTCCATGGTTAACAAATAAAGTGACCAGACAAACCACTCTACAATCTACACACTCCTAAAGGCGTTTTTGGAGAGAACTGCAGTGAGGTGTTTTGCATTATCGTGCTGGAATATGCCACTTGGTATCCTGGTCATGAAGGCTGTGGTTACATGGTTTCCCATTCAGGTCGCATATTGGTGAGTACTTAGCCCTTCATCAACAGTTATCAAATGAGTTCTGTAATCATTGCCTTACCTCCTTACAGGATGATGGTACAGATGTCGAGAATTCGCTTTATCTTGCTATCTTTCACCAGGTCGTCCACAGACCGTTGGCATCGATTTGAATACATGAAACAGACTCACTGCGAAACACCACAGAACGCTAGTCAGGGTTCGAGATGACTATCTGTCCACCATTCAAATCACTGGCTTCTTTGTTACGATGTCAGCGCTAGACGTCACATGGCATCTAATGATCTCAACCCAGCTTCCGGCAATCTATTCCCGATGTTTCATGGTGACAAGGTACCATTTCAGGTCTTTACAGCCATTGCTATTTGATTATTTTACTGTTACTCAAAGCATCCTACGGGTTGTAATAGGAAACTGATGTCATTAGAATTTATTAATCGGCCTATGCAATAGAGAAACGCATCAATTACTGTATCATTTGCACGTGGCGCCATAGTATAGCAAGCGCCAAGCTGAAGTATCAACAGCGGAGCGAACCTATTCTCTTACTGGCCCCTGAGGTGCTGCATGTGAGCCAAAATTTACAACTTATTATTTGTTAGATAAAAATTAAAATAGGAATTTATAAAAGTATAAAGAATCGCTCATCAGTGTAACCGTTGAACATTTAAAAATTAAGAAAATTTATGAACAAACCGAATCAATTTGTGTATTGACTTGTTGGTGCGAACGACAGCCCACTGTAATGATAGACGCGGCAGCCAATAAACGAGAGCGTCGGCAGCGTAGGGAGTTAAAGAGTTCACACAAGGTCGGTGGCCTGCAGAGGTGTATTTCACGCCACCAGGCTGCGAGCGTTCCTAGTATGTTATATACTAGGAAAGTTGTATCCATCCTCGATCAGTATACGAAAAACATATTCATAACTTGTATAGATCATTTTTCGCTTGGGTCTGTAGATCGCCTATCGATGTTAACACACCACTTTGTAGTGACGATGATTTTGTTAATTTAAAAAACGTCAACTTCATGAGTAAAACAACTGTCGTTCATTTTCAATTGTTGACTACGCCATTTGGTAGTCTGTCTGAGACTAAAGAACCGATTAACGTTCAGCAGAAGTCCATTTTTGCCAGTAGTAGCTGTAGAAGAACCGACGCTTTGCTTAGCTGCACTGAGACAACTGCTCGGTGTGCTAACAAGTTCAGCCTTCTCTGACGCGGTAAGATCCAACTGCAACCTCCACGCGGACTGCAGTGCCAGAACAAATGAGGCCAGTACCGTTGACACGTTGGTAACACTTGTAGGGAGAACAATACTGAGAGATAGAGAGCTAGAGCCCTTATGTGATAATTCATGCCATGGCTGTGAACTGAATCGTCACTCTCATCCACCAATCGTTATTCTGCTTTATCTCTTAAACTAACGAATAATAACTGAACTTAAAACCGCTGCAACACTCTGAATGTAACCGCTGCCCAGATTTCAGCTGTTGACACCTGTTTTTTTTTTTGGCCAGAGGCTATCAAACATTCATAAGATCTCCTCGTGGTGTAGCCCTTCCGGGAGAACTCGATCCTGCCCTTCTTGCCATACTGTTATCCCGAGTCCGTCTCGGTGTCAGTCTGTCGGCAGTCATTGCAGCAGTAGGGCCAACAGTCTCTGTTATCTGCCAGTATGATGCTCTCATAGCCCTCATTCCAGTGATTCGACCTTTCTCAAACATGGTGATAGATTACACGTGCACATCCTTTGGGCGTGATATGTTGCGATCTACAGCTGTATAGTTCCAGCAACGTTAGACACACCTTGCAGGCATCATGTGCTCAGGCTATTAAACATCTGTGGGAATGACTTTTTTCTGTATCGAAAATAAGATCACATGTGGAATAAATTTTTAACAACACATTCAACAAATATGGAAACAATGGAGTATCAGTTTGATCTATGATGCAATACTTTCCATTTCCGTCGGTATGTGATTATTATATGGTACAAGTTGTGTAAATGCAAAGAATATATTTCCTCAGAGAAAATGTATATTACGTTCAAACCTTTAACGTTTTGTATATCGTAGAGAGGTATCGAGAATATGGTCCTCCTAACACGTCAAAAAAAGGTCATAAACTAAACCAAAAGTTGATGATAGCTGCAAGCTGCCGAAATGTGTCGTGCCAAACTAAATACTGCTGTTAAGCTGGACTGCAGCATCGAATACTGGTGTTTATAAAGCGGTGGAAAATGGACATGAGTAACTGCGAGTCTACAGCAGATCAATTAAACAATGCCTCAAATTAACAACCGTTGATTCTCTGAAGGAAAGTGAAATCCGTTTCGTTGATACCGTAATTGGAAAAGACACATTACCACCATTATCACTTGGAAATAAAATTATGTGTAAGGCTTTTCGAGCCTTATTAAATATATATTACTTTGACAGATGATATTTCTCGGATATATATGTATAAATTGAAATGTGGAAAATTCTCATCACACCAGTCTGTTGTGAAACAGGTAAACGAACAATAAGAAATACTCGCGATTGTGACAGGCAGACATTCCGAGAGACTGTAAATATTTTGATACAAATTTAGATTAATCACTAAAAATTCATTACAGTGCCATAGTAGTGGTCAAATACATCAGGTTAAGATCGAAATAAACGGTATTTTGCATAAAACTGTCTAAATTATTTGCAAATATTGAAAAACCTTGAGTACACTTATATTTGCCTGGGATCATGGTACGTGGAAGTATTAGTATTCATTTAATCCCCGATATGTGAGATGGCACAGAAATACTAGAAAAATGAAACACTTTTACTGCTGTATTCCCTTAGTTGTTCCCAACGCAAAGGAAGACTGAAATAACGCTTAAGAAACTGGTACTGTTTATCAATAACAGCCTCGCAGCAAGCAACTATAGCAAGAGACAGTTACGTAGCTGAAAGAGGAGGCACAATTATGATAAATCATAAATATATGCAGTTAAAATTTGACATCAGTTAAATTGTTACGTGGTTGTCCGTTTTATTTCAGTGCATTTGAGGACAGCTATTTGCTTTTTCCATAGCTCTATTTATATCTCATGATCCAAGTCCGCTTGCATGTTGTCCATCGTTAATGTAGGCTGTGGGCGAAAGTCCATCGCCGCCGGTGTTACCACGCCGTTCCTGGCACGTCTTCAGGAGAGGTGTCCATTATTGTACCGCAGCTTTGCAGAGAACTAATCAGCCATTACTGCAAAGCCAAACAAGCATTTAGCTGCATTAAGGCAATGACAATTACGTGTAACACATGAGAGATACACAAACATTTTGCTGGAAGGTCAGTCGAATTAGGTTCAGTGCCTTTTGCAGGCACTGGCCGAGTCAAATGTGCAAATTTGGAAGGGACTCTTTCTAAATTGATGTTCTGTAGGCAGACTTGTATTGCTTAAACCAGGGGCGACCAACAACTTGGCTCGCGAGTCGTGCCGTGGCAAAAATGCCGTAGCGTCAGCTACGTTGCACACACCCCTACCGGCACGCCACGCTGCCAGAGCGCGAGGAAAGGAAAGAGGAGGGAACTGCGAACCCGCCGCATTTAATTAGCACTGCAGTCGGACGGCACGCGACTTGGTTTTACATTTAAAATTTCTTAACAACACAGATAACAAAAAAAAGGGTTTTTCAGTGTAATTCTATTATTTTTGGCGCATTGAAGAAATAGTTTTCATCTGGTACCAACTGTCGGGATATGGACAGATGTGGACAATTCCACACATTTCTCCATTCAGGTTGCAACGCAATCGTGACTTATTTAGTTCCACATCTGAAAAAAAGGTCTTTCACAGACACATGCGTTGACCTAAATATTGTAGCACTTTTGTAACCTCATTATATTGACGTAGAAACCCTATCCTGCGACAAGAATGTAGATATTATGGTTATTTCTAACGCTAAAGGATTTGTCTTTAAAATGCTACTTACTCTGCAGATCATTCAGTTACTTCTGCACATACACAGGGGTGCTTGCGAATGAAATGGTTCACGGTCTCGAAAACCGCTCGAAAGCAGATGTAAGACTAGCAGTGTCCTAAAACCGTTTAGGAATCTGTCACTGTAATTCTTTCAAAGCCATAATGAGTTGCTGAATACTCACATTTTCTTAAACACCTTTCAGTTTAGGGAACTGGGCTGTGTTTGTCAGAATGTGCCCCTTCTACAATATAATTTTCGTTATAAAAGCATTCCCATCAAATGAGAGACAAGTTTTTTCTCACCTTGGAATGTCTTCCTGTGGGCAATGTTCAGTCAAGTTCACTTGTAATGTGAGGTCTATAACGCATTCTGCATGTTCTAATTTTTGTTACTGCACCCCTTTTTTCTTCGTAAATTCAACAATACCGAGTTTTAAATCGAAAAATCGTACTAGGCTTGCCTTAATCAACGTACTTTGCAGTAATATAAAAGGCTATTCATTTAATTACATCGAAAACACTTGCAACTGACATTGGAATACTGCGTGCGACTTCAGAAATTTTGCTATTCGTACAACCAATTTCTTCACGTGCTGCATAGCTGCAAATATATAAAGAATTATGGAACATTTTTTATATTCAAGAATTATGACGTTTTTGGAAAATGAGCACCTCCTATATAAAAATCAAAATTGATCCCGCAAAGAGAGATCCTGCGAAACTCAGCTCTTTCTCTGTTCCTCCATGAGAGCAGCAGCGCAGTGGACAACGGCGCTCAGGTTGATGCCACGTTCCTTGATCTCAGTGAGGCATCTGACACCGTCACGCTGTTGCCGCTTAATGAAAAAAATACGAGCTTACGAAGTATCGGAGCAGACTTGCGATCGGATTCAAGACTTTTTTGCAGATAGAACTCAACACGTCGCTCTTTACGGAACTAAATCGACAGATGTAAAGGTAATATCCGGAGTACCACAGGGAAGTGTCATACGACCGTTGCTGTTAACAATATATATATAAGAATTTGCAGAACGACCTGCAGAGAATTGTTGAATGGTGCAGGTTCTGGCAGATGACCTTGAACGTAAATAAATGTAACTTATTGCGCATAGAAATCCAATACTGTACAGCTACACTATTGATGACAAACAGCTTTAGACAGCGTCTGCCGTAAAATATCTAGGCGTAACTATCCAGAGCGTCCTTAAGTGGAAAACCTATACAAAACAGATAGTGGGAAAAGCAGACGCCAGACTCAGAATCATCGGAAGAATCTTAAGGAAATGTTACTCATCCACGAAAGAAGTGGCTTATAAGGCGCTTGTTCGGCCGGTTCTTGAGTATTGTTCATCTATCTGGGATGCCAACCAGATAGGACTGACCGAGGAGATAGAAAAGATCCAACAAAGAGCGGCGCGTTTCGTCACGGGATCGTAAAGCTGGCGAGAGAGCGTTACGGAGATGTTAAACAAACTCCACTGGCAGACGTCACAAGAGAGGCGTTGAGCATCACGGAGAGATTTACTATTGAAATTTCGGAAGAGCACTTTTCAGGAGGAGTCGGATAACATATTACTTCCCCCCACATACATCTAACGTACTGACCACGAGGAGAAAACTCGAGAAATTAGAGCCAATACAGAGGCTTACCGACAACCTATCTTTCCACGCAATATTCGCGAGTGGAACAGGGTTGGAGGAATCAGATAGTGGTAGCGAAAGTACCCTCCACCACACACCATTAGGTTGCTTGCCGAGTATGATGTAGATGTAGATGTCGACCATCCTAATTTTTTGCTCTTTCATTGTCAACTAAATATTTAAATTCTTTCTATATGCTATTCCAGCGTCATTTCATAGAAAGTCTGCAATACCCATCGCTTACGCGACTGCATAATACATATATAACGAAAATTCTCATCCCTCTCGTCTGTCATTCCCATTTATTTTAAAGGGTTGTGATGACATAATCTACCTCTGTGCAGGGGTCCGTGGTATACCGGTATACACGATTTATCTTAGATACCCCCACCAAAAACAGTCGCAAGAACTAAAACGGGCGAGCAAGATGTCCACATTGAATGACCGTTCAAGGAGATCTGGTGCTCGAGAAACTTTCTCCGTAAAACAAGTACCGCAATGCATGCTGAGTGTTTTTGTCAAAACGGGTCAAGCGCACGGTCTGATTCCACCCGACAGCTTCGACCAATGACGTACTGTATGACGCCATTTGCTTACTATGCGAAGGATGTAAGTGACTTGTTATTAAATGTTATCTGTCGTTGTCTTAGTAACTCCCGTAAACTATGATGTTCGTAACGTACGCCCTTTATTTCCATAGTTGGCACGATTTTCAAAGGTAAGGTTAGGCAGGAACTTACGAGCACAACTTGAATCGTTGTGACTGTAACATGTAATGGTTGTAATTACATCGTAGTTTCTTACAATTATGTGTTTGTTTTTGCAACTTGGCACGTTTGTTGTAAGGTTAGGCAGGAACCTAAGTGCACAGCACAAAAGGCTGCGAGTGAAAGCTTAAAAATATTTGGCTGCTTTTTTTCGAAAGTGACGCCATGGTGGTACGGTGAATTTGAAATGAACTGTTTTTAAAGGGATCGTGTTCTTGTTAGCTTGCGTGTATGCATGTGTGTGTGTGTGTGTGTGTGTGTGTGTGTGTGTGTGTGTGTGTGCGTGTGTAAGAGAGAGCGAGAGAGAGAAAGAGAGACAGAGATAGAGAGAGAGAGAGAGAGAGAGAGTCTGTACTATGATTTGTGGCCAGCTTTGATTCTTTTGGAAATTTGTGGTTAAGTTCCAATGGGACCAAACTGCTGAGGTCATCCCTAGGCTTACACACTACTTAATCTAACTTAAACTAACTTATGCTAAGGACAACACACGCAACCCTGACCGAGGGAGTACTCGAACCTCCGACGGGGGAAGCCGCGCGAACCGTGGCAAGGCGCCTTGGACCACGTGGCTATCCCGCGCGGCAGCTTTGACTAATTTGGAGGAGTTGTCTATGGTTCATAAGTTCGTTTTTATGAGATTTTTCATTCATTTTGATATTTTACTTTGTTTGTGAAATGGAAATAGTTTGGAAGTAGGAGTTTTCAAATTTTACTATGTTTGCATTCGATTGGAGAAGACTATACTTGGTAAGTACGTTTTTGTATTTGTTACTTAATATGAGATTGTCTTTTGTTTCTGGATGGGAAATTTATTTTAGTTTCTGGTTTTCAGTTTCGTGTTTCGTTACTTTCATTTGGAGGAGTATGTTTTTGGTACTGATACATGCGTTTAAGTTACACTGATGTAACAAAAGTTGCGATAATACTTCTCATGGTTCGGTTTGCAGTTTTCCGGTGTCGCTGTCTTCTTCTGAGCTAAAGATGAATCGAAAAATTCTATTGCACTTGTGCTATTTTGGTATTTTTTGTTCCATTTACTCTAAACAAATAATTGTGTGTTATTTCTGGGTTATTTGTATTTACATTAGATGATGTCTGGGATCGCTGGCTTCGTTTGAGCTACATAGGTCAAGTGAATTCATATTCTGTGTTTTCTGCCTTTTTTCTTTTCGTTTCTTCTAGATGAATCCGCATGTACTGTTTTTCGATTTTTTGGTTGGTGCGCATTGATTTTAGCTTTATTAACCCCATTTCCTATGTTTTTCCGTACCAAACATCCCTCATTCCCGCTTCTGTCCCGTTAATTTCATTTCATTTGCTGGTTGAAATATTCCGTGTCTTTTTTACATCTACTTTTGAGCATAATGATCTATCGTGTGGTCGCCATGTTGAAGACTGTAATCGGCCTATTGTTAAATGTTGTCTGTGGTAGGCTCAGTAGCTGAGGTAAACCCTCGTCTTCAATCGAAATATGACATCGCTGGTCAACGCAGACAGGTGGACTCGGGTCTTACTCCATTCCCGTCGGAACTACCCACCCCTATCAACAATTAGTTCAGCAATGGGCAAAACGAAGTACAGAATCAAGTTGAGAAATCGCTATGAATTCATTGTCACCGCACGCTCATTTCCTTCAAGAAATAAATGTACAGACTCAATGATGCCTACTATCGACGGTTTTCATCAAACATATATAGGTTTTGAACAAAAATCATGTCTGTATCTTTATCTGTCTCCAGGCGTGCACATTTTAGTTACTCACGCACCCACAAAGATCTGTGTTTGCCACATTACTATATAAAACAAGCGCATCGTGAGGCAATTTTTCAGACAACTCTTCGCCTGCAGTCTGCCGAGCGACATACAGCCCTCACTGAATCCATGGACAGCGGCCAACTTACGTGGGTAGAAAAGGAGTTCATCATGAATAATTCGCCTCGTAGGACCATGAAAAGTTGAATACCGTTGCATGCTTGCAAGCGGAGCGCCAGTTGTCCACCCACGAATCAAGTGACTGCCGGCCAGGAGCAGTACCACGGGCGGCGTTACTACGGTGTGCACAAAATGCACGCTGCACGGAGACAATCCTTCCATCTCGGCACAGAGGCGTATTACTCCTTCAGCTAATGCATTGTCTTTACTGAGGCAGGTGGCAAAGCAACGCCCCCATCCACTGTTATGATAGATAACATTCCACTCTCGGCGTACCACGCTCCATTTCACAGAACGCCATTCAAATCAGCAAGTATCAAACCGCATCCTGTATATATATTTTATCATTCAACGTTGAAATCGGTACAATAGACATTCTCCTTTTCAGGGAGTTGGACACATCGCAGTGACAACATTATACTATTTAAATTTTCCTGCTAGTAAATCTCACATACCGATGAAGCTAATCAGTTATCAGTGAAAATACAGCGTGGCCAAAACAAAACTGGCCTGGAAAATGATTAGAATAAGGCTGACGCGATACTGACCCTTCCTATCGAGCATCGTAGAAGATTCTGGAAATGGCCACCGTTAACGTATATTTAGGTCGGGCTTCGATTTATCAAACAGTGAAACACACGCTCAGGCGACAAAAGTCATCGGGTACCTACTAATATCGTGTCGGAAATCCTTTTGCCCGGAGAAGTGCAGCAGCTCGAAGTTGAATGTTCTCAACAAGTCGTTGGAAGTCCTCAGCAGAAACACTGAGCCATACTGTCCGGCTGGACGTGGTGGCCGAGCGGTTCTAGGCGCTTCAGTCTGGGACCGCGCGACTGCTACGGTAGCAGGTTCGAATCCTATCTCCGGCATGGATGTGTGTGATGTCCTTAGGTTAGTTAAGTTTAAGTAGTTCTAAGTTCTAGGGGACTGATGACCTCCGATGTTAAGTCCCATAGTGCTCACAGCCATTTGAACCGTACTGTCCGTATAGCCGTTCGTAATCGCGGAAGTGTTGCCAGTGCAGGACTTTCTGCACCGACTGACTTCTCGATTATTTCCCATAAATGTTCGATGGGATTGACGACGGTCGATTTGTGTGGCCAGAACACTTGCTTGAACTGTCCAGAATGTTCATCAAACCAGTCGCGAACAGTTGTGGCACGGGGAGATGGCGCATTTCCATCCTTATTAATTCCATAGCAAATAGTTGCGAATACTGAGTAGTCGAGCATAACCATACACAGTCAATGATCGGTTCAGTTGGGGGAGAAGACCCAGTCCAGTCCATGTAAGTAAAGCCCACACCACTATGGAGCCACCACCAACTTGCCCAGTGCCTTCTTGACAACTTCGGTCGCCGGCCGCGGTGGTCTAGCGGTTCTGGCGCTGCAGTCCGGAACCGCGGGACTGCTACGGTCGCAGGTTCGAATCCTGCCTCGGGCATGGGTGTGTGTGATGTCCTTAGGTTAGTTAGGTTTAAGTAGTTCTAAGTTCTAGGGGACTTATGACCTAAGATGTTGAGTCCCATAGTGCTCAGAGCCATTTGAACCATTTGAACAACTTCGGTCCATGGTGTCGTGGCGTCTACGCTACATACCAAATGAATTCAGGACTCATCTGACCAGACCACTGGTTTCCAGTTATAACGTCCCCAAGTTTTACACGAAATTTACCCTAAGTAATGTAACTTTGCCAGTCACCTCTGGATAATATGTCGATAGTCATACACAGATCAAAATTTGTAATTAGCGTAAATAGGCGCGAAACAAGGGCACCACAAATTTTTCTTTTTTGCTCTCCTCTTCTGGTCTTTTCTTTTTGCCATCGTGATTGTCTCTCTCGGCTAGCTTGTTTCATATCACGCAATTAATTCCGCGGATTCGATGAAATGGTCATAGGAGATATTTCTTGGAATGTTACTTAGTTATTTACAATTGGAAATGTTATCAGAATATCAAGTGCGTGAATTTGAATATCGTGCGCTTCATATAGCTGATTTTCTGTTTTAAATATTAGGCCGTGTGGCATAGTGTAAGTTGACTTTTATTTCTTTGAAATAAGCTGCTAAAATTTAACTGTATTTCATTTATAAACCTGCCCTTTAGAGATTTATAATTTTTTGTGTTTCCTTGAATGCGGAAGCATTTCTTTTGGTTATTATAGTTTGAGTGAGCCATTTCATGCGCCGTAGTCTTTCGTTTGTGAAATACGATAGAACCTGCGATCATTTTAATATTACCAAGTCCGATAATCAGTTTCATACTGATTTCCGCAAGGAAACATATTTAAATTCACGACCAAAACTGTGGACCGTTGGTACTCCCAGAAGAAATTGCATTAACTTTCGTAAAAGTTTTGAATTAAGTCAGTCATTTGATGAAAGAGGCCCTAGTTTCTTTTAAAGTTTCCGCCATTGCTTTTCATTGTAACATAAAAATAGTTCAAAACCCTAAATTGCCTTTCATATTAATTGCAAGTAAACTAATTAAATGCCAATTAACGGGTGGTGGCATTAAATTGGCGACCTCAGACGAGGACTGTCAAGGAAAAAATAATAAACGAAATTTTATTGTATACACAATTGTCACAATTCACGTTTGTAATTATATGTAATTTCTGTTCCATGTATGAAACACATAACTAATGTCTTCAATTGTCAAATATCAAGGGAATGAACCAAGACAAGGAATAATAAAAGCTATAACGCGATAAGAAATCGCAATTGTAAGGTAAGGAAAAACAGTTCAAGGCAAATCTTGTACTTATTGTTAGAAAATAGTAGGGCCTGAACTACTTTCCTGTGTGAATTTATAAATTTACTTCTTCTGACTTTTAGATATCTGGATGTTACGCGACAAAAGACGGCGGTATTTGTCAATGCATTCGCGTAATGGCTACGTGTCGTTAGATTCTTTAGCTTTGTTGGTAATTATTACATACGAAAGTTTTTTCGGATATAGGATATGTTTTTGTAGGAAAGAGTATTTTTTGTGTTTACGATTTTGATCTCTATAACTCATGGATATGGGGAAAATGGGAAAGAATCTGACAGCTGTGGACGAGGAGAATGTACACGATTCCGAATTAAATACCGACGATCGGCAAATTCCTGACGTTGAACCAGACGCTACTGTTTGTGGCGCAAGCGATACTGATAAGCCGGCGGAATTAGAAGCCAAGATTGAGTTACCAGCTCCGGTATCTGGTCCTTTTGACACATTGTGCAGGGGGTTAACAGATCTTCCACAGCAAAATTTCGAACAACTTTCGAGGAAACAAACTGCTCAAATGAGTGAAAATTTCATACAACTTGCGAAACAAAAAAAAAAAAAAAAAAAAAAAAACTTGCAAATGAATGAAAAATGTGATACACCTTATGCGAGAGCAGTTCACACTAATTAGTACGGGTATTCAGGACATAATGAACGGAAATTTTAAGAAATTTGCATATCAACAGAAGGAACAGCCGGCCGCGGTGGCCGAGCGGTTCTAGGCACTTCAGTCCGAGACCGCGCGACTGCTACGGTCGCAGGTTCGAATCCTTCCTCGGGCATGGATGTGTGTGATGTCCTTAGGTTACTTAGGCTTCAGTAGTTCTAAGTTCTAGCGGACTGATGACCTCAGATGTTAAGTCCCATAGTGCTCAAAGCCATTTGAACCATTTTTTTTAGAAGGAACAAATAAGCGGCGCAGTTCAACACCAGATGAATGTTAATTTCGAACGCTTAGAGGAAAAGTTAAGTGCAGATTTTCGGCAGCTAGCCGAAGGGCAGTCTACTGAAATAAGAAAATTAGGTTCGAAGATTGAAACCGTTATTAATAACTTTGCTGAGTTACTACTTTCATGTAAAGACATACCAGAATCAGTAAGGTAGTTGAACTCGGAAGTGAGCTAACTAAGAGAAAAGGAATTTGAATTGCAAAATGCTGTACAACAAATCGCGTAACAAAGTGACCAGCGGGATGAATAGTTTGTTACCTGGTTGCATTACAAAGACAAACAGGTTGCCGAGTGCTTAACCGCACAAAGTGACAGAATTAAAAGCGACTTCATGAACTGGTTGCATAAAAAGGATCCACAGGTTAACGAAGCTCTTAGTACTGAATTACACACCGTAATTCGAAATCAGAGTGTTATCTCAGTACAAAACATGGAGAATATTGATTTAAAATCGAATATAACAAATTAAAACGTTGCTATAACGTGATCTTCCTAAGTGAAAGCATGACGTGGAAGAATACGTAGGGAAATTGGATCACGAGTTGTCAGCTGTGCGCAATAATGCAGGAGGAAGTCCAGCACTAGCGGCAACCAAGAATCTGCATATGCATTTACCGTCTCCACAGTCGGATGTGTTGTACAGAGGAACAACGTACAACACTTACACGAGAGAGAGGTATTCATCTTATGATACTGGGGTGCCAAATACTTGTTGCAAGAGTGTTTGCTCAAGCATCGTCTATTTCAGACGTACATCACAGACAGGAAAGGGGGTTGGCACCCCGTTGTTTTCATAAAGAGTGTCAGACTGATACTGCCCAGGTCCTGGACAGACAAGCAAAGAATACAATTTGTTGTCTCACATGTACAAGGTGCGCTGTGGGCAGCAGAAATCACAGAGAAATGTGAAACATGAGAACAATTCGAGAGGAGATTAAGAAAGGAACTGTACTCACCTGAGGTTTACACCACCAAACAAGGTACTCTAGGCAAATACTTTGAGAATTATATGCAGTGTCGGCAGACGTGCCAACACTACGCACACTAATTGAAAGAGGCGGCCAAGATGCACGCGCTAACTCACGAAGGATGGAGTGAGGTCTGAAACAGGAGACTTAATGAATGCTATAAAGAAAAGTACGTAGCTTCTAGACTACTTAACTTTTAATACAGCCTTTGTATACATCGTTCTTGATGAGACATCTGGAGGTTGTGGCGATACAAGTGAGGCTCTTTAAATACAAGCTATCTAAGGCTAATGGCGCCTTGCTAGGTCGTAGACATGAACTTAGCTGAAGGCTATTCTAACTGTCTCTCGGCAAATGAGAGCAAAGGCTTCGTCAGTATAGTCGCTAGCAACGTCGTCGTACAACTGGGGCGAGTTCTCGTACGTCTCTCGAGACCTGCCGTGTGGTGGCGCTCGGTCTGCGATCACACAGTGGCGACACGCGGGTCCGACATGTACTAATGGACCGCGGCCGACTTAAGCTACCACCTAGCAAGTGTGGTGGTTAGAGGCGCCATGATACGAATTGCGCGACCCCTCGCGCCAGAGTTTCGAGTCCTCCCTCGCGCATAGGTGTGTGTGTTGTCCTTAGCGAAAGTTAGTCTAAGTTGCGTGTAAACCTAGGGACCAGTGACCTCAGCAGTTAGGCCCCTCAGGACATAACACACATTTGAACATTTTGGGACATATATCAATAAGACAAGATACTGGGATGATCCCATATCAGTAAAAGATGGCCAAATTACCTTTAAATTTAAGAGGAAAGCTGTTGCATGCTCGTGAAAATGACAGTCAGCATATCATGTCTGTTGTTGACACGATAGAGTTCTTACACGAGGACACAAAGCAGTGGACTCAAGATAACGGGCAGGCTAATTAATAGTAAGGCCAATGCGTACCACAATAACAGTGCTAACGGGAACAAGAACCGAAAACAAAACAGTAGCGGCAACAGTAATGGGAGTGAAAATAACCGAAATACACCCCAGCAAGGTTATAGATATATCAACGCACAGGAAGGTAACAACCGGCAGCTCTGCGGAAAGAACAGGAGGTGTGATAATCGGCGTAATCCTGGTTATCGGAAAGACAATCACAGGAATAATCAGAGTAACAACATAATGGCTCAAACATGGCCAAACAACGAACAAGACGATTGGCAATTGAATACTGCACCACGAAACACTGGAAAATAACATTCGATTCAGAATAACAACCGAAACCAAAGTAATCAGAATAACAGTAACAATACGGTGACCTGGCGGGTGCAAGACCAAACCATGTGGCTAATTGAAGAGATTGAATGTTCAAATAGCCTGCCAACAAACTAATTTCGATCACATCGAGTAATCGGATAGTGGTCAGGAATAATGTAGAATGTCCAAAAGCACATCTGTCTGATCCGTTGCACACTGAAGCGCAAAAGAAACTGGTAAAGGCATGATTATTCAAATACAGAGATACGTAAACAGGCAGAATACGGTGCTGCGGTTGGCAACGTCTATAGAAGAAAACAAGCGTCTGGCGCAGTTTGAGATCGGTTACTGCTTCTAAAATGGAATGTTATCAAGATTTATGTGAGTTTGACCGTGGCGTTACAGTTGGCGCACGAGCGATGGGACAGAGCATCTCCGAAGTAGCGATGAAGTGGGGATTTTCACATACGACCATTTCACGAGTGTACCGTGAATATCATGAATCCGGTGAAACGTCAAATCTCCAACATCGCTGCGGCCGGTAAAAGATCCTGCAAGAACGGGACCAACGACGACTGAAGAGTGTCGTCCAACGTGACAAAAACGCAACCCTTCCGAAAACTGCTGCACATTTCAGTGTTGGGCCACCAACACGTGTCAACGTGCGAACCAATCAACGAAACATCTTCCATATGAGCATTCGGGGCCGAAGGTCCACCCACATACCCTTGACGACTGCACGAAGCGAAGTTTTACGCCTAACCAGGACCCGTCAGCACCGACATTGGACTGTTGATGACTTGAAACGTATGGTCTGGCCGGACGAGTCTCGCTTCAAAATGTATCGAGCGGATGGACGTGTACTGGTATGGAGACAACCTCATGAATCCATGGACCCTGCATGTCAGCATGGGACTGTTAAAGCTGGTGGAGGCTCTGTAATGGTGTGGGGCGTGTGCAGTTGGAATGATATGAGACCCCTGATACTTGTAGATAAAGACTCTGACAAGTGACACGTACGTAAGCATCCCGTCTAAACACCCGCAGCCATTCGTGTCCATTGTGCAATCCTACAGACTTGGACAAATGTCCAGAATTGCTACAGAGTGGCTCCAGGAACACTCTTCTGAGTTTAAACACTTCTGATGGCCACCAAACTCCCCAGATATGAACATTATTGAGCATATCTGGGATGCCTTGCAGTGTGCTCTGTCGTCGAAGGTTACGATGCTACAACGCAGGTGCATGCTCTCGTAAGTTGGCACTTCGTGAGAAGACTAACTACGCCGACCACAGCGCCCTCTGGCCGACGCTGTGGAGCTCAGGGAGTGCCGTCTTGATTTCGGCCCATTTCGTCGAGACCAAGCGGTCTGGAAATATCGCTTCTACTACCGAGTGGGCTAGCTTGCTATTGTGACTTTGTATTAGTTACGTTCAGTTAAAGTTTGGACAGCAGCGAGTATTTGTTAGTTTTGAGATTATATAGAACAGTCATCCTAACTTCACAGGATTAAGGCATTTCTTCAGACATTAGTCAAGTCCATGCCAAGTCGTGCTGCGGCACTTTTGCGTGCTCTCGGGGCCCTACACCTTATTAGGCAGGTGTACCAGCTTCTTCTTCCCCCATGAACCATCGACCTTGCCGTTGGTGGGGAGGCTTGCGTGCCTCAGCGATACAGATGGCCGTACCGTAGGTGCAACCACAACGGAGGGGTATCTGTTGAGAGGCCAGACAAACATGTGGTTCCTGAAGAGGGGCAGCAGCCTTTTCAGTAGTTGCAGGGGCAACAGTCTGGATGATTGACTGATCTGGCCTTGTAACATTAACCAAAACGGCCTTGCTGTGCTGGTACTGCGAACGGCTGAAAGCAAGGGGAAACTACAGCCGTAATTTTTCCCGAGGACATGCAGCTTTACTGTATGATTAAATGATGATGGCGTCCTCTTGGGTAAAATATTCCGGAGGTAAAATACTCCCCCATTCGGATCTCCGGGCGGGGACTACTCAAGAGGACGTCGTTATCAGGAGAAAGAAAACTGGCATTCTACGGATCGGAGCGTGGAATGTCAGATCCCTTAATCGGGCAGGTAGGTTAGAAAATTTAAAAAGGGAAATGGATAGGTTAAAGTTAGATATAGTGGGAATTAGTGAAGTTCGGTGGCAGGAGGAACAAGACTTTTGGTCAGGTGATTACAGGGTTATAAATACAAAATCAAATAGGGGTAATGCAGGAGTAGGTTTAATAATGAATAAAAAAATAGGAGTGCGGGTTAGCTACTACAAACAGCATAGTGAACGCATTATTGTGGCCAAGATAAACACAAAGCCCATGCCTACTACAGTAGTACAAGTTTATATGCCAACTAGCTCTGCAGATGATGAAGAAATTGATGAAATGTATGACGAGATAAGAGAAATTATTCAGGTAGTGAAGGGAGACGATAATTTAATAGTCATGGGTGACTGGAATTCGTCAGTAGGAAAAGGGAGAGAAGGAAACATAGTAGGTGAATATGGATTGGGGGGAAGAAATGAAAGAGGAAGCCGCCTTGTAGAATTTTGCACAGAGCATAACTTAATCATAGCTAACACTTGGTTCAAGAATCATAAAAGAAGGTTGTATACCTGGAAGAATCCTGGAGATACTAATAGGTATCAGATAGATTATATAATGGTAAGAGAGAGATTTAGGAACCAGGTTTTAAATTGTAAGACATTTCCAGCGGCAGATGTGGATTCTGACCACAATCTATTGGTTATGAACTGCAGATTGAAACTGAAGAAACTGCAAAAAGGTGGGAATTTAAGGAGATGGGACCTGGATAAACTGAAAGAACCAGAGGTTGTAGAGAGTTTCAGGGAGAGCATAAGGGAACAATTGACAGGAATGGGGGAAAGAAATACAGTAGAAGAAGAATGGGTAGCTCTAACGGATGAAGTAGTGAAGGCAGCAGACGATCAAGTAGGTAAAAAGACGAGGGCTAATAGAAATCCTTGGGTAACAGAAGAAATATTGAATTTAATTGATGAAAGGAGAAAATATAAAAATGCAGTAAATGAAGCAGGCAAAAGGGAATACAAACGTCTCAAAAATGAGATCGACAGAAAGTGCAAAATGGCTAAGCAGGGATGGCTAGAGGACAAATGTAAGGATGTAGAGGCTTGTCTCACTAGGGGTAAGATAGATACTGCCTACAGGAAAATTAAAGAGACCTTTGGAGAGAAGAGAACCACTTGTATGAATATCAAGAGCTCAGATGGCAACCCAGTTCTAAGCAAAGAAGGGAAGGCAGAAAGGTGGAAGGAGTATATAGAGGGTTTATACAAGGGCGATGTACTTGAGCACAGTATTATGGAAATGGAAGAGGATGTAGATGAAGATGAAATGGGAGATAAGATACTGCGTGAAGAGTTTGACAAAGCACTGAAAGACCTGAGTCGAAACAAGGCCCCGGGAGTAGACAACATTCCATTAGAACTACTGATGGCCTTGGGAGAGCCAGTCGTGACAAAACTCTACCATCTGGTGAGCAAGATGTATGATACAGGCGAAATACCCACAGACTTCAAGAAGAATATAATAATTCCAATCCCAAAGAAATCAGGTGTTGACAGATGTGAAAATTACCGAACTATCAGTTTAATAAGTCACAGCTGCAAAATACTAACGCGAATTCTTTACAGACGAATGGAAAAACTGGTAGAAGCGGACCTCGGGGAAGATCAGTTTGGATTCCGTAGAAATGTTGGAACACGTGAGGCAATACTGACCTTACGACTTATCTTAGAAGAAAGATTAAGAAAAGGCAAACCTACGTTTCTAGCATTTGTAGACTTAGAGAAAGCTTTTGACAATGTTGACTGGAATACTCTCTTTCAAATTCTGAAGGTGGCAGGGGTAAAATACAGGGAGCGAAAGGCTATTTACAATTTGTACAGAAACCAGATGGCAGTTATAAGAGTCGAGGGGCATGAAAGGGAAGCAGTGGTTGGGAAAGGAGTGAGACAGGGTTGTAGCCTCTCCCCGATGTTATTCAATCTGTATATTGAGCAAGCAGTAAAGGAAACAAAAGAAAAATTTGGAATAGGTATTAAAATTCATGGAGAAGAAGTAAAAACTTTGAGGTTCGCCGATGACATTGTAATTCTGTCAGAGACAGCAAAGGACTTGGAAGAGCAGTTGAACGGAATGGACAGTGTCTTGAAAGGAGGATATAAGATGAACATCAACAAAAGCAAAACGAGGATAATGGAATGTAGTAAAATTAAATCGGGTGATGCTGAGGGGATTAGATTAGGAAATGAGACACTTAAAGTAGTAAAGGAGTTTTGCTATTTAGGGAGTAAAATAACTGATGATGGTCGAAGTAGAGAGGATATAAAATGTAGACTGGCAATGGCAAGGAAATCGTTTCTGAAGAAGAGAAATTTGTTAACATCGAGTATAGATTTAAGTGTCAGGAAGTCGTTTCTGAAAGTATTTGTATGGAGTGTAGCCATGTATGGAAGTGAAACATGGACGATAACCAGTTTGGACAAGAAGAGAATAGAAGCTTTCGAAATGTGGTGCTACAGAAGAATGCTGAAGATAAGGTGGGTAGATCACGTAACTAATGAGGAGGTATTGAATAGGATTGGGGAGAAGAGAATTTTGTGGCACAACTTGACTAGAAGAAGGGATCGGTTGGTAGGACATGTTTTGAGGCATCAAGGGATCACAAATTTAGCATTGAAGGGCAGCGTGGAGGGTAAAAATCGTAGAGGGAGACCAAGAGATGAATACACTAAGCAGATTCAGAAGGATGTAGGTTGCAGTAGGTACTGGGAGATGAAAAAGCTTGCACAGGATAGAGTAGCATGGAGAGCTGCATCAAACCAGTCTCAGGACTGAAGACCACAACAACAACAACCAGCTTCTTTGGCTCTTCAATGTGATAACGGTGTTGATATACGTGCTGAATTGTTCTCTGAGGAAAATTCCTGAAGAGAGGAAATTAGTGCAGCGGTACAGTCTGCATTTGAAGCTGAAGTAGGTGAAGTATCTACAGTAGTAAAAACTGACACCAGTGCATCAGCGAAAGTTATTTGTTATTATTTGTTTAAACAAATATGTGACAAGGCCACATCTCCCACATTAGCAGTCCAGAATTGTAGAATTATTGGTACGATAGGCACCACGTTGAAGAATATTAGTTGGCAGACTCTGTTGGTAATATTGACAGGAAATGGAGCATTTTACTGCATGTTCCTGGTAGTGAATTTCTCAGCCAACTGTATTATTAGTGTAGGATTTCTGCAAGAGAAGGACGCTAAAATCGGCTTCTCGGCAGACCAATACTATATTACAGTTGACGGAAGAAATATAATTCTGGATTTGCTCAAAACAAAAGCTCGCTTTCACAAATTCTGCCAGCGAGTGAAGCTGAAATTCAATGCTCTAGCGGAGGTAACCAAGTGTGCTAATGTTGACGACAACAAACAAGATCTCGACGCAATATTACCAACCAAGATTTTAGAATCAGACTGCTTAAGTGAGCAGCAGAGAAATGAGCTATGCAATGTCTTGTACGGATATCTGCAAGTCTTTGCAGAAAACCCAGGTACAATAAAAGGATACGTGTATCACATGCAAGTTAAGTCTCATGAAACGTATAGTCACACAACCTACTCGACTCCCTGGACCAAGAGAGAGGCTGTAAACAAAGAAATCCAACAAATGCTAGAATGGAGAATAATGGAAACATCCTATCAATTAAAATTAGGGCTTTATACCCACACAAATATCTCAAGCAATTTATTTCATAAATGTAACATTTGTATTGTATGTATCTGTGCAAATATTTCAAAATGGTTCTGAGCACTATGGGACTTAACATATTTGGTCATCAATCCCCTAGAGCTTAGAACTACTTAAACCTAACTAACCTAAGGGCAAAGCACACATCCATGCCCGAGGCAGGATTCGAATCTGCGACCGTAGCGCTCGCGCGGTTCCAGACTGAACCGCTCGGCCACAGCGGCCGGCGCAAATATTTCATTTCTAATGTCATGTACATAGTAGAGTTAGTTGTGAGAAGAAAAGTCTCAAAGAAATTGTATGGATATTGAAAAGAGAAGCTTAAATGCATTTAATGGACACTAAAAATGACTTTGCCAAAACTACATTTTACTTGTAAAGCCAAAACCTGTCTCACAGAGACATCTCACGGAATAAATTGTAAATAGTACTATAGTTTTCGAAACAGAATTTGCAGATAGTGTGTTAGTTATAAGATTATTCATTTATACTTTGGCTCCAAAAGAAGAGGTTAGTTGTAAATAACTGTACACCATTCACGTCATAAGTACATGATCCACAAGCTTAAGATAAAAGTTTTGAATAATAGCATACGTAATCATGTACATAGATACTAAATGACAAATTTTCTGTAGGATGATCCCCTGTGTCGATGCTTTAGCCAGCAGGCTACGGGCTCATGTCATCTATCTTGCAATGAAACTATGTACTTATTTTGGCATTTATTGATGTCCTTGGATATTGCATTTTAGAGTAATTTTTATGTGTGCTTTCTTGTCGGTATGGTAAAAGATGGGAAATGGCCCTTGAACTGGATTTCCTTGAAATAAAGAAATAAACTGGGTGCTATATACGAGCGAAACACATACGAGGTGTGGCTAGAAAAAAACCGGACTAGTACTGGTGAAACAATAAAACGAATGCAATAAGGCTGAAAGTCGCGTGGTCTGTCACGTGACTCTCGCTCCGCCTACTGCTCGAGTTTCATCTGCCTCCTGCACTCAGTCTGCCCGTGGCGTCTGTTTTAAGTAGTTGACGTTTTGTCTGTGCGTCCGAAAATGTTGAGTGTACAGAAAGAACAGCGTGTTAACATCAAATTTTGTTTCAAACTAGGAAAATCTGCAAGTGAAACGTTTGTAATGTTACAATAAGTGTATGGCGATGATTGTTTACCGCGAACACAAGTGTTTGAGTGGTTTAAACGATTTAAAGATGGCCGCGAAGACACCAGTGATGACAGTCGCGCTGGCAGACCATTGTCAGCAAAAACTGATGCAAACATTGAAAAAATCGGTAAACTTGTTCGACAAGATCGCCGTTTAACAATCAGATCAGTGTCTGAGTTAACAGGAGTTGACAAGGAAAGTGTTAGGCAGATTCTTCATGAAAGTTTCAACATGAACAAAGTGTGTTCAAAAATGGTTCCAAAGTGTCTTACAATTGAACAGAAGGAACGCCGAAGAATGATTTATTCTGACATCCTGGAAAACATTGAAAGTGATCCCACCTTCTTACAAAATGTTATTACTTGCGATGAATCGTGGTTTTTTACTTGCGATCCCGAAACTAAACGCCAATCGATGCATTGGAAAACTCCTGGTTCTCCACGACAAAAAAAAAAAAAAAAAAAAAAAAAAAAACACGAATGTCAAAATCGAAATTCAAGGCAATGATGATTGTTTTTTTTTGACATCAAAGGGATTGTGCACATTGATTGGGTACCAGAGGGACAAACAGTGAATCAGCATTACTACATTAGCGTCCTGGCTACCCTACGTGAGCGAGTACGGAGAAAACGGAACGATTTGTGGAGAAAAAAGTCATGGATCCTTCACCAAGACAATGCCCCAGCTCACAGTGCGTTGTCAGTGAAGACGTTTTGGCAAAACACAACATTCCCATCTTAGATCATCCACCCTACTCACCTGATTTGGCCCCCTGTGACTTTTTTCTTTTCCCTAAAGTCAAGTCAGCTTTGAAAGGAACCAGATTTGAGACTGTTGAAGCAGTAAAAGAAAAAGCGACGGAAGTAATGTATGGACTTACCGAAAATGATCTGCAGCATTGCTATGAACAGTGGAAAATTCGTATGGAGCGGTGTAGAGACCGAGGAGGAGAGTACATTGATGGAGATAACATGAAATTGTAAATAATTGTAAATAAATGTTTTTTCCAGCATCAGTCCGGTTTTTTTCTAGCCGCACCTCGTACATGTAAAGCACGGCTGCACAACACATAAAATAATGACCAGACACAGTTCGCATTGCGAATTATCAAAGATACTGCAAAAACTGATATAATTAAAGTTATTGTATAGCCATATTCCCTTGTAAATATTAAACAAGTAGTGTGAAGTGATGTCGTATCCAACGATTCTCCACACAGCGAGCAAACAAACTAATTTGGACGTTAGATGAAACGCATAGGTTCAATATCTCCGTAATTTGACTGAAAAGACTGCATGTAATTACAAATTAGTAACAAAACGAAAGCCGAAGTCAGTGATATTAAGGACTTCCAGAGACAACCGTAGTACGTGAACGTTGTGTGTAAACAAACGGTGCAACGGAACTAGTCTGTGAGAAAAGTGAACATATTAGTGTTGCAAAGTGCATAATAACGTGGACACTCACCTTCAGTGAAGCGTTCAATCATGCATGCAGGTGTAGCATCCCGTGTAGAAACTCTTAGGGAGAGCACAAGTAGCCATTCTAGGGGACAGGCTCTGCTACGAACCTATTGTACACAGAATGCAACGTAAACCGCACCTCGACAATGTTCCGCGCGAAGCTCTGGATTGTCTCAGTGGAATGTGAACGATGTGATTGCCCAGTACTCGAAGCATTTCAAAACATAGAGACTTGTCACCTGCTAAGCTATGAACGCTCTTTTAGTGCTAATGGTGATAGCGTAATATGCCAATAAGTAAACTGCAGTGTCATTGCAAACAAATAACAACCATGATGCAATCGGAAAGAAACGACAACGTGGACAACAGTACATGTAGAAGAACTAAAAAGTGTCGCGTGACTAGGGCCTCCCGTCAGGTAGACCGTTCGCCGTGCGCAAGTCTTTCGATTTGAAGCCACTTCGGCGACTTGCGCGTCGATGGGGATGAAATGATGATGATTAGGACAACACAACACACAGTCCCGGAGCGGAGAAAATCCCCGACCCAACCGGGAATCGAACCCGGACCCTTAAGATAGACATTCTATCGCGCTGACCACTCAGCTGCCGGGGGCGGACGTAGAAGAACTTAACTGAGGTGAACAAAAGGCAAAGAAAGGAAATAAATGGACAGAACATACACTCGTTACATGCAGCCATGAGACAACATACGTACATTACACTCTCTTTCAGAAAAACGGCGCAATTGTGTGTTTGTATATTAATGTTCAGTCGACTGTATTCCATGTACCCCGTACCTAAGATGCCTGTCCAGCGGAAGAGCATGACCTAGCCACCTGCATCCAGTAACCAGCTGAAAATCCTGGCATGTCTTCCCGTGTTCCAGTCCTCACCTGAGGGTCATGACATTAACTACCATCCACCAGCAAGAACAGTGGCTCCGGCAATCCATCGCAAGATCTACACTCCTGGAAATGGAAAAAAGAACACATTGACACCGGTGTGTCAGACCCACCATACTTGCTCCGGACACTGCGAGAGGGCTGTACAAGCAATTATCACACGCACGGCACAGCGGACACACCAGGAACCGCGGTGTTGGCCGTCGAATGGCGCTAGCTGCGCAGCATTTGTGCACCGCCGCCGTCAGTGTCAGCCAGTTTGCCGTGGCATACGGAGCTCCATCGCAGTCTTTAACACTGGTAGCATGCCGCGACAGCGTGGACGTGAACCGTATGTGCAGTTGACGGACTTTGAGCGAGGGCGTATGGTGGGCATGCGGGAGGCCGGGTGGACGTACCGCCGAATTGCTCAACACGTGGGGCGTGAGGTCTCCACAGTACATCGATGTTGTCGCCAGTGGTCGGCGGAAGGTGCACGTGCCCGTCGACCTGGGACCGGACCGCAGCGACGCACGGATGCACGCCAAGACCGTAGGATCCTACGCAGTGCCGTAGGGGACCGCACCGCCACTTCCCAGCAAATTAGGGACACTGTTGCTCCTGGGGTATCGGCGAGGACCATTCGCAACCGTCTCCATGAAGCTGGGCTACGGTCCCGCACACCGTTAGGCCGTCTTCCGCTCACGCCCCAACATCGTGCAGCCCACCTCCAGTGGTGTCGCGACAGGCGTGAATGGAGGGACGAATGGAGACGTGTCGTCTTCAGCGATGAGAGTCGCTTCTGCCTTGGTGCCAATGATGGTCGTATGCGTGTTTGGCGCCGTGCAGGTGAGCGCCACAATCAGGACTGCATACGACCGAGGCACACAGGGACAACACCCGGCATCATGGTGTGGGGAGCGATCTCCTACACTGGCCGTACACCACTGGTGATCGTCGAGGGGACACTGAATAGTGCACGGTACATTCAAACCGTCATCGAACCCATCGTTCTACCATTCCTAGACCGGCAAGGGAACTTGCTGTTCCAACACGACAATGCACGTCCGCATGTATCCCGTGCCACCCAACGTGCTCTAGAAGGTGTAAGTCAACCACCCTGGCCAGCAAGATCTCCGGATCTGTCCCCCATTGAGCATGTTTGGGACTGGATGAAGCGTCGTCTCACGCGGTCTGCACGTCCAGCACGAACGCTGGTCCAACTGAGGCGCTAGGTGGAAATGGCATGGCAAGCCGTTCCACAGGACTACATCCAGCATCTCTACGATCGTCTCCATGGGAGAAAAGCAGCCTGCATTGCTGCGAAAGGTGGATATACACTGTACTAGTGCCGAGATTGTGCATGCTCTGTTGCCTGTGTCTATGTGCCTGTGGTTCTGTCAGTGTGATCATGTGATGTATCTGACCCCAGGAATGTGTCAATAAAGTTTCCCCTTCCTGGGACAATGAATTCACGGTGTTCTTATTTCAATTTCCAGGAGTGTATTATCGCATCTACAAATCATTGCATTCGGCGTTGAAAGACAGTCAAAAGTTCTTAATCGAATTCAATATTGTAAAGACCTACAATTTTGATTTGTGAGGAATAACGTTTGTCATATACTCACTGAGACCTTAAATGAAAAAAATTGTATGATAACAGATTCTTACTCGAAAGAATTGTTTAAAACTGAACATTTTACGTAATAATCCTATTTGACATGTGTTATCATTCAGATTTTATGGACTTCAGAATTTAATGTGTTTTCAAAATGAATTGACAAAATGACTCTGAATTTATGCTGTATTTGTACTGTCTTTTAACTTGTAAAATATAATTGTACTTTGCTATCCAAATATTCAGAGAACTTTCAGTGAATAAATAGACTGAGGACTGTTCGTCCATCCCTTGGTTTTTTACCCAGTTTTCGTTAAGACCGCGCCTGAGTAGGTGGACAAGTAGCTACAGTCGGGGTACAAGTTAAAACACACGACTGTGTCAAATAACATGGGAAAAAATTGTGAACTGGGCTTGCATTGCAAGAAATTGCACCAACTTTCGTAAAAATTCTGAATTACGTCAGTTCTTTGCTTTTCATTTCACAGCCCGAAATTGCCTTTTATATTAATTGTAAGTAAAACAATTAAATCCTAAATTAACGGACTGTGACGTTAAACAGTCGTCTAGGATCCAACCAATCTGGCCACGAGCCGAGGAGAGGCGCTGCAGGCGGTGTCATGTCGTCAGCAAGCGTTGCTCGTCTGTTGCCACAGCCCATTTACGCCAAATTTCGCAGCTCTGTCCTAACGGATTCGTTCGTCGTACGTCCCACATTGATTTCTGCGGTTGTATCACGCAGAGTTGCTTGTCTGACAGCACTGTCAATTCTACGCAAACGCCGCCGCTATCCTTGTGGAAGCTGTTGCAGAGTTGGTGTAGCTGTAACTGCCAGGAAGCATGTGCCGGTGTCAGCAGAATTACTGGCCATAACCATGGTCAACAGAACAGAACTTTTGCGGTCTGTGTTACACTCGTACCCATACAAGATCCAGACGGTGCAGAAACGTGAATTTCATAATCCACAGCTACGTTCTGAATTTGCTCTTTAGATTCTGGCACCAATCGATGTTAATGAGAAGATGTTGAGCAATGTTCTGTGGAGTGACGAGGCAAATTTCACATATCGGTGTGCAGTGAATACCCAGAATTGCCAAATCTGGAGTACTATTGAACCGCGTGTTGTGCACGATGAGCCATTGCGCTCGCCATACGTCACTGTACTGTGTAGATTCGCAAGCACCTTTATTCTCAGCCAGTTTTTCTTTGAATAGAATACTCCCAGGGGGTCTGTCATGTGTACCGTGACGATCGAGACCTTTGCTGAACAGCATGTGATTCCTGCTTTGGAATAGAGCAACTGTGTGGATACCACAGTGTACATGCAAGGTGGAGCAACAACTCATGTTGCTCGCCCAGTGAAATATCTGCTTAATATGTCCTTCCAAGCATGTATTACCTCCAGGAGTTTTCCAAATGCATGACCTGCAAGATCACCTGATCTGGGTCCATGTGACTTTTGCCACTGGAGATATATAAAAGATCATGTTTACCATCGACACGTCCTGTCTCTACCCAATCTGAAGGCCAGTATATAGACGAAAAATGTTGCGAGCAACTGTTGATCACGTCGTTTTATGGATGAAGCATCTCGTTGAGGTCTTTGATGCTCTTAGTGAACAAATTATGTAAGCATCAGTTACTAATAAGAGCAACATTATGCATTTATGATTTGTTCGACCTTTTCTGTCCACGTCCCATTTTTAATCCATTACATATGGATACGTTTCCATACCTCTCTCTTGCAACGTGCCAGATTTGCATCTGGTGGCCAGCACATCAACAATTAGTTTTTCAGCGTAAATCGGCTTCACATTAACACTGTAGCTTATCTACCAAGTTTCACTGCCTTACGATAATTACAGCCCACCCTTCTGTGAGTAGCGATGCTTTCATTATAACCACCTGGTATCTGACTCTGAAATCAGTCCAGTACTCGGTAAGTACCGAGACGATGGTTGCCCGACCCGTTAGCCACGCAGTCTGACGTGCTGCTTCCCGGGCGGGAAGGTATGCCTGTCCCCAGCACGAATCCGCCCGGCGGATTAGTGTCGAGATCCGGCGTGCCAGCTACCCTGTAGATGACTTTTAGGCGGTTTTTCACGTGCCTTGGCGAATGCAGGCTGGTTCCCCTTATTCCGCCTCAATTCCACTATGCTGGCGATTGCTGTGCAAACACTGTCTCCACGAACGTGTACACCATAATTACTCTATCACGTAAACATTTGGGGTTACTCATCATTTGGATTTGGAGCTACTTGTGTTTACAGTTAAAATTGTAGGATGATACTACAATTTGAGGTTACACTCGTCTGGTATCAGACGTTCCTGGGATAGAGGGGGGGCGGGGGGGACTTGGGGCCGAAACGCACAATAGCCCTGTTTGGTGTGGGGTGGCGGTGGGATGGGTGAACTGCTGTGGCCTGTTGTGGGGTTGTAGAACGCTGTGGGCTACGGCTGGACGAAGCCTCTCTGTTGTTTCTAGGTCTCATGTTCAATACACACACCCAGACAATGCTAAAGCACAACATCCTTCTGGGGATGAGGAGCAATCGTCACCCCATTCCACGCTGTCTGGAAGCGTACCAGTAAGCAAGATGTTGTACAGCAGTACAGGAACGACTCTAGTAACGCACCAGTCTAACATAATAAGAAGCTGTTATACAAACTGATCTTATTGACAGTCAAAATATCAGATAGGAACTGCGAGCTTAGATGGCCGAAGGACAACCAAGAAGAGGCCGTACATCACGGATACGTAATGTATTATGGCAGACTACAATTATAACGAGGCCGCCGCTGTGGCCGAGCGGTTCTGGGCACTTCAGTCTGGAAACCAGGCGCCTGCTACGGTCGCAGGTTCGAATCCTGCCTCGGGCATGGATGTGTGTGCTGTGTTTAGGTTGGTTAGGTTTAAGTAGTTCTAAGTTCTAGGGGACTGATGACCTCAGATGTTAAGTCCCATAGTGCTTAGAGCCATTTTTTACAACTACAACGTGCTTCCTGAAGGAGCAAGGAGATGGGCTCAGGAAAGACCAGAAAGGATTTCCTGCGACCTTGACAGCAATAGCCCTAATCTCTTCACCTGGATGGAATGGCAGGACAGTCCGTGTGAAGCCTGACTTGTGTCTCAGCGGGCAAGCTGAAAACTATCCAAACAAAATGAGGAAATCAAGCTTTACTTGATAACATTCACGTTGGCTGAAATCGTATCTTATCATAAGATCCTTTGACTATTTGATCTTTTATCTCTTTTTCAGTGTTTTCAGAACACATGCAGATAGGATTTCGTCTCCATGCTGAACATATATAAGTTCAAGGGACTTACAAACAACTTCTATCACTCGTGACTATGCTCCGAAATCGTTTTTAAGGTTACTTTTTTCTTTTGTAATTCTGTGATATGACGATCGGAACGGATGTTAGATATTCTGACTCGCTCTTTGGTCAAAGCCACCGTAGATAACCTGTACGTCTAATTTCCTTTTGTGTTATAGCGGGTGGCATGCAGTTCGCCTCCACGAATTCACTCTCTCACACCATTTTTTTTCTTTGATCTGCAATTACGCCTCGCATATTTTATCTCAATGTTTGAATCTTTAATCTTGGTGTCATGGAAAACATGTTTAATACACTTACGTTTTATTTTGCCCAGGAGCCACACACACTGCACATCTTTGCCGCGCTAGCATTTATTTTTGTAAGAAAATTCCAGCGATTCTGGTAAGTTGGCGCTGAGGCAGTTCTCCGACAAGTCCTGCGGCAAAGGCGTCTTAATTGTAAGTCATCGCATTCGCCACACTGCTTAAGATTTTCAGGTTATTTCGCAGGTAACAGACAACAAAAGCAGTGGGTCTTGCACAGGTCTGACCTATGAGGTACGATTTTTTTAAAAATATTTTGAGGCTGTTAAGAATGTGGTTAGCAATTCATTCTCATTTTCAACATTCACATGAGATACTTCCGAATAACTTTCCCCTACTGTTGGGTTTTTGGTAAACTTTGCCATCTCCTTTTGCTATTCGAAAGTCTAATCGTATTATCAACGGGTAATACTCAGTGTCTGAAAGTATGTTTCAGGGCATAAATCGTACAATACTTCGCCCCGGTTCACCCCTCTCATCAGCCAGAAAGGTTTCTATGAGTCAGTCTGACTTTCCTTCCTGAACAGGTGGGAACACAGTCGTTTCGTTCTTTTACTGTGCCATAACTCCTCAAGTTTCATTTCATAAGAAAAGATCCAGAAACATGATAAAGTTGTTAACTTTGCAGTCTTTCCGATTTTGCTTTCATGATCTTTTCTGGTATTATTATTATTTCTGTTATTATGTTTTTAACTGCAACCATAGAAATGATTTCTCTAGCATGCGTGTCATCTTCTTGAATCATGGACTTTGTCGCATTGGGACGGCTTGCTTTTATCAATAATACAGACAGCTGTACAGTAGGATCAGAGTCAACATATGATTTCTGAAGAGGGGCCGCAGTCTTTTCAGTAGTTGCAGAGACAAGAGTTTGAGTAACTGACCTGTCTCCCGTTGTGACTGTAGAAATATAGGGACCATTAAATTGTCAGGAGTGTACGACTAAAGGATATGCTTTCGGGCAGCAAACTACATGTGGCATGCATAGGGTGCCTTTTCAGGTTATAGCTCCTTCACAAGGACAACAATAAACTGCCTATTGTAATAAAATAAAGATTCTCCCAGTTACTTTTGAAAGAGAACTTAAGTCTTTGCTGACCATAAAGAGAAAATATTAATGTTGTATTAGCAAACTGCAGGAGTATTAGCAATATCTAACTCATTAAAGCTAATAGCGTCCACATAATGTCACCAACAGAAACCATGCGTATATCAGAAACGAATCCGCACATATTATAAAAATGTGTATGTTTGTGTGCATGTGTGTGTGTTCCACATCTCCTCCTAAACCACTGGACCGATTTCAACCAAACTTGGTACACATATAACATACTGTTAAGCAACAAGTTACTGTGGCAATAAGGACTGCCTACCTGTCATAGGTGTGGAGGTGGTAGTGGAGAAGAAGCGTAGAGCTCGACGCTTGGATTCCCACCTGAAAGAGATAACATTGATATATTGAATTAGGTCTTTCGAAATTGTTTCATTGTGAAAGGTCGTAATGCGCTTCCTCTTCTCATTCATCGAACGAACTCTGAAATGGCAGATACTGAGATAACTGTTACCGGAACAGAATTAACTAAAATCGCTCAGAAGGGAAATGCATCTGGACTGGATGAGATTCCCATGATATTCTACACTGTTTACACGAAAGAACCTTTTCACCTTCTACAAGCAGATTCTCCTATGTCGCTGGAACAACGAAGCGAAGAAAGAGATTGTAAAAAAGCGCAGATAATTTCTGTTTTCATCAAGGGAAATCAGACATATGCATACTCCACCGGTTCAAGAAGTTTCAAGACAGGATTAATAGAGAACAGAAAAAATTGAAGTTGGTGGTTTTAATGCTTCAGGTGGTTTACATAGTCTCTCCCCATGTGAGTAATGTGCAACGTTTATACAACAACGTGAAACAGTCACATTAGTCCTGTGGAATGTTGTTCAAGTTGCACGTCATTCTGGCTTGAGCGTCTATTATGTTGTGAAAGTATTGACCCTTCTTGTGAATATGTGCACTCCGATATTTAGTGGTTGGTTTGTACTGGTAACATCCAGTCTTGTATCGTTGTTTTTGTTCAGGGGTGATGGTGTGCGGGACAAACATTGCACACACATTTCACTTCTTCGCAACATTCTGGTGAATGTCTTGAACGCTTGATTTAAAGATATTGAGATCGTTGTTTCAATATTCGAATATAAACCTGTTATTTAGAAGTTGTCAGCTGAAGCTGCCACAGTAGTTAGTCTGCTGGCTTCACTTATACATAAGGAATAAGCTCAGTCTTGGAATTTACTGGGTGGACAAAGTATAATTATTGGCCTATATTACACATGTAAGTCAGCTGTAGAATTATCATGGAGACTCTATGTTGGAACATCAACAATGTAGGCAAAAAGATAGATTGCTAATCACTATAAAGAAAACATGCTAAGTTACAGTCAGACACAACGAAAAGATGTCGCACATTTAGCTTTCAGCCAGAACTTTCTTCAGAAAAGGAAACTGACACACATTCACACATACACAAGCAAGCACATTTCATGTACACTTGTCTGCTATCCCTGGCAGCTCGCACCAGAATGCAACTGTTATGCAGAGACAGTGGGGTAGGGAAGGGATAGCAGGGTACAGGTGGGAGATGAGAAGAGCACTGTCTGGCGGAGGATGCAGGAACTAGAAGGAGGTGTGACAAGACTGCCAACAGGAGGAGCGTAGGGGGGTTGTGAATAGGGTCGAGGCGATATGATAGAGGGGGTGGAAATTGTTGGGTGGACAGTGTGCAGATAGTAGGTTACTGTAGGTTGAGGCCAGGCTGATTTCGGAAGTGGAGAATGTGTTATCAGGACAAACCCCATTCTCACAGTTCAGAGAAGCTGATTGTGGAGAGGAGACTCCAGATGGCCTAGCTGTGAAACAGCCACTGATGTCACACATACACTCCTGGAAATTGAAATAAGAACACCGTGAATTCCTTGTCCCAGGAAGGGGAAACTTTATTGACACATTCCTGGGGTCAGATACATCACATGATCACACTGACAGAACCACAGGCACATAGACACAGACAACAGAGCATGCACAATGTCGGCACTAGTACAGTGTATATCCACCTTTCGCAGCAATGCAGGCTGCTATTCTCCCATGGAGACGATCGTAGAGATGCTGGATGTAGTCCTGTGGAACGGCTTGCCATGCCATTTCCACCTGGCGCCTCAGTTGGACCAGCGTTCGTGCTGGACGTGCAGACCGCGTGAGACGACGCTTCATCCAGTCCCAAACATGCTCAATGGGGGACAGATCCGGAGATCTTGCTGGCCAGGGTAGTTGACTTACACCTTCTAGAGCACGTTGGGTGGCACGGGATACATGCGGACGTGCATTGTCCTGTTGGAACAGCAAGTTCCCTTGCCGGTCTAGGAATGGTAGAACGATGGGTTCGATGACGGTTTGGATGTACCGTGCACTATTCAGTGTCCCCTCGACGATCACCAGTGGTGTACGGCCAGTGTAGGAGATCGCTCCCCACACCATGATGCCGGGTGTTGTCCCTGTGTGCCTCGGTCGTATGCAGTCCTGATTGTGGCGCTCACCTGCACGGCGCCAAACACGCATACGACCATCATTGGCACCAAGGCAGAAGCGACTCTCATCGCTGAAGACGACACGTCTCCATTCGTCCCTCCATTCATGCCTGTCGCGACACCACTGGAGGCGGGCTGCACGATGTTGGGGCGTGAGCGGAAGACGGCCTAACGGTGTGCGGGACCGTAGCCCAGCTTCATGGAGACGGTTGCGAATGGTCCTCGCCGATACCCCAGGAGCAACAGTGTCCCTAATTTGCTGGGAAGTGGCGGTGCGGTCCCCTACGGCACTGCGTAGGATCCTACGGTCTTGGCGTGCATCCGTGCGTCGCTGCGGTCCGGTCCCAGGTCGACAGGCACGTGCACCTTCCGCCGACCACTGGCGACAACATCCATGTACTGTGGAGACCTCACGCCCCACGTGTTGAGCAATTCGGCAGTACGTCCACCCGGCCTCCCGCATGCCCACTATACGCCCTCGCTCAAAGTCCGTCAACTGCACATACGGTTCACGTCCACGCTGTCGCGGCATGCTACCAGTGTTAAAGACTGCGATGGAGCTCCGTATGCCACGGGCAAACTGGCTGACACTGACGGCGGCGGTGCACAAATTCTGCGCAGCTAGCGCCATTCGACGGCCAACACCGCGGTTCCTGGTGTGTCCGCTGTGCCGTGCGTGTGATCATTGGTTGTACAGCCCTCTCGCAGTGTCCGGAGCAAGTATGGTGGGTCTGACACACCGGTGTCAATGTGTTCTTTTTTCCATTTCCAGGAGTGTATTATGTTCAGCTGCATGTTGTGCCACAGGGTGGTGTAATATGCTCTTTGCCATAGTTTGGCGGTGGCTGTTCATCCTGGTGGACGTCTGGTTGATAGTCCTACCAATATAAAAAGCTGTGCAGTGATTGCAGATGAACTGGTATATGACATGCATTGCTAAGGGATTGAACTGGAAAGACCACACTGACGATCTGTTGAAACGTTTGAGTTCAGCTACTTATGGTATTAGGGTCATCGCAAATTTTGGCGATATACATCTCAGTAAATTAGCTTACCACGCCTATTTTTATTCTCTGTTTTCTTATGGCATCATATTCTGGGGTAACTCATCATTGAGTAAAAGAGTGTTCATTGCACAAAAGCGTGTAATCAGAATAATTGCTGGAGCTCATCCAAGATCATCCTGCAGCCACTTATTTAAAGAGCTAGGGATCTTCACTGTAGCCTCACAACGTATATATTCACTTATGAAATTTTTTATTAACAGTCCGAACGAGTTCAAAAGTGATAGCAGTGTACATGGCTACAACACTAGGAGAAAGGATGATCTTCACTACTCAAGGTTAAATCTAAGTTTGGCTCAGAAGGGGGTAAATTATGCTGCCACAAAAGTCTTTGGTCACTTACCCAATAGCATCAAAAGTCTGACAGATAGCCATATAGCATTTAAAAGGAAATTAAGAGAATTTCTGAATGGCAACTCCTTCTACTCATTAGATGAATTTTTGGGTATAGTAAGTGGGTAAAAAAAATATTAATTGTCATGTAATATCTAGTATAGACACCTTTTATTAATCTGACACATTCCACATCATTACCAAGTGTCGTATTCATGATGTATGGAACAAGTACTACTGTAATCTAATCATGGCTGCTTTCACAGGTGGAGGAGCCTCTGACAGGGTAGGATAAGCCTGTGACAGGACTGGAATAGGAAGTCCTTGGTGGGTGCATAGGGCAGGTCTTGCACCTGGTCTTCCACAGTGGTAAGGGATTGGGACTGGGAGTGGCACGGGCATGGGCTAGAACATAGTGGAAGTTGGGTGGGCAGAAGGACATCAGTTTAGGACGGGAGAGAAGGATCTTGAGTAGGATGCGTTTTGTTTCATTGCATGACGATAGGTAATCAAACCTCTGACAAAGGTTGTGTTTCAGTTGTTACAGCTTGGGGTTTTACTGGGTGACAAAGGGGGCACTCCTTTGTAGCTGATTCTTTGGTGTGATGGGAGGATTAGGGATGTTTGGGGAAATGGCATTTGAGGTCTGTTTGTGGACTAGGTCTGTGGCAATGTGTCTGTCTGTGGAGACCTCGGACAGACCCTAAGCAGGCTAAGCAAGGGAGTTCTTGCCAATGCACATGTGCTGTCCTCAAGTGGCCAGGCTGTCTGGGAGGATGCTTTTGGTGTGGAAGGGGTGACAGCTATCGAAATGCAGATACTGTTGGTGGTAGGTGGTTTTAATGTGGACAGAGGTGTGAATGTAGCCATCAGAGAGAAGACGGTCAACGCACAGGAAAGTGGACACCAAATGAAGAACACGTTTGCTGATACTGTCTCTGGCGGGCCGATTGACACTGCACGCACTACAGACTGACTGGCTAACTTCAATGCTAATTAACTCAGGAGCGGAGCAGCGTATACAATTTTTTTCTTAACAATTGTTTCTCAGCAAAACCTACCACGAACACCCTTACAAGCTTTTCAGACTGTTTCTGGCCATACTTTAGTCGCGAATCGGAAAGGATTGCCACTCCAACCCTATCTTGAAGGTTCTTTTATGCGAATTGCTGTGGGATTGAGAGGAGACTGATGACTGCTGACAACGCACGCATTTCAGTGGCGGTAGTCGAAAGTATCCATAGGTCTGGCTATACTAAATACAGCCAACATTTACCGCTGGAACTAAATTATTTGTATCAAAATATTAGGGGAATTACAAGTATTGTAGATGAACTGCTTATCGATTTCGATTCTGCCATTATTTGTATTCTAGAGCATATTTTATAAAGCGAAGAAATACTAAGGATTCATTTCGAATGGTTCACTTGATCTGATTTCCTAGTAAGGAATTCGTTGCAGAGGGAAGAGATGGCCATTTATACAAAAAGTAATTTCTCATTCAAAAGACTTGACATATAAAATCATTGTAAATACCAGACATTTGAACGATATGCAGGGGAGTTCGAAGTTTTAAGAAAAGACTTCTCGCTGTAGACCTCTACCCATCGAATTTTTAAGAAAAAACTTTTTCACTGTAGAGCTCTACACCTCAGAGCCGCCATTTCGGGCAACAGAGTTCTCCCCTCCATAATTGACGCTGTAGCAGTTTCGATTCGTAAGAAAATCATGAGATTAATTTAGTTTGGAGATTTCAATATAAACTTTATGACTGATTCCCCAGAAAAGAGAACTTTAATCCTAGTACTTAGACCTTACAGCCTGTTACAGGTAACATAATTTCCAACCATAGTTCAGGAAAACAGCACCGCCATCATAGAAAATATATTTATAGACTGTTCTCTAGTTGCTGGGCACAGTGTGAGAAAAACAGTAACATCCTGTTAGATTATGACTCACTTATAGTAATACCGAAAGAAATAATGGCAGACACATATCTCAAAGTAGTAAATAAAAAATTTAGAGAGTCGAGTCCAGTTCAGTGCCGAAATTTGTAGCAAATCCTGAATCGCTGACTTGGCAATAAATCTACGATACATACGATTTGAACGACAAGTATAATACGTTTCTTAAAACCTTTATCCGTTCTGTGATAGCTCTTTCACAATGGAAAAGTTGGAGGCAGTTACGCTGTACCAATAAGCATGTAGCAATACGAAGGTTAGCCAGAGCCCGGTAGCAGAATTGTAGAACAGTCAGTACTGAAAAGTGCTGAGGAATGTCATTAGCCAGCCTAACCAAGCATTACATCAGGAGAATAAAAACGTCTGAGACCGAAATGAAAACTGTCTGGTCAATTACGAAAGAGGTATCAGGGCATAAGGTGTGTGCACAATCTATTACACCTCTTTCGTGTGTTGTGTGAGAACGAAACTACTTGTGATCCGCCAGAGTTGCTCGGTATATTTAATCACCACTTCTGTGCAATACCCGACAAGTTAAATTACAATTTTATTGGTACAGGTACATAAATAGGGCTCTTGCAAACCGGGGTTCCGAAGTAACTACATCTCCTATAGCAGCAGGAAACAAGCAAAGAGGAAACTGAATCAATTATTTCATTCTTAAAAAGTAAGGACTCCCATGGGTACGAAGAGATTTCAAATAAAATAATGAAGATCAGTGGACCATGTTCTAGTTCTGTAGTCAGTCGCCTTTACAATGTGTCTTTCAGGTGTCGTCAGTTTCCTGACAGACTGAAATACCTGTTACTGAAACCGCTTAACTGAAAGGGTGAAAGAGATGAGGTAGACAATTACCGGATAATTTCCATACTACCAATGTTTTCAAAAGGTTTTGAGGAAGAAATGCATATCATAGTAGTGGCACGCCTCAGAGCACATAATTTGGTGGTAGAATGTCTGGCTGGCTTCAGGAATCGAGGCTCCAATGAAAATGCTATTTACTCTTCGTTTGTGAGGCGCTAGCATGGCCTAACATTAGATAGAGAACACTAAGTATTCTTTAAAAGCGCAGACTTTCAAGTTAGGTGTTTACGTTATTGCTGATATTTGATTTATGGGCACAAGCCTGAGGTGTAAGTCATGATTCTCAGCGTAATGTTTTGTCTTCCAATGCTGGAGACATCACCAGAGACTTTGAAGAGTAAAAACGCTGTTACAGGCTCCAACAAGCTCTGTAAGCCGAACTGTTTACGTATGCACGCAACGGTCGGCTGGTGACATCATCATAACTCTGCCCAAGATCGCGAAGGCGGCCTGCTTTCGCTATGGAACTTGTGGTGGGGGAGAGATGACGCTTTTAGTTTTATTCAGCACTAAGGCCTACAACTTATCTAATTTCAGCCTTTCTCCTTTTCTGTTGAAATTGTTTCTGTGCTTTTGAATTTGCCCTGTCTGTATATTCTAGCGTAGTAATTTTTAGATCCTGTTAATTCCAGTGTCAGAGAAATGAATTTGGTTTCCCTGTCGGGTGTACAGAGACGCCACAGATAAATGTAAACAGTTCGGCTTTCTGAGCTTTTCTGAGTCTATAACAGCTTAAGTGTCAGGAAGTCGTTTCTGAAAGTATTTGTATGGAGTGTAGCCATGTATGGAAGTGAAACATGGACGATAACTAGTTTGTACAAGAAGAGAATAGAAGCTTTCGAAATGTGCTACAGAAGAATGCTGAAGATAAGGTGGGTAGATCACGTAACTAATGAGGAGGTATTGAATAGGATTGGGGAGAAGAGAAGTTTGTGGCACAACTTGACTAGAAGAAGGGATCGGTTGGTAGGACATGTTTTGAGGCATCAAGGGATCACAAATTTAGCATTGGAGGGCACCGTGGAGGGTAAAAATCGTAGAGGGAGACCAAGAGATGAATACACTAAGCAGATTCAGAAGGATGTAGGTTGCAGTAGGTACTGGGAGATGAAGAAGCTTGCACAGGATAGAGTAGCATGGAGAGCTGCATGAAACCAGTCTCAGGACTGAAGACCACAACAACAACAACAACAACAGCTTCCTGATTCGTTAATAGTCACTGATGATCTCTCCAGCATTGGCAGACGAAAGTTTGGCAATCAGTTATGCCTTCGACAACGACCTTTTACCTATAAATCAAATATCAGCATTAAAGTAAGTGTTTGCTGTGATTGACAAAAAAAAATTGATTGTGTGAACCACACAATACCTTTGCATATTCTGGAACATTCTGTTATTATGGTAATAGCTTAACAGTTGTTCACTTCACATTTGGGAACTAGTAATCAGGAAGTTGTACACCAGTGTCGAAAAACAGAGAACAGATTTGAATCTGACTGGGATCATGCAAAATGGAGGAAGCGTGGGTGCTACAGGTTTTTGGTCTGGGCCAGTTGCTTTTCTTCATATGCATCAATTATCTACCAGTAATTATCTAATCACGGTACACCATACAGACATTATTCTCTTTGGTGATGACATAAGTATTTTTTGACAGACCTTGAACGTATTATAAATTATGTAGTTAATGGGGTAAATATACCAGCAGCATGTGCCTTTAAGAGAAAAAATTAACCCTTAACTGTAACAAAAACCGATGTATAGTTTCTGAAACGAAACTCATGGCAAAAGCGAGCCTTTACTGACTGTAGTGCTCGAACAGTGGTTTTCCATTCATGGGAGTAAGGATAAATGAAAGACTGTCTTGGAAATATGGCGCTCAAAGATATTGTGGAGAAACTGAACGCTTCTACCTTCACAATAAGAATGATCCCCACTGTCTCCGACACAGGAATATGAAGGTTCGATACCTTTGCAGGCTTTCGCTCTATCGTCTCGTATGGTGTTACATTTTGGGGCATCTGTTTGCACCCGCCAATAATATTCTTTGTCCACAGACGGGCGTCAGGCTGATCTGCGATGTGAGTCCGTGAAATTCGTGTAGGACGTTGTTCAGGTGTCTCGGAATTCTATCCCTGCCGTCCCTGTACATACATTTCATCGTGGGTTGCTTTGTCGACAATACTGACTCATTCAGAAGAAACTGCAACACCCATCCAGTGAACACTGGACGCAAAAACAATGAGATATTGGACAACATTTCCACAAGCACTTTATGGAAAGGTGTGCAGTATTTAGCTGGGTTTTCTTCAGTAGGCTTCCAGTAGAACTGAAGAAACCGAGTGATGTCTCTACAACCTTGCATTTATCGTCTAGACGTCCCAGATTAACAATAGCACTTTCTTAGACGTCTGTTTACCCTTTTACCTGGTTTGTTTTCTGTATTTTATATTTATTACATTCGCCAATTACATTAAATGTCTTCTTTGTTGTCCAGGGATGTCAACTAGATCTTTTCTTTTCACTTAAATGATCTGCTTCCATCCGTACTTCATCTTTCAAAAATACCCATTCGTCTTCCATTGTACGCCTGTCCCGTTTTGCAGTAAAACATCGCCTAATGCTTCGTCTGAAACTCTCAACAACCTCTGGTTCTTCCTAACAATCCAGGGCCCACCTTTTCGATTTCCTACTTTTCTGCAAATTATTCAGTTTTAATCTACAGTTCATGGCCAATAAATTATGGTCAGAATCCAAGCCAGCCCCGGGTTATGTCTTACAGTTTAAAATATGGGTTTGAAATCTCTGTCTTACTATTATGTAACCATTCTGAAACCTTTCAGTGTCTCCTGATTCCTTCCACTTATACAAACCTAATTCTCGACTCTTAAACTAAGTGTTAGGAATGATTAAATTATGCTGTGTGTAAAATTCTAGTTGGTGACTTCCCCATTCATTCCATTCGCTGATCCTTGTTCTCCTACCATTTGTCTTTCTCTTCCTTTTCCTACCACCAAATTACAGCTAATCATTGTAATAAAATTTACGCATCCCTTATGTATCTGATCAATTTACTTCATCTCATCATATAATCTTTCATTATCTTCATTATATATAGAGCAATTTGGCATACCAACTTGTAGACCCTACTATTATTGTGGGTGTTTAGCTTCGCGTGTCTCTTGGGTAAGGTAATGTGTGCAGCGTGCTGTTCGTCGTGGCTTACCCGCATTCGTATTATATTATTCATTATTAGGGCAGCTCCCGGTTTAGCCTTAGTTAATTTGCTGTTGAGAACCCTTACTGACCTGACCAGGAATCCCGCTCTTCTTCCAACCGCACTTCAGTAATTCCCACTGTACCTAACTTCAAAATAACAAACCTTACTTACCTGATTAAGATATCTAACATTTTACGCTCTGATCCGTAG